>NC_136658.1:32803355-34092168 GCF_903797595.1 Erithacus rubecula
CCCTTTTCTTTCCTGCAGTGACGCTATCCTGGTCCTCAGTTTCATTAATCAAAACCAGCTGGTAGCTGGGGGTAGGCCGGGTTATTTTCATGTGGGGGGGGGGGCAAAAAAAGGATCCTGTATTTCCAGAATCCTGCTTCCAGACAGGATGAACCCTTCCCAGTCAAATTTACAGGTGTGCAGTGATAATTACATGGACCAAGTGGGCTTAATGGACCATTTAGGGCTTAATTATCCTCGTCATTAGCAAGCTGTCATAAAGCCTATTTCTGCAATTTATAGCTCTCATTTTTGTTCTATCTCCAGTAGACAGAGTAATTTGTTCCCTTTTCTGAACAGCCTTCTATATATTTAAAGACATCACGTCTCTCCTCAGTCTCCTCTGAACTTCAGCTGGTGGGATTTAGAAACGTTCAGTATCCCAGGACACAAAGCATCGTGTTTGGGCCAGGCTGCATCCCTGCTCCAGGAAGCGGCTGCAGTAACTAACGCAGGAGTGGCGCCCCACAACACAGCCAGCAGCTGCTCACACCACTCTATGCACTGACACCACCCTCACCTATTGGAATGTTGTTCCTCTGGACCGACTCTAATTTAACAGCACTTCTGATATCCAGAACAGGGCAACCTTACAACACAGCTCCAACCTTAGTAGAACAATCAAAGTACTACTCCCATCTTAAAAACTGCATAAAGCCTGGGTGTCAACATGGGAAGAAGTTTTTGCAGCCAAACATCCCCTGCACTGCAGATTATTTCTACTCACACACCAAGGAGAAATTCTGACTCCCAAGTATTCCCACTGCAAGAGTAACGCACTGACTGTGACATTGCTGAGTTTTAGTGCTTGTCTTGCTCCCAGCAAGTTAAAAATACACACTGTAACTAGCAGAGTGAATAAAACATCAAATGCATGCTGAAACACACAACTTTATTTCCAATCCCACAAACGCACCAGCCACACAGACCGACCATTGAAAGGAAGAGACTCACGCTCAAATATATTCTTAGTTTTATTTATACATTTAAGAAATATTAACATCTCAGGATATCTGGTTTACCATCTAAGTCCAGTCATAAGCAACAAAAAAGAAAATGTCAACCATGTTTTAAATGAGCATTCTTACATTCATTCCCCCCTGTAATGTAAAGAAAATTCAGCTTTATTAAACTTGTGTTTGACTAATGAAAAAAAAAAAAGAATCATTAAAAATGTCTTAACTACCAGGCATCCTGGTTTGTTAATTTTTTTGTTGGCACTTGTGTTCACCACAATCAAGCACTCCAGTTGGTTTGTTAAATTTTCCCCTTCTACCTAGAACTTTTTTTGAGTTTTTTTGTGGATTTATTATTTTGTTGTTGTAAATGTTTTTTTAAACATCTGGATATGTAAGTTTTTTCAAATAACTTTAAAAAGGCAAGGAATCTAGGCCTGTTTGAGAAGCTCCTTCCCTTGATAACCCACCTATGGGATAACTGAAGGAAGAGACCTGCTTTCGTTTTTCTGAATCTTATTAAGCAAAAATTAATTTTAATTAATTTTAAACTGAAAAAAGTACAGAAACACTGTCTTTATTTGATGGTGTGCATAAACATTACACTCCATATATAGCAAAAATATCTTTTATTTATAATTTACATTTTGACAAGTGAAAATTTTACATTTTTACATATACCATTAAATTTGCACGCATCTACAGAACTTTCACACAATGACACCTGAAACTGTGCAGGCAGTAAGAAATTTCAAATACAAAAATGTATTTATTAACCAAACAGTAGTTGAGGCCCTGCCTCAGTTGGACATTTTTATTCATATAAAAAGTATTTGCCTTCCAGAATTAACACAGCAGCTCTTCTGTAAAAAAAAAAGAAAAAAAAATCATACCACAGTTTATTTAGACAGACTCCTCAGGTTCTGTTTTGATTTCTGTAGATGCAGGTGTGTTTTCTTCTGCACAGGCAGGAGGGGTGTCATCAGGTTCTTCTTTGATTTTAGGTGAGTCACAGGACTCTTCTGCTTCTTGTTTAACAATGTCCAACATTATATTTAGTGGATTTTCTGAAGGAGTCTTGCTGGGAGACGGTGTGCAATCAAATGATGATGTCTGCAAAGTGAAAGTCAGTGTAGCATTAGCACACTAAAATAACCATTTTTAGCCTCTTATTCTTTTTGCCTGTTTTCAAAATGCAAGTTATGTTGATGGTTGGGCACTCAAAATCCAAACTACTTCATCAAACTTTTAAGAAAAAAAAAATTAGTTTTTTAATAGCATTACTTTTTTCCAATTCATTTAAAAAGTTATCACCAAGCAATGATGAAATACTTAACACATCACCTTGAGCTGTTTCCTGCCATTCGCTCTCAGGACAATTGTAACTCCCAAAGCATTAAAAATAAAAATGTCACACACACTAATGCCCATCTACTCCACTGTTAAAAATTCCTAAGATTACACACGTTACTCCACAATAAATCCATCAAACCATGGCTTTGCTTTACGGTTCACAAGCTGTCATGATACATCACAACCAGAAATGCATCTCAGCTATTACAAACTTGCCAAGCCCAAGGCCTCCAACTCTTAGGCAAGAGAAATCCGCAGCACATTCTGCTCCCTGCAAGTGGAGATCAAGCAAACAAACTGAAAGCAAAATGCTTCCAAAAATATGAAGGATCCACTTACATTCTGGTAATCTTCGTAACAAGATGGATGGTAAATCTGAAAATAAAAAAAAAGTCACACATTTAATTATGCAAAAAAAAAAAATTACAGCAGGATCACTGATAATGAACTGAACAGTGTCTATTACACATTATCACATAACTCATCTAGAGAAACCAGTCTAAGCAGGCTAAGCATGGTGTCAACTATACCTGCGACAAGATTTTGTGGTGTATATTTAGGAAACGTTACCATACAGAAAGCTGGGAATTACAGAAACCTGGTGAGTGTTGGGAATTATCTGTGCACAGCTGCATGCAGAAAAAACTGAACCCATACCTACACCCATACACAGAGAGATCTGTTTTGCTTTGAGCACTTCAGTGTAGGGGATGGCTAGTGAGCCCATACCAATGACACCAGGATTTCAGGCACTTGCAAAGCTAGAGATATTTATGTATTTGGAAGCCAGGAAAACTACAACAGGAATCCTTCAGAAGAAAAAGAACACTTGCCACCTCCACCTGGGGTTTATTTTCCTGTAACTCTGCAGGGTTTTTACTATAAATTAGTATCACATGTAAATAAGATCAGATTACCTTTTCATCCACCCTGATAGCATTCTTGAGGTGCCACTCTTCCTCTTCCTCATCCCAATACTGTTCAAATTGTTCTTGGCAAATTTCACAGCTCTGAAAAGGTAATAGAATAACAGAGACAAATGGTGTTATTGCAATTTGCTGAACACATGAAATTCAAGCAGGAGTCAAGTAAGGTTATTTTAAATTAAGTATATTAAGCCTAGAACATGATCCTTCCTCCACACTTTAAAAATTAGCAGAACTTAATTAAAAATTGAGTATGGTTTGCAGACAGAGAAAGGATCACCCTCTGCCCCTGAATACTCTTTGTCACTTGAGAAAGGTAAGCTTTGCCCCTTTAACTACTAAGTTTGCAAAGCATTTTTTAACAGTGTAATGCTGTCTTACTGTCATGTAAGACAACTCATTACAGTGATTTAGCTAGTTTTATTTATGCCATTATCTTAATTCTTTCTCCTTAACCTGCAATTACAAGTCCAAGTAAAACAAGGCAGAACTTTTAGATGGAGTACTAACACTTTAGTACTTCTGGGAAAAATGATCAACCCAGAGAACAAAGCACAAAAGCTCACTTTTAAAATTAAAAGAAAAAAAGGCCTTTCTGGTTTCATAGCTAGTTTCTCAGAGACTTAGCATGTAAAACTAAGTTGTAATTCTAACAACATTTGTATCTGATTATTGCACCAATTCATCTACCAAAATACAGCTGTACTGGTTACTTTCAAATTGTGGTGTTTCTTTCTTCTAATGCCTGCTACCAAAAAAGAATTGTGTTTGAAAGTACCAAAAACCAGTAAACCCTGATTTGAATGACAAAACTATCAAAGGACAAATTGCTTACTCTATTTACATCAACATTCAGCAAATTAACAGACCTTGCCTGTTTCAATTTTTCTAAAACCACAGAATCCAATGGGTGTAGATTTTTTTTAACTACAGATGGTTTATACTACTCCTGCCCCTAGGAAGCAACCATTATATACACAAATACATGACCTATGCACCAAGGCCCAAGTACAATATTCCAGTCTACATTCAGTAACAATAACACAGTACAAGCCTTTAGAAGACTAGCTTCTTGCTATCTGGGCTGATAAACAGATTCTTGTTATGTAGCAAGGTGAAACTTACCTCAACTGCTCCAGCTGGTCCAGCTGGGACACTCTGAAACTCCTTCTCTTTCGCAGCTTCCTGCGTCTTCAATACAACCTCTTCATGAGCTTTTTCAAAGAACTGGCTCTTAGCACGCTCCTCTAGATCTGCTATTTCTTCAAATTCAATCCAGTCCTAAGGAAAGTTTTTATTCTCACTCAGACATCCCAAAGTATTGTATTTAATAAATCTCATTTTGTTAAAACTGAAAGTATTTCCCATGTGTAGCATTAGCACAGTGTACTCTTTCTCACAATGCTACAAACATTTCGAAAACTCTTTTTACAAAAAATATCACTATCCTTCAAATTCCATTCTGAGTGGAAAGAAAACAGTGCAGCAAGCAGCTTTGAACTGTTTACTGTTCATCACACAATTGCCTTTTGTATTCTAACAGGCATTTGTGGACTACTTGAAGTATCTAAGACATCACTGTTTATCACAGCCAACTCCTGTGACGATGCAAATTCCAGCTGCAATCCTACAGCACACGCAGGAGTAGAACACGGAATTCAGCCTGTAATTTACCCACACAAATACTGCATTACTTACTGTTAAACTGTAGTACCATCTCCTGTGTGTGATTTTTCTGCTAACATCTTTTTCTGTCCGGTTCTGGCGATAATGCCAATCTAAATGATCTGCATAAACATCTGTCTGTGAAGTAGTGAATCGCATTCCACAGGAGTAACACTGAATTCCAGTGTACAGTCGATTTATAACACTATCATAACGCCTAAAAAAAAAGAGATTTAAAAAAAAAAAAAATCTTAACACTTATTTAAAATAAGATAGTATGAAGTTTCTCAGTAAATTGCTTCATTTGCCTACAGTAGTAGGGGAAAAGCATGAATCTGCTCCAAGTTAAAAGCACACAATATGACTACATTTCATCCTGATTTTCAGTAAAATCAACCTAAACATTCAAAAAACAACAGGCTCTTATTAATGATTCATGACAAACATGTTAGTGTTGTGTCTCATTCCTACTAGCTTTTCTCACCTAATAAGGCACAAATAGTAGTGCCTTCATTTTCCCCAGCTTCATAAGCTACATCTAGTTCCAACTCCCCTGCCATGGGCAGGGACACCTTCCACCAGGTTGCTCAGGGCCCCGTCCAATCTGACTTTCAACACTTACAAGGATGGGACCTCCACAGCTTCTCTGGGCAACCTATTCCAGTGCCTCACCACCCTCTCAGTTAAGAATTTCTTCCTATTATCTACAGTAAATCTGTTCTTCAGCATAAGGCCATTTGCCCTTTTCCTATCACTACACAGCCTCTTGTAGTCCCCCTTTGGGTACTGGAAGGCTACAGAAAGACCTCCCTGAAGCCCTCTCCTCTCCAGACTGAACCACCCCAACTCTCAGCCTGTCTCCCTAGCAGAGGTGCTCCAGCCTTTTGTTCATCTTTACGGCCTCCTCTGGACTCAATCCCAACAGGTCTGTGTCCCCCTAGTGTTGGGCCCCAGAGCAGCTCTGCAGGTGGGGTCTCACGAGAGCAAAGGGGGAGAATCACCTCTCCTGAACTCCTTGTCACACAGCTTTGGAAGCAGCCCAGGCCTGGGCGTCACTGCCTATCACAACTTGAGTTCTTAAGTAACAACGCACACCTTGTGTAAAGCTAAGTTTTCCCATGTTCATTTTCCATCTTTTTCCTTTCTCAACTTCAATGAGGCTGACATCAAACAATGCAGGTTTAGCCTCCTCTGAATCACAAAGTGACAAATAATCTTTTAAAAACTTTTAACTGTCTTGGATGAACTATCTAGCTACTGCCACATTGTTATTCCTACTGTAAGCCCATTCTACCATACGCACTGTCTAAGTTCTTCAACTATGAAGTTAGTGAGGTCTGGAACATTTTGGTCTTCATTCTGATCATCATCTTCTTCTTCAGCAGTCGGCTGGGTCGATGTTTCATTTGCTTCTAGAAACCATGAAGATATTATTTTATCAAAATTTCAGCACATCATCAGAAAGAAATTATGTGCTCCTATAAAGTTTGTTTTTAAAACATTATTAATGCAATCTGACTATGGTCAAACACAGGTGTGTAACAGCTACAGCAATCATCTTCTGACACCATTAAAAAAAAAGGCATAAAAGAAAATAAGCCAGAATTTCAACTGAGAAAAACAGTATTTCACTTCAGTTTTTGGCATTAAAATTCAATCTTCACAGATACAGAAATATTTCAGAAGATGAAAATACCCTGATTATAATCAAGAACAAGTTATGTAGCAGAGCATCAAAGACAAAACTGACTACTCTGGATAGCTATAGTGTAAGTTAAACAAGATACTAAGAATCTACTCAATCACATGCACTAATTCCTTCCCAAAACCAGAGTACAGTTTAAAAAAACCATACAGGAGTTCACAAAAGGTTGTATACTCAGATTTACTCCTGAGCTGTGGATAAACTAGATAGTTAGAACATAATAAATCTACATACGTGCTGAAGTGGAATCAGTTTTAGACAATTTGAGGATCCCTGTTTTCAGCAGTTTAGCAAACAATTCATTCACATCAACCTGTCCAAGATGGTTATCAGGATATGAATGGGAAAGAGCTCCTGGGGAAGAAAACAGACATTCAAGGAAGCAAATGGTTAGGATCAGAAATCAACTTCACTTTTATCTGTATCTCACAACACAATTTTCCTGTTGCCTCCAATTTCTTTAATTTTTTGTTACAAATTATTTACCAACTCTCTGCTTTATCTAGTGTTTGGCTAATTTTCTCCCTTGCAACAGGGAATCTTTGTAACAAGATTTTCCCTTCCTTCCTAATGTATTCTGAACTGCCATCTAAGCTGACTGCTCACACACAGATCTCTGCTGGACACTGGTTCCTGCAGCATTGTCCTGGATTCATACTTAGGTATTTCACCAAATCTACTTCATCACCCAGTTCAACCTGTTATGATGTCTTTGAAGTTTTTCACTACTAACCACTTATACACTGGAAATGTTTGCAAACCCCAGCACAGCAATCTAGACCCACAGACTGATGCCTTCCAGAAAAACAGATCTAAACTTTTTGTTTTTGTTTTTTTGGGGTTTTTTTCAGCACAACTTTATACCCAAACCATATGACTAATGAAAATTAACAACAGCCTCCAGTGTTTGAGATGAAGGTCCTAGAGACACCACATCTACAGCCACCAACCTCACTGATGAGGCTTCCCTTAATCCACATAGACCCAGTAAATCAGGACATTGAAAAAGGTCATTTTTGTGGCCACCACTGAACAAACAATCCAAAGAAATAAAAGGAATTCTATTGTTACACACCTGCAGGGTTCTGGACAAAACTTCCAGGATTTGGCAAATACTGCTGACCTTGGCCATAAGGTCCTGGTTGAGCAGACATAAGAGAAACCTGTGAAAGTAAACATTTGAGTATTCTTTGTACAATAATGCCATTATAAACTTACTTTTCACATTTTATTATTAACTTCAGATGTTTTTCAATAATTTCACATATACTGAACTCGTTCCAGGAATGAACCGTGTCAGTCTGGGATTGAAAAGGACCCCAAACAACTATATGATGCCCCATTTTCATTTTCCACCAGGAAAATTCAAAACACATCCTCATTTTGCCTAATATTTAAAAAAAAAAAAAAAAAAAAAAGGAGCAAACAAACAAAACCCCACCACAATACCTTTCCTTCTACTTAAAAATCACATTTTCCAAACACAGGAGTTCCTTTAAATTGCTCATGTTCACCAAAACAGAGCTCCTCAAGAAATTCAAGGAACCCATAAATGTCTATCAATAAATGCCACAATTAACTTTTATCACGAACTGCAGCATTCACTACTGACACACGTCTTGAGAGCAAGACTTCAACACATCAGCTACAGTAAGCTGTAGGCAGAAAAGCAAACTTCAAAACATACTTGTAATAAAAATGTTTTGGGTTTTTTCCTAACTGGCTGCTTTCTGGATTTATACACTGTTTAAAGTTTCATCCCATACCAGATCTGCAGGACACATTACCTGCTTCTGTAAAATCAGTTAACTCTTCACATTCACTTTTTATCGCCAAAAAAAAAAAAAAAAAAAAAAAAAGCCCTTTTTAAAATCTCTAATCTAATGCAAGAAATTACATCAGTTTCACCACTGTAAAGTATAATTTCCTCCTCTTTTAAGAGAGCATTTCCAAGAGGCATCACCAAAGACAACTGAACTGACAAAGCAAGATGGTGCCAAGAGAATTTTAAAAGACAACAATGCAGTTGACCAAGAAAGTTGAACAATGGCCCTATCTTTCTTAATTCCCCCAAGTTATGGGCATCTCTTTAAAACTGGCTGCAAAAAGACAATTATTATTTTGGTCCAGCCTAACTTCACACCTCTTAGAAAAATAAATCAGGTATATTGCACTTACATTTATCTCTCATGATTATATAGAATTCACCTTTGTTGAAATTTAATGTAAATACCAAAGGCTTCCAAATACCTAGTTTTGTTCTAATGCCACAAATAATGATTTCAAAGACATATTCTGATATATGAAGTGATTGGAAAGATCCACTATTTTGACTAATAGATAGAAAAGGATTCTCGAAACACAGCAATGTATCTCCTTTAATTATCTAGGAACTTTTTTAGTTTGAAACTGACTCAGCCTCCAACTCTTCAGAAAAATATTCAATTTTTACAGGAAGAAATCCTTCTAATTCTGTAACAAGAACACTTCTGCAAGCAAAGTATTTGATGCAATCAGCTCTTACCTGATTACCTCCCATTGGCATATTACTGAAATTTCCATACTGAGGACCCTGGAGACCTTTTTCTTCAAAGTAATGTCCAGCTGCTCTCAGTGGGAAGCCCTGTGCTCCTGGGCCAGCTGGCCCATTGAAATTTGGTCCGGGTGAACCATCAAACATATCAGGTCTCTGGAACTGCATTCCATGAGCTGGTCCATTGTAGCCCTGGCCAGGATGTTCAACAAACGGACCACCTTGTCCATATGGTGACATTTCTAGTCTTGAGGCAGGATGGTTAGCTACATTTTCAAAACGTGCACCCTGAAGGCCAAGGGGCAAGTCAAACCTAGAGGCTGGCTGGTGAGGTCCATCAAATCTTTGAGGTATGGCTGTTTCAAATCTTGCTTGTGCCTGTTGGCCAGGTGCCAACCTTGGACCAGGCTGTCCATGAATTCCATCAAATCTTTGCAGGAGAGACAGCTGTCCAGGCTGTCCATCAAACCCAGCTCCATGACAGCCATCAAACCTCGGACCAGCCCGACCCAGAGGACCATCAAATCTAAGTCCACCAGCTCCCTGGTGTACTGGTCCATCAATCAATCTAGGACCTAGACCCGGCTGACCACGTGGTCCTTCCAGTCTCAGCCCACCACCTGATGGTCCATGCGGCCCCTCAAACCTGAGCCCACCACCTGATGGTCCATGTGGCCCCATGGGCTGACCATGTGGCCCCTCAAATCTAAGGCCACCTCCAAGTTGCCCATGGGGCCCCAATGGCTGTAGATGTGGCCCCTCAAACCTGAGGCCACCCCCTGGTTGACCATGAGGCCCCAAGGGCTGACCATGGGGTCCCTCAAACCTGAGACCACCCCCTGGTTGACCCCGAGGCCCCATAGGTTGACCATGAGGTCCCTCAAACCTGAGACCACCTGAAGGCTGACCATGGGGACCCTCAAACCTGAGGCCAACCCCTGGACCTTCAAATCTAGCACCACCCACAGGCTGCCCTGCAGGCCCCTCAAACCGCAGAGGCCCAAGAGGTCCCTCAAATCGCAGCGGACCTCCTCCACCGACTTGGCCTGGGGGCCCTTCAAATCTCAGGGCCCCTGCCAGCTGCCCCGGTGGCCCCTCAAATCTTAGGGCTCCAGCTCCCCCTGCTCCTGCCAGTGGTCCATCAAATTGAGATGCACCTGTCCCCACCAAAGGCCCCTCAAATCTCAGAGCAGCCTGTCCAGCTGGCCCATCAATTCTGGAACTTGAACCACCAGCAGGACCATCAACAAAAGGACTTCCTTGTCCATCGACCCCAACTCTTGCAGCAGTCGGTCTAGGTGAGCCATCAAACAGAGGTCTGTCTTCCATCAGTGCACTTATTCTCTGCTTTGCTTCAACACCTCCAAATCTTGATCCTGGACTTTCCGGAAATGGTGCTTTCTCTGGATCTTCATATCTAGCTCTTTTGAAACGCTCACTGAATGGCGACCTTGGTTCCTCTCGAACACCTGAAAAAAAAACAACAAATCACATAACCACTCTCTAATACATTGTCAATTACTTAACAGATATAAAATAAAAGTAAAATCACATACCAGCTTGCCCAAGAAGCTGTCTTTCGTCACGATTATCAAACCTACAGAGTGCATCTCCATCTATTTTCTGAAACTCTGCTGTACTTTTCCCCTGCTGTCTGAGAGCATCTCTAAATTCATCCGATTCTCCCCAGCTGTCGTAAGGATCAGAACCTCTTGCTCCTTTACTAGCACGCTGGTCTTCAAGTCTTCGTCGACTCTCAAGCGGTGACAGGTTTTCAGGAAAAGGCCTTGTAGTGCCACTTACAGGAGAGTGTCTCCTTGATCTTTCTGCAAAGGGTTCTTTTCTGTCAAACTGCACCCCCCGCTTGGCTTTCGCCTGCTCGCATTCTATTCCAGAAAGCAATGCATCAGGTATATGATAATCCAAAATATCATCAGGATCCAACAGATCAAGCCTCGACAATGAGTGCTGAACTTGTGTCCTTTTTAGTTTAGCTTTATGTTCATAGTATGTTAATTCTGCATCCGATAGAAGAGGTTTCTTTTTCAAACCACATTTTTCCTCTGTAGGGCTATCCCAGACATTACATCTGTGCTTTCCTTCCTGATACTGGAACAGCTGTCGGATCTGATGAGCTACCACGAGAAATTCATCTTGTGTTATTTCACCAGACGTTAAGCGGTCATTAGCCTGTAATGTGAAGTAATGTGAATTTAGATTCAAAAAAAGAAAGAAAAAAACCTATACCTGGGCTATTTCTATGAAGACAGATTTATTAGTATTACCTTCTTAAGCAATTCTCTTTTACTTGCAGATGTCAATTCTTTGGGAATCTGTAAATTGGCATCCACACTCAACCGGTGCTGCTGCTTTGGTGCTCGGGGTGACAGAATTCCTTTACCAGCAGGCCAGTTTTCCCGATGTCTTTGGTGTGGGGATTTAACAAGTGCTTGGTGTTCATCATTCTGCTGTGAGCTGAAAACAAGAACAGATGTAAAATATAAATGACTTCGTTATTCAGGACATAATGGTTCCCACTAGAATTGATCATGGCAAAGCATCAGTATCATCTCAGAATTTAATATGCATCATCTCTGTATTTCACTAGCAGAAACAAGTTAAACCCATCAGTTTTAACAATGTGAACACTGCCTCCCAAAGTCAACTATATAGAAGCCAACTGGAGAATTTCCACTGACTTCACATAGAAGTCGTTTAAAAGATAGTAACTTACTTTTTACTTTCTTCCCAACCAGATTTCCACCTCTTGCCTGATTTGGATCCCTGCCAGTTTTCTGCATTCTCCTTTGGATCTGGAGAAGCTTTTGCAGAATGCTGGGTGGCTGTCTCTTGGGGTCTTTCTTCTTGGGCTTTTTTCAATCTCCTTGGATCACGCACCTCTTGTTTAACACTTCTCTTATTAGAATTTCTTTCATCTCTTGCTGCTTGTGTGCCTTCTTCAACATGAGATTGCTTAGGGCCTATCTGACGTATTTTTCCAATTTTAGGAGTTGATGAAGTAGGAGATAAACTCCGAAGTCTTCTTTTAGGTGATCTCCTCTCTCGTCTTTTTGGAGAATGTGTAGAAGGTGATCTTGCCTTAGGAGACCGTGATCGTGACCGTTTCCTACTACTTGATCTTCCTTGTTTTCCACTCTGCTTTTCTGACTCCTCTGTAGTCGTGTCTTGTTTCTGAACAGCACCGTTAATCACTTTATTTCTGCTCCCCACCACTCTGTGTTCACATGTCTTATGCTCCTCTTTTTCCTTCTTCTCTGTACTTCTCCTCTTTTCTTTGACCTCCTCTTCCTTCCCCTCTGACTTATCTTGAAGATGTCTTTTCAGTCTTGGATCACGCTTACTGATGTCAGAAACCTTACTGCTTTCAGATTCCTGGCTTTTACTGTCTTTAGTATCGGGCAGCTTATTTTTCAAAGGGGATGGCGATTTAGATTTTGCTTTGGACTGTTCAAGTTCTTTCTTCTGTGTTTTTTCACTTGCTTTTGATTTTTCTGACTTTGTTGAGTTCTGTTTTTTCAGCCTGTGCTGTTTTGTTTCCCTTGGTCTCAGACTGACCGGTCACACTCGGTGAAAATTCTTTCCTATGAGACTGATCTTTAGTATGAGAAGAATGCTGACCCATTCTATTAAGCCGAGGATCCCTGTTCACAATTTTGAGATCATGAAGTGGAGGACTTGGGGATGGTTTGTTTTTTTCAGATGGCACAGCAGTCTGATGAGGTGGTTTTACTGTCATGTGAGGTGTGGGAGACATGCGCTGCTTGGAAGGTGCTGGAACTGAAGCTATACTAGATGATCCCTGCTGAACACTAAGAGATACAGCCTGAAATTGGAGAAAATCCAGCGTTAATCTGTATGCCACAACTCCTATCCAGAGGTGCTCATATTCTGTCTCAAAACCAAAATTGTAACAGCCATATCTTGAAAATTATGAGTTTTAGCCATTTAACTAAAATTAACCCACTAATTGTTAACTACAAGCACTAAAACAATGCAGTACCATTACAAATCAAATTCAAATACAAAGCAAGATCAGTATATAAAGTAAATATTGTGAAATATCTAACTTTGGCACACATTCCAATTACAGGGCTAGCTTTCCTATATATTCTACATGCTCTAGGCAACTCAGCTGCCAAGTACCCTATTTTCACACTTCAGTTTAAAGATGCTTTGTTTTGTACTGTGAACTGCCAACACAGGAAGACTTCCAACTACTGCCGACCAAGAAACTGACTTTGTTTACAAACAATCAGGCTCCCTTGTTCCTTAGGAACAAACAAATTTGAAATAGCCCAGCTCACTGTCAGTTGCAAGAAGTGAAAGATGAAGATCACAATGAGGTGTCAGTTTGAATACTTAAAACCAAACCACAAGATTTTCACTTCTTTTTTTTTTTTTTTTACAATATATTTAAGTGTAATACTTAGGGTTTCAAGGTAACAAAAACTGTGCAGGAATGCCAGATGACCCTGTATTACTCTACTAGTCCTAAAATAGCTACACTTGCCTAACATGAGGAAAAAAACCAATGTACTGTACTTACCAGTACAGCCAAGCATTCTCCAAAAGAGACCCCCCCCCCCCCAGGTACTAAAGTTTTATCAACTATCCTACTCACCAACTGTGCTTTAGTCTGTTCCAGCTCCAGCTCTAGTTTTTTTTGCTGAAGTTCTAACAACTGCTTTTGCTTTGCAAGCAATTGCTGCCTTATCAGTTGCTCCTGTGTCAAATTCTTTTGTATTTCAGGAACAGCTGGAGGAGTAGAGGCACCAGAAGTGACAGCAGAGGTAGGTACATTAGATTCCTCTGGCTAAAGACAAAATAAAGGAAAGTTACAATTAAAATCCTAATGCAACCAACTAAATCAATTTCCTTTCAGTGTTATCAATCCAGTATCTAATCCAAATTAGCACATACAGCAGTTATACACTGCAATTTTTTTGCCCCACTATGATTTGCCTGCTTTGACAGGTGTAGGGAATTTAATATAAATTCCTCAATGTTCCAAAACCTACAATACAATTTGTAAATCAAAGAACCAAACCCTTCCAATATTCGGAATTTGTAAATTTCTCTTACCTGTTTACAAAGGCCAGATACTTCATTCTTAATATTCTAAATTGTCAAAAAGCAGCATACAAACAATGAAAACTATACACATTACCATCTGTTCTTACAGAAGGCAGAAAAACTTACCGATTTATTTAAAAACTTAGGATTCACATGGATGCTAGAAGTATTCACATTTGGGGGCAGAGGTTTAATTGGCCAGGCAGGATCTAATGAGTTGACTCTGACATCAAGTGCATATAGTTTCTTCAAAGGAAAAATATCATCCCATGTGGAGCGTAATTTAAATAAACTTTTCCTAGTATTTTCATCCACCTAAAACAATAAAACAATTCTATGGCTTGTTAAGTTAATATAGAACAATTTCTTAAACTTTTCTGTAGAATTTAAAATGTCATTCATTTCCTATTTCTACCTTGTCATTTCAACATACTGAACTTGCTACACAAAATTTTAAGGCAGTGCAGACAACACAACTGTATCAACAGGATCAGTAACAGAAGCTCAAATGTGGAACTGTTGTTTCAAGGCCATCTGAAGATTTTATTGTGTATTACCATGGTCTGAGAATTTTCTTTCAACTTTTCCATTAGCAAAATTCTCATTTTACTGGCCCAATTTCTGTGGAAAAAAATACAGTAACAAAAGTATTGAAAGGCAACAGCCTCTGAGACAGTACATTATTCAAGTGTTTGTGCTGGAGTATAATAATGACAAACAAATCAAGAAAAAACAAGCCCTGAACAGAAAAAAAGGTGTTTTGCTCAGCTGTTTAGCCACTGAAGGAATTTTTTTTCCCAGCAAATGCAGTAAAACAAGTGGCTAAAATGAAGTCAATTATTATTTCAGACCTATCTACGCATGAGGCACAGATTAAATGTACTGGTAGGACCAGACCCCTCTGATCTCTTTACAAACAACTCTCATGGAAGCTAAATGAGAATTTTACAATTAAGCAAAATTTAGTTCTCAGAACTTGAATGGGCCAATTAACCAGTAAATAAAAACCATTCGAGGAAAAAATACAAGAAGCTGTCCCAATTTCAAAATTCCAATTCAGTCATTAAGTATTGCCCATGCAGATGGTTTTTGCTGCCATTTTCAGATGTTACACCTAGACACAGAATATTCTGGAAAGTCTGGAGGCTCTTTTTGGTAAGAGCAGGAGCTTCAATGCAAATAATTCATACTTAGTAATTGGGGAATGATGCCTCTATACAATTTTCCATGCGAGGCACAAAAATGTGCAGAACAACTGAGCAAACAGTTCTAAAGATACCTTCGTGGCTATTTACTGATAAAACAAAACTAAACCAACTAAATCTATCTATATCTGCTCTATACACAGGAGTTTACATCTTCTACAGTCATGGCAACAATCTACTCCTTACTTCATCATGCACTTTACATCTGAAAACCATACATAAAGTACTCTGGGATTTCAGATCTTCACTGATATGTAATGATAAATATGCAAAAGCTTAATTCATCTCGTTCTTATGAAATGCCACTTTCTTCAAACACACAACACAGGAAACAGAAATTAATCCTTCTTTTCTGATCCAACTTAAACCCATTCAAGTCCAACCTTTCAAAACCTGGCCTTGGATATGCTTTTCTCACTGAGCGCACACAATTACTTCACTGGGCTTCACGATTTAGAGCCAGAATTAAAAGATATGGCACCAGCTTTCAATGCTGAATGTAATAAACTACTTATTTATAATACAGTCACACATTTTAGTATCTTTCCCCCATATAGTCAAAGCATTTTTTTCAGCTGACAGACCACCAAGAGAGAACCAGGTGTCAGTGCTACTCATTCTTGAGTTTAAGCATTCATTCTGCACAATGTGAATTATGTAAATCAGACAAACCTAACTACAGGAGAATGAGGCTTTAAGAAATTCACAAGAAACCAAATCTCAGTCTATTCTTAGCATATGAACTATCTTAAAAATAAACCAATGATTTGTAATTAATTCGTCTATAAATTACAAAAGTCCATCCAGCTAAGCCATCAATAATCAAAACACTGTTAGTAAAATCTTGCCTGGACAGGAAAGCTACTGATGTTTACACACCTGGATTAAGACTTTACATCTTTCAGCTAACTTGCATGCTTGACAGCAGAAGGAATAACCTTTTCCAGTATAGATACTGAGATTTATAAAAACCAATCAATTTGTATTGTTAACCACACAAGAAAACCCAAACCTTCAAAGCACATACTTATTTTACCAGGAACAAATTTTGCTTAGAATACTTTTCTGAAAGTGTATATACCTTTTCAAATACACAAATAAATGTTGCAACTAGGTTTTTAGTAAATGCAGTGAGATACTCTCTTCCCACATTCTTGACAATGGAATCCATTAGGTACATAACGGGTAGCTTCTCTGATGCAGGAGCCTGGAGTAATAAGAAGAAACTGAGAAGTTTAGTACAAGAAAAACATACTTTAACCTTTTCAAATAAAGGGATTACCAATCCCAGAAATACAGACCTCTCTTTCTGGTTGCGACTATAAATATCAAGGGATTTGGCTTGGGATTTTTTTTTTCTATAGAAAAACTTAATCTGAAAAATGGACACTCAGTTCAAAGGATAATGCAGTGGGTCTATCACCAAAAAAAAAAATTAAAAAAAAAAAAAAGAAAGGAACACCTTAGGTTATCTTGTTTGTGTGTCAAAGCTTTTGAAAAAGGGGGAAAAATAAGAGGAAAAAAGAAGCCCACGAGACCATATTGCCACTAGTGTACCGAGTGTAACCTTTCCCTTGAGGAAATAACTTAGCAGGAAACCATCGTCAGCACTCCAAGGAACTCCAAAAAATCTTTTATAAATTAAACCTCCTGGATGGAATTTTCTGGATTTCACAAAAGACAAATTAGACTTCTGGCAAATAGCCCAAGTCAGTGAACTTCTGTAGCTGTAAATTATATGTTGATCATCACAGTCTTTCATAAATTACATGTAGAATAGGTTGCAATTATTTCACTGTAATCCAACTGGATATAGCAGAGTCCCATTCTCTCTTGGCACTTGCAGATGGTGACGGTTCTCATTTCCAGAGTGCATGCAAAAACAGTCACAACAGAGTTCAAAATCCAGTTAAAACTCAATCATCTGGTCAAATGGGTAAAAGCACAATTTCAGGAACTGCAACCACCATTTCCATAGAAGGTTGTCTTCAAACTCTGGACACAGCTTTGCTACAGGAGGCTTTTTATGTTGTTTGGTTGGTTTTGGCTGGGGTTTTTAAAAATCCTTTTTCAAAACTCACACCAAGTTTGTGCGATAAAAGTGTGGTGACCCTGGACCGCCACAGCAACTTCCAATTTACAGAAAGCAGTACTGGACCAATAAAAGGGATTTTAATGCTTGCCAGTGGCTTTCAGAAAGCAGAAGGCACAGCAAAGTTCCAAAAAAATCACCAAGTACACAGACTTGCTGAAGAGGACATGAAAGACAACATGAGCAGGGTGCGTTGACCACGAAACCCTTGGAAGAGCACCCACTTGTAATACTTTTAAGTTAATTCACCATTTGGACAAGAGCAGAGTAACTTCACTCACTGCTCATTTAAAACAGAATAGGCTAATAGATTAATTAATGACACCTTACTTTGCAGACCCATTATCCAGGTAAGTGTGTGAAGTGCTACTGCTTCACCATTTAAAATTAAATTTATTCCCCTTTAAGGTGGTTCACAGAAGGGCACCCACTCAACAGTATTTTTACATGGGCAATCAGAGTGCTTCCTCACCCTTAGAAGGGTACTAATTTACCATGACCTGAAACTTATTATTGAAGAGGATAGAACTCCTTGTTAGTTGGGGGTGGGAGGGTAGAGAAGGGCGTCACTGCCTTCAAATATATTGGAAAAAAAAGTATAAACAGGCCAGTGATGCATTCTGTACATAAAAAGACAAAAAAAAAAAAATCTAAGTTAGCTAAAACTAACTACAGCACATCAGAAGCCAATCTCACACTGTGACGTGATACTGAAATGTAAACAACTTAATGTACAAGTGTTAGGAAGAAAGCATTGCTTAAGTCTCAGACATAAACATCATGGATCTGCCACTATTTAAAATGTCTGTGCAATACTGGCTTCTTCTTCGAAGCAGTCTGCACAATGGCACCTTAATAACACTCCTGTTCTGTGTGTCTTTCTTTGTAGCAAAATGACAGCGTACCACCATTTCTGACTTTTAGTCAGCTGTGTTAGGGACACAAAGAGCTGTCTCCGAAGTACCTATGCCCAAGAGCTACTCCCTGAGCTAACTTCTTCCATTTCAGCAATGCAGGAAAGTAGCCCACTGCACTCCGCTAAGCTGGAAGTTTGGGACGCTGGGGAACCATGAGTAGCAAAAGCACCGAATTAAGTTTAACCGTCACTTTCATCATGCATCAGACTGTTACAGCAATCATACAGGAAACACCCTCGTCTAGGTAAGGAAGCTGACTTCACACTACGGAGCACAATCAGCAGCCCAGCAGCGTGCCCTGCTTCCAACACAACCTATTCAGGTGTCACACTTGAAGGATCGGGACTTAAATATGGCTGGAATATTTAAGTCTTCTCTTCTGGAAGTGTTGATTATGTCAAGTTATCTAGCACGTTTTTCAATAACCACAAAAGGGAATCCCACACCGGAATGCATTTTGTTGTCAGGTCTCTGCAACACCCCCAAGCAAGGAAGATACCCACACGACACTAACCAAAAGGCAGGGAGGCGCCGCATCATCACCACAACGAACGCAGAACACTAACTCTGAGCTCATCAGCAGAATATTAAAGACCTCTTTACAAAACTCCCACTGTTCCTTCAAATAACGTAGGAAAGCTATTGTTGGAAATGTGTGGCTCTTTTTTATTAGTTTCCTAAAAGATTTCAAGTTTAAAATAATATCTGGCAATTGAACCCCAAGTCACAAACTTGTGAAAAAAAAAATAGTAAAAAAAAAAAATTAAAAAGCAACTTTGTATACAAAATGGATCTTGGAAACAAATTCTGCACTATACAATGGTAAATAAAAAGACAAGTACATATTTCACACTTTTTATTTACAGATTTTATAATACCAGTCACACATTTCAGAACCATTTATTAAAATGTAAAGCAGACCACTCAAGTTTTACACTAAACAAACTGTCTCCAGGCAACACTTTTTAAAAGTGGCTTAGTAAAGGAGATCACTTTCCCAGAAACAACTAAAAACTTGCCTTGAATAAACTACAGTCATAAACAGTAGCTAGGCAAAACTAACCATTGATACAGGTTTTAAGACATCTTTTAAAAAACCCCCACACTTCAGGGCAGGTTCTAAATCACCCAGAAATGGAAAAAAAAAATGACAGCACAGGTATTCATCACAAATCATTTTATACACATCTACTGCCCTTTCGGAGATATAATGGTGAGAGCTATTAGCTTATGAGGTCACCTCCCCAAGGAATGGCAAAACTCAGCCACTGGCAGCATTTAAAACTAGAAGTGGTCTGTGGCACACTAAAAAGACATCCTGCATCGATAGAAAGATAGATTAGGTATTTTAAAAGATGTTTCCCATCCCCATCGTTAGACAGTACAATTCTCACCATTATAAACCACGATTAAAGCCAAAGAAAAAGCCTTTTAACACCTGAGATCAGAGGGAGCAAGGGAAACAACGGGGGAGGGGTGGCTGGCACGAATACGGGGGATGGGGAATTGAAAGAAGAACCCTTTTCTTCTAAAATGCTCGCTGAAAAGGTGCTGCAAACCCCCATGCATGTACAGTGCCTGACTGATGTCAGCAACTGCCTGGGCTGGGCTCGAAGGGAGCCTCCTCTTTCCCTTTTTATATCATGTGCCTTTCGGACGCCATGTTAGGATCCTACAGGCTGCTGCAGTTTCTGCAGTCAGGGAGAATTTCTTCTACCACATCCTCAAACGATAAACTTCTCTAACCAAAATAAATACGCACACAAAACTAGTGCTACTCGGGGCACAGTTCACCTGAAATCCAAACACACTATCCCAAGCCCACAGAATTTTCTCTAACGAGGCAGAGCAAAACAACCCCTATAACCACTACACACACTTCTCTAGCCGAAGGAGATGATCACCTTTCACCCACAAACTTTTTTACGATATAAGGGAGCCCCCACCCCTCAATTAATCCGTCACACGGACCGCACTGGGGAAACAGCTTTAACTTACACGTAAAGGTCGCTATACTTAGCCCTTTAGTGGCGGACAATTTTGAGCTCTGGAAACTTGACCTTATTTTCCTTTCAAACTATCCCCCAAGAAAAACCCAACTCTCCACAACATCTCCCCACTCAGGTCCTCTCTAATGACTGCACTATCCACCTACTGTAGGAATCACCTAAATCCAAGGGTGTAGTCACCGGATTCGGACACCGAATCCAGGCTGCGTGTCGGGGGAAAGCCCGGCTCCAAGGGCGAGAAGTGCAGCTCCCAGTGCCCAGTCACTGCCGGGCCGCCATGTTGTGCTTGCTATTTACGCGGGGCTCACAGCACGAGCCACGCTGCCCTCCTCCCTCAGCTCTTCCTGGGCCGAGTCCCAAACCCTTCCCTACTCCCGACAGGGTGGTGTGGGGGCTGCTCCCCTCCCGCGAGTCCCCTGCTCCCTATGCGATGGGGGGAGTAGAAGCAGTAGTAGCACCCTTAAGCTTCGCGATGGAAGGAGGAGCCCCCGCCCGCCGCCTCGCCCCGTTGCTCCCTGATCCCAGCGCTGACACGCTTCCCTCATGCGCCTGTTTCCCCCACGGCGACCCCCGGCCCCTACACCCCCGTCCCTCCCCCAGCTCCGTCCAAACCCTGCTCTCTCTGTTCGCCCCCTCACTACCAACACCACCCCCCCGTCACTAATTCCTAGGCCCCCTCACCGCCCAGCCCAGCCATGCCCACCCGCCCGAGCCTCTCCCCCTCTCTCTTGCCCCATTTCCCGTCCCTCGGGCCCTCTCGCCTCCAGCTCTGCTGTGTCGCCCTGAACCGCCTCCGCCGCTCGGTTCCCCCCTCGCCTGTCCCTGTCCTGCGGGCCCCCAGGCCGCCCTACCCCGCTGCCCCGGCCGGTCCCCCCAGCAGTATAGGTAGGAGTAGTAGTCGGTGGAATATAAAAACCTTGGCGATTTGCGCCTCGATCAGGGAGACGATGTCCTTGGCGAAGGGCACGTTCTCCTCGGCCAGGATGGTCAGCATGTTGATGTGCGGCTTGCTGTTGAACGTCAGGTCCTCCAGCGACGACTGGTAGTCGCGGCACGCGTCCTCCCGGGCCTCGCTGCTGCCAGCGCTGCTCTCCGGGGCCGACATGCTGCTCCGACCAGGACCCGACCCACCGACCGACAGCCCCCTCCCCGCGATCCCCCGCCGCCGAGCGATGCGATGCCGCCCCCCCGCCGCTGCCGCTGGGCTCCTCTACCGCATCCTCCGCGCTGCGGCTCCCGCTGGCTGCGCTGCCGGTGCCGCCGCTCCTCGGGCCGCCGCCGGCTCAGTCTCCGCGCTCACAAAATGGCGGCGGCGGGCACGGCTCGCGAACCGCTTCCCGCAGCCGTTGCGTCATGTGAAATTGTGCTCAGAAGAGGGGCCGGCTCCTTGGAGAGCCCCTTTTGTTCGCCGGACGCGCCCTGATTGGCTGGCGCTCCGCCCGCGCGGCTCGCCATTGGCTCGTCGGTCACCACAGCGGCCTCCGATTGGCTGGCACCGCCCTTCCTCACGGCTGACGGGCTGCTGCGCCCAAGTCCCGATCCCGCACGCGCGTCGCGACTCGCCATTGGCCGCGTCTCCCGTCCCGTCCCGCCCCACCGCTTCCTCCCGCCTTCCCGCGCTGTCCCGAGCGCTGATTGGTGCTCAGGGCGGCCCCGCCTCCTCTGGGCCCGCCCCGCCCGCCATTGGCTCAGCGCCCGCTGCCCCCACACGGCAGCGGCGGGAGCGGCCGCTCCCAGCGGCGCTGGGTGTTCCTGCTGTTGGGCAAACGGCTGGACCAGGAGCTGTGGCCATAAATACAACCATGAGACGTTCCACCTCAGCATGAGGAAAAACTTTTTTTACCTTGAGTGTGCCCTGGGAGGCCTGTGGGCTCTCCCAGTCTGGAGAGGTTCCAAGCGCAGCTGGACGCGTCGCTGTGTCACTGCTCTGAGTGCCCGTGCCTTGGTGCGGGGGTGGAGGTGTCTCCAGAGCGCCCTTCCAGCCTGACAATCCCTCGATCCTGTGACCTCCGCTGCTCTCCCTGTTCTCCCATGCCACCCTTTTAACCTCGGGCCAGTGTTCCCAGGTCTGCACAGAGCAGGAGCCGCGGGAGAGAGCTAGGAGTAGGGGGAGCGAGGGAAAAGTAACAAAACCTGCCTCTCCTCGGTCATGAGATTTGCCCGGAGGTGTCCCTTGGAAGTGAAGTTGCTTGCAAAGCATTTTCAGGTGTAACCATTCCTTCCCCCCACACTGCATATTCCTTGGTAACTGGAGAACTGTCGGCATTTGAAACCAGGCAAGGGGTGAGTGCTTCATTAAAATACACTGCGTAAAACACACCGTGTGGGATCGTGTTTAAAGTGCAAATTATATATATACATATACACATATATCCTGCAAATACAGCAGAAATACAGTAAAAACGTAAATCTGGTACATTTCTTACAACTGCTGCATGTTGTTTTATATGACCAAAAAAAAATATAGTTTCTGTGTTCATGTTTGCATCCCCTTTATGAAAAACAGAGAAGGACAGAACAGGAAATGCAACGGCATCTTCTACTTGCCTGTGGAATTGCATGTTCGTGTTTGTTCCTGTAAGTCTCAAAACACTGTACTTTGAACACACCACTCTGCCTTCACGGTGTGTCACCGCACGATAAGAAAATAAAACTGAAGTTTCCGTCCCTGGCTGACCAAAGCTGGGATAGCAAGACCTTTTCTCGGAGTAAGTATCAGCCAGCTGTTTGAGGACACGCTGTCTATGAAGAATACTAATTATGTACCAGGAATCAAGCCATAATATATACCCAGTGTATTTGGCAAAAACAGAACGCGCTGTTCTGCTGCTAAGGGAAAAATGTGGGGGTGGGGAAATCTAGCTCCTCCTCCAAAGTTCGTGCTTGTAAGTTAGAATGCTCGTTCCTATTAATTACCGAGCAAAACCAATAACAGAGAAAAGCCAGCCTCGATGAGGATACCGTTGTGGTCCAAGGCACTCTCAGAAGTGTTCACTAATCGGGAAAGGTCCGAGCCTGGCGTGAGGAGAAGCAGTTTGCTCTGCAGAACGCAGAGTCTTCCTGAGTACACCCAGATCTCATGCTTTACTGCAATATTAGTTTGTCTTTTGTTATGTGAAGCCAGTGGTGCCTCAGCAAGGTCACCAGGTTGGTGGTGAGAAGTTGATCGTGAGGCCCCTGTGTGCTGATGAGTCATGGAACACGCCATGCCCTAAGTGATTTTTGAAACAGCTGCTTAAGAGAAAAATACCCGTTGAGTCTGTCCTGAGGCTCTTTAATGAAAAGTTGATCGTTATTATGGAATTATTGTTTATGTTTATTATTACAGGAATGGTGTAGCAGCAGTGTGCTCAGAGTGTGGGTTTCTCTATGCCTACAAAAGCACGCTTCATACTTGTCTTCCTATCAAAACCTCCTATCAAAAGCATTGCTTTGCTGAGAGCATCACCTAGAAATGCCTCTGGTGCAGCTGTATCCCACGGCTTCTTACCACAGTTGACACAGCTGTCAGATAAAGTTTGGGTATTTGGGTCATTTAAGGGTTTTTTATAGATGCAGCTATAGGTTTTGCTGGCATAAAACCCGCTAAAAAGCCTCTAAACTAGATCCACATATTGCACACATGACTTGAGAATTACCAGCAGTTGATGATTAAGGAAGTTTTGCTGGATAGCTGTGAAATTATAGAGCTACATAAGAAAACATATTGAGATAAAACACCTTCCAAGAATTTCTTGCATGACGAAACATCTGTTGATGATTGACAATAGTCATGCTTATGTTTATGTGTTTATGTTATGAGATGAATTTTCTTAAGAAGTTTTATAAAATTCCTTTAAATTATTTTATAGCTATACAAGGATTGGGTCCTAGGGGGAGGGAAGGATTTCTAGGCATCCAGAAATGTTCTTCCTGCTTTTCATTCCGGAAAAGTGAAAAAAACAAAACAAAACTAAAAACACCCTAATTGAAAATGCATCCTCTTTGACATATCAGGAAGAGGAAAACACAGACACTATAGAAACAGTGTCGATTTTTAAATACTGGTTTAATGAGATGTAAATTTCCCCTCCTTGAAGTCCTTTGTTCTCCAGCTGAGATTCTCTTAAGGAAGCAGGTTGTGTTTCTCAGTGGCCTCCCAGAGGGTGAGGGTGCAAAGCTTTATACTCTCCTCAAGCTCCCAAAGCAGCTCTGCTGTCATCAGCCTCACACTCCCCAGCAGCTGATTTCTGGAACAGCCTTGCCTAGAAAGTTTGCTGATGTAACTGCAGCAGAAGACCTGGTAAACTCTCCTAGAGACAGGATCCAATTTAAAATGCTTTAATAACTATATCTTGCTTATACCAGAATTGCAAAGAGTGTTTTGCTGTTGAAACCACACCTGTGGGTTTTTGTTGGCAAAGCTGTATTGATTGGTGAGTGTTGTTACATCCTGCTATTGCTAAATCAGCAAAACTTTTAAATATAAACCAACTCCCTGTTGTCTGCCAGCCAGATTACTCCTTGTCCAGGTTACATAGGTGTCAGGCAGCTTCCCTCACTTTTATTCACCTTTAGAGTTGTACCTTGGTGACCTCTGTCCAAATAACCACAAGCTTTTTATAACTGGATTATCTCCTGTTTAGAGCTAAGTACCTGGGTTGTTCTGAATGCAGAGAGCCTAGTTTTGTTCCTAAGGTCAAAATGTAGGAAATGCTGGAATTGCAGATGTGTAGAAGCACAAAAAATTGCAGTTTACGTTTCTGGTGATACAGCTGAATTGGAGATGCATGATGAAGGAACCATCAACTCACATTTCTTTACTTACAAAATTCTGAGTGTTGTAACTTTTCTGATATGTTTTGGGTTTCATAGCCTCAGAAATTCTTAAGACATGATAGATATATTTAGTAAAATATTTGTTGGGTTGATAATTAGGAAAAATTCAAATGCAGAAATAGTGAAAAATATGTTTAGTATGTCTAGACAAATGTACCAACCTGTATTGCCTTTCAAAACTCTGCAAGATAGTCCTGGCATCTTGTAATCTAACATTTTCATTGTGATGGGTTCATCTTTCCAGGAAGGCAGACAGACCTCAAACAGCAATGAGCCAAGATCAAAGACTAAGGATAGATAGGAAAGAAACTCTTGAATCCACGTATTCCTGTCTTTGTCTATCTATACTAAATACCATGGCAATAAAAAGATCTTTGAAATATTTTGGAGAGTATTATCAAACTCAGTATTTGGTATGCGGACATAGCACCCAAAGATGTGACATTAAGTCTTGTGAAGCACATCTTTATTTACACTAACTTTAACCATGTGGGCTACCACTAAAAGCCTGACCCCAGCACCTTTTTACCTGTATTCCTGGTGCTAAAGACTTTCTGCCTTCCCAGGAAGATTTGTGTAATCTTTGGGAAGCTCATGTTGTCACAGCTAGATTGTTACTGGTACCTGAGTGGACATGCCACCAGCTCACCTTCTGAAATGACATCTTGATGGGTATTGGGAGACTGGAGGACTCAAAAGCCAGATATGTTTTACTCTGGCACATCTGTGTCATCTTCAGCTGCCCAGACAGATATTTATTACCATTCTGTGTTAGCTGGGTGACATTTTGCTGGGCAAGGTTCTGGGTTGCTACAGAAACTGTCTCTGCAGATCCATTCAATCAAGCAAGACTCTAGTGACAAGACTCATGCTTTCAGCAAGAACATAAATAATTCACTTTTTTGCCGGCGAGCTCTCCATGCCTTCCCTACAAACAGGCTGGCAGCTTCAAGGAAAGCAGCTGCAATTAGCTGGAATATTATCTAGAGAGTTAAAGGCATGTTTACTAAAGTAGACTATATTTTGGATACATTTTGCTTCTCTTTTCTTCTTCTTTTTTTCTTTTTTCTTCTTTTTTCTTTTGAGAAGGGCAACCCCAGGAAGCCTCTCTGTCAATTGTTTTTCAGGAAGATAGTGGGAAAGGCTACTGGTTTAACTAAACCTGCTCCTATCACATGGCACCACACTGCCCCAGCTATCCCTCATGCAGTACAGATACCTAGGAGGCAGCTGGCTTTCTCACTGATAGAGCATGCAGCCACAAAACACCATGGAATTAGCCTGGAAAGGATTCCCTGGTGTTTCAGATCTGCCAGCACAGCTGTTGGCACAGATAGCCCTGGGTACCTGTGGCAGTGAGGGATTCACAGTGCTGGGGCTCTGTGTGTACACAGGGCACTGCAAGTGCTCGTTAAAACTCAGCATTAAGCTGAGAACTGAAATACTGCCTTCTACATGGAAAATTCAAGAGGATTCCCTCTGTACAAGTTGTAAACCCTTGTCACTCTGACTTCTTCCATCTATGCAAACTATCTGCCCAGAATTTAATCTATCCCCTTCTCAACCACACTGCTGCTGTTCAGTTCTGAGAGTTCATCAGCTCTTCCTTCTTCTACAGCAACATCCTCTTTTACAATTATTTTCAATGAATATGAGATGAATGTCAACAAATACAGGATAGATGTCAAGGAGTATGAGATAAATGTCAATGAATATTGGATGGACGGAGTCTACAGCAGTGTTTGGGTGAGCCAAAGTCTCATCCATCTTTAGGAAGAAGAATTTGCCCAAGAATTTTGTGAGGAAATTCCATGTAGTTAAACAGTATTTGGGTTATTTTAGTATATTTCATGTGGCTGTAGCTAGACCAGCCTCCATTCAAATCATGGACTATCTTTTTTTTTGTGTGTGTGTTAAAGTGTGGTCTGATTAAAAGTCCTTTAACACTTAAGTGTGTGCTGGTTTTGGCAGTAGAGTTGATTTTACTCACAGTGGCTGGTAGGGAGCTGTGTTTTGGGTTTGTGCTGGAAGCTCTGCTAATAACACAGGGCTGGTTTCTTTATCCCTCAGTGGCACTTACACAGAGCCAAGGCCCTGCTCCTCACCCCACCAGCGAGGGGCTGGGGGTGCATGGGGCTGGGACACTGACCCCAGTACACCCAAGGGATATTCCAGGCCTAAGGTGTCATCCTCAGCATATGGAGCTGGGAGAAGAAGGAAGGAAGTTGGGATTTTTGGAGACATTTGTCTTCCCAAGACACTGTTACTGTGTTGGAGCCCTGTTGTCCTGGGGATGGCTGAACCCCTGCCTGCCTGTGGGAAGTGGGGAAATGAATTCCTAGTTTTGCTTTGCTTGTGTGTGCAGCTTTTACTTCACTTGTTCAACTGTGTCCCAACCCACAAGATTTCTCACTTTTCCCTTGTGATTCTCTCCCCCATCCCACTGGGGCAGGAGCGTGAGTGAGGGGCTGGCAGGGCTTAGTTGCCATCTAGGGTCAAACCACAACAACATCACCTGTCTACAGTGTCACCTGCATCTGCTGGAGATTGAAGATGACAGATCATTGTGCTGGGAGCTGCCACATGAATCATAGCCCCTCCTGCCTCCCCTGTTCTTCTTATCACAGCTGTTTCTGGCCATGGGGAGGGGGTGTGAGGCTTCTGTGCATTGCACCAGCTTCATAAATATTTGAAGTTGGTATGGGAGAATGCATCTGATTTTCCTGGGTCCCTTTCTAGAAATATTCCTAGTCTGCCAGCTCTGTGGAATAAGGAGACTGGAAAGCTATAGACTTCTGGTCGTGATGTCAACTCCAACCAGCAACAGCTCACAGATCCACATGAGAGGAAAGACCTAATCCAGTCATATTCATACAACTGATATTTTTGCCAGAGACAATAGGTGAAAAGTATGGCAGAAGGTGTTTTTATTTCACAGATCCTGTTGGGAAAAGCAGGTGCTCACCAGCTCCTACTCAGCATGTGTGTATGATTGTTCATGCCTTAGTTTCTAACTATGTGCTGGTCCCCACTGAATTGCAGTCCTGAAAACATTACTCTGGTTGTCAAGTTTGTTTTGAAATTGAATCCCATCCTTCATTTTAACTGTGGCCTTCCCAGTTTTGTGCTATTGTATTTTTTATTCCATCTGCACTGTTAGTGAAATATTGAAAAAACTTGGATAGACCCCTGTAGCCACCTTTCTGTGCTGAAACTGTATGAAACCAGCCTGTACAGGTTTCAGTTTGTTTATGCATGATGACAAAAATCTCACTGAAGTCCATATCTCTAATGATATCTACAACTTTTTGCTTATTTATTGTTAATTTTATTGCTTAGTTGTTAATCTATCATAGAATGAAATTTTATTGCAATTTCTACTAGATATAATTTGTACCTTATGAATCCATGGTACCTGCTACTCCTCTCCTTGTTATTTTCCAAATGCTTAAAAGTAACTATTTATCTGCTCAGAGTTGAAGGAACTGAATCTTTAATTTGCTAGTTCCAAAGACCAAAGCCATCAGATCCTACTTCTTATTGATGGTATTGAAGGTACACACCTTACAGTAATCCACTAGAAATGCTGGAATTGATTTATATAATGAATTTACAGCCTGCCCCACTGCTTGCTCACAGTGAATGAGGACTTGACTAACAGAGGAACATCTGATCTTTGCATTAACACTGTGAAAATCAATTGGGAATAAAAAAGACAGTGTAAACATCAGACTCTGAAGAGGAAGAGCTATTCCCTTATGTCTTTATGGAAGCAGACCTGAGATGGATGCCTGCAGGTGCACATCACTCTGCTCAGACAGTGAATCACTGATAAATATTTTCTGAGGACAGTTACACAACCAGTTTTGCACCCCATTAGAAACTGTAGCTGCTTTGCTTATGGGACTGTTATGTGAGTCAGAAACCCTGCTCAAGTGATATTTCCAATGCTTTTTTCCTCTCTAAGAATCTGCTTAGCCATGCAAGGTTTGCTATTGGTTTGATAAGATTTTTTTTCAGATAAATCGATGTTGCTAATTACTAATGTCTTTGTTATCTATTGTGGGGGGGAAAAAAAAGAAATTGAAATATTGTCAAAGGTTTGCAAGACATTTTTTAAAATGCATATTTGTGGGGTTTTTGTTTGGTTGTTTCTTTGTAATTGAAACCAAAGCTCAAATTTCTCTTTTAACAAAAGAACCCCGTGCATCAGAAAATGCTATTTGGCAATGAGGTGCAAAGTAGTTTTCCCAAAATCGATAGATAAGGTAGGGGGTGTCTTTCTTTTTTAGCTCTTCGTTTAGATTAGAAGGAAGCACATTCTAATTTAATTGAATTTTATACTGCTCCCTGGGGCATTTTCCTGGGAAGAACTGCTGTGATTCGAGGCTAAAAATCTCGAACATCTGAAGGTGTCAATTTTTGGATTCAGCTTATTCTACTAGCCCAACAATAGCTTTGGATAGTGGTGAAAAAGTCTTTTTCTGTGTATGGTATTGCAGAAGGTTTGTAGCATTTCTCTTGAGAAGAGCAAATCTGGTCTTGGGGTGGTGCTTTAACTCTTACTTAACACAGCTCTGGTTCCAGCAACATTAACACCCACGGAACCTTGAGTAGGAGACAAAACAGGCACCCTCCCTCTTTTTTCCCACTCCCATGCTGGATGGCTTGCAATATTATGCATCTCTCTACTAAGACATCTCTTCCTTCTCTAATTTTCAGCCTGGACAAGAAAACACATGCATGGATCAGAAAACAAATTATTCTTGCCGTGCCGCCAAGCTCGTGTGTTCATTAAAATATGATTATTGTTAGCTCAACTGCAGAAACACTTTCTAGAACCTCTTCTTCTCCCACCCTGCATAGAGCCTGAAAAACATCAAACCACAGTGGGCTGGCCTCTGCTACCAGGATTAACCATGTAGAGGGTGGGGGCACTGCAGAATTATCAGCACATTATCTCTTGTTATACAGAAAAGGCTCTTCCCTGATTCTTCAAACAGGATTTTCCTGTTACAGTGTGTGGGCTGGGAGGTTTAATTACATTCTTACTCTTCCTTTGCTAGTGTGCAATTGTTTCCCAGAAATCTTTATGGAAACCTTTATGCAAGGAGGCATAAACCTGCTCAAGAAAGTAGTCTCAGTGCTCAACAAACCCAGTCCTTCTAGGGGACAGCTGTCATCATCACAATACAGCAAAGCAAGTGACCACCCCCTCAACCCTTTACATTAAGGAACAGTTTTTGACTTAAGCTTATTTTGTATCTTGTAAGAAGATTAAAGAATTAAAGAGAAACCTGTTCAGTCCATTTACTGTTAAGCATATGACACATAGCTTCATCTTGTACGGGGTCAGAATAAAGAGAAGGACATAATGACTATATGCATTTTATGCTGCTCTTGAGGATTCCTAAGGTGGAATACTCTGTCTGCATCCATCTGAGAGGATCCCCAGAACTTTGTAGTTGCATACAGATGCCATCAGCCACAGTCCCTGGAAAAAAACATCCTGAGTGAGCAGAGTAATCACTTCAGTATACTAAAAAGGAAAATTCCTTTGGCTGTGCTGCAAAGGTTTTGAGGAGGTGGAAAGGGGCTGGCAGTGGGTAGGATGGGGTAAAGTCACAGCATCCCTGCAGACCCTGCCTTAGGGGTCCCACACAAGGCCCACATGGATCAGCACTTCTTTCATCAAAGGTGTGATTAGTCCTTGCTCATCAATCACCTCGGTACACTGGCAGCACATTGGTGTGGGGACATGGAGAGGAGAGAAATGATGATGATACAGAAGTACTTACAATGTACTACTTCCCAACTGCCTTCACAATCGATTTGCCTGTGTTGTTAGCAGGGAAAAGAACTCCAGCTACAGATTGTTTGCATGCTGTAGGAACATACTGCTGCCTAATATCCCTATTTATTTATAGCCCTGTATTTGTTCAAAATGTACATGCAGTAAATATTGTCAATCATGAACAATCCATAATGAACTGTGCCAAACTGTTGTTTTTGTACTGGGAGCAGCTGGTATATTGGGATATACCATGAGAATCAGCATTTGGAGACGTGCCAAGTGAGATAGAATTGGGACAGGTTACTGGCCTCACTACAGCCAGTTATTACTTTGAGATAGGTTTACATGTGACAGTACCATGTTTGGGTATCTTAGCATATTTTTAAACATATGTAGACAAAGGTATTAGTTATGTGTTTCTGTGTCTAATTACCCACTTCAGTGCTGTGAAAGGAGACACAGTCTAGGCCCATAAGAAAACCAATCCACAATAATCCATTTATGTATTTACCCCACATTTTATATTATTTAGGCTGCAATTTCAGTTAAGTCAATAAATTTGCAGATTAGAATTATCCAGTCACCAAATAAATACAGGAAATAAGCAGAATATGTACATACTAATGAGCTGGTGATTTCCAGCAGAACTCATTAGCAAGCAGACACATTAGTAGGTTGCTCAAATAAAACCTCCTTAGACTTTCTCTATCTCCATTTTCTTCCTGAAAGCAGAAATTCTGGCTTCTCCTTTTGCCCTTTCCCCCTTGCTGCTTCCATCAGGAATAAGGAAGTATAAAGGTACCTATTTGTTTCGCTCACACTATGTGAAGCACTGCAAAGTGTACAAACCAGCTCATAAATAGGTAGAGGAGCTGCAAATATGCCTTGTTCAAGCTCTGCATCTGTTATAAAGGGCCTTGTGGTGCAAAGTGTGCAAAGGCACAAGCATTTAAAAGGGCAAAACTCAGACTCATTGATACAGGCCAACAGGGTAGCTCTGCTGAGGTGCTTTATGAGTCCTCTCTTTTGCCTTGCCCTTTTATTGCTCTTATTGCTCTTTACCTCTGTACTCACATTCTGTACTTGCAAATGATTGGAAGAACAACTTGATGCTTCCAGGCCAAAGTTTAGTAATGGGTTTACATTCAAATCTTTATGTTCAGCAGTTTGCTCTTGTCATGTAAGCATGCAAATCTACTAAGCACGTGGCAGAGGAACAACATCTGGGCAATTAAGTAAGGAATTCACATTACATATTATCCTGCAAGACACCTTAAAGCAGGCACTTCCTCATTTTGGAGTAATGAACATGTATAATTATATTAGCACTCTGGTGGAGTCAGCAGACTTACCTCCAGTTTTCCTTTGAAACAGACATCCCAAAACACAAAGCTCTTAACTTCAGAAATCAGATTTTGTTAAACATAAAGGAATATTTTTTTAAAAAAACCAACAGCAACAAGAGAGAACTCTTCAAGTTAGAAACAGAAAGTTTCTACATTAATTCCTTGTTAATTTAGTTCTTTTTCTTCCAAACACTTCTCTCTGTCCATCCTATCCTTAGAGTGATTCACTCAACCGATCTTGCTTAACTGCACCAAAGAAAAGCATCTTGTCTCCTTTCCAGGGCTCCAACCACAGCTGCAGCATCCAAGACAGAGGCAGCATCTTCCCTGGTGCCAAAACAGCCTGTACATTTTGTTATGCACCATGTTTCAGGGAGCACAATGGACACTGACCATTATAGTGAACTCAGAAGAGAGCAGGCACTCCCCCTGCAAGCTGCAGAGGGAAGCTCAAGGCAGTGGCTGCCTTGCCCTGCAGCAGTCAGTTTAGAGGCTCTGTAACTGCCTGCTTGGTCCTGCTCCAAACCAGCTGTGTGCCAGGTCGGGGTTCATTAGAGGTGCAGACATTCGGCAGTTCTGTGTCCTGTGTTGAGATATGTGGGTAAATGAAGGCACATTAGTGCATCCAGAGTGCACAAGCATGTTTAGACTCTATATAAACAGCTACATTGCCAGTATTGCAAGATAGCAATTTCTGGTGGTCACTTCACTGAGGATGTAGAGCCTGTGTAATGGAAGGGATGGGGGTAGTCACTGTGGGACAGATGCAAGAGGCTGGTGATTTCACCCCAGAGCTGTATGCCCTCACAGACTGTGACCCAGCTTGGGAGCCAATGAAGTGAACACATCTCATTTCCCATGTATGCATGAATCCCACAAAGCACATTTACATCATTTATTTATAATTTCAACAATGTGATCAAAACAAAGCAATGATCTATATTTTAGGTGACTTAGGCTGTGTTTTCACTTAAGTCAATAAATTAGCAGATCAAAATTATCCAGTCACCAAGTTACCACAGTGGATAACCAGGTCACATATTGAAAGAAGTAAATTTTTTTAAAGCTTATATTGGAATATAATAAGGGTTTAGTTTTATTTTGGCCAGAAAACCCCAGCTACTATTTAGCTAACATTTTATCACAGTTAATATGTCACTGGAGGACCCTGTCATTACTGGTCATAGGTGTCTGTGGAATATTAAGGGTATATTTTGGTCTTTGGCCAGTTAAATGATACAAGCAGACAAGAACTGTACCTAAGCTCAGTTCAACAATTGCAGTTATAGAAATGGTTGTGACACATCTTTAAATCTCCCTGCTTTTACTTGCTAGCAGTTTCACATTGTTTTTGTTATCTCTATGCAGTTACAGAGTATTTTGAAGATTTAACATGCAGACAGATGATGGTTGAATCATCTCCAACAGCAGTTTTCACATAGCACTGGCATTTTCACTGAGAATAACGTACCAGTGGCAGTGTTTTCCTTTTTGAACTGTAAGAGACACAGTTCACCCTTCTCCTCACTGGCCATTGCTTGATGACACAATAAATGCTATGTTAGGGCCCTTGGCATTGGACTAGATATATCATAACCTGCTACCCAAGGTGCAGATACAGCTTTCACTCATGCTGTTGGTTAAAATTTCTCTAAAATTCTGCTGATTTCTTGCTGACACACTTAACATGATTACAACTACTGCTCTCTCTGTGCCATTGTCAATTCATGTCAAATAAGGTATTAGCTACCAACTGTTGAAAAACTTATATGAACTCCATACCAGACATACTTAATTCAATGGCAAGGTGGTCGTGTCCACACCGAACTGGAACCAAACCCATATGTTTGGAGACCCATCACTGCATACATCCAGTAATAAAAATGATGGAAAGAGCCTCACACATGCACTGACACACTAAAATTAAGACACACTTTCACTGAGAAAAAAACAGGAATGGTTCAAGCAGCTGTTTAATTTCTTAGGATCTCTCTCCTTAAAGTTACTCTGGGATTTTACCAAATTAGGTGTTCCTATGTAAGGGTGCAAGGTGGTGTGTAAGGGTAATGGTTGAGGAAACAGCCCTGGCTCCTGGCTCAAACTGCAAATGTAGGACCTTCATCACTATCAATTTTGTTTTACAAAAATAATTAAAATTTTAAAAAGCACAGTATGTCCTTACATTTCTTCTTTTCTTGTCAATCACTGTCATGCTCTCAGCATTTTAAAGCACTCCAGATTCTTACTGTAGAGGAACAGAAGAAGTAATAAGAGCTCACAGTTCAACTTGTTAGGTTTTGGCCTACAAAACACAAGGCTGTTTGGCATTTTGTAAGAGGACATTCCACTCATAGCTGAACAGTTTTCTTGTACCAGTTGTCAAGGGGATTTTAAAAAGCTTCACATGTTCTTTATGTGTGAGTGAATACTGAGGCTTGGGAGGATTTTGATTTTGGTTCTAGTGTTTCAGGGAAAGATGAGAAGAATGGAGAACCTCTCATCTCTGTTTTAAGTTAGTTCTTGAACTCCTGGCTACTTGTGTTTAGTTACATTTCTGAAAGATAGAACTGCGCTGGGCACTGCCTCACATTTTCCGCTGCTTGAAGTTTGATCTTTCAGTATTAAAAAATGGCAGTTTTCAATCACCCAAGTTTTGATTTTGTTCAGGAGATTGACACATCTGCCCCACGTCACCCATGATCAGGCAGCAGGGTAGTATTTTTCTGTACTGTTGCACCAATATGTATTTCTTTCCTTTGTCATGGAAGCTGCAGCACATCAGTAGAAAAATGGACCCTGCAATAACTGTGATGACTTCTAATCCTTACAGTCTCAGCTTGTTTTAATGCTTGCCTTAGCTCAACTCAATAGAATGACTGGAGTTGCAATAGCATGTGCAAGGTTGTTCTTTGGTAAATCTCTTTGCCTTGGCTTCTCACAAGATGAAGCATCTCTGCTGCAAGGGAGAGACAAGATACATGCAGGAAAGAGTAGAGTTTGTTTTGCTGATAGGAAACTGCTTTTTGAAAGAGAAGTAGACCCTCCTCTGAGCAGGTGTTCTCTTTAAACATGTCACAACTGCCCTGTTCCTAAAGTCCATCCTGTCAATGCCTTCCTTGTTGATTTTGGCAGAAAGTTCAGACAAATCAATTAACTGGTGACAAATCTCTGCTCTAGGAAAGTAAGATCGCACTGTGAAAACCAAGAATAGCCATTAAAACATTCCACAAGAAAATGCCTCATGTTACATCTGTACTTAACTTGTCAAAGACTTTCCAAAATTCTGTTCCTTGATGAAGCAACTGTCAGCTGTCAATATCTAAAGGCATTGCATTTCAGACCTGGAAAACTGTTGGCTCTTTTACCCCACTGATGTAATTTGGCTTGTTCCACCTTCTTTCCTCCTTCTTTGTAGGATACCAGCTAAAATGAGCTGCTTCTAGGAAGGCACAGTGGCTGTAAACTAGCATATACATGATGCTTGAGTTCACACAGGGTCCAGCAATGGGCAGGACCAATGAGTGACTTATGATGCTGTCCCAGAGATGAACAGGAATGTCTCTCTGGCAGAAACAAATTAACAACATTGCTCTGCAATCTCCAGCTATTTGGCAGCACACCCAGCAGTCTGCACAGCCACTAGAAATGTAGCTCTTCAGCCAAGACATTAAGTCAAAGTTAAACTAAACCACTGCAAGTAAGGGCCATCCAACCAGCTCTACCTAAGCCTTTGCTTTATTCTTCAGAGAAAGGATAAAATGCCCAATGTAATACCTTGTGAAAGATTTTGTGTTATGTTTTCAGGCACTTAGTCTATTTCATCCCTTGAAGGGTCAGATGTCATACTGCTGAGACTTCACTGGCACTAGGGCCTCTCTCCAAAAGGCAGTGAAACATAATCTGGTGGAGCACTACAGTATGTACTTTCCATCTGAATCCAGAACTTTGTGAACCCCTCATTACTTTCTGGGAGGATAGGTACCTACAGTAAATACAAGCAATTAATCCCCCAAATCAAGAATTCATTAATTTAGACCTAACTATACACAGGTAATTTTTCATTAAATTATAATTCAAACCAGTGATGTGGATCAAACCTTTTCCCTAGGAAAGAGCAGCAATTCATTCAAAACTGGTAAAACTGGGACCAGTTGAAGTGAAAACAGTCGTCCAGTATCATCAATTCAAATCCCAGGGGACAGGTCACAACCAACAAAGAGCTTGTACAGGGAAGGCTCAAGGGTTAGAGATGACTCAGTACTTCACTGCATCATTGCAAACAGGAAGAGGCTGTTTCATAAGTCATGGGTCATTTCCATGACTTGAAAGCCCATCTGTATACAAACAGATCATTACAGCAAGGAATCATACACATGATTTCCCATCTTATTAACCTCAAGCAGAGCACAAGTGCTGGGCACCCTTAAATCCTGCAGAAAGCTCTGTGTAGTCTGGTGTAGATGGGAAACTTCCAGAAGAACCGCTGTGTATGCTGCTGTCATAAATACACTCTTGCATCTGCAATAATCTTCTGTTATTCTCCTGACCCTTTTCCTCTATCCCTTAATCATTCTTGTGGCATGTCTATGTATTTACATACATCAAACACACTTTTTGCACCACGGACACAATTTTGGAAACAGGTTCAAAAGGCTTGATACCTGCCGATGAAGAGGAAGTGAATCTTATTCATGTTTGGAACAGTTTCTCTTTTGAGAAGAGAAAGCCAAAGGTCATCTGCTATTTGTAGCCTTTGTGAAGATGCCTCTTCAATTTTTTTGCTTGAGTTGGAGAAAAGTTGCTCTATTTCTGCGAACAGAGAGGAATTTTACCTACTCTAGTAAATACTAAGGCTGCATCTGTGCTATACTTCTGTAATAGTTCAAAACTGCTGATACTCAAATGTTTAGGTATTTTAATTACAGAGCTTTAGATAGAAATTCCAGTTTGAAAATAGTTTCTGAGTGGTAAATAAAAGAAATCAAGAATAGAAATGTTTGAATTTTACTTCAAACCTTTTAAAACTACTTAAAGATATGTAGGGAAATTCTGAACACATCTAATTCAGAATATAAATCACTATATATTAGAATATAGAACATTTTCCATCATCATTTACCTTTAATTTTGTAAAGCTTCTCAACAAATCTCCAGTCAACAAAATCCTGAACTACTTACTCATGCACACATGGTCCCATGTGGAATTCCACTGATTCCATTGAAGTTAATGACTGTCTACTAATTACATTACTTTAACTGTTACACTTTATTCCCTTAGACGTGAAATCAGATCCATAAGTGTGTGCAGACTTTAAAAGATTAGAAGCAGGGTACTACCCCATGTTATCAGCAGCAGCCTGCAGGCACAGTGGCTCAGCTGTATCTCAGCTAGATGTGGTGGTCAGATATTTAACTTTGAATTAGCCTAGCCTCTTTTTCCTCTGTGGTTAAAAGAAAGGAACAAACATCTCGAGACAAATTAGTCTCCCTGCAAGACAGACACAAGAATTGAGCCCATTCCTACAAAAACTACTCACGTAATTAACCATCTAGTCATTAACTGTCACAAACAGTGGGACTCCACGTGAGAATAATTATACACGCTCAAGGGCTGTTTGGGCTGAGGCTCCTGCTAGCTTGTGTTCTCTAAACTGAGATCTTGAATTAGGGTAAGAGGTGCTGAAAGCAATCTTAGGATGCGTGCACTGCTCTCCACAGAGTGCAAGGAAAGCCCAAGCATGCACTGGGCATCTGGCAGGTCTGAAGCTCAGGGAAATTACTTCCATTCACTACTAGTGCCTTTATGTTTCAATCCCTAATAAATGCTGGAGCACTAACAACTTATGCAATTATTTATTTCAAATACCTTGATCCTAGGCAGAAGTAGTTCCCAATCAACACCAATATAATTTCAAGCCTTTCCTCCTACATTTAACTATATTTGGTTATTTTTACATGGAAGAATAATGCCAGAGGAGAAAAATCTAAAAACAAATCAGCGAGGGAAAGCTGAAACAAAAATCTTGGCTAAATACTTCTTTCTTGTAATTACTAACTAAAGATGAAGTATTAGGCACTAAAGGAAGCACTGAGGCCGTCACGCTCAATACTCACGCTGCAGTGGTTAAACATTACAGCAATAGATAAACGGTCTTAGCGCCACCCTCTGCTGGTGGACACCACCCGTACAGTGGGCCAGCAGCGAAGGCAGCTCCAGCAGCCTCTCCAGATGCAGAGCCAGCAGGGATCAACGCCCTGACCTGCATTTTGCAGCACCTCGTAGTATTCGGCTGCCCTAGAGAGTGGGGCAGTGTGACCCGAGGGGGCCCCTCTGTGCCCCTTCGCATTACAGGAGCCTCCGGTTCTGCAACGGGAAGCTCTGCCATTCCCTCCCTGCCCATACAGCTGCATCCAGCCCGGCTCTCACCTTACAGCCCTGTCCCTAGGAGGCTGCCAGGAGAGAAAATACGAACAGGATTTACAACTGCTAACACAAACCGTGCTCTCTTTGCTGCTCTGCAGGCAAAACAGGTGGGCTAGGAAACCACAAACCATGCCTGAACAAACCCTGTACTGACTTGCACAACCACCTGCATGCATTCATTTTAATTAAAATAAAATGCAGACCTAATGTTTCTGTTTTGAAAGTTAGGGCTTATGACTTTTACTGTTTTCTAAAGAAATAACACAAAGCCACCTTGCATTTTGTACTCAGAAATGTGAACACAGCTGCTGATGTCAAAACCAGGCCATATGGAAATGGGTGAATAGTTAGAATGGTATCAAGCTATTTATCTACAGATGGCTTCCAATATAATCTTTACCAAAGAGAGAGCAGTAGTTGACTGATTTTGAATGCACTAAAATTAGGGGAATCCCACAGAGGTACTGCTAAGTCTTTGATTCTCCTAGTTAAAATGTGTCAGTGCCTTTTCCAAGGGATAACAGCTTTCACACAGAACACTGTAGACACAACATGTACAAAGGGCTGGGTTTGCTCAGCCTCCTGACGGGTTTTTGCACTATTGTACTTTAGATGTGACAGGTTGGTAACACAATACTGTGGGTCTGCATCTTCCCTGGGCATCCACAGAACAACACTTCTGTATTGGGGTATTTGAAGCAACTGGCTACAGAGATCTGTTTTTCCTCAGGTGTCATCAGTTTAGGAAATAGAATACACAACATAAAATTTTAAAATGCAAAGGTTAAATATATGACACTTGGCACATGAAGATCACTTTTAAAGTCTTATTGCATCTCTTTCCCCACCGAGATTCAAGGAGAGCTCTTTCCTCCAAGCTTACTTTTTTTTCTTTATAATGATGGGATGCTATAGGTGGAATGCTGCAGCAACCAGAATCTCCATCTTCCCACAGCTAACAAATTACTACGTGGAATTATCCTAGGGTTTCTCACCACTAAACACAGAGTGCAATGTACTTTGTATGGGTGACAAGGAAATATTACAAAATGGAAAAAAAAAAAGGAGTTTGGAAAACCTGTCTGTTGGCAGACACATTAGCTAGAAACAAAATGGTGAAAAACAAATGCCATTTGTGGATGGTGGACATGAGCAAAATAGTGCCTTGTTTTTCCTGCTATGTCACTACTGCTGAGCAGTAACTTCAGGAAAGACTAGGACAGCTATTCCCTTACATCCATGGAGGTGAACATTACCTGGAAGTTGCACACATAAAGCACTGCCAGAGCACAGGGAAAGTTCAGGGTGTGTGTTTCCTTTGGCAGGAGTAAGATGGTAAATCAACCGTACCCAGGAAGCAGAGCTACTCGTACCAGAGAGGATGAGTGAGGCAGACATATTCCAAAAGCAGATCTTGGCTGATGTGATTTGTACCTAAATTTAACTTCAGGTAATAGACTGACTATAGCAGAAGGCTGGGCTATCACAGGTACCATCAAACCCATGCAAATGAGGCTGCAATTTGACTCAGAATGAATGGAGCAATGCCACCCATCCCAGAGAGCCACATCACTCCAGTGTGGCAGAAACTCGTGAGACCCCTCACATCCTTGCTTTCATGGCCAAGCATGTCACGCCTCAGTACTCACGACAAGGTTAACCCACCCTCTCAAGGGCAAGTTTAAAAGACTGACATGAGCAGACGTTTTAATAAAACAATTCATGCCAACTGTGTTTGTTGTGGACCAGCCATTTGTGTTCGACCTGCTCCCAAGAGGGAATAGCTTCTCCATCCATGAGTCTGTCAGCAACACAAAGCTCTCCTTTTCCATGATTCTCCCAACTTACCAATTTGTATTTTACAAACTGTTAAATTATGAATATAGAAAACAATGTATAAAAATGTATTTAAATAAATACATTTTATGTACATACCTATATGCCTGGACTTCAGCTATGTACTTATAAACAATTTACACTATAAAAATATTTGAGAATTATTGTATAAATATTTATAATGAGTAATATTCATTTATTCTCATTGGACCTACTAAAATAAAACTCCATTTCACCACCCCCTTGTTCCCAAGAGGTAGCACTGGGACAGCATTTCCTCCAGTCACATTCTGCCCTGAAGATGTGAGCTTTCAGTGGGCAGGAATTTTCAGGAGGGCAAATGGATCTCACTACTGAGAGTAAAGTGCGGCTGCCTGTCATCCCTGGTGACACACAGCACCTACCTGGCTGCCAACTCATGTGAGGATTGCATCTGACTCGTTTGTTTCTTCAGAAAGGTTAACAGCAACAATCTTAACTCTTGGGGGATGCAATTACTCTTAGTTGACATTCACTAAGGCAGAGCATGTACAGTGAAGCCACTGCAGGTCTCTCTAAAACAGCTGCCACCTCATAGTCCTCATCAGAGGGCAACATTTCACCACCAGAACAGAGAAAGGAAATCATAACTGCATTTTAAGTCACAGCAGTGCATCCTTCACTAGAAGCAGGAGCATTGAAAAAAATGATAGCAAGGATTAGCTTTTCACCTAGTATATACAGAACATTTTAGTACCTAAATCTCTCTTCTGCTGATCTACTTTGCCATTAAATATAAAATTTTATTTGGCTATATGTGCAGGGGTAATACACAACTCCCTATATGTAAGGATTAGTTCCATCAAAGGAAAATATATTGGTAGTCACAGTAAGAAAAAACCCCCCAAACTTTGGAGGAAACTGTTCCATGTTCTTATTCCAGCTATTTGCACAAGGATTTGTCCAGAGCAGGTTGAACAATCTCCAGCCCTACTTACAGACAGCAGGGTTGCTTTGAGCTGCTGTTACCTGGTCAGAAGGCTACATACAGCAAAACCACAAAAAGGCTGTGTCATGAGACCTAATGCAGAAAAACATGGCAGCCACGTGCACAAGGGACACTGCTGCTCCTCCCCCACACAAAATTAACAGCATCCTTAGACGCATGATTTAATGAGTCACAGACTTCAGCAACAAGGCAACGACTGTGGACTTCTGGCACGCACCCAGCCCCCGTTTTTTTGTGCCATGTTAAAAGCTTTAAACCAAGAAAGCCACAGAACTACAAACCTCCTCCTCCAAACATCTACAATGACCCACAGAAAAGCATACTCAGAGCAGGGAGTTTAACCCTGATTAAGGCACCAATAGCTCCATATGCTGATCCAGGTAGTTGCATTGGTGTGAAAAGCAATGGGGTACTGCAGCACTGGACAGCAAGGGCAGAAAGCAACAATAAACTACCAATGTCACCACTGTCTCTGCTTAATGCAACTGCATTTTTCAAGAGCTCAGAAGCAGGGAATTCAAGTAATTACACCACCTGGGAATGCATGCCTAAAGAAGCTCTACTAGGAACCAAACAATGCTGATATGCATGAAACCAGAACATGAGAGTTGACTACCTTCAGCAAGGTTGTTCAAGTCATCAACTACACATCTCTACGCTCTTTCCTATATTGTGGCACATCAGACCTATTAAGATGTGAAGAACACAGTCTCCTCACCTTGTGAGCCCTAGGTGTTGTGTATGCAGAACAAGGTTCAGAAATCATTCTGGGTCATGCAGCTCAGCAGGTAAAGTGAGCAATGTCAGTATGACCATCTATAAATCTCTGCAACTGCAGTGTAATATTATATTTTTCATAAAGCTGTGTATCAGGAAACCAAGAGGTGCAAGAACAGCCACTGAATTAATGAGGAAGCAGGTTTGTGTAACCTATGTGGACTGCAGCCAAGACATGAAGGTTAGCTCCTCACTAGCAATCCACTAAATTATATCCTTAGGACACCACATGTAAATAACTTGACAGAATGGAGCAAGAGAAATCACGTGGATGGAAACTTGGCCAGGAACCTGAGATAGTGACTGTCACTTCCAGTTTTCCAGAAAGACGCATTTGCAAAGAAACAGCAAAAAAAAAAAAAAACAACAAAAAAACCCCAAAACAAACAAACAAAAAAAACCCAACAAAAAAACCACCCAAAAATTAAGAGTGAACCAGTGTTAATGAACAGAAAAACTAGAAGTTTGTATAGAGTCCAGGGCAAGGAAAAAACCCAGGAACTGTGGCACAGGCAACCCAATCAAATGATGCTGTCCTAGCAGCTGTATGCGTTTTCACAGTGCTGCATCACTTACCCAAGTAAGAATGGTTTGTGTGCACTGAGGAATGCTCTGACTGCAATACTATTGTTAAGGTACTCACACTGCCCAAGCTTGTATTTTAAGATGAATCATGTGGGAAGCAAAGTGTAATTTTGCACCACTGAACCCAGATAGCTGAGAACCCAATACTTACATACACAGTAAGGGACTCCAGTGTATCAATTTAAGGGCGGGACTTGCTTTGAAAATAACGGTGCATCACTTCACATAGAAACAGCTGCTACAATTAAGTGTATAACCCCTGGTTATAGCTTTCACTTCATCTAACACTCTTACCCTACAACCTCACAAAAGGGTCAAGGAACAGTGTTGGACACTTGCCATAATTGAAGGCACATACTGCCCTCTTCAAACGAGGCGACTTCCCAAAATGCATTCTTTTAATGAAGATATTCTTAGTGAGCTTTTCAGTAGAATTTATGTGGCCCTTAAAAATCCCCTGCTCTCTCCCCTCCCACCTTTCAAATTTTATTTTTTTATGTTGAACAAAGTAAAACCTAGTACTGTTCTTGAATATGTCAGCTCATGGACTGCTCTCCTGGCACAGACAAGCCCATCATCTGAACAGTATCAGTTACCAACTCAGGTTTACCACACCACAATAAAAATAGACCTTCACAGGATTAATGGCAACTGACTCAGGCCCACACCAAGCATAACCTCAGTATGATACTTCCACCTGCTTTATGCAACAGGGGTTTTATCAAGCTTTGTGCTGAAGAGGGCAGTGCACACACAAAGTACATCCAAACATGCACTCCAAGTGTTTCTTGCTCCACGTGGAAGTGCTCAGGGCACCCATCGTGTATATTAACACAGTGGCAGCCAAAGGATTTATGCTCAGCCCTGGAGTCCATCTGAGTCATGTTTGTGTGCCATTATCCAGCAACCCAGGGCTGGGGAAGGCTTATCTTCAGTGCACAGCTGCAATCAGCCAACTGGCTCTGGAGGAGTTAGGTGGACCAAGAAAAGCTATTGTCCAAGGAACTAAGAGTATTTGACAAAAACTGGAGCTGTTTGGGTGGTTCTGAAGTGGATAGTGACACATATCTCTTCAAGAGGAATGCACACTGCCTACAGCTTTATGGTCTTCAGTGGTCACATCAGGCCATCCCACCTTAAGAGGCATATCCACACATGTAGCTAACAGTTGCAGAACTTTTGATTCTCCTTGTGTTTAGCAAGTTTTCCCCACTGCTAGTGTGCCTTCCAAAAGGGAGCTTCCCACAACTGGAAGTCCCCTGAACTTAGAACTACTTGCAGTTTTAGCATGTTCTGACTAGCACTTTTTAAGTTCTGCATATTGTTATCTTCCCTAGTACCTAAAATAAAATCAATTTCCTGTTTCAGTATTAGATGAGCTCTCTTTTCAACTGAGTTTGTTTGAGTGAACTGAGTGAGTTAAAAGCTGTGGAAGCAACCACCTTTTTCTCTCTACTGAGTTCTTCCAGATACCAGATCTTAAGAACACAGGGACTTGCAGCAGCCTGCACACCCTCTCCTATTGTGTAACTGCTATTGAACTGCTGCCATGTTTCAGCTGAAGAACACGTCCATCCTAGCTTGACTCTTGACTGCTACTAGAGCACTCTTCTTTTTGCTGAAAGACAAAAAAAAAAAAAAAAAAGGTAACACTTTATAATTAGTCACTAGAATTATTTCCAGAGTTGCTTTACACTCTTTAGGCTGTGCACAAACACTAGGCTCTTGCAGATACTGGTTTAACAGCTGCCTCCCCAAAATTTCATTTACAGTATTTCAAAAAGGCACAGAAGCCTTCCTCTCTTTTCTGTTTTTCCAAGCTCAGAATGTATTAGCATTATCACTATGACACTTGGAAACAGTAATATGATATACAAGTACTTACCTGTTCTTCCCAGCTGAACTCATCCACTCACCTTTCCTCCTGCAGCTCCAGAAACTTTTTGGAAAACAGCTCCACAGGAAACAATTAAAATAAACCAACCTTCATCACAGCTTTTTCATCCACTATCATCTGAACAGCAATTTTAATGTGGAAGAGTTTACAACCCTTCCCTCACAGGCTTTGAAATTAAGCAGTTGGTCAGTGACACTTCCACTCCTTCCTCCAAAGGGACTGCAGACAACTAAGTTTTACAGCTGGAATAATTAAAAAAGGATCTTAAAACAAAATGTGCCAAGACTAGCATAGATGGTATCACTCTAGGAAACCATATTCCACTTTGTTTGAGTGCAAATCCTTTGTCCAGTTAGTTTGCATACCAGTAATGACATTATGCCTGACCACCATGTCCAAGAACTGAGACAACCTCAACAGTTCTGTGCTGCACCGGCATGGATGTTGACAGTGATGGTAGACATAGACCATCACACACCTTAAAAATTATGACATGATGTATTTGTACACTTCATCCTGAAATCTGTGTTTCTCATGCAGCCTGGCTTTGTGTATTACCCAGTGAATACTCAATTTAAGCATTCAAATGATTGGTTTCTCTAAGAGCAAACTTGTCAGAATGAACACTGAGACATGAAGACAGGTTTCTATGTATGAACTTGGATTAAACTTAGACTGAGCATTTTCTTCTTTTGAGCAAAATCATCACACATTTCTGTTTATCTTCCTCATCCCTCCTTCAGGATCTTCCAACTGATTCTCCAGGTCAGGAACAGTGGTTGCTTACTGGAGTCCACAGTGACCAAGATCACTTCAGTAACAAAGACAACCCACAGGCTTTGCAGTGCAGGATGTGGGCATAGTAACCTACACACAAACTCTCAGCTTCACTGGCTGAAGACCACGCAGACACCAATGTAGGTTTTCATTAACAGCATTAAAGCAGAGCATACAGATGTTTAAGAACTGCCAAACGTGGGTTTCCAGTTCCACTGTCACCCTCTATCTTTTCAGATGATATGCAGCCACACCACTTATTTCTGCAATAGGACTGCAAGCTTCCTACAGACAATTAAGGCCAAATAAGGCCTTTGCAATTAAGGCCTGTTGGGTCAGGATAGATTTGGACATCAGCACTTTCAGGTGAACAGATTATTCAAGTCTGAGACACATAATACAGATTTCACTGTTAACATCTCTGACAAGCTGTGACCAACAAGATCGATCCACACACTGGCAAGTATCAAATCCCCCAAAACTGGCCAAAGTGAACAACACATGCAGAGAAAACATGTTTTACTTCTCTCTTGAATCAGGTGTTCATTTGGGTAGTTTTCTGAAGTTTTTCCTTTTTCCTACCTTAGCTGAGACATCAGTGGCATCTACATCTACAGATAAAGAAGTAACACATAAATAACAAAATAGAATTATCTGTAAAGTGGGGTGCACAGCATCCTCCTCAAAGCAGCAGCACTGATGGCAGGGGGATGGGGAGGGAGTGAAGGGAACTACTGCAAGTAAAACCAATTGTTTCTAAACCAGTTTAACAAAACATCTTGTCCTTTGGCCAGCAGACCACCTTGAATGAAATATTTACAAGCATTTTTTCTGACAGTTATAGAAAAGATAACCTTGACCCAACCATTCCACTGCAATACTTACCATCCTTACCAGGTATCAGCTGCAGAGATAAAAGCACAGGTTTAAAGTCTACAGTGGACAGCAGCTGTGACTCAAGGCATGCCAGTTTCCTTTATTTCACCCACAGCTCACCTAATTCAAAGCTATTGGTGTAGAGAAGAAACTGAATTAGGAAAGAAATAAAAGGGGTTATACTTGTAATTCAGAATTCTCCAGATATATGGAACTATTGATGCTATGAATTTTATTAACAGAGCATTACATTCCCACCACTCCTTTTCTTCAGTGAGGAATATGATAAAACAGGAGAACCTGGCTGTGAGGAGAAGCACCCTCAGAAGACTGGACTGTTTGAAGAATGGCATGCAACTGGTTCAGCTTCTTTAGCTAGAGGGAGCTGCATCTAAAATGACAAAAGAAGAGCATACATGGCTGTAGTACCAGCAAATCTTGGAAGGCTGCAACACTCGGGTGAAGTGTCTGCACCTCAGAACATCTCACAACACCCTTCCTCCAGCACTCATGTATCCTGTGGCAAACACACCACCTGCATAATTATTGTGCAGCAATACCCTGAGCAAATGCCTTTTACTTACCTCCAGGAGGAGCCAAAGTATGAAATAAACCCTTGCAACTCCATTTTACCTGAGCTGTACCACTACTGGACTTCAGCCAAGACTTCAAGCAAGCCTGCAAAACTCTTCACCACTCTTTCCAATTAAGTATCTTCTCGGCATAATAAAGTGCTTTATTTCACAGGAATCAGCTGTAACTAGAAATGGCATTATTTCACAAGCCATGCAACACTGTGACCATCTTCCCTTCCAGTTTCAAGCACAGGCCTTCCACACATGGCTTCAGTGAACTCCAATCCTCTTAAGCCTCACAGAGATTTGATTAGGCTCTCATCTGGTGAACACCTATTTCCCACTCCCCAGCGCAAAAGACTAGCACAAGCAGGGATGATGTTCACTACAAGAAAGCCTAAAACCACTGCTCAAAATTCCAGCCTGCCTCCTGCCAGAGGGCTGAAACTGACAGCACTTAGTCAGCAGGCTAAGCCAGGAGACAGTGAGCACAGGAGAGTCAGACTGGCTGTTCCCATACCATACTGAGATGTCTTACACCATCTCATCTGCTCTAACAGCTTTTTCACACTTGATTTACATGTCTAGGGACAGAATTATACATTTGGGTTGGAAGTGACCTCAAAGATAATCTGGTTCCACCCCTCCCATGCAATGAGGGACACCTTCCAGTAGACCAGGCTGCCCAGTGCCCCATTCAGCTGGTCTTGAACACTTCCAGGGATAGAGTGTCCACAGCTTCTCTGGGCAACCTGTGATGGTGCCTCACCACCCTCACAGTAGAGAATTTCTGCCTTACATCTATTCTAAATCTATCTTCTTCCAGACATACTCAGGACTTTAAAATGAAGCAAACTCCTCCTGCTGGTCACACCAAACTATTTATCTCTGACAACCAGACGCCATCAGCTCAATTATCAGGCATCAGACAGAGCCGGAACCCTTAAAAAAACCCCTCAAACCAGCGAAGAGCAGGCTGTCACCTGGCGTGTGCCACGGGCATGTCCCAGTCCGCTCCCTGCTGACAGCCGCCCCACCAAGGCCAGCGCTGCTGTTTAACCCACAGTCCGTACTTCGCCCAAGGGCCGAGCACCGCGGCCGGCACAGCGCCGCAGGGGCGCCTCTCCCGGGAGGCGCAGCGCCATAGCCCCGGCCCGGCGCGGCTCCTGAGCGGCCAGCGCCGCCCCCGCGCCCACAGCGCGGCCGCCGCTTCACCGCCGCACACCCCCGCAGCCCTCGGCCCCTCCAGGGCCAGATCCCCATCCCACGGCCCCGCTCCCACACACAGAGCCGCAGCCCCACCCGGAGCCCGCAGTCACCGAGCGACAATCGGCCGTGTCCTTCAAGGCCCCCCTCCCCTACCCGCTGCGCCCCTCCCTATTCTTCAGCCTCCCCCTTCTTTCTCAGCCGCTAGCACAAGCTCTTTCTTGCCCCTTAAACCAAGACAAGACTCCCACCCTTCCCCCTTTTCCGACATCTTAACCCGGCTCCCCGACCGCTCCTCCAAAGCAAAGCGTTCCACGCCATCAACATGGCGGCAGCCACCACCTCCTTCCCCACCCCGCTCCCTAGCGCGGCCGCGCGGCGCGGGATCTGCTGGGAAATGGAGTCCGAGCCCCGCACGCTGCCGCCCTGTGGCCGCCGTAAAGAAACTACAAACCTCAGAATCCCCCGCTGCCAAGGGACGCCAGCCAATGGCGAGGCGGCGGCGCGGGCAGCGGCCCCGCCCCGGCGGGCGAGAGGGGTGATGTCATTGCCCAGCGGGGGCCGCGGGGGCGCGCCGCGCGCCGCCGCTCATTGTGCTCGGCCGGTGCCGCCTCCGCTGCCGGACACGGCGGGGGGGCCGCGCTCCCGCTGCTGCGCTGCCTGGGGCGGGCGGCCCCGCGCACATCCCCGCACACGGCTGCCTTGCGCCCAGCCCTGCAGCTCCCGTCCCGGCCGTCCCCCCAGCGTGGCTCGGCACCGTTCCGGAGGGCTGCGCTGCGCTGCGCTGCACGGGCGGTGGGGACTGAACACGCATCCCCGAGCGGGACTGCCTTGCGCCCAGCCCGCTGCACCCATCCCGGGGAGCTGCCCTGCGCCGGGAGCGTGGCCAGCATCCTTCCCGGTGGAAGTGGGCTGCTCAGCTCGGGGTCAGCGCCCAGCCCGGTGTGCGGGGGCTGCAGCGCCAGCCTCGCTGTCCCCAGTGCGGCGGCCCGGCGCTGCCGCTTGTCCCCATCGCCGCTGGCCGGCTCCTGGCTCCCGCCTCGTTTTATGGTCGTGGAGAGGGAGGAAAAATCCCAAACCAGGTGAGTTCTGCGCTGCTCTTCTCTTTCTGTGTGCTTTTCCTTGTCCTGTTCCCTCCTCCCTGCCAGCCCCCATCTCCCGGTGCCCTTCCCCGCGCCGTGTGTTCCTTAGCGGGAGCAGCGCTGCCGGGCGGGACTGCGCTGCGTTCCCTGGTCCTGCTGGAAAAGGAGGGGCGGAGGGATGGCGAAGCGGGGAAAAAGCCCTAACCCGCTACATGGTCTCATCCCGCGGAGATGAGTCCCCTCACCCCCTTCGGGCCCGGCGGCAGCTCCGCGTCCCGCAGCCCCGGGAAACTCCCGCAACTCCGGGATGCTCCGGAGCTGCGCGGTGCCGCGCCGGCGGGAGCCCTGTGCCGCTTGTCTCCCTCGCTGGATAAGAGGGGAAAATAAAATGGGTTTTGAATTGTTGTCGTTAACCGCAGCAGAGCCTGCGAGAGGGCTCCTGAGGACAGAATAAATACGAGGTGTGTTTTAGGTTGGTTTTGGGGGAGTTGGTGTGCCGGCGTGCGGCTCCGTTGTTTTGGCACCGCTATTCCTCCCCTTTTTCAGGGAAACGGGGGAGATTTGGACCCAACTGATTCTCGGTCCTGGCTGAGTGTGCAGTTGGTCCGGGTTTCTTTTCCAAGACACATCATGAGTTAGTATCTTAAAAATTCTTGGCCGAACAGTCTGATGTTTTATTTCAACTTCCAAACTACTGCGCTGGTCTTTTTCTTGTATGTTATCGTAAATACAAGAAGTGCCTCTCTTTTAAACTTTGTAGAAACTTTGTGGTCCCTCAGAGCTTCATTTTAGTGTGGCTGTTTGTTTGTTTCCCTGTTCATTGCTGTTTGTGAGGTGCAATTCGGATCTTTACTTGAACAGTGCTCAGAAATTAGCACAACACAACAGATATATTTTTTTATTATATGACATCAGAAGGTTTTATCCCCTTCTATAACTAAATTACTTCTGGAACTGCTGGTGGACCCCAGACATCTCATTTTGTGCTGGTGGTAATGAAATGTGTGCACGCAGAGGGGTCCTGCTCACCTCAAGTCTGTCAGTATCTTTCAGTGCCCTTTAAAGTTAATCCTCACCAAAGCCCGACTTGGAGGCTGTTCTGAGAGCAGCAGGAGAGTGTGCAGCTGAGCTGATATTTTTAAATTTTTTTCCCCCCCTCTGCTGCATATTTCCTTCTGCGCTTGTCTTGTGTAACTGGCACTGTGTGTCCTCTGGCAGGGCTCTCCCTGGAATTGCAGTGCTGGGGAGAGCGTGACATGAGTGCAGTGGGGACAATGAAACTCCCTGTTTGGTTTGCTCACAGTGTTTGTAAACACCCAGGCAGTGTTGGGGTGTCCATATGTAAGGCATGGTAACTGTAAAACAGTTTCCCCTCTTCAAGTGGGATAAACATGCTGCATCCACACCTCCTTGCATTTATTTTATCTGTGTTTTTTCCTTCCTTCCTCTTTACTACTGGCTCAAAGGGGAAGAACAACAGTGCACACAGGCGTTGCCTTTGGTTGGTCTTTTTTTAACATTTTTGTTTCCTGGAATGGCGTTTTCCTCTATTTTTCAAGGGAGGGAACAGATAATCTAATAGAGTGTTTCCCATCTTGCCTGTAAAAGGAGAAGTTTTGTAGCAGTGGTTTTGTTAGCTTAGGATAGAAGGCACTGGATATGTGGTGATAATTTGAAAGTGTAGCCTGGGAATTGTTCTGAAAAATACTGATATCAACGTTGGTGAGAACAAGAAAAGAATCCATGGCCAGGGATTTTATATTTTGAGATGCCCATATTTTTAAATTCTTTCATCTTAGAAAGATACATGTATGCATGTATCTTGAACAAAACATGTGTAAATAGCAATACATATTTGTATGTTTTTCAAAATTTGTTGGATTTAGAAGAACTTGTGATAATGCATACTAGCATTTTCAAGTTATGTTATACTATATCAGGAGGTGCATTAAAAATGTACCTCAGAAATACACACTATTGTATTAATCAGATTAAATTTTGTCTTTCAGAAACTGAAGTACAGATGCATAAAAAAGGACAAAAAGCTGAAAGTCACTCAATGTTTCTGTGAAAAAAACCCAGCTGAGCTAGGGGACCCTTTCTCTTGTCCCATAAAGACCTAAATGCAGTATATGTGTTTACTCTGAATCAAGAATTCTCCAAAAGGTCAGTTGCTGGAGGCAAAAAAAAAAAAAAAAATAATCCCAGGAAGGCAGCACTAAATAGTTTCTCAGGTCTTTTATTTTTTTCCCATTTCTTACTAGTGTCCAGTTTCTGAAGGGAAATTTAGGATTAGGTGGTTTTAAGGTTATACTCTGCAGTTTTCTTGTATTTTAGTCCTTTTCCCCATGAAATTGAGTATGATGCCAACTATTGGCTTCTTAGTGGAGCCAGAAATCTTATCCTTGCAAGCTGGTTTTTATGAGCATCACCTGTGTGCCCTGAACTGTGTTAAATTGCCTGTCCCAGAACTGTTGCTGCCCTGGGATGCCTGGGTGTCACCCCTCTTCATGTACAGGGGAACCCAAAGGCTGGTGGGATGAGGGGAACTGGGAAGAGCCAGAGCTGGGCCAGCCTTGCTGACTTCTCAGCTTAACTTTCCTCTTTGCTCCAGGTGAGCTGTGAGAGGACAGGGATTTCTGTAGCCTGGAGTTGGAATCTGGTGGAACAGCTGAAGTTCCTGAAGCAAGAGGTGGATGGCTGAAGGTGGTTCTTCAGGGAGGAACTGTAGAGTTGCTTCCCAAATAAGCAAGGGGAGAAAGACATGTGCAAGCAACCAGCCCCCATTTGTCAGCCTGCTGTGAAAGAGCTTTTCTCTGTTGGCTGAGCTGTGTGTGTGCTCCCCATCTTCCCAGAGCCAGCTGCAGGTGGTGGATGGTGCTCACAGCCTGAGCACTGAGCTGCAGTGTGGTGGCTCTCCATTGCAAGCTGTTTCAGCTCTGGAGCTGCCTTGGTTTGGGTCCTTGCTGGGACAGCCAAGCTGGCATCCATCAGATGGAGACATTTGCTCCAAGTTTTGTGGTGTGTCCCAGAGAGGTGTATTTGCAGCTAGATTTTTTTTTTTTTTTTTTAATGGGTGATATAGGTTTGTTGACATTTTCTTATTTTTACATATAATGTGGCCAGATAAGAAATTATAATAGCTGGAATCTAGATTGATTCCATTTCTCATTTTAAGGCTTATTGCCTTTTTTTAAGGACAGGACCAGCAGCTTGAGTGCAAGCCTTGTTCTCTGTAGGTACAGAAGGAGGAGTGGGGAACGTGGTAGGTGCTAGTTTGTGCATATTGTCAAATAACCACCCAGGCAGTGAGGAGATTTGAGAGATTCATTGCAACTGTGTGGCTGGCATGGCAGGAGTGTGGAAAATAGCACAAGATGGGCATATCTTGCAGTGACAAAGCTCTTTAGGGCTTGTATGGATGTTTGCAAAACTTAGGAACAGGAGATTTATGAGATTATTTTACTATCTTCTATATTACAGATGGATTTCTGACACCAGAAACATCAGCCCAGTTGGAGAGGTCTTGGGGCAGAGATGCTGGAGGACAGATGAGATAACCTGAGGCAGTGTTTTGATTGACTTTCTAGTTTCTACAATTTCATTTTGCAGCAAATCATTTAGGTTCCCACTTCCTCCCAGTGCTTCTGTCAATAACTAACTACATTCTCATTTTAGTTTTAATGACTCTCTTACAGTGGGAAAGAAGTGATCTGTCATGTTTGTTATACAATCCTGGTTGGTCTGTGCATAAATAATTTAAAGTGGGGGGAAGGAAGAGGTTGAACTGAATATTCCTCAGGTGCTAATATGTTGAAATAATTAGGGCAGAGCCAGGATAAAACTTGTCCCTTAAAATCATTGTCAGCTTTTAATGGTCAAGACCACATTGAAGTCTGTTGCTGTTGCAGTAGTTTCATAACTAATCTGTGCTATTAAACATTGACCCTGCATAAGGTATTAGTGAGATTTGTGTTGTAATGTAATTTGATTTCACCTTGCGTAGACAAAAATAATTAGAGAGCTTTGTTGCTTTGAGCTCAGGAGAGATATTTAGGTTGTGAACAGCTTGAGATTCACTTGCTATTTGTCATCTCGCCTCTCCTGGAGTTACTGCTCTCACTACACTGCAGAGGTGTACTCTTCCCTAAATATACTTAAGGCAAAATTTAAACCTAGTTAAAACCTATTTAACCTAGCTATTACTTTCCTGAGATAATTAGGGAATACTTGTACAAACAGAGGAGAAAAACCTTCAGTAGGGTCTCACAGGAATCTGCTGCTGTTCTTTTAAACATCACAGGATACCCTGTTTATTTTCATTTCTTTTAGCAGAAATACTGCCTTTTGAGTACTGCTGGACTAAAAATTAACTGTAACTTTTAAGTATCTGAATAGTGTTTTCTTTTAGACCTTCAAAAGAGTAATGAGAAAAGGGAAGAGAGAAGAGGAAGGGGAGGAAAGGCTGTGCTGGCATGAAAAAAGATGAGCTTGTGCATGGTTTCTTAAAAGACTGTATCCTGCAGGCTGAATTTAAAAGGGGAGGGGAAAAAAAGAGGTATTAGAGATGCCAAAGCACAGAAGTCAAGCAGTGCTTGGGTTACTGTGTCGTGCTAAAGATTCCCTCCATGGAGAGGCACTTCATGCAGAGCCCCAGCAGCCCAGCCCACTGCTGCACTGTGCTGCTTCTCCTCTGCAGTGAAGGTTCCAAAAACTAAAAAAAACTCTGCTTTTTTTGATTAAGCAAAATCTCAGTTACTCAAAGGGCAGCATGTGTGCATTTAAAGTGGGAGTATTTCTTGATAAAAATCCAGGCTTTTGTTTGTAAAAGAGAATTGTCATGGAACTACCATCCTGTAGGCTGGTGCTGAGCCTTGATGCCATTTTTTTTTGGAACAGTGCAGAAAATGAATCTGACTGTGTATGAGACTCTCACATCCCCCACAGTAGCAATCATTTGCATGTGCTTTCCTGAGTGTCTTGAACCAAAATCCTTGCAGCCAAAAAAAAAAAAAAAAAAAAAAAAAAAAAGAAAAAAAAAAAAAAAAAAGAAAAGCTTTTATTGCTTTGGCAGGAGGGATTACCTGGTTACCTGTCTCTGGAAGGATGTGACCCCTCTCCAGAGTAATGAAGCTGTTAGAATAGACTATTTTCCAATGCAGCCACCCCAGCTGCACCTCCAGGAATCTGGATGCTCCCAGACTACAAATAATCTGAGGAGTAGGAATAAGTGGAGACTTTAACTGAGGAAGATGTGATACCTACAGGAAGCAGATTATGAAAGGTGCTGAGTAGAAGAATTTGTCTGGTTAGCAGATCACCCTACATGAAACTTAAGGCATGGGAACTTGTCAAACCATCCTGTCTTTTCAATGGTAATTCTTTTGCTCCAAATAGTAATTTATCCATAAACATGAGTGTGATGAGAGATCCAGAAAAATCTGTGCTCCAGAAAAATCCCAGATCCATGCTCGGGACATAGGCCATTAGTTGAGATGTGAATGCCAGCATTCAGATTTACAAGCAATCAAAGAAAACTTAAAGGACTGTCAGGATTAGAAAAGAGATTTTGGGTGTGCTGTGTTGCAAAGAATGCTTTCAGTAATGAAAAGAGGACTTGAAAAATAATCATTAGCACTTCTCTGTAATTTAAATTTCATTGCCTGAACTCAGAGAAATGGAAAATAGATCAGTCAAGGCTTTTCATCTAACTAGTTTTTAAAGAAAGCCAGATTTGTGTCTAATTAGTGAGTATTTCTTCATGGTGCTTTTGGGGCCTAAAGAGTGGTGTTTTCATGACAGTTGGGCCTGTATGGGAGTATTTACTGAAAATAACATCCTTGCTTAAGAACATAGTAAGACAACTTTGTATAACCTGAATTGACATTGAGAAATCCACTGTGGGATCTCCATACTGTGTGGTCCTATTTTCCTGTTGCCTTCTCATGGTAGAAGGGAGTTCTAAATTCCTCCTTCTCCAACACTGAAGATTGAGACTTTGTTATAATGCCTATTGAACTTGATTAACTGAGGTTGAGGACAACTGCCACTTGAAAAAAAATAATTTCTATTGTTCTTGTTTTACAGCTATTAACACAAATACCTGAAAAGGAAATGTAGGCTTGAAAAAGCTTTCCTGGCTCATTTGGTATCCCTGGTAGGTCTCTGGAGACATCAGATTATTCTATCCTGAGAAGATTAATCTTTAGAGGTGAGAATCAGGTAGCCAGAAATTGCTGTGAGAGTGTCAGTTCATTTTTGCATATTGAGAAGAAGGTTAAGAGAAAAAACATTATCATCTTTATTCTTGCATCCCTGCTGAAGTTCACAGTGCAACATGGCCTGTGGAGAAAAGGTATAAATTCAGGTAAATCTGTGTAATGAGTTTATTTAAACCCCAGCAAAGACTGGAGAAATCTCTAGCTGTCACAAAAAGGTAAGGGCAGGTTTGGTATTTCCATATATCTATGGACTGCTGAGGGTGTCTGAATAGTCAGCATCTGGTTCACTGGAGGTGTAGCAGCAAGTTCAACCTGTGTGATTATGGCTTTGGGCTCTGCTGTACTTCTCTGTAATCCCTTTTTCTGTGGCATAATTGCAGAAAGTGCTTTTACTCTAAAGGGGATGTTCTGACACAGTTTGCAGCTAATTTCGTGTTTTCTGTTTGAAATACACTCAAGTGCAGTGAGTATCTGCACTTGCAATTACTCCAGCCCTCTTGGCAGGAGCTGTCTCCTGTCTGTAGCCAGCAGAAGATTGTGGCACCCTCTAATTTCTCACATATAAAAATATAAAAATCCTTGCTGTTAGTATTTGCTCTTAGAGCATTAGGTACTTATGGGGGAACTCTTGAACAATGTTGGGTCTGTTGAAAAAACCAAACATGTAAATACTGTGTCAGAGTTACATATACCAGCAGCTTGAAACTGCAGAAGCAGAGTCAGTGCCTGATTTCTTTATTGGATTTGTCCTTGTTCTGAACAATTTGTTCCTTCTAAAAAGGGAGCTGTGCCCATTCCCTTCAAGTCAGCAGTATTCACATTTCTAAAATGTGGTAGTAGCATTTTGCTTGGATTGATGTTTGTGCACATGTAGAAAACACTTGGATAAACACAGGTTTCTTTTAACTCTTTAATTTCAGCAGGCAAACACGAGTCTAAAGTTGAGCTCTAAATGCTGGGCTAATGGATTTCTGCTCCACCTATTTAGAAGGAAGCATGAGCATAGGACTTGGATGGAAGCTGCTTTGTGGGATCTGTAGGAGTGAAGTCTCATCTTGTGTTGTGACCTGTGGTTGGCATGTCCTGGACACCTTGTGCAGGGATGTAGTGCATGTTCAGTGCAGAAATAATCAATGTCTTTAGCAGTTGTTAACCCCAAATTCTGTCTCTTCTGCCTATCACCCAAAACTGGAAATTAAACTTAAATATACCTCATTGTGGTCATGAGGTACTTCTCAGTACTTCCATTATGTTTGTAAATGACTTTTGCTACTGTAGAGTGTTTCCCTCTACTAGGAAGTCTTTGTTTTCCTTTTCTCTGAAGTGGCAGTTCTGTTGTCACAGTTGTGCAGGCAAGCTGTGTCTTGGTGCACTTGCACTTAGCTGTGAGAGTCACTGTTCCCCTTGTGTCACTGGAAGCACTGACAGAAATGTCCTCAAAAGCATGGCTTGTGAGAAGTGTCTGCTGGCTCACACTGGACATCCCTGTGCTGGAGGTGCTTGAGACTGCCTTGTCCTCTGCCATTACACATGGCTATTATGGACCATTCCTGAATTTTCTACTGCAGGTGTGAATATAGCATGGGGAATTTCTAAAGCTCCTTCTCAAGCTGCTGCCTGGCCTTCATGTGTGCTTCCATCATGAGTAACTTCACCTTGCTCATTGTGAGTATTCACTCTTGTCAAGGGCCATTTCACTTATATCAGTGTTGTGCCTCTGGATTGAGAAACTGCTTGGATAAGTCTGTCTTAAAATTAATCTTTTTTACTAGGTTAACTTTTTGGGATAGCATCCTCAGGCTGATTCATTTGGAGCCATGTGGGTGGTTAGATGGTATTTAATTGCAATAATAATAAATAAAGGCATGTTTAAAACAAATTCCCCCCCAGTTAGGAATTTGCAACTGAAGAAATTCAAAATAAATTGAGTATTGATTTGCACAATGAGATAACCAAGGAAAACATTAATTGTGGGCTGAGGCTAATTTTATTAGAATAAATGAGGCTGATTGTGAAATAAATATTAAATAAAGTATCTCATTAGGTTCTGCAGTTTTGCAGAAGCTGTCACCACAGGGAGGAAGAACCTGGTGTGAATGATTGTTTGTTTACTGCAGCTGTCAGTCATTGTGGGGGTGAGCATGGTGCATCAGTTTGTGGAGTAGCCACTGGTAACCAGGTCATCCTGCTTAAATGTCAGGCTTCTTGCTGGAAAATGTGTGAAACTACATAAAAATTCTTTCCATCTTGTTAGCACATCTCTCACAATATTTCTCATTTTGCTTGATGACATCAGTTCTTGGAGATACAGAGGAAGATTTAAAAAATATCTCCTGGGCAAAGCTAGGTGATGCTTAGCTAATGAATTTATTGATGTCTGTCTCATACTCTGGGGGGGTTGATCCATTTCTTGTTCTTCCTCTGATGCAATTTTTGAGTCATTAATCTCTTTATGACTGCTCCTATATTTAATATATAGATTTTTATTATCCACGATAAGGTCTTTGGGATAGAACTTCTGTCTGTTAGTCCCCACTTACTACAGTGAAAAGTCTGCAGTTTTCTACAGTCTTTAGGTATTACTGTAATGTGAGTAAACAATGCTGTAATTTGGGTGGGAATAGCCATTAGTAGTTTTGGGGAAACAGTCTCCTTAATTTCACTGCAAATCAATTTATATAATTCACAGTTTCCCCTAGAAATTGCATATTTTGTACTTTGGAGGCTGGACAATTGAATTCTGCATCTCTCTTGTGTTTAAAGGCAAGTTCCTTTTAAACTTTGTGTCTTGGTTACCTCCATGCATAAAATTGAGATAACCTCAGAGGGCTGCCTTGAATATTTATCAGTGATTTATTGTATGCCACTGAAGAAAAGAGTTACCAGCAATGCTGATGAAGTTTATTACTCAGCCCCTCTGCTGCACATTGATTAGTATTTCAAAGATCCACAGTCTCCACACTGAGCTCTAGCAAATTCTTGACTGGACTTAGCCTGTAGATGATACTAATAACTTTGATTTATGTGGGGCTTTCCCTTTGGAAGAGCTCCAAAGGATTTTATAAACTGGAATGCAAGCCATAGTGTAAATATTGCCTCAGCAGCCACCAGCTATCAGGGAGGTGCTGTGTGATGGATATTGCAGTGCAGCTGAATGTGAGGGGATAGCAAGGGAGAAAAGGAGTTCTGCAAGCATTGGAGGTGGCTTGAGGAGATAAGTAAGAAAACAAGCAGCCACCACTTGAATTCTGATTTTTATCTTTGACGTGATTGGTTCTTACAGATGAAGTAGCTCTCATGTGAAGGGTGGCATTGTCACAGGCTCATGATACTGTGATACTGGTTCAGCTTAAGTTGAGCAGAACAAGCCCTGCTAGCAGCCAGGGTTTTCTTCACATGCAGAGCCTGTGTGTTTCTGGATGTCTCAATTCAAATGCTGGGGTGCAGCAATGTGTTCTCAGTGGTTCCTCAGGCTGGTGTGGCTGGCTCAGTGATGTCCTCTTGCAGAGGCAAAAGGCACTGTTGCTTGGAGTTTGCCCTGTATATGATCCAAAAGACTTGAAAACATACCCTCTTTGCACTTAAGGCAATGTCCCATTAACCCTAAATCCTTTTAGAAAGTGTAAATAACTTTGCAAAGATGCTGGCTTAGAATTTATTGCATTCAGTTGGGTTTGTTCACTGAATGGTGGAGCTTTGGCTTTTCTCCGAATCATAGATGCCCAAGTTGTGTTGTCTAAATAACATTATTGTTATTTTAGGTCCCAGACACCATCATTGGAGAAAGAGTCAGAAGCTTCAAGGGCTCAGAAGCCGTAGATAGAGGGAGGTCCAGAAGCTGGATAGCACAAATGAGTGGCTGGAACTGGAAGCTGTGAATGGAAGAGTTGGAGAAGTGCATGGCTGCTAGGTGAGCTCTTGGTTGACAGGCACCAGTGTCCTGAACAACCAGCCAAATAAGAAATGGCAAGAGCAGAGGCCAACCCAATAGTGATAGTGTGGATGTTGATTTTGGGCTCATCCCAGCTACCTGGGGATCAAAAGAATTGTAGTAATGATGTTGCTGAAACGCTGTTTGCTTCAGTAACTCCTGAGCCTGTTGGCCAGTTTAGAAGATTGCAAAAGCTCGTTTTCCTTAGAAAACAGGGCTAAAATGTGTATAATGCTTTGAGGAGCAGGGAGCTTGTTGAATTCAGGTGCTTAGCAGTGCTCATCTGAAGATTGCTTGATATAGAATAGAGGTTACACTCTATCATGTTTAGGTTCGGTCTGGGCAAATGAGTATTTCTGTTGAGCACCTAATGGAGACCTCAGCAGTGAACAGAGCAGTTTGTGGCTTGGCTTTCTGCCTGGCTATAGGCTTACACCAATCTTTACAACAAAAGCAAAACACAGAGTGTAATTATAGCCTGGTGGATGAATTTGTATTTTTGGTATATTCTGTTGCCGGGACTATTTTAAAGCCTCAGTTTCCAGGATTCTTGTCTTTCTAGATATTTAGTTCTGTATTTTCCTAGGCCATACCATTAAATATATATATATTGATAACAGTCAATGAGTGCTTTAATGTTTAATTCAGTACATTTTTCAGTTTTACCATCCCATTCATCCATATTGCTGTAATCGATTCCTCCTGGAAATGCTGTGGTAATTAGAGGAGAGAATGATTTGCAAGCAGTACTGTGACATGTGTAACCAACCTGTCTTGATTTGAGCTTTTCATTACCTTAGCTTATGACTATAATTGTGTACCATCTCAAGGAGGAGTGTGAACTTTTCATTTGCATGTTAATGGCACTTTGTCTGGGAAGGTGCTACAGAAATTCAAGCAGAAAAAGTGACGTGCCCAGTAAGCAAACTATTTTGATGGTTAGTGGTTCAGACGTTGGTAATAATAAGGGTGTCTTTTCTTCTGATAGAGCAAATGCATTTTTCAAATGGGCAAGACAATTGGTATGGTCTAGGAAGATAATTGTTATAGAGAACTTCCTGTAATCAGCATCTGTCTCTTCTTAGGAAAGAAGAAAGTGCTTATAACTTGTGTGCCCTTTTGAAAGGGAGAATGTATTAACTGAATCACACTATGTGTTGTGATACAGAGAGATGCATTGGGAAAAGCTGTGTGCTGAAACTCACTGGCTTTCTCATGTGCAAGACATGTGAAGCTTGTTTGGCATTTGAGGGCTTTGTCCAAGGCTCTGGCATTTTGCTCTCTAACTTCTAGTATTAAAAATGAACATCTGTGATTTTATCCTAAGCCTGAAGTGGGTCCCAGTGTGCTTCAGTGTATGATTGAGGTTGTTTGTCCTCTTGCAAAGAACAGGCTCATAACAGCTATTTTGGCTGTTCCTGGGAAAGTAGACTCTCCATCACACTTCTGCTTTTGTGTGGGAAGGGCTCCCTCTGAAGTTACAGAAATCCCTTAAAATATCAAAAATGCATCGTGTCACATTTCAAATCCTTCATAATTCCCTACTCTCCTGCTATTTGCAAGAAACCCAAGCCACATGCTTTCATCTCACCATCACCTCAGCCTGATGGATCCAAGAGGCATTGCTGTTCTCTTTAGGTCAGACCTGGAGGAAAATGAGTAACATGGGCATAACAGCCCAACATTTCGATTTAGGAACACTTGGATAAGCCTCAAGAGGGGAGACCTGCTGCTTTAAATTAAGAGTTACCACTCAAGTGAGATTTCTTCTATCTCCTGTCACTGTATGTTGCTGCTGCATTTTGTGGTCCATAGTTTAATATCCACAGTAGCTGTCACTGGCAAAATGCAGTTTCCACCTGGCAGAGCTCAGTGCTTTCTGGTAGGTGACTACAGGTTATGATCACTAAGAGGTAGGGAAAGGCCAGATAACAGCAGTATTTTTGGGCAGGGGAAAGCTCAGTGAGTGTTTTCCTCCAGCTGTGAGGAGAGCATGGTTGACAGGGCTGCTTTTGCTTTAAGGATAATTAGTTGGATGTAAGCTAGGCTGTAAAGTAAATGTGAAAAGTAATAACAAGGAGTTAGAGCCATAGAAAGGAGAAAAACTGGAAACCCTGAAGATACAATTTGGGCAAATTGTGTTTTAACATTACTGGGTTTTTTTGGGGGGGTTTTGGGTTTTTTTTTTGTTTTGTTTTTTTTTTGTTTTGTTTTTGTGGGGGCGTATGCCAGTGATCCAAGTTCTATTTGGGCTAGAGAGGCACAATTACAATTGATAACTGAGATGTGAGAGGATGCTGACTTGGATTAATCCTGAATATTTTTTTTTTTTTAAGAAGGCTTCACTGATACAATTCTGCAGGAAATAACTCTGTTGCCAGCTGAGACTAAACCAGTTCTTCACATGAAATATTTGTGTGAGCAGCAAAGATGTAGGTTGGCAAGGCTTTGGTTGGGAAGGGCTGTTCTGTGAGCAAAGAGAGGGTTTAAGAGAAGCTGGGTGGTATCTGCTTTAAGCTGATATCTTCTTAGGATTCAGCTTAGGAAATCTGAAGTCTTCTTAGGTAAGTATCAGCCACTTGAGAACTGCATCAACCAGTTCAGTTGCTGCACATAGAACATTAAATTAGGATAGAAAGTGTTTCTGCTCGAGTCTGGGGACGGAGATGGCACTAAGGCAGCACTAGTGACTAGGAGAGAATTTGGACAGTTGCAGATCAATGGGATGTGACCTGTCTGCATGGAGAAATGGTGAAGACCAGGATGGCCTATCCTCCAGCACCGAGGAGTGAGTGGTAAGAGAAGGTAGAAGAAAGTATTATTTTTGTTTATTGTGGTAGCTAAAGCTTTCATACAAGACTTACTTAAAAGGGGGAATTTCCTGAATATGGTACGAAAATAGTTTCCATAGAAAAATACCAGCCCTATCCTGTTACAACTTCCTTGGCAGACAAAGACAAAAATGCACATGGGGAGTATGATACTAGGGCAGAGGAAAGTGGGCATTGTGACTGCAGAATGAAAATATACTCATCAATGACAGTAAAGAAAAGCAAAGCAGAGTTGGGAACATCAGTAAGGAAAGAGGCTGGGGAAGTAAAATAGCTCAACAAAGATGAGGTATAGGTTTGGTTTACATAGGGTTGTTCCTGAGTTTCTTTGGACAAGTCACCTGACCTGTTACTTTTCCCTCATTTTGCTTCTGTATGCAGAGTGCTCAAAGATGAACAATAATTCTTAGTAATTTTTCTGTAGCACAGAATATAGTCAGGCCATCACCTCGAGTTCAAGTTTTATTATGATATAGACTTGAAGTTCCTGTTAATGATGAGGAAAGCAGAATATGTACATACTGTTTATGAGCAACTTGCTCTCCCTTTAAAATTTAAAGGATGTACAAGGGGGTAGATGTAAGGTGGAAACTGTGCTTGCACGTGTTGAGTGAAGCTTTTGACTTATTACTCCAAACTTCTAAGAATGCCACAGAGTTCTTTCAATGTGATAGACCAAAACCATGTGATATATTCTCTCAAAGCACAACTCACATGCTGTTGGAGTCCATACAACCTGGTTTAAAGGAAACTCTTGTCATGCAGATGGAGATACCAACAAGGAGAAAATAACAAAATTGAGAAGAGTCTAACAAGTGTGTAAAGCAGAGACAGCTTCCATATGAGGTCTGCAACACTCCTCTGGTGCCCTTATGTAATCTAGCTAATGTTTGACTTAGTTTTGTTTTCAGTGTTGGTTCTTGTAATGAATGAAGTAATAATTTACTTTTATTCTATATTATATATTTAATGTGGCTTCTTAATTCCTGTGTGCTTATCACCACCAGGCTCTGGGTCTGTCCAAAGGTGTATTTGTGTTGAGGGTGAAGGGAATGATGTTTGTAACCATGCTGAGACTTTATTTTGCTGGCTTTGGGGCAGACATGAGTGGACGCAGATCTGCTCCAAAAAAACATGCATTGTCTTCACTGATTGCTTAAATGTAATATACAAAAAAAAAAAAAAAAAAGGCAAACACGGTGCTTTCTGTGTGACCCCCATTCTCTGTGACTCTCATGTTGTACCTGGGAAGTTTCACTTGGTACTTGCCTGATTTTGTGGGAAGGGAGAGAAGAGGGTGTCCATTGCCAAGAAAAGAATCCCTAATCAGTTTCAGAGAGCACTTCACCTCTCTGGAGGTGAAGTTCTTCACTCCAAATGCTAGATAGACTTTTTTTGTATGTGGAACACTTGGCTTTGCCCCAAGCCCACCTACATTGCTGTGCCCAAACCATACTCAAACTTGTCCCCTTGCATTGCACCACAAATGGGATGATATTTAACTTTTAATGCCTAATATTACCCAATTGTTGTGGGTTGTTTGGTGCTTTTGACAGTGAACCAAAAGCCTGTTTGTGACTTACAAATGCATGTTCTGTTGCAGGTGGATGTGTTAGGTGGGGCTGTAGTGACTGTCTCAGGCTGGCACTAGAACCTGATTTATGCTCAGGGCTTGAATTCAGATTCCCAGATCCAGCACACAGCCTTGCCAGGTTATGTACCTCCTTTGCGGTTTTAAAAACAGAGGGTGTTCTAACTTTTGGCAGAGATAACCCCATGGCTTTTATCTCTGTAGGTAGCTGGCAGGTGTCATTCCAGAGTAAGGGATAGTTGTTTGACATTTGTTCTTCCCATCTCTCCCTCTGGGCAGCATTTTTCCTTCCCTTTTGTGCTGTGCAGGGCAGGGATGCTCCTCTCCGCAGTGCGGCTGGCTGGGCTCATGCCTTGGTGCTTCAGCAGCATCTGCCTAGACATCCTTAGCCCTGATTCATCCCCTGTCCTTCCTGTTTCCCCTGTCTTTTCAACCTATAAATCTTATTTCTTCCTTCTATAATGATAACCTAAAATTGCCTCTTGGAATTTCTTTAAAAACACATTTTTTTCCCCTCCTTTAAACTAGATTTTTAGAGCTGTGATGTGTTTCTGCTCACCATCATCTGTAGCAATTGAGAGTACTGCCAACTAAGCAAATATCCCAGTCAGTTTTACAAGCCTTGTTACCATGCCTGGATTCTTTACCACCACAGTAGCTTCTCTTTTGCTTTTTATCATACATGTATCCAGTAGTTCAAGTTACCTCAATTTCAGTTGTGTACATGACAATTGCAGAGGCTCTGAGGAACTTGGGCTAGAAGGGAGCAGCAGCACACATTAAAAGGAATTTTTTTTTTCCCTTTGGAGGGAAGCTAAATAGGTTGGGGAAGAGAGTAGTTTGAAAAGGTGGTTCAAAGCTGGAATTCTTATGTGCTTGCTGGAGTTAGCTGCTTGCAATAAAATTGTGCAAGTCATTGTAAACCCTCTTCTCGGAGAGAAAACCAGTGACTTTTATAAATCTGCTTTTAAAATTAAGACTTAAGGTAATGCTTTCATTCAAGTTCCTTGCACAGTGCTTTGCAGGATGGGTGGATTTGGGCTTGAGTGCCATTTCAGGGCAGTGCTCATGACTGTTGCCTTGGAAAGAATAAAATCTTTAAGTGCTGTATAGAACCTGTCCAGCAAGAAGTCATCACCATAGCCAAAAATCTTCTTACATTCTGACTTGTGGTTTTGATCTTCACCTCTTTTACCTGCTAAGAAGATAAAAATGCACTGAAAAAGGGGAAAAAAGTCTATTCTGTTCTATGGATATCTGTTTTCAGTCACATGTAATATAGAAATTCATACAGAAGGAGCTGGAAATCAGTACAGAGCTTCTACAGAAGTCTTGTCTTTGCTTTACACAGGCTCTGTTAGACATGAAATCTCTTTAGAACTCATATGACAATTTGCTGTGCAATAGGAGCTGTTGTTTGTACATTGCTTTATACTTGGTGGGAGCATGCTGTGCTGGAGGGCAGCAAGGCTGTGCTTGTGTTTGAGGGGATAAATGGCAAACTGAAACATGATGTGAGGGAATTCTTTATTTTGCTAAATAAAAATGCCTTATGTTGAGTTTTGAATTACAAGTAGTGTTTTTGGGTAGACTGCCCATTTTGTTAAATAACAAATGGTGCTAGTCCAAATAGTTTTGGGCAAAATTGGGAAAATGAAAGGAATGAACAAATGTGAAATGTGCCTTACCCCCATAAGCACAGTCTGTTTGCCTCATACCATCTCAGTTGTCGAGCTCTATCCTAAAGGAAAATATTTAAGTATATGTGTATTTGAGAAGCTGAAAATGCAGTCTTTTTTTTTTGTGACTGAAACACTTTCTGGATTGTGTGTCATGACCTTGAACACCTGAGTGTAACTAGCTGTAGCCTTGAGACTACTACTAAGTCTCCTAGTCAGGATGGAAAATATTTGCTCTGTCACATCCTTTCAACTTAAAGCTGTGTGGCATCCAGCAGTGCCAGCCTGTTCTTCTGTAATACCCAAAGAGAGCAAGTCTTGCTTGGATTTTTTCTGTTTTCCTTTTCCAGCTTGCCTTCAAATTCCCCTTTGGCCCATGCTGTCTCCCTTGCTTACAACCATCCTCATGCACAACTCAGTGCTGCAGCTGAAATTATTGTGGGAATCTATTTATCTAGTACTTGATACAAAGTGACCTCCTTTTGGTACTTGTAGCTTGTAAATGAAGGTGTCTGCAGTCCTGTGATCCAAATTAGTTATCCATGTGTTGTCTCATTACCTGTAGCTAATTTGTATGGGCACCCCTGATTATGGATGAGGTTTGTGCAGGAGCACAGTTTTGCTGATGTGATGAAGCTCACTGGTGCTGGGGGCTTTGGAAGGATGTGGCCCTTGGTCCACACACACAGCCAGTGTTGGAGGGCAGTGTGCAGTTTGGTACACAGCTGCTTTTCCAAGAAGATAAGGGAAAGAGTTTGTGGCTTTCCTTAGAGAAAGGGCTGCTTTCCAGCCAGCTGCCCATCTGTGAAGGTGCAATGTCTGCTCCCCTCCAAACAATCACACTGGATGGGGGTGTTGAAAAAGAACCTCACCCACAGAGGAGCACTGCTTACCACACTGTACAATAAACATTATTCCTTAGGGTCTTGTTGTTCCTTCTAGACAAGAGTATTGCACTGAAGCCCAGGAGTGGAGAGCAATTTGCAGGAGGGGAAGGGCTAGAGACAAACCAATGAACTAAAACCTGATAGTGAAATGAGTGATGTGAGTCTGCTGTGGAGATATCCTCAGCTTCCCAGATTTTTAGTGTGCAGCCAAAAACAAAAGGCAGTGTGGCTGGAAGGAGCAGGCTCTCTGGGGACCTGCTTTTGAAGTTACAGCCAAATTATCTCCCTATATTTAGAAAATCTGCTGTAATGAAAGATATGTGATGGTGGTCATGCAGGCAGGGTGCAAGGTGGTTTGGAGTGAACACTGGGATGTCTTTGCTGCTGTTACCTGTCTGGCAGATGAAAACTCAAACATCCATGGTTCTGGCTTGCTTTGAGATCACAGGAAAACACACCCGTTGTAAAATGGTGTTGGCAAGAAATGGCATGGTGATGCTGAACGTGGGAGCAGAGGAGGGGGGCTCACACTGCTGCCAGCTTCTCCTTGCCATGCTGTGCTGGCAGCCTCCCCTGGGAGCTGGTGGCTGAGCCCTTATGGGACTGAGACTCCCCTTGCAGCTAGTTCAGGCTCCCTTTGGCAGGCAAGAAGTCACCACATCCAAGAGCACATGATTTTCATTATCCGCGCCTGAATGTCTGCTGGGGCTGAATTGCCTGGATCCCCTAGAGCTGCTCAGTAAGAAACAGCAAACATTTTCCCTGGGAAGGAGCAGCTGTTTATATATAGTGTACAGTGGGTTCAAGAGTGATTATTAGGAAAACATTCCTTTCTAGTCATAAAAAAGGGCATTTTTGTTGTTTTCTTTCCTCTAAAACAGTCAAGTTGGAGAGTCAGGGATTTTCATTTGCCATGACAACCAATGAAACTGCCGAGCCATGTGATATCTTTATCCCTCCTATGATTAAATCTTTGTTAAAAATTTTTTAAGGTCATGATGCTAACAGTTAGGAAATATCAGGTGTTGTTTGCTTTTCTCATGTAGATAAGTCAGGATTTAATTTGCATGTTTTTATTTAAGAGCTGTAGAGAGTTGGGGGGTATTGATATTTCCATGATTTATGGTAAGGATGGTATCTTAGTTCAGAATTGCTGTATTGTACTGAAGTCTTTCCCACTTTGAGACTGGACCACTCAGCAATAGCACTGTCTCCCACAGGACAAAAGCTATCATTGGACTCATCAGTGCTGCTGAGCAGTGATGATATTCAGAACCTTGGAGATGTTGGTTTACACAGGATACAAATGGCTTAGAGACTGTATGAGCCAATAAATCTTTCCCTGTTCTTATGCCAGGACAAGGTTTTGTAAAGGCAGAAAGTGTGAGGGATGTGACTCTTGGTGTTTGGTCCATGTGAGCTTCCCTTGTCTCTAGGTTGGAGCACTTCACACTAACCAAGAGCCTGGTGGTGGTGGTGTCAGCAAAGCTGAGTGCCAGCATTTATCCTCTCTTTTAAAAATTGCTATCTTCTATTTAGGAATTTCCTCAGGATGCCAAATATAGATTGAACACACACACACACACAAAAAAAAAAAAACCCTACAAGCTCAAAGCTCAACCCCAAAAGCTGCTCTGTTGCTAAGGAATAAAAATAGGTGGTCACAAACACAGTGCTGATGTGCCAAGTTGTGTCCCCATGACCATGCAGCTGTGAGTGCAGGTCCCTGTCCCAGTGACAGCAGTGCCCAGGCTGCACACAGCATGTTGGCATCAGTGTCTACAAGTGACTGGCTGCTGCTTGCTTTAAAGAAGAAAGAGGCAGTAACTTCCTGTTTCCTAATCTTAGTCCCAAAGAGGTAAAAACTTCAGAGGGTTGCTGCCAGACATAGTAGTAGTACAGGAAGAAATACACGTTTTTGTGTGCTATTATCTATAGTACAGCAATATCTGTACTGGAAGAGAGATGGGATATGTATTTTTTAACAAAAGCACTGTTCTTTGGGAGATCTTGGGCTATGTCACAGAGTTGCTGGTCATTGATAATATCAGAAGGGTGAATATTAGCACAGCAGAAGCTTCTTCTCTTCAAATGCAAATTTTTCTCTGCAGCTCTTTGCAATAATTTATTAAAAGGTGTGGCTGGAGATGGAGAGTAGCTGAGCTGGTGTAGAGGTGTGCAGAGGTGCAGATATGATTTATGTGGGCTGGAGAGCTGCTGTGGCCAGTGCCATCTTTTCATGTGTGTGTGCATGCACATGTGATTCTTGGTTTTGTGGGGCCCTGCCTGCTTAGTTCTCAAGGTACTGCTTGCTGCATCAGCTCTAAACAATAAATCTCAACGACCCTTGAACACAATTTTTAAAACAATGTTTTCAGATTTTGTACTTCTGGGTGAGCTGTTTGACTAATGTCCCTGCAGCAGTAGGAGGCCTGGAGCAGAAAGCTTCTGCTAAAGAGCTGCCTTTTTGTGTTTAAGGATTTGTTTTAGTGCCAGATTTACCCCCTGCAGTTTCTTGAATTGCAGCTGGTCCAAAGCTGAGATGAGGTTTTAACAGCAGATAGCTGTCCTAGAAGACTAAATGTACATTTGCAGTGGTTTAAAGTAAATTAAAAATACTGTAACCACCTGAAACTATAAGGGGAACTGAAACTAGGCTATGTCTTAGCATGTGATCCAATATATAACCAAAATAAGAATACTGTTCCTTACCTTCTGATGAGACCTGTCATATCCTTATAAAAATCTTACTTGGGAGCCATGATATGACGTTACTGAGATACTCGAGATAGTAAACATACTTCTTTACAAAATTAAATTCTGTGACCCAGGCTGAAAACTCTAATTCTGCTGTTCCACCCTCAGGTTTTGTTTTTTTTCCATCTGGATTGGGTCCCTCCTGCAGCTGTCTGGAGCAGGCAGAGCTGGAAGCCTTCCCTTTGGAAACATCTTAAGCCAGTCCTGAAGCTACACCCAAGTCTCTATTGTTTCTACTTTCTTCTCCCTCTGAACAATTTGTTTTTGTGAAACATCTGCTGCTCTGGCAGACACCCACAGTTAAAGCTGTAACGTAGTGTTTCTTTGCAAAAATGCAAAGAATATTCCCTGCCAGATCAGTCACTTGCCAGACAGGATAGCTGATCCCAGCTGAGGGGTTTCCATCAGATGAGACCATTTTTAGAGGGGAAGATTTCTTGGAGGGCACATGCAGTGCTTGAGCAGGTAGTGAAGTTCCATTAGGAAGCTGAAGCATTGTGTGCATGAGTATGCCTAGTACAGGTAAAATGTGTTTCCCATGTGGAAATAGGAGGTGGTGAATTGAGGACCACTGGGGCAATAATCAGCCTAGGAATAGGTCAGAACTCATCACCCCAAACTTAACTTCAGTGGCAGAGAGGGCCTCTGGTTGAGATTCCAAGCTCATCTTTGGACGCAAACTCCTGTAACACTCATCTGTATTTTATTCCTCCTATCTTATCACTTCATGCTCAAAAATGCTATCCCTTCTAGATAGCAAACCTTCCCTTAAGAGGCATAACAGAGGCAGAAATGCTGAATTGCATAAATGCTGCCTTTGCTGTTGTGGTGGATGTGCAGCTCACGTGTGGCTCATATACGATGGTGTGTGTGCTTGAAGAGGGAGTCTCCAGCTGAAACACAGATCACTTCTTTATTTCCTAGTGTAAGTTGAAAAATAACCAAGCAAAGAACTTTTTCTCTTAGCAATCCACCTCTGGAGTAGTAGGTTTCCCTTGAATTAGGGGCCATGCCTTAGAGTTTTGCCTGGGAGTGACAGCCACCTTCTTGAGTCCCTGGGAAGAAGCTGCTCCTGTAACCCAAATTTAAATGACTGACTGAAGATGAGTTGCTTAAACTTTGCAAATTAATGTGCTGATAACTTTTTGCTTGTTCCTGGATGAAGTTCCTTTAAAGAATTGTCTTGAGGAGGCTGCTTCACTGCCCTTCCTATTGTAACAAAACGTGTGAGAGGAGCTGTTTAGGGGTTGAACTCCTCTCAGTGAAGATTACTGTAGATTCCTAGAATGGTTTGGGTTGGAAGGGACCTTAAAGATCATCTGGTTGCATCTCCCCTGTTATGGGCAGGGAACCTTCCTCTAGATCAGGTTACTCACAGTCTCATGCAACCTGGCCTCAAACACCTCCAGGGATGATTTTTCACAGGTCCCTTCCAACCCAAACTATTGTATAGGTCTATGATTTTTGTCTTTATTTTTCTTTTCCTCTGATGCTGGTATTGCTAATATATTACTATGACAATATTTAAATTACATATTTATAATATATAAAAATATATATTTAAATACATATTACTTTATATATCAAAATGTATTTTGGAATATATTTATATATTCTATCTTCAGACTTCAGGTATGATATCTCTGCCCCGAGCCAAAAACATTTGTTAGCTCTAGGGCACTGTTGATTTGGCACAGCCTGGCCTTCACCAGTGGCATGGCAGAGGAGCATCATGCACAGGGCTCCATGGAGCCCACAGCCCGAGCTGTGAGGTACCAAGCACAGCCCAGACCTCATACACCTGAAATGCAATTAGCTGAGGTTTAATTACTTATTACTTCTAATAGATTTGATAGAGAAGTGATATAAATCCCAGTAAATCACAAGCTTACTTAAGCAGAAGTGAGGAGATTGAAATAATGGCTTATCTTTTCAATTAAAAAGCATTCTTGCTAAGTAAAACATTATTAGTTTTGGGGTTTTTTTCTGATTTTGTTCGTACCACAGACTCTGACACAATGAAAACAAGATGGTCAACAGCAATAAGACATGTCACTGCAGTTAAAACTCCATAAAATTTTCTTGGATAGTCTGGGTTATGAAAGTGTGTCTAAGGCACATATTCATATTTCACAATACATTTATGATTATGTCACTGCTAAATGGCATAGTTACACTTGTGCTAATCCTGCACTTGCAACCTCATTTGAGTCATGATGTTCCTGCAAATGCTTTATTGAAATTCTTCAGTTATGATAGCTTTTCTCAGCTAATCTTCCAAGTTTTTAGCAGAACCCAGTCACCCAGTTTCAAAACTTTTCCAGTTATGATCATGGTGCCACTCTCCTCTGCCAGCCCAGCAAACCAATGCATCAGGAGATTTCTTTGGTTTTATATATTTGACATGCACAAACCTTTGTGCTAAACCAAGGATTTGTTTCTGCACTGGCTTTGCCTCCCTGTGAGTGCAGCCTGCACTTCACTGGGGGTTGCACTGTCCCCAGAAACCTCCTGGGAGACGCCTGGGGTTCAGCCTGGTCCTGCACCTGCTTTCTAAAGACACAAAATCTCACCTAAGTTGCTGATGGGTGTCCCCATTTTAGTGAGTCAGGTCTTGGTGTGGGAGCTTTATTTCACCTAGAGAGCTGGACTTAGTAAGCTTTCTTGGCTTTTCCATGCAAGATATTCCTCTTGGCTGTAGTTTAAAAAAATAATTTTGTTGGTTCCCCACCCCCACCCTCCCCCCCCCCCCCCTTTTGGGAAGAGGCTGTTGTTTTTGAGTGGATGAAACAGCATTTTTTGGCTGGATTTCTGGCAATTCAGTTTTTTCCACACTTGGAAATCAGCCTGTCTGCTGTGCTGGCTGTAACTGCTTCAACACACAAAAGCGTGTTGCTGCAGAGTGTACAGCCTGGTGGTCCCAGGATGTGCTAAAATGTAGCCAAGACCAAGGGAATGTTGTTTTGGACATGGAGTGTTGTCCCCATCTCAAGCATGTTTTAAGAGATGTTTATAAAAGCATGTGTTAATATTGCAGCAACTTTTTTACAGTGAAAACCCAGATTCTGATGGTAAATGGAGTGTCAGGCTGTTCTCATGCTTCTGATGATGGTGTGAACCCTGAGGGTGCTGGTATGTGGTTTGGTCAGACACCATTGAGGCATTGTGCATGTCAGCAGGTTTTTTTAATCTTAAAGAAATTAATTTTCTATTTATCATTTTGTAGCTACTGCTAATAATGTAACTCATTATTCCTAAGTAACACAGAAATCTGATTAGTTTATCTGTGCGAGGAGAACTATTATTATTAACATTTCAATCTTCATATGTGTGTGATGGAATATAACTTGCTGTCTGCATGTGATATTTAGCACTTCCATGGCCATTCCCAATGCTGATGTGCACAAATGGCTCTGGGTCTCCTCTCCCTCCAGGAGATGACAAAGATAGATGAGGACACTGCACCAGGCAAGCTGTGAGTTGCCTGATCTCTCCTCAAGGGTCTTTGGTGGCTCTGAGATCCACAAGGATGTGTCCAACCCAAACCCATCCTTCTACCATTCACCTGAAAAGGATTAATGATGTGTGTTAGTGCTGCTCTTGACACCAGTAGCAGCAAAGGCCCCCAGAAGACTTCACTCAGAAGTAAAGAGGCTGGACACCAACAAAGCCTTTTCACCACCAGGGGATGCCTGGAATATGTGCAAATCCAAGGCTTGTTCCTGAGTGTGAGGTCTGTGAGCTCTGTGTTAAGCCAAGCAGGGAGATGCAGAGGGCAGTCTGCAGGCAGTGACCTCTGGTGTCCACCATGGCTGGGGTGTCTTCTGTTAAATGGCAACACCACAGCACAGCATCCTGTTCTCTGGAGCTCTGACTCCAGGCTCTTCTTTGGGATGATATTGGTGCTGGATTTACTGCTTGTTCTGTGGTGAAGCAGCTGTCATTGCTGGTTGGTGGGTTCCTCTGTAGGACCTGCACAAGCTCCTGGAGGCCAGCTCATTTGTGAGCCATGATCTGAGTCAAGTAGTTCAGTGAACTTCGAGTTTTCCATGGTGGCAAAAGAGGTAAGGGGAAGCTTGTGTGCGCTGTGGCCATTGATCTTCCTTTTATTTATAGAAGTATATCTGTGGGATAAAACATACATCTGACTTGTACCTTCTCAACTTGCTTGGTTGCTGTAGGAGAAACATGCTAAGTGAAGCATTGAGGGGCATGAATCTCTCCATATAGGGTAGGGCTGTGGTTTTCATTATCTGGTTTTTTGGGGTTTTTTTCCCCAGATGCACTTTTTAAAATGTGCCTAGACTTTAGAATGATTAGCAGCTCATCAGGCAGTGTTGCTGGGTCTGCTGTGCATGGGGAAGCCCCATGCCTCCCTGCACTATGTGCACAATTGCTTGATGCCTCCTGGAAGTGTTGGATGGATTTATTGAGTGCTGTTGGGACCTTGTCCCTTTCTTGAAGTGATATGTTTAGGATTGCCAGAGCACAGGCTATTGGATTTAGCTCACCTGCAATGGCAAGTGTGGTAGGAGGAGCTGAGAGATGTCAACCCCAAGTGCCTACAGTGAACCTTTCTCCCTTGATTTTGGAAAAGACATTCCAGGAGTTTTAATGCTGCACCATGCCAAGAGCTTGCATCCCATGCACTTGTGGTTTTGCCACCATCAGTGAGGAGGCATGCATGATCCAAACTTTCTTGGGAATTAAGTCCTTCTTAATTTTTCTAATGTGAATGGAAGTGAAATTAAACCCTGTAGAGATGAGGAGTGAGGAAAGTGGGCAAGGAAGCAGAGGGAAGTCCAGCCTGCTTATTTGCAGAGGGGCATGAGCTGGGCTCATGCCTGCTGAGTGCAGGAGCCTGCTTGGGTTGGCAGGTGCTTTGGAAACGAAAATATTTTATCCTGAGTTACATAATGCAGCAGCATGTCCAGACCTGAATTCCCTGCAATTTTCTGGCCTGTGAGGAATAATTTTCTGCCTGAAATCTAAGCCTTAGCTTTGAATTTTGTGGCTCATATGGCGCATGCAATCAGTGTAATCTCTGTATACGTAACTACTGCTGTTTGAACTTGAGATGTTTGGGTAAATTTATTTTTGTTTATAGCTGTTGGATGATGAAGAACATAAAATGGTTGTTTATTAAGAACTATATAAATACATCAAAACCTGCCTACTGGTTAGATCCAGCAGGTGAAAAGGCTGCAGATCCTTCTCTAATTGCAGCACTAGGTTGTAATGGGGTTTTGAGGTGGGATAGAGCTGAGGTGCAAATTATCAGCATGCCTGGCTTGATATGGCTTTGGTGTTGATCCTTAAATGGGGAGAAACCTTTGCAGCTGTGGATAGTTTGTTTTTTGTTCTGTTTCTCACACAGCTCTTTATTGGGTAGAAAACTGGCTGGATGGCTGAGCACAGAGAGAGGTGGTGAATGCAGTTACATCCAGCTGGCAGCTGGTCCCAAGGGCTCAGTTTTAATATCTTTCTCAGTTTAATATATTTATCAATGATCTGGAGAGAGGATCAAGGGAACCCTCAGTCAGGTGGCTGGTGGCAGTAAGGTGAATCACATCAAGTGGAGTGGGAATGTTGATCTGCTGGATGGCAGGAAGGCTCTGCAGAGGAATCTGGACAGGCTGGATCTGAGGCCAAGGATCTGAACCCTCTGTATGAGGTTCAGCATAAGTGCTGGGTGCTGCACCTGGATCACAGGAAGCCCAGGCAGCATTACAGACTGGGGACAGAGTGGCTGGGAAGCTGCCTGGTGGAAAAGGACCTGGGGATGCTGGTCAACAGCAGCTGAACATGAGCATGGCAAAAGCAGCCCACAGTTTCTGCATTCCCTTTCTGATGTCTCCAGGGGAGCAGGAACTTGTTTGTACAAGCTTGGGTGAGAGAAGGAGAGGTGGAAGTTCCTGGTCCCTGTGCTTTTGGTTTGGGTGGATCTCGCTGGTCTTTTGGTTGGATTGGAATTAATAACTGGAGAATATTGAGAGCATTTATTGCACTGTCTTGCCCAAACAGAAAAACACTGAGGTTCTGGAGCATGTCCTGAGAAGGGCAGTGGAACTGATGAGGGGTCTGGCACAGGTCTGATGAGTGGCTGAGGGATCTGGGGGTGTTTAACCTGGAGAAAAGGAGGCTCAAGGAGGACCATCTCATTCTAGAGCAGCCTCAAAGGAAGCTTGTAGTGAAATAAGGGTCAGTCTCCTCTCTCATGTGGAAAGCAGTAGGATGAGAGGAAGCATCAAGTTGCATCAGGGGAGAATTAGGTTGGGTATTAGGAAAAATTTCTTCATTAAAGGCTGATGAAGCACTGGAACATGCTGCCCAGGGAAGTGGTGGAGTCACCACCCCTGGAAGTGTTTGAAAAACACATAGATGTGTGAGGTAGGGAAATGCTTTACTGGTGGACCTGGCAGTGCTGAACATGGTGATCTTAGAGATGTTTTCCAACCTTAACGATTCTATGAACCAGTGAAAACCAGCTAAGTGTAAAACATGTCCTGCTGTCCTTCAACTGCATTCCCACTGATGGAGCACCTCTCCAGGTGGTCACCCTGCTTTGATTTATCCCTCCTGGTCTCTTATTCTGTGTGTGGGGTTGCATGATGGAGTGAAGCAGAGCAGTGGCACAGATGAAATAAAGCCCCACAAAACTGCTCCTGTGTGAGGCTGGCAGGAACAGCCATGGAGACTAGTTGGGATGCCAGCTGCATAAACTGCCTTGGGGAAAAACAGCTGTGAAACCAAATTTTCTGCTGTGCTGCCAGCCTTGGACTCTACTCCTGCTTCATCTCATGACAGGGCATGTCTCTGTGCTGTAGTGCTTGTGATTTAAATGAATGTGGTGAGGGGTGGCTGAGGCATGGACTGGCATCACATCTCTTGCTCTCACTGCAGGGTCTTTTCTCTTCCAGAGGGTGGGACAGGCAGCTGCATCCTGAACACTTTAAACCACTGCAGGGATCTGAGGGAGAGCCTTGCACCTGCAAACAGAAGAAAAGAGAGGGGAAGAAAAACCCAAACCCACACCAAAAAAACCCAAGAAAACAAAAACAACTAGAGAAGTTGTGCTGTGTGTCTGCTTTGGGTATTTAAGCATGTAATTCAATGTGTGCTGTATTGCTGAGATGCACATTCCCCAGCAGTAAGTGGGGCAGAGGTTAAGACACATCTTCTCTGGGGAGAGGGGAGGGTAGTGTGAGCCTGAGTCAGCAGCAAAGGTCACTTGGCTGCAAGGCTTGGCATGCAGAAGGAGAGGATTTCCCAATCCTCTGGCCAGTGCAGTGTTTGTGTCCAGCACTGGCAGCGTGCTGGGACAGTGTGAGCACTCACAGTGGGGTGATGGGTGGTCTGCTTCACCTGCCCACTCTGCCTCACAAAGCACTGCTCATTCTTCCTGGCTGCTTGCTTCCCTTGCCATGCCCTGGCTTCTTGTATCTCTTCAGTTCTGGCATTTCAGCTCATCATTGCATGTTTGTTTTATGGTCTTGGCTCATCTTTCAGTTCCTGTTTGGGGTCATTATCACATATGATTAGTCCTAGAGCCTAATGAAGGGGATCAGACATAACTCTAGGGTATGTCTGAGCCATTTAGCATTTCTAACCTCAAAGATCTGCAGACAAAGTTTATTTTTAAGCTTCCCAAGAAGATAAATTTGAATTTTGGATTGTTTAGGGTGCAAGTAATGGAACTGAAATCTCCCTGGGTGGAACATACCCTCCGGGGTATGAAGAATCCCAGGAATAATTATGCAGTTCTGTGTTAGTGTCATTAGTCTTGAAATAGCTTCGGCCATGAAGAAAAACGTGATTATCCAGCAAAAGCTAATGTGAAACCTTGAAACTTTGTTAACATTTAGCCTTCATTTAAGAGCACTGTCAATGTGTGTTTCATACTGCTTTTGTTATCTAGTGCCACTCTGGGAAAGCCGGTCACAGAGGTATGAAATGGTTACACAACTCCAGAAAATAAAAAAAGAAAATAAAAAGGTCCCACTCCTTCACTCTACTGAGAGAGGAAGGATTTGCAAGGACTCGTGTGCTGGAGCAAGGTGAAGTCAGAGCATCCTCAGGACACATCCAGCTGCTGCTGTTTGTGGCACTGTGCTGCACTGTGTTCCTGACCCGGTGCAGTGACCCGGGTGCAGTGACACGTCTGTGCAGTGACTCAGCTGTGTTCCTACTAACCATCTGCTGATGTGCTGCAGCTCATTAGTCACTAATTGGTGTGGTTACCCTTTTTTTAGGCTGTTGCAAAGGCCAAGGGCCACATACATGTGAAGCAGCTGAGTCAGTCTTCTCCCTCTTTTGCCCTCAGGTCCACCAGGCTCTGGGTGGTGCTTGGAGAGCTGTTTCAATGTTCACTGCCAGGCAGAAACAGACTGTCTCAGCTTTATCTTGTATTCTCTGATTGTTTGACTTGAGCCTATCACAGCTGTTTGGTGGGACTGGAGTCTGTTTCTGGAGCCTTCTGGTGTGTGTCACAATGACAATGGAGACAGCACCCTGACTTTGGACTGAGCATGAGAAGCTGGTTTCTCGTTCAACCCAGCCTGCATTTGCTCCCTTCATCAGCTCTGTAAAAATCCTCTAAGCAATCTAGGGATTTACTGAGGATAGCACTTATTCACAATATATTTTTGCCTCCATTCCCCACCCATCTGCCCCATACACTGACCATCTTTGACTCTATCACCTTGTTCTTTACCTAATCTACAAGTACTGGTGTTCTGGTTTTGCCTTACACAGTATTGAACTGATAACATGTAAATATGTCTCTAGTCTGATATCTTGAGGGCAGGTCTTTAATACCATGTGTAATACCTGGATCCTCCTGGATATAGCTGGATTTGGGCACTGTCCTTTGCTTTCTTGTCTCTGAGTTTTTCTTTCTCCCTAAAATCTCCATCTGAATCTCTTCTGGCTGTTGTTGCTTTCTTTGGAGTTACAGACCCCTTTTCTGGGCCCAGTTGGAGCACCCTTGGGAGCACTGGAGATGGAGGTGTGGATGCTGATCCCTCATGACTTGCTCAGCTGCAGCAAATGCATTTGTCAGCAGCTCAGCTCTGCATTTGTTTGTTTGGTCCTCCCCATGCTGTGAGTGGTGTAGGAAGCCATGTGGATCTTCCCCCATGTAGGCAACTCTTCCCATCTTCTGTGACATTGCTGAAATATCAATCTCTGCATCCTGCCAAGGAGCTTGGAGTTGGGACATGGAATGTGCTGGATAATTCCTAAGCTTCTCTCTGTTCACTTCCCATTTGAGCAATCTAAAGATTCCTCACAGAACTAAAGAAAATTATCAGAGTAGTAATATTCCTAATAGCATCTATCATTTCTTCTTTTCTAAAACCTCTAATTCTTCAGCTAAACTGTTGCCCCACTTTTCACTACACTTTCAGTACATGAACCCTTTCTGTTTTTAAGGCAAGCACTGCTGCTCTTGTTTTAAAATGAAGTCCCCTACCTGTTCTGCCCTCATGTGTGTCTGAGCCCTACTCTGCTTGTACCCAGTGTATTCCTGGAGGAGCTCATGGTGAAACTTGGGATATTTCCCTAATAGGAGTAAATTACCTGATCCCCTCAGACAATGTGACAAAGTCCATGCTGTCCTTTGGAGACTTAGTTAAAAGCAAAGCAAACATTTGGGAACATCTAGGAATCAGCATCTCAGATTTGTGGAGCACTGCTTAGAAAGCTGAAAACTGGCATCTCTAACTTGTGGGCAGCCAGGTGAGACTGTACAAGAACCAAAATGGGGCTGAGGTTTCACAGCAGCTGACTTTGACTACGTGGATGCCCCGGCTCAGAGTGAAAAGTGCTCTTCTCCCTTATCTGAGGAGCCATGTGTGTGCCAAGAGACCTTTGTTCTGCATATTTGGAGCAATAAAGTTCAGCAGGGATAAAAGGCATGTCCCCACTGACTTGGTTCACACAGTGTTGTGCTCTCTGTCTCTTGCAGCTGCGTAAATGAGTATGGAAGATTATGATTTCCTCTTCAAAATTGTTTTAATCGGCAACGCCGGGGTGGGGAAGACCTGCTTAGTCCGACGCTTCACTCAGGTAAGGCTGGCCAGCTCCTGGATTGTGGAATGTTGGGTTGGGGGCAGCTCTGGTTTGGGAGTGTGGAGCCTGTGGCTCTGCACTGGGGGCTCTCCAGTGTCACAGCTCCAGGGCATTTTGCTGTTGACAGTCTTGGTGTGTGCATCGCACACAGTGACATACGGGCACAAGCAGTGCATCTGTATCTAATGCTGCACCTGCCCTCTGATGGAGCTTGGGGTGGAGGTTGGAAAAACATTCCTCTGAAGGTGGAAAATCCCCTCTGAAAGCCACTGGCACGACTCCTCCTGTTTTGGTGGTGTTCTGGACCAGCTATAAAACCAACACATCTCCTGGTCTCCTCCCCAAGCTTTGCTGCACAAAGTACTCCGTTATTTATCATTAGTAAATAAATAATCTGTGTCCTGAGCTGTCAGTCCAGTGTCCCTTTCTATTGTCAGAATAGCCCCTGTGATCCAAAGCAAGGGAATGCTTTGCATGATGCATCATAAAGCTCAAGTTGTGGGGTTTTGGTTGCACTCTGCACTAGGAATTGTCAGCAGTTTTCCCCTTTGCTGTTAATTTTAGTTTTGAAGCTATAGTGATTTTAAATGCTCTACAAAAACATGTGGCAGCCAGTGGCAATAAAGCTAGTCATACCTAAAAGGTTAACAGCAAAAATATTTGGCAACTTCTGCTGCTTGTTCTTTGGCAGCACAGCTGCTGTAGGGGATGGATGTGTCCCCAACTGTAGAGAAGGGCTTTCCCCCTCATTTTTCTTCCTTTTTTTTTCCTGTGTTCCTACCTCTCAAGTCAATGACTTGCTGCATAACTAGGGATGTATAAGGCAGGGAAAACACAACAGGGTTGAATTTATGGTAAACTTCATGCTGGGGAAATGTCACACTCTAAATGTGATGGAACTAAATGTCATGGGAAGGGGACAATGAATGAATTTTTAAGAGTTTTAAAGATGGGAAAGGGTGAGGATTGGCATCCAGTGAGACTTTTGTCTTGTTGTTGAAAAAAGTTTAATCAAACTATTGTTTTCTTCCAGGGGCTTTTCCCACCAGGACAAGGAGCCACGATTGGGGTTGACTTTATGATTAAAACTGTGGAGATAAACGGTGAAAAAGTAAAGGTAGGAGCCTGATAATTTCAAGTGTAAATTCCTGTGGCAGGACCAAAGCTGAGGTTTTTTGCTGCAGCCCTTCCTCTGCTGGAAAACACTCAAGGAAGGTCAGGGCTGTCTGGCATTTGTGGGCTTGGGCAGTGCAGGGTCTAACAATCCATGTGCCCCTCTCCACCATTGCTGTCAGGATTGTAACAGTGAACCTGCTGGAATGGAGAAAGTGGAACAGGGAGACCTTGCAAAACTGTAGTTCTTGCTTGGGAGACATTAAGGTTATGCCTGGCTCAGGTTGAGGAAGCCCAAAGAAGCATTTTAGTGCAGCCTCTGCTCACTGTCATTCTGGTAAGCATCCCACTGGGATGTGCTTGAGGAAAGTCTTCTGCTGTGAGCTCCCGGGATGGCCATTGGGGAGCACAGACATCTGGACTTGGTGGTTCTGCACAGCCAAGGCTCATCTTCCACTTCTGCCAAGTTATGGATTTGGAGAGAAGCAGAGCTCATCACACTACTTGTGCTTCAGCCAACTGGTTGAACTGCAAAGGGCAGAGTTCTCCATATTTTTAACTCTTTCACCCTCTAAAATAGGGTGGAACCTGCTTCTGGGAAACTGTCCTTGTCCTGAGCTGACTCCCAAACTGTGCCTGAGCATCATTTGGCAGAGCTACTTTGCCTGGGCCAAAACACACAAAGCATGGGATTGGAGACCAATCTCATGCTTTAATGGGGTCTGTGGTTGGGTTCCAGAGCCCAGAAATGTTGGCTGCTACCACTTTGTTCATTAGAAGAGGTTTCACTTGAGGTGCTGTGATATCTGAGATGAGAAAAAAGTAATTATTTGAGCCTATAATATGGACCAAGCTTTCCATGATCCCTGAGCTGCTCCTAAATGAAATTCAGGGGCATCAAAGTGAAAACCAAAGTGAAACCCCTTACTGTCCTTTTTTAAACCCAATAGTGAGCAAATGCAAGAGTGTGACAGTGGCTGGGTGTGACACTGAGACCTGGTTTTAAGCTTGTGTAAGTGATGGAATGGAAACAGGGGACTTGGGCAGATTTTCAGCCCTGGGGATTTTTTTTTAACCTGTACTACAGCACCACAGAGGGGTTTTAAGAAGAAAATGAGATGTTGTGTTGCTAAGTTTAGGACATATTTTAAGAGCTGTGGTCATGTCAGCAAGCTGTGACTGTGCTGTGTGTGGAGCTTACAAACTTCTGGGGAGTGGTGGTGTTTCACCAGGAGGCCTTCCCACCTGAGCAGGTGAAGGACAAGAGGTAGAAAAACCTTCACCTGATACAGACCAAGTTTATACTTAGCAGGTGGCTGTGCAGGTGGGCCAGAGCAGCAGTGAGAGTCATGTGTAGCCCAGGTGGTGATGGTGCTCAGCTTGCTGGTTGTGATGCTCATTGGCCAGGACATGAATGCTGCTTGTTCCAAGCTGCTCAGATAGCAGAGATGTTTTTTTCAGCCAAAAGCAGCTCCAGTGAAGCAACTCAGAGGATCTGAGCTGGTAGATGGTGTAATTGCTGCAGTGGATTTTATTCTTTCTTATATTCAGAGTTTAAATCAGTGACCTCAAGACTGTCCTAATCATTAGAGGCAGTCCTGGGGTGCATGAATCCCATCCACTTTAGATACCTCTTCTTTTCAAGCATCTGGTTCTCTGTCAAATTCTGCTGGAGCCTTTAGAACATCACTTATATATGAGGTCTGGGGTTTGTACTGGTGAACTTGCCCTCAGGATTTGCCTGCATTTGAAGTGTTGCTCCTGTGATATAATCCTGTTTTAAGACTAATTTGGACTGAGGGTGCCAAGTTCTAAAGAGAATATTGGAAGCAGTTGTGCCAGTATGAGCTGTCTCAGGGGCAAGGATGGTTCAGGGAAGCTGTACAAGCTAAGTGAAAAGTCACTGCTGCCCTGCAAATGTCTGATGAATGCACAAGTGTCCTCTCTGAATACCCTTGGGGCAGGATTGTGTGTCACAGAGCCTTAGCAAGTGCTATCTGCTGTATTTCACATGGCCAATGCTGGCTTCTAAAGTCACTCTCCTGCCCCCAGCAGTGCAGTAAATTGGAGTTGCTGGAGCTCAGTTTCAGTGACCAAGCCATGGTGGGAGCTTAGTATGATCATTTGGGCATTGGAATGTGCTTTTGGAGTCTGGAAGGCAAACAGATTTCTTTCAGTAGTTTTATAGATGAAACTCTTTGAGTAAGCAGTGCTTGTGAGAATAAACATTTGAGAGGGGAAAGCAGGAATGAGTCAGAGAACAGAGCTGCTCTGGCTGTTAGCTCCTGTAGCAGTGCCCAAGCCATGACTCTCTTGCCTCTGTGCTGGGCAGCCTCCCCTGCATGTCTGCTGGGATCCAGAATGAGGGAGCAGAGATGTTTACCAAAAGAGTTTTCAGAGTTGAAAATAAATTATGGATTTCTGGGGAAAAATACTTTCCAGCTTTGAAAATAGCTTTATAAAGTCAGTGGAGAGGGACTCTTTGGTATGAAAGCTGTGTGCAGGCTTTTCCTGATATGAGCAGCTACCAAAGCTCACTGCCCAATGAGCTGAGAGAGCACTGTGCAGTTGTGAGGGGAGTTTGATCTGCCTGGCTTCTTCCAATGAACTCCAAAAATATGTGCAGCACTTGTACCAAGAGAGCCCACAAATTGGAGCAAAGCAGACAAGCACTTGCCATGCTGGTCAAAGCTAAGCATCCTCAGTGCTGCAAGCAGAGGGCTGTGCTGTATGCACTTGGTGGAAAGATAAATGTGTGTGCAGATGTTGGGAGGGTGGGAAGCATCAGCTGACACCAAGAAAATAAACATCTAGAGTTGCTGCAGGCTGAGTCAGATGCTCTTCTTTGGTTATTCTGGGGGGGGGGGGGGGAAATTGTACAAATAAAATAGTTGCTGTGAAATATGTTACTTGACAGAAATGACCAGTGAGGGAAAGTGTGAGATGTGCATTTTGGATGCACTAAAAGTTTATTGGTGGCTGCAAGATTGAAAGTTCTTCCCTGCCTTCTGCAGCCAGCTCTCAGGTAGACTCATGTCTGCTCCCCCCAGCACAGTCTCTTCTGCTTTCAATGTCTCTTAGATTAAAGCAATGGCAGGACATATTCACATCAAGTTTTTATCAATTTAGATATCTTCTCAATAAAGGCAGAACATATATACGCTGGACTTAACCAGCAGACGGTGATTAAATGTTTTTCCCAGGAAACAGCTGAGTAACAACAGAATTATCTGAATCTTTCCATCTGCCAGAGTTTGGAGGCTGGTTTGTTTTAATGAGGACTCAGTCATTATCTGGTTTTCATGTGCAAGTAATTTCACTTATGGTTTTGTGTGTCACTTTACAGATACCAGACTCAGCCATTTAAGTACAACTATACCAAGAGATTAAAGCACAAAGGTGCCCAGGAGCCTGTCACAATTACTTTGTTTAAACAAAAAAAAAAAAAAAAGTGTGGGTTTTGTTGTCTTTTTTCCCCCAAAATCCTGCTCCACATCTAAAAGCTGCTACTGGGAGCTTTTGTTTCAAACTAATATATTTATGATGAGTGGCTGGTGTAGCTCAACTTTGGGAAGAAAAAGGTAAAATATTTGAGATTCTTTCCATATATTCAGCAGCCTGTACAGAGAAAACCTTATTCTTGCCCAGTTCCAAAGTACACAGGATTTTGGCTAGAAGTCATCCTTCCACATATTTAATTCCAGGGAGAGGTGCTTTAAAAATAAAAGCTGAAGGAGAGAAATACTCTTTTATCTTGAAATTATGTTAGTCATGGATATTTTTCTTAGACTTCCTTTTTGAAGAATTGAGGTTTTGATGACCCACTAAAAACTATCAGACGGTCAAAATATAAAACCAGTATAAGTGTAGTTTGTATTGGTAAATGTTGTCTTTGTGGATCTAGAGGGTTTGGCAAACATTCATGAATTCTTTCATGCTGGTGAGACACAGGCACAGACTGTCCAGAGAAGTTCTGGATGCCCCATCCCTGGAGGTATTCAAGCCCAGGCTGGATAAAGCTTTGAACAACCTGGTCTGGTGGAAGGTGCCCCTCCCCATGGCAAGGGCTGGGAGCTAGATGGTCCCTTCCAGCTCAAATCATTTTAGGATTCTGTGATGCAGCCAATTCTACGTGTTGGGAGTGCAAACAGTGAGCAGCTGGATGGGATGGCTGAAGTTGTAGAGAGGAAATGTGTTCCAAACCTTCTATAAGCCTTCAGCTGAGCTCCTTGTTCAATCCTGTGCTTTCCACCCATCACTGCATTGTCTCTGGATAACTGCAAACAGCTCCATGAGCTAGAGGAGAGGTTTTTTTACCCCTTCTTGGGAATGGAAGCTGCTGTTGTTGGATTACTGGGCCGGGAGAAGTGACTTTCTCCCTCTAGCCCCTCCAGGCTGGCAGTTCTGCCCACTGCAGAGGGAGATGCTGGAAGTTTCATGGAATCCAACAGAGCTGCAGCTTCCAGGGCTGTCAGCCACAGTGCCAGCTGACTTGTGGATTGAAATGCAAGGCACAAAGTGCAGGAACAGAAACAAATAATGCTGGGGGAAGGGAAGCCAAGGGGAGAGGAGCAAAGTGGTTTCCCAGCGTTGGTTTTGCCCTGAAGGGGAATTTTTTGGTAACAATAGTGCTGCTATCAAATTTTTAAAAATTAAATAGATATGTATTTTCCTTTTTTTTCCCTTTTGGCCGTGCTCTTGCCTTGCTGCGGCCAAAGCTGCAGATCTGGGACACGGCCGGGCAGGAGCGGTTCCGCTCCATCACGCAGAGCTACTACCGCAGCGCCAACGCGCTGATCCTGACCTACGACATCACCTGCGAGGAGTCCTTCCGCTGCCTGCCCGAGTGGCTGCGCGAGATCGAGCAGTACGCCAGCAACAAGGTCATCACCGTGCTCGTGGGTAAGCCACCAGCCCTGCCCCGCAGCCCGGGGCTCTGGCCCTGCCCCGCTCCCCGGGGCTCTGGCCCTGCCCCGCTCCCCGGGGCTCCGGCCCTGTCCCGCTCCCCGGGGCTCCGGCCCTGTCCCGCTCCCCGGGGCTCCGGCCCTGCCCCGCTCCCCGGGGCTCCAGCCCTGCCCCGCGCGCCCAGCGGCGTTGGGGATGCCGCGGCCACCCCGGAGGTGTGCTCCTGCTTTGGGGCTACACTGGGATGCTTCCCGCCAGTCTGGGGTGTAGAGGGCACAACTTCCACCAAGCTAAGAGTAGAGCAGTTCCCCTTGTGACTCCAGATCTCCACACATCAGTCAGGATCTGCTGGAGCTGGTGATGTCTGCAGTTTGCTGTACTCCGTGCAGGATCCGGCAGCCACATCAGGACGTGGTGGTCGTGTGGATCGTAGTGTTCATAGGTGGGGCAGAGCTGGAAAACTGGATGTTCTTGCATGGATTTTAGGGAAACTAAAAATAAACAACTGAGTGTTATATTAATCTGCAGAGCTTCAACTCAAGGCAAAACAGACCTCAGGCCATCTGTCTGCTACAAGCAAGGCGAAGGTTATTTTGCCTACCAGTGCTTTTCCATGCTCTGCTTTCAGCATCTCAGAGTTGGGACTTGGCTTTTAAAGGTCCAAGAATATATAAAGAACAGTGGAAAAATAACTTGGGGAAAGCTAAAAAGTTTCATGCTGCAGTGTCACTTTTAATAGTTTGCTATTTAAATGAAAAAATCTAGGTCATTGTAAGAGGTGTCTGAAAGTGCATTTTAAAGGAAAAAAAAAAAATCTTTAGAGTTTAACATGCCCCAGTGCTACTTCAAGTGAACTGTGGGGTTTATAGATCTTTCATACAAGAAACTCGTATTCCATGAGTATGGCCAGGATGCAAGTGGTGCAGAAATAATTAATAAATGACTAACAAATTGATTTTTTTTTTTCAGTGAACATTAAGTTAATTGCTAGCATCTGCAGCAGAACATATAAATCATATTTTAGTCATAACACACCCTTTGAAGATGGTGACACCCATAAACCACTTGTGCTGAGTGATAATCTGTTTAGAAAGGTAACTTCAGTGCAGGTAGTGGGTCCAAGACACTGCTTTATTGGGAAAGAAGGAGATATTAGACGAGGAGAAGGCAATGAGACAAGGCTTGCTGGTAGAAACACCACCTTCTCCTCCCACAGGCTCTCACAAAAGTGCTGGTAGGAGTGGGACCAGGAGATGTCTCCTCCTGAACCTGCTGAGTCTGTGGACAGAGCAGCCTGTTACTGCAGGTCCTGGTCTCTTACCTTAATTTTAAGATTAATTTATGACAGAAACATCACGTTTGAAATTAAGTGACCAGCAATAGTGTATAATCATATCAGATTCTTAATAGTGTATAATCATATCAGATGATTGCTTGGGGCTTTAATCAACTCTCTGCTAAACAGACCTGTCTGAACCAAAGGGTTGGTCTTGCCCCTCCTCACTCTGCAAGTGCCTCCCAGCTCCAGCCTCTGCAGCCAAGTCCTAAACTGGAATATTAAAATAGGGAGCCTTCCTTCCATGCCAGGCTTTTCACAAAGCTTATAACAACATGATGAATATCACACTTAGTGTTTCATATGCTGTAATTGACATTTTAAGTGCTCCTCAGAGCAAGCACAGGAGAATTTTCAATAGATGTTAGCATGGAAATCCTTTAATGTTGGTTGATAGCAGCAAGCAGATGCACTGGTGCTAAATTAAAGCAAACTGGCTTGGATGTTCATAGGGCATATTTCATTACATGAACTGATATTAAATGGACTTGGGTGTTCCAGGGAATCCATTATTTGCAGGGGAGAGCAAGCACTAGGAGTTACATATTCAAACATATTGAACCAAACTCTTACATATCCTTTATATACCTCAGTTTCTCTTGGTTTTGAAATTAAATTAACTAATTTTCTAAAATATTTTATCAATGCAGGTAATAAGATTGATTTAGCTGATAAGAGGGAAGTCTCCCAGCAGAGAGCTGCAGAGTTTTCTGAAGCACAGGACATGTACTATCTGGAAACATCAGCAAAAGAATCGGATAATGTGGAAAAACTCTTCCTGGACTTGGCCTGCCGGTTGATCAGCGAGGCACGACAGAACACCCTTGTGAACAATGTCTCATCCCCCTTACCAGGAGAGGGGAAAAGTATCAGCTACTTGACTTGCTGTAATTTTAATTAAAGAGCTGGCATGTGATTGCTTCTTCTGCCATGGGCCAAGTGGATTTTTTTTTTTTTTTCTATGCTGGGATTTATCTACTTGAAGGAATTCCTGCCAATCTGACCCATCTGGCTTATTCAGAGTCAGGTTACAGTCCTGGAAACATGGCAGGCTGATGGCTCCAGCTGCATGGCAATGTAGCAGAATACAACAGGGTTTAAATTTCATTTTTCTTGCAGTCTGCGGAGCAGGTCGGAAAAGAAAGAGTTGCACAAGTGCTTCATGTAATGCAGAACATGAGCTGTTTTGTTTCCTTCTGTGGGAGAGTAGACCAGCCTTTCTTGAAGATACTGAAGAGATCAAAATCTCTCTTACACAACAACGTGTTTGATCCTTTTTAAAGTAAAACAAAGTAAGAAGAAACGCAACAATGAACGCTGACTTCGGGCTATGCTGGCAATCCTCTGGGCTGTCAGCAAGTGAGCTCTTAGGATGTGTACATAACATCTGCATCTTCATGGAGGACTCTGGTGTTTGAAATAGTGTTATGTCTCTCATCTTCAGGCACTTTCATGAACGTGGAATAAACAAAAAAGCTACATATAGCAGCGTTTTCAAGATTGAAGAAGACATGGATACGGCTCAGTTGCTCCCTTTGGTGCTAGCAGTTCAGCAAATATTCCATAGGCCAAATGTAGTCTTACCATATTACTGTCTTCTGAATGTGTAACTTAGACTGGTTAGGAAAAAAAAACCACTAATAAGCACTGTTCATAAAAATAATAATAAAAAAATCTCATTACCTCTTTTTCTAGGCCTAAACATAGTGGGAAACTCTGTGCTTCTTGGATATCCAACAAAGGATGAAAAGACTTTCCAGAAATAAAATAAATAAATAAATTAACCATTCCTCATCTAATTAGTCATATCCTGATGTAGAAAGTTAGCCTTGGGAAAGATTATTGGTGGACTTGGCAGAAGTGCACCAGACATGACCAAAGTCTTGTGCCTGCATGGATGGGGTGTAAGGGTTCAAAGGAAGCACAGTCTGAGCTGGCAGTCTGCAATGTGTCCAGCTGAAAAACAAAACAAAGCCTGTAGATACAGCTCCTGTTGGAAGGCAGGAGCACAAATTCGTAGAGGGTTGGTTTGATGGTCAGGGCCATCCTTCCATGTTTGCCCCATCCATCTCTCACCTTGTGGAACTGCTCTCAGAGGTGCTCATGAAGGTCTCTTCTTGGCATTTCCTCTCTCTGCTTGGGTAGCTTCTAGGTTCAGGGCTGTGGAGTCATTTTATTTACCTGATGCTTTGTACCCTTAATCCCAAACTCTGGTACATGTAACTTCTTCCTGCAGAGCCTCTGAAGTGGAAGCACCCTGGAGTTTGTGATGTTACTCCACCTCTAGTGCCATACAATGCATTGCAGATTTACACTTTGGCATGGAAGCAAAACCAGAAGATAGTGAATGTGCACATAAACAATTTCATTTAGGAGTTTGAGTTCAGTTTAGCTAATCTGGATAAATCTCTCCTGGTGATTACATGGCTGTGATATGCTGCAATTTAGAGTTAATCAATTTAATATTGTTTGGCTTTTACTGAAGATTGTAATAGAGCTTTTGTATTGACATAAAAAGCTGCCAGTAAGTACTTCTTGAAAAAAATAGCAATTAAAAAAAGAGGCATTTTGAAATGCTTTTTGTTTGTTTCATGGAAAGATTTCTTTGGGCTGTATCATGTTGTGCCTTTGATACGTAATGGGGAGTTGACTCTGTGTCAGAGAGAGGGGAGATTGCTTTGTCATATGGCCATTTTTAATATATTTTCTTGCTATTTTTAGGTTACTTTTGACTAGTGGTAAAAGGAAGATGTAGAAATTATGGTATGCAGCTTGTTTGTCATTTAAGTAACATTTAGCAAAGAGCTTCTGTAAGTGTGAGATGTTGGGGAACACGTCATCTGCTGCTCTGCTCTGGTCCATTTCAGTCTCTGCTCATGTTGTAATCTGGAGGATTTGGAAATGTGTGGGACTTGGTGGCTTCTGCTGTGCTGGACCATGTGATACAGCCTGTGCTGAAGAGCAGTCTCTTTCTTCTTGAGCATTCCCCAGACTGCCAAGTGCAGCTTCATTTGAGCTTGTGAAGGGCACCCAACTCCAAGACAGCTGATTCTGCTGAGCTCTTAGGTAGTTCTTTAGAGCTGGGCTCAGGGTGTTCCATGGCAGGTAACACTCAAGTTAAAAATCCATACCATGTGTATTTAATTTGTAGTAGCTCTTACTCCCTGAACCTGGACCTGTCAGCATATAATTGATTACAAATAGGGCAGGGGTCTTTGAACAGCTTCATCAAGGAGGAAGGAGACTGCCCAATAAAACACCCATGGGTAACTCAGCCTGGTTTCCAAACAGGTCAAAGAAAGATGGCCAGGTACTCTTCATCCCTGCTGAGTAGCACTATAAATGCATTTTAAAGTGCTCCTTGCATCACTTCTGGAATTGGAACATGACTGAACAAACTGAGCTAGTCAAATAGAAGAAACTGCTAACTTTTTTAATTTTTTAAATTTTTTTTTACTTTGAGTTTTCTGGAAATCTGAATCTTTGAATCTTTTCCCAGTGCTTTCCTAATCTGTAGGTGACTATTTTGGAGACTAGCTGCCTACTAGCAACCTCAAAGCACCAGTTCTTTTTATTGCTAGTGAATCTTTGTGTAAGGACTCCATCTCCAGACAGTGATGTGCTTTTGTGGTGGGGTGGAGTGCTGTGGTTGGGCTAATGTTCAAGAGAATGACCTGATTCCTTCAGTCAAATTTGAACTGATTCCTCTCAGTGTTTGTCTGTATAGACTGAAAAACTTGAAAGGAAACAATGGTGGTATGTGCAATGCTTTTTACATGGTCATAAACCATGTAAAGCTGTAGTTTAAAACTCACCCCTCTTTCTGCTGTTTGCAAACATCCCTGTTGTTGAAGAAGTGATGTTTTCTAGTAGTAATTCATTTACTGGAGTTACTTTTGTACACCTTTGAATATCTCTGTAGTGCATACAGCCAAACTTTCCTTGTAGCACTGAGGGCTTATTTTCTCTTGTACATCTTCTCTTCAGCTTCACTGCTGAAGTCTTCCCACCTGGAAGAGGAACTTTATCAACTGCAGAGTCTTGCAAAACAAAAAAGTCCCAATTATGTGATAATCAGCTCTCCAAATAAACACCTTGCTAGATTTTTGAGACAACTGTCAGTAAAAGCTTTGTGATGTTTGCTGGGTAAAATATCCAAAACCCATGCAGAATCGATCTAATGGGGCCAAATTTGACTGGGAATGTTCTCTACTCTCATGAGAGCCAAGCCTTTAGTGGGTGCTGGATTTGAATGTGTTTGAGGATGATGTAGTCACAGCCATGGAGTAATCTTATTTCTGGCTGAATGTTAATTCTTGTAGTAGTCCTGTAATGAGACCCTTTCGTGACATTTTTAGCACAATGATTATGTCCAAGCAGAAGCCAGTACTGGATGATCAACAGATGTTAGCTTAATCTAGCAAGCCTGTTTGCAGAGATTAATACAAGCAATAGATGGTCCAAACTCTGATTTCCAGTGGGAGCCACGGATTCAGTCAGGCTGATTTTGAGTAAACCACCAAACATTCAGTGCTTCAGATCACTGGGTGTGAAGTACTTGCTGCCAAGTTTTGCACTGGGTGTTGATACTGAGAGTTTGCTGAGACAAGCCATGACTCCTTTCTGTCCATATTTGTGTTCCCTCGTGAAAGTATCAGGGGACAAAAAGCCCAAATTATAAAACACCCTTCAGGTCAAAGAAATAAGATGGAAAAAGTGAAGTTATGAGCTCTGTAAAGAAAGGGAATGCTGGGTGCCTCTTCCTACCTCAAACCCTGAAGTCTTGATTTGACCCCCAGGTGAGCTGTTTGAGCATGCAGTCAGACACACGTTTGTGCTGAGTGCTAAATGGCTCTGTGATCACCATTTAAAGAAAACCACACATGACAAATCAGGCAAGATACTTTGTTCTTTGCTGTAGAACACATGAAACAGCCCTGAAAATCTGTCAGCCTGCTGGTGCTGTTTGTGTTTTTTTTGGAGATGGCTGTGTTGGTAACAGTTGGCTCCTGCTAGTCTGGGTTTAGCAGTTAATGGCTATCAAATTCCTTCAGCAACAGTAATAACAGCAGCAGACTGGGGCTGACACAGGAGACAGTGATTTGAAAAGAGGAAAAGCCGAAGTTAGAGATGCAGAAGCACAGTGGGTGCTCATACATGGGACAATTGGCTTTCCACAGCTTTTGCTGACAAGGGATGCAATTAGTTAGAGTCAAATCCACTGGGTTTTGCCCTGGTTCTTATCCCTAAGGACCACTGTTTGTTCAGCTGCTTTTCCACTTGTCTTCTCAGTATGAGGGACTGTCTGTAAATCAGGCTGAAATGTTGAGCTAGCATCATTCCTGCAGTCAGAGACTGAATTCAGTTGGGAAATAGGTGAAATTCTCCAGCTGTTGAAACAGGCTGAGCAAACATGCAGGATATGCTGCCCTTTGGGAACCTGTGGTGCCATTGGGGTCAGATATGGCTAGAGACACTGTCACTGAAACCCTCTCCTGGCTGTGGGCAGAATGAATGCTACAGCCATTTCTGCAATGGAAAGATGGGTCTCTGGAGTAGAAAATGCAAGTAAAGAGATGATTCCACATGCTTACGGTTTTCTCCATCCCATCCTCTTTTAAAATTGCATATATGGATTTGATTTTGATTGCTCTGGGCTTTCGTAAAGGTTTGCTTTGGAAGTTAGTCTGAAATTCTGCATTCTTTTACTTCCAGTGTCAAAGCACCCAATATCCTTATGTGATGGGCTCCTATCAACCCTACAAACAAAGTCCTTTTTGAGTTAATTCAGTTAGAGAAAGGTGTTTCTAGAGGATACTTTGTGAATTTCCAGTGAACAAGTATGGAAATTGTCCTTTTTTGAATGTCTCTATACATAAGGGCTCACCAGAAAACCATCTGGAGCCAAAGGAAATACTCTAATCAGTTCTAGCAGTGAAACGCCTGTTAAATCAAAATATTTTCTTCCAGTTTTTTAAAAGTTATCTCAACAAATTTGGGGTTTGACATCACCCTTTTTCCTTGCATCAGTTCTATCCTCTTGTTGCAGTGGGTAATAATTGTTGTAGCTGCTGTTCAAGGATCATCATTTTGAAGGACATTGTCTTATGGTAATGAATGGTGGGGAAACAGGAGCTTGATTTCTTATAGTGCATCCTAAGCAGAGCAACCTCAGCTGGGACTGGTGATGTCTTTGAAATGTAATCATCCACTTGAGCTGTAGCTAAATGTACCATAAATGTTACTGATCTCACATCTGCCTCAGTTTAGGATTTGTCTTGGCTGGGAAAGCAGACAGCAGGGTAGTCATGCTGACCATGATGCAGAGCTCCCAAAGCAGCACAATGCCTTGCTCTGACTTACCCCTCTAATCCCCACCTCACTCACCTGACCCAGAGCTGCCTTTGCTGTACTGAACCATGTCCAGCTGGGATAGATCACCAGCTGCCATCACTCACAGATGCCATCACAACCTTTCCTCTCATGTGAACGAGCTGTAACTTAAACCAGAAGTAAAATCTATGCCATGTGAGTCACAGGTGTGTGTTTCTTTATGAGTGGGAGCCACAGATCCAGAAAAAAACCCCCATCTCTAAAGCTTGCTCCTTCAAATGCAGTCGATGGGATAACTGAGGGAAGATAATGCAGACAGAGCAAAAAATGAGATGGCAATGAGTGTAATTTAGGCTGTAAATGTCAGTGAAAAGTTAGACTGGTTTTAAGAGGACAGCCAGGGTCAACAGCACAGCTTATTTGTCTGGATGACCAGGAGCTGGGTTTACAATACTCTTTAAGATTGTCTCTGTTTTCACATTAATAACTTGCAATTAGAACTTGGTGGATGTGACCACATATTTTGAACAAGTTATCCCTTTCCAGTAAGCTTAGAAGAGAATTTTAGCTCTGGTTAGTGCTACAATATTACTCAAACAGATGCCTGTTTTACATTTGCACCTTTGCTTTTTCCACTTGTGCTTATATTGGGATAACATTCTCAAGGACATGCACACTTGTGAGTAGGCAGTGGTGGTGTCCCTGGTGAGCATTTTCTGAATGCCTGGTCCTCAGGCAGGAAAATGACATGGCCAAAACCTGTGTCAGTCATTATTTTAGCTGTGCAGGGTTCCCCTGGGGTAGAGGGGATGGTAAAAGCATTCTTATGCTTTCATGGGCAGCAGTCAAGGGCTCTGGAGTGTCTGGTGTCACATGAATGCAAACCTCGGCACTTTTCAAAGCTTGATTCCTCTAGTACCTCTCATCAATGAATCTGCTCTTCTCTAATTACTGCTCATGCCTCAAGCACTGTAGAGGGATGATCTGATTGCAGGAACCACTGGATCTGACTCCTGCTTTAGTTAGAAAGAAGAGCATCAGAGGCTCATTTTCTGTGCCACCTCGAGCTTCTTACTATGGACATAAAGCTATTAATTCAGTAAGGAAGGAATACTTCGTTTTTGCAGGATCAATAAAAGAGATTCAGACATTAAGAATTGATGGGAGTTAGGTGCAAATGAGTTGCTCTCTAGTGAGCAGGTGGGTGCTGCTCTCCATCCTGTGAGACTTGGGGTGGTGTGGAGGAGGAGCTGTCACTGGGGAATGTGAATGTCTCCGAGGGCTGGGGTTGCATCATTGGCACAGAGCTTTAGCAAATGTAGTGTCCCAGCAGCTGAGTCTTTACAGAAGGGCAAACAGAGGAGAGGGAATACCAGTTTTATATTTTAATAGAGTGGGAATAAAATTCTTGGTCTGTGGTGGGGAGAGCTGCTGTGTTTTCAGGCACTGCCATTGCCTCAGCTCTTGTGGACTGTTGGGAAGAAAGGGTTACCACTCACCCCACACACAGCCAGCACTGAAGGGGGAAAAACTAACTTCTGAAGCCAACATTTTAGTGGAGAAAAGGCCTTCTAATGAGAGCATGGAGCAAGCCCAGCTCTTGTTACTATGCTGATTGGGAGTGACAAGTATATCTCTGGATATTGGGGAAGTAGTTTAAAATATGCCATCGTTTTTAGCATAATAAGATGCACTGCAGATATGTCACATCCATTTTATTCTCCACAGCTGTTTACAAAAGGAAAAAAAAAACCAAAACCCTGAGATTGGAGCAGCTGCAGTCACTCAGCTGTCAATATGGGACAAGGCTCTTTCTGCTCTTTTATTTCCACTTCACTCTGTTCTGCTGCACATATTTGGCTGTACTGTGAATTTGCAGATCATGAGATTTTTTTTCAAACTTCTCTTGATCTATACAGAAAGACTCACCCAGTTCTCATTTGAATTCATTAATACTTTGAGTAGGCATTTTAATTTTATGTTTACAGGCTTGTTTCCCTTTGTAATGTTATCTAACTGACAAGTTTGTCGTGCTCTGCATTACCTTTAGACTTGTGAATCTAAAACATTTCCTCTTTCCTGAAAGATATGATAATTTTTAGAGATGCTACAAAGGCATCTTCATTTCCTCAGGAGAAAACCTGAATTACCCTCAGCTTTGATTACTATCAAATCAACATTGAAGCACGTAATTTCTTTTACAGCATGAACAAAGTATGCTTTATACCATCAACTATAGTTGGAATTGTAGTTTAAAAATCTGCTTAGGCACTAACAGCAGCATTTTGTTTGTGATTTCCATGCCAGGAAGTCACAGCATTAAAGGAATTTTCTGTGTTGGAGTTTTTCCCACAATGGTCTGCTGTCTTTTTCCCCAACAATTGTGAATTTAGCACAATGTACAGAATTTTAGCAAGAACCCTGATTCCTAAACATTTGGCCAGAAGAATGAGGAGAGGATGTGGTTTTTGTTGATCAAGCACAACCACTTCAGTGGAAAAAATGCACTACAGCTGGTCAGACAATTGATGTCGTTGGTGGGGTAGTGCTGTCTTTGGGGAGGGTATAGGTGTTAGCAAATCACCAAACTGTGAATCTTTCACTGTCAGAAGCATTTGGCTTGTCTCTTCTTTATGTTCTCGTGGTCAAGTGTGGTACAGTGGGCTTGAGAAAGGAATGTGTTTTGGGTTGACCAGGATGATGAATGTATGATGCTTCATGTTTATTTGTAATGTCCTTTTTATACTTAGAAATTGCTTACATGTGTATCTGTATGTAAATAAATGTTTAATCCTTTCCACTTGGTGTTCAAAGTGTTTGATTTGTTTGGTTTTTGATTTGGACTGCAAAGCAAAGTTGCCTTAAATACAAGGCATTCAATTGACATGATTTGACATCAGACCAGCAAACTCATAGCTACTAAGGATTTTCTGCTTGGGCTGAGCATACTGAGGCTCTTGCAGCACTAAGACCTCACAAGAAGAACAGATGGAGAGCTGCTGCCCATGGGAGTGAGGTCCCTTTGCAGTAGAAGAGGAAAAACATACTCGGAGTAGGAGAAATTATAGAGGTTTGAAATGCCAAAGAAATGCCGGCGTCAGGCACTAGAGGGTGGCCTTTGACAGGCACCATCCACTCACTGACCTTGTGAGCCTGTGGCACCTTAAACTCTTGTCCTAGCAAGATGCTGGATTTGTGTAGGATTAAGTGTTGGGTGATGGTTGGATGCTTTGGTTTACACCCAGTCTTTTTTTATTATTTTTTTTTTTTTTAATGCCATTCCTTTTGTTCAGCCTTCAATTTGCTGTTTTCATTCTCATTGAACTCCACTGGAGTTCTCCAATGACCTTCCTCAAGGCCTAGAATCCTTTTGGACAAGATCTCCCATTTTAAGCCTTTTGTCTTTTGGTAAATACATAGGGTTTGTGCTCTGACTCCTTCTGGGGATCATGTTTCCTCCCCTGTGCTCTGCCCCACATCAAAGATGACTCCTGCTAACACCTACACTGAGAAACGAGCTGTGAAGCCTGAAGACACCATGTGTCTTTTATTGCCTCTTCCACTGACCTTGAAGCTCCTTCCTTGGTAAATGTCTGACATGAGGGCTGGACCATCTGCTCTTCCTTTCCCCAGGAAGCTGGCAATTTGAGTCAGTGAGAGAGCAGAGAGGTATTTGGAAAGGGAAAAGTCCCTGTATGCTTCTAGGTAGGAACAAGGCAAAGGGAGGGGAAGGAAAACATCCTTCAGATGTTCAGACCTCTTGGGAAGTGAATATTTTACTGAAAGAGAGGAGGGCTGGAGTGTGTTGCTTTTTAGGGGTGAAGGCTGTAGAAAACAGACCAGACTCTTCCTGGGGAAAGGTAAGGGGCAGGTGAAGAGTGGCAGCTCTTCTTCCCAAGGAATATTTCACCAGTGGGATGTGCAACCTTCTTCTTGTTCAGCAGGTGTAGCAGCAAGGGTACAATTTGTGCCAGGCTATGCTGAGGGTGAAATGAATGTGAGCACACAAAGGCTCCCTGCAAAAAGGGAACAAGCTGCCCAGGGGAAGAAAGACAAGGCTGACTGACTACAGGAGCAAAAGCAAGAGAGCTTTTTCTGCCTCTCTTCCATCCTCTCATGGTCAAAGTCTCCCTACCGAGTGTGTGGGGAGCTCTGCCAGAAGATGTCATCTTGCTGACAGGGGCCTGTCACACAACAATACTTTTTGCTCTCACTCTGTTCCAGTCCTCTTGCACAAAGCACAGGAGAGCTGAGTGTCCTGCTTTAATTTCAATGGTAAGGCACAGACAGTCCTGCCTAATTTAAAATCTACTCTTGATTTATGGATTTCTATGCGCAAGGAATCAATCACAAACCCAGTATGCATTTTCAGGAGTTTTATTACCCTCAGAATTAAACATGCTGAGCTTTAGTCTTTTTGTACAGGCTTATAATTATAATCCCATTGGCCTGCACCAAAGCTATCACTTACTGTAGCATGTGAATGAATTGTCTGCTGAAAAAAATCACTCATGCTGCACCAAACATTTCATGTCAAGATGCTGTCAGGTATATGATGTAGAAGCTCTGGCAGTGTTTCATAGCTAGCTGCATCAAGTCTCTGGTGTCTCACTTGGATCAGCTCTGACTCCTGGTGATTGAGTGGGTATCTGTCCAGTTCATCACAAGGGCATGCTTAAAGAGCCAATGATAACTGCAGTACCCTATTATGTCCTGGAGTACTAGAAACTGGTTTCAAGTATTGTGGTGTCTTAAAACCTTTTCTGTATTGCTTTTTCTATGCTCAGTGATTTGGGTATAAGTAATGTAGCTTTTCACTACTACATTTTTTCTATGTAATCTATACATGCAGATTTGTAATTTCCAGGCAGGAAACATTTCTTACCCCTTTTCCACTTGCCCCAAGGGTTCAAGTAGGATTTTATTTGCAATACATAAAATATTTTCAACAGGCAGAGCACTTGGCAAATGCAGGCACAAGTCCAGTCTTTTCACTTGGCCTCATTCTGGAGCCCTGCCCTGCCGTGATCAAAGCAGCCCTGGTGTGGTTTTGGTGTGATGATTTGCTGGGCTAAAGCTCAGCTGGGCAACTCAGCAGCAGCTTGCAAAGCCCTTACAACTTCTGCTCTTACCTCCCATCCCTCTGGCTGTGCCAGGAAGCCTTGCACAGGGAGCTCTGAGCCCTTTACAGCAGAGCCCTGCCATGTTCTGCAGCAGTGCTGTCACTGGCACATTTAGCACACAACTCCACTCACAGGTTACCTTGGCCACACAGCCACACAATGGTTTTGGGCTGGACTTGAAAGATCTTGTTCCAAGCCCCCTGCCCTGGGCAGGGACACCTTCCACCAGACCAGGTTGCTCAGAGCCTCATCCAACCTGGCCTTGAACATTTTCATACATGGGGCATCCACAGCTTCCCTGGGCAACCTGTGCCAGTGCCTCACCACCTGCACAGTGAAGAATTTTTACTGCATATCTAACCCAGATTTCCCGAGTTTAAAAGCATCATCAACTTATCAATTAAACATTGTTAAAAACTGATATGTCTAATTCTGCTCTTTTCCATCTCTCTTTGCTATAACAAATGTTCCTTTTCCTGCAGTTTATGTCTAGGGTTCAGGGACTGCAGGGCTCTAGGCTTGGACCTGTCAAAAGAAACCTTGTGCCTCTTTCCACTGCCATCTGCTGTGGCAGGATCCTTAAACACCAGAAGAATTTTTGAGTATCTTGCTAGGTACAGCAAGAAGAGATAAGGTCTTTCAGTGATCTTCATGTCCGTTCAATGTCAGGCTAGTCTTTGAACTTGTGCCTAGATTTCAACTGTAAATAAGGAGGGAAAAAAAAACCCCAAACCAAACCAACCAATTCTGACTTGAAAAAGCTTCTTTGTAGAAGGAATTTACCTGTGCAGACCTGTTGCATAACCATGCATGACTTTCTCTTGGGTCTGCCTACAGGAATGCCTGCAACCTCAGCACATCTGCACCCTTGGTAGGAGAGGCTGTACCTCATTTACACCCTGCTCAGCCAAGGAGAAGCTTGTTTGATTCCAAATACCCTTCTCCCTCCCATCCCTCAAAGGGAAAAGCATTTGATTAAAAGGTGCAGAACTTAGGCTAGAGACTGAGAGACTGAAAAAGTTTACCTGTATGTTCTGTGATGGTGATCCACGTCAAAAATCATGGATAAGGAAGAAGGTACAGAGCAAAAACCCTTAGTCCTGAGAAACTCTTCTGAACAAAGAGGGAGGCTTAAGTAGGTGCTGTAGAAATTATATGAGGCCTCAAACATAGGAAAATAAAAACATCCACCTTGTGGCTGAGGAGGAACCAAGTAAACCCTCCCTGTCACCAGTCACAATGTAAATGGTTTATACCTCAAAAGAAAGTCACAGCAATTGCTTTTAGGTCTACTTCTGGTTCTACAATCGTGGTGCATTCCTTCCACCATCTTGGGCTACACTAGGACCTTCAAACACTCACTCACAATAAAATGTCAGCATTTCAGGATGCTCAGATCCTGTGCCACCATATTCCCATATCTTCTGCAGGACCTGACTTACAAACTTAGAAGCAGCGGATCCAAGATTTTTCTGTTAAATGATCCTAAATGCAGCTGGTTTGGGTTGGGGATATAGAAGATCTTAAAGCAAGGAGAGGAAAGACACTGTCAGGAATCTGCCACTAACAGTCTTTAACTTGAAAAAGCCTGTAGGAAAACTGGGAGCTGCTACCAAGCCCTTGGGATGGTCCCCTACACCCAACTCAAGGCTGTCACAGGATCCCAAATGGGCTCCTTCTCCCAAAGGAGTCATCAGGCAAGAATCTGGAGTGGACATGGATTCCAGTGCTGATATTGTGATGTAAAGGCAATAGTGAACATTAAAACACTTCACCCACTTGTACTTTATGAAGTGAGATCAATGCACATTTACAAAAGTTTATTGCACATCCTAGTTAATTTTCAAGAAAATATAGTAGCTACAAATTATAATTCCCCTCATCTCAGTGGTACAAAGGTCTGAAAATAATCCTAACTCCTCTTTGCAAGACATATGCTGACAGGTGTATAAATAATTTCACTTTTAAATAGCTTTTTTCTTCCACTGGATCCTTCAGAAAAGTTAAAAAAAACAGTTAAAAAGAACACAGCATAGAAATGTATCTTTCTTACTATTTTGGCTTACTGGAAAAAGGAGTCTGTGCTTTGAAGAACAGCTCAGGGGACCAGACAGTTGACCCTTCCAACACAACTCCTGAATAATTTCCACCTGAGAGGTGATTCTCACCTTCTGAAGGGGAACAAGTTTTCAGGACTGGATCATTTAAAAATGAGGTCTTGGTGACACTTGCAGATACAGGAATTGTTAGAATCCTGGCTCTATCCCCAGGGTTTATTCTCTCATTTTGGATGAAATTTTTATCATTTTCACTGCTCTTTCTGCTTTCAGAAATAGGGTTCCTGCCAGTGTGCCCACAGGTGGATTCCAAGTCAGCAGCCCAGCTAACTGTTTTCAAATTTAAAGGTGCAGTTGGTTTCAGCCCTTTGTTTGAAGATGGAGGGGTCCACTCCTCCAAGCTGGCAGGCAGCTGGCAGTGAAGGAGCTGCTGAGAAGCAGAGCTACCACCTTCTTTGTCTTCCCTGTTCCTCAGTCTCTCACGTTTCACTAACTTGCTGGTAAGCTGCTGCAGCAGAGTGTTCTGAAAGGAAGACCTGGATCTCTTGCATTTGGAATGGATTTTAGTGGGATTCTTAGGGGTGAAGATGGTGATAAAAGAGCTTCTTTCCCCAACAGGCCATAGTTTCTGCAGAGGTTTTGTCATAGGAGTTGACTGTGAATAAGGAACAAAGTCCTGAGCACAAACTGAACCGCATTCTGAATCACAAAAGGAGGAAGTTACAGGTGTACTGTGCTTGCTGAAAGCATGTGGGGACCTGTGTAGGGATGAGCTCAGTTTTGAACTGTTACAAGGAACACCTCCAGGAGAAAGCACTGATTCAGCTATGACCTTCTCTGTCAAAGTATCTTCCTGTATTAAAGAATTACATGACTTATTTAAGAATTCCACAGGTTTTGCTACCTCTCTTACACTTGCATCAAAGAGATCAGCAGAAGCATTGTAGCTGCCTTCAGGGAAGATGTTGTTCCATTGCATGTCTTTCCTACTAACACTTTTGAAGGAATTATCTGACAGTTCTGTCAATGGTTTTAATTCTCTTTTATATATCCTTCTTGCATTGTTGGGAGTTGATGGATCAAAGACCTGGGCCCCTGTGAGTGTAAGATCTGTTTTTTGGCTTGGTGTAGAATAGTTTTCTTTATTTTCACAAGCAGCTAAAAAGCTTTCACATGCCAAATGCACACAGGTGGCTGTATTGCTCTCTTTTAAACAGGAGGTTTCTCCAGGCAGCCTAATAAAAGACCAAGATGAATTTGCAGGGTCACTATTTGCTTCTTTGGACTGCACACATCTGCTCTGAGAAACTGAAGGCTCTGGTGTAACTGGTAAGGATGCTCCACCTTCTTTGAGGGTTGAAGATAAATCACTAGGGGAAGACTCACATTGTGAAACATCACTTGGAGGGTTTGCATTTGACTGAAGACAAGCAAACACTGTGTTCTCCCAACTATTGTTCTCTGCTGGTGGCAAGAGCCTCCCTGAGACACTGGCAGCAGGCAAATCACCTGCAGCTTGCCTGGAATATAATTTGTTAAGATTTACACCCAACTTGCTACTTTCAAGATGGACACGTTTGCCTGCATCAAGGCTGGGTGATGTTACAACACTCCTGCCCTCTATTCTGGCTAACAATTCATTTAGGCTTTCTGAGAGTGGGAGCTCTTCCCAGAACACAGAGTCTATCTGAGACACTCCAGCCACATTTATGTGATCAGAAGCTGAGCCATCTCTCTTGCAAACAAGGGAGTTGTGGGATTTTTCTGGGTAACAGTAATTTCTACTAATAGTTTTTGGGCAATTGTTTTTTACCTCAGATTCCAAGGGATGTTGTAACAACTTGGAACTGTTTCCATGTGAACATTCGGTGTTTGAAGAGCAAATGCTCTCTAATTTATCAGCTGCAGAGATACTGTCAGTCCGATTAAGCTGTGAACTTGATTCATTATCCTTCTCTTTTTCCCCTTCCTTCACAGAAGAGATCAGAAACTGTGAGTCCCAAACAGTTTGACTGTTGAGGCTTACACTGCCCAATTCTGCAGAGACAGGCCTTTCCTCTTGTTCATGCTGTTCACTCACCAGTTTTCCCACTTCCAGAGTGGGAAAGTCTTCCGCTGTTACCCAAGCAACAGATGAAGTCAGACTGAAGGATTGCTGCCAGCACCCTAAAAAACTTTTCCTGCCACTAGACTGAACAAAACAGGAGCTCCTGCTCAGGCTAGACAAGCTGCTGAGCTCACTGAGAGGTTCATCTACGGAAGCTGATGACACATCAGGTAAACATGAGCTGTTATTACAGCTCCTGAATTTTGCCGACTGCAGGAGACGATCTAAGTAGCCAATAACAGTAAAGCCAGTAACTGCAGCATTCAGCGGGAAGAGCTGGCATGCTACAAGGTTTCTCGTACTTCTATTAATTCTGGAACACTTCTGCAAGATGCTGCTGGCAGCAGAATGCCCTCCATCTTCCCTTGTAAAACTCTGGGAGGGGGGAAAGAAAACAAAGAAACAACCAACTTAGAGGAAAAATTATTAACACGTGTCTTTTAAGTCAGGCGTAAATTTAGGTCTCGCTTTTTGTCAGGATCTGCAGGGAAGAGAATACAAAACGGCCTGTCACACAAGGCAGTCCCTGGGAAATAAACCCTGGCAAGGACTGTAAAGGGCATCACAGTGAGAGGTTCTTTGCTTGTTGCAATTACAGAATTTTGGAGCTGGAAAAACAACCAAGGACTCTGAGAAAGGACTTCACAGAAAATTTCTTCCTCCCTTCAGGGCACTGGATGCTTCCGGGCTTCCTCTAGTGCAGTTCAGCGTGAATGGCTGGCAGCCTAAGGCCAGTGCATTGCTTTCATCCAGGAGGCACTGGGCAGCACTTGAAACAAAGCACTCTGGTACCAGATACTTGACTTGGCAGCTCAGCTGCCAAAGCCAGCATGGTACTTTCTGTGCACTACATCCGTGAAAGGGAAATAAGCTACAACCTTTATCTGCTCAGATTTTTAAAAGAGCAGTGTTTCAAAGGAGCTTCAACTGCAATTATTTATAAAACCTGCTTCTGTCTACACTGAAATTACAGGTGAAAAATGACATTAAACAGAGAGGGAATTAGCTCATAGTTTAAGAAGTGGATAAACCCTTTCTCATCTGCCTCTCAAGGTCGGGCAAAGCCAGAGAGGCCAAAAAGCAGATACAGTTATCTTCAACAACCTTCCTCCTCCCTGAGTCTGTGCAAGGTTTGAGGCTGAAGGCTGCTAGCCAAGGACAACACCCTCCCAGGTAAGCCTTTAAACAGCACGTTATGCTGATCAGAATCAGCAGTATTATCTGGGAGGTGTAACATACACAGCTGAACACAACTATACAGAAATGTCTACAGCCAAGAGCTGAACAGTCTTCAAATGTGTGTTCAGCTCTTGTGTGGAGCAGGAGCAGCCACAAGGCTGGTGATATCTAGGATTAGTTAAATTTGTTAAGGCATCAGGCCCAGAGACCTGGTCAAGTGTTCCAGGTAAGTAAAGTTAATCCATTAGCTCCTCCAACTTCCATTACCTAGGATGCTGTACATCAGAAAAATTCTCAATTCAGATACTAACCTCATTGTACCTGTGGGAGAGGCAAAACACCTGCCAGGTAGGATTTAGTTCACAGATTCCATAATATGAATGACTCACATAAGCACCACTTGAACAGAACCTTGAAGACTGTTTCTATAGAAATAATGCTAAGAACTAATATTTCAAAGTGTGTTAAACACATAAAAGAAACACCAATGCAGATACTGAGCAGCTGTACTTCAACAGCATTTTGAAAATGCTCCTAAATCCAGAAATATTAAAATGCTTCCAAAGCCATGTGCTTCTCCTTACATTTCAGACTGGAGACTGCATAGCATGGGAAAGGTAGGGCAGTGCTTGGAAAGAGAGGCTGTTTCTTGCTCCAACCATACATAGGTTTTTTACAGACTCCAAGCTGTTACTGATATGCACAGGAGCTGGCATTGCTCAGGCTCTCCAAAAAGCACCCTGACAAGCTGTTAAGCTAACTACTGCCATTCAAGATGATTTTTGAATGTGACTCATAAAAAAAAAAAAACATCACAGGAGTCTTGGGAAAAGAAGCAAATCCTTCTCATGTCCTAGCCCTACATTTTCTCAAATTTCCAAAAGATATTCTACATGAAGCTTTGATAACTCAGTCTATACCCCTAACTGGCTACAGAAACTCAATAAAAGACCATAATGTGGACTAAAATTACCTTCACTCCAAATATAAACCTTTTTCCAATGAAACAGGTTTCCACTGCTTGAACCAACGCTCTTGTAGATGACTCTGTGTTTGTTTCTCCTGACAGCTGACTGAAATCTTGAATATACCTAGAATAAAAAATAGGGAAGTATTGGACCAACAGAGGAAGAAGCCTTACATTGCATTTTAGCTGCAATACAGCACTAATGAAGACACATGTTAAGGAGAAGATTCTGTGCTAGCTTCAACTAAACTTAGAATAAAAACAGGAAAACCATGAACCTAAAAATGCAATTCTTTAGTTCACCTTATTTGTTAGTGAGATAAAGGAAACAAAACAACCTCTCTGAACAGGTTTAATACACACATGACTTTCAGGTGCTCCCCACGTGGTTGTGATTTTTCTGCCAGCACAGTAACTGTACAATGCTGTCAAGATGCTGCTATTCCTTACATATCCTTCCTGCACAGCCTTTACAGCACGGTAGTATCCGTGTAAGACATGGAAATAATTGTTTTTCATGGCTGACAGCAGCACAGCAGTGTAGGGCACTATGCCTGTCACCAGCATGTTATTAATGCTGCTAATATGGCATTACAAATTCATCTCTGAGGCATTGATAACACAAGACATTGGAAAATAACAGACTAGCGAAAGAAGCACGGAATCTATCTGAATATCCATCCTGGCAGTTTCAAGTTTCAGAAAATGTGAAGCCTATAATGTGGGTGGTCAGGCTCTGAGGACTAATAGACTTTTTTAGAAATCCTTTCTTTCTTCGGGAAAATTTGGTCATATTGCCAAATAGTCACAAGGTGCATTCAAACTGTTAAAAAAGAAAACCCAGAGGCTCTGTCTGGAAAGCCAACTTACTTAAACAAAGGGAATTCAATCATCTCACAAAAAGGAGAAAGGACACGAGGAAGAAGCCAAACCAACTAAGCAGTGAGGCTCACTTAACAGGTAGTAGCTGCCCTTAAAAGACAAGTAGAGGATTTCTTCTACTACCTAGAAGTAATCCATCTCAAAACATCAAGATTTCAGGAAGAAACAAACTTCAGCACTTTCTCAAGGTGGTGGGTATCAAGGAAATGCTGGAAGGGAGCACTTTAGCAGTTACTTCCCACTCATCTTCCCACCATATAGGCTCACTGCAGTTTTTTTAGGCTGAATAAATAACAGCAGCTATATGGTCAGACAATCTATTCCTTACCTCTGCAGATTTTCTGCGGTGACCCCAAAGAATGGATCTAAGCAGCTTCCAAAAACAGTGATGTCAAATAAATCATTAGTGTCAGCAATCTTTAGGGACAACCTATATCTGTAGCTTGCATCTTTAGCTTCACCTGTGCAGCCACATTTTAGACAGCTGAACCTGACAAAAGACAGTAAAATGATAAAAAAGATTGAATGCATGAACTTCTGTTAATCACTGAGGTAAGAATTTATCTGCAGCCATAAGTATTACTACTACAATGTATAAAATATTCCATAAAAAACTCCAGGATTTCTTTTCTTATTCTTTACCCCTTGAGGGATTAATCTACCAAAGGCTCAGAGCAAGATGTGTATATTATGACAGAATGAGTCTGGCTTCTTTCACTGATTTATTAAATGCTAGCCTGTTGTGAAATTGAAGGGCTACTGAGCTTTGAAAAACTGTTGGGGTGCAGTTTTGAATTCCCTGCACTCATTTTTTTCACATTTTATTCTGGTTTGGGATTTTTTTTTTTTCCTTGCAGCTTGAGTATAAATACCTAGGTTTAAAACAAGAATCAGGAAACAGCAGTGTTATCTTGTACTTCAGCATTTGAAACAACAGATTCCTTGTTTTACAAAGTCAGCTCCTTCTATTTAGTGCCGACATTCATTGATTTACTGTTCTTCTGAGTGTCAGAGATTTCACCCACCACTGCAATTAAAAAAGAAAGCTCATCCCTTTCTGGACATGCACTCAGTGAAGAGTCATCCAGGACTGCCAGGTGCACTGCACACGTAGAATGAGATGAAAAAAAACAAAATCAGTATTTGATCTGGAGGGGCTGGATTTCTCACCACTTTGTTTCGTGTTCAGCTAACAGAGATCCCCAAGTTAATGGAGATCAGTAACAAATAAATAAATAAAATAAAAATAAATTATCCCCAAAGAGGACATACCTCCTGGAATCCAGTATCAGCCTAGAAAAGCAGTTTTGACAGGCAGGATAGACGAAGCAGGAATTCTGGATGGAAATCACAGAGGCAGCCAAGAGTCCCTGCACACTGTTCATGTGCTCACAGCATCACCTGAAATGAGCAAGTTGACAGGGTTTGGAGAGGTCTCATGAGATGTTAATATTAGCTGCTTTCAGTTGGGTTATTTCAACATTTTGAACAGCACTCTTCAGGAAATGATGATCCCTGTTTGAAAACAGAAATTCTATTAATTAACTCTAACAAAAAAAAAATTAAGAAAAGATAAAGTTATGTAACAGGAAGGAACTGCTCATGGCATTTGCACACCATTGCACACAGATAATGCAAATTCTCACCTGCATTTAGGGATCTTTATTAGAATTATCCTTGGGCACAGCACTGCAGCAAATGGCTTTCTAACTATTTCCCTTAATTTAGAGTGAAGTCACAACATGGGGTTAAAAATTGAAACTATTCTGAACTTGTAATTCTGCAAATTTTTCAGTGCCAATGACTTGGAGAAGTTACTCAGAAAATCTTGAAAAAGTTATACAACAGTAACTGTATTAGCTCCTGTATCACACTCTGAACTAAAGGGGAGGCTCCTGGTCCACAGAGGCTGTACAGATTTGACAAATAAATGATGAACTAAACACTTAAATAAACAGGAATGAATTAATTTTTATTCAGTATTATTCTTCTGCAGATTTATTTTGGCTTATTATACTATACTGCCCAAAACATCAAGTTTTAGGAAACTTCCCCTATTTTAGACAGACAACATTTTTCTCAGCAGATGTCAGAAACATGTAGACAACAATCATAGAATCTTGGAATGGTTTGGGTTGGAAGTGACCTTAAACATCATCTAGTTCCAGCCCCAGTGCCAGGGGCAGGGACACCTTCCACTAGACCAATTTGCTTGGAGCCTCATCCAATACCTCAAATCACAGAGTTCCAACTTAAATGACCCAAATGTTCTCAGTTCTGATGAAAAAAGAACCCCAAGATCCCCTACATCTGGAAAACAGAGTTAGGGAAAGGGAAAAGCTGTAATAGGGGGCCAAACAGAATGAGAAAAAACCATCTCTTCAAGAACACACATATTAACAGAGACTCATTTGACTCAGTATATTGAATTGAAATACGGGAGATAAAGCACAGCGTGTAAGTGCTCACACACGTTCTATCAAGCGCAGACTCAAGATTTCCACCTCTATTTCCCTTTGGAAGAAATACCCGACAGACTACCTGACGCAGCTGGAAGAGGAGGTCGGCACGAGTGGATCTGCTTCGCTTGAACTTTTTGTCGCAAACCAAACACCCAAAGCCCAGCTCCCGGCCGGGGAATCCCAGAGCAGCTGCTGCTGCCCTCTGCTGATCCCGCTGCCTCGCTCTCCCTAAGGAAAACCAAAGCACCAAAGAGTCGTTAACACACCTCACTCCCGTTTGCACCCCTGAGCCTCCCAGCGGCCGACAGCGAGCTGCCGGTCCGGTCCGGTCCGGTTCGGGCCGGGCCGGGGGAGCAGCGGGGCTCGGCGGCCCGGGCGGTGCCACCGCCTGAGGGCAGAGCGGAAGGGCGGAAGTGCGGCTGCCGAGGGCCGCCACGGGGGCGGGACGAGGCGGCGCTCAGCCAATCGCGACGCACTCCCGGGGAGAGCGGCCGCTCTCGCCCAATCAAAAGGCGAGAATGACGGCCGCGCCCCCACACGGCGCGGGGCAGAGAGATGGGCGGGTCACGTGTTTCAGGCAGCCAATCGCTGCCTCCCCGATGGGAGGCCGCGCGGCCGAAACACTACGGGAGCCGCCTCAGCCAACCGCGAAAGGAGCGCGAGCGAACCGCCGGCCGGCAGCCAATCGGGAGGCGCCGCTGGTTAGCGCCCGCCCCTGCACATGTGTGCTGGCCCCGCCCCTGACTCCGCCGCTCCGCGCCGCTCCGCGGGGCAGCCCCGGGCGGGGAGCGGGCCCGTATAAAGCGGCGGGGCCGAGCCGCTCCTGCTCCTCCTCTGCCGCTCCTCCCGCTCCTGCCGCCCCGGCCATGCTGCGGCTCCTCCTGCTCCTGCCGCTCCTCGGCGCGGCCGGCGCCCTGCCCGCCCCGCTCCGCCGCCGGCGGAGCGCCTCGCCGCCCGTCGGCCGCTACCTGACGCGCTACCTGAGCCAGCAGGTGGGAGCCGGGGTGGAGGGAGGGTCCTTGGGGAGTTAGGGGCATTTTCTGCTGTCATGAGCCTCACTCGAGCCACAGGACTGTTCGCAGGTTTTTAAAAAGCACTGAACGCTGGTTTTCTTCGGTAAAACGTTCCAAGCGTTGAGCATTCCGGTTGAGTGCCGCTGTTTAAAGGTCGGGTAACCTGCTCTCTTGCGCGTCGGTTCCCCGCGTCCTGGCGCTGCCGCCCGTGTCAGCGAGCGCTGCGCTCCGCTCTGCGCCAGACCGTGCCTGCCCGCCGCAGCTCTGCTCGTTCAATCACGGAATGGTTTGGGTCGTGAAGATCCCTCTAATTCCACCTTGCCACGGCAGGGGCGCTTTCCTCTGCATGGTGATGGCCTTCCGGTTTTTGCCGTTTTTTTTCCTCTTGTACGTTTTGGTTTTTCTTTTCGCACATACATTCGTAACTCTGTAACTTATTGTATTAGTGGCTAGTTTTCCGAGTAATTTTCCATGGCCTTTCCTTAGGCAAAAAGACCAAACAAATTCCAGAGCTCTCAGCCCTAGGGGGATCCAAGGCCCCTCTCCTATCTTGGTTCTTCCTGGGAACCAAGGCTGAGAAGAGCTCTTTGGGATATAGTTCATGGACAAAGTACAGCTAGTACCAAAGGAGAGGCGGGTTCCAGAGAAGGGACTTGGCCTGAGGGGGGAATTGTATCACTGCTTGTCCTCCCAATTGGTGCTTTTTGTCAATTATACTAATGTCGTAAAACCTATAAAAATGTACTCACCCCTGTGGGGCTGCGCTTTTGTGGTCATCTTTCCATGAATGCCTCCGAAAGCCTTCAATAAAGATCGCCTTTTATATTGCTTCCTTAGTAAAATAATCTCGAGTTTATTTCTGAGTTAGAAAAAAAGGGCAAGGAACAGATTTCTATTACTAACTTGAGCTTTGTCATGCTGTCTCCTCCAGCAATTCCTTGTCAAAATCCATGGCATGTGGGCAGAATGGAAGGCTCTGCAGTGTTAATTGTTGGTGTGTTTCCTTGATTCACACTTGAAGCCCACCTTGTTCATAGGTTTTCATAAAAACAGGCACCAGTTCCTTTGGTGTGTTGAGGAGTGTCTGCATTGTCCCCTGTTCTGTAGCTGAGTTTTGCAGGGGAGGCAATAGTTCTTTTTGCTGGGAGGCATAGTAAGGAGGGAGGAGGATGTTTTTCTAGTACTCGCCTGTTTAGGATCAGACTTGTAACATGCATCTGAATTTCATGCTCTGGTCTACATAGGGGATGGTGAGAAGGAGGAGGTGTTTAATTTACAGGCACAGAAAAATTTAGGTTGGAAAAGATCTTTCAGATCACCCTTTAACCCAGTACTGCTAAATGCAACACTAAACAATGTCCCCAAGTGCCACGTCTACACCTCTTTTAAACACCTCCAGGGTTGTTGATTCAAGCACTTCTCTGGGAAGCCTGTTCCAATGGCTGATAACTGTGTCAGTGAATAGTATTTTTTTGTTAATATACTGTCTAAATATCCCTTGGTGCAACTTGTGGCTGGGCATCTTGCATAATATATATATTGAATATCTCCTGTTTCAGCTTTGTACAGGGTGAAGTTATTACGGAGTGAGCAAAATGGGAAGATTACACTGACAGAGAGTAGATGTAAAAGAAACAGATAAACTTTGTAAGATTATACTGACTAGCTAGGGAATAATTTTAGGGTCAAGGTCGCTGTCATTTGAGATGGAAGATAGATTGGGTATGATTTTAGTGAGAAGTCTATCCACTGAGATTGCAGTCTTCTGCAGATAGTGTTACTGGTTTGGGAATGCTGTTCCAGGGATCTCCTTGCATGAATCATAGAATTCCCATGTCTGCCTCATGTTCATTTGGGTGATGATTTGAGATTTGTGTCCCTGCATTAACTTTATTAACAGCCCTGGAGCTTGTATTGTGAGTATATTGCAGATACCTTCTGCAGTGTGTGGCCAGCGTTGGCCAGGATATCACTGCTGCAGCAGTGGTGTAATTAACCCCAGCCTTTGTGCCATACAGGTTATTGCACATTGTTATCATAGTACCAGTGATACTAATTCTGTGCTATGGTCTGAGCCACCCTTTGTCACTGTCTGTTACACTTGTGTCCTCATCTCCTCCCGGGGCTGTGGTGTCACCTGGCTTTTCTCCTCAGCTCTGGCACTGACAGCCCAAGTGCCACCCAGCTGCCAGCAAAGCAACTGTGTGGTTGAGACCTATGGATTTTGGGATGTAGATAGGTATTGAGAGAAGGGAGGGAAGAGTCACAGTAACAGCCTTTTGTAAATATTGATGCCTCATCTTGTTCACACTTTTCTCTCTTATGCTTCAGGCAAAATCCTGTTGGCTTAGAGTGGCAGCTGCAGAAAAGAGGGAGCCTATTCACAGGCCTGGAAATACTTGCTTTTCTTGTCCAAGGACTAATATTGTTGAACAGTGTGAGAGACACAAGAGGTCTAATCACATGGGGAGCATAGGACACACTATCAGTAGCACAGTGTGTAGAACTGATAGCATTCAGCCCTAATGAAACACACTCAGTGCTGTTGTCTGGGAATTTGTAATTGCATTATTATTATTCTGTAGTGTAACATGAAAGCTATGATTAATATGTTAAATAAGGGTGGTGATACTTTACCACCTCTCAGGATTGTTGAAGTTTAATTACTTACATTATATTTCTTATGACATAAATTATCTGACTGTGTTCCTTGCTGCCAGGTCTTTCTTCTTAGCTAAGGTTCCTGTTTTGATTCTTGTTTCTCTCTTCACTGGTTTTCATCACAACTTGAAATAATTTATCTAAAAGTATGCAGTATTAAAAAATACTTCATAATATGGCAAAATACTATGCTGTCACAAAGGAAATGTTTTTATATTTATTTATATTAAAAATACCTTTAAATAGAGTCTTTAAATATTTAATTCTTCTACAGAAGAAAACTTTGAAAGTGTAAATAGATTCCTTACATGATTTGTTGCCTAAAAAGTTACTTCTTGATCACTGTGAATAATTTTACTTCTGCACACTGGAACCTCTGGGCATGATGGTCTATAGACATGTAACATTATTTGAGGGTTTAGTGTCAGCTTTTACTGTGAGTCAATATTATATGACATTTAAGTCAGTTTTCACAAAAATGGAGAAATAACAGGGTCAGAGTTAAGCTCAGTGCTCATTTGCATCAAACTTCCTCCTGTTTATCACTTTGTCAGTTATCCATGATGGGGCTAAGGTCTAGAATATTCGAAATCTGTCAAGCAGTGCCTGTGTCAGTGTGACTAGCATCTTGGCTTGTTTGCTGACCTGTGTTTGTATGTAAACTTTTTTGTTATTTTGACTTGGAGGTGTGATTTTCTTTTTTTTTCTTTTCCTCTCCCTTCAACAGGGAACTGTTGTCTTTCAGCCCTCTATTTCTATGTGCTGTATAAAAAGCTACCTTATGCAGACCTAGAGGAGGAGATGGCCTTTGAAGGAGAAACTGCTATCAACCACATCTTTAACAAATTTTGTCTGTTTAGGGGATGATTCTCTTTTATAGCTTTTCTGATGTACTAATGTGACTTTTGTAGGCAAGTCTGTATTAATTTGTTTGCCTTCTGAGTAGTTGGTTGAGATTTGTGTGTTATGAATCCATCCAAAATGGAACTTTACAGAGAGAATGATGTGTAGAATGTACAGAGCTGTATCAGGGTCACCAGTGTTGGGATGGCTTCTTTGTAAGCAGCTGTGCCTGTGACCACAATTCAAATTAATTGGAATATTGAGGAGGCTCTGGAGTCAGTTCTGACTTTCAGGGAGCCTTGCCTTGTACCTTTGTATCTCTGACTTTGGCACACATAGCAGTGTTACAAAAACCACAGCCTGAGGACTTGTGGTGCTTTATGTGCAGCACTGCTGAGAGGGTGATGCCTTAAAATTCCTTATTTGAAGGCTTTTCAGTGATTAAACTCCTCATAGAAAGGAGAGTGGATGTGGTGTCTCTTCACTCAATTTAATATGTCCGTATCTCATCATGAATTCACATGCAAGTCTTTGCTCTGAAATGCATCTACACTTCATATTGTGTGTACACACAAGGAAGATATGTTGAAATTTCAAAGTGATGAATTTTAAAAAGTAATGCAATTTGATCCTTTCTGACTTTATTAGGAGTCTTTGTTAACCCTGCTTTTTATTACAGACTGAAATTCTAAAGTGTAGAAAGTAAAAGCCCTGATTGAAAATTAGAATGGATATAGATGTTTTTAAAACTTAATGAAGTAGTTTTCAATCATAGGTCTAAAACTTGCTTAGGAAGATATTGAGATGGGTTGAGGTTATATAATTTTTAATCATGGTTAGCATCTTATTTAGCACCTTATTGTGATTCAGGTTGGTGTCTCAGAATAGTAACAGATGTCGGGAATGGTTAAGAAAGGTTTGTTTTTCATGCCTGGCACCATAGTACAATAGCACTTTTGGCTTCTGCTGAAGGAAAAAACAAAGTGCTTTTTACAGAGCCCCTTGGTACCAATTAAAAGTTATCCTGATATTTAGAGAAGTGATGCTGATGTTTGTCTCTGAGGTGAATTACTTGGAAGATGTGTTTTACTCATCAAGTACAGGGGCACTTGGCAGCTCTTTCTCTGTGATTTCATAGCATGATTTGAATGGGAACTGTAAGCTATAAACCAGGTTCACAAGCAGGAACAATAGCTCTTATTCAGTGAACAGGAAAACAGGGAAGTACTTGTTAAAGCTTGTCAGTGAATTTTTATTTTTATGCACTACTTATCTGTGGGGTCACAATGCAGGCATCAGTGTCTCTAATTAAGCAGGAAACAATTTCCTCACAACTTGCAGCCTTTTCCTTCAAGTGAGCAGTTAATACTAGTGACTCACAGAACATCAATGATCACTACTCCCTCACTGCAAGTGAGCATATCTCACTGGCTTTAATCATTAAAAGCTGTAATAAGCCACTGAAAGATTTCTGATAGCTGTCTAGATTAAAGAAAGTCTAAAGAACAAAACAGTAAGCAGAACTGCATATGGCTAAGGTAGCAAGCTGTTTACAAGGGAGATGTGCATGAGAACTCCTGTGAACTTCATTGAATTTGGCTTGTACCATGAGATTCTACAAGTTGAATTCTTAGCACAATTTTTTTTTTTTTTTTTTTTTTTTTTTTTTTTTTGTGGTAGGGACTGGGTGGGGAGACATGGAAGAAAATGAAGTTCAAGATGAAATTTTATGCTAATGAGTTCTTTATCTATTTTTTTCATTTGACTTTGAGGAGATCAAGACCAGCCATCAGCATAAGAAGCTGTTGTAGATCATGCAGATAATTTGTAGCATTTTGCCAAGTTGTTGAGAGATCAGAAGTCAAACTTGATTCTCATTTTAAGCTTTCAGAAACTGAATGCCTTAATTTATTTCATACATCCTGTAATATTTGTATTTTATATCTAAAGCAGTAAAACTTACAAGAAATTTAGTGGGATAAACCAGGCTGTACTGGGTCATCTTACTAATACTTGCAAAATGGTTAATTTCTTTATTTTCCAGGCATGTCAATTCAGAGAATTAAACATAGACAGAAGAATGGGATTTGCATTTCTTTTAAGCACAGTCAACATATACTCCTTTGCCTGTGGTGTAATAGGCTAGTTTTGTTTTTTTTTTAATTGAAAATTTCTAGTTGCTGTCTCCTATGCTTTCATTCAGCTCTAGCATACATTCTGATACTTGGTGCTGTTATAGTGCTGCTGTCAGCTGTGTGTGCATGGTTGTTGTTCTCTAAACACACACAGTGAGCAAAGAACAAAACTTCTGATCCTTGTGGGCTGCTGTTTCTAGCTTTAAACTGAGTAACAGCTTTTTTCATTATTCATACCTGCAGCCAAGATACAGAACTTATGCACAAGTTCACCCTTGTGTCAGGCTTAAAGCCAAAGTGATTGTGAAGATGAGCTGGAAAAGGTGCTTGTAGAGTGAAATTTGAGATGTGTCTCTTTGCTGAAAAGGAGATTGCTTGGTGAAAAGCCTACCTGCATGGATACCATGGAGCCATGATACTGTGTGATGTCCTTCCCCTCTGATTACTGGTATGGAGACACTTGGTGGTGCAGGGAGCTGATGATGATATTTCCCTGAATGCTGCCATTTCCCCATCATCCTGTCTACCAACATCTTGCAGCCCTGCAAGCAGAAGTTGTTCCTTGGTGTTGCAAGCTTGCCAAAGTAGCAGTTGCTAGGTGGTATTTCTGCTATTGCATCAGAGCTGTAGAAGTAATTTCTGCTTTCCTTCTTTGTTTTCTGAAATTTTCTCTCCTGCCACCTCAATGCTTATCAGAATTGGTGGCTACTAAATACATGATCCCCAGTGGCACACGTAAAATACTTAGCCTTTTAATATTGATAAACTGCCATTCCTATACTGAGCTTTTGTCCTTTTGTCTTTGCCTAATTGGAAGATTATCTGGATAGATGACAGGACAGTTTTCCTGTTTGCTGTCATTGTTTATCTCTATTTCCTTGGATCCTCTTTTCTTGGATCTAAAAATCTGGGAAATAATTCAGCTTGCAATTGTTTTAAAGCTTTTAAAATATTTTGCAAAGTAGACAGTTCTAGACCTTTTTGGGGTAGGGGTAGAGCTGGTTTAAGTATTTAATTTGACTAAATAAAAATATTCTCTTAGAAATGAAGTGATTTTATTTCCTGTGTCTTTGTTAAAAAAGATGAGGAAGCCTTTCAAATGACAACCACATTCATCAGAGAAGATGAAGCTTTGCACATTCTTTTGCTTAAACAATTAGTCTTACACAGAACTTTGGGTCAATTCTAAAAAAACCTGGAGTGCTTTTTTGCTGCTTAATCTGTGACATATTGGCATTTCACATCCAATTTTTTCCTCTCCTCTGAAGTTAATCCTCTGAGTGTGATGGATTTGTAATTCAATCTGGAAGGCACATGGAAAAAATTAGTGGCCTTTGGCTGTTAGGGGTCTGAGAGAACTTGCACAAGGGTAACTTTGTTCTTGCATCTTCTGGTGTTGTACATCTTTGTGCTTTTTTCACACCTTGTGAAGTAGGGCTCTGAGATGGTTGTCCCTGTGCCTTGCCCCATCCCTTGTTCTGTGGAAGAATTTCACCAGGAAAATAATGCCTTGAATGGAAGCATCAATGATGTGAACGTTGGGATATTTACTGCCATAGTGGCTTGTTGCAGAGTTATGGAAATTATGAAGTCTGGGCAGCACAAACCTCTTCTTTGCCCTGAAAAGAGCCAGGTAGCAGAGGAATGGAGACTGGTTAAGGAGGGACAGCAGTAAAGCTGATTGAAGAGATTCCTGCCTTGTCACCCATTCTCCCCATTGTGCTGGAGCTTTGTGGCTCTCAAGTCTGGGACAGAAAATGTTGAGAGTGCCTGTGGTACTCCTCCTTCCAAATGGAGGAGTTTTAATAGAGAACAGCATCTTCACTGTGTCTGCTGGAAGATTTTGCACCTAAGTAAACAAAGTCTAAATATCTTTATGGACTTCATTTTTGCATGGTAAGCAGAATCTGGAGGTTCGATTGCAGCACAAAACTATTAATGGTTTGTGGAAGTTGAAATCAAATTGTTTGTGTTCTCATTAGCTGGTTGGGCTTCCGACATAAAAATAACCTTTCTTCATGTACTGTTTGTTTCTAACAAGGGCTGACCTGAGTACCCTGGTGCTTTCCTACAGCATATCCTGTAGCTGTTTAAATTTTCTTTGGTCTTTTCAAGTGCCTGTCCAAACTGTGTGACTCAGGGCAGGAGTAGAGTTCCTGTCTGAAGTTTTCCTTGTTGGTGTCTTTTAATCACTGAAGAGATAAATCAGTGCTAAAAATCAGATTTCTTTAAACAGCATCCCAAGGTTCTGTGATTTCTGCAGTATAAGAGAAGCTTCAGAAGGATACATGAAGTGTAGAATCCTAGACTCATGTAGGCTGGAAAAGACCTTTAAGATCATCAAGTCCATCTGTAATGTAACCCTGCCAGATTTATCACTAACCCATGTGCATTGTGAAAGGCCAGTGTATTCTCCAGGACACAGTTGGAATGATAGATTCTTTCTATTACAAAGATCCTAAGCCTGCATTTGCTTTGGGGGTGTATTTGCCTGGAAGCTCATTACAGTCAAGGAAAACTTGGTGACAGTTGCCCTAGAACATCTTAATACTTGAATAGAAATTTGGAACAATAAACAGTCAAAAAGCATGTCTGTTATCTGTGTGGTTTGGTAAATGTGATGGATTAACAAATAAAATTAAATCAGTTGAACAAAATCTCTGAATTATGTAGCTTCTGGAGAATGACAATGACAGAGTCAGTCTCAGCTTGAGTGAGCATACTCTTTGCTGGGTGAAAAACTGGCTGGATAGCTAAGCCCAGAGAATGGTGGTGAGTGAGGTTAAATCCAGCTGCTGGTTTTCTGAAGGACAGCAAGGCTCAGCAGAGGGATCTGGACAGGCTGAATCCATTGGCTGAAACCAATTGTATGAGGTCTAACAAGGCAAAGTGCTCAGTCCTGCCCTTGGGTCACAGCAACCCCAGGCAGTGCTGCCAGCTTGGGGAAGAATGGCTGGAAAGCTGCCCAGGATACAAGGATCTGGGAGTGCTGGTCAACAGCAGCTGAACATGATCCAGGGTGTGCCCAGGTGGCCAAGAAGGCCAGTGGCACCCTGGCCTGTGGCAGCAGGAGCAGGGCAGGGATTGTCCCCCTGCCCTGGCACTGCTGAGGCCACAGCTCCAATGCTGTGCTCAGCTCTGGCCCCTCACTGCCAGAAAGACACTGAGGGGCTGGAGCGTGTCCAGAGAAGGGACACGGAGCTGGGGAAGGGTCTGAGCAAAAAACTGATGGGGAGTGACTGAGGGAGCTGGGGGTGTTCAGTGTGGTGAGGAGGAGGCTGAGGAGCAACCTGTATGTTCTCTACAACTTCATTAAAGGAGATTGTAGGAAGGTGGGAGTCTGTCCCTTAAGTAGCAAGCATAAGAATGAGAAGAAATGGCCTCAAGTTGCAACAGGGGAGATTTAGATTGGATAGGCTTGCACTGCAACAGGGTATCCAGGGAAGTAGTGGAATTGCCACCTCTGGAAGTGTTCAAAAGGATGTGGCTCTTGGGGATGTGGTTTAGGGATGGGCTTGTCTGTGCTGGGTTAATGGTTGGACTCAGTTTTAAAGTTGTTGTTCCAGCCTAGAGTAATTCCATTACTCTTATCTATGATCCTATCTCTTTTAAATTTCTGGTATTTTTTTTACATCTAAGACTTTCCATTTAGTGGGTTACACAGCCTGATGCAAAAAAAGGTGCAGTTTTTATCTCCCTGCTCTTCTACAGAGCACAAATCATTATGCATTTCAACAGAGGGGTACAAATCTTCAATCTCTGCTGTTCCTTGCACAACTATCTGCCTTGAAAACAAGGAAACACCTCATTCCTTGCATTTAAAATTAAGAAGGTGAAACAAAGCTAAGCTTGGTTTTCTTGTCTGTTTTTTTTTTCTCTCCCTTTCCTGCACTGAGCAGGGACAAACAGAGAATATTAGCTGATACTGGTGGGATGAAGCCTCAGTTCTGGCATGCTCAACAAAATCTGTTCACCACCCCCTTCTCCTTTGTTATACAGGCATGACAAGAAAGTCCCTGTCCTCATGAATTTCAAATTTTAATAGAGTAAGCAAAAGTTGTAAGAGGAAACAAAACTAGTAGGGCCAGCTGACTGACCTGGAATCCCCCACAGCCCATCAGAAGTAAACACATCAGTGAAATCCCAAGGAGGCTGAGGTCTACACTGCTGTTCATAGAGTAGGATATCCTCAGGCTGTCCTGTATCTTCCTGTCCTCAGGAAATAATTCAGACAGGATGAGCCCTCAAAACAACTCCATGGTCATGTGGAGAGTAAAGTGTAGCTTAAAATCCCCTGGCTTCTCCCCAGTAAAACAACTGGCTTGATTTCATGTGGGATATCCAATTTGGGAAAATAAAGCTATCACATAGAGGAGTGAAATTCAAGGCATCACAGAAAGGTGACCAGATGCTCAAAATCTTGCCGGAAACCCCAAAGCATTAAACTATCAGGTGCTGATTTGCCACCTCAAATGGTGTGAGCTGCTGTTGGTTAAAAATTGCCCTGTGAATTAGTCTTTTTTTTTCTTTTTTTTTTTTTTCCTTTTTTTTTTTTTTGGTAAAGGCTTAGGTTTGCTGCCTTGTCTCTGTAGTCACTGATAACCTTAAGGTGCTGCTGAAAAGGAAGTGGGTTTTAGCCCACATGTCCTGTTTTGTCTTTGTACTCTACTCCTTGCCCAAGTTCCTGAATACTTCCAGAAGTACATTAAGCAGACTAACATCTGTTGTGCCTTTTTTGTCTCCTCCCCAGGGAAGATATGTGGTGGAGTGGCTTGTTTTATTTTAAATGAACTTTTAAAACAGCAGAAAAGCACATTACAAAAAAAACCTACCTTGAGATAAGTAATCTTTGAGAGCTCAGCAAAAGCACGTGGTACATGTGCACTTGTAAGGTATAGGTGCAGGAAGGTGCTGCATAGTTCAAACAGAAGGCACCAAGGTGGAGTTTGACCATTCCTCCCAGTGTGAGTTTGTTCAGTAAACCAGTCTGGGGAAGGTGCCTCACCCTGACCTGGTGAGCTGCACTTCTCTGTAGGAAGTTCCTCTGAGCTGAAAAAGCTCAAAGCTGCTGTCTTGAGACTTGAGTGTGGTGCTCTCATCAGCCTCATAGGCTCAATGCCTGCTGTATGTGCTTGTTTTTATTTTCCCTAAATGCTTTGAGAGTCTTTGGACTCAAAGGTCTGCAGGAAAATACGAGGCTTTCTTAATTGAGCAGTGTTCACAAAGGTTTTTGTATGTGGAACTGAAATTTAGGTCTTCATTTTACCATCCTGTCTGCCTCAGCTAACAAGAGTTTCACTTAAGTTATTCATAAGTTCTCTTAAAAATTTGCTCATAACTTGCAAGTTTCAGTGCTGCTTTTTCAAATTTTATTCTTCCTCTTATTAGTATCAGGATGACTGTTCTTGTATCAGTAGATCATACTTTCATCTGTAAAACATTTCTGTTGCATCATTGATTATGACTGTTTTTTTTTTTTTTTTTACCAAACTTACCAGATAGCCCTGCTTACAGAAGTTTAGAACTTTGGGCTGAGTAACTGGTTTGCATTAATTCTAGAGTAGTTTAGTTTTAGAAGGGAGCTTTGCCATCATCTCTTTGAACCTCCTACACAAAGCAGGGACAATTTCAAAATTGTTTAGGATTGCTCAGGACCTTGTACTAACTGCTGACATCCTGGACACAGTTGTAATTATGAAAATTTTAATTGGAAAAACCACATATCTGCTAGTATACCATTATCATTGTTTTAACCAGCCACTAAGATGTTTTAAATGTGAACTAAGCAGATTGCTTTTCTTTTTGCTCCTGTGGTCTGGTTGTAAAAGTAATTGATTTTATCTTATTCCTTTTGCACAAGAGTGGGGAGAAAACCCTTTCTGCTTCAACTTTTTAATGACATCGGACTTAAGGGAAAAAAGCTATAAAAATATCTGGTTGATTTGAGTCCCACAGTAGGCTTCACACAGTTGCTGGGGTTTGTTGCCTGTTTGCATTCCTGTTCTCCCAAGAATGGTGAAATGAAGCAATTGTTTGATGTGACCCAGCAGCTCCTGTGCACAGCCCTGCACACCCCTGCTGCTCACTCTGGCTACACAACAGCTCCATCTGCTGCTCCTGAGCTGCAGCTTTCCCTGCCTGTCCACACCTTTCACCTCACAATTTTATATTGACTCTTGGGCTTCTTCCCTCTTGGCTTGACAAATTTTAACAGTTTTTATTCTTGTGGGAACATACTCCTTGGGATTACCTCCACACCATGCTTTGATATTTTGGATTTAGAATTTCTTTGAATTTCTTGGCAATAACCAGCATTTGTGGCACTTTCTTTTCTGACCACTTTACAAACATTAGGTCTTGTTTTGGTTTGGATTGTTTTTTTTTTTTCCTCATGCTGTATGTCTTACCCTTGCAAAGACAAGCTGCTACAAGGTATGAAGCCACATCATCTAGATCTAAAGGAGTTTCAGCTCTTCAGCTGAGTAATAACTACTTTAGATTTGTTTTGTTTTTTTGTTTTTCTTTTTTTTTCTAGAGATGTCTGGATTTGAGTTTGTTCTGCCAGGGATCTTATGCATGTCTGTGGTCGGATGTGGGGTGAATATGAACAGAGGCAATTTAGTTGTGGGAGTATCAAATTTCTACAGATTGAGAGAAAAATAGGAAAGAATAACATGGCTGATGGCAGTGAGAGAGTGTACAGCATGTCAAAGACAAGACAGAGAATCCTGACTCTTTGATCAGCACGGTTACTAAAACTACCAAAAGAGCTTAAATTCCTATATTTTTCTCCCTCTTGGTTTTGAAAGACACGCTAGAGCATTGTGATTTCGCAGTTTGTTTTGGGGAAATAGATTTGCAGATAACATCAGAGGAAAACTGCAGTAAATCACATCTCTAAAGAAAACTAGCCATAATTTGGGAAAAAATATGTGCATGTTGGAGTGTCACTCTCCTAATTTTCTAGCTCGTGTGAAATAGGAGGAATAAGATGGGCTTTAGAATCTGTTCTGCACAATAGCCCACTAGATAATCTCAGCCCAGTATAAAAATTTTTTCTCTCTCTCTCTAGCTTCAGGCAGGAAAGATGCAAAATCAATTTCTAAATCTAAATATTTCTTTTATTACATTAGAGGCAAGCAAGACACATGGGCCCATTTTTCCTATCTCTGGCAAGCAATCTAACAAGAAATTTTAAATAGAAAAATAATTTCTCCCATTTACAAACTGACATGGAGCAAAAGATTTGTTAGTTGTACTTTCTAATAGTGTTGGTGTTTATCAAACTATATGGTGACTTTTTAGATGTGCCTTAACTGATTGTTCTCTTTAATTGTCCTGAGGTCTTCTGACCAGAGACTTTTTCAGTTGCTGACCTTCTGTCTTTCTATGTTTTCTTTACTTACATTTACATACTCTTAAAGGTGAAACTGAAATTAATAACTATGCAGGTGAGTTGTCAGTGTGAAACAAGCCCAGCATGTGTTGTCAGTACTGAAGTTCAGTGAAAGAATCCTTAAATAAGCACATGATAGCATCACTGTGTACTTATGAGTAAGGAGCAAATGGCCTCCCTGAGGAAAACTGTGAAAGTGACTAGAATAGTTTTATTTGGGTGTGGAAGCAGTCACTGAAATTACCTACTGGAGGCCAAGGCTGTGTCTCATGTCTGTCCACACCATGCACTGACCTCCATCTGCTCCTGCTCTTGTAGCAGGGAGCTGCAGCACTCCCACATCCTCCCACTTGAATCCAAGAGTGATGGAGTTCAGAAAAGTCATTTTGCAGCAGACTGTACCTCTGAAATAGCTTCCTGTGCTCTCTTTGACCCAAAACAAATATAAGGATGGGGTGTGGAGTAGCTGCATCTTGCAGGTCAACAGTTAGGCTTTTCTGAGCTGCCTAAAGGAACCTGACTAGCAGATATGTTATTGCTGGGATTTGGGTGCAGTCTTCTTCTTTTCAACTTTAAAGTGCAGATGTTCCCAAAATAGGGAATGTGAGAGGTTGTCTGCTGTAGCATCTGAGAGGAGTGGCAGGGTATGGATGTGAAGGCAGATGGATGGGTGAGCAGAGATCCTCAAGCCAGCAGATGTCAGGCTGTTACCACCAGCAGTAACTATGACAGGAAAAGGTGGATTGATGCACTGATGAAAGTCAAAATTGGGAAGCCATGGGTCATCTTCAGCTGATGAATAAAAGTAGTGAAGAACTGTGAATACATGGTAATTAAGTAGGATAGGTCTTCTGGAGTAATTCTGTGGTTTGGTTTGATGTTTTTTTCATATGCTGTCATAAAAACCTGAATGGTATTCCAGAATAAGATTATGCCTATGCAGGGAGTTACTTGTAAAAGCAATGGATGCAATTTCCATTGGATGAATTCTAGGGGAAAGGTCAAGGTGGATGGTGAATACAAAGCAGTGTGAGTAAAAGCTGGAAAAATACACCTTAGGAATTAAATTTCTAATGAGGGAATGAATGTAACACTGTGGTTTAAGAGCAATGATGTATATAGGCTGGCAATATTTGTAGAGCAGTGGTAAGCAATAAAAACCCACTTTCTAACAAGAATCTGTTTGAATTTAATTCTTATGCCAGAAGGAGGAGAGAAAGAAGAGGTGAGTTTTTGTTGGTTTTAGTTTTGGAGTTCATTTTGTTCAGTTTGGTTTTTTTCAGATTTTTTTAACTACTGGGTTAGTAAGATTTTCCTGAGACTCAAAGCATCCTGTGATGACTCTTTTTACTTGTTGATAGAGTTTTATTGCATGAGGTACTTTGTGATCTATCAGAGGAATTGTTTACTTCCTAAATCTATTTAGAATTTCTGGTGTTAAGTAGGATGCTATAAAAAGGGCATAGATTTATTTTTCTTTATGTCTGAAAACAGGATTTCTCCTTCAGTATCTGCACCTGTAATTTTGACTATTTTTTTCACAAAGCAGAAATAATTTGATGAATTAAGAATATGAATTAATACTTTTTAAATTTAATCTGTAAAGTAACTGTCAGCACTCCCAGTGGGCTCTAGGATCAGTTCTAGCTTCCTGAACGTGTTGCTGATGCTTGTTCTTACAGATTGATCACTTTGGATTTGATGAGGATCGTACATTCCAGCAGAGGTACCTGGTAGCAGATCAGTACTGGAAGAAGGACCATGGACCAATTCTGTTCTATACAGGCAATGAAGGAGACATCGAGTGGTTCTGCAACAACACGGTACGTGGGAAACAGGGTTCACAGTCCTGCCTGCCAGTAATGGCATCCTGAAAAAGGGAGGAGGAACAAGGGGACACTCACAGGTCATTGAAAGATCAGTTTGTAATGATTGCTGTCGTTATAGGAGGAAGAGGAAGCTGAACAAAAGCACAGAAAAAGTTTGAGGGGGTTCAGGGTTCTATTTGAAGTCCAAGCAAACCAAAGGGTTACACTTCTATTAAATTCCTGGAGCAGTAAAGAAGATTTCTAGAGGAAACACTGTAGCTGCCCATAGCTAATAATTCAGAATTTTGGACCAAATTAAAATTATCCTAGTACTTTAGATTCCCCAAGTAAAATGGAAAGTTTTCATGTTTGGATTTTTGTTTCTCTATTAAGAAAAATATGAAGGGAGCCAGAAGTCAAAGCCAGATAATTATTGTTACTCTGCAGTACCTGTGGAAGTTTTTGTTTCCCTGACTGATACAAATACAGAATGGAGTGTGTGGGTATTTTTTAGCCATTTCTATACAAAGTCCAGTAATACAACAGGAGGTGGCATGTACTGAGCTCAAAGCCACCAAGGACTGCTTGCATGCTTTGTGCTGCCAGCAGGTGATCTCTGTCTGCTTGGTGGTAACAAATTGTTATCAACAAGTAATATCAAGTTTTACTTATTTATTAGTTGAAAATAACTGTATTGCAATGCTCTAGATTATTGCTTATTGCCAAACAAGTTTTGTATTTTCTATAACATAGTCCTAGGTCAAATGCATGCTTTTGTAGTCACAAAACAAGGGTGCTTAACATTTCACAGCATTGAAATATACATACAACCTTTGTATATATCACCTCTGGGTTGATATCTGTTTTGTGTGTTTTCTTAAGTCATTGTACTCTCTTTCTAGTGACATTTTGATAGTGATATCTTTCTAATCAAAGAATTTGAATAACACTAGACTGAAACTAGAGACTTTTAAACAGGTTGAATCAATTATTTTCAGTGTCTGTTTTCCTCCAACCAGGGTTTTATGTGGGATGTGGCTGAAGAATTTAATGCCATGTTGGTATTTGCTGAACATAGATATTATGGAGAATCTTTGCCCTTTGGGAATGAGTCTTTCAGTGTAAGTGTCATCTTTTGTCTTCCTAATAAATGCATTCCATACAAACATAATTCTGCGTATTTTAGTTCTTGGCAGGGCAATGAGTGTTAACTTGAAGATGTAACTTTTTTGTAACTATCAATTCTAGTGTGAAAAAGACACCAAAACTTAGAGGGTTGTTTTGGGGGTTTTGGTTTTTTTAGTGCTTCAAGGAACACTTGCACAGAATATTTCATTTGTTCTCAGGTGTAGATTTAGACCTGTGGTTTTAGCTGTAGACCTGCTTATAGCCATAGTTGCTGTGGGGAATAGAAAAGCTGCTGCTGGAAATCACTTTGCTGTCCATAACCTACCTGCCTTCTTTCTCTCAGGATTCCAAGCATCTCAATTACCTGACATCAGAACAAGCTCTGGCAGACTTTGCAGTACTTGTAGAGTACTTGAAGACAACCATTGCAGGAGCCCAGCACAGTCCAGTCATAGCTATTGGAGGATCTTATGGAGGAATGCTTGCAGCCTGGTTTAGGATGAAGTATCCCCATGTGGTGGTGGGGTGAGTGTGCTCCTCCTGCTTGAACACAGCAGGCATTTGTTATTTCTGTGCCATAAATATTACTGCTCTGGGAGAAGTACCATAATTCAAGCTGGCGTGAATTTTTCAGTAGTGGCAGAAGGAATCAAGTTACTTTGAAGTTGGGAAGAGGCACTGTTTGCCTAACGAAGGCAACTGTAGGTCAGCAGGTACAGGATGGTGTATTTTGTCAGAAAACAGCATGTGGACATTGACTTGGCACCCAGTTTTTTTTTAGGGTCTCTAGACTGCCTCATGACTTTAGGCAGGTCTTCAATCTCTTCAAGACCCTGGTACCCTCTTGGAAGTAAGCTAGAGAGTGTATTTCCATGGATTCTGCCTCTCTTCATTTGAGTTCACACAATGCCTAATGAGAAAGACCTAATTGATAGATATGAATGAAAAACAGTAAAGTAATCAAGTCAGAATTTCTACCTCTTGTATTTGCTGATATTGTCGTACAATGTCCAAGACTTACATGCTCCAGCAGCCTTTTACATACAGACCTGTGGAATCATTTTGCAGCATTATGATTAGTTCACCTAGAGCACTGTGTTCAAACTGAATTATAAATGCTGTTTAGATAGTGGCTGTGGGGAGGGTATGGATGTCCATTTTGCAGGGGTTTAGGATCTTTTTGTGTCCCTTTGCAGAGCTCTGGCAGCCTCTGCCCCAATCTGGCAGTTTGGTGGTTTGGTTTCATGTGGCACATTTTTCAACATAGTGACCAATGATTTCAAAAAGAGCGGCACGGGCTGCTCAGAGAGCATCCGGAATTCCTGGGATGCTATTAATCGCCTTTCCTCAACAGGTAAGACCTCACCAGTGCTTTTTCAGAGAACAGTAATGATCAGGAGTGTCATAACTTTCACCTGTGTATGTCTTGGGGTTTTTGAAACTCTGCTCCTGGTACTGAAAACTGCCTGTTGAACCTAGCACTACTTTTAAATGTCTGTTTTGTTGTATCACAAATTTCTTTCAGGCCTGGTGGGGTGCAGAATCCAGGTCCAAATGTTCCTAAGGTCAGATGAGAACAGACTTAAGATCAAAATCTCAATGCTTAAATTCCTTCTGACAAAATAGGCCAGATAGTCATTACTGTAAAAAAAAGTACTTTGCCATCTGAGGCATTCAGGAAAAGTAAACTACAGTCATTATGAACTCAGTGTTAGGGACTCAGTTGGACTTGAGAATTTTTTCCAACCTAAGTGATTCTGTGATTGTACAGCTGCCTGAAGAGAAGCTATAATGAGGTGCTGACTAAAATTTTATCTGCTGTGCTGCTATGTGTGTGGAATAGTTTCACTAAGTTAGGCTAAGCAAAAATATATTTTAGTAGCAGTACTATTGACATATGTATTAATGGTCCAATACACTAAATATTGTTTTATCCATTTATTTTTATTAAAGTTGCAGGTTTGAAATGGCTTTCCAGCACATTTCATTTGTGCAGCCCCTTAAAAACTCTTCAGGATGCTGCTGCATTGAAAAATTGGCTGAGTGAAACATGGGTAAACTTGGCTATGGTGAATTATCCCTATAAAGCTGACTTCCTGCAGCCTCTGCCAGCTTGGCCTATACAGGTAATTTAGAACCAATATCTTGGAGAATTGTCTACTTGGTTTGATTAATTCTCTCCTCTCCTAGCTTGCATCTTTTCCTTCTCTTCCTGTAGAAGCAGTGTGCTAAAAAATGGCAACCAGGATAATATCTTGTGCATGAGCTGGTTTGTTGCCTAAGTGCCACTTGTAGATCTAATAGGTTGCATCAACAGTGCAGGAGAAAAAAGTGCCAGGGATGACTGAGAAACCTCAGCTGTCCTACAGAGCTTGAGTGGCAGAAATGCTGCCCACAAAGTACATGTGATTAGAGTTTCTGATGGGAGACTCAGCTGACAGAGCTGTCAACTGAACAAGTTTTGAGGCCTATGTCTTTATGATGTGGGAAAACTAGTGAGAGAAAATGTGGGTCTCCACAGATATATTCCTTGCAGGATCCCTTCTCAAAGCAGAACCTCTTTTTACACTTGCAAGCCTTTGCTTGTGCATTTCTGTTTATCCACAGTGCCCTCTCCAAGATGTCTATATCCTTGGAGTGCTCTTTTTATTTTAAGACTGTCTGAATTTCCCTGCAGAACTTGGGGTGTGAGGCAGGTAAGATATAAGTATTTTAGGCAGTAGTTAATTATAAAACAAAATCTTTCCCTTGTGTAGAGCTTCCTGATGGAGGAGAGAGGGAAATTCATCTGTCCTATGTGGCTATCTGCAAAGAGCAGGATAAACACCTACTTCTGCTTTTTTATTAGTCTGAAAGAACCAGGAGACATGCTCACCTCAACCACTGTCCATGTTACCTCTGTTTAACTGAGGTACAAGCCTAACCCAGAAAAGGCCACTACCCATCTGGACAATACTAATCTATGAAATCTGATTTATATAAGCTGTTAAGATAGTTTCTTTTCTGAAACAGTAGCTCTATTTTGACTCTGAGAGGAAGAAAAGGGGGGAAAGATGTGGACTTGATGATCTTGGAGGTCTTTTCCAACATTAATGAGTAGCTGTATATATATATATGTATGTAGTTTAATCTGCTCTCTGTTGTGAGCTACCTACATCAAACTGCAGGGAACCCCAGTCTATACCTGGAGCTTCTGTGTTGTATATATGTATATGCTATTTTTAATTACAGAGGTACTAAATACTATATATTAAATCGAATCTATTTTAAAGTAAGGGAAATAGATTGAAAAATTTGGTGAACGAAACATTAAGGTGCCACTCTTGGGTTTTTAAAAAACATTTAATCAGGAAATACAAAATTTCAGGTTCCTCATGGTAGCATGCACTACACATATGTGATACTGCTTTTTGTGATAATCAGGATACATAATTCCATAGACACTTTCTGGAAGTGGTCTGACTGTACTTGGAAAATAAATTAATATTCTACCAGTTGTCATGTAATTCCTGTAGATTGAGATTTTTGTCTCTCTTCATTGCAGGAAGTCTGCAAGTTCTTGAAGAATCCCAGTCTCTCTGACAAATTGTTGCTGCAGAATGTTTTCCAAGCAGTAAATTTATATTACAATTATACAGGAGACACCTCATGCTTAGATGTGGCACAGACTGCAACGAAGAATCTGGGTGAAATGGGTTGGTACTACCAGGTATGCTCACTAATCTTTATAAGTTGCAAGTCAGTTGTGGTTCCTTGATCTAGAGCTGATGAGAATTGTCATTTAGCTGTCAATACATTGTGCCAGATGTATTGATGTACTGGTGGCAAACATAATCACAAACCAAGTGTGTTTCTAGTGGGGAAGGCAAGGCAGAAAAGAGAAGCTGCTTTCCCAGGAGGTTTAGATTGCATCATGGCCTGGATCAGCAGTGGTGTGGCCACCAGGACCAGGGCAGGGATTGTTCCCCTGTTCTGGGCACTGCTGAGGTCACATCTCAAATCCTGTGCTCTGTTCTGGGCCCTTCACTGCCAGAAATACGTTGAGGAGCTGGAGTGTGACCAGAGAAAGGAAACAGAGCTGGGGAAAGGGTCTGGAACACAAAACTGATGGGGAGTGACTGAAGGAACTGAGGTGTTCAGCCTGGAGGAAAGCAGGAGGCTGAAGAAAAACCTTAATTCTCTATACTGCTTCCCTGAAAGGAGACTGTAGGGAGGAGGATTTCTGTCTCTTAAGTAACAAGCAATAGAATGGCAAGAAATGGCCTCAAGCTGTACCAGGGCAGACTTAGATTGAATATTAGGAAAAATGTCAAGCACTGAAACAGGCTACAAAGGGAAATGGAGTCACCATCCTGGAGTTTTTTTAAAAGATACTGTGCACTTAGGTACGTGGATTAGAGGTGGACTTGGAACTTTTTTGATTTATGGTTGAACTCGATTCTTACAAGGTCTCTTCCGACCTATATGATTCTGTAGTAGTTAGGTAGTGTACTGATCAAATGCTGTTTCAGCCTTCTTTTTAAATACTGCAGTAACAGCTATTGGATATTCTCCTAGGAATGCATTTTATTGACCTGCCCTTTCTTTCAGGCTTGCACTGAGATGGTGATGCCCTTATGCACAGATGGTGTCCATGACATGTTTGAGCCTCAGAAGTGGGACTTTGATGCATTTTCAGAAGAGTGTTACAGGATGTGGGGAGTGAGGCCTCGCCTCTCTTGGATTCTTTCTATGTATGGAGGAAAAAACATCACTTCACACAGCAACATCATCTTCAGGTGAGCCTTGTCTCAGCTGATAGTTTAGAGTCTTTCATCAAATGTGGAGAATCTGCCCCAAGTAGCAAAGAGATCTGTCTCCAGCACTCCAGCTGAATAAATGATGGGAATGCTTTGTGTTGCTATTGAGAGTAAAATGGTCAGTCTGCAGTGGCCAAAGAAGCCAACTGTTCTGTTACTGCCTGTGTGACTCTAAAAGAAGAATCTGTGTTGGGATTCTGCCAAACATCATCTTTCCATGTGGATTCCTTCTTATCTTGTGGCCAAAATCCAGGTTTCCCATGTTGGTAAAGTCCTACTTTTATGAATCCAAAGCACTGTTGCTTGCATGTGAAAGGAAAGTCTAAATGATAACACAGAATCTTGGTCACCAAAATTATTGCTCTGAGTGATAGCCTTGTGAAGGGGTTGGCATGGCATTCCTTTTTCCCTTTGATACAGAAAAGAGAGGGAAGTAACTTGGGGAGTTTTTCTATTACTGACAACAGCTTTTTCTTTTAGTGGCATTTAGGCAAGTTTTAACAAACTTGTGTAAGATCCAAATACAAAGATGCTTCTATTTTAGTAAGGAATACTTAAATACAATGAAAGTTTGTCTGAAACACCTTTGTATGTGGACAAAAGGTGAAAGAAATGTTTCGGTTTAGCACAAAAAACTAGTCCATGCTGCTTATGCTCTATTCAGCCTTCACTTCCTTGGATTTCAAGATCAAACTCTGCTGTCTTTAAAGGTAGGTTCATGTGGTTTTACATATGCTGTGAGGTGATCCAGGTGAGTACTGTCTATTCATCAGGCTCTCATGTGAGAGGAAGGTGTTCTACAGACCCATTGAGGCCTCATCCTGACTTGCTGTACCCATTGCTTGGGAAGCTCATGGATATGTATTCCTCTGTGTTCTGGTTAAAATTTTGTTTTCATAAAACATCTTTCCACTTCTACAAACCAAGCTCAGAATTAGTCCTTTGGATGTGGTAGATAGGTATGCATTTTAAAAGTAGAACGTTCTCACTTGATTTGGGGATTATTTTCTGCATCACTGCTGTTAGTGTCAGTCTGGCTGCAAATGCCTTTTACTTTCCTCTCGTTTGCCTCTTGCTGTTTCTGTCCCAGCAGGATATCTCCTCTGGAGTGAGAAATCCCACCCTTTTTTGGAAAACTTTAATAAGAAAAATTTGTTGGTTTTGCTCAGTTTCTGCAGAGTGTTGCTTATTTCCAAGGCTGCACAACTCTGTACAGTAGAAATCTGATTTCTAAGCGATAGACAAGCAAACAAATCTAAATAAGTGTTTAAGAATTTATGCCAGCTGAAGGAGCTGGAAATGAGAAAAGCCTGAAAGCAACCAAATGAATGTTAAAGTAGTGCTGTACACACAAAGCTTTTGGATCTCAAGCTGGGTTGTTTCTCTTCAAACAAATACATTGTCAACACTGTACATTTTATATAAGAGCCTTTTATCCTCAAACACTGCAGAGTGCTTTACAAAAAACATCCCAATGTTTACCAGGGGATGTGGCTCCCTGTGGAGTGAAAAGGACTGTGTTTCAAGTGACAGGCAACTTGCACAACAGTGTAGTGCAGGAAGGGAAAAGTACTCCATCTAAAGAGAACCACTGTAGGGTGGATTTATCTGGACACAGTGGGACTTGGCCAGGATGCCTAAACTGGTGCTGCTGCTTCTCCCTCTGTGAGCAGTACATCACTCTGCACAGTCACACTGTTGTTTGTGCTGTGTGGGATTAATGCAGGGAATTCCATTGCCCTTCTGGTACCTTCCTGGAGTTGTGTAGTGTGTAAGTGGTTACTGTGGGCAGGTGGTACTTGCCTGTCCTGGGTAATACATCTTTATTAAAACTAGCCTGAGGCAATTGAGGGTTTCAGAACACCACTTCCTCTTTGCCTTCCAGCAATTTTCACTCCTCTTACTGGAGCATTCTGTGTACTTCTGTGTGGAAGTGCTGCACAATGGTGGGAAGTGACATTTTAATGCTGTTCATATGTGTGGTGACAGAGAGCTTGTAGCAGTTGTAGTGTCTCATCAGTGTACTGTGATAGTCAAAATCAGCCCAGGTTATATCAGACATTATGAAATTTGGTGTGCACAGTCTAAAATTGGGGCATTTTCAATTTCAATGAATCACCCCTAAGTTGTAGGCTTCTAAGGGCACCCACATCCACCCTGCACTGGCAGGCTCTGTTTTAAGAGATTCTGGTGCTCTGTGCAGAAGGGAGAATTGTTAGCACTGAAGAAGGGAATGGAGGCTAAGAAGAGAAGGCAGAACAAAGCATGGCTGAAGAGAAAAGGTTAGAGAAAAAGGGTGACAGGAAACATGACAGTTGTGGAAGGTGGTCATGTTAAAGGATGCACAGACAATGCTGCTGCAATTGTGTAAAACTGGGTAGGGCAGGAGGGTTGAGGAGACTGAAGAGAATGTAGGGAAGGATGTGCTGTGGGATATGTATGTTGTCAAGGAAGTATATAAATTGAAAACAGGACTGGCTGCTGTCTTTTGCATTACTTTTTTTTTTTTTTGAGGTCCTGCTTGCCTGGCCACTGCTAGAAAGAAATGTCTGATTTATTCTTTCTCTTCTTTTGCTACTTTGGTTTATACTGGGAAATTCCTGTCCTGTGAGATGGGCAACTGAGTACTTACACACATGCTTAGTTTTAACACATAAATAATTCATTCCAGTTGGAATTATTTTAATCTGCAAATGCTGTTAAGATTTATGATTTTGTGGTGAGCCCTCCAGCCCCTCTCCCTTCAAGTTTCACTTCCCAAACTGCATCAGTGCCTGTGGTGCCATCCTTTGGAAGGAGATGCAGAGGCTGCAGCCAGCAGCTCAGAGAAAAGCCTGTGGCATGCTTAGCTTCCACATGACCAGGACCAAAAGATCCAAGTTCACATGCATCATGGGTCTCTCAGCAACTCATCCCCCTGTTGCCAAGGTGCTCTGCTGATTCAGGTGACCTTTTCAATCCAATGCTTTTGGCTTATTGGGCAGCTCTCAATGCTTTTTGTTTTGCAGATACAAAATGTTTCTCTTGTCCTAAGTCATATTTAGAATCACTGAAAATAAAGAACTACAGAGACTCAAGATATTTCGTTGTTGGTTTTTTTTTTTCAATGGTGAAACAAGTAAAGTATTTAGACCCCATTAGGTTTTTACTCCTAGTTATTTCTGAAAAAGCTTTTTAAAAATTATTCATCATTTTACCGTTCTTTTCTGGTGCTGCCATTGTGGTATTTTTCTATCTGTATATCTTTATGTTCAAGGAGGTTCTAATTTCTTAGCTCCTTCTATAAATTTACCCTCTCATACCACAGCCCATCTCTGACATTTCCTTTTGTGGACAGGTGCAGTGCTTTAAGTGAGAAATGGATCTAGGTTTGTGTAGTTCCACAAGTATATGGATGTTGCTTTCTTTGTGCAGACAGATGGACCATGTGTGGGAAGGGCATTGCAGTAAAGGAAAATAAGATGGGGTTATGGGGTAAGTCCAAAGCTAGGAATCAGACATGGAAAGCTCTCTCCCAGCAGAGCCATTGGTTTGCTCTATGGACTATTATTTGGAGCCATATCTATAGTGTCTGGAGTTTTTAAAATTGGTTTGGGATGAGAGAGTAAGGGGAGTAAATGGTATTAAGTTGCCTTGTCACAGAGGAATAGTCATTTTAGGCAGGTTTTTTAAGGGATAAAAATCTTCATTTTCATGTGGTTGTTATTAAAGTCAGCACACTAACAAACCATCCAAGCATTTCTTTGCAAAACAGTTTGGCACTCAGCTGAGACAGCAAAAGGTAGAACTTCCTTAAAATTCAGCTGTAAAGATCCAGTGGGTAATTTGTTTATGGCAGACTGTGAAGAAGGAAAGTGAAGTGCTTTGATTTGGGAATTTGGGCATGTTTTGGTAGAGGGAAACCTGAAACTTTTATTACAATTACAGGTGGCAGCAGATTTCTTTTTAGAGGCTTTTGCAGTGTTACAGGTTAATATCTGAATAAGCAGATAATTAATGAGAAGTGTAGCCTTGCTTAAGTTGCTGATAGCTCCATACCTCTGTCAAGAAGGTGCTTCTTAGCAGAGGGGTGGGCACAAGGCATTAAGACAGGGCTGAGGTCTGTTTCTGTTGCTGCACATGTAAAACTAGTAGCAATGTTGATGTGAGCTGCTGCCTCACTGACTGCTGTGCACATGTACCCTAATGCCATAGTCTTTCCTTACAGCAATGGTGGCCTGGATCCATGGTCTGCAGGTGGGGTGACCCAGAACATCAGCAGTTCCCTGGTGGCAGTTGTGATCCCAGACGGAGCCCATCACTTGGACCTGCGCAGCCGGAACCCTTTGGACCCCCAGTCTGTACAGCAAGCTCGAGCCATGGAGATCTCCCTCATGAAGGAGTGGATTCAAAAGGCCAGGCACAGCCACTGAAGTGCTGCTGCAACAACTGTGGCCATTGCATCTCTCTTGGCTTTGCTGGGAGTAGGGCAGGCCTTGTGATATGGTCACTGGAGCATTTCCCTCCTGCTTCCTCACCTGCACAGCAGAGGCACCACTGCTTGTGTCCACGAGAGAAGCAGGCAGCAGATGGATGGAGAGCATTCTCAGATGATAAACTCCAGTCAAAGTGCATGGATTGAGCTGCCTGCTCTGGTTTGCTTTCCTCTTCTGCTCTTTTCAAATGCTGTACTTTGCTGCACAGTAATGGCTTCCTGTTCTAGGCTTGTTGCCCTTCTCACTGTGCTGGGTGATTGTTCCAACTGGTGGTGTATCCAACAGTGGATTACATGGGAGTGCTGTTGATGGTGAAACTCCTGCTGCCTCCAGTGTGATTGAATTTGAGACATCCTCTGCTGTGGAGATAATGGGGGAACAGAAATCACATCTTACTGTGGTGTCTGATGGAGAGGTAGGGAAGGCCTGGGGAAACTGGCTGTGCTGTTTGTAAGGAAACTAAACAGCCCTTACCCTTTGGAATTAGTGTTGGAAAAGAAATAAACACAACTTTTTTCCTACTTAATTTTGCAGCAGCTTATTAATCGGTGGATTTTTGTATTCTGTGCTGTAATGAATGGTCAGGGCTGGGCCCAGACTCACTCTGCTGATAACTGAGCATGCAGAATCTGCATCAGAATTTTATTCTTTTGCTATGAGTCCTAATTCTGTGATATCTGTCACTATCTGTGATGATGGTTACCAAAGAAAACTGAGTATATTTTGTGTGTGTATATGTGTATGTCCCTCACAAACACTTGGCTTTTTAAAATCAGGAAGCTTTTGAAGATATTCTCTTGAAGAGCAAATGTGACACTTGTGCTGGCTACATCTTATGAAGTGACAAATAATTGGGGCTGTGCCTTGTGTGGGTTCTTCCCTCCCCTCCATTCTGTGTATTGTTCAAATTCTGCATGATCTGTTTGCTGATGGCTCTTCAATAAAAGCCTTTAAAAAAATTGTTTGCTGGACAAACTATTGAAAACACAGAATGCAGCTATTGCCTTGGATCAGCCTAAAGCCTGATGCTGAGCTCACCAAGCCAGGTGCACTGGGTTTTCTGTAAGGCTTCCAAACCAGACAAACTGCCCTGATTCATGAGACAGCATATTTGACATTAATAAATGGCTGGGGCAGTCCCCTTGTTTTCCAGCTTTGGCTTCATTCACACTGCAGCCCTTCTTCAGAAAGGATTCTTTACAGTTTAAAGGACAACTCCATTTTAGAATGACTTAGGCAAGTCTTCCTGTCTCCAGACTCTTAAAATTCCATCTCTTTTGAAAAGTTTTCTCAGCTTTGATGATAAGCCTGATAGTTGAGTATTTTCCTCAGATTCCAGGTGGCCTTTTCTCTTTCCAGTCTCCTGTCCTCTGGGAACAAAGAGAACCTAACACTGCATTTTTGTATTTTCAAACACTCCTGTGTATCTTCTCTCCAATATATTGTCTTATTCCTCATCTAGTGTTACACATGGCATTTATGTTCAGACTTTGCACTCTGAACATCTTGTGCTTTTGAGTAAGGTAATTTCAGAGACTCCAGAGAACAAGGCCAGACAAGAGCTATAGGACTGAAGGATGAGCTGTGTAGGATTTGCCTGAAACCTGCTGACTGAAAGCTGTTGGTTTTCCCCTTTTCCAGCAGTTCCAGTTTTTGCTGTAAATACACTCCAGAGTCTCACTCGTGGACTTTATAATATGTCCTTGGTTATTTTGAAACAAATAAAATTTATTTTTTAATCAATTGTTACATCAAAGTTTTTAGAAATACTGTTGTATTTTCTTGCATGTTAATTGATGTGTGGTAATGTCCTGCTTTACTGCAGGGTGAGGAATGAAACCTGTAAGAGATAATATCCATTTGGGGATCAGAAATTATTTAATTGAGCAAGCAAGATCCTGGTCCAAGTGCTCCCACTAGCCCACTTACTGCTCAGGGTGCTACTCCAAGTGGAAATTTTGGGATAAGCATTTCTATGTTGTGTGGATAAAGATGTGAACAGCCCAAATTAACAGCTACTCTATATTATGTCAGTTTGTGTCTCCTCTCTCTCCCCTGCTAGTGAACTTACTGTCTCACAAAACAGCTGCTGCTTTGTTGTATGGAAAACACTTTTTAGTTTCAAGCAGCAAAAGTAATTTAAATTTTCCTTCCTCTTTCTCTTTTCAGTCCTTTCATTAGCAAATAAAGTTACCTTCAGCATTTACGACAACATCCAATTTCTCGATTTTAAGTTTTTGTGAAATGACACTTAGAAGTGTTTTTCTGAGGGGCTTTGTTTGTATTTCTTGTTTATATGTGGGGGGGGATGTTAATAATCTTACCAAGGGGCTGTCTTGTGGTTTGGCTGCCTCATCTCAGTTTTGGCTGTCCTGTGTGTTTCATACAGGTGAGAATGAGCTGGCCTATAACAAATGGTTGATTTTTCTTTTCAGGGATATAATGATGGGCCATGCTTCATCTCAGGCTTATGTAAATCCTTGGCTTGTGTCAGAAATTACTGGAATTTAAGCTTGTATGTTTCTTACTCACTGGGAAAAATGCAGAAGGAAAAAGAGTTAATGTTTTCCCCAAAGCCTGAATCTTAGTGGTGAGCCTGCAGTTTGTATCAATAAAAGTGCAGTAAAATGATGTTGAGTTTCTGGAACTGGATTTTGTTTTGCAGGGACATCAGTTTTTATCCAGGTTCTGCAGGTGCCATTGTCTGGTTTGTAATTGTCTCTTGAGGAGTGAGTGGGGGGAGAGCTGGTTACAGGGATCCTTGAGTCACACAGCAGTCAGGATGACAAATGGTTAGTTTTCTCTCCTTTGGGAGTCTCACTTCAGAGCTTTGGCTGTGGTGAGGAGCAGGTGAATGAGATGGTTATTCTCTGTAGGTGACCACACTGAATGCTGTCAAGCTACCTATAATGGGAAAAGTCCATTTTCCTTTTGAAAGTTTTCCCAGGCAAACACACACTTCCCACATGTCTGTACTGAGGAAAGTTGTGAGGACAGATCTGTAACTTCCCCTGACCTGGCAAGGAGAGGTTTTAACCAAATAGTTAAAGGCTTACCAAGGCTACAGGCTCTTGGGAAGGAGCTAAATAGGTTCTGCAGCTCATTTTGTTTGTAGGATAATTTTAATTTTGAAGATGATCAAATATTTTATCATCAAAAGAACGTACAGAAAGGAAACTCCCTCCTGAAGCATGGATTCTAAATCACAGGAAAAATGAGAAGTCTCCCATGCTGTCTGCCCACCAAGGATGCTGCAAAAAATGTCATTATGCTTTAAATAAAGGGATTTCTTTTTCTACCTCTGCTCTTAAAAGGGGTATTTAGCTGTTGTGAATTGAATCTCTAAGGAATAATGAGTGACCTAAAGAGCTTTATGTAGGTTAAAGACAGCACATAGACACTTGGATATTTTAGCTCCTTGCAGGACTAATGGTGGAATCATTGTGCCTTTCTGGCAGTCAGGAGGACACTGTGATGAAAGAATACAGAGGATTGTATACTCCAAGCCTCAATTTTTAGCTCTGCCCTGTTGATTCAGAACATCATTGTTATGCTGTAAGTGGCATCTCGCTGGGTGTTGCTACTGTAGCCTCTAGGTTTTGGGGTTTTTTAAAGTAATCTAACCTCTCTGTGTGTTTTTAAACCAAAGCCTTGGTCTTACAAAGGTGACTGCAAATCTGTCTTTCTTTTAAGATTGTCCCTGTCAAAAAACCTAAAATGGTTTGTTTTGGCAGTGCAGGTTAGCAGAAAATGTGGAGCAGTGGCAAAAAATATGAAGTGAAGATATCTGCAGTAAATTAACAGTGCTTAAGTACTTTTTAATTTCTCCCTTCTATTGTTAAAAAAGCCAGATTTTATCATCTAAAGCTGCTGGGCATTGGAGCTTCCACTGGTCTGAGTAGACTTGTGCTCCTGTATTGTTTGGGTCCCTTGATTTCCCAGCACTGCCTCCAGCTGCAGGAACATAAACCTTTCTTGTTTTACCCCCCAGCCCAACTTTATTCTACCAGCAAATCTGAAACCATTTGATCCACACACTTTAAGGCAGCGTCTGTCTCTGTATCCTTTCAATAGCCCAATGAAGAAATTGCTTTGCAGCAGAGTTAGATTGCTGACAGCTGATTGCACTCCTTCCCTGAGCCCTGCTGAGGAGGGGACCTGCGTTATCCTTGCTGCACCCCTGTGGGGATCCCGTGGTGCTGGGGCATGATGCAGAGGCAGCAATGCCCTCAATACCCACAGCAGAGGAGAGTGAGGATGTGCTCCTCCACCTCACAGCTGAGCTGTGCAAGGCAGTCATCAGCTCATCTTGCAGGTGGGTTTTGGGTGCGGATATTCAGCGGAGGAAATCAGCTGTGGGGGTGCTTTGGGTGTAACCTGTGGCCATCTCCACGTGTGACACTGCTCTCTCCAAAGCCCTGGGATCCAGGGCGGGTGGGGGCTGCCCAGCTCTCAGGGGCTTTTTCCTCCTCTGGTGATTTGAAAAATCTTTTGGTTCCATCCCCCAGTTTAGAAAGTAGGGGCAGTGAAACACTGAGACCGGGAATAGCAAATCCCTTCCGTTTGTCTTGTTGTTTTCTAATGTATGCGACCTCTCTGGGTGGTTTAAGCGGTTTAGGTACTTTCTATAAAAGGGATCTTTTAATGACAAAACTAATGTGATTATCTTACCAAGTGTGAGAGGCGTATTCAAGGTTTAAAGAAAATCTGTTAGAATAGCTGAATGTATCTGCTTAATCCTTTCTCTAATGTGGGTGGACAATGCTCTGGGAAGCAATTGGTCTTTCTTTCTTAGAGTAAATGCCTGGTCTCCAGAGGTAGGAACTTGTTTGCAGCTTTTTATACCCTTAGCTTCACCTTCTAGAGAATACAAAGGCGCAGGAGAGAGGCAGAGAGCTTTGAGAGGCCAAGTTTTACCTCAAATAGCTGGGGGTGTAACCAATACAGGGCCAATTCCGGCAGGGGCTGAGCACTCTGCTCCCTTTGACTGCCACCTGAATAGAGGGTCCTCCTTTTTGCCCTCCTGCAAAACCACACTTCCCGAAACACGGAATACAGGGATGCATTTTCCTTTCTGAGCATGTGGTGAAGCTGTCTGCAGTTACTGGGATGACAAGACCCTGTCTGGTTTTGTGCTTTGGGTGAGCAGCCCTACCCATGCAGATCCAGGGCTTTAGACCAAAGGTCCAGTTTTCCATATTAACCCCTTGGAAAAGTTTGCACCTTCTGACGAGTTTTTGCAGGGTGATGCCTGAGTGGGGAGGGAGGACAGCACCAAGGGGTGATGCTGTGGGATGCAGCCACAGCTGGACCTTGTCTGGCACCATCCTGGGGGTGTTCAGCTGTTCATAGGCCTGTGCTGGTGATTCTTAGGTTTCCCCATGCCCGTCCGAAGGCACAGATCTTAGACACATTAGGAAATCTTGTTGTCTGGAGCAGTTAGCAAGATGGGTAGAACCCCTATGCATTAACGCTGAAGCACTTAATAAAGCAAATAGTGGCTCTGGGACTCTTTAGCAAATGGATTTGGCTTTACAGCAGAGACAAAAAGGTTGCATTTTCTAATTTGTTTTCTAAGCATCCTTAAAACAACACATTAGGAAGAAAAGGTTGTTGGGCTATTGCCTTTCCCTGTTGGAATGAAACACAACCTCCTCTCATCATGCAATAGAGCAACACAGGAAAAAGAGGTACCTCAACATCAGTGTCTCTTCCTTGTGAAGACAGATGCTCTTTATCTCTATATACTCTGCTCTATATATTTCCATGTCTCATCTACCTGCCTTGACTGTGGACTCGGTGCTGGGTTCTCTGTCATGGAGAGAGAGAGAGTGTTCAAGAACTTAGTGCACCACCTAATAACTAGTCCCAAATTGTATCAAACTGAATATTCTGAAGGAGAGAAAAACAATTCTGCACCACTGCAGTGAGTCCTTCCTTCCCAAAAGCACAGGATTTTGTGCTTGCTCTCACAGAATGCCATGAAGTTCTTGTCTCCCTTCAGCACATGTATGAATGGCCACCCTTCCTTCAATTCTTCCTTCTGACTTGGCGTCATCTGCAAGGCTAAGACATTCCAAAGAACTTGAAATCTGAGAACAGCTTCTTCACTGTCTCTCTTGTAGAAGGTATACTTGGACTAGTTTTGAAAACATTTTTTCTGTAAAACTTTTGTAGCACTGAAAGGCTGACAATCTTCTTTTTGTCTGCATCCCTACATCAATCCTGTCATGGATTCTCAGCTGAGATCTGACCAGCTCCCAGGATAAGGGAGGAAAAGCTTTGGCTGCTCTGAGCTTTAGAAGTGATGTTCTGTCCTCACAGCCCCAGTGCTGCAATGAAAACAGGGCCCAGTCATTTCTGAGAGGGGCTGTGAGACACATTTAACACTTAATCACTGTCCAAGAAACAGGGATGAGGAAGAGGAGCAGTTTGGGCTGTCTCCATACAAAGGATAAGGGATTTCTTTTGGAGGGTGGTTCATAGCATCAAATGAGTCTGAGAGAGCTATGCATGGGATCACCAGTGTTTCATCACAGGTGTTACATAACCATTTCATAAGTAGGGGATTTGGACCAGAATGAGACCAGTAAGGTCTTGACTGTTTTTCTTCAGAAGGAATGATAAACAGTTTTATCTCTGTCCAAATCTCGAGTGGTGCTCCAGGGCTGCTCAGCATTTCCTGCAAGCCATTCAGTATCTCTGGGCAGATGCTGAGGAGTCATCAGGAGTGATGGCAGGCACAGCTCAGTGTGCACAGCTCCAGGACTGGCTTCCCAGGGCACCCAAAGCTCTGCTTCCACACCTGCACACCTGCCTCAGTCTGATATGAAGCAACCCAATGTTTTGTAATGTTTTGGTGTTCCTCCAAGCGTCTCACAGATCCACCAGCTGCCCTCAGCCCTTGGCTGAGGCAGGCTCTGGTGAGGTGAGCCCATTCCCTTGGTCTAAGGGGAGGAGAGCGTGCTCCCCTCCACGGAACACGTATCTACGTGTGAGCACACAGCTGAGGCCAGGGCTTGCTAGGCAAACGAGACTAATAAATGTCGGGGCAGCAGGAGGTGAGTGCAATCAACTGTGAGAGCCTGAATTATAGCGGTAACCTGCTGAATTCCTGGGTCACAAAGTAATTTACAGAACAGCCCCAATGTCATTCAATAATTACTCCGCCAGCCCGGGCCCCGGGGGGCGCAGCCTCCTGCCGCGGGTGTTATTAATACCATCAACAAGCAGCAGGATGGTGCTGTGAAGAAAAGAGCCACAGCAAAGCGTGTGAACCTCAGCAACAAATGGAAAATGGTAGTAGTGGGATAGTGTACCAGACTCTAAAAATTGATCTGTCTTGTCCTGGCAAGTCATTCAGGGAAATATGAGTGTGTCCCCTGTGGCAGCGGGAATGGCCGATGGCAGTTTGCAGCAGAAGGGGAGGACGGTCGGTGTGTCAGGGCTGCTCATTTCTATTGCCCAGCTCTGTGATAGTCCCCATGGAGACTGAACGAGAGTGGGGGAGGAGGTGGTTTCCAAGCACCCCAGAATAATTTAAATTAATATCCAGTGAACAATGTAAACCTTCCCTTTGACGTGGCGTGGGAATAGGCAGTCACAGCGCTCGGGCTGGGTCAGTCGAAAGGGAAGGTAATGCTGCAGCCCGGGATTGGATCAGCAGGGTAAACCAGGGGCTCGACCTCTGCCACCCCTTCCCTTCCCTTCCCTTCCCTTCCCTTCCCTTCCCTTCCCTTCCCTTCCCTTCCCTTCCCTTCCCTTCCCTTTCCCTTCCCTTCCTTCCTTCCCTTCCCTTCCTTCCCTTCCCTTCCCTTCCCTTCCCTTCCCTTCCTTCCCTTCCCTTCCCTTCCCTTCCCTTCCCTTCCCTTCCCTTCCCTTCCCTTCCCTTCCCTTCCCTTCCCTTCCCTTCCCTTCCCTTCCCTTCCCTTCCCCCATCCTGCAGAACATGGAGAAAGGGTAGCAAAAATACCTTTTGCTGAATGGAGAATTTGTGTATAGAAAGGATGTATAGGAAACTCGTGAGTGAGTGTAGAGGACAGCACCTTGCAACATGTGTGGACTCTGGCATGCAGGTGGTGCCAGGGGATGTAAGTGCAAGGGTGGCATTGGCACAGCTGCACTTTTAAATAATTTCCTGACACCACTTTGGGTTTTATGAACTTTCCTGTCAAAGTTCTGTGTGCTCTAAAGGTGGCTGCAAAAGCACAATAAGGAATTACGTGGCCCAAGCCTGAAATAACCCTGAGTTGTTTTTCAGCTGAGGAAACGACAGCAGAGGGCTGCTTGCTACTTTGCTTTGATCTGGTCCACATGGCTAATAAACAGCCAAGCAGAGCCCTGTGGGGGATAGGTCACCACCATTGCTGGGAAGTGACCATCATGCCTGAGGTGCCCTGCTCTGCACAGAGCCCTTCTGGAGCATCTCTGGCCACAGGGTCAGGCTGTTACAGGAGCAGTAGCAACACTCCAGCTTGGGATATGAGATCAACTCAGTGGTCCTTTTTGCCACTTAAGGTGCAAAATGAGTAAATCTCCACAAAATTGTGAGGCAAAGAGAAGCTGGCCATGTGGAGCTGCCCAGTGGTAGGCAGTACCCTGGACTGGTGCACTGGTGGACAAGTTCATCACTGGCCACGCCTGGCCTGTGATGAGTGAACACGGCCAATTCACTGCTTTTTCATAGCTTGGATAGAATCCAGATGCCTGTGTAACTAAAGCAGAATTAAGCAGAGGTCCAGCAGCTGATAAATGTTCATCTGCCAAGGAAAAGTGCCCAGAAACCTGCAAAATCACTGGAGAGAAGCCCACCAGGCAGGCATTTTATGACTTGGGCGGTTATAGGGAGAGGCACCTTACCACTGTGTGGATGCCTCATTCCTAGAGATGTTCAAGGCTGGGTTGGGTGGAGCTTTGAGCAGTCTAAAGGAAGATGTCCCTATCCATGGCAAGGGGAATGGACTAGGTGGTCTTTAAGTGTCCTTTCTGACCCAACTCATTTGATCTAAGGAAATGTGCTGATGGGATTTCTGTCTGGGTACCAGAGGGAAGTAGGACAGATGAGTGTGTCCTACACCCATGGTGAGCAGTCACACCTGAGGTTTAAGAAACAGCTCACCCATACAAATTGTTCCACTGGCCACAATTTACTTCTTTCTATGATCTTTTCCAATATTTGAGCAATGCTCTTTTTCAGTTTTCAGTTCTGCTTTGCTTTTGTGCTGCCAGTGCCCATCAGGCAGACAGGAGGCCCATGGAGAACTGCAGGCATTGATGGCAGGAGGTATGGGGGGATTCTGATATTAGCTTTAGACTCTGGGCCTTTCCTTTTGTTCATAGTTTAGCAATCATTGCTGGTGACCTCCCTCCCATCTAACCTCTCTCCTTGACTTCTACACAGCACTACCAGAAGTGTCTGCAATTTTGTGCCTCTACTGCTTCTCCTGATGAGACCCAGGAAAAAGGAGTGAGAGATATGTTATTGTGATGTTACCACTGTTACTGCCTAAGAACAGGATTACCAAAATACTTCTATTTCCTCTATTTATTCTTTTGTGCTCATGCATGGATGTTGCTACTGATATTCCCTGAACTCCCCTGAAAAATAAAGAGTGTTTTATCCTATTCCCTAAGTGCCCAATACAAATGCAAATCAGCTCTGGGCCATTGGTTTGTTGTTTTTGTTTTGGTTTTTTTTCCTGTCTGGCCAGCATTGCTTGGCAGGTCTTTTCTCACTTGTTCCTTTTCCTCCCTTTCCTTTAGCTGGTGTGTCTGAAGCAAGGTCCTCAGGAGGGTCAGAGACCTGCTCCATTCCCACACCTCTGCCCTCCTCTTCCTCCTCCTGTGGCCCAACTTGTGTCTTTATTAACCCTTTGTGCAGAAAGACCTGGAGGGCTAAAAATAAACCAGGGCTCAGATTCCCTAAAATAATGGTTAGGTGGGCCACATTTGTTCCAGGTGAGAACAGAGCCCTTTATATGTTCCTGCTTTGTTGCTGCTCTACGCAGTTCATCTCTTGGACAAAACTGAAAGCTATGGAGACCCAAGGTTAGAGTGAGGAAGGACTCTGAACCTTCCCATCACTTTAAAGAAGTCAGATTTTTAGATAATCAACTACCTAAATGAGTGACTCCTATATCTCACAAGTGGGATTTGGAAAAGGGGAATTTAAACTAGCAAGGCTGGTGAGAGTAACCAGTGCTCTAAACTCTCAGGCCAAAGCAGGTGCCTACTCACTGGGAAAATTCATGCACAATATTTTAAAAAGGACAAATAGTAGACTAGGCTGTTAGGTTAAATTCATGTCTGCCCTTTCTTCTGCAGCTGGCACATTCCATTATGTGCCCAAATGTCAGTCCGATGCCAACTCTGTGTCCTCAGCATCTCTTGCCTATTTTAAAATAAATTAATCGTATTTAAAGCTACAGCTGAACATATTTCAAGGTTATGTTGGATATGTACAGGATTACTACAGGGAGAAGTTAAAAATGAGACACCAGCATCAAAATTCAGCTCTAGCAATCCAGCCAAAGGCAGCCTGCAGGTCCTGTGATCCTGAGCTGAGCATCCCTGCCAGGGGCAGCCATGGACTTGGTCAGGACCCTTGTCTTCTTCCCATGGGTTTCAGACCAACCAAGCACTTAAATACACACTGACTAGTGGTGCATGAGCAGCTCTTACCTACCAAAATGTTCTTGCAATGGGCCAAGCATTTGGGGCACCCTTAAACCCCAGCAAAGGGCTGGTGAAGCCCAGGTGGGGCTGAGGGATGTGGCTTCCTTCCCTGCTTGGGTTCACAAAGGGGCTCAAGATCCCACAAATCTGCTGAGCCTGCGGGTCTGGCTTCATCTTGTGTGTTGGGGCCCATGGAGAGACCAGGAGCTGTCTGCAGGGGGTGAATGACTTTGGGAGATGTGGGATCCAATATGATTCCCTGCATCCCTTTGTTGCTAATTCCCATTTCCCAGGTGCTGATACCAAATGGTTTGTTCTACTCTTAATACTGCAGCTGAGATTGTTCCTTAAAAAAAAAAAAAAATAAAAAGCAAAACTCAAAGGGAAAAAAATAATTTGTGTGGGTTTCCTTCTTCCCTTTTCATCTTCTTTCCTGCTGCTATTCATTTAGCATGAAATAACCCTCCAAATCAATCCGGAAGAGATCATTTGCAACTGTTGCTGTTTTCCCATTGCTAATTGCTGGTTTGAAATCCCCTTCAAATCGGCCTGAATACACAGCCCAGTGTTCCTAAACTAAGTGCCTACCAGGTATTTTTCCTGATGGGCTTTTATTTCCTTGCAAAAACCCCCACAAACAACCAGTCCTGGATCACTGGTTGGATTTAATGGGACAATAGCATCTCCATAGTACATCTTGTTTCCGAAGCAGAGCAGTGTTTTGGCAGGAACCAGCCTCTGCTGAGTTTCACAGGCCTGGCAGCATGTTTTGGTACTGGCAGAGCCAGAAATGAAGCAGTTAATTGCCCTACTGGGAAGGAGGAAATTTCTTGTAAAAATCCAGAATCTGGTTGAACAATGTGGCCTTTTATTTTTCAGCCTTGGAATCAAGCCTGGCTGCCCTTGTAAACAAAGAAAGGAAAGAATCACTGAACCAACCCAACACATAAAAACTGACCACGTCTGTCTTTGAAGTTCCCTTTATGCTATTTGGAAAAGTTGGGATTATATAGTTTTTTCTTTCTTTCTTTCTTTCTTTCTTTTTCCCTTTCTTTATCTTCTTTTAATTTTTTTTTTTTTCCTAGAAAAAGAGAGATGGAAGTTAAGGGAAACTTTTTCTTAAACAGAGCAGAAGTCATTAATTAAGTATCCCATTCATCCCCGAGGCACCGGCTCATCAATCAGATTTCTTATTAGCATTCTGATGACCCGGCTGACCCCCTGTCTCTGCACTGTCTGCATGACGACACCGAGCAGCAGACCACACACCGAACGGAGCAGGAGGATTATTCCCCACTTTTCCCGGCTGCGGGGCGGGGGATGGAGCTGGAATTGCGGGCGCTGTTGTTTTGGGTTGGGGCGGCTCCTGCAGAGCCTGGCAGGGGGACTGAGCTGTCTGCTGCCTACAGGGGCTGGGACCTGCAGCTGGGTGTTCTCACAGGGGACTCAAATCCAGAGCAAAGAGCAGGAGTTTAGCACGCTGTGTTCCCGCTCTCGGTAACCCCTGACACTCTCGGGTCCTGAAAATGTGCTGGTGGCTTTGGGCTCCATTAGTAGGCTCTGTCCTCAAGGTGGGTAAGAGCCCCACATTACCAGTCCTCCAGCCCTTCTCTTTCCAAGTATCCTAATTGCCACCACTTAGCTGATTAAATAGTCACACAACTGTTTTTGGGCAAGGTTTTATGTTAAGGAGGACAACGACAGCAGCAAGCTGTGCACATCTTGAGAGAAAATGCAACTGCAGCAGCCCCTTGCTTAGAATGGGAATTTACCCATGCTCAGAGCACGCAGCCAAGGGTTGAAGGAGTGCTGATTCAGATTAGGTGTAAGAAGGAAGTTCTTTACCATGAAGGTGTAGAGACAAATGTTGCTCGAAGAGGGGGTGGCTGCCCCATCCTTGGAAACATTCGAGGCCAGGTTGGGTGGGGCTCTGAGCAGCCTGGATAGTGGAAGGTGTCCCTGCTCATTGTCAGGGGTTGGACTAGATGGCCTATAATGGTCTCTTCCAACCCAAAATATTCCATGATCCAGGATTCTGTGATTCCATGCTGCCCTAAGCAGGGAATGCCAGCAGTGGCAGTGTGAATGAGGCACCCATGTGCCTGCCACAGGAATAGAACCAGGAATAGGGCACTACTCTTAGGGCTACTTGTTACCAAAAGTTGGCTGAGATCGCTAAATGAGAGTCGTTATGCAAAGTGTTCTTAAAACCAAACATGTTTACTATTTCTTTTTAAGCTAGGGGTGCTGTTTTCCTATTTCTTCATTATTTTCTTTCTCCTTTTCAAAAGCAAAAGTACAGTGATGTGTGTGATGGATGGAGAAAAGGAAAACGTGAATAAAATTCCAAAGTTTCTAAAGTAGAGTTGGCTTGAACCTGACCAAGTGTCACACATTCTCCTTTAAGTCTCACAGCCCTGGAGAGTTAATACCACAGATCATCTCTGGCCTTAGGCAATATTCCCTGAGTCATGCTAAAACTGGTAGGGATTAGACACCTTTAGGAGTCTGAGCCTCAAGGTTTAGCCAAACAAGAAAAGTCCCTCTGGACAGCAAATTGCATCTTCTCTCCAGATAAAACCCCAGTGTATGAGACGTCCTTGTCTTTGGGGCTCATCCCCAAGGCAGAGGGTTGCTGTGACAAAGGGAACACAAAGGTTCTTCCTGGAGATGCAAAGATGTGCATCAATCTTTGCTGATCGAGAAGGAAATGGAGGATGGCAGTGAATGTGGGCAGCAGTTTTATCTGTCATGTCAAATAATAAATCAGCTCTGGGAGCCAATACCTGAACCCAGGGCTCACAACCCATGCCTTTGGCACAAAGCTACAGGAACTCCTCATCTTGCTGTGCCAATGGATCCTCAGTTGTTGGACACCAGTGTGAGGGGTGCAAGTCAACTTCTGCACTGTCTTCTGAAATTAGCATTTTGTTGTGGTTTAACCCCAGCCAGCAGCTCAGCCCCACACAGCCACACACTCATTCCCCCACCCCCACAGCAGCACAGGGAAGAGAATGGGAAGGGCTGAAGTGAGAAATAATGAGAGCTTAATGGTGAAGAAAAAGCTGCACACACAAATAGAGCAAAATTAGGAATTCATTCCCCACTTCCTATGGGCAGGCAAGAGTTCAGCCATCCCCAGAGGAAAGCAAGTAATGGTGACTTGGAAATGTTTTCTTAATCGTGTCTGAACATCCCAGGCAGCCTCTGTGGCCCCAAGTGCCCAACTTGACTGATATTACAGAGGTACAGCCATCCCCTCCTTGGCAAGTAACTGTGGACCAGGGCCAGCAGGATCACTGGGGCAAGGATAAGGGCAAACCAGGTATCAGACTATCAGTCAAAGTAACTGGAAACCAGTTCCCTGGGCTACCAACACAGATGTATCTTCCATGTGCTCACAAAGGATCTGGGTACCCCAGACACTTTTTAAAAGGCCATATTTTTTTCTTGGTGATGGGAAGAGTGCCTTGACAGACAGCTCTTAATGATGGTGCCTGACCCAGGGCATCCTCCCAAAGCTGCTTCTAGTCTCAGAGCCCTAGAGACTGATCCACAGCCCTTCATGTCATGGAGCAAATCATGGATGGTGGGCATCAGACTGTGAGATTCATATCCACACCTCCAGCGAGCTGATTACTGCTGTGTATTTTGCAGCTGGGAAACACAGACAGGAATTAAACCCTGAAATGTTAAGGGGGTGGTTTAGATATTGATAATGAAGTCTAGTTTTCATGCCCCTTGTTAACCTAAGCAGTACTTGATCTAGTTTCTCCCTGAAGTATCAGGTGGGGAGAGACTTCTATGTGGAAGATCAAAGAATGCACAGAACTGTGAGGAAGAAGGTTCAAACTCCCTCCAATCTCCCTCCAGTGCAGCAAACAAGGAGCTGAGTTTAGCTGGGTACCAGTTTGGTGGCTGCTGTTCTGGTGCTGGACCATCTCACACAGCAGTCAGGTATTGTTTACAAAAATGTCATAAATTAAATTCCATGGAAAAAAATGAAACTGGATCTCTGGTGCCAGCAGCTCCTCTTATCATTTTATAGCCTGTTCACATTCCCTGGCAGATAATCACCATGACTAACATTTATCTGACACAGCCAATTTTGCCACCCAAATCTGTTTTCTGACCTTAGCTGACTATTCACAGCCATAAATGCTAATAAAGCTCTCCTAGAAAATAGGTGAGGTTTGTGGACACTACAAAATCATAATAAGATGTAATGAATGCCGCAGAGTGCTGCATGGAGGGGCTGAATGCCTGTTATTTCTCTGTCTTAGTGGTAGTTTCCTTCATCTGGTTTGTTTATTCTGCTGTTGTCTGCTGTATCTTCAACTTGACTCCTGGGCTTCCTTCCTCTGTCATTTTCTGTATTTCTAAGAGTTCTGTAAGGCAGGAAAAGCTGGAACAAGGGTTTGGCAATGCAGGGATTTGATCAGGGTTCAGGTGAACCTGTCAAGATTGAAGAAAGACAGGTTTATCTTTTAGCTTCTCACCATGGGGCTGTATGTGATGCTGGCTACATACAGAGGAGGGAGCTGGGGTTGAGGCAAGGAAAAAAGGACAATCATGGCAGATGTGCACAGGTAGCTGTGGCTCATTAGCAGATTTCTAATCTGACAAGATTCTTCTGCTCTGACCAACTCCCTCTGAAACTGGCCCAAGTTTCCATAGATCTCCACTCAAGTCATATGTTTTATAAACCCCCAGTTTGTCCCCTGGGACACAGACTGGGCAGGGTCTCAAGGATAGATATGGGAACATTTTATCCACAATGATGTTTTAAGCACCTGATAGTTGTGTTTCTCAAGAATGAAATTCTTCAAGTAAATCTGCCCACCCTTTTCAAAATTCTGTTAGCAGTCCTTCTGTCCTCTTTCTCCTTCTGATTCTTCCTCCATGAAGCCCATACCATCCCATAAACCAAAATCATGCTTGTAAGGAAAACCAGCTTTAAATAGTGCATCTAGGTCATATGTTAACTCTGCAGTGGTCCCCACCTGATGGTCCCCACCTGCAGATCAGAGATGAAGGCTCCAGACTGCAGAGATGGTTCAAATATGGTATCTTGCACAAAAAACATCATCAGATATACTCCAAACAGGTATACAAAATTTCTGGGTAAAACTGAATGCACAGTGTTTGTATTTTCATACCTTCATGTCTGGCTGTTTGTGAGGGTGACTGGCTCAGAACTGGCTTGAGTCATTGGCAAAAGTGCCCACCCTATCTGTGCCTGAGGATGTAGTCTGAGTCCTCTCATCCCTCAGGGTTTTCCAGTGGACTCTATTCTTCCTCCACGTGATGCCATTAGAAGACTGCATTTTGTCCATATTGGTGAGTCTCCCTATCCAAACTGAATGACTGCTCCATATTCCCTTTCAGTTCCTTCCTAAAAGTCCTTTTCCATAGGCCCACAAGAAATAATTAAAAGTTGTTTGGAAGATAATGCCTTTCCCTGCTTTCCTGAGCATTCAGTCATATGAATAAGGTTTACTACATCTAGCAACTATTTGTTTTAGTGTCTGTACGTTCTTGGCACGCGGCTAATTATGGATATTCTGCTATATCAGTAGACTTTTTAAGCCTAAAAATGGGAATAAGAGATTAGATGATGTAGAGATTTTGGAGAGAGAGGTGCTCTGTTTTTTTTCCTTTTCTAACTTTGGTCTCAGTCCAATTTAAACTCGCAATGAACAAAAGCAAGTACTGGAGGGGAATTTCCCTTGCAAAAAGAAGCATGGTGACCTCTGGATTTCCAAAAACCATTTTCATGACGTTTTGGACAACTGCCTGCACTGGTTTGACACCTGTAGCTCCAGTGGATGTTGGGACAAGCTGGGAGGTTCCCTGAGTTCTTCAGACTCATCCTCCTCTGGGAACCCCTGAGAGTTGGCAGGATGGAAGATGAGGGTTAACACACAGAGGGCAAAGCTGGGATGTGGTGGTGGAGCCAAGGCATGGAGCAGGGTGCTGCCAGCCCCACCTGCAGGGACCCCTCACTCCAAGCAGGAGCAGCACGTTCCCACCGCCGGGCGCCCGATATGCCGAGTGCCAGAGGATCTGTAGGAGCTGATGGGGGGAATATCCTGGCATAGAATTTAAAATGTGCTCTAACCTTTTCTGCAAACTGAAAGCAAGAAAAATGCTCATAAAACTAGTCTTTGTGCACAGAAAGAAGTCCATTTTTATACTGTTGCTAAGTTCCTTATTGTTTTCTGGCTGTTTTTTGTGTTTCTGTGGCAGCCTTTTCTGTGGGCCTCTTTCAGTGACTTAGCTATATTGGCCTGCAGATAATTAGATCAGTGCTATCATTTTCACTGTCCTTTTTCCTCTGGTGCTATTTGCATGATAATGGCAGTTTGTGCTACTCTCTCCCTCCGTCTCCCTCTCTCTTTTAACCAGACACCATTTCTAAACATGAAATAATTCAGGGAACAATCTGTGAGTGAAAGACTGAAAACATCTGGTTAAGAAAACATTTCTGGTAACCAAGAATCCAATATTTATGTCAGCTATAGTTTTTAAAAAGAGATCTTTTCTTAATAGCATTTTTAGTCTATATTTTAGTCTATATACACTATTGGCTGTATGCAAAGTTCCTAACTCCAGTATACTCCCATCTTGGGTGTATATATCTTTATTTTATGTTTATCTAGACAATTTATAAGCAAATAAAATATTAGAATCTAAACTTCTAGTCAAATCTACCACAGGTACCATTTTAAAGGCAGCTGTGTCCCACAAACTGGTTCTGAACCCCTCTTGCTGTGAACAAAGTCTTTCATTCTGCAAGATACACCCAAATCTAAACAGGAGAGCAAACCCATTGAAACCCAGAGCTTGTCCTGGGTACTGACACTGGTGTTGTGGTGATTTAGGGTCTGGGGCTTCCCATGGGATGATGCATCAAAGGAAGCTCTTTGTGCAGGAGCATCTCCTGCCATGCCCAGGTCCTGCAGACCAGTGCCCATCTCAGCCTCCAGCCTGTGCCTCACCACTGAGAAGATTATTGTTGCTGTAAGAAAGAGGTCTTGGGACCAATTCCTGCTCCTGATGAGACTAAACTCCCTGCAGACATACCTCAGCAAGGGAGAAAATAAATAATGAAAAAAACCCAAACAGAGTTCAAATTGGTCCATGAAATTAATTTGGGATTTTGATTTCCCTGTGGCAGCTCAGACAAGGAACATCAGCCATCCTACACCTGCTAATTTTTCACATGGATCTTCACATCACCCTGGCAAAAGTGTATTCCTGGTGTGGCTCCAGATACTGGAGGGCCCCTCAGAGCACCCAGTGCTGCAGTGGATGGGTGGCAAGGCTGGGAATAGAAAATCGTATTTGCCTGTTGAGTTAAATTTGTTAAAGATGATTTGAAATTTCCTAATAGGCAATTTTCCATAGGCAAAACTGGACACAGTTTTGATAGCTTTCTAAGTTAAAAATAAAGCAATTAAAATTTCCACAATTGTTTTTCTTTTTATGAGAAAAAGATTCTTGTAAAGAAGCGGGGTTAATCAGTTTTAATTTATTTTAATTAATTAACTAATTATTTTTATTTAAATACTGCAACATGTTGCTGAACGGTACTTTTAGACACGAACTTGTGCTGAAAATATTTCACAACAATTGTAACACACCAGAGAAAAATTCCCTGTGGGTAAATATCTGTGAGGACTGGGTTCTGTTGTTGTCTGCCATGGGGTCACACAAAATCACAGAATGGTTTGGGTTGGAAGGCACCTTAAAGGTCTAATTCCAAACCCCTACCATGGGCAGGGACACCTTCCAAGCTGCTAGACCAAACTGCTCAGAGCCTCACACAACCTGGCTTTGAACACTCCCAGGGCTGGGACATCCACAGCCTCTCTGGGCAATCTATTCCAGAGCCCCACCACTCTCACAGTGAAGAATTTCTTTCTTGTATCTAACCTAAAACCATCTTCTACCTGTTTAAAGCCATTCCCTCTTGTCCTGTCACTCCATGCACTTGTGAAAAGTCCCTCTCCATCTCTCTGTAGCCTCTTGAGGTACTGGAAAGTTTCTCCAGAGCCTCCTCCTCTCCAGGCTCATCCATCAGCTAAGCTGCACCAGGTTTAGGAGTAGGAAAAGTTATGAGAACACTGCTGTGGTCAGAAGTACCTGAAAATCACCTTCAAGTCTGAGAGAAATCACCTCCAAGCCAGCATGGCTGAAGCATCATTTGAGAGCTGCCCAGAGCAGCAGAGAGTGCTGATCCCAGCCCACAGGAGAGTTGGAAGGATGAGCAGAGTTCAGCTCATAGCTACATGGAGCAAAGATGCCACAGATCATATGAAGACTTTGGCATGGGGCTCCTGGCTCAAGAAAAATGATTATTCACAAACAGAGGGCAGAGGCAGGGAGTGGCTTACCAGAGTCATGGGAATTACTGATGCCCAGCAATTCTGAACATTAGATCTGTCAACCAGAGTTATTAATCACTTAATGAAATTCAGTGGAAATGGCTTCACTGGGAATTGGACCAGGTCCTTGCTTCAGAGCATAAATACTGGAAGAGAAGCTTCTTCCTGAGACCCTGTTGCCCTCCTGTGCTTTCCCTGTGCTGTGGGCAGGGCATGGCCAGACCTCTGAGGGACACTGAGCACCTTTGGTATCAGTGGCCATTCTGAGATACATGAAGGCTCCTTTGGAACATTATAAAATCCTCACTGTTTGCACCAGTTAATGTTTGAGGAGCTCTTGTCCTCCCCAAAGCCATGCAGCTGCTCCTCAAAGCCTGTCAGGCACCAGGAGATCAAACAAGCTGGTTCCTGCCAAGCAGAAAAACATTAGAGGGAAGATAGTCTGCAGAAACTAGACAGTGCTTGACATAACTTGCTGTCTGATAGCATATCACATCTCTTCAAAGCAGCAACCTGCACTACTAGAGAAATAAAGGAAGGAATTTGATCCTAACCCCCACACATTTACCTTCAGAAATGTCTCTGAGTGAAGATAAAACCTTGAAAATTTTAAGGAATACACAAGAACTGAGGACCAAAAAAAGAAAAAAAATTCTCAGTAGTATGAAAAGTGGTTTATTTTCTATTTTTTTTTATTTATTTGTAAATGTTTCCTCAAATGTTTCTACCAGTAGTCAAATGTCGGATTATCAGCAGAACTTATTAAAAAAAATATTACAATTTCAACCCCAAAAACTCCTTCCTGAAGATGCCAGTGGTGCTTTTGGCACTGCTCTTTTCCTGCTGAGTCACCAGCATAAGAGGTGGCTTATCAACTTATTACATGAACTATTTTTTTGACAGAGAAGTTCATGATTTTGTAATTCTTGTGGGATTTCAATCTATTCCAGGTAATTTATAATCAAACTTTAAATAATGATAGACAATTTAGGTGGAGGACTGACATATTTCAGCTAATTCCAGCATTCTTCCTGAATGCTCCATGATTTCAGAGTATGAAAAAATATTAAATAGGAAGCTTCAGAGAAGAGATGAAAGCTTGCTGTCATCCCCTTATATATTATATAAAGATTTGAACAAAATCACAATAGTATGAAGAAGATGAGGGTTTCTCCAGTCAGGAAGTTTACATGAGATAAAAATAGCTCCAGTGTGAAACGTGAAAGCAACACTAATTTTTTAGCTGGTGCTGAGTTTTGTTTTCAGATGAGCTGCCCAAGGAATTAGACTTGGACATGGTCCCTTCCCCATTACATGCTTCTTCTGGTCTTCTTGTCCTTAAGCTTCCAGTCTACCTTCACATAGACAGATTCTCTTCACAATGTTTCATATATAAGGTACAGAACACAGGTGAGGAATGGGATTGAAAACTGTCCAGATGAAGGAGAATGATGGAAGAGCTGATTCACTGCTCCAGGTTTACACTGGAGTAACCTCACTGAAATAAGGAATTTCGCTCCTCCACAACCAAGAGTTGGGTCAGGCTCAGCTGAGTGATGGACTTTTGTATTCATTCTGATTAAATGGGGTCTCCCATGTGTGCCTGTTTTCCAGCTGAGTCCTGCACACCTCACATGGGCAAAGCAACCACTGCAGCATGAGCAACATGATGACAGAACTGGACACTAAAGGACTGGGCTGCACAGCACCACAGAATTTCAGAAAATATTGGATAACTGGAAATAAAGTATCTCCCTAATGACTTTTTGAACTCAGCTCCAGTGGAAACTTTTCCTATATAAAGTTGATGGGATGAGGGATCTACATACAAATATTAAATTTACTTTAGGGGGACTAAATTTGGCTTAAGTGGACTTCACCTCTCATCTCTCCTGATTTTATTGAGTATTTCATTGTAATTCTTTCATTATTAGTGGGAAAGCAAATCGGGATGTTTTAAAATTGTTCCCACTGTTGTTAGTATAAACTTCCTGAAGATTTTAGCCTGTTTGCAAGAGATTGAGTAAAATAAAGATTTTTTTTTTTTTAGGTCAACATTTTCTTCTGGCAGACTGAGCCTGAAGTGCACTTTATTTCCCTTTAATTTAACAGCTCCAGCAGCTTTTCCAGTTAAATCGACTGTTCATTATTGAGCCCATTTATGAAGGGCTGTGCAGTGCAGTTTAATGAATCCCTGGCACAAAGCTCCCTTTCAGTGTAGGGAAAGAATAGCAGCCTATTTAGGTCCTGTAGGGCTGTATGTCAAAGGCTGCCTATAATACTTGTCAGGGAAGGGCAGAAATTCCCACTGATATAAGAATGTGCAAGAAATCAACTTTCACAACCAACTCGCCGATTGAGACGCGATCAGGAAATGAGTCTGTAGGTTGGGAGCAGTGACACCTGTTTGGGCAGCCAGATTTTCCCATAACTCAATAACCATATGGGCCATACAACCAGGAAGGGGGGAAAAAAAAAGCCCTCCCTCCCCTGTTGCAGAGATTTTCTTACTTTCACGCTGCCTTCCTGATGCCCCGATGAAAGGAAAATGGGCGTTGTGAATTGTGAGAGCTGGGCTCCATGCTGGATTTGGTTTGCCTTCCCTAGGAGGAGGTTTTGCTTGTGATCATAAAATCATGCAACAGTTCAGGTTGGAAGAGACTGTAAAGATCTGGTTCCAATCTCCCTGCAAGGAGCGGGGACATCTTCAACACGATCAGCTTGCTCAAAGCCTCATCCAACTTGGCCTTGCACACTTCCAGGGACTGGGAATCAACCACCACTCTGGGCAATTTGTGTTTCACAACTCTCATCATAAAACATTTCTTCCTTCAGACTTCCATCAGCCCAAATCTATTTCCTTTTAGTGATGAGGCACAGTGAGAGACATTTCCTCCAGGCTGAATCCCAGTGGGATCCTGCCCCTGCGTGGCAGAGGATTTACCCTGGGGCTGGACACTGATGGGCAGCCCCATGAGCATCAGGAGGGCAGACAGAGCTTCTGCAACTGGCTCCAGTGAGGAGCTGCTCTGCAGAAGGGCTGGCACTGTAACACAGCCCTTGACTATGCAAGGCTTCCTTGCTTGTGGAAACTGCCCTCCTTGATGTCCAGCTTGGTCTGCAAGGATAGCAAATTGTTCTTGTGAAGGGCTTGGTCGTGTGGCCATGAGCTCAACCTATGGCATTAGTGATCAGAGCATGCCCTTACTCCCTTTGATTCTCAGGGTGCCCTGGTTCTCTAAAAAAGCCAAGCTTGATGACAAGGGTGTTTCTCTCAGAAGCCTTGGTTCAACCCCCAGAGGTGGCTGAGATGCTGCTCTCTATAACAAACAAGAAAATGAACAGAATCGGATAACTTTCCTACACAAGTGGAAAAAAAAAAAAAAAAAAAAAAAAAAAGCAGTAGAGCCCCTGGAGTCTCTTAGAAGCACTGAGTGCTCTCCTGTGGGTTGAAGGTTTGGGGTGGTGGAAACAATTCTGCAGCCACTTCACTCACCAAAGTCTGTCGGGGGTACAGCAGAGGGAAAAGGACATCTGGTCAAAAATTTTGCCTGGAGTTGGGGCTATTTTGTGGGTCTAATCCCAGCATTTCCTGGACATTAGACCCTTCTAGTGAGCAGAGGTGCATAGCTGGGCCTGAGAGTGGGCTGAGCATCAGCATCCTGTAAGAGCACAGGCAGAAGACAAACAGGCTCATACAGCTGCTGGAAAAGAGATATGTTTTACAGGAATAACCAAACTGCTATTTCATTGAAAAAAAAAAAAATCAAGTTTCTTTACAAGTTGTTGACATCATGTGGCTTAGCAAATTTCCCTCCAGGCATTGCCCAACTTGGGGTAATCAGCTCTGCCTGAGAGAACACAGAGAATAAGCATGTTTAATGCAATTATGAAGGCTTTCTAAATCTCCAGATCTGGTTGAGAATATGTAAATTCAGCTGCTTAGCACATCTGAATGCAAACCTTCCTTTGCATGCCTGACAATTGTTTTAATACTCTCCAAGTTTTCGGAGGTAATAAAGTCTCCCGCTAAACCGTAGCTGAGCTCTCAAAGCTGTTTAATTGAATGAATTCAGCCTTACAGAAGAGAAGCTGGGGCTTTCAGCTCTTTTTTATCTGAGCCACCGGATATTTAGCCACTCTGCATATAATACCACCCAGACTCATTAACAAACTCCTTAGACAAGCTACAGAATATTGCTGCTACGATGCTGAGGCAGACACTAATTTGAGAACAACTTTGTTGCCACTCTATTTGAATAATTTTGTGTTGCTCGGATAAGAAACAGTCCCAGACTGTCTGCACATCCCTGAAGGAGAGTGACCCCCATTTTCTAGACCCAAGTGGCCTCACAGGGGATGCAGAACTATCACGTGGAGCACACAGGGGATGTATATGTTGTTCCTTACATTTTCTCATCAATAAGGGAGCTTGGAGCAGGCTGCAAAGCTTGACAGGGCTTGACAGGGCCTGAGGGTAACAGCTCAGGTCGCTAATCCCTGTCAGTTGTATTCGAGCTAAGTAGTTTAAATCCACCTTCTGTGTAGACATACTCATTCTGACATGGACAGATACATAAACTTCCCATAGCCCTCTGCCTACCAGGGGTTTTTGCTTCAATTACACAGTTACATTCTGAGCAAGTCCCCAAATAAGAGACTCTGGGAGACTCCAGCTAAGCAAGTTTTGCAAGGGAGACCCGGTCCAGATGTGCCAGGTGAGCCAAGGCTGTGCCTGGGACTGTGAGGTTCTGCCTGCCACTAGGACCCTGCTGAGATGCTGGTGAGAGACCAAGAAAATCAGCATTCTTGTTTTGTAGAGGATATTGAGCCTTCTTTTCCTTTCATGAAATATGTGCTTTCTCCTCTTTTCCCCTTGCAATACTTGCTTTGCATTCAACAAGTGTTTCAAAACACAGTGAGGTGAATTTGGCTGTTTTTTTCCATTTTACCACTAATTACAGTCCCAGGAGCCTGTCTCAATTTCCTTCTGCAGTTTAGCTTTCTGTTTTTTCCTTTCAGTACAAATCTGCTACATTTCTAATGAATTGATGCAACCCATGAAAACCCACTTTTAATAAATTCCAAATCAGATATGGACCTTCATTCAAATTTGGACATATAAAGTTTTGAACATAAATCTGGAGCTGGGTTGAGGGTTGTTCTGCATCAATGCAACAGCTTTCTGAAGGCAAATTGAAATGCCTTTTGCCCATAAAAAAGACAAGGTAGTTCCTTCAGGAGCTGTTAAGTAGTTTAAGTAGCCACTTCACTAACTTTTCTACCTTCTGTACGGAAGGTTTATGTTGCTGCTTCACTAAATCCATGCAACACCACAAGCAAGGTGGTCTAGTGGAAGGTGTTCCTGCCCACTGTAGAGGAGTTAGACTAGATGAAGTTCCTTCCAATCCAACCAGTGATTCATGATTCTGTGACTTTAACTCCAGGCACCCCAGTCGTTTGAAATCTCTACTGGATCACGGCTTTGAATGTTCTTAGGACTTGACTAGACAGAGAATCCGCTATGTAATGTGCATAGCAATGAGCTTGGGAAAAAGCATCCTTTACAAATCAATTTAAGTGTGTGTATCCTGGCGGCTGCCAGAGCAAGAGCATGTCCCCGCGCCCTTGCACCAGAGCCGTGCAAGCGCCGAGCCTGACCCCGGACAGAGGAACACGTTTTCTGCCAGCTGAGCAGCTGCAGGAGCGGGCTCTGGAGGATGCTGTGCACCTGCTCCAGGTGAGCGTGTTTGGCCAGGGGATGCCCGCGCACCTGTCCCGGGCAGCGTGTGCACACCTGTCCCGCGGGGCCGCCTCTCTCTGCCGGGGCGGAGTGTCCAAGCCGCCGGGGCGATGCTCGTCCCGCCCCGCCCTGCCGAGGTTCCCGCCGGGCCGGTGGGTGGGTGGGTGCAGCCAGCCCGGCCCCCGGGCCGCGGGCAGGGAGGCGGGGAGGGCCGGGGCCAGCCCCGCTCTGATCCCTCCTCCTCCTTCCCGCCCGCCGCCTTTTCCCCGCTGCCGCCGCCGCCGCCCGCCGGGCGCATCCCAGCGGAGTCTGTCGGAACTCGGGGCGGCGGCGTTCGCCGCCGGCCATGGCCGTGCCCGCCGCGCTGCTCAGCCCCCACCACCTGCTCTCCTTCTGCTTCCCCGCCGCCGGCGGGCTCCTGGGCTATGCCGACCTGGAGAAGGGCTACGAGGGCGGCGGCGGCGACGCGGGGGACTTTAGAGAAGCCACCCGGGACCTGCTGAGCTTCATCGACTCGGCTTCCAGCAACATCAAGCTGGCGCTGGACCGGCCGGTGAAGTCGCGGCGGAAGGTGAACCATAGGAAGTACCTGCAGAAGCAGATCAAGCGCTGCACCGGCATCATCGCCGCCGCCGCCCCGGCGCCCGCCGCCTGCCCCGCCCGGCCCCCGCCGCGCCGGGAGCCCGCGCAGGCGGCGGGCAGCAGCCTGCAGAGCCGGAGCCTGGCCGCGCTCTTCGGCTCCCTGCAGCGGGGCCGGGGCGCGGCGGGCGGCGCCGAGCCGAGGGCGGGCGGCGGCGGCGCGGAGAAGGCGGCGGGCGGCCCGCGGAAGGTGCCGCTGCGGGACCGCAACCTGCCGCCCTCCTTCTTCACCGAGCCCGCGCTGCCCGCGCCCGCCGCCCGCGGGCCGCCCGCCAAGGAGCCGGAGAAGGGCGCGGAGGCCGCCGAGTTCTTCGAGCTGCTGTGCCCCGAGTACGGCGCGCTGCTGCCCGAGCACGCCGCCCCGCCCGACGCCTTCGGCGGCCGCCTGCCCGCCGAGCTGGGGCTGGAGCACGGGCTGTACGAGCTGCCGCTGCCCGCCGGGCCGCACCCGCTGCTGGGCGGGCTGATGTACCCCGAGCCGCCCTGGAGCCCGGCCGCGCCCTGCAGCCCGCCCAGGAAGGCTCCGGCCGAGCCGCCGCGCCCGCTCTACCCCGGCGGCGCCGAGCCCGCGCCCGGCGGCGGCAGCGAGGAGCCCGGCGGGCACCTTCCCGCTGGCTTCGCCCCCTTCTTCCCCGAGTGCCCGCTGCCCGCGCCGCAGCCGCCCTACGACTACGGCGGGTACCACCGCGGGGGATACCCCGCGCTGTAGGGCGGCCGGGCCCGGCTCCGCCCGGACGGCAGGCGGGGAGCGGAGCCCAGAGCCCCGCGGGGCGGGCGGACCTGAGGCAGCGCGGGGCTCCGCACACCCCGCTGCGTGTGAGCCCCAAACCGCGGCACGGCTCCCCCAGGATTCACCCGGGGGCACTGCCAGTCTCCTCCTCCTCCTGCGGTTTGGGCGACGCCGCAAATAAAATGTGAAACTTTGGGTTTCTTCAGGTGTTTCTGTAGCGGCCGGTGCCCCCCTCTCATCGTCCTTGCTTAGGGGCCAGGGCTTGGCTGGCCGTAGGCAGACGCGTTGCTGTACCTGTAGGCGACGTGGGGACAACTCGTCACTGATTTCAGTTCAATTCTAAAGCTCGTGTCAACACTTGAGGTGCGTTTAACATTTTTCCCAGGCTCACGTTTGTCACAAGGGCTGGCAGGTCTTCAGCTGAGGACACAAAAGCAGGAAGGTGAAGCAAAATTAAAAATGCTGCTACCAAAACTCAGTGTCCTGAAATTTTAACGGCGTCTTGCAGGATCTTGCAAAACGGCAATTTACAGCGATTCGTAAGTTAATTGATGGTGTAAATTCGGGACAAAACGTACTGTAGCCACTGTGGCCATGTGATTCCTACAGACTGTTGGATTTCTTCCAGGAATCTGTCAAAGCTCAGAAAGCAATGCGGCTCCGTCTCATTGTGTACAGGAGATTATTTGATAATCATTTAAGTTATGTAAAAGAGTCTATGATAGGTCCTATAAAAATAAAGCTACACAATAGATCCGAGATGTGTGGTTGTTACTGCTGTTGAGACGCGGCGTTCAGGGGGCTTTCACCGTGCCTCCGTCCTCTGTAATGGTTTCTTGGCAGGAGTTAAGACAGGCAGCGGGTTTTGTCTTTTCTAAATCTTTTGAAATGCTGTATTTTATCCACAGCGACCCGTGCTTGCTTTGCCTTCATTTGTACCGTCTGTTTCTGTAACTTAGTAGAAAGGAAGGAGCGATAATACGCTACAAAGTCAAAGGATGAAAATTGTTACAGTTATGAAAACAGATCAAAATACTCGGAGGTTTCCTATTGAGATGCAAGTTTTCAAAGGCAGTCCCGCAGTCTGGCTCCCTGCCAGGCCCAAGTGGATTGTTTGTTTTTTAAACAGATCCACATAGAGAGCAGCCTGGGGTTTTACCCTCGGTGGTGACAAATCCTCGTGCCTTCTGTGTTTTAAAAGATAATGTGAAAGATAAAGCAATTTTTTTTTTTTTTTTCCACTTTTCAACACATTTAACTTTTCAGAGATTTGGGGTCAGCATGCTGAGAGGTGTAGAGAGGTGAAGCAAAATCTTTTGAAAATAAACAGATAATTTGTTTTGGAAAATGTTTTAATTTTACTTCTAAAAGCAAGAGCTGTAACTGCTGCCTCCTCTTTCCTCCTCACAAGCTGCCCAAGGTTTCCACAAGCTGTACAGAAAGGAGCCACCATGGATGAACATCCACAGCACTCTGCTAGCTGAGAGCTGTTGAGGAAATGCCCTTTTCAAGAACAATTTTGCAGCAGTTTATTTCACTCAGATTCTCAAGAGCGTGTATGAGGGTCAATGGGCAGCCTGTCCAGCCAAGGTAGCTACAAATTAGGTTAATCCTGCCCTGCTGCTGGTTTTGATGATGGGACAATGCTCTGCTCAGTAAGCTCTGTCCTGCCTTCTTCACTTTGGCAAACCTCCCAGTTTGCATTAGTGAGCTGCACACTGCCAGCTCAGCAGAGCTTGCATCTAGCTGCATCTGAGACTACCTGGGCAAGACCAGCTGGGGGGGTATTTCAGCTGGAGATGTGTTGCATTATATTTTTGTTTAGCTCCTACTTCAAGCATGTGAATTTGCAGCACATCTTGGCAGCTGCTCAGAGTATTTCAGACTGATGATGCTGTGCTAATAATCTCAGTGCCCACTGTTTTTTTTTTTTTTTCCCTCCTGAACTGTCCATCTAAGATTTGTGCTTCCAGCAGGCCAGGCAAATGATGGGGGAGCTGATAATGCAGTGGTGTCTGCTAAGGAACAAACCCACCTTTTTTAGGATTTATCTCATCCTGAAGACTTCATAGCCTATCCTGTCAGCTGTCTTACGGGTGTCAGTGAGATTTTGCTCAGAAAAAGTCAAAAAGAGGTTTTCAGGAATTGGTTCTGGGATAGACATTGCAAACCCGAATAGTCTGCCCACAGACCTCGCCTTCTTATTCCAAGCAGCCCTGAAAAGCCACAAATCTGCCCAGCTGGTGGTTTTTGCTCATTTGGTGCTCTGCTGCCTTGTAGATATTGACCTGAGCATCAATCAGCCTTCTTGGGTTAGACCTTGTCTAAAACCAGTGGGAGAAGCAGCTCTGTGGGTGCCAGCAGAGCTGATCCAAGCTGGGGCTGGCAGCCCATTCCCAGTGCTGCCAGGTTGGGAGGGTGTTTTTGTGGGCTTGCAAGAACTTTGGGTCAGGCTCTGGGAATCAGGCTGTCTGAGCAACAGCTGCAGAAGTCTCTTCAGTTTAGCCTCTATCCTGCTATAGTTCTTTAAGGGGGATATTCAGATTATAGGAGCTTGCACTCTGAAAGAAAAAAAAGAAGTCTAGAAATCGGTGTTCTTCCAAGTATGGTTACATTGCTGCCAGAGGATGTATTTGTATTTGGGAAGTACCTGGCATAGGATGTCTGATAAGCCTGGAAAGGAGCTAGCAACAGCTTTTCCCACAAAACAGACCAAACAAAGAACTTCTGTGTAACTCCTGAGGAGTGCTGGAGCCCCTCTCCAAGCTGCTGAGGTGGTGAGGGCACCTGAACAGCCCAGGGGTTGCCATCTAGTGAGGCTGCATCTTTGATCTCCTTTGTGCATGTGTGGGCTCCTTTTGTTGGGTGGTTTCCCCTAGCTTGAATAGTGCAGCAGGCACTGAAAACATCACCTAACAGTCTCACTCAGAAACACAATTGTTTTCTCCTTTGAAACACTGAAGATTGTCATTTTAAGCATCTGCAAGAATAAAAGCTTTTGTAATTGAGCAAGATATTTTGGTTTTTTTGATGCACTTTTATAAGGAGTCTGTCCCTAAGGACTAAAACTGATTCTTTTTAGCTTTTCTGTCTTAAAAGAAGTGTGTCCCTTTGAAAGGAAACGGGTTCTGTTTGGTTGGATTGAGGTCAGACTACCAAACTATTTCATTTTACAAAGCCTGCACTGAGTTTCTCAGATACACTAAACTCCATTTTACTGCTGGTGTATTTTACACTTATTGCCTGATGTAACTGGAGATTTTGATGGGAAAGCATACATGTGTTAATAATTTTTCATATATAGTCAAAGATTATAAAGGAGGATGACAAGAACCCTTGCTTCTCATTTTAAATGAGAGAATCTTAACCTTTCCTTAATGGTGATTTACTGACAAATAAGTAAAGGTTCACCATGAACAATTACCACTGTGCCTCAGCATTTTGTGACTTAAATGGTCTGGGTCTATTCCAAAGCCACTTTCAGAAAGCAGAAAGATTCCTTTTTTAAAAGTGTTTTGAAACAGGCTCATTAACTATTTCATGGCCTGAGCTTGGGAATGCTCCAGTACAGCCTGGCCACTGATGATGAATTATCTACGTTAAGCTTACATAGTTGATCAAAGCATTAGTGAAAAAGATACAGAAGTTTATTGTAAACTTTTTTTGTTCTCTGACTTTCTAAATAAACTGCTTTTGGCAACAGTGCAAAAACTGAAGGTCATTCTGCACTTATTGGAAAAGAGGAAAAAGGTGGTGGAGTAATTCCATAGAGATGTGCAAGAAATTCAGATGAGACTGTGAGAGTTCAAGGCTACAAGCCTGACTATATGAAGTGAGAGCTGGGAATGCTTTTAGGATAGCTTTGTGTCAGCCAAAGAGGTGGGTGAACACTTCCCAAAAATCCAGTGGTGTTTGTAACACAGCTACATAAACTGCCAAAAATAGAGGGTATTACAATGAGGGCCCTCTCCCCAGTCCTGTGTGGGCAAAGATGGGCAGGAGATTGCTGAAAGGTGATGCTATGAATGTGTTTTATATTTTCCAATACCTCATTGTAACCCAGATTTGCTGGCAAAAAGTACTTCACCAGCCTGCAAATTTTGAGGCTTTTATACTTTTTGGACCCCTCCATATGAAATGTAAATGTACTGTCAAAGCCTTATTTTTAGGGTTGTTATGACTGTAGTCCACAGACCTATAGTTGTCCAGAGATCACAGACTCAATGTCACTGCATTGCTGTCAGTGCAATGTATTTTTAATTGCTTGAATTGGCCAGAGTGGGATTTAAGGAATAGGCAGCATTTCCCAGATGATCCTTCACCTTTCCTTCTCTGAAATGGGAGAATCACATCTGATTTATACAGTCTGTGCCACTCTCCCAGAGGCAGCTAAAACTGCATGATTTATCCTGTGCTCCCCTCCAGGTACTCTCCACCAATGTTGAGCATATAAGGTAAATGTGGACTGGTCTGTACTGAGGGAGGAGAGGATTCAGGATTTGTAGTAATGGGTTCTGGTGTGCCTGTTAGCATGTTTTGTGTACTATGATGTCTCCTGGTGGGCATTTCAGACTGCTTCAGCCTTAGCAGCTAATTGTAATTCATTCTGTGGGCTCTGCTGAACAAATTCTGGCAAATCCTGCTGTGCCAGATGAAGAGGTGACTGTCTCCATTTTCCTGTCTCCATGCCCTGTCTCTTTGCTGTTGGTGCCATCCCTTAGCTACATGCTGAAGGGAACTGTACCTGTGCCTCTGTTACTACAACCTGTGATCAGTGCCCAAGTGCATCCCCAAGGAGGGTTTGGAGTGAAGAGGGGACAGTTTGGCTTAGCCCAGGAATGGCTGGAGCTCAGCTCAGCCATTTCAGCTGCAGCTAAGTGAAACAAATCTGTTGTCAGACTGGGAGTGAGTTAAACCTAAAACACTGGCCAACAAATCACTTTACTGGTAGCTCTAGATGTGGAACACAGACTGCTTTCTCTTGGAGAAGCTGGGCATAATTGCTAGTGATTTTTTTTTTTGTTCAGCTTCATAAAAGATAGAGGCCCACAGCTTCAACCCTCTGTACATCCACAGTGGTGAAAGGTCAATGGATGATTTTTAGTTTGATGTTGCCACAATACTCTTCAAATAGAAGTATACTGCCTGAGAAACTGTTGGACCAAGGATGATGTCACAGGAAAAGTGGTGGCCCAGATTTTGTCCCTTTTTTTTTTAATTGCAGAATGTGATAACAGACTCTTCTGTACCACAGGGTAAATGAGAAATTATAGGAACTGGTCCCCATGACTCATTTCAATGATGTAGCAGACATGACCCTTTCTGTCTTCCAAACTTCCTAGTGAAGAGCTTGAGCTTGTGCTGAGTGTGCTCAGAACTCTGCTCTGGGTTCAGGTGGGCACAAAGCTCCAGGGTGCATTGAGAGCTGTCCTGGACCCTCCCTTAGCATGTCATTCTTATTTCCTTCTCTTCCCATCTCTCTTTGATATGTTCAGCTTCCAAGCTCACCAGAATGTTTCTTTGGGTATTGAGGCTGAGCACCCTGAAAGGGGACAGAGTTTCATAGTCAGTGTGTGAAATCTCTGGACATCTCAGTGATTCTCAGACCAATCTGCAGGAGTTACAGATTAACATTTGGTGCTCTGACTGCTGACTGTATGAACACAGCCTGGGTGACTGTGTTGAGCTGGACTCTGGCAGATCTTGTTTCAATAACACCAGCAGTGTTACAGTTCTGTGATCAAATCCCCTCCCATGCCAGCAGTCTCTTCCCTGCCAGTGGTTTGTCAGCAAGATTTGTTAGGTCTGGCGTAAACAGCCCTGTTATTCTCAAGATACAGAAAACAGAGATCAGAGGGATAAAATTTGGTATGAAGATAAATTCCATCCTTCTACCACCATTTTTCATCAGTGGGTAACTAATAAGGAATTTTTTGCATAGAAACACCTCACAGTAGAACTGGGCTTCAAATAACAGCTATAATTGCTTCTGTGCACTCCAATAATTGCATATAAATCAATTACCACCATTTTAGGTATTTGAACAGCTTGCTCTATGAATAAAAACCTTTCTTTCCCATTTAATAGCCAGACCTTTAGTTTCTTTGTTTATCCACATATCTGGGACAAATGATTCAAGCTCAGTCATTAATTAGCGATTTTATCAAGATTTTCCTTTCAGGATGGAAAGGTCATCACATCCTTGAAGTGCCAGCAAAACAAATGTCTCCCATTTGCACATGAAGTCAGGGCTTGTGAGGAAGAAGCCTCAGAACATGACTTCAAGGGTAGAGGCTTAATTTGGGGTGTTCTTGTAAGAACATGCCTGGTGTTCTTAATAGAAATGTGGTGGCCAGACATCCTGACTTTTTTCCTGAAGTCTGTGATTAATACTTTGTATAGCTTAGATGACCCTTAATGCCTAGAGCCAGCTGACAGAACACCAGGCACAGGGGCTGAAGAAAAAAGGCCAGAGGAGGATGGCCCTGACTTCAATATAATTTATTTTTACTGTATTGTCCAGAGCCCCTTGGGTTGTCAGAGCCACACATTGGCTCCTGAATGCTCCTGGAGATAAGCCAGTGCTACAGCCTGTGGCAACTCCAAGCAATGTACTGTCTTGGCCAATAGATGGGCCCTGCCAGGGGAAGAAGAACATGTTTTACTACAGGACAAATGCTACCTTGGCTAATCCAGACCAACTGGAAATACAAATAAGATGAAATTTTGTTAAATAAGAGGAGAGACATGAGTGATGAGGCAAAGAGAAGTGATGGCTTTTTTCCTGGCTGAGGTAATTCAGATATCAGGAAATCGCCAGGCTTAGCATGTTTGGATGACACAATAAACCTTTATGAGCTTGAAAAAGGTATTAATATTGCCACATTATTACGTGTATTGATATATTTTCCTAGTGTTTATGCCAGTTATATCCCCGGTTTCAAATTACCTCATTTTTCAAAGGAAGGAAAAAAGATCAATTTAAGAATAGAGACTTTTCCTGCTGCTGAGAGAAAAACTGGGAGCAGAAAAATCCAAAATGAGCTGCTAGAAATTCCTTGCTTTAAATTAGAAAACAAAGCACAGCAGCTAAAAGTCCCACACTATTCAACTTGAGTTTTTCCTACACCAATTCAGTCTCTTTTACTAGTTGATGTTCCTTGTAGGGCAGACACCCAACAACTCCATGTATTCCCTCTTTTCTTGTACAAGACTGGACAAGAAAAGAATATTCTCTGCCAGTGCTTAAGTCTCTGGTAAAATGTGCTGTACAGCCGACAGGACCTTCTCTGCTGGGGAAAAGCTGTGCACAGAAATCCTCTGCAGCCCTCAAGTGGTTGCCTTTGAATCCTGCACGGTGGGAACACAGGGCTTTGGAACTCGCAGGGCAGGCATAGCCTTGCTCCCCTAAGAGGCTCCCACCCAGCTTGCTGTGCTGCCCTGAGCCCACCTTCCCTTCAGCCCCACCAGAGCAGGGAGATGTGCTGCAAGAGCTGCCAGCAATCCCTCTGCTCTCTCCCACTTATGGTCAGCAGCACCCATCCTGCTGGGATAGCACTTGGTGAGGCATGACAATGTCACAAGGCTGGAGGAGGCTTCCCTGGAACTCTGTGACACAGAGGGACTCCCAGGGAGCCCTTGGCTGGTGGCAGTGCTTCCTTAGCAGTGTCCATCAAGAGCTGTATGTGGCTTTGGTGGTGTCCTGGTCTCTGGTTTGGCTATCCCCTATGTGTCCTTTCACTCTTGTTCTCTCAAAGGGTCACCTGAATTGAGGAGGGGAGAGGGTCTGTTGTCCCCACGGGGTTGAGGGAGGTTTTGGGGTTTGTTTCCATGGCATGTGGCAGATGACAGTGCCAGGCTGTGTGACCCATGCAGCAGTTTGGGTTGGTTGAGACTCCCCAACATCAGGGCCTTCAGAAGCAGAAAAAAGAGTAGTGCTTCCCAAGAGTACAACTCCCTCAGGGCAATGCACACACTTCCCACTGCATCCAGAGAGCCACAGGTGAAGTGTGGCTGTCATGTGTGAGGGATGCCCACCTGGATTCGAGCTTCCTAAGGGTGCTCCCAGCAGCAATGGGATTCTGTGCTTCTGAGGTGGCCCAGGTAGCTTATCCCAAGGCAGCTGAGAGCAGGCAGTATGTTAAGCCATCAGCAGTCAGCAGTGCTGACTGGCTGGGATGGGCTGCAGCCAGTCTGTCTCTCTCCTTGGAGTACCCACTGCCCACCCTGGACTCCATTTCATTCCCTACTGACACACTCCCCAAGACAAAAATCAGTGGCGAGTAAAAAACTACTTGGATTAATTTACTTTTATCATTCTGCAAGCCTGGAGGTGCATTATATCAGCAATAATATGGGCCACAGGAACTGATGGCAAAAATCAGAGAACAGTTCTCACAAAACATTATATATTTTGTGTTTGCATGGCTTCAGGGGGCCACTTATAATTGTCAAAAACAAATGAATCGTACTCAGGGCTGTACATGAACTGTTTCACAAAGGTTTCCTTGTCTGCTGGCTCAGGGTACCAAGAAGCAAGGCCTTGCTTGTAAGCCCAGTCAACAATCTGCAAAAAGATAAGCAAAATGAGCTGCTGAAACAATGCTGGCACGTTATGAAATTGAAACCAACTGCAGTTTGGCCTTGTCTGTGTTTTCCCTCTTTCCTCCTCTCAGAATTGTGCAGTTTTTTGCTTTTTTCTCTTTGTGAGTCAGCTGCACTTCACCCTCAGCTGGGTGAGGGAATGCAAGCTGCCTGCAAGGAGTGGCTGTAAGAAATGCACCCCCTGCCCTGGCAGAATGGTTGGGGTGTGCAGGTGCAGAAGGAGAGCAGCCCTTTGGCCAGCTCTGCTCACACTCTGCTCTAAGCTCCTTGGCCACGCTCTGCATCTGCCAGTAGCTCTGAGCAGGCCAAGGAGATTCTCAGTGGGTGTCTCTGAATTACAGATCTGATGTATACAGGGCACCAAACCCATAATTAAACAAGTCCAGATCTGGAATAGTATTTATATATTTAGGTCTCAACTAAATACAGGAGGAAAGGCTCCAAATAGCAGTTTAGAACCTAAAATCTTCTGGCAACTTGAGTCATTTTTGAATTTGACTCTAAACTCATTTTTTGAAGTGCTGAAGCCTCACAGTTTCAAGCAGTAAAGCACAGCTTTGTCAGCTGTGGGGCAACCGACATCAGAATGTAAAACTTGGGTTTTAATGACAGAAGAAATCAAAGCAGCAATTCCTGAGAATGACTGCTTTAGACTTCAGAAAAACATGAATTTAAAAATCACAAACCAAAAATTATTCCAGAGCAATTTCTGCCCTCCCTACCATGAAAAGTGGAAATAAGAATGGAAATACTCACTTTCACAGCAATTTTGAGAGACACTTCTCTGATGCTGGCCAAGGGAGGATAGAGTCTTCCTTCTGCAAGATTCTGCTCTGTCACCTGGGCAGCAAGAGTCTAGAAAGAAGAGGATGGTAGTTTATAGGCATGGTCTCAAGCACACACCACATTCCCTCACATCACAGGGCACATGGCTGAAACCTCAGCAGCATCAGGGTTGGGACTAGTCCTGAGTGGGAACTTGTGACCTGTTCAAACACATGTGCACACATTTCATCACAGATTCAGATGGAGCCAGAGTGGGGAAGTGCTGTGTCAGGGCAGCAGGTGTGGAGAAGGAGACCCCTGCATGGCTCCTGCACCTCTGCAGGTGTAATGGCACCATGAGCTTTCCCTGAGCCAGGAGGAGGCTGCAGCTTTTTGCTGAGGCTGAGCCATTTCCCCTCCATGCATTGTCCTAGGCCAGGTTCTTTAAAACACCTGCAGTAGATACACGTGCCTCTTATCATCTTTTTAACAGTATGAGTTAAATGTCAGTTGGAGACCTCAGCTGTGAGGAGGAAGATTTCATCAGAGATGTGCCGGACCCCGCAGGCAATGACTCCCAGTGCCACTCCTGGGAAGATGTAGGCGTTGTTTCCTTGGCCAGGGAAGAAGGTCTGTCCATTGGGCAGGGTCACCTTTGGAAATGGACTCCCACTTGCAAATATTCCCCGGCCCTGATCAAAGAGAGAGAGAAAAAAGCATTCAGATTCGGCAGAGCAGTCAGATTTCTGCTGCTCATCATGACCTGTGCTCAGGGGACGCTGGTGATAAAATAGCCAAACCTCAGTCACAGAGGCATCTCCACCACAGCACCTCCAGCTGACACTTTGGGAGGACCCAACCCCCAGAGCCATGATCAGAGCCATGCCTAGAGCCACCAAGCACGGAGTGTGTGCTTGTACTGCAAGTGCTCTGATCTCACTGCCTCTCTATCAACCATCTGTGGAGTGTCAAGAGAGACTCATAAAGGTCTGGGGCTGTGTGATTGCTCTGGACATAGGCAGGTGGTGGGGAAGGCAAAGGAAGGAGTGAGACAAGGGCTCCTCTCTCTTGCCAAGTCAATCCACATGACTGTAGTTCTTCAGTGACATTGGGTCTAAGTTGGGTGATGTAAACAAGTAGACTGGCATAACACAGGGGGGGATAGAAACCAGAGAGGATGGAACACCTTACAGCTGTGAGTGAAGGAGGCAAGCACTCTCTTTAGAAAGTAATTCAGGCTGGTAGGAACCCAAATTCTTGCTCACAGCAAGGTCAGCTATGAAATCAAACTGGCTCGCTCAGGGTTTTACCCACTCCAGTCTTGGGAACTTGCAAGGACAGAGACTGCATGAGCAATCTTGGCTCCTGCTCCGCTGCTCCCCCTCACCCTCCTCACCCGCGGCAGTTTTCCTTTACGCCCCCGATTTCATCCCTGCGGGCTGTCCCCTGTGCTGTCCCCTGTGCTGTCCCCGCACAGCCCGCCCCGTGCTCCTACCTGGGTGAGGCGGTAGCACTGCTCGGCTGTGCACTCCGCTTTGCTGGTGGGGTTGCTCAGGGCGAACACGATGGGCCTCTCGTTGAAGGCTGCCATGTCCCGCAGCAGCCGCTCGGTGAAGGCGCCCGCCACAGCCGCCACACCTGCGACAGCGCCCGCGGTGAGGCGACAGCCCCCGTGCCGGGGCTGCTCCCTCTGCACTGCTAAAGGACTGGGAGGAACCGGCTTCACCCCTGGACATGCAGGTGGCACTGTAACTTCCTTACGTGACAGTGAGATTAAAAGCCTGCCCCAAAATAAAGCGCTCTGCTGCTCCAGGCAGAGCGGCACCAGTGTTCTAGCCAGCCTGGCTGCAGCGCTGTGACTCCCGCAGACCTTCCCGCGGTGCCTGTTGCCATCCTCGTCCTGCCCAGCCTGACAGGGCCCAGGTTGAGAGCCCCAGGTCCTGCCTCCCCCAGCACCTCCCTCTACAGCTCTGTCTGGAAGAACTCCTACAGCTCCGCAAGTGAGGATGCCTGTACCCCATGGTTAACGCAAAAAGGATACAGAGAACTCAGCTGACAAAATGGGGGTGAAAAAAGCTCATTTTGTTTGGACTAGGAGGAAAAAAAGGAGACTCTGGAAGAAAGACAGAAATTCTCCTAAGAATTGAATTGACACGAAAAGGTCATATAAAGTGAACTCCACCTATAACTGCTGTAGGCTTCACTTTCTGCACAACCTCTTCCAGTGTGTCTATACTGGGGTGGTCCTGGGCAAACATTTCTTTCTCGTGGTTCAGGTGGCTCCTGCCCTGTGAGGAAAAAGGAGTCAAACTTTGGTCGGTTGGCAACAGGTGGACACATGACATGGTAATTCATCTTCAGCTCATTTCATCTTTCACCTCTACCTAAAGCAGATTCCACAGCAGGACCTCAGCACCAGCCAGTCAGGCACTGACTGGTTGGTGTAATGTCACCCTGGGCTGGCCTCTGCTCCTCTCCCCCACCAAAGTACACTGACTGCATGCAGGAAACACCTGGTGCCATTCATTTGTACAGAAAGCACAAGTCTCCTCCAGTCTGAGGAGGCACAAGGGCAGAGGCCCTGGGGACACAGGGAGTGCAGAATGGAGCTGGGCCAGGCTGAGTCACTGAGCAGGGCACAATTTTGCTGTGATAATGCCCCATATGATGTGCAAGACTTCTAGCACTGCTTGAGGCCATGGCCAGCAGGATATCCTTCCACTTTAGAGGCCCAGCCCAAAGCACAGCCTTTAGGGCAGCCAGTGCTGCTGGCACACTTGTCACCAGGAGACCTAGTCCTCTGAAAGCAGAAGCAGCAATGCTGACACCAATGAAACTGCAGCCTTTACTTCAGGGCTGAGAAGGGGTCCAAGACATCTGCCTGCTCTGGCTCCTCTAGCTGGCAATGGATGACAGGTGAGTGGAGCTCAGCTCTGGAAACAAATTCACCTTCACAATCAGTCCCTTGGAGTCCACCATCCAAATTTTTTTGATGGCATCCTCTCGTGAAACTCCTTCCTTTTCCATGGCCATGAGGATGAGATGACCTATGCCCATTGCAGCCTGGAACACAGTATATAATGACTTCATTGGGATATCATTATCTTTTGGGGGATGATTTTAAATGAGAGGTGGGTTGGGTCATCCCCCAGCACTGCACAGAGCAGGGAGACTTTCTGCTCCAGAGTTGTACAGTGCAAAGCCATAGGCCTGATTTCAGCATTGTAGGTGCTGCCATAAAAAAAACCCCCTCACAATCTTTGAGCAGAGCAAGTAGCAGGTGAAGCTGAAGAAGCAGAGGTGGTACTTTAAGAAGCAGGGGCTGTCTCCATAATTTAAACCAGCTGCTGCTGGGGAGGAAAAGAGACAGATATGCTGGTGGCACTGCAGTACAGAGGAACTCAAAGCCAATGCTGCATCTGAAATACAGCCATGAGGAAAGTCTTTTCCCATTCCTGCCTGGGAAAGCAGCCTGGACATGCTGTGTGTTTGTGGTCCTACAGCCATGTCTGGCCCTCCTGCCCAGATGGGGACTAACAAGGCAGGAGGGTCTCTGTACCACAGAGATGGTGACCAGCACAGACATGTCTGCCAGCAGGGGTGGAGAGAGAGAGAGTAATCTTCGTCTCAGTGATGGGTAGACAAATAGTAACAGACCTTCCCAAAGTCTCACAGGTGGGTGAGAGCTGAGACAGATCCTGGACCAACACTTTTAGTCCATGGACCAGGCTCTGGAGGCTTCTTCTCTCTTTGAGCAAGGTGCCATGCAGGCAACCTTGCTTCTGCCATGGAGCACTATGACTGACTCCAGATAGAAAGGTGTTCTTACACTTCTTTGAGTCTGATTCCTCTGGACTCTGCTGCTGAAAAAAATCTGGTTTAACCTAGACATCAACCCTGAGAACTCAGACCAGCCTCTTTAATATTCCTGCCTCATAAGAGACTTGCCTAAAGGCACTTAAAGCCCCACTGACACATAGGCAGCCTTGTAGTATCCACAGTCTGCCTAGGACTTGTGGGCCAAGAAATCACTGACTGTTGGTGGCTTCCACACAGCAGCAAGATCCACCTGTAGGGTCCAATCCTGCCCAGTGACAAGGATGAAGCTTCTATGCTTCATCCTCATGAAGCCAAGTCTTGCAGGAAGTTTCATACCTGACTTTTCTTTCTAAACTTGAAGATAGAGCATATTAAGATACAAATTCAGGAACATTCCTACCTCTCCAGCTCCCAGGAAAACAAACTTCTGGTCAGAGAGCTTGTTCTTTGTGATCCTTAAGGCTGCCAAGATGCCAGCAACTGCAACAGATGCTGTGCCTGAAAGAGAGAAACACCATGAGATGGACATGCTGGCAAATGCATTGTCTATCCTGCAGATATACTGTCAGAAACCTTGTGGTAGGAATCATTCTCCTAGATTCTGTCATTGAAGGATCAGAGTATCTTCCCTATGCTGAAATATTAACATTCAAATTCTCCTGCAAGGCTGGAGAACACAAATTTTCCTCCATGTGAAGTCAAAGGAACACCAAATCCTAGAATTCCAGGAAAAGTTAATACCTAACTTGCAAGGGTTTAAGATGCACCTGACTTCTCTAAGGTCACATAAGATCCCAGTGGTTTGAACTTGGGTCACCTTGTCAAAAAATCCTCTGTGATCATGGAATTACCATCCTCCTCTCCTATTTACCTCCACAGCCCAGCATTAACATTGTTTTACTAACCTTGATACCCTGACTCACAGCCATCACATCCTGCTGCTAAACATTAAGGAGTCATTGAGACTGAGAACAGGAGCTGGTCCCAGGTTAGTGAGAAACAATGTAAATATTTTCCAGTAAATGGAGCAGAGCCCCTGCTGTTACAGCCACTGTGATATCTGCAGCTTTCCAAGCATTAAGGAGGGGGCAAATTTCCAGACTGAATAACCTGCCTTTACCCCACATAACTCACACATAAATGACATGCAACATTCATCTAATGTCCTCTCAAAGGTGAAGGAATAGGTGGAAATATATCGAATATGGCACAAGCTAGTAAGGATTCAGGCACTGGAAGTAACTCAGCTCACCTGGGCAAGCTGGATGCAAGAGTTAAAGGGGACCTGGGAGTGAAGGAAGAAGTTTGATCACAGAATATAAACCTGGAAGGAACCCCTAAGGATCATAAAGTCAATTTATTTTATTCCTTAGCATTTGAAAGAATATCAGTTTGGATATGCCCTAGTTTTAATCTGTTCCCAGCTCTAGTGCTGGTCTCTCCATTCTCATCTTTAGAAGTTCTGTGAGAAATCAGGGAGACCACAGTAAACAGCCTTGTGAGGGTGGTCATGGCTGGGGCAGGCAATGCTAATACACCTGATTTAGGCTAATACACCTGATTTCACCAAATTTCTAGCACATCCTATTTTTCTGCCCATGTGATCAGCCAGTGGTTCAGGGTTTCAAGTAGCCAGTGCTTCACTGAGGTTCTCTGCAGGGTCCTTAGGGCCTGGGGTGCTGCAAGGCATCAGGAACTTGCAGGCTGGGAAACAGCAGCTCCTGAGCAGACATAACCACAAGCAGTGACACCAGCAGATGGAGCTGCCTCATTCTGAAGGACCCAGAAAACAAATTCAGCTTTACCTAAGCATTTTCTTTAGTGCAAAAGCCACAGACAAGCTAGGAATCTGCTGGTATATCACTGGGGAATGATTCACACTCATCATTTCCTAGCAAGCAGAAAATCTAGTGGAAGCACATGTACTCTGCCAAAAAAGTAATTTTAGCAACACGACTTATCTTGTTTAAGGAGTCTATATGAACTAGTCTGACAAAGAAAATCTATAGGTCAGACAAGAAGTATTTGTCAGTACAATGTGAAAAATTTTGTGACTGTAAATCAAATGAGTTTAGCTCTCCAAAGCTAATAATTAGCCCCTCCTAAGAATGATTCTGGTTTAGCAGAGGTGACAGCACCCCTCCTGCAGCAGATGTGGTGTCTACACTGGAACACTGGTACAGAATGGCAGCATCATTTCATAGAACCAGAGAATGGTTTGGGTTGGAAGGGACCTCAAAGACCATCTAGTTCCAACTTCCCTGACATGAGTAGGGAGACCTTCCACTAGATTAGGTTGTTCCAAGCCCCATCCATCCTGTCCTTGAAGACTCCCAGACATGAGGCATCCATTACTACAGTAGGGCACTGCAAAGCATTCATGCCTTAAACACAAAACAGACTAGACTGATGGCTGATAACTTTGTAAGCTTCTTTCTTGCAATGAATCACTTGAGACACTGCACCAAGGATGAATTCCCTTCATCAGCTCAGGAAAGTCTTTACCATGTCATTTCCAGACCATCTGAGTTCAGTCAGTTTAAAGGGATTTGATGGGGAGGGAACCAGCCTTTGAGCACCTTCTTGCTTCAGTATTAACATGTGACACAACTGAAGAAAGTGTACAAAGAATTTCCTCTTGCTCCTCCTGCATTGAATCTCTGCCTTTTAATGCTCTTATGTATTGTATTTGCCTGGTGAAATTCCACTGAACTAGGAAAATTACAGAGGAAGATAATGAATGCCCAAGAAATATAAAAGAACACTGCATAATTGCCTGGTTTTTAGATTTTGTGTTTTATGGGTGTCATATAACCAATCCATGCTCATTCTCTGTGTTATGGTGAGTCTGTAATCAGCAGGACTGCTTGGCATGCTGCCATGACAGATGCTGAGGATGGGACTCCTCTAAAAAAGAGGTGTATGACCCTGCTCAAGCTCATGCTAAAGCAGCCACCTGAACTGGGTCAAATGAAATGCACCCTAGGAGAGTCACTACTACCACGTGTTTTTTAGAGAGACAAGATAACTGGAATACATGTAGATGCTTCTGTTGCACACATCTAATCTGTGCAGGAAGAGATTCCACTCTGTAAGTCTGAACTGCAAAGAAATGGGAAGAGACCAGGGTGCCCCAGTTGTCAGCAATGCCAAGCTTGTGACATGCAGTAGAGTATGAACATCTATGTGTACACTGACACAGGTTCACACACTATCTCCAAGGCTTTCTTTGCACAGAAATCCCCAAATCCCTCTGTGGGTGGGAATGGGGAACTGATCAAAGTTAAAAAACCAGAAGTGAAACCATTACAGTGTGATGGTGTAAGTGTCAGGTCACAGCATTAGCAGTGATAGATGACTGGAAAGTACTGAAAAGACTGAAATGTAACTGGAGAAATATCTTGCTTCTTTTGGTCCTGACTCAGGCAAAACTGCTTTATACCCTGTGACTGTCAAGAGGTCTGATGGGACGAATGCTGGAATTTGCAAACCCATTTAAATGGGAAATGCTCTTGAGAGATTCAACAGAAGGAGATACTTGAGATACTTTTTAAAGGTGTCACTAGCAGGAATTTGTGTGTATGGTGTGTATGGAAAGAAAGGGGGCATGGACTCAGTCTGCAGAGCCTGTGGGACTGGGTGTGCCATTACTCATCCCCTGCACTTGTACTGCAGCCTTGACTAACAGCAGGGCTCTGTTCAGCTCTGCCACTCCTAATCCTCCTCTCTTGTTCCAATGTGTTTTTAATCCATCCACGTCTCCCAAATTGCATCTCACCCTCATTACTCAAGTAATGAAGTTACTGTACCTTGGCCTTAGCTCAGTATTTTTCTGTGATAATTACAATTTCTGAGCATGGAACAACAGAATATCTCTGTGGAGAAGAGTTCACAGCTGGTTCATGTAAAGAATTGGCTAATCATTGTGATTTAGTTTTAAAAGAATCACAAAGTCAGACTGTGGCAGGGAACTCCTCACCATGGCAAGAAAAAACCAGCCATCCTTCAACACATTGGTCTATCTGTTTTCCAAAGACAATGAGTGCTGCTATTGTGGATAACTGCTTCCCTAAGTAATTAGCAAGAGTCAGCTTGGCTGGTCTGTATCTGAGGTGAGATATGGAGGGGTACAGAGAGAAGAAAGGAAAGTGCTTGCAAACCATCCTGTCTATCCAAGTGAGTGTTAAACATGATATCACAAAATAGCAAGCAGACCTCAGGACCCCTCTGGGAAGTTCACAGCAACAGAACCAGTACCAAAAAGAGGCATTTAGAACTAAGGCACACCCAGGAAAGTGGCCATCTTTGCAGGAATCAATTTCTGACACTCAGGCACACTGAGAACATTGTAAAACATTAAAGAAAACCCTGTGGGGTTGATGTTCCACTCGCACTACTGCAGGTGAGAACAAGCCCCAGTAGATGTCAGTGGAGGCACACTGGAGCATTACCCGAGGAAAGGATGTGCTCCACAGCACTGCAGCAGAGAGGCTCCCATTCCAGGGACCCGACCCTTCCTCAGAGTGGGCAGAGGGGTGAGCAGCTCTGCACAGGGAGCTGCAGCAAGCACTGCACAGTCACTGGGAAAGTGCTGCCCAGTGCTGAGCTCAGGGCTGTGCTGTGGCTGCCAGCAGCCAGTGGCTAAGCAGGGGACATGGGGCAAAGCCTGAACCACGGGGGTGCTTGGGGGCAGGAGTCCTGTCCTGCTGATGGCTGGCACTGCCCTGTCACCTGTCCTGGAGACCCCACTGAGCTGAGCATCAGCACCATGCTGAATCCTTACAATGGCAGCAGCAATGGGAACGTGCAGCCACACCACTGCCTGTTTCTTCACACAACACCTGGGTGAGTGATTCCCCCTTCTCCACAGTACATTGGTGGAAAAGATGACCAAATTAATCCTGATCTTTTATTTTTTACTCTTGACCTGCCTGCTTGCACTTGGCCCTGTCAAAACCATGCCAATATGAGGGCCCGGGGAACAGCAAACTGTAGTTTAACAGCTCCAGCAAAGGGCAGCCAAGGAAATATATCTAAATTTATGGATGAGGAGGAAGCCTAGGGCTTTTCCAAATTCTGGTTCACATTAAGTCCCTGCAGCAGTTCCACCCATTACTGGAAAGCAGAGTGGAGCTCGTCCAGATCCATTCCAAATGCATACTCAAACACAACAATGCTGGAGCAAAAACCTGCTGAAGTGTTTGCAGCTCAAGGTCTTCCCCTCCATGACTGCAGGCTAGTATTACCCTTTCCCCAGAGGGCCTCTGTAAGACCTTAAGAAAATTAACTTGAGATGGTACAGAGTGAGTCAACAAGAAGAGCAGTAAAACACAAAGCATTGATGCACATTGTTCTTGTTCTCTTCAGGGTGACCCAGAATTGATAGTGGCATGGAGAAGATCTGCCTGACAATGGAGAAACCTAATAAGGCCATCTCTAGGTTCCTGCTTTTAATCCTTCTGCTGTAAAGTGCTTGGATTACGCTGTGCATGACCTTAATGATGGGTTCTGGCCACAGCAGCAGTCCCTCCCTTCTGCCTGTAGGGTGCCAGCCTGCATCCACTGTGCCAATGCAGGCTGAGCCCCCTCGGGCACCCACATGAGCAGAGGCTGTCAGGCAGCTGCCAGCACTCTGCAAGAAATCCCCATCCCCACTGCAGCACTGGGGACTCTGCAAGCTGCTGCATACCAATGAGCTAAAGCAGGTCAGAGCACTCTGCCCTTTCTTCTCTTCATTTTGCCTCCTTAGCCTGGACTTAAAAGATCACAGACAGCTTAACACAGAGGTGACCTGTGCTGTTCTTCACTGCAGAGGAGGAGCTGGCAGTGGCATCCAGTGAATGGGAAAAATACCAAACCAGAAAAGCAGAAAAGGAAAGGGAAACACGTCACAATTCCCAAAAGTGACAGAAGATGTGGGTCTGATCTTTATAGTCCTGCACTGATAAGCCCAAGAAACTGAGGCCCATTTACAGCCTGGAGTCCACACTGCTTGTGTAGCAGTCAGTGTGTGAATTTGACACAAACCCAGTTAACATAGTTAAGGAAGCAGCACCAAGGGGAAATGCAGCAGCCTCCTCCTCTGCAGAGCACAGCAGGTCCAGAGGGACTGTTAATAGTGAACCTCTACAGGACTGAGAACACCTCCACATCTATCTCCAGGCTGGGTAAATCCCCAGGGAAAGCGTGCTGCTCAGGAGCTGCCTGGCAAGACATTGCCTGCTTTGTTCCACAGTACTGTAGGGTCCTGCACTCCCTTCCTATTGTGCTTCCCCCTCCTTAGCTTCCTGTGATAATTACCAATGCATTTGCCACTCCAGCTGAAACAACAAAGTAAGATACTGTACCATTTTAATCCTCTAAAATTAGTTACTGCTGAGCCAAGAACTCTCACTTTGCCTGCTTCTCACAGCACGTGGAAACGTGCCTGTGTGCACATGATTGATTCCCAACTTGCCCAAGTGTTTGAAGCTGCTCAGATTTGTGGCACTGGAGTCAGCCTGTTCCCAGCCTCAGCTGAGATCTGGAGCACTGTTGCTTCAGGCCAGGCACTGCTTCCTGAAGTGTCCTGGGAATGTTATGGAAAGGTTATCTACTGGGAGAATGAGAAAAGGTGGTTGGTGGGTCAAGAGATATTTTGAGGATCATCAGCAGTCACATATCCTACAACCCAAGGGAATCATTGCTCTAATGACTTGGAAAAGACAGAGGTGTTCTGTGAAAGGGGGGACCCTGAGCATTGCATGCAGACTATTTAAATAACAGGCTTTATTCTTTTGTGCACTATTCTCTTTGCCTTGCCTGTATGTGTGAAAAACTTTTGAATGACACAATCTGACACAATTAATTAAATAACACATTAAAGATTTCTTCATTTTTTCTGCAATTCTGACTAAACTTGCAGAACTACTTCTGCTGTTCAGTACTGAGTAAACATTTCAAGAGACAGCTGAGTTGGCCAGATATGATTTGCCCTGGGAGATTCATACTGTTCTCATTCACCTTCATGTTCCTAGGTGCACTTCCAGAAGATTTGATCTGTAATCCCCAGATACTTTGGTTAGGCAAGCTGGGCTAAAATTCCCTGAATCTTTCTTTTTGCCTTTCCTGAAGATAGGTGTGACTTTTGGATTTTTTTTCCCCAGGGATTAGGAATTTCCTCAGTTACCATAACCTTTGAAAGAGTGACTTTGTAATGCTATTGGTCACATACCTCAGATGAATCCTTAGATACATCTCATCAGGTCTCATGGACTTTGTCACTTGAACAATCCCTGCTAAATAGGCAGATGTTCATGGAAGATTCTTTTTGCATGCCTAAACTTCTCATCATGGAACTCAAACTCTGGATGCTTTCCTTGATCAGCATGATCAGATTTGAAATAATGTCCCAAAACATCCTTGCAGCCAAACTGGAAAGCTACAGACTGAACAAATGGGTGAAAAAGTGGCTGGGCTGGTAGGCTCAAAGGTTTGTGATCAGTGGTACAAAGAGGCCAATGCTATTTAAATTCTCATAACAATCTGGATTATAAAACAGAGTGCACTTCCACCAAATTCAGATAGTGACTGGGGATAGTGACTGATACAGTGGTGGTATGACAGTCATTCCCAGGGATCTCAGCAGACTGGAGAAATGGGCTCAAGGAAACCTCATGAGGGTCAGCAAAGGCAAATGCAAAGTCCTGCAGCTTTGCAGAAGAAAACTTTGGGGTCATGCTGGACAGCAAGTGGAAGATGAGCCAGCAATAAGCCCTTGTGACACAGAAGGCCAACAGCCTGCTTGACTGTGTCAACAGTAGGTCCAAAAAGTGACAATTTTTTCTATTTCAGCACTTTTGAGGTCATCCCTAGACAAGAATGTCCCATTTGGGGCTTTCAGAGCAATGAAAAACTGGAGCAAGTCCAGAGGAGGGACACAAATATGACCAAGATGTAGAAAAAGGACTGAAGAGCTTGAGTTTGAAAGGGCTGGAGATGACTATGAGGGCATCTAATTTCTGTTTACAAGCACTGGTTGGAGTGTTTGTAAAGAGGTCAGATTCTTCTCAGAGGTGTACAAAAACAGATGAAGGGCAATGAACACAAGTTGCATCTAGCAAAACTCCAATTGGATATTAGGGGAAAAAAATGCACAAGGAAGATAAGAAAACTTTGGAACAGGTGATACAAAGAGATTGTGGACAACCATCCTTGTATATACTGCAAAGTATTTGGCTGGACAAAGCTCTGAGGAACTTGAACTGGATCTAAGTTTGAAATCACCCTTTATTTGAGGGAGGGGTGGCTGATGTCCAGAGGTCTCTTCCAAACTAATGTCTTCAATGTCTTTATGTCATTTCTTGTAGGAATCCAGAGATGTCTGCTTCAAGGATTCACCAGACTTGACAACTTTGTAAGACTTTTGTCTATTTTCTGTTTATCACTGTGAGCAATTAAGTGAAGCAAAGTTAGAGGAGGAAGAGAAAGAGCAGGAGCTAAAGCATTCTCATGTACCTCTAATCTTATGTGCTTCAGAGTCTGCCCTGGTGCTTTAGTGGGAAAAAGGAAGAAGTGACAATCAATTTTCTCCCTTAGAGCTGTAATTGAAGCTGTTGCCCCTTGCATGAACCCAGACAGAGCTGGGAAAGGACTGATGTCATCACCCCCTCAGAGGAAGGAGAAGCACTCCTTCAATGGGAGCTCCCACACACGGGCACTGTGAGCCAGCTCCTGCCTAGATCCCAGGCTGTTGGCTTTCAGAATAAGCAATGGGCACTGTGAGCCAGCTCCTGAGAGCTCCCAGGCTAATGGCTTTCAGAATAAGTAATCACCTCATCCCAGTTGGTGGTACCTGGCAGGCATCCCACTCAGCATCAGCAGGCTGGCTCCAACTGGAAGGGGTCTGAGTCACCTTCATTCTCTGGGGTTAGAATGGATTTGGAAATACAGTAATTTGAAGGACAAAAAACAAACAAACAAACAAAAAAAGTAGGTATTAATATTTTAAACTGTTTTTTTTTTTTTTTGTTGTTTTTTTTTTTTTTGTGTGTAGGCCCTGGGGCAGCAACAGGGAGGCCTAAAGGATCCTAAGGGAAGCAATTTACACCTTTTTCCCTCATCTCATCTGGGTGTGTATGTGTAGGCACACTGCATCCAGAGTCCCACTAACCAATGGTCAATGAATTTAGAGTAGTGTAGCTCAGGCCTGATCTAGCTTGCACTGCTTGTGCCTAAGATGTGTTTTTAATTCAACATACTAAAAATATTCCCAGCTCAGAAGTTGGAATAATTCAGGCTTCAGAAGGTCTGTTCCTGTCTCGCTTGAGTAAAATTAATCAGGCCTGTTTAAACAGGGTTTGTATAATTCTTATTAATCATTTAAACACCACTTACATTGAACTCTAGCAGTTTTTTAAGTAGCTGAGTCATGAAACATCAGCATGTTAGAAAAGAAAGAGTTTAAGGTACATCCAAAGAACAGGAGGGTGTAAGTGAGAAAATGCCACTCCTACCTTTCTCATATCATTAGAAGATACAGAGGGATATATTAGGGTGGGTAAATCAGACTACTCATCCCAGACTGAACTCTTTTATCTCTGACATGACTCCAAGACACAGTTAACTGAATAGATCAACATTACTTCAGCATTCCAAAAGTCCTCAAATCTCATTTCTGACTACAACCTTAGCTTGGATTTCCCTTTTCTTTCTGACAGCTCCATAAAAAGCCCTAAACAGGTGCTTACTTCTTTTGACTCACTGCATGTTGTGCAGAAGCTCAGCAGGATTACTTACCTACTACTGAGAAACCAGTGCCAGCAAAATGCTTTATTTGAGAATATAACTGTGTCTTACTACAAAGAGGTAAAATCCTACTCTTTCAAAAGGCAGGACTTGAAAGAATTTTCAGGGGACTTGACAACTTCTATGCACTGTGACATGCATCCAACCGGGGAGAATGAGAAAAGGTCCATTCTATGACAATACTGTCTCACAGCATCCTCCTGGATGAGTTTTGCTGCTCTGGGGCAGTCATTACCAGGAACTGTCTGAGGCATTTAGCTATGACCTTTGGCCAAAACAAAACTATAAAAAATAGTCTCCTGCTTCCCAATCAGAATCTGCAATTTATCTTTACTATTATCTTTTTCTTCTATTATCAAAGAAACCTTTCCAACTCACCAAGAAACCTTTGACATTCAGTCCAGTTCTGCCAAGAAAACCTACATCCAGGCCCCTGATGTGTGATTTGGCACATCACCTGGCCTCTTTTAGACTGCTGAGTTCCCTTCCACTTTCAGAAAGAGAAACTAGTCCAAAATAAATATTTACAACACTGGCTTCTTATTATGGCCTTCATCTGTCCATCTTCAGAAAAGTCTGAGTGCTTGGCTCCCCCATTCAATACTTCAGTTCAAAAATGTATCTCCTGGGTTTTCTTTTTCTGTGCTTTTCTCTCCACTGGAAATTTTTGGGGGTGGCAAGAGCACCTCATGAGCCTTCTTGTACAGGAGTATCCATCTGCCCTCCCCTGAAATGCCTTTAGCTTCTCTGCTTCTAAACCCTCTTAATGAAAATGTCTCTGAGCAGGTCCATGCATCCCACTACACCAACCATACTCCCCCAAACCAGGATCTTACTCCTTGTGTCAGATAGGAAGAAGCTGCTATACACATTGCCAAATATTGTTAGATAAGCAGCAGATGCAGAAACAGCACTGGAAAGTCTGCTCACAAAAGAACCAACATTGTGTGAAAAATAACACTGATGTTTCTTTCAGTCTCTTTCAAGTACAAGTGAGGATGAGCCCAACTGACTGCAAATAATTAAATCAAACTTTGGAAATTCCTGCATGTTTCAAGCAGGACTAGACAAAAGAAAAGATGAAGGGACTCAGAGAAAAACTGGTTGTTTATACACATTTGGGAAGATCCTGTCCCTGTCAAAGGGGCAAACAGCCCTTCCAAAGGTTTAGAGCAGAGTCAGCATCAGACTGGGATGCAGATTGCATCCCTCTGGGCATTGAGCAATCCTGCTGACTGCTGAGCCTCTCACAGCCTGGAGACTTGCTTGTTATAAGCCCAGCTTTGCTGCTGTCACTTCTCTTTGACACTGGAAGAGTTATGTTAACCATGCTATGGGAGAACAAATCTGTTCTCAGATTACTGCAGAGTTAGCATCCACAGAGAGGAAAGAAGCTGGTTTACCTTTATTTTTGTGCATGTAGTAAAGAGTACAACAATAGAGGGAAAATATCAGGATCAGCTAATGACCACCTGGCTCATGAAAACGGAAACCCTTGCATAACTGTTAAAACGTCATCATTGTTTTATCTAAATTATAGAAAATTAATGGAACTCTCTAAAATACCTGCATAATCTAAAGCATATGGTCCATTTTCTCCCTTGAATGTTTCTGCAATGAACAGCCAAACTCCTAAAAACAATGGAGACTCACTTTTCAACTCAGGTGGCTGAGCTTCTGTTTATATTTTTAAATGCTTCTGTGTAAACTCTAAAATTTGTCAGACATCTGACTACTGTATAATAAACAGTCTTGTGATATTAACCACTGCTTCTCATGACAAGGTGAAGGTTAAATTTGACTTTCCTAACAGTACTTACCCTGAATATCATCATTGAATGTACAGTATCTGTTGCGATATTTATTGAGGAGACGAAAAGCGTTAGCATTGGCAAAATCTTCAAACTGGATCAGACAATTCATGCCATACCTGCAAGTTACAGGGAAATTTAAAATGGATAAATATATTTATACAACATAGGACACAATATACACCTTTTACTAAGACAATGGAGCTAGAGACTCTAGTGCAAAAATAGAAGTATTGTGACAGAAATGCAGCACAGTAACAGCAAACAGGATCACACCCATCCCAAAGTCCACACACAGAGAAACTGGAGTCACCAGGATTAAATTGTATTCAATTCAAGTGGCTTCTTAATATGTGTACTTATATACCTATATGTACATGCATCTTTGGACTTTTGGTATGAGAAATTTTCAGTGGTGTATTTGCAGAGGAGCTTCTCAAAGGAAAGGAGACACTCTTTGTGTTGCAGCTGCCACAGTGCATTACAGCAAATGACTGCAAAGGGGACACCAGGTAGAGAGACACCACCAGGGGCCCACTTCAACTGCATGTGGCCAAGAGATGAGAAAAAAATCTGCTTGTAGGATCCCATGGAGTGAGTGTTTCACGGTGGGACTGAGGGTTCATGGTGTGATTTCACAGCCACACTTCTGTGCTTTGGAAATGTTTTTCTCCACTGAGCTGTTTAGCAGGAAACCAGCATGCAATGACAGCTAGTGACCTGTAGAGGGAAAAGGCAGGAAATAATTGCAAACTTTCCATAATTGTTCAGTAATTTCCAGCAACTTCAAGGAGAAGTGTGCAGTTTATAAATTGGGTAATATTCAGACTGGTCCATATGTACACACATTCAGAAGTTTGTATGACTCTAGGCTGCATTAAAGCTTTGCAAATAAAATCTAAAAGGGACATAAGTACTAATCTCTCACACATAAATGTGATAAGGCAGTGAGAGAAAGTCAGGGAATGAGAAAGGCAGCTATTAGCAACCTCTGGGCTGCAGGCAGATGAAGGGTCTCTAAATAGCTGCACTTTGTTAGAGGCAGCATCACCTTACATATCTTCTATTCAGACTTTGCTCCTTTGCAACTGAAATCTGTGGCAGAACACCCCTGCTTTAGTGCAGAAACTGATACTGGATAAAACATACTCCATTTGTGAGCTGTGGCTTCTGTCATGAAAAGGTCTTTTCATGGCACTCACAGTGTGGACAGTCAGGTTCTCCTAGAAGGGCCTTGGATTTTTTATTATTACTATTTTTCACTTCAAACATATCTGTCAGTAAGGAGACAATGATAAGCACATGCATTGTGCTCCTTCATTTGTCCATCATGAGAATCTCTCACTTGATAAACCCCCTTGTCTCAAAAAGGGACAAAGGTTGGCTCTGACACTTGTTTCTCATTCTCGGTGTTTGCTTTCAGGAAAAGGACCACAATGGGGACAGTTTTTAGTAGGGCCTGCAGCAACAGGACAAGGGGTAATGGTTTTAAACGAAAGGAGAGTAAATTTAAACTAGGTATAAGAAATATATTTTCTGAAGTGAGGGTAGTTAAAGACTAACACAGGTTGCCCAGAGAGGTAGTGGATGCCCCATCCTTGGTAACATTCAGTGTAAGGGTAGACAGGGGCCTGAGCAACCTGGTCTGGTTGAAGATCAGCTTACTAATGGATGTTCCTCATATTCATCATTTGGATGTGTTAGGAAAACATAGCTAAGAGGGAAATGATACAGCATGCAGAACATCTGCTAATATCTCATAGCAAGCAGTTAGCAAATCTTTATGCAACTTCAGTTGCTATAGAAACTATTTCTCTAACACCAGTCTTATTTACTGGTATCACTGAGGAAGTGAAACCAATATCAACATTACTGACTTGCTTAACAAAATCAATGATCTCAGCCAGCATTAATGTACATGTGACCAGCTCTGTGAATTCCTTCCTCACTTCACATTTGTGATCTGCAGCATGGGACAGTGCACAAGTTACTTCTATTTCCATCTTTGATTCCTGTTTATTAACCAGAGCACAAAAGAAGTATGGTAGCCCCTAAACATTTCACTTTTCTTTCTGCCCCAGTATAACAGCACAGTGCTGCAGTGCAAGTTCTTTTCACTAAGGTATTTTTTGAAGATTGTTTTCTTTTTCACTGCAGTACATCTACAGAGCTTTTTAAAGTATGAACTCCATTTCTGAGTTTATGTGAGCCTTTGCATAACGTGAAAACTAAAGTTTTCATTCATAAAGACCACAAACTGGTTATGGTAAGATCCAATGACTGGATGCCTTAAATGAAAGAACCAAGTATTTTGGATTCACAGTTAAAGATGGGAATTTCAGATCATGATCTTAGTCCTCAAGAGCTACTCACCTTACTGAAGTTTTGAGAGAAATTTAAAGAGCTTTGTGCTACCCAAAATCACTGAAATTAAACACAACTAGGCAGTTGACTTACTGAGTCAAATCTACCAGATAGTCTTGCTGCCCTTTTCCAGTGGTACCTTGGTGGCTGCATGCAGTGCCCCATCTGAGGGTGACCAGAGCAGGCTAAGGATAAACTTAGCAAGGAGTTTGAGCAAACCAGCATCTGGGGCCATGTGCAGTAAGATCTTTGTGAGCACCAACACAATGAGTCAGTTCTACTGTCCCTCCCCACAGCACAGCATTTCAGTATTTGTGTAATTCCTCCCATCCTGAAGGAATTCAGAGCTCTCTACAAAGAATGTTTGGGTAGCACCCAAAAGTAAAATGTAGCCAACTAGGGACTGGAGAACAGAAGTCCTTTAATATGTAACAATGCTAAGAAAAAGTCCAGCTCGGGTAAGAAGGTGGAGAATACTTGGTACTGCAAAAGGAAAGGGTGTCCTGAGAGCTGCTACATGTATTGAAATCCAGCCAATAAATTGCAATGCTGAATGGGATTTCTTCAGTACCTTTACGTATCTAAAAGTTGGGAGTGTAATGCCCAGCTGTGTATTGCCCAGCTGGACAATTCTGGCTGCCCTCTCTGACCATGGACAGAAAGGGCATATCCAGCAGCAAATTCTTTCAACTAGTCTAAGTGAAAAATGGAAGCAGATAACATCTCTGGAGGTGCTTCTTTCTTCAGAATGTCTGTGAAGGCAGAGTAAGACGACCAACCTAAATTTAGATATCAAACTTTAGACACCTAAATTAGGAGAGGTAATCTAATATTATCTAATTATCACAGTCAGGAAGATCTGGTTGGGAACATCTTAAATATATGTCATGCACCTTAGGTCACTGGCTTATCACCCTTTCACTGCAATACTATGCTGCCCTTCAATGTTTGCAATTTCTTTGTTGATGTCTGCAGAAACTGCCCTGCTCCATCCCTTGTGTGTGGTGTCCAAGTGGTCCCCTGTCAGCAAACACATCCAAAAAGAAATATTTGATGAAGTGAATTATACTGGCCTATCTTCTCCCATCATAATGTTTTAATTTTAAAATGAAAACTGATTTTGCAAAATTGTCTTTAATTGGAAACACTGTATTTCCCACTAAGAAACCAAAATTAATGAATTTTTTTTGAGGAATAATTTTTAATGAGGTATGATTTTGTTGAACCTTCTGTTCTGTTTAATACATAACATCTGATATGAATGCAGTCCCAGTTAGTATGCATATACTTGCTGTCTATAGGTGCAGGATGCCTTTTAATAGAAAAAGTGTTTGTAAAATGAGTATTTGAACAGGGGTTTCTGATGATCCCTTCCAAGACATTGAAATGTTATTTAATTTGCAGCAAGAATTGATCCTGGCCCTGCAGAGAGATCTTCCGACCTGCTGTGATAGGAAGAGACTCTTGAGGTCAGTCTGCTTGGCTGGTTGTCAATTCTCATAGATTCTTCCACTGATCCATGTGACTCATCTCCTAACTTTCAGCTGAGACTGAAGATTTGGAAGCAGATCAGCAGGTCACATCAGGACTGAATGTTTTCCAGTCCAGGAAAGGCATGGCCAGCTAAGGTTGGCTCTCTCCAGCAATCTCATCCTGACTGTCAATGATTCATCTTCTCTAGAGCATTCTATGATCTTCTTGGCAACTGGGACACGAGTAGTTAAACAGCCAAGATCTGACTGCCTTTATCTACAAGGAAAGCTCAAATGTAAACCATCAGGATTTCAGACTGACAAGGTACATTAAAACTGAGCAAGTGCCATGGTCCAGTGTGCTATGGTCCAGTGCTTTATCTCCCTTTCAAAAAAGGGAAGGTTGTATTTTTTCAATGGTTTTGGGTTCCAAGTGTTGCCATTCCTCTTGGACACACTGCAGTTTGCATTTCATGGGGTCTCTGCAGTTCTGTTTCCTTGTGGAACTGGAGCTTTCCCCTCAGCATGAGTCATTCTTATATTTGTAGGCTGTCAAGTAGGATGCTTGGACAGAGGTGTTTTTGAAAGAATTCAGACATGCTGAAACTTGTAACTGGTTACACTACAAGAGTCATTATTTAATACTGTCACCATGTCTCCTGTTGGCTGCCAGACCACCATCTGGGGGAACCTGTTCTCTGCCATCTCTGGAATTAATTTACCCGTTTTATAGAATTGGAAACAAAAAGATACACTTTGTCAGTTCTTCCTCATCCAAAAAAAATTCACCAGTCTTTCAGGCAAAGATTATTGTGCTGTCTCATTAGTTTACTTACTTCATGTTTTTGTGCCACAAATAATTATTACCTAAATTCTGGCTCTTGTGTCTTGCAAAAATCTTCCTGTGAAAATAGCCTCACTGGGAAATGCTTTATAGAATGGTCCCATACACTCATTTTAGTCCCATCTCCAGCCTTTGCCTAGCAAATCTTGTACAAACAGAACTTTCAATGAAACAATATACTATTAATTAAAATAATAGCACAAACTGTCACCCTAATGAAGGATGACTCTAGGATCTAAACACATATAATATTATAAGCCTTTTGTAAAAATTATTACCTGAATTTTTTTATTAAGAAATTATCCCATTTTTTTGAAAACACACAAACATAGAATTCATGCTTTGTTTATTGCTGTATTGTTGTTCTGGTACTGTTACTATCCACCTAGACCTGGGCTGTGCCAAGAGAAAAGATGCTCTTAGCAAAGTCTGTATCCCCTGCAGAGAATGATACACATTTCCACTGCATGGCCTCCTGGAACAAGAGGTAGAACAAAAACGTGGAACAAGGGAGTGTGAATCCCAGAAAAGGAACAATGATTACATTGCTTTTAAATTCTTTATTCAGGAGACTTCTCAGTTTCCTAAACAATCTCATTATGCCATTTTTTCTTCCATCCTCATTTGTATGTACCTCTTTGAGTTCATCCAGACTGATTACAAGCTATGAGATCAGTGAGGAAAAAATTAATGAGCCAGCAGTTACCATTTGGGAAGCATCTGACCAAAACTGCCCAAGTCAGAACTTTAAGGGTGGCCTGAGGACCTGTGCAGTGCCTTTGCTGACCACTATCAAAAGGGCTTTTTTTTTTTTCCACAATGAGGACAGAGTATAATACATTCTTACATGCATGCATGCATGCAAAAAAAAGTATTTGCAAGATCATGTTCCTTTATGGAAAGAATCACAAGAAAGAAGTTCCAATCCTTGTTTGAATTTAAAGCTTTATAGCAGTGCTTTCACCCATTCATGATGCAAGGAATCTGCTTTGAGGAGCTGCAACTCCTTTTCATAGTCTTAGATAACACCAAGCAGAGAAGAAACAAATTGTCCTTGCCCTTGTCATCTTCTTATTACTGCTTGAAACACCAGCAACCAAAGTTCTGCTTTCCAAGAAAAACTAAATTATATGTAAAGAAGCCCATTGCCAGAAAAATATCCTGCTTTGCAAGTGCTCAGCATTTATGATTTGAAAAACAAAGTTCCACAAGCAAGTAAAACAAGACTAGAACCTGAGTCTGTCTGGTGTCCTGAGGCCTATCTTACTGTTAAATAGTTACTGTGACACTTGTCAGGCTTCTCATCAGACCAGCAGTGGCCTCCATACAATTGTATGCTCTGCCATACAATTCCTGGCCACAGGCAAGGGGTCAGTTTGGTCAGGCACCTCCACAGGAGGCCAGCTGAGAGCAGCCCTGTGGAGAAGGACTTGGGGATATTGCTGGATGGAGAACGGAATATGAGCCAACAGGGGATGCTCCCAGCCCAGAAAGCCAACTGTGTCCTGGGCTGCATCCAAAGCAATGTGGGCAGCAGGGCAAGGGAGGGGATTATGTCCCTCCTGAGACACCACCTGGATCCAGCATCCAGCTCTGGGGCCTCCAACACAAGAAGAATATGGAGCAGTTGGAGTGGGTCCAGAGAAGGCTATGAAGATGATCAAAGGGCTGGAGCATCTCTCCTACTGAAGACAGGCTGAGAGCTGGGGTTGTTCAGCCTGAAGAAAAGGCTCCAGGGAGACCTTGGAGCCAATACAAACTTAAGAACTCTGAGTCGTGGGTTTAGAAATCCCATGCTAGGGAGCTGCATCACAAACCCAACAGGACCTGCTGCCTGCCTCACCATCATCTTAGGCTACTGACAATTTCTAACATTGGGCAGGAGTCTCACTGGGTTGCTGCCAACATAAACATAGCCACCATGCTCTGAGGCACAGAGCCTGCTGTGGGTTCAGTGAGTGCTGTGTCAATAAAAGCACCCCTTGAAGCACAAAGGTATCAGGAAATCTCAGAATTGTAGAATTTTTTGGGGGATGTGCTAAGGATTGCTGTTCATAGTCATATGTCACTACTGTTAGAAACAGGATAGGGGGAAAATGAAGTTAAGATGAATTACAAGGTTTTTGGGGAAAAAACATCTTGCAAGTTCATAGTCAACTTTCATTATTATATCATTTTTATGGAAAAACCTCCCAACAACTATTTTGCACATCCTATCTCATTACTTTCAAGCACTAAGATCAGCACTAATGCTGCTACGACCATTCTAAAGCTTTTTATGCAAAATGGCATAATTCTGCTTGCAGGTGGCATGAGGAAGGGCTGTAGCTGGAGGCACAAGGCTTCTCAGGAGCAGGGCAAAAGCAGGAGATACAACCATATTAGTGCTGACCCTCAGATGTAGCCCTGAGCTACCCTCTGGCACACAACAGACCCTCACCCTGTATCTTCTGCACAAACAGAGCTTCTCCATCTGCACCTTACTGAAACTGCTGTGGTACATCTGGCATAAGTAGAAAGGCCCAGACAAAAGCCTAGAGCAGAGGGTTTTGTGACATCTGTAACTGTGTTACCCCAGAGGATTTGAACTCATGTCAATAAAACCCACAGTGATCCCCAGCAGCACATCTGGAACTCAGTCATTCCTCAGTAGCAGAAAATCAAGCTAATGAAACCTAAATATTGTTCCTTGACTTAAAATTTCATCCAGTGTCTTAAAGCAGATTACAGATGCTGGCTGGTATCTTATCTCACATCAAGCCAGGACAATGGACAGCTGGGGTGGCTCCTTCCATCAACATCACTTCTCCCTCATGAATGGTGTCAGGGTCCCTCTGGCCACGGGGGGTCTGAGGTAGATGAGCAAGGAGAATATCCACCTTGTATTCCATGAGGGCTGGATCTGGTCTACACAACCAGCCCTGCCAGGGCACTAGTAATGGTGTCCTAACAAACCCAGGGAGTGCTAGGGAGTGGCTTTGGGTGTTAGCAGTATATGTGAGGGCTTTTTTTAAGCCCATCAGTGCTTAGAAAATAAAGGCTAACCTTTCAAGATCAATTAGCCAAGTTAACCAGAGTATGTGAAGAAATAACATTGGGGCACACCTGTACTGGTGATTTTATTTCTGAAAAGTGCTGGTGAATTTGTGATCCATGACCCCGCAGAACTGCTGAAACAGAGGCGGCTTCTTTTCAAAAAGTTTCTGATTGTTGAAGAGCACATGAGACCTGCCTTGGTATGTTTTTGGGTAAAAGTTCTGGGAAGGCATTAGGCAAAGAGAAATCAGATATGAAACATACACAAGGAAAAAGAAATTCAGCAGAGGTATGTTTCTTTTCCCATCTGAGAAACTGAACACTTGATCTCTGGATGCCTTCTGTGCTCTGCCTCATGGCACAGGCTGACAGAAAGCTTGTTCCCCTGGTCATTCTGTTAATAAGCACCAATGGGAAAGGAAAGGGGAGTGAAGTTATGACAGGTTAATGAGGCTTCTGTGACACGGTTTGCTGGTGTGGGGAACTGCATCTCATAGAGTCTCAGGCTGCTGTTCCACACCTGCCAGCCAGTGACTGTGGCTAGAGCTCAGAATGGAGGCTGGAGTTCTGGGACAGGTCTGGCCCCTTGGAGCATGATGAAAGTTGCACAAGGATTTATCTGATCAGATATTCAAGTCCCAAAAATTTCGGGGTTTATTCAAATTACAGTGCTTGGACACTTTAGGCGAATACGTACTTCAGCCTAAAGAAATGTACCAGGTTAAGAGCAAGACTTGTCCTTTACCACAGTAATAGAGCAGATAGAAAACTGAAGCAGTGCATTTTCCCTTGTGAAGCACATTGCTGCTCTCTGTGAAAAAACAGCAATTTGTCAGACTGCTTCATTCAGACACAGGTAGGCTCAGTGGTCCAAATTTTGCATGTAGTTGCTTCCCAAGAGGAGGTAAAGGTGTAGCTCAGAACTGTTGTTAAAGAGCTTAGTCATTTCACATGTTTTAGGTGAAAGAGTAATGAATGGTGGTTTAGGCAGCAGGAAAACACAGGAATTTATCCAGCTGTTCCAGAAAGAGCTTTTCTTTCTAAAATTGCTCAGGGTGCCCACACTTTATTTCAAAATATTGGTATGGCTAACTCTGAAGCCTCTGGCACACGCCTGGTTTCATTACAAGGTGGGTATTCTGAGACCTTTCTACTGACTCTATGGGTCTCCAGCAACAGAAATTTAACATCTGTTTGATATTATTACTCCATTAGAAGATTAAATCTTCACTCCTCTGGCTTTTTTGTGGGCTCCAACACATTCCACTTCAGTGACAAACGTCCCTTGAGCCAGCAGTGCTTTGACAGGGTGGGAGGTACTCCTGCAGGGGAACTGACAAATGGTTTCCATGAGAACTTAAAGTACCCTCAGGAAGTAGACAGAATTTCTGCATGAATATCAAGATGAAAAAGAAACCCCAAATTGCAAGGGATTTGTGGCAAAAACCCGAAAGGTTCTTCCCCAAGTAACTGAATTTGGATGTAACATTACAGACTTGCATAAGAGATTGCAGCAGCTCATAGTCACAGGTTGCCTCAAAAGTGGAAGCAGGCTACAATAAAGCAGCATGTTCTTGACCTTCTGAACAATTTCTGCTTCCTTTTGTAACAGAAGTGAGAGCTCCTACTAGGTTGAATCCAATCATTCCAGTGGAAATTTGAGACAGAATGAACCTGTTTCATATGAGTTTGCCAAACCCAGGCTGATAGCAGATTATTCAGCAGCCAGAGTGCACAAGGATCCCACTCCAACAATGCTTTAAAGTACACTGGTGGTCAGGATGATAATATGGGGTAATGGTTCCTTTTGCTCTAGGATCTCCAAATACTTTACAGAAGTGCAAAGCAGAATTTCCCAGCCTCACTTTGCTGAGAACTTTCAGGGGCCTTACTGTGTTCAAGGAATTCATCCTGGTTAAGGGAAATAGAAAAGCATGGACATGGGCCCCAGGAACTTGATTACCAATACTTGGATGAAAGCATTAGACATGACTTCACTGCCTCCCAAGATAAGAGTTCATTGTGTCATGGTCTTCTCCCTTCAACGTGGACATTAGCTCATGTAAACTAAACACAGGAAAATAGCTGCCAATCCCTCCTCTCCAACAGCAAGAACAGAAAAGGCAAATTGTCTTTAGGGGGTGCAATGAGTTTGCACTTAACATCATAAGCCTAAATCTCAGAGCCAAATTTATGATGGCTGAGACCATTACCTGTGTTTTCATTCTATTGCTGCCATTCTACCATCAACACCAACACTGCAATACCCCCATGGTTTTCTGGCCAGAAGAAAGCAGGATAGGGTTTCCCTGAAGGATTAATTAGTGACTACAATCAAAATAAACAAAACCTCCACAAATCAACCCTGATGACTGTAAAATAGTTTCTGCTTCTCTCTTGTGATTTCCTAGTTGTATTTTACCAGCTTTCTAGACTCTAAGAATTTCTTCCTACTAGATAATGCATAAAGTATCTAACATAATACTACAATGTAATCAAATGACATTTCAGTCAAGATTCTTTATCAAATATAAAGAAAGTTCAGCTGAGACTGATTAGCCCTCTGCATTTCTGTCCCTGTTTCTTCCACCCACAGCCAGCTGGGCAGTCCCACCATGTGTAAACCCATCCTTCTCAGTGGATGGGTAGGTGCTGTGTCAGACACTGGTCATGGTGCCTCCTACCTCCAGGGAGATGGGGGAACTGTGAGTTGATGACACACGTACCACCCACTCCCTCCCCTTTGTGCAGGAACACACACACATCCAGCTGGCTGGAGACACAGAGGGAGGATCAAACACAGCTCCTTCACTGGGAAGAAAAGACAGGCAGCAGCTTGGCAATCAGGCAGAGACTGCAGCTTTCTGCTGCTCCTTATCAGTATCATCTATGGCTTTAGGAAAGGTAAAAAAAGCTGCTTAGGAGTTTTCCAAATATGAATCTTTTTCCTTAACAATTGCTTTCCTTCTTATGATAATCTCTCTGGATAGGAGATTTGAATACATTTTCCTTTATTTTTCAGAGAGAGGTGCACAGGGCTTGGGTGGGAGTTCTGCTATTCCCATGTTAAATTCCTGGGTACATCAGAGACCCTCTCTCCCAGTTAGTGAGTATGATGGAAGGATGCAGCTGGTCTTTCCCATGTTTAAAAGGACAGTGCTCATAATCCTGGCCTTCTCACTCCACAGACTTAAATGCCAGCAGGAAAGTTCCTATTTTTGACAAAGCCATAGAGTGGCAGTCTGCAAACTCCACGATATATGAAGGAACATGCCATTTCCATTGACATAATTTCTTTCACAATGGCAAAACTTCCTTTATAAAGGGTAAACAAACCAAAGTTTTCGTTCTGACTATGCTGAATGAGGCTCATAAATACATGACAGAGGCCAGATACAGCCCATAGGACACATGTTTGACACCTCTGGCCTATGTAGATAGGAAATGCTTATAAATACTCAGTTCCATTTCAGTTCTCTGGAGACAAATATTTTTGACACAGAGTGCTCAAGCACAAAGAGTCATTTGCAGACCACCCAGAAGACTTGCATTGAGAGACCTTCCTTTGCTTGGACAATCAATTATACTAATGTTTATTTCAGGAGTTGCAACATTTGTTCTTAAATGGAAGCAGCCCAGAGGAGCCATGTATATAACCCCACTTACTTGTTGGTAACTGCCTGCATAAACTCATCAATCAGTTCGTCGTACTGTTTCCCACGAACCCTCTTGTGTTTCAGTCCAATATACAGTGGATCATTCAGGAGAGCCTAGGACACAAAGCAATTCTGTTGACATCTTCCCTTCTGCAGATGGACAGAGATTTATGTCCCAGACAACCAAAAATCTTTGTCTGATGTAGTTGTGTTAATTTTACTTACTATGGCCAGCTCACATGCCTCTTCCCAAGCAGGAGGTGTTTCTGTAGGAAGTTATGGCTTATCTTTTAGCATAAATAAAGTCAGAGGGATGCAACACTTCCTGACTGCCATAGGCAATGGAGCTCTGCATCCCCAGAACAGCTCTCTACCAAAGGCTCTCTGGCTAGGTGCCTCACTCCTAGTGAGTAAAACTGACCTTGTGTGGGGACTGCTCACTGTGTATTCAGTTCTTAATTTTGCACTGAGGGCAGGATGGCTGTTGACCATAAACAGTGCTTCGTGCAATGAAGATTGCTTGATGTAACTTTAAATGATGTGTCATTTAGGCCTTTTAGGTGACAGCACAGAGTTGATCACAATCAGTGATCAGATGGCAGAATGTTCCCAAAATGTGCACCTACCTTGGTTATCTGGCAGGTATAAAGCCAAGGTATTTTCATACAATAGATTAATTTATATTTTGGTTCCCAGTAGGAACATAAAACAGGCCATTCCTCCAACCAATCCAGAAGATGTTAAGTCAACATCCATAAGCCATCTAAAAAGGACTGGGTCAGCATGGAAATATCACATATTTTGGGGAAAATTACAGGACAAACACTGGCAGGAGACAGGTGGGCCAACACCTCTGAGAGTCACTGCAAAGGAACTCTACTTCCTTTCCAATTTCAGGAACTGAACTATCCACATGAGGGGAGGATGAGCCATCAAAGTTATTGTCCTCCAACCATATAGACCTAAATATTGGCAAGTATGCTAATACCAGATCTGTTTTTACAGCCACAGCTGTTTTCCCTTAGAAGGAAACATGAAAGAGGTTTTCCTGTGAGTTTGATACATTAGGGTTCTTCAGGGCTATGAAACAGAAAGGACACACATTTGTTTAATTTCACTGATTGCTCCTGCAGCATTGTGTGCTCTGGGCCCTGTTCACAGAGTACAAAATTCTGCCACAGACAAGGTGAGAAATGCTGAGCTCTGAAAAAAGATTGATTTGCTGAAAGTGTATACAAAGTATCATGGACTGTCAGAAAGAAAAGCTGGCAACTGATGCTAAAAATATAAAATGACTGCTGTATTTACTGAGCTCTACCTGAGATTCATGATGCAGTCACCCTTGGTTTACCAGATATTAATGGGCAGATATGAACAGGATGAATGCCTGTAAGAGGTATCTGATTTATGCACTGATAAATGAGTTTACCTGGGATGCTCCCAGGATGTGCTTAGGGTTCAGTTAATCTGGGTTTATGCACGTGAGAAAGACATTAAATAAATAAGCAAACAAATTATTTATATGGTGAGGAAATACACTGTTCATGTTGCTGGAAAACAGTGGTTTCTGTATCTTAACCCCAGATGTGGAAACTGCCTTCACAGAGAAGTTCCTGAACACATAAATTACATCTAATCTTGGGCTTGGACTGATGCTCTAAGTCCCTTTTTCTGATGCCCTCTGACCTTCACAGGGGCATAAAAGTCATTGGTGCCATTTTGGATTTTAGTGTCTCCTGTCTGCTGAGACAGAAACAAGGTGGACATGCATGGTCAGATGCTTTTCATGGGAAGGGAAGCACTTTTATCCAGGCTACTCTGGGAGAAGCTCCCGCTGGGAGGTTCAAAGTGCTGGTGGCATGCAGATCAGCGTGGAGGAGAAGGAAGAGATGAAGGATCCAAAGTCAAGTACAATGTTCTATTGACTGCAGACTGCAGTGAGAGACTGAGACTTAATTCCTCTTCTAGCCTCAGTGGGTCCAAACTCAGAGTTCTCCTTTTTCACAGATGACCACGATAAGGCTGAGATGAGCACACCCTGCTAAAGGTGTAACATAATCCTGGGGCCAGAGACCAAAGAGGTAATTGAGATTCTCAGATGTCATCTATGGACACTGATTTTGCATTCTTTCATTCTTTTCAAGGGTTCAGTGTGAGAGACTTGGGGCAGCACTGAAAGAGGTGCAGAAAATTTAGCTGTCCAATGAGCATCAGCATGTCTGAAAATGTCAGCATTAATTTGTCTTCATACACAAACTCAAAGCTCTTATACCCCAGATTTTTTATATCCCTCAAGAAATGTGTGTTTGGTTTACGTGGGGTCATGTGGAGCACAAGTACTTTTTACAAAAATGGACAAACACAAATAGCTATAGGATATTAATTTTAAAAAGACATCCTCACAGATGTCCATTCTGGCATTGCTGAAATGTTTCACTTTGGCCTTTCTGAGCCAGAGTCATAAGGCAAAAATCTGCAAACAGATGGAGCCCTCTTTCTTGGTTATCATGCACAGTAACATGTGCAATCTAACAAAACAGTGACATTAATCATTCCCCAACCACTCACCAGGGATTCTCCATTTCTGGAATATAGTCATCTCTACACAGACACGAATATTTGCCTGTTCCCTCACAATTACCAGAGGAAGAAAAATTCTGGGACTTCTTGTACAAAGCCTGTCAACTCACTTTGCCATGCTGGAAGGTGGAGCTGAGCTTTCAGCTCCAACTGGTAACACTCTGAGTCTTCTCACCAGGGGACCATGAGTCTACTTAAGTGTTTATTTCAGCTACCCATAAGAACAAAAGGTTCTCATGCATCAAACAGGAATTAAACCTTCCCACTTTTCTGCAGTGTTGGTCAAGCCATCATCTCATCTTGGATATCTCCAGCTTTGTCTCCACATTTAGGGAACTGCAGTTAAGCATTAATCTTAATTCTTCCCCCAAGCCAGATTTATGTAAAATTGTCTTACCTCGTTGTTTGTGCCAACATCCAGTAGGACAGGGAGACATTGTTGTGGGTTAACTCCACCACAAGCTGTGTACAAAGCAAGCTTTCCAACTGGGATACCCATGCCATAACTTCCTAGGTCTCCTAAACCAAGAATCCTCTCTCCATCTGTCACCACGATAGCCTAGGAGGATCAAAAGAGACTGTTCTATGGGGTTGCCAAGGCTCTAGAAGCAGAATCAGCTCCACTGTTTCCACACTGATGCCGCTTTTGCAATTGTGCAGTGGCTATTTGCTCCTGGTCCATGACAGCATGTTAATTAGCTGTTAGCAACTGGGGGCTGATCATTTTTTGGGGTAGAGAAAGTGTGGTGAACAGGTAGCAGCTCACAGTGTGGGACAGCAGCAGCTGCGCTGGAAAATACTTCAATTCACTGTAGCAGAGCCCAACATGGTTTTTTGTGCATCCTCAGCTGTACTACAAGAAGTATGATAAAGGAGGTATGTCTTGATTTTTTTTCATCTTTTTTTCTAGAAGAAAAAAGTGTGTTTAGGAACTGCATCTGTGAAAGAAACATATTTGAGTGTCCTTATTCAACATAAACTATATTCATATGTAAACTTTTTGCTATTTGCTTTTCCTTCTGAGTCAATGTGAAGTGCTAGCAATGAGAAAGTCTCTTTTTGGGTGGGCTCCATCTGGTTTTGGGTGTGTGCTTACTTCTTCACCACACCCAGAGGATGCAATTGGGATTGAAAGGCAGTATGGATAGCAGTAATGGAATAAGGAAAGCAGCAATCACATGCACTGCTACAGGTTTATCCTGAAATTAAATAGAGTTAATATTCAAACTATGCAGAGAATATTAAAACAAAATTAAGTTCTAATGAATCAAAATATTTATCTAGAGCACTGATCCCCTTTCATCCAAATAAGTAAGTGTTCTCAGGCAAACCTAAAAACCTCTCAATGACATTTAGATATCCATCAGAGAGAGAAAAATTATTCAGCCTAGGATGTGCTAGAGCACTTTATAGGTACCAAAGCTCCTCAAGGAAACACTGAGAAATTAATCAGAACAGAAAATACAGCATGGGAGAAATGTATTTCTATTTGTAACAGAGAGAGAAAACTGGATTCACATTTGTTTGTGGTCCTTTGCATTTGAAAAACACCCCAGAAAAGAGCACAGTTTCTGTGAGCACCTGATACACAAGGACATTAAAGTAATGTTTTTATTCACTCACATTCATATAATCAGAACTCAACAAATAGGACATTAATCTCTGGCTGAGCAGGGCAGACCCTTCTACATGAAGGCAGGAATTTACTGGTTTAACAGTTAGGAACCTCTTTTTCTACTTCCATCTGTGATATCAATTTTCTTGATGACTCTAGTGAAGTCACTGTATCAAGGTTAGGGTTGCAGCCATCTACATTGAGTGAACCAACAGAAAACACTCATTGGGAAGGATTTTGAACAGCCCTGTACAGCAGTAATCCTGGTGGGGATTCAAGATCCTGAGTGCACTTCTAGGGCAGGCATCCCACAGAAAGAGGGAGGAATAAAGGGAGGGAAGGCAGGATGGAAGGCCAGTGCAGTAGCTTGCATGGCAGCACACTTGTCTTGGAATAAAATACCTGTTTCTACACCACCCTCACTTTGAGTGGCTTGAATTCATAGCTGCCAGGATGACACCCATCCTGTATAATTCTTTGCATTCTTTTTGCTTTAGCTGGACCATTGTGACGAAAAGAGTACAAGACTAAGGAAACAGAGAGAAAATTGGCAAGGGAAGGCACTCCTGAGAATGGCCAGCATTTTATCCAATATTTCTTCGTGTCAGGATTCATTAGCTATCCTGGAAGAGACACAAAACCCCCACATTCCCATGTAAGTATGATCAGAAATGGTTTCTTCTCACTTGTTCTGTTTCTGGTACTATGATTCTTTCAGGGCAGCCCAGGTTTGACAGGAGGGTTGAAGGTGTGGCTCATTGGAGCTTGGCTGAGGCTTTGCTAAGCTAAGCAGGACACCAGCACCCTTTCCAGCCCTTCCAGGCAGAGGACTCAGGGCTTGGCCCAGATTTCCCATTTCTACAGTAAGCACTATTGCAATGAAGCCCTAGTGAGCCAAATCTAATGAAAAAAATGTGGGTACCATCTCCAGGTATTTCTCCACTGTCTTTAGTGGGTGGTGTTCAATGGTGGGGAGTGTTCAGCCTTTAAAAAAAACCTGGGTCCCTCTAGGGACTTAGGTGCAGTCCAGGTGCCTCCCTACTTATCTCAAAATCTTGAGTGTTCCAGTATCTACCAGTTCAGGCATGAAGAAGTCTGAGCACAAAGACACAGGGAACCTTGCAGTCCATAACAGCAATACTGGTAAAATGAGCTGGCTTTGTAGTCTGGCAAACCTGGAAAGTAGATAGTCTCAATCTCTTTCATGGACCACTGCCCTTCCTATGTTCTGTTTTGGGTGCCAGAGCAGCTCTTTCAATAGCAATCTCTAATCTTTCTGTGCCAGTTTCCCCATCTGCAAAAACATTTCTATTAGCCATAATGAATTCTGCTCACAGTTCTGAGTTGGAAACAAATGGAAATACTGAGTTTATTGGACAGAGCAAGGACAAAATACCTAGACTGCCTTTCTTCTCCATGGTTCCAAACACAAGTTTATATGACTGTGATCACTTTTTCTGAAAACATGTTAAATTTACTCTTTTTTTCCTCTTAGAAATGGAAAATTCTTGCAAGATTTTCTCAGCTGCCAAGCCTTTGTTCTTTGAAAGAAGCAGATGACTGATAGGGGACCAACACTCTGTCAATAGCCATGGAAATTCCCAGGAACGTGTACTTTCAGACTGATAGAATAAGGTGAGATGACTGGCAAGACCTGTCTTAAGTGTTGACTTTATTTCATGCCAGGGACTTGCCCAGCCCTGAGCTCTAGTGAAAAACACTTCACAAGAACACTTTTTGGGTGGGGTGTCAGTAATATTTTCAGCTGCTGGATATCAAACATGATTTTCAGAGCTGCCAGTGTTCTGATGCATGACTCACTGGATTTGGGAAGGAGTCCCACAAGCATGTTAACTACAGAGATATCTTAAAGAGCTTTGGTATAAGTTAGCCACACAATTCTTCAATACACTGTATCTTACTTTTTCACTAGGGCCCCTGTACAAATTCATTGTCATGCATATTTTTTTTTTTTTTTACTGACCAAGATCCTGCTACTTCTGAAGTTTCTTGACTGCATACATATATGACAGAGTCTCTGAAGTCCCATCTTGACTGGAAATTGAAACTGAAGTTCACCCTGAAAATTCTCTGAGGAAGAGAAGCATTTTATGCTTGTCCTTTTAAATAGCCATTTCTGTAAATGATGCCAAGCAGTTCCACTAAATTTTGCACCAAACTGCCTGTAATTTCCCAATCCACAGAAGACATGCCACATACCTTAACATCTTCTTCAGGCCAAGAGTTTAGCATTGTTGCAATATGGCCTTTGTCATGGATGGTGATAAACAATCCCCTAAGAGAGGAAAAGTAAAAAAAGAGAAGAAAAATAAGCCTTGTAATAAAACTAGTAACTCCAAGATAAAAGAAAACAGGTGAACTTGAAAATGGAAGGATGTGAGCTGCTGAGTACAAAACCAGGCAACTCAAGGATACAAAAATGAGACCTCAAGGGACTGCCAATAGCAAGGTAAATTCTCATTTTCCAACCAAAAGGCTCAGCATCCTTAATGACAACTTCATTCAGCAGCCACCAGTGTTGCACATTTAACACTTGTGAAACACCTTTGCTTCAGGGAGCAAACTCTGCCTTAGTGCAGAAGAGTTTTCTAGCAATTTAATTCTAGCAATTAAACCAATTTTGATAAATGCAGTGGAGGCTGATGGTTTTACCATAAGCCTCAATACACTTTCTTTCCTGAGGAGTTTATAGCTCCTGGCCATCCAAACAATGAAAGCACGATCCTTCTCACCCAGCTACCAGTGTCAATGATGGGGATGGCTACTCCAGAGCTAGATATTTTGGGTCACCTCTCTAATCCCCAGAACTCCAATCTGACTGTATCAATATCTGCCATGACATTTGCTTTGATCAAGCCAAATCTGCCCTTGTTAACACTGTTTATTTTTCCCCATGAATATGTGATCTCAGTTCTTGATATTCACCAAGTGAAAATCATAAAAAATTATGAGAAGTGAAACAGAAAATTAAATATTTGGGCATGACTTCAGTGTGAAGTGTTTATATGGACAATAACACAGCTGATTGCACTAAAGTTAATCACTCCTCAATGCAAAGGTCTTCAGGATTTAAACACAAGTGCCTCCTTTCTAAATAAAATTAGGAGCTGGAAGAGATCTTTTTTCAAACATGTTTTAGATTTGTGGCTCACTTTTCCCTCTCTGCTGTTGTTATCAAAAGACTGTCCATAGCAGGGATTCTTTCAAAACCCAGGACTGCATTATTTATATTGACTGATCTCTGCTCTGATACTCTGGGATTTTGCTGAAGTTCTTTTTAGGCTGCACTAACCCCAAAAAAACCAACCTGGCCTCTGTACCTATGTCAGGGAAACTTGCTTACATTGCTCACAGTGCTGTCTAATCAGCCCAAAACAAGGGCTCTACTCGAGGACTCCCCTTGGCAGGAGGGTGCAGCCATTTTCCTTGCCTTGTTATCTGCTCACAAAAGCAGGAGTTGTGTCAGCAATTAGTAATAGTTGGAAAAACGGAGAGATGCACTTTTGTTGCTTACATCTCTCAACTATTGCTCAGCCCCAGAAAGTTCAGATCCGGTCACAGTTCGGGCATCTAATGTGAAACATTAGGGAGAAGAAGCTTGGAAAAAAACCTCCATTGTGAGGCCATAGTGATGGATAATCAAACATAATTGGGCTACTCACTCTGGCAAGGGCTTATCTCACGTGACTCTTCTAGGGGACAGATATCTTCCCACAGTCAACTGTGGGGTTCCCAATGAAAGTGCCCTTTACTTCGAAAAGAAGAAAAATAAAAGTGCTGACTTCAACACTGATCAAGTCATAATCACACAGATCAGAAAGGCAAAAAAGGAAAATAACATTTCATTTACTCAGTGTAATTCTTTAACACTGTGCCAACAACCAATGAACTAATCACATACACATGGCTTGCCTCAAAGACAGTATTCACAGATGTCAGTCTTCACAAAAAGGGAGTACTGTACTGCTGCTATCTATGTTTAGAGACCAGTTATCAACTGGGAATAAAAAATGCAAATTAGTAACATCACTGCATATATTTCAGGATGTGATATGCTTTTAGAAAGAATGCTGTTGTCTGAAGATAATATTTTCCATACATAATGAAGACACCTATTAAGTGTCTAGCCACGTGCCTCATGCATTCACATCCCTTCAGTACTGAAGGGGGTCCACCAGCTATTTAACCTTTGAAAAACATACTGAGCTCACAGCAGAAAATGAAACCCTACTGTCTACCCACTGCTGGGTGTGTAGCTTGATGGAAATGAGAGTTGTTTCATATAAAAGGGGAGAAGACAGCTACCCAATGCCCCTTGATTATGACCCTTGTATCAGGAGAGCAGTGGGCTGGTCTTGAAACCCTGCTTGGGATGTGGCAGTAGAGAGAGTTCAGCTTGGGTCTTCCAAAATCTGATGACTACTCTCACTATGCTCCTTGGGAGTAGGGCTCTCACAGCTGTTATCAGATTTGCTTAGCTTAGATAGCCTGGTTGGTGACTGAGAACCAAGCATAGAGAGACAGCCCTCTCAGAATTTGTGTTCCCCTCCACAATATCATGTATTTGATGCTAATTGCTCCTTACTTTACTTCAGGCAAAATCAGATGGCATATTTTAGACTAATACCCTAATGGCACTACCAGCTTTGCAAGAGAAACCATCAGGAGGAGCAGAAATGGTGATCCATGTGGGGAAAGTGACCTCTCTCAGTGACACAACCCCACAGGAAATGGGCATGTATCTAAGCATGTTTTGTATTTCACTAATGCTGAATCTGAAAGCCAAGGGCTCAGGTTCAATAAAACACCTAAATTTCCAGCGCCTTTTGACAATCAGCTGAAGCAAGTTCCTGAATCTTGTTGAGGGTCTGTGTCCTCCCATTAGGTGTTCAAGCATTCAGAAGGGGATCCTGATAGCATTGAGCTGGAAATCCCTTTGCAGATGGAATATGCAATGACCAATTCTGACAGGCAGCTGAGCAAATTCATGGTATTTTTGAAGTGCAAAGGGAAACAGACACATCAGACTTTAGAGTCAGGGGTCACAGCTATGTCCTCATTTTGTATGATCCCCAGGAGAGTTGTGCTCTTCTTCCTGACAACAACTTACCTACAGAGATGAGCTGGCCAATTGTTAAACAAATGTGCCAAACTGGCAGAGAGTTTATCTATCCAAAATCCCTTCTGCAAGACAGGCAGAAGGAACAGACAAGCTCCACAAACTGAACTCAGTGAAAGCTTTGTTGATGAGTGAACAGGGAAGAGCAGCAGCCAGGTTTGTCTCAAGGACACACGAACACTTTACTAGAGGGTGGTGAGGCACTTGAACAGGTGACCCAGAGAAACTGTGGATGCACCTTCCCTGGAGGAATTCAAGGCCAGGTTGGATGCCTCAAGCAAGATGGTCTAGTGGAATGTGTACCTGCCCATAGCAAGGGGTGGACTACATGATTCTCACCATTTCCAACCCAAACCATTCTGATTCCATGATTATAGGAGAGGCAACAGGAGCAAAAGCTTGTTTGTGCCTTTGAGAACAGCATGGTAGAGCTCTGAACACTGAGAGGAACAGAATGGCCTACATGGACCAGTACTAAATAAGAAACATCCAAGTGGCAACAAAATAAATTAACTTGATTTTTCTGTGGAAAAGATGTGGCTTAAGCCTTCTGATGGAGAAATGAAACCTCAGCAACCTTTATAATCTTTATTCTGCCTTTATCATCATGTCTGCTCCAACTCCCTCAGGATTGCAGTTGATAAATTGCTTCAGAGAAACAAAATTAAATGAAGCAGTTTTCCTTTAATCTCCCTGGCACTCAATAACAAGCATTCAATTAAAATGTAAAGCTAAAAATGTAGATAATTTTGATCAAGCCACGTAACATAGGCATTGTGTGGGGCAGAGATACAATGTTTTTGCAGACCAGAAAACTCACCTGTGCCCAGGAACCTGCCATTCTACATGTGTTCAGTCATGCATGGGGACAAAATTACAAAAACTAGAGCTGAGTAAAAATTAACTGCCTCAGCAAATTCAATCCAGAATGTAGATTCTGTGCCATTATTTCTGGTTAAATAGTAACCTTCAGAGAGCTGTTAGCTTCGTGGGTGTAATTAAAAACAGGGAGTGCTTCAACCTGCATTCATTAAGGTTTCAGAGCTGCAGTCCCATATTCAGTCCCTTAATGTCTTGGTTTCACTACAACTGCCTTTAGTTAAGGTAGAAATCAGACTAGATTTTATTGTACCACAGAGCATGTCTGTAAGAGTCCAAGAAACTTCAAGGAGAGTTACAGCTTCTTAATTTGAAATACTGAGGCAGTATTTCTGTCTGGATGTCAGCAAGTCCAGTCAAACTGCCCAAGCTGGGCTGCAGGATCTAGCAAACTGCAGGTCACTGCAGAATCCATCAAAGGGCTTGAGTGTACTCCCCCACAGGACCTCTTCTCATCCCTAAGCCAGGGACATTATCTTTTCTTTTCTGTTTTTATCCTGACTGAGTTCATGGCAGTAGTCCAGGACTCCAAAGCTACACAGTGTACCATGTGAGCCATAAGAAGAATCCTGCTCTGAGCCCCAGTACTGGTTAGATCTTGGCCATCCTAATGGCATTCTGAAAGTCCCACAATGACAACAATCCCTTAACTACAAGTCTCATTATAGAAAAAATTCAGAGACAAAGAAAACATGGCAACTTGATGCCCAGAGAAGTGCTACTAGGATACTGGTGATTACTGGTGATAAGTTTTTTTTTGCAATGACATTTCTGTTTTTTACAAGGAGTGATAAGACAAGGGATAATAGCTCTTTCAAACTGAAAGAGGGCAGGTTTAGGTTAGATATTAGAAAGAAATTCTTTAGTGTGAGGATAGGGAGGCACTTGCAACATGTTGCCCAGAGAATTTGGGGTCTTGCCATCCCTAGAAGTGTTCAAGGCCAGGCTGAATGGGGCTTTGAGCAATCTGACCTAGTGGAAGGTGTCCCTGCCCATGAAACTAGCTAATCTTTAAGGTCCCTTCTAACCCAAACCATTCCATGATTCTATGATTCTTTTAGACATTTGGGAAGGAATTAGTTTTAACATGTCTCAGATATTAGAAAAAACAAATATCCTTTAATCCTTTCATTTGATAACAAGCTATTTCTTTAAAAAGGCTAAGTAGTGTTCCCCTTTCTGACAGTCCTGGTTAGCAATGCTGACTTGTGAGCTATTTCCCATTAGAAAAAACCAGTGGAGCCAGCAGTGCTATCTCTAAAGCACCATTGTTTGTTTACAGAGAGTGTTCATTCCCCAAAGCACTGAGGGGAGTTAAAAACATTATGCAATTTTTCCTCACAGCTCTAAATCTCTCCTCACTTCCCTCCTACCCAGAAGTCTCTCTCCCCCTCCTAATGGCCTTTCCTTGGCAATTATCAAGGCTGCTGTGGCTATGTTTGCAACCCTCCCGGTGTAGTCTTGCCCCACTGCTGCCTCTGAAATCCACTCCAGTCAAATGCAATCAATTGCCTTCATCAACCTCCATGCAAAACCTCTTTGGCCATTGCTGTGCTCTTCTTCCAGTCTTGTCCTGTGCTGTGAGTTTGGGCAGCATTCCTATGACTTCAGTTACCTGCTTGCATCTATAAAATTAAAGGTCTCTTTAAACTTATCATATATGAGTAACAGTCAGCAATTATACCCACCAGTATTGACATCACACTGGTCAAAAGCCACAAAAGAGCAGAACAAATGATGGCACTGGATCACTGATATGTATACTAGCATGAAGCAAAAGGACATCACTCTTTGATTCACATGAACTTCCCTTATTAGCTGAGATTGAAAATGACTGCATATTTATGATCTGTAGAGGAAAAGAGAAACCACCAGAAGGACCTCAAAAGCTCCTAAGTTGACAGGAGTTGAAAAACACAACCCTTCCCACTCAACTACTGCAGCTTCATCCCTCTTCTCTTCACTCACTCCTCCAAATGACTGCTCTCTGAAGAATAAGATACTTGCTCAGTAAGGGAGGAATGTATTTGCACAGTGTTACCCAGTATTTACTGCAATGGCCAGGCTTGCTCAGGTTTTGGTATACAGCAGGAAGAACACAAAAAACCTCAGCTGCAAGTTTCACAAGCTTTCTGCAGAGAGATCACTCTATCAGCTTTGCTTATTCAGAAAAAGAGGTGTCTAATGGGCTACCGAGCTTTGTCTTATATAATTACTTGTTCCCGAGAAGAGGAACTGATGGAGGGAATTAGATTAAAATGCTAGTTTAAAGTCCCTAATTATCCAGATACTTCTCACCCAGCCAAGGAAGGGTGTTCCAAAGAATCTGGCTCCTTGGGTGTGCACTGCCATACCAGTTCAGTGAACTGCAAGACTAAAGGTAACAAAAGCTTTGTTACATTTCTTTGTGCTCATTATCATCTAGTCTGGGTGCTAAGAGAGGAACTTGCTCCACAAGTGAGAAGATGATACAAGCTACCATGTAAATTAACATTAAGAAAATACATATATTCCCAAAACTTATACCAGACGAGCAGGCATCATGAGTAATTGTTTTTATCTGGATAGGAATGGCTCCTTCTTGGAATATTAATCAAGGTTAAGTGTCTCCACTTACAACCTGAAGGTAATTAAATTCTACTCACATAAAAGTCCTTGAGCATTTTAACTTAATTTGGCCTGGACTTCCCTTACAAGACATAGGAAGTCCATGGGAAATCATTGCTTAAAAAAGCAACAAACAAAAGAGATGAGTGAGATCTTTGCCAGCATCCCAGCCGTTGGACAGGCATGAAAAAGTTGTGAGACAGCGGCCAGAAAGGCACAGTGAGTTATAAGGCTGGACAGCAAACGGCTCTGACAGGCATGGCACGAGCTGACCTTCTGCACTGATCCCACCATTCCCCACACAAAGGCACCGTGCTCTCAGAAAACCTGGAGCAAGACTGCCTCCGAGTAACACTGCAACCCACATGTCAGCACTGTTTTCACACTCAGGAAATGAAAGCCCACGTTGGCCTGTGGCGGTGGAAGGCGCTGCTCTGTGCTCTCTGCACTCTGGCTGAATGATGCCCCAAGCCCAGCTCACTGCTCCCTATTCTGACTGCAAAAGGGACATCTGCATTCAAGGCTGTGCTAGAGATGAAATAAAATGTGGTTACAGTAAGGGCCTACATTTGGTTTTATTTATTTTCACTTTCAAAATTCATATACAAAATTGACAGGTTGAGCAATATCAGCCTTTAGGGACATTTCCACCAGCTGCACCCCCACTGTTGACTTTTTTTTTGGTTCTGGTCTCTGCCAGAACAGGACAAAAGGCTTCAGAACAACAAAATAAACTTTGAAATTGCTTGGCTGTTTCAGGGAGCTTGAGATTACAAATGCCTGTGGGCTACAGACTTTGGAGAGAAAATATGTGCTAGCATGCACTGATTTGTCTAAATACAGTACAATTAATCACCAGATTGGACAAAATCTCTGTGATGATTCATCAGCAATTTTTTTTTCCAGATTTGTTTATAACAAAGGCCAAGAAATTTTCATTGTTTTAGGGGTTTTTTTTTGTAAATTTTAGGCTGCTGACCAGTACCCTGAGGTTATAATGAAAAAATAATAACAACCAAGCATAATCAACTATTAGTGAAATCCATTCAGAGACTTACAAGGCAATATATCTATAATTTAAGTACAGTAAGAGATTTAATTTCAAATGATCTGCAACATGAATAATTTTGTTACTACTATAAATGTCCTTAACGTTGTCATCATATATTGTAGGTAGGAAACCCAAAATTCAGTGTGGAAGTCAGAAGATACAGGCTCCAAGGTAAAATAATGAAAGATTCACTATCCACACAACCTCCCTAAACTAAAACCAGGAAATCTCCATGATCCCAAGGCATTGAAAGTTGCTAAGCTGTAGTAAACTGCCAAAGATCAAGCACAGAGAGATTTAAATGAGCACATACAAGCACAAGCTGTAGCTCTCCCCATGCTTTGGCACAGTCCAACCCCTGCCACAGCAGGAAGGTCCAGACCACAAAGCAAAGCTTTTGGATCCATCTCCTACCTGCCAAATTATTAACACCTACCATTATTTTTAGCAGTTTATTTTTTCCAGGCAAAGTGCAGTTATATGGTGTCCTCTCTTACCTGGTAGCTCATTTCAACAAATTTATCAGAAAGGCAAAGGACTCAAAGATGTTTAGGCATGAGCCTAAAGAATAAATATTCTTTCTTCATCTCCAGGGAGAAGTTGATGGAGAAAGACCAGCTCAGTACCTATTGGTCATTATGCAGCCACTTGAAAAGGCAGAGGGTTGGAATCAGGTCCCTAGTGAACCTCAGATATCCACATTGTAGGATTAAGGCAAGAGGCAAGCAGATCCATGTTGCTCTTGGCTTGTCATGAGCTGCTTTTCCCTACTGTATTCTCAGGACTGGATTCTCTCGTTGAACAAAAGAACTGCCAAGTCAGAGCACAATTCGGGCATTAAATCCTTCTTGTATTTTAAAACTTGACAACCCCAAATTTCCCAGTGTCCTTTCCAGCAGTGGTGTTTCAATATTGTTTAAGAGGACCTCTGAGAAGGTCTGTCTGTGTAAGAATCAGGCTGCTGGAGTCAAGGACTGGGTAAGAGCAAAGCAGGTCTGCAGCATGGGGTCTGACTCTGGCTCACCCCAGGTCTCCTTTCTTGCTAATGTACAGGAAGGAAAGCCCAGACTGTCTTCTGTCACCCACAGAAAAATTTACAGATGCAGCTGGGTAAAGACCAGGCACTGAGGTGAGACAGAAGTTTCCACCATCCAGGGAATCCATCAACCAGCAAGTTGGTGTTTCCCAAATTCAGTAACCTTTGCTGCATTTAAGCTCATCATGCTCAAGGGGATTGATATTCTTTGTTCAAAAACAATTTTAAGTGTAGGAAAATTTGACTTGGCCCTGATTTTCCTCTGCCTTTTTGGAGGTTCAGTCCTACAGCTGATTGTGTGCTGGAAGTATCTCAGTAACTGGAAGATTATAAGATTACAAAGAGAAACACACTGAGATGTTCCATCAGTGCTGTTGCTCAGTTGATTTAGACCAAGGAGCCCTTATCTGTTTCACCAGTAAGCACACAATGTATTCTGTTTCACTTGATAGTGCAGAGGTTAAGGTGGGATCAAAAACCCCTAGGAAGTTAAATTAAGTCCTACCCTAATTGTATTTCCTTCCTGTGCTGTGTAAATTCTTCCAGGACCCACACCTTCCCTTTTAAAGTGCACTGTAGGGAGCCCCAAGAATGAACACAGAATTAGAACAAAGTTTGACAAAAAAAGAAAGATTGGTTTGACAACACTAGAAAAATCAGCTTCTAGATAAATGAAATATAATGTGGTATATTTTTAGTGAATCCACCAAATAAAAAAACCTGCCTTTTGCCTAAAAACTGCAGCAAATACAGAAAATAGCAGCAGCTTTTATATGAATTCTTCCATATCAGGATCACAGAAGTGTTTGGTCTGAAGGGGACCTTAAAGATAATCATGGCAAACCATCTAATCACGGCAAATCTCTTGCCATGGGCAGGGACATGTTCCCCTACACCAGTTTGCTCAGAGCCCCATCCAGTCTGGCCTTGAACACTTGCAGGGATGGGGTATGCACAGCTTCCCTTGGCAATCTGTTCCAGTGCCTCACCACCTTCACAGTCAAAAAGTTCTCATATCTAATCTAAACCTACCCTCTTTCAGTTTAAAACCACTTATCCTATTACCACATGCCCTCGTGCAAGCCCCACTCCAGCTTTCCTGGTACTCCAGGGACTATAAGGTCTCCCTGGAACTTTCCCTTCTCCAGGCTGAACAACTCTAGGTCTCTCAGCCTGTTTTCACAGGACAGGATCTCCAGCCATTTGAGTGTCTTTGTGGCCTTCTCCAAACTCTCTACAACAACAGGTCCATGTCCTCCAGAGCTGGACACAGCACTGCAGGTGGGTCTCACCAGAGCAGATAGAGGGGAGAATCACCCCTCTTGCCCTGCTGGCCACACTGCTTTGAATGCAACCCAGGACATGGTTGGCTTTCTGAGTATGATCCTTGGCTGTTCCACAGCCCAATGGATAGTGCTGTCCAAGGTTTTCATGATAGTCAGCATCATTTCCCCTCAAATTTACATCCTGGTATTCATTATTCTAAGTAATTTTTCGCCCTCCTCCCTGTCTTTGGCATTTTTTGTTTGAGGTGGGGTTGTTTCTTGTGGCAGCAGAACAGATTTATGCCAGATCAAAGGAGAACACATTCTCTTGTATTTCCTTCACCAGGTCAATCTCTTTCTTTTGGACAACTCCACCTCTTCCTTCAAGCTTCTCCTGGTAAATCAGGGAATTTCAACAGACAAATCTAAATCACTTCTGACAGGAGCGGGAAGCCTGACCTTCATAAATCAACATGAGATTTGCTGTTAGCTTCTGTGGACCTGACATTTTACCTCATGTTCATAAAAGTTTCTCATGGTTTTTACACCCAGTTACCACCACATTTTTCCTACAAAATGTGAGGAAAAGAGAGAGAGAGAGAGAGAGACGAGACTGGAGATAAGGAATAAGGAGCGCTGGTTGTTTTTCTAATGAAAACACTGAGCTAAGTCCTTTTTCCCTCATTGCAATGTAGAAACTGTGTTTCACAACACCAGTAGAGTCCATCCCACTCCCCAGCCTGCATGGAACCTCAGATCAGGGACCAATACTCCAGCTCTTCTCTCTGAATGCCCACAGACCAAACTCTGCTTGTCTCCACAATATTTTAAAAAATATTTCAGTAAAGTGGAAAACAGAGAAGGGATAAGGGAAGGGGTACAGCACAATGAAAAGACTTGCCTGAAGAAAGTGGGGAGAGAGAGCAGTGGAACCTTTGAATTACTTTGCCAGCTCTCAGAAGTTCCAGACAGGCTGAGCCATTTTCAGCAGCCTTGGGCTCCCTCTGCATGACCTATTTTCTCCTCATTCAATAATCCTGTCCTACACCAATGGCTGTCTCTCTCCTGTGTGTCCTGACAGCCTCTTCAGGGCTTCCTGACTACACATGGTTTCTGTGAGACTTTCCACAGACATTCCCTCCCCTTCAGTCAGTTACAAGACCAATCTTTGGGTGGCTGTGGCCATGTTACCTAAACACACTGTTAAACACATTCCTCTTCTCATGCACTGACTTCAGCTGTGTGTGGAAGAAGGCTGAACCAGGCTGGTGGCAATAAGGGAAGTTATGGTGACTGGTGTTTTTACAAGAAGCAAAGATTGTCTGAAATGGTTTCAAAACAACTTTCAGGACAATAATCCAAACCCCAGAATTCCCACTCACTTCTGGTCTCCAATGTTTTATAGAAGAGGGAAGGAACCAATTCTGTGGTTAGGGACAAGTCTATGGAATTTACACTTTTGTTCTAATTCCATTTGGTTTGGTCTTAAATGTCCAGAAATAGCAGGTAACTTTCCCTCCTGCTGCTCAGATGGCACAACACCACCAAAAAAAAAGTCACTCATCAGAGCCAGACCTGCTGACAAGACAATTCTGTAGGTTGACTGATGTTTCATTTACTCATTTTTCATCAGAGACACAGATCATTATTCTGTCAGACTTCATTTTCACACCATCTGCATCCTGTTAACTTTCTCCAGGTTCAGCTTAATCCCAACATATTCTGCATTGTTCTGCAAGCAGTTCTCAAGGATATTTACATTTGTAGGGAAAAAAAAAGGGAACTTAAGCAAGTCTTTTCTGTTTCCCTAACCTTTTGCCAATGGTGATATAACTATCTTTTCCAGTCCTACTCTCAGGGAATGCCAAAAGCTTTTGAGGAGCAGCTGACAACCTCATACTTTCAAAGACCACTGTGTTTATGAATTAATCAGTGTCTTAAGAGACTGTGGTCTTATGCTACAGTAATAAACTACCCCTCACCATCACAGAAGAAATATAACCTGCCCTAAGTTTCCTCTTTACAATATCTCTTTGTGAAGAAGTATAGTCCCTTTCAAAGATACTCACAATTAAAAGAGATCCTCAGGCTTAAAACATACTTTTTAAAAGCATTGCATGTGTTCAGTCCTGTGCTCCACAAGGACCCTCAAGGTACTCATTAAATGCATTTTGCATTAAAAAAAAGGGCAAAAAAGGAAAAAAATCAAAATACTACTATGCACATTTTTTGTAGAGGCTTTGTATCCTTACTCTAAAGTAAAAAAAGACTTTCAACCACAGCCTGAAGGCTTATAGGGATGGTAGAAACATTTCCTAAAGAAATGGTGACTCTGTCTGTTAGTGGGATCAAAGAACCAAGATTTCTCCTTCCTTCCTTCATTTAGTGTCTCAAAGTTGCAAGCCCTGCTCTGTTACATTTCATTCTTTCTTTCCACCAAACTTCTGATTAGGATAAAGGGTTCCTAGGCTTTGAAAAGCAAACACTTCCAAGGCTCATATTCCCTAGTACCTAGGATAGCCTATCCTTTGCTTGAAGCCAGTTTTGTTATCACTGCTGCTGAACATAAGCAAGCCTGCCCCTCCCCAAGCCTTGAGCAGCTTGCTTCTGCTTCAGCACATCAGCACAGCTCCTGTCCAGGTGAACTGGCTATTTGGATTACTACCAGCCTGGCCCAAAAAGGACTTGGATCTGCCCAGATTTATCCTTCAACCATCATTATACAGCAGCATGGACATATGTGGAGGGGCAGGGGTAGTGGAAGGGAGGAGTGAAGGGATGCCAGGGATGGATTGCAGGAGACAGACTGCAAAGCTGCACACATGCAGATCTAGGACCTGAAGCTGGACAATTCTGCAAGAAATCTCCCTTAAGTCTGGACCTCTCCCTTGGTCATCATACACTGCAACCAATAAATTTTTTGTATGAAACAAGTCTAGTCACCTTGTAACTCTGTTTTCAGTCACAACTGAGTCCCCTCACAACCATTACAGAACTCGGGAGTCAAAGAGAGCAACAGATTTTCATAACAAAACTGAAGCCACAAGACACAAAATGAGGAGGAGCATAACCTGAGAAGTCTCCAAGAAGTGAGCATATTTGCCTATCCTAGTCCTGTACTTCTGTTACTGCCCAGAGCTACAGACAGGACCTGTGCTTAGGAAGACTTCTCTTTGGAAACGTTACTCTGTTGTGCTTATTTAACACAGTTTGATCACAGAAGAGAGGTTTTGACAGGGTTCTTAATCATTACTGCAAAAGAGGTGTTATTGCTTTTAGTACTTCAACCTGTACTTACAAATTACATAATAATGTATACTTCTTATTTCAAAAACTCAAAATACAAAACCAAACTTTACTTTACCCTGGAGGTTGTAATGCTCATTACATGGCTTTAAATAAGCAAATATTCTTATATCACCAGGGAGATGGCTGGAAAACAAGATAGGAAAAATATATTCAATACAGACACCTTCCAGCAAAAACTTCATAGGTCTTAAGCAACAGTGCCTGGATGTAATTTTTATAAATTTTATGGTACCACCTCTATTTCAGTCATTTTAAACCTCTGAGGCTTAATCACATAGGAAGAAGTCTGAGGTCAATGGAAAAAAAATCCTGCCTGAAGAATTTAAAGTAACTAGTAAAAAGAAAGGCAGCAGGAGTTTGGGGAAGGCAGAGAACCTGCTGGGACATCAGGAGCTATGCCTGGCCCACCAGAAGAAGTGGAGAAACTGTGGGCATCATAGATAAGCATGAGAAGAGTTGAAGCTTGCAAGTGTTTTTGTTCCTAGTACCTCTTTTCTACTGTTAAATATAGAAAGCCTGTTCATTTAGACTGCTAGCTGGATAGCTTTTTGAAAGAAAAGAACACCAGGTGTCTTATTCTAGTTGGAGCAGATAAATCTGTTAGCAGGGACTATGATGGAGCCCTGACCTGTAAGGAGAACTCTATCCCCTGGCCCCATAAAAGTGCAGGTTAGAGAGGTTTACCCTTTAAGGGTTTGTATATAGAGACTAAGAAAGGGAAAAGAGGCAATGAGTCCTGCCATTACAACAACAGTATCTGACAAACAAAACCTGCAGCCATGTAAATACAGATAAATGTTCTGATAAATGATTCTGAGAGAAGCCCTGATGGACATCTTGGGACTGTTTTTAGATGCTGTTATACAAGAGCTGCTTTGCTTTGCACAAAACAAGAGTTTTGTGCACTGTAATCTTTCCAGGCTCAACCTTCAAGTATAAAGTCAAGCACTAATGGGGCTGAGAAAGATCCCAGCATGAGGAAGAAGCTAATTGTGTCCAAAGGCTGCTGCTGCTGTGGCCACACAGCACAGACTGCACAATAAGCTGTGCTATACAGGCACATCCACCCATGTTGGAGCACAATGTGAGGTTTTAAAATGGAGATTTTAGCAGAAGTATTGGCACACTACCTTGAACTATGTGCCTTGCAGGCTAACTTCTAACATACATAATATGCTGCAGGACAGAAAATACATATTCCAAGACAGTAAGAGTCAGATTGAAAAAAAAAAAACATTTGTATACATTTTCCATTTAAGTCTCATCATTTTACATGATACAACAGCTCTTTTCTTTTCTCAACAAAAACATTCTTTGCTAAAACAACCTTGATTACAACCAAATCTGAAGGCAGGCTGAAATTAATTCTGGATCTTCAGAGAAACAAACTTCCCACCACAGGAAAACCAGTGGTTCAAGGACATGGTCATTTGCTCTTTCTTGAAGAAGCCATGGGCTGGAATCTAGAAAAGACCCAGCCCAAATTTAACAGCAAAACTGCTGCACTATGAGAACACACATTCCTATCACGTTTGTAAAATAATGTGGATTTAAAACATGAGAAAGACATGAGTTACAGGAAGGGGAATTCTCCAACAGAAACAACTGCAGAAAGAGTTCAGTATGTGGAAAGGCATCCCTGCTTTCCTGAAGATAACAATAGATGGAAAATAAAGGAAGCAAAGCTCCCAAATATTGTTTTAACTTATTGCAAGGTAAAGGCAGCCAGGAGGCAAAGATACAGTGGGTGTACAACAGGAACTGCTGCATGAATATTGATTACCTGAGAATCAGCAGTTGCTGTATTAATATTGATTAGCTGAGAACCAGCAGTGAGCAGTACACTGGCTTTATTAGGACTTTTCATCACAAGCAGAAGCAACCATGTTTGCCAAGACAATCTTATTCATAAAATGTTACTAATTATCTTGTCTACACAGCCTTTACATCTTTGAGATGTGCCTCAGGGACCTCCTGTGACCTAGACTCAGTAGAACTTGCCTCAGTTGCCCCATCTGTAGCACTGCTCTCAGCTGAAACTGCAGTCAAACCTCATGCTTGTGAAATCCTTTGAAAATTGTATTATTTCATTCCTTTACTTTGCAAATTTCTATAGCAAAAGCTTAAATGTTCATCTGACTATTGGTACATTTCAAGGTGAAAAAAAATTAAAAGCCTGCAAAGAAAACTGAACCATACCATTGCATTTTCAGGCTAGGTTAAAATGTATTTCAGAAAGCTAACAAGGGATTTATCTAAGCATTAATCATTAAAAAGGATTATGCAGAATGGGGTCTTCCAACATGGTACAGAGTGTTTAATGTTGCATGAATTTATACAGTGGCTGTTCTGAGCACAGAGGGAGGCACTGATGCAGAGCATGGTCTATGAAGATGATTCTAGTGGGGTAGTTTGTGGAAGTGTATACAAAAGTTCAAAATCAGCACAATGTATCCAAAATTCAACAATGACTCAAACAGCATTGCAGAGGGCACTCAGTGCTCCTGAGACAGCAGATGGGGAAGGGTGCAGTCCTAAGTTCAGCAAGCTGTTTGGGGACTGTACAGCAGTGTTTGAGAACAAAACCACTCTGTTCACTGTTTATAGGAAGAAGTCAGAGCTATTCTCAACTCCCCAACTCATCATCAAATGTACACATATGAAGCTGCTGGCTGGTTCACTTTTTGATGAGGGATTGAGTTTTAGATGTTTTGGGCCACCCACATAAAGATGGTGTCGATACAAAAGAAACATTCACATGAAATTTAAAAATATGCAAACATAGTCTCTTCAACTCACCGTGGTCTCCTGAAAGCCAAACCATAGTGCTGACAAGCCAGGCCAACTGTTGGGGTGTAAACTATGGGCATGAATTTCTCGATATCAGAGGTCAGCACTCGGTAAAAAAGCTTCTCATTCCTGTCTTGCAATGTCATAAGAATAATGTACCTTTAAAGTAATAAAAAACAGTTTTACATCAGTATTTCTGATAGTTCACAGCTTCACAAAAAGCAGTCATTGGATCCCTCAGTATACACTCAGCTCTCCCAAGCCCTGAAACTCCTTTGTGCTACATCATGAGCAGGTGCTTGGAACAAAATTTCCCAGAGGGCTTGGCCAGCTCCAACATCCTCAGTAAGGCTGGAGGTCACACCCATGCACAACCTTAGAATTTTGAAATTTGCATCAAAATGCATCATACACAGCTATCAATATATAATTTTCAAGATCAACACAGGTATTTGTGACACAGAAAAGCCAATGCAATTGGTCTACAGGGCAAGAGTCCTGCTGCCTCAGTCCTCAGAACAGTGGAAGCTGAGAGAGATGGATCGACTGTCCATTGCAGCAGGAATCAAACAGCATCTACCATCAGTAACCCTGATGAACAATACTGGATGCATTGAAAACTCACAAAGTTTAGCCAATACAATATTGCTTCTGCTTTCTTTTTATTTCTTCCTACACACTGGCAGTTTTTTTTCTGTCCTTCCATCCAGCATTTTAGTGAATGTATTGGGGATACAGATAGGCACATGAACTACATGTGTTCAAAATACCTTCAGTGCTCTGCTTTTTTCTTGTACCCAAAGTATACCAGAACTCTCCAGTAATGTAGTAGTAGTAAAAAATAACACCAGTGGACCTCTTGGAGCAGGTCCAGAGGAGGGTGAAAAAGATGATCAGAGGGCTGGAGCACCTCTCCTATGAAGACAGGCTGAGAGAGTTGGCCTGGAGCAGGGAAGGTGCTGGGGACATCTTCTAGCAACTTCCAGTACCTAAACAGGGCCCTAATAAAAGCTGGAGAAGGACTTTTTACAAGGGCATGTATTGACAGGACAAGAGGGAATGGCTCCAAACTGAAAGAGGGTATGTTTATATTAGATGTTAGGAAGAAATTTTTTGAGTGTGAGCTTGGTGAGGCACTGGCACAAGTTGCCCAGAGAAACTGTGGATGTTCCATCCCTGGAAGTGTTCAAGGCCAGATTAAATGGGACTTTGAGCAACCTGGTCAAGTGGAAGGTATTCCTGCCCATGGCAGGGTGTTTGGAAGCAGATGATCTTTAAGGTCCCTTTAAACCCAAACTACTCTATAATTCTGCTGCTGGAGAATGTGGACAGTTGGAAAAAAGTGACTCCACGGGAAATGTGTACATTGAAGGAGAATCCACAATTTTTCCTTGGGGCTTTAAAGAACTGAAAGGTAAAGGGGGAAGGGAGAGGAAATAAGATGCTTTTGACATACTTGTCTAGATCGTTAGATTGCTTTTCAAAGTTCTTCATCACACGAAGGGCTTGAACATCTTGGCTCAGGAAGCAAGGAGGGAGGAGGCCATGAATTCCCAGCTGTAGCCTTTCTTCAAGTGTGAAAGCCATTCCCTGGGAAGAGAAAAGGAAGGGATATTCAAATGGCATAATATGCACTGCCAGCTAGGATATCCAGGAATAAAGGAAGCAACAGCATGCAGCTCCTGTGGGCCTGGAGGCAGTCCTGCCCTGCAGGGAGTGTGGGAACCAGATCACTCAGACCTGCAGCTTCTGGATTAGCTGTCCAACAGCAGTTGTGCTTTAACACACTCTTTTGCCATCTGAATTTGGCTTATTTCTACAGTGTTTTTGACTTCTTAGTGTATATTCTTAGTGTTTCTTTCACTTCATACTCTTTTTATATTATTTCATTATCTCATGCCTAGTAGTTTCCATGGCCTTCCTGGAAGCACAGCAATTATCCTCTACAGATCACAAAATGTGTAGAATCATAGAATCATTCAGGCTGAAAAGACTTTAAAATTCATCAAGTCCAACCATTAACCCAGCACTGCCAAGTCCACCATTAAATTATGTCCATAAGCACGACATCTTACATGGCTTTTAAATACCTTCAGGTATGGTGACTTCACCACTTCCCTGGGCAGCCTGTTCCAATGCCTGATGGCATTTCACATGAAGAATTCTTTCCTAATATCCAATACAAACCCTTCTTGGTACAACTTGAGACTGGCTCCTCTCCTCCTATCTATCACTTGTTACCTGGGAGAAGAGACTGACCCCCACCTGGCTATAACCACCTTTAGGTGGCTGTAGAGAACAAGGCCCCTGAGCTTCCTTTTCTCTAGGACAAACACCCCCAGCTTCCTCATCTGCTTACCATAAGACTTGTGCTCCAGACCCTTCCCCAGCTTTGCTGTCCTTCTTTGGACATGCTCCAGCCCCTCAGTGTCTTTCTCGTAGTGAGGGACACAAAGCTGAACACAGGATTTGAGGTGTGGCCTCAGCAGTGCCCAGTACAGGGGGACAGTCACTGCCCTGGCCACACCATTGCTGATCCAGGCCAGGATGCCATTGGCCTTGCAGGACCCAGCACTTCACTTTGTTGAACGCTATACATTTTGCCTTGGCCCATCAATCCAGCCAATGCAGATCCCTCTGCCTCCATCAGATCAACACTCCCACTCAACCTGGTGTCACCTGCAAACTTAGTGAAAGTACCCTTCACTCCCTTATCTAGATCATTGATAAAGATGTTAAACAAGACTGGTCCCATTTCTGAGCCCTGGGGTACACCACTGGTGACCTGCCAGCAGCTGGATTTAACTCCCTATGCTCAGCCACCCAGCCAGTCTTTTACCCAGCAAACAATGCACCTGTCCAAGCCATGAGCAGTCAGTTTTTCCAGGAGAATCCTGTGGGAAGCAGTGCCAAAGGCTTTACTAAAGTCCAGGTAGAAAACATCCACAGCTTTTCATTCATCCACTACTGGGTCACTGTTGTAGAAGATCTATTTGGTGAAGCAGGGTCTGCTTTTCCCAAACACATGCTGCCTGGACCTGATCCCCTGGCTGTCCTGCACGTATCACATGATGGCTCTCAAGATGACCTAGTCCATGTCCTTCCCACCACCAAGGTCACACTGACAGGTCTGTAGCTCCTTGGCTCATCCTCACAGCCCTTCTTGTAGATGGGCTTCACATTTGCTAACCTCCAGATAGCAAAGATTTATATTTGGGTACTGCATAGTATACCCAACTCATCCACTTCAGTTACCTACTAGTTTACCACCAGACACAGTTTATAATGGCATATTAGCAGTGCAGAAGACAGACAGCCATGCTGGATGCTTTCTCAGTGCTAACCTTCTGTTTTAAATACAAGTAACACATAGCACAAGTCTTATTCAGTAACTGACAATGTCCCACAGCTGGAGCTCAACTGCAAGACTTTGTAGGATGACCCTGCTCTTACAGGACAAGGTCACGCTTCCTTAGGCAGAAGCCTGAGCATGTCCTGCTCCCTGGGCTGATGCCCCAGACCACCAGCAGTGCCCTGTGCTGGACTCAGCCCAATGAACAGCAATGGTAAATGCATTCTGCAGCCTGTGAAGGAGATTATAACAGTCTTTAATTAATGGTATTTCTGCTATGCTGATAGCAGATTAGACAGCAGGATGGCAGAAAAAATTTTCAGGAGTGTCTAAGGAGCTTAAATTCTAATGAAAACTTCACCCATAACTAACAAACTGGTTCAAAGCTTGATGAACAGCTGGCAGAGAAATATTAAAAATCTGTGATTATTGAACTACACCTACTTGAGCACACAGACACATGCTTGACAAAACGTTAATGAGCAGCTTTTACATAGCTGTTAAACTGCTGGTTTCTACCATGGATTTAGCTTTTCTGTATGACAAATAACTGTTATTATTGCCAGAGAAAAACTGAGAGCATATCTTGATGAACTTGGTTTTGGCAACCTTCCCTCCCCTCCTGTTGCTTGCTCCCATCCCTGTGCCATCCCAGTGGTTGTGCCAGTAAGAGCATGTGTGCAGTCACACGTTTAATCAGCAAGAGGAAGTACCTGGCTTGAAAATAATCACCTCACTTGATCTCAGAGCAGCTCCCTTGGTTGATGATACCACAGATGGCTCTACAGACACTGCCAAACCTGGGCACAGCCACAGGGGACACACAGCTGTGGGAAAGAACTGCTGGAAGAGCCATTTGCTTGTAAGTAGTGCAGATGCTGGCAAAAATGTTTGTCAAACTATCAGCAATGCCAAGGAACCTGTGCCAGGACAGAGGGAAGGACTGAAACTAATCTTCCTGTTTGCCAGATCCATGCTTTGCACATACATACTGTGACACTCTTTTCATGAGTAAAACGTGCACTAGCACAAATTAAAAGAAAAAAAAATCTTCATATATTTTAGTTAAGTTATTCAGCCTCCAGGATAGCTGAAAAGTCTATCTTACACACACTTTCATAGGATTTTTTTCCTACTCTCAACCAGGATAGAGTCAAGTATTTTGAAAAAAATTTTGCTGCAAGAGCATAGCAGAGAGAAACTTTTCCTCTTCCAGCCAGCACATGAGGAGTCAGCAGTTGCCTGGGAGGCAGGAGGCCAGGATTTTGCTGCCAAGCCCAGAAACTGCGTTGAGGTCTCCATAGTTGTTGTTGAATGTTGTACCCAGGACATGCCTGTTTCTGATGAAATGCCTGACATTTCTGACCCAAATTTCCTTCCTGGATAAGAAAAACTTTCCCCCAAATGAGTTTCATAGCAGAACTGGTACATTCCCACAAGATAAAGTTTGAGTTTTTGTAAGTCATCATTTATGAATTAAAAAAGAGGCAAAAAGTTCTCATCAGAAAACTTGTAATCATCTGCATTCTCCAGGCTGGAGACTTCTGAAATACTACACTAAGATCAACACTGGAATGAGCTCTGCATCAATATTTGGCTTTACATTGCCAATATTATATCACAGCAGGGAAAATACAGCTCCTGTGAATGTCAAAGTTTATCTACAGTGAATGGGCAAAAAAGAATACAATTTCAAACCTTTTACTTCCTGTGACTTTTGCACATGGAGGATAGATAATGAGAAACAGAAATACTTGCCAGCAAATACTCTACTTACTTGTCTAGAGAAAGTAACATCAAAGATTGGCCAATTAGGATATCAGACCTGTCCCCTGCTCATACCCTAGAACAGAAATGAAGCTAGCAAGCACAGTAAATCAGCAGTGGTTACTCTTCTGAAAAGGGTAGAAAAGACAGAAATGCAGTATCCTAGGGATTTCTGCATCCAACCGCTGAAAATCTTCTTGTGGTAATTTTTCAATAGGAAATAAAGTCCTTTCAGTGATTTTCCACAAAACAAAAGTGAGAAGTTTTAATATTTCATCAAATGATCACACATCCAATACAAAAAAAAACTTTCTGCATTTCAGCTCATTTCTATTCAAAATAATAACCATAGTGCCTTACAGAGACGACAGCCTGAATGGCCACTATAGGAACCTGTTCTTGTTTTCTGGGTTGGGCTCTGCCTGAATGACATCGCCAACATCCTGTAAGACCAGGAGCAGCTCAAACTGCTCCAACAGCTCAAGCTGTTTAAACATAATCACAGTTGTGCTGTTAATAGTCCAAGGCTAAGCATGGCAATAGTTACATACCATACCTCTAACTCACTGCAGTTCTGCATTTATTGCAGCTCTGCATTTATCTGAATGAGTTATACCAGTATAAGCATCTTCATACTGGAGCAATCACAAACAAGTGTGATGAGGAACTTGCTGCTTTCACAAGTTAAATCTCCAAAACACTTTTCAGTACAGAGCTGGTCCATCATCCAGTGCCTCTGTGGCAGGGATGGGAGTGGAACAGAAATTGCCAGCTCCAACATTAAGGCTGTTTTCTGAAGCTTCTGTGAAGGCCTAGGAGCAGGACCCCATGGTGAGGTGGTTATATTCACTGAAACAGCACAGCGTGAAATGAATCTGGAAACACATTCTGCCCCAGATCAAAAGCTCAAATTCACTGAGGTATTGCTATGTTTAAGATTAAAGCTTTTAGACTTGGGATTTTTTTTTAAGACTGCCTGAAAGCCATATTGTACCTCTCTTTTTCTGGTCTTGAAGGGTCTAATGATTAGATGATGAGCCACAACTTTGCAAAGCTGAAGCCAGGTGCTCCAATTCAATTTTAAATGTATTGGAAATGAGTTGGCATGGAGAAGGCAGATGCTATGTCACTAACCAAAAACAAAAGCAAAAATATCAGCTGCCTACAAGGCTTCACGCTACATAGAGGCTACGTGGGGGGTTTTGTTTTAAAAAAGGCTTACTGCAAATAACCTCAAATGCTTCTGTTTTCTTATTGCTCACAGCACTGAGTCTGTTATGGGGCAGGTCCCTCTTTGCAGTTCAATCCCATAAAAGCCACTTATTTTGGAAACTGAAGGGTAATGCAAATTCACAGATAATGATTAGTTCTATCACTGCCTGCACTTTCTAGCAGTGAGAAGGGGGTGTTTCACTCAGGGCTGGATGCAAGCAGGATGTTGGCAAGGCTTGTATTTATAATTTACTCACTTTAGATCAGCCTTCTGTAGGTGAGAATAAGGAACAAATGACAGTTCTTATGGTATCAGAAAACTGTTTTTAATGTAATGGGTGCCTAACCAAGGGCTGAATTATTCTTTACCTAGTGTACAACATCCATAGTCCAGTGTAACTCAGATAATCTCCAGCACCTGAGCATCTTTTTGGAGCAAAGCCTTGGCTTACTGCATCTATCCACATCCCTATGCTCTAGAGAGCAATGAGCAGCCACAGCACAGGGAGGGCTGTGGGACTTCTTGGACAGCCAGACCAAGGGGTTCACGCAGTTTATACAGTCCCAGGCCATTGCCCTGTGATGCTGGGACTCCAGCTGCAGTTCTCAGGACTTTGGGACCACATCCTTCATCCATGTAAGTGAAAGCTGGTTTGGCAGTCTCTGAGCTGAGTAAACAAGTGAACATCTCCAACCCTTTGGCAACAGTCCCAGGAACTGGGAACTTCCTATTCTGACTAGAGCAGAGTGCTGGAAGGGCACAATGAGGAAATACAGACACACAGGGATCACCACTGCAGGCTGCAAGAGCAGGTGCTGTTAATCCACTTCTCCTTTACAATTGGTATCTTAACAGCCAGCCTAGGGAAGACCTTGTAGTCAGGGACCCTAACAAGCTTATTCTATGCAGATTTTTCCTGTAATGTGTTTTCCATAGATATTTGCACCTGTCCAGTTTTATGGCAGGGATGTACTTTGACTGTCTGCAAGCAAAAATTCCTCCCATAAGGGGTCAGCACCAGAAGCTAAACCAACCCTCACTGAGACTGCACGTGGGCTGAGGAGCAGAGAGCAACAGCAGAAAACCTCCATTTTCTACATGGAGAAAGATTTTTCTACAGAGATCAGATTCTACAGTGACTTCCTTGACTCCAAATGACTTGATAAACTTCTTCATAGTGCTCCTTCTCAGCTACTCAAGCTTCTCTTCCTGCTATGAATGGACTGACAGACACAGCACTCCACTCTGGAAAAGCTGCATTGAAAAGATTATTTGCAAAAAAAGAGTGAAGGAGGGACATCAGAGGGGCAATACTTTGTTTTCTCCTTTAAAAAGTATTGTGACTTCATATAATCTTTAATTTGCATGTGTTTGTGTTCTTAAGCTTAGGAAAAACCCAAACCTGTGGTGCTTTGGGGTATGGAGAAGACATGTCTGAAATCTGGAAAGAAGAATCCCTCTGTGTCTTCTCAGCAGTTATTGCTGGGCACACCTTCTGCTGACTTTGATTTACAAACTCTTCTCACAGTCTCTATTCGTCTTTCTAGCTGAAAAATCCCTCACTCTTAGCCATCCCCTCTGTTACAAAACGATATAGTAGTGGATTTCTAATCCTTTCACATTGTTCTTCCTTCCTCTCCCACAGAGCCTGGGAACACTATTAAAAACTCCAAGACAAAGATAATTAAGCAACTCAACTTCGTGTTTGTTTTATTTCCTGGGGGAACCATCTTTAATGAGGTCCTCTAATTCAATTACAATGTAAGTTCTCCCTACTATTAATGAGGTTTTACCAGTAACTCTTTTGTTTTGTGCAAGTAACTTTTTCTCACTGAATTACATTTCTATTATTCTTCTCAGTGACTTTTGATTTACACCAATGTAAGACTGAGCAGAACTGGAACATGACAAACCCCTGTCCCAGAGGGACCTGATCCTGCACAGTTTAACCTCACAGAGGTAAACACTTTCCTGGTGAGGACATTACTGGTGCAAGATGTGACACAGTCCCAGACAAAATCAGCAAAGCCATGCTGTTCCCACGTGCTGTAGGAGGTTTTCTTCAATAAATAAATCTCATAAGACAAAGTCTTCAGGGATTTGTTCATTAATCCATAGGAAGAACTGCAGTGCAAAACCCCTCAAGCCCTGCACAGTGATTTCAGACTGCAGCAGCACAGCTCTACACCAAAGTTAGTAGAGAACTCATGATTTCCTGAAGTTTGTTAGCCTCCAGGGCAGCAATTTGTCCTCCATATTAAAAAAAAAAATAAATCTATATGCTAGAGACTTTGTGTTTTATCTGCAAATAAGTTTCTGCTGCATTGAAACAGATTTTTAAAAGATGAATGAGACAAAATTCCCCAAAGAACAGCTTGTTTGGCACACTTGCTTCTTCCCACAAAAGCAATGTTAGGGTCCTCACAAAGTTCTAGCCAAGATAATGGGAATATTTCTTTGGGTCTATGGAGGGAAGGGTAAGTGTGATTTTTCTTTTGATTTTGACTAGATTCACAAATGTGTACATGCATGATGTGTCTAAATACAAGCTTCAGTGTCTTTTGGTAAAGGAAAAGAGTAAAATCACTTCAGGGAGAACAAGCCTGCAGAAAAACAGAAAAATTGCATATACAGAAAAATTAGGTGGCATGGGGAAGAAAAACCCCAGAGAAATCCTGAGAAATTATTAGGAGCAACAGAGCAGTGCAGAATTCCAAATGGTGTGGGACACATGGTGCATGCAAACAACTGAGCAGAAGACCATTCCTGCCTGGACCAGCCTAAACTGTGAAACACTTGCTGGTTTCCCTCTCATATGAAGCAAAATATTGTAGAAGAGGGTAGCCTGATGGAGTAAGCAGAAATGAGGACATCAGGTTTTAGGCTACTGCCAAGCTGTTGAACAGAACCCTAAGGCAAACCCCAAATTCCCTTATCAAAAGTATCCATGTAATCCTGGCACACAGATTCTGGTGGATTTCCCTCCTAACTCTAAAGCAAATGAAGACTCCCTGGTGTCTCCTCTACTTTATTCCCAGTTTTCCTAAATGAGTTTTACACTTACAAATGTCACGGCTTTTCATGCCAATTAGTGAGTGAAATGAGCTTGTCCAGGACAGAAATGGGAAGCTCACAGTCCACATGCCCATGTCTCAGGTAAAGGGAAAACTATTATTTCTTCTCATAAGAAAAGGGGGCAGGGTAAAATCAGTTTCTGCAGGCAGTTTGCCAAGCACAAACCTAAATATTTCAGTTACTCTGATGCTGGAAACATACTTTTCTCCCAAATATAATGCTGCCACTAGACAGGAAGAATTCAGCATAAATGACAAATGCTTGCATTCCTAGGCCTGTGAAAACCACCCATCATTATCAGTTTGAAAGAGCAAGTATGTCTGAGAAGAAAGATCAAGGCAATTCCAAGGTTTAAATGTGATCCAAAACATTAAGAAAATACAGCTCTAAAAGCTAGTTTTACAATGTCTGGTAACTGCTCCCATTGTATGTGCAGCTGATTGCATGAATTGTGGTTGCACACAATTTGTGTCTGGTGCTGTTGAGAGCACTAACTTCCTTTTGAGGTCCCTTTTGAGTAAATGGAATAAAATGAGACTTGTGCACTCACTGCTTGCTCACCAACTGCATCATGCTGTAGATCTGGAGGGTGGGAGACTCTCTGCAATTTGTATCTCTTTTGCTATTGCCACCTCAGCAAATGGGATTGTTCCAAATGTAGGCTGGAGCTGGATTACAGCTCATGGGTGGCTGCTGATGTTGTATTTGGTTAAATACCACTGAAAAAGCATGGCACTGGCCACAAAATTAGCTGTTTCACAAGAAAACAGTCTGGATGGAAGTTGAATCAGAATGAAACCAAGGGTAGTTTTGTTACTGACTTTACCAAAGATGTTTTCTTCACTGTAGCATTCTTATGTCCTTGTCACTGTCCTCCTTCACATGCTGCTTCTACCAAAGCTCTGTAGAAAGGAACCTTAGCAGCAGCTTCTTGAGTAGTACCAGATGTTCTTTGCACATCCTTGTATGATCCAGGAGAAGCAGGCTTGGCTCCTAAACCACAATTCTGATAGCTGTGCAAGGAGATCTAACATATGTCAGCTTCAGAACATTTGAGATGTTTACAAAACATTCAGACACACTTTCAGATAAAGGATTCTAGAGAAAGACAATGCTTTCTTTTAAAAATTAGGAACAAGAGAAACAGACAAGGCTCTAACTAAGAAATTTGCCATCTTAGTAAAACGAACCCATGAGAAAAAACACATTTTTTCTGAGCTCTCATTTAATGATACAACCAACACTTGAAGGCAACTAAACATGCAGGTAAATACAGAGCACCCCACAGGAAATCTGTGTGAGCCTCCATTTCCTACCTGAATAATTTGTACAACTTTTGTTTTTCCCTCGCTGCTTCTGCAGTCCTGCATGTCAAGGTCACTGATGGACTTCAACCCAGCAGAGAAACCATCCCCCAGGGCAGTGCCCATTGGCACTGGAACACACCAGAGCCATACATACAGCAATCTCAAGAGTGTCCAGCTTCCCTTTGGAGATCTTTGTGCAGTCCTCATTTGGCAGCTCACCTTAGAGTTTAGCTCTGCTCTGTGCCATGTTTATATTTTTCTTCCCACTTCTCAGCCTTCCACAGACTTAATTCCCCAGTGGTTTTGTCTCTCAAGGCATTAAGCAAGTTGCTTTCCTCTCTCTACTCCAGCATTTCTATGGCTACATTTCACAAAACCCGTAAGATTGACAGGTAGCTAAAGGTGTATATATACATGTATATGCATATATATATATCTGTATATACACATATATATATATATACACATATATTTGTGTGTGTGCATATCCATATATATAAAAACTTGGACCCAGTGCATGTTCTTTTCCAATCCAGCCTCCAGCCAGTCCCAAAATGATCTCCATGCTGACCTCAGGGGCCTGTGGCTTTGCCAAGCACATGTTTTTCCTAAGCACACATGGGCCATCTAAACTGTCCAAAGTACTTTTGGCATCATCAGGAGAGTAGCTGGCCTATCAGGACTACCCTCTGACTCATCCCCTTGTCCTCCTTGTCTGAACACTTTACTTGAAAATTGTATTCCTTTTAATGTGTAGAGGGAAAAGGAAGATGCATGAAGTGCTCACATACATGCAGTCTGACCCCCTGTCTCTAGCTCTCATCACCTTTGTGTGCAGTCTCCCTGCTATCTTTGTTTACTGACAACTCTATGTGAGCTGTTGCTGAATTCTATGCAGCTGAATGCTCAGCACTTGGCACACTTGGCCCTGACACGAAGCATCTGGGCTGCAATTTCTACAGTAATGCAATACAAAATGATACATCCTTTCTATCAAACTTTCGCTTCCAAATATTCTTCCAATTATACAGTGCTTTTATTGTCCACTTTCCTTGCTCCTCAAAATTTTAGTTCTATTGTTTCCATATGGTGTGAGTACATTATGTCCAAATATTCCAGGTGACAAAATACCACTGATTTCATACCAGTGCTTTAATTTTTATCACTTTCTCTAGACTGAGCTTAACCACTTCCAGTTTCAAAAGGACACACTGCTCTACAAACTATAAATCAAATACCTAATAAAGTTCCTGACATTTTTAAAAAACAAAGTTCAAAAATGAAACTCCCATCCTCCTCTTCCAACTGTTTTTAATCAAGGACAGTATGAAATAAGTTATCCAAGTTCAGAATGAAAAAAAGAGAAAGCACAATTACTCGGAGATGAAATTTGAAGATTAAAACCCTTCTGATTCTTTGAGCTCTCTGACAAACATTTCTGTGGGACAGCAATTGCAGCAAGATGTTATGAAATATTTATGTCAGTTTGTAACATGCATGACCACATGTTGGTCAAGACAGCTAAACTGTTCATTATTGTTAGGAAGCTGTAAATCACCCCTCTGGCAAACCTTCACATGAGTTTCGAAATAAATTGGTTCTGTTCTTTATCCCATTAGATCCTATAGCTTAAAATGCAAATAGTGTTATTGTTGGCATGTTTGCTGCCTGTCCACCTTGGCTCAATTCCTCCATCCTGTCCTAGCTTTAACAAATATTGTGAAAGTGGTTTCCTTCCTCCAGCAGAAAATCTATTCCTCTGTACCTGAAACAATTTGCCTAAATGACACAAAGATGAAGCATGACTGCAGTAAGGGTAACAAACAGTCCAGGTTCTTTGAATACACAAGTATTATCCCAAAATGATTTGATATATGGGTGATCTGATAAAGATTATGGTTAAAGTATTGATTTCACTCATGCACCTCACTCATGTCAGGAGACACTAAAACTTCAAACCTGCTATTCAAAGTGGGGTTTCAACTTAATAATACCTGCCTTGCTAAAAAGGGATGTTGCGGTGTGGGGAGCGTTGAAGGTAGAGCCAGAGTCTGCAAATACTGGGAACACTGACATGTTTTTCACTTATGGTCTGCCATGAAAGACCTGTAGGCAGGGCTTATCTTTGGGAATAGACCCCTCAAACTCAAGTTTGAGGCAAAGGTTTTGATAGTCCTCTGCCCGGCACCATAGTAATGCAGCAACATCAGAGTAAAGCAAATGTAAAATGACTTTTAACTTCTCAGTGTTTGAAATAAATGAAGGTCTGGATAGTCAGAGCTGAAAAGCTGAATGGAGACTTTATATTGTCCTTCAAAAAAAAAGGGCACTTACAGGAAGGATGGGGACAGACTTTTTAGTTGGACCTGTTATGATAGCACAAGGGCTAGTGGTTTAAAACTGAAAGAGGGTAGGTTTAGATTGGACAAAAGGAAGACTTTATTTTAGAATAACATTCAGATTTTTTTACAAGGGCATGTCGTGATGGGACAAGGGGGAATGGCTTTAAACTGAAAGGGAGCAGGTTTAAAATAGATACTAGGAAGAAATTTATTTCCTGTGAGAATGGTAAGACACTGTAAGAGGTTGCTCAGAGAAGCTGTGGATGCCCTATCCCTGAAAATGTCCAAGGTCACTTTGGATGGGGCTTGAGCAACCTGACATCCTAACCCATGACAGGGAGTTGGAACTAGATGATCTTTAAGGTCCCATCTAACCCAATCCAAGAGCCTGTATTCTGGGGAAAACAAGGCTACAATTGACCATGAGTAAGATTTTGGCAGTTGTCAATGGCTATGTGGAGTTTTATCATATCCAGCATCTTCCTCCTGGGCCTGAACTCAGATGTAAGAAGTTAGCACACTATCTATAAAATCTTACAGAGGGAGTACTCCTGAAGTTGTACATTACCATTATGTTTAGCATTGAACAAAACCTAACAAGTCACACTCTGCTTTGTAATCCCTCACAATAAAACCATGGGTGTCTGACTATGTGTCCACATGGCATCTTTTGTGTGTTTACAAAAGCTTTGTCTTCTGTCCCATCAGTATGCAGAAGTGCTGACTTCTCCAGGTCAGTCATTAACCAACATCACTTACTTTCTGGCAATGTGTCTGACTTGCTGCCACACAGCAGCATCCTTTGCAAACCCAGGAGACCTTGGCAGTTTTGACTGACTGATCCATTACTGATTCTGATGAACTAAGGATTCTCTTGGAGGGAAGTCCTGAGGCTGAGCAGCATCCCAGGGAGTTACTGAACAGTTATTTAAGAATGCACACAAAACTGCATCAGCAGCCTCTCCAGTAAATAAAAGCCATAGGCTGGACAAAAGCCCATGAGGCAGAGGGATGGAATCCCAGTCCTGACATTGGGGTGGGCAAACAGAGAATTTTTGGTGCATCTCTCTAATAGTATGCAATGGTCAAGAGGAAGCCAATGGGACACTTCAGCCCTCAGAGCAGGGTCAGCACTTCCCCAGGAGCTGACTCAGTCTTTCCAGAGCCCAAGAGGAGCTCTCAGTCACTTGGACATGAGCATTTCTAAGCTCAAGTGCATTTCCATTCGTAGAGCAGTTTCTACTGTTTTGTTACAACAGAGGTATAGCATACTTCTTCTGTCCTCTCTCTCTTCTCTGTTTTTTTTTCAGAGAAAATGCAAAGAAGTTATGTGGCAGAGGTGATAACAAATAACTGTTGCTATTTCCAGGATGTATCACTCAGAGCTTTCAAGAACATCAGTGAACATTTTGTTTGGGCTGCAGTACTGACACACTGTCATTGTATTTCCTCTGATGACTTCCTGAAGCAAGGTTTTGTTTTTTCTAGCTGATAGCAGATGTATGTGCGCCAGAAGCTAAGGAAATGAACAACATTAGTGCCAAACCTGCAGGATGAACCTGATTGCTGCTTCAGCACACAATTATAAAAACCTGCACTAAAAGTTGGTTATTTTCACAGTTATTAGTAACTTGTTATTAGTACTTTCATGATAGCATTCTTTCTACAAATGTCAGTAATAAAGAAAGATAATCCTTAGACAGTTCCTACACAATTATTGCTCTAGGCTGTGTTAGACAACTTGGCACACACATTTAAAGATCACAAAATCACTCCTGTTTGGACAGGTGACCTGCTCACTCTGGAACAGTGGCTGTTTTGAGTTCACCAGCCTTCTGTTGAAGTGTACACACTGTATTTCAGCCAACAATGTTAAATCTTGCTTTTTAAAAAAATCAATCTTTCAAGTTACTTTCAACCCATACTAAGATTTAGTGGACTGAGCCCTTGGATAGATATTGAATTTTGGCTTAGAGCTTGGTCTCTGAACCACCTCAATGTCTGGTGTGCTGAGACAGGGCAGATACCACACCCAAAGGCAAACTGTGTGCAAGATTCTTGTATGTTGTCAAAGACATCTAGCTCTAGAAGAAGTTTTCAGAGAATGTCAAGAAGATCCTGGGTGTGACCTTCCAGAAACAACCAAAAACCTTTCCCTTCAGCATCACTACCCCTAACAATTCAAAACAACCTTTTACTCCTAAAACCCTATCAACTCAACTCTTCAAAAACAAAAAGCACAACAGAGAGCTTAACCACTGGAGTGGTTAACCATGGGAGCTTAACCATGGAGTCTGGACTCCCCAGAGGAAGGAGGGTGGTGTGTCTGTGCCTGAGTCCTAGCATGAGAATCAGTAATACAAAGTCTAAAGATGAGCAGTTGCTTATCTAAAGACAGAAGCACTGAGTTAATCCTTCTGCTAGAATAAATTTTAAAAATTAAATCTTTAAAACCAATTTAGAAATTTGTCTGAAAAGCATCTCTTCTGCCCAAAGCCTGCAGATTTGTTCTGAGCCTAATGCAGGCCTTCACTCAGCAGCAGGCTAGGGTGGAAATTATAAAGCTGATATTTAGGCCTGGCAAAATCAAACCCTGTATGCACTGAAACAGAAAGAAAACTTGAATAACCTTCATTTGTTCCATAGCCAGAGAGTTTGGCTTAGCACTTAGCCTAGCCCTTCTTTCCAGCTTAAGAGAAACTGGACTCCAGTGGTAAAACCCTGGCTCCACAGCAAAACTCATGTTGAATCCAGAGCAGATCAGATACGATAAGTCTTTGGAATTTATTTGCTAGACAAAAATATAAATGTAAACAATGGCAATTACTAGATTCTTAGCAAAACATAAAACCTCCTTTAAGTGAAAGTTGAAGCAATGGCAAGACATAGCAAGGTTTAATCATAATAAACCTGTAAGGTCCTGTGAGGAGGAGGGAGTAGGACTCAGTGATCCTTATAGGTCACTTCCAGCTAGAGCTATTACACAATTCTGTGATCTTAAAGACTTAAGGTTTTAAAATAAATGTAACTTTTGTAGCAAAAGAAATGTTATATTATTAAGCTACATGTCTAGGAAGAAAATCTCATGCTTTTTAATTTATGTGGAACCAACAGAGACAAATTCAGTATCGGGTATGGGATGTAACAAATGTCAATGAAGTACACTCTTTCAAACATAAATCTTGTAATTTCTGCTATTCTGAAATGTCCTCAACTCAGTGTCTTTGTATTTGAATTTAGCTAGCAGGTACAATATTTTCTCTCTATTTGGGCTAGCCATGAAGTTAGAAAACCAACTCATATCTGATAATGGAGAACTGGTTTTCCTTTACCATTCTTTTACCAAGAAAATGAATCAAAAATAAAATCCATTTAGACAAAATGGAAATGAAATTAAAATAAAATTTCACTTTCTTAATGAAAACAGAGTGCTGCTTTCCAGGTGTATTTAGGTACTTAGGTAGATGCATAAATACACCTACTTGGATTATCAAAGATATGTTAGTAAAAATGTTTCTAACTTGCATTGTTTTCAGATCCCAGAGATTTAATATAGCTCTGCCTACTTCCACTGAAAAGATAGTAAGAAAAAACATATTCTCTATTGGCTTTATTTTATTTATTTTATAAACTATTTTATAAACATTATCCTGTGAGGCTGGGTACACACACAAACACACATACACACACACATATGCACACAAAAAGAGAAGACATAAAAATTTGTTTAAAAGAGACCTCGCCAAATAGCCTTAATATAAAATCAGAATAAAAACATCTGGGAAAAGAAAAGAGAATACATATGAATGGATCTAGACAAGCTATCTGGCTGTTCAACTAAAAACAATGTCTTGGGGCTGTCTTCTGATAACAAGAACTTGCTCACAGACATACACGTGCATAAGCATTGCCAGCCAAGGAGAAAGAACATTCAAGAAAATAAAGACAAAATACAAAATCAGGCTTTTTTCTCATTACAGGTCAGACCTCAGCGAGCCAGTATTTCTCTCCAGACCATTCACTCCAGCAGGATGCTGTTTCTGCACCACGCTGCTGTAACTCATGAGTTGCTTTCGCTCCAAGGGTTCATTTTGTTCAGTGGGCTACATTAGTTTTTCTAGATATGTAGTTTGTTGGACAATCAAGTTCCTCACCTTCGAATTTTGAGACCTCCTCTGCAATTTCTAAGGATCAGAACATCCTTATTTCTAAGGATCAGAACATCTTATTAAAAGGATGTGCACATGCATGGCACTGGTAATTTTGTTAATGAGTCCAGAATCAGTAGGAGGTTAGCATCTAAAACTGCTAAAGGTAAAATAGTATTTTGGGAAAGCCTCTACAATTGATTTCTTCTATTTAACTATGAGCAAACATAAAGAAAAAAAAGAAAGTGAATACACAACTTATTTTTTACACGGAGCCATATAAATGAATACATGTTTGTTTTTTTGTTTGTTTAGAGGAAGAGAAAACAATTATGTGCAGGTATTAAATTGTACCGAGACAGACATATTCTCTTAGTGTGGTTTTGTCAGCAAACATTTGATTACTTGGAGCTTTCTTTAGAGCCTGGAGCAGAGCCAGGTGGTGACTAGCGGTGGCATTGAAAGAAGAGGAACATGGTGAAAGTCAGTCACCAGAAGAGACCTTTTTTTGCTTGTGCTTTGCCAAGTTGCTTGACAACGTGGCTGATAGAAACAGCTTCTTTTCATCAGTTACAATGCGATTCTTTCAGGCTCTTTCTCAGCTCAGCCTTTTTGTCAGCCCTGTACACAGCACAGTGCTGAGTTTTGCAATGAAGTCACCATAGAAATGACATGGTGAACATGTACTGACCTCCCAACTGTGTTTCCTGGTCCTGGAATAAATTTGAGCTCAGTTATTACGGCGCCTCTGATTTAATAATTGGCTTTTGGGAACACTCAAATGCTTCAAATGGAATCTTTTCTTAGGGTCAAATCCTGTCTCTTATTGTAGCCTACGGGAATTCTGCCATTGGACTTTAATGAGACAACAATTTGGCCATTAATCCATGAAAATTCGTACTCTAGTTCACACTGCCCTCCCATTTAGGACCCTGTTGTTCAATTCACTCTGAACCAGCTTGTTTTCACTTTCAAGATAATTGTGGAGACTAAAGAGTAATTCAAACAACAAATTCAGCAAGAGCAGGCATTAGCTGCATTAACTGTATGGCTGCTGGCTGGACACTGCTAAACCCCACTGCAGAATCTTCCCAAACCTGCTAACAGTCACCAAATCACTGAGAAGTCATTTAACAAAAACACAATAGAAGCACCATAAACAAGGAGTTTCTAGGGGCACAGCCTGGCACCATGAGTATCTCTGAGAGAGAGGAGCCAATTCTTTAGGTCAGGAAACACCAAGGATCAAATTGTCTCTAGTTGTATATGAGGGGTCACATTACTGGGAGTGGACCTTTGGGAACACCTTCCAAACAGCCTCTTGCACATCCTGGCTGACTTCTGTAAGCCAGCTTCTGTCTATCATAAAATTACAGTTTTGTAGTCTTGTTTGACTTATAGGTCTCTGATAATCTTCAAGCAAGATACAAATGTTTTCTTAGAAATGTCTGTAATGCTGTTCAGCAGCTGTGCACTTGTGTTCCTAGATTTGCTTAGAAGCAATTCATGGACTCCTGGGGCTCACAGACTAAACACCAGTGGTACAGAAAATACTGCAGATTTTCAAAGGTGACCAAGATCACAGTAACTACCACTAATTTCAAGTCTGTTAGATAACTTTTCCTACCTTGGCAATTGCTCATCACTCTTGTTCACAGATAATTTTAAGTTATACTCCTGTACTTGATTCCTACAACATTTTGCAGCATTTAGAGAAATGCCTTTATAAATACAATAGCAGATTTCTCTGCGTGGAAGAGGGTTGAATAAAAGAATATCCAATTTTCTGTGTCTCTGGTTAATAAAACATAGCATTTCTCTCCTGTTGCCTCTCATCCATCCTGTTTAAGTGGTCTGGCACACTCTGAAAATGCACAAGGGCTCTATTATATACAGGCAGTAGGTACAGCAGGTTTCACTGGACTGTAACTGATTTGTTTCAGATGAAGGGATGCTGTTAACCACCACTGTGAATATAATTGCTTAGTTGATTTCCACATTCTTGTCATTGTTGGCCTGGCTACTGCAAGAACAAGCTGGTGAGGAATTCCCTACTGCTGGTTAAAAAAAGAAAAGAAAAAAAAAAAAAGGAAGTCTTCAGGTCAAACCAGGAGTACATCCAGACATGCCCACATCAGAGGCAATACAAATACGTCTTTTCACCACTTCACTGCTTTTCCTTTGCTCCTTCTTTAGACCAGAACCAGCTCCTGAAGAAGAGATCCTCCAGGTGAAGAGGGATAGGACCTGTGCATATGGTCAGAATACAGAGGAGCCAGCTCTGAGCTCTGGGATGAACAATGATCCCTTCTGTGACACGTGGCAAGCAGCTCGGCAGCCTTTAGCAGACTTTCAGTGCTGGCTGTCGCTTGCAGTGCATCCTTACACAAAGCACAACTCTGCTCCTGATGTGTTGCCTCTGCAGCTTGTCCTCTGCTATGAAATTTGTGGGAAAGCCCTCAGATTTCAGCTGAAACCAGAGCTGGGTGCTTCCACCAGAGCATAAAGACACAGTTAATTTATCACACCGAGTCTTAGCAGTTCTGGATTTGGTTCCCTTCCCTCTCATAGGCTCAGAGCAGAGTGTTTCCACCACCTGCAGCCTCCAAGAAAGACAGATGCCTGCCTGTGCCAGACATTACACATACATGGGTTCTGATGTTAAGGCTCTTGAGCAGCATAGCACCAGGAATGGGAATGTTACAGGGAAAGTATTTGCAAAGGTGTAACTGGAGAAGTCTGGTAGTCCATGGATCCCAGGTGTCCAGAAGACCTTAACATCTCTCTACTGCCAATTCACACTACATTTTTAATCCACATTCTTTGGATTTTTGTTAACTTTGTCCTCCCATGGAACACTCACCTGCATATCCTTCCTCCTCTGACTACTCTTTTCAAAACTCCAGAAATGAAGGCCTTCAGTTTTTACAGAGGCTTTTGGACATGCTTTTCCCCTCTATCTGACATGTAACATCAAGTGCACACATAATTCTTTATAGACTAGAATTCCTAAGCCTGCTTTCTTACCATTTAACTTATCACCTTCATCATTATTATCTAAATATGGGGTGTATGATATTATTAATTTCTCAGTAAAACTCCTTGGAAAGTAATAGTGATAGTGGAAACACTATAATTTATAGCCTTTTGAAGATTTTACTTGGTTTAAGTAATTAACCAGCATAAATTCTCCTTATGAAAAAACCAAACTGAACAAAAAAATCACTGTGATGAGACACAACCCTGTACAGAAACAGCCTGGCAGCACTGACAACTATGCCTGCAAGCTTTGCTGACAGGCAGCACAGACACATAAGCTCAATGCACTCCAGGTACTAGGAGAAGACTGTAACTGGCAGACAGACTGAAAGAAAAGCAGCCTATTTATTTTCAATAAATGTGAAGGTGCTGTTCTGGACTATGAACAAACCCTCAAAAACATTCATATTAGAATAGCCCTTGTCACGCATAACAGCTTTAGGTTCCAAAGCACATTGTAAAAAAATATACAGGAGATCAAAACACAGCAATGAAGAAAGGTGGGCTCTGTCCCAAAGAGACAACTGGTACAGAGAGGCAGGAGACAGCAGAGGAGCAGTAATGATTAGCAAAATGAGCTTCATCCTCAGCACAAGCCTCGCAGTGCTCCCAGCACGCCCGCTGCCAAGTCAGTAAGTCAGCTCAAAAATATTTGTTATGTTAAAGTAATCCTCTGTGCAAGTCCATTTAGTGCAGGATGACATTCAACTCAGAGGTAAAACACAAAGGATCTTTGGCTGAATTCTTATCGTGAGTGACACGAAGAAAAACCCCTCGCCATAGGACACCCATTTATTGCCTATGGCCCCATTGAAACGTCTGCATAGAAAATCAGGCTACTCCCATCGAGCTGCATGACACCCAGCTGGGCATGCCGTGCAAATGAGGAGCTCACAGTGCCAGCTCTGGCAGTCACCAGGCCTGCTGAGGACAGACATGGCTAAGCAGGACAATCATCTGTAGCATAACACAGTCAAGTGATGCTTCCTTGGAGGGACAACATTGAACAGACCCCATGGATCTATACAGCAGAGTGGAAAAGAGAGCATGTTCTTTGTAAAAGCAAGGAAGACCAAGGAAGAGATGCTCCAGATTTCTGTCTTGCTTCACGTAATTGGGATGCATTATCAGCTGCAGGAGGTATGTAACCAGCATAAATTACTGCATCATTAGCTACCTAATAGGCAACTCTTGCTCTCAGAATTAATTGGGTGAGCCAGGAAGGGCAGAATAAAAGTAGACAATGACACTGTAGGAGATGTTTTCCTCCTAATACCATTCTGTAGCAGCATTAGACCACCCCTATCTGAAGGCTGTAAGGAAAAGTTTTGGGATGACACTACAGCAGAGGGTATAGATGGCTCTTAGTAATATTCTGTCACCAGGGACTTGTACTGAGTCCTATTACACTCACATACTTTGTGAATACATCACTTATCCTACAAATCTGACATGCAGTAAATAGTAAGTTAAAAGATTAACCCACTTCCCCAATAGCTCACTTCCCAGATACATTTTATTGTGCACACAAAGGCATTTCACCTTTTTGGCACTGTTGCCTTGTGAAGTTCACAAGCTGAATTTTGTGATCTGTGTCTGAAATGTGCAAAATGGCTTTTCAGTTTTACTGCATCAAAGGGAAGTTTCTCCAGACTGCAGAAGTGCAGTCAAACATGGATGTTTAGTTCCAGCCTCACAGGAAGGGCTGAGAAGCACACGCAAAGCATGCTCCTGCCAGCACGGCCCTTCAGGGAGGTCACAGGCTAAAGGTTTCCAGCACTTTCCCTGTAACAGGAAAGGAATTAAGTCATTGTTTCTATACTGCACAAAAAGTTAAAGAAAGACTCAAAGCCAGGCTCAGTGGTAAGCAGACAGAACTCACCAAACACTTTGCAAACTTCCTTCTCTCCTTGAACTACCATGGCACCTTTGGAGGACATCTCTGCAAGTGAGACGCAGAGCAGTTGTTCTGCAGGTGGTACCAACAGAGCAAATCCTGCCCAAATAGACTATAAAGCATAGGAACTCCAGCTTCCAGGTCCAGGCACACAGCAGGGGACAAATGTGTGCCTGCAAGATAAGCAATGATTTTGAGAGATGTGGTGCTTAGGGACATGGTTTAGTGATGGATATGGCAGTGCTGTGCTAACAGCTGGACTTGATCTTAATGATATTTTCCCACCTAAACATTCCTATGATTCTGTATCAGTAGCTTAAATTTGTCAAGTAGTTGTTTTTTGAAAAGTTGGTTGAATGTTTCAGCTTTGGTGGTATTCAAAGGAAGCTCTTTCTAATGTGGAGAAAATGAGAGAAAGCAAAAAACATTACAAAGGAAGGACAGAGGCTCATGTTGCAGGCTGCTTTGAATCAGGAGTCAACTTCTGACAAGAAATAAAAGAAGCCATGCAATGAGAATCACCTGTGAACCACTCTGACCACAAAGACTGGTTGGATTCATTACAGAGAAGTGGAGCAAGAATAGCAGCACACAGAAAAGCCAGAAACAAAGCAAAAATGCTCCAGGCTAATTCAGATACAGAATTCTAAAAGCCTAGATGAAATGACAGCTGTATGACATTTCAGCATAAGAAACACCATGCACTGGAGATATTATGCAAAAAGATGCTGACAACATGCAGATACACTCAGTACAACCTTAGATAGACACAGAGTGCCTGCTTACATTGGGATGGTGGCTGCTGCAGCTTACAGTGATCCAAAAAGGTAGGGATGAAATACCAAGTTCACCATCCTAGGAACATAAAGACTAATAATAGCTAGATAGCCTTAAGAAAGGTCAGATAAAACTGTATATGAAATAAGCTAAATTGGAGTTTTTACAGAAAAGACTTCAGTTTGGAAAGAGATTTGCATGCGGAGAAATATAAAATGTACATCACTATGATAGTTGCACTTGTAGTTATGGTTAAGGTCAAGGGAAAAGAAAGGGACAAACAGCAAAAGATCTTCCCCCAAGAAGTCTTCTATTGAGAAGAAAATAAAAATGTGATGAGAGATGTATGAATAGAGGCAAACAGCCACAGATGGCAAAGGATGATGGGACTTCAAGAACAGAGATGTTACAGACTTTGTTGAAGTTGGCAGAGATTGGAATAGAAGGAAGGGTGTAAAATACTGACTTGGAGGATTTTTTTCCCTAAGACAAGGAGGTCTTGCCACTAGAAATGTTTCTTGCAGCAGGAATATGCAGTATGTACCACAGTTATTTAGACCACAGAGAAGTGCTGCATTTGAACTTTTACGAAAAAAGAAGGAACTTCTATATCACTAGGATCTGGTCCTATCCCACTAATTTCTCATTTCTGGTGTCTTACCTGTTTCTTCTGAAAAAGAAAAAAGTGGTGCAAAGGATTCACGACTTTCTTAAAGTACAGCTCAGCTGTAGACAAGGAGAAACTTACATGAAAAGACAGCAAAACCTCAGAAAAGGGTGAGGTAGAGACAATAAAATGACAATATCTCTGAGTGCACAACTCCTGTCCCATGAAAACAGGTTGAACATTTTGCATTTTGATGCAATAAGCTTGCATCAGCCTTAAAACAACCATAAGGTATAAAGTCTTACACTTCTTAGAAATTAATACCTAGCCTTCAAAAACCTTTCCAAGGAATCTGCCCTGTCGAAAAGCTCCAAGTCTCTGCATCCACTTTTACAAGGAGCCTACCAAGGAGGCAACATCAGCAGCAGCAGCAATACTGGGAATGCCCCTGTGGCATCTGGAGGAAGGTCTTAAGATAAACCACCCATCTCCTGCAACCAACATCAGAGCTGAAGGCAGCTGTCAGGAGGGAAAATTCCCCACAGCTCAGGCTCCTTCTCTCTTTCTGTTTCCTTCTGAATCCTGAACAGCTCATCAGGGCAATTCTCCGATCCAGAGCCAAACCAATTTGAACACTTATAACACTGAGGTTATTGAATATTTCCCCCAACAGCGTGCATCTCTGTTTATAGTGCCCTTGACTAATGCAGGCCCTTCCCAATGCTGAACCTATAGGACTGCATATTTTAACAGGGTATTCATTTTGTATTAAAAAAGCATCCCTTAACTGTAGCCAGATGTCCACTGAACTCTGCAAGAAAGCTTTTTCTACCAGTGCCACTTGGTTTACTCTTACATCTGTTGCGTAGCTCAGGAATTAGTAGAATGTAAAACGTTTTATGAATTCCCTCTGCTCTCATTCAGTGTTAATGTATTCAACATGTTTTTCTAAAACCACATGCACGTTTTTTCCATTTCTTCCAATTTACTTGCATAACTTAACTCCCAAAGCTAACCTGAAAAATTCACAGAAATTGGAGACAAATCCCATCCACCTATATAAAAGCTTGGTCCATTTCTTGTTCCAGAGAGGATCATTTCCAAAGGGTGAAATCTGACCTGACTGAAGCTAAGGGCAGAACTTTGAGGGGCATCATTAAAAGCAAGTTTGTCTCAAAACTACCCCCAGGACTCTTCCCTCACCCCTGTTATTTATTGTTATGACACTCCATCCACTCTATATGAACATGTCTGAATCAGTATTCAGAAGTTTAAAGCTCCTTGGATTGTACTCAAGCTTATACACACCATAATGGCATCACGAAATTATTAGCATCTCAGTTTGTTATTTTCCTAGACATTTCTTTTCTGTCTGAGACTAAACTTTCTATCTTATTTTTCCCACTTTTATCTCAAGAAGTAAGCATTGGTGTCAGATTTGCCAAACAAATCCCAAATCATCTTGGTCTATTTCTTGGAAATGAGCAAGGAGAAAATTACTAACTTTAATTACCATCTTACTTTCTATTGTGCAAAGCACAAATTGCTTCATATTCAGCATAAATAGTAATTTTGTTCTTTAAAGTAAATTCTGATCTGATTTCCATTTCCTTCTTGGTTAAAAAGGCGGTTGGTTGTTGCATAAAAGGAGGGAGAAAGTAAGTACTCAGGTTTGCCTATGTGATACAGATGTACCAGGAAAGGTTATGAAAATCAATGAGCAGGAATTTGCTGTTTTGGAGGCTGCATTTGCATCATTCTGATTTCAGGCTGTGCTCACAGTGCCAACATAAATCCACAGAGAGCAGCAGCCTCTGCACATCTTGTGCTTCCAGCTGAACTTGCTACTTTAATGAAAGTGAATTCCTGTGCACACTGTTCCCCAGCTGAATGCTTCAATGGGCAAATCCAGCCCCTCTCTCCTTGCCAATGTCCTGCTGACATAGCCCACATAATGACACTGCATGTTGGCACGGGGTAGGAAATACATCTGGATGAGGTTCTATGTCCAATTTTTAGCCATGAGCCAATTTTTTTTTGCCAAATGCTTCTTGCCCCTATTAGTTCTCCTGGGGTGGGGAAAGGAAACATATGATTATTGATCTGCCTGCAGAGGTTACATTCCCCATCAAGTAGCCTTGGGAGAGTATTAATTTCCTTTTCATTCAGGCAAGCTTCCATGAGAATGTCCCACATTTGGGACTAAGGTCTGCTCAGCTGCAAAGTTACTTTCTTTTAGTCACAGAGAAGAAAAGGAGCTGGAAGGGACATGAAGAGGTCCTCTGGCTCATAAGGCAAGATGAGCTATACCTACATCTCTCTGGACAGACCTTTTCTTCAATCTTAACAATCTTCCATGTTAGAAATTCCACATCACCTATTCAGTTCACTGCAGAAAACCATCCTGTTGTCCAGCCCTCACTTGCAGTGAAGCTCACGACTTCCCATCTTGTCTCTGAGAGCTATAAAAACCAATTTATCCCTCTGTGTTACTGCCCCACCTCAGACATGTGAAGACCACTGTCCTTTATGGAACATACCTCCAGCTGCTGACCAAGGGGCCACATCCCTTTGGAAGTGCTGTGTGCCAATGGGTTGTGGCACCCAGCTCAATTGCATGAGCCAAAGGGAGGAGAAGGTTCACTAAATACATCTTGCAAAGAACAACTCCATCTATACATACCCACATGAAGACTGGATTTTTTTCCCACAACAGCATGAAATTGTTGTCTTCTGTTTGGTTTCAGATCTGCTCCCCCAACCCCCCTTCAGATCCTTTCTTGCAGACGCGCTCCCTGGCTGGATTTCTCCCCTCAGCTTCTGTTTGCACTGTTGATTATTACAAATCAACCTCACATATGTATGCTTTTTCATGTAATTCCTGCACTTTGTGCAAATCCTTTTGAGTTCTAGCTCTGCCCTCGGATGTGCCCACAGACACTGCATAGCTTGCTGTCATCAGCAAATGTAATGAATAAATACTGTAATTTCATTGCTTTAAAATCACTCCTAACTCAAACCATATAATACACAGAAAGCAGTGAAAAGCACAGAAAATCGAGCCCTCTGTTACATCACTGCTGGCATCTAAATTTCTAACAGTCAGCTTAAAGGAATGATTCCTCAGTTTCTGTGTTCTGCCATGGCAAAGTGCATGGGCCATGATGGAAGGTTCTTCTGGCCTCAGGAAACTCAGGAGGGGGGAACCACTGCTCCCAGTGCCAGCAGCATTCCCACAATCTCAAGCAGCAGCTGATGAATGCAGATTGCTCAGGCCTCCTGAGTCCATGAGAACTTACAGGGAGCAAGGAGTACAGGGAACAAGCAGGTAACATTACCATGGAGTCATTTACTATATAATTTCTTTATTGTTTACTGTATCATTTCTATCAAAACCAAAGCACAAGCTGTTCTGGCAAACAGAAAGTAAGTATTGCAACTGCCACTACCAGAAATGTTTGCTACAGCTCACATTTCAGGAGAAGACTCCTAGACTGGGTGCTTCACAGAGCAGGAGAGTCCCACCAGAATGAGTCACTTGGCAGCTACAGCCAAAAGAACTGCACCACACTTCTTGGGGTGAACAACCCAGGACTGGAAGAGGCAAAATGGAACAAGCCAGTTGTTTAATTTGCATACCATGGTTGGTATAAAAGTGTAACAATCAGGTGGAGAAATGTCTCCAAAAACAGGAAATGAAGCAAAAAATGGTTAAAGGAAATACAGACTATGTACATCTTTCTCTGTTTTGCATATCTTTTGTTTCCCACCTGTGTTCTCTCCTTCCTGTTCCTTTAAGTTTAGGCATAGTTGTTACAACATCACAGAGATAAGAATTTTTGAATTATGATTTCTTCACACTACCATGTCCTACATCACAGCCCTGTGCACAGCATCCAGGCACTTCACTGCTGTCTGCATTACTGCCCATCTCCAGACACAACTCTCAGCTGTGGCTGCTGCCAGCTGGGACAGCTCAGGGCTGCAGGCAGAATTAGCTGCCAGCTCACATCTGGAGTCAGCTGATGGCTGCTTCAGTCAGCTAAAGGACTTGTTCCTCATTGCACACTTCCAGCAATGCCACTCACAGCCCATGACTTTTACAGTTGCCCTGCAAATCTTCTGCACTGAAATGGAAAGAGATGCAGAGGGCTTGGTGCCAGCTCCTCTCTGCATTAAGAAAAACCTTTTATATCAGCTTTATCTGCCCAGTACACAGGCTTTTTGATGATCCTACATCAGCCAACCTACAGACCAAATGCTGGGCACAGTATCATTGCATTCATGACTTGAATTGAGGGAGTGAAAACAAAAAATTCCCCATTCCCTAATGTACAGCCAGAAAGGATAAACAACAATTCAGCCTCAGAAGATCTCCTTTTCCAGACTTGGAAAATAATCTAATGGCAGTTAAGGAAAACTGGCAACAACCAAGAAGGCGTCTCCTGCCTCTCTATGGGAGCAGAATAAGTAAGAATGTTAATCTGTGTTTTCCCATTTCTCCTAGCCTCTCCAAAGGCCCTATCAAAAAGGGAGTAGGAAGCAAACAACTTGGTGAAGTGATCCTGCTGCAGTACATCTGTCTTTTCAGAAGCTTGAGTCAGCAAGCTGAGGAGGTTGGAGCACTTGGCTTGGAAGTACATTAACCCCATGGCAGCAGCAGAGCCTCAGCAGGCCACAGCAAGCTCCCCTCCACCAGAGCACCCTGCTGCACTGGCAAAGTCCAGCGTCTGTGTTTCTGAAAGCTGGACTCTGCAGTGTGGGAACACATGGGATGGAGGGAAGGCAGGAGGTGCAGGCAGGATGCAGAGCAGCCACAGTGGCACAGCTGCAACACAATGGTGTCAGACCAGTGACTCAAGCAACCTGCTCAGGAGAGGCTCTGACAACAGCCAGCACCAGCTGCTTGAAAAAGGAGGAAAAGATTTGCAAAGATGGCAGATGGATATCTGCTTTGTGTCCAGTGGGTTTCCTTCGAAGAGCTGGGGCTTTTGCCTGAACAGTCCATCTGCACCCACACATGTACTGGCTGAGCTGCCTGTGCTCTCTGTTTAAGAGGCTTTGGAAGTAGAAAATAAAGACCTGTATTTGTGTTATGATTCTGCAATGCTCCAAACTTTCAAGTTCTTTCAGTAAATAATAGGAAAATCCAGGGAACTACACTAAGTCTCTTAAATCTCAACCTTTCAATGAGTCTCACTTGAAAAAATGGTGATGCTCCTCTCTTCACTGCTTCTTTCCACTTCTCCCTCCATCTCCTAGGGGCTACTACTGCCTCTCCAGCATCCATCTCAAACACAGCACAGACTGATCATACTGATCCTACTGCCCCAGCTCCATCCCTCCAACATGCAAGCAGAGCTCTGCACAAGGCTATTGCTCAGGCAGAGAGTACTCTATTTTTACAATTTCATCTTGGGTAATGGTAAATACTATATTAAATGTTAGTTTCAACAATGTCCAGAATCTGATGGGTTTTATAAGCAATTTTCTTCTTCTTGCAACTACACTATTGAAACTGTGGCATGCGGGGGGGGGGGTGGGGGGGGGGGAAGGGCAGCCGAAAAAAAAAAGTTTCAAATTCTCATGTTAGGATGAAGCACAAAATTATTTTTATTTCACCAAAGCAAGAGATACGCGCTAAAACATTTGAATACTATAGATTTCTGTATACAGAAGAGTAGGAAAAAATTAGCAAACAGCTCAGGTACCTACTAAACAAAGGACAGAAACGGGTCACGTAGGTCAAATAGCTAAACCCAGCTTTTCAGACCAAACTGATCTGAATTCAAATCAATGATGTCCAGTTCTGTAATTTACAGCTTAGTAACATCTCCCTCTGGAATATCAAAATAGCAACTCAATACATAGTCCAATGCTTTCACACTTCCCTAATGGAGTTATTCACATGCTGAACAAAGCCTGAAAGGAGCCAGGCTAGGAGGAAAAAACTATGAATCTCACTAAATATTCAGTATTTAAAATGCAGGTCAGAGAACACAATTGAGTTTAATTAGAAAATTCAAACGGGACCCTGCATGTTAATGCACTTGCTCACTGCTTGGGTTCATTTCAAAGTGTTCCCACTTGATTGTCCTTGGAGACATTTGTGTTTGTATCTAACAAAGAAGATAAAAAATGACAGGAAATGTTTGTTCTGGGTGTATCTGTGTAAATCTGCTTGCAGCAAAGATGTTATTGCAGCCCTCCACTAGAGCACTGAGTTCACGAGACAGGAATGGCTGGACACTCAGTGCTGTGTGAACATTCTTCCTTGGAAAACCCCTTATTAAACTGGATCCATAGCAAAATGTAGTTTCCAGGGCAGTAGGGTTTGACTTTTAGAACTCTGGCAAATGTTGTCAAGAATTAGAGCAGTGGCATAGATCTGTATCATGACCTGTCTGGAAAGAAACAGGTTTTCAATTCCCAGCTGCAGTGCACAGGGATGCTGCTTAAATGCACAGATATAATGATGATGTACTTAAAAAACAAAACTTCACATGCTTTCATTTAGGGTTATAAATAAAATTGCTTCTTGAAATCACTCATTGTAATAATAAACCTCAAGTGTGTGAAGCATAGTGTCCATTGAAGCCCATCAGCTGCTCCTGTTGGTACTACTGAAATATGATTATAGTGAAACAAGTTGGGCAGCATCCCTCTAGATAAATTTTCCAAACCCTTTAAAGTTTAGCCCTTCACCATCTGTCTTTCAAAAGTTATCAAATAATATAAAGCAGCAATTTTTATTGCAGATTTAGTATACTTTATAGAACCAAAAAGAAAGATGTGTTGTGCTTGTTTCCTTCAGTTTATGGCTTTTGTGGAAAAAAAATTCTAGGGCACAAGTTAGAGCTGAATCAAACACTATGAAATATATTTAAGAAACAGTTTAGACAACTTCAGGACAGGACTGTCCTGAGGGGAGCTACTAGGGGGTTACTGCCAATATCCTCATGAAGGATTGACTTTCTTCCTTGTCCTTTCTAAAGACATTATATGAAGTACATATGTAGGTATAAGAAAAATAGAAAATTAAATACTGACTGGAGGTACCCAGTGCTTGCAACAGACCTGAACAAACAGCCCAGTGGGAATGGTCCAAAAAGTCTGAATGTTTTCAGAGTACTTCTATCTTTCTGTTGTGCTTGCAGTCCAAAAGTTTTGATGCTAAACTAATGCACTGGTTCTTAAATTTTCCTCACAGATCTCCTTTGATCCAGAGACCTGTCCTGACTAGAAGACAGCATTTCTGTTTGCAAGGTGCAGTAATGGATGGAGAGTGGGAATCCCTTTCTGGGGAACACAATGAAGTGAATTGGAATCAAAACAGACTATGAACAGAAGATTAACCTGTGTAGCTGCTTGTTATTTTGGCTAAATGCAACTAATAGCAAGTGGCAGCAAACACACACATGTAAACTAAGGTTGTTAACACCAAATATCGGATGTAAATCATATTTTTTAAGAAATATTCAGGCCCATTTTAGAGCATTATCCACAGATAAAGACATAAAAAAATGAGTAACGTAATGAGATGAAGATCTGGAGGAATATCCTGTCAGGCTCAAGAACAAATATAAAGCTGAAAACTCATCATGGGATTCTGCTGTGTTGTGTGACAGCCACCTCTAAGGTGGGAAGGCCAGTGTGTGTACTATGAAAAGTCTTTATTTTGTGTTGCTCCAGCTGGGAAAATGCTGACTTGAAATAATTTAATATCCAGTTCACACACTTGATCAAGAGTGGAGGATGTGGCTTATGCTCCTTGGTGTGACCCAGGTCCATGGGGCAGGGCCAAGGAGTCCATCCACAGTTCAGTGCTCTCCACTGTCCTTCCCACAGTCTGCACATTATGGAACCAGCCATGGGAACCTTTCTGAGTTTTAATCCCAGAAGATATCTCATCCTAGACAAGGTCTGCTGCTGCTAAAAGCTGTTCCATGACAAGCATTCCCCCTCCACACAGACTGAGTGCACAGATGGGACTTGACAAAGGCACAACTCTCCATCCCATCTTCTTGCCCTTTTTCTCTCTTGTAGTCATCAAGCAACCCCATGCCCATTTGAGGAGTCAGTTCAGAACCAACATCCCAAACAATTCTTCCCAGGAGGGACTAGCAGAGCTGTGCCATCTCTCCAGTCACTCCTATGTGAAGAGCACACACTGCTCTTCAGAGCAGCAGACTGAAACATGGGACAACTGTTAACCACCTCATTTGAGTCAAATCTGACCCAAATAAAACCAGAACCTGCTTTCAAATCCCATGGCTCCTAATTTTTGACTATTTGGCTAGCAGATGCCTGTATGCTTGTATTTGGTCTAATGAGATATGTTCTCCTTCCTGCCCTCAGCAAAAGACCCTGGGTTTCACTTTCCATCAGTGCAACAGGAATGTGAGGCTGCATTTTTCTTTCCTAAAGAAGAGACAAAAGTTACCAAGCATCTCTACTCCTTTGAACCTTGCAGACAAACTGGAAAGAAAAAAAAATCTCATTACTTGGGACATATTTTACCTCCTGCAAAGGGTGAAACAGGCCAAGTGCAAAAAATAATTAAAAGATGATAGTTAAAAAACCAAACCCAGTCACCCTTCCTCCATGCTTGCAAACTCACTGGAGCCTAAAGCATTTCCAGAGATCTCCCACTGTGGGGAGCTACAGACCACAGTGCCCTCGAATCACCCAGAAAGAAATAAAATTAAGGGTCTTTAATACAGAAGGAAGGAACTGGATGTCAGGGTTTCCTTCTGAAGAATGTGTAATAATTGCAGTGGTACACAGAGAGTCGAAGAGATGAGTACCCAGATGCCAGAACCAAGCTGGTCCCTTGAGCAAAAGGCTGGCAGGACCCCTTTTGCATGCCCCCTCTAAGCTGCAGGTAGCTGATGCCCTGAAAGGAATGTGAGCTTTTCTCTCCTTCAGAAATGCTTCTGGCTCTTTGTGTGCTGCTCCTGATAGAGGAAATCCCTTCCCAACCCCCAGCAGGAGATCACTTTAGGCATGTGCACAGACAGACAGCCTGCTATGCCAGCCAAAATAGGCTTTCTTAAATCCTGCACATTGACATCAGGTCGTGAGCTGATGTCTAAGAAAATTAGTAAAAAAACTCATAGCTGTAAAGAGATGGCCCCAGTTAACCTAGCAGAGAGCAATGAGAAAAATCAAATAACTGTCAGATGAACACTTGAATGAAGAGAGGCAAAGCAGCACAAAGATTTCAACATGAGCTAAACACAAAACTGAGAGCTTAAATCTGGCACAAGCTTTTGGGTCCCAGCAAAAAGTCTCACACAGAAAGGAGTCACAATGCAACACAGAAAGCCATGGCAATGTGGCAGCCTGTCAGCCCTAAGCAGATGGGAAGCTGCTGCTCCTTAGGATAGCTGCAGGGCTCACTTGTATTTGAAGATTTAGCTCAAATACCCACTCACCTACAAGACTCCTGGGTGCTACAAGACACTGACCTCCCAAAAGGTCAAATTCTTAATAAGCATCAGAGTGAAGAAAGCACAAGAAACAGCCTGTTTTTGAAATTCCAGGCAGGACAAATCCACCCCATCAGCCATGGAGCAGTCTGATGATACCAAATTCAGCCCTGCTTGGGGCTGGACTTCAGCTGCCAGGCTGAATCTGATCCAAGCAGTTAAAAGTCAGTTGTTTTGGTTCATCCCTCATACACTCCCGAACAACTACTATTTTCCCACCCTTCAGAAAAATTAAGACCTGGTACAAAGAACACAGGCCAGACAAATGAAAATTGTTTCATTTGAAATTGCTAAGGAGAGAGGCCTTCCTTTCTGCCAGGGAGACTGAATCAAGATCACTTACAGGGCTGCTTAAATTGGTTTGTTTGGATTCAGAGCTGAGGCTACAAAAAGCATTCACAGATACATCAATGAAGGCATTATGATGCCCATATCTTATCAGGCTGAACAAGAAAGAACTTTTCTGCAGCAGGTTATAGAAGCATAAAATCCTTCTTTCCTGTATTTTCACCCTATCTGCTGTATTTCCACACCTGTAACAGGAGGTAAGTTCTTAAAAGCACAAGACCCGATGATTCAGCAGGAACACTGGCAAAATGCAACACATAAAATGAGGCTAAATTTCTATCAGTTCCTCCTTTCTATCTGCCTTATGGACTCTCCTGTCTCTTGCCTACTCCCTGTGCTGCAGACCCTCACATTTACCTCTCTGTGTGCATGTGATTTTAAATTATCTGGAGGCATCAACATCATGAACTTTTAGGAACTTCGGTTTATACAAATGAAAGTAAAATGGCCCAATAGCAAAGCTGCATTTAAATGTTTGCTTTTTACTTCAGAGAGGGTGAGCACCTTAGAAAAAAGAGGTTTATATTAGATACCTGCAGAGTCTGGTGGACCACAGCACTGCAGCATCACACCACCAGTGCCAAGCCTCCCTCATGCACTGTGGGCTGAGTTTTATTGAGTAGATACAGCCTAAAATAGGATAGCTGCATTCCTGGCAATAGCTGAGGAGCTTTTAAGTAAACAGTCTTAGGGAAAAGTTGATGGAAAGGAGATAACAACCAACCATTTTATAACACGCTGCAGTAATTCCTTTTTTTTTGAACTCTCCCTCCTCTTTCACAGCTCTGTGTTGAGTTGCCCTGCCTATCTTAGACTCACAAAAGATGCAGTATTTACATACAGGATGGCCCCAAAGGCAGGAAATACTTGTGTGGAAGCACACACTAATTTCCCATTAACTTCAGCAGAACTGAAATCATGCTGACATGAGGCCACTGTTTATATCTCACTTGAGTTCTAACTACTATAAGTAGTTTTCCTCCCAAAATTGTATATACATGCACAACTGCTGAAGGGGATGCAGGTAGGAAACACATTTACTGTGAAACTCTCCAAGAGTTAGCAAAAATGGTTGGCTGACAGTAATTTTTTCTCTCGATGGCAACATTTTACAAATAGAGATACATAGCCTGTAAATGAAAACCAGAATAAGAAGATATTAGAGATACATCACCTTTAGGTGTTAAAGCAGTTAAATTTTCAATGTTTGATACACTGGAACCCTCTTATATTTTCACATCAAATGTACGTGGCCAAAGTGGGTGAAAAGCAAAGTGACAACAAATCACAGGCAAGATACAGTACAGGCAGCAGAATTCTAGATTTTGAGGTCCCTGCAGAACTGCCTTTCTGGAGATTTTGAATGCAACTCTAATGTAAATTTAATATTTGCAGTACATGTTGAGCATCTGTATTTTCAGCTTGAAAAAGAAACAAACCTTGGAACTGGCAGAACATAATCTTATTATGCCTCAAGGAGAGCACATTCAGGTGCAACAAAGCACCTGGAAGCACAGGATTCTGTAATAGTAAAGTCCTCCAAATAACACAAAGCAAGAGTGGGCAGGTGGGGGGAGTAATTTAGGATAGGACCCTGTGCCAAATCTGGCATATATATTAGTTTATTGTGTGTGAAGCATGAAATGCCTGCAGCAAGCTCCACATGGCAAATCCAATGAGATACACGTATGTTTAAACACCCTGGGATTCCTGAATGCTGCAAACAGGGAAAATCACTTTGAAGTCAGAAAAGATATGGCATCTGAGGACCCCAGGATGGTGTTAGTTACACAAGGTCAGGAAAGCAGAGAGAAGTCCAGCTTAGAAGCAGCATGCAGAATCAGTGTTCTCCCAGATGGAAAAGGAGGAAGAAAAAGAAAATTGTGACTTACATTTAATCAAGTCCTAAAACAGAACCACTACTGAAAAGTCCAAAACAAGGAGCCTAAAAGGACATAGAAAGGAGGAAACACCATCCCATCTACAGAAGACAAAGTCTCACACTGAGTGACCCCAGAGTACCCACAAGGTCAAGTCAGCTCTTTGGCAGAGCAGCCTCAGGTGGCTGGAAAAGGAGACAGCTGCAGTCAGCCAAGACACTCCTACTGAAAAAGAAGGGTATTGGCTGAAAACCTCCTAGAAGGACATTTTTTTATAATTTTCTATTGTAGATGTTCAAAGTAGTACAATTGTAGACTACAATCATGTTTATAAAGATAAAGGTCAAACATAACTCTTTGAGTTATGGCTGGTACTAACCAATTTCCCAGTGCCTGACAGTTTTGGGGACCCTTTGGAAGCAGCAAAGTGAATTGACAAATTCTCTCAGAAATAAGCTAACTGGTTCTCTAAAGCTGGAGATACTGTTCACACCCTCCTGGAAGCAGCTGATTTAGGGACTGGTGAACAACAGAGAGGTCTTCAGGTCTCTTCAGTGGGTGAGAATCCACTGCCTGAGGCAAAGCACAGGAGTGTAAATCAGTCGCTGACCCTGAAAACACTGTCTCATTCCATCATTCAGAAATTAATATGGTTAAACTAAATGTCCTGGGAATAAATGAACTGATTTGAAGGACTCAGTATAAATCAGATAGTTTGGGCATTTGTGACTTTGGGTTGGTTTTTGAAATAATGAACCAGGCGTCTTGCAAAAATACGCATTTCTGTGACCCAGCATCCAATGGCAGTGTGTTATTGAGTCTAAAAGCTGGTACATGCTTCAGAGACCTAAGCCTACACAAGAGTCTTTACTTGTATCTTAAATACAGATGCATTGCCCTGGGACAAGACAAACATTTCTTTGCCCAATGTGGTCAACCTTCACAGTCTGATGATTACAAAATTTCTTTTTTTAGCAATTTTCATGGTCTTCAAACACAAGCATTTGCAATTATTGCATTATCTAGATCAACACTTTAATACATAAATTAAAATTACATAGTTAAGCTCAGAATCTTGCCTAGCAGCATTTCCTGTTCAGTGATTTGGATCACTGTGGGCTGATCCTTATTGGAATGCCTGAAACCTTTAATTGTACTGCACATGAACACAACAGGATTTTATGTTCATGGCAGTGATTTAATGCCCACTCTTCTTTAATGAAGTATTTTAAGTGATCCACAGAGAAGATTAATACTTCTGACTTACTTAAAGAGTCCCTTTATCAATCAGCATAAACCCCAATACTTCTGCAACACATCTAATAGCAAATAAATGTCAGCAGCAGTTGGTCTGGTTTGGAAATGAGTGCTGCTCTCCTTCTGGCAACAGTTTAGGGGCACAGTTTTCCCTTGAAATAGTGAGCCTAGTTCTCATTAAAAATCTGAGTTTGATAACACTTATCAGCAATACTGGAGCATCTACTGATGTTAATAACATAACAATGGGGTAAAATGAGGCTAAGTGAAAAAAAGGACTCAGGACCACAGGCAATAAAAGTTTTGCATCTGTTTATATTGGATCCAAGCTTGGCCTGGCTGATCTAACTCTCGTGTATTCATGAAAAACAAGTATGTACAATGCAGCAGAGGTACCCAAGTAAAGCTGAAAAAGCACCCACTGGAATATTTTTGGCTGCTTCTAATCTTATAATCTTCTATTTACTCAGTGAATGCTTTTCCCCCCTCAATGCAGACAAACTCAAAAATTCCTTTCCTCTTTTCTTTTTATTCTGGCAACATCCTTCAGAAGACTGTGAACAATCTGGGGGCTGTATCATACACCTACAGGAAAGAGCAGGAATTTACTGTCCTCACATTCCAATCTAAATGAACCCAGAGTCACTCCGCTCTGGAAACAAAGCAGCAGGCCACTTTGGCAGTGACTAATGTGGCCACAGTCTTAACAGGAACGATGTTATTACTGGCCAGTTTTCTAGCAGAAGCAAGTAAAGTCAAGTCTCTTTAGACCCATTTGCTTAGGTACAACTTGTGTCTTACAAAAAATCCCCCATGCGATACTCAGGAATTTGAGTATTGTGACTAATTTGGGGGTCTCATGCTGAATACTTCATGTCTGACTTTTAGATACCAGGAGAAGATGTAACTTTATCAATCTCTGGAGATGATCAGGACTTCAGAAAGAAAATAAAACTGGAAAGACTGAAACCAACCAAATTAAATTCACATCTCAATTTTAGACCTGAGAAGTTAAGGAAGGCACTAAGAAATGCAGATGGAACTTGCAACATTTCCAGCTCACTGTTTTAACTCCTGGGATTTATTTTCTTTCAAGATATAATTCTGAAAATTATATTCTACTTTTCATACATGCTTGGACAACTAAAGTCATCTTTGTCCATCCTTTCCATGCCACTTACAATTTTGGAACCCAAAGAATCCAAATATGGTCAGTTGTTCCTTATATGAAGCCCTGCTGCCATTCTGGTGACCATTGGCAGGACATCTCTTTTTGCAGGGCATTTATGAATGAGATGAGCACAACAGATCTCAGCACAAATTCTTCTGGGACTTCACTGGTAACTCCAGTCACCCTAAGCCTTTATTTCTTATCTTTTAATTGCAGATATAACCATGCCAGAATCTTCCTTCTTCTATCACAATTGCTGCACCTCCTAAAAAGTCTTTGGCAAGGGCTGCATCAAAAACTTATCAAAATCCATACAGACAATACCAATCAAACTGTGCTATCTATGTATTTGTTGATCCCTCCAGAGATGTACAAAACAAGGTGTTTACAATAATCCTTAAAGAAGCCCATGGATTCTTCCTCAGCAGATTCAATTGTCTAAGCACCTACTTTTTCCATCCCTTACCAGAGTCTCTGCTAATTTGCTGATGTTGCAGGTCTGCAGCTCCCTCCCCACATTCCCTCAGAATGCTTTGAAGGTAGACATACATCATCCACCTGGAGCTCTTCAGATACTGAGAAAGTTTTAAGCAATGATACATTTTACTACAAGCAACATAGCTACTTCATGGGTGTTTCCTTAGACTGTCAGATGAATACCATTATGTTTTATTATCTACTGCACCATAACTTCTTCCACAGTGGCCTCACTATTGAACATATTCTCTCATGAATTTACTCCAAAATGCTCTGTCTTACCTGTTTCTTCCATAGTGAATAACAATGCAGATAATTACTTTGGCCTCTCTGTAACAGGGTGCCCATCATGTCCATCTGCTCAGTCTGATCAGATTTTTCCTTTTGAGGGTTTGAAGAATTAATACTGTTTTTTTGAGTACTTTAGCTAATTGTTCCTTCTTTATGCTTTATTTTTTGTATCTTTATATCTCCTTATGGAGATTAGGATTCTTTTTCTTCTCATCCTTTGGATATGTTTTTAGCTTTTTAAAAATGTCTTTCTGTCATTTCATAACCTAATTTACTTTGCAGCTTAGCCTGTATCTGCTCCCTTTGACCATTTCCTTTCTATTCACCCTTGTTAGAGGGTCATATGTACTAACAATTCTGGTGGGGTAATGTTCAGCAACCCCACATCTCCTGAAAGTGTTTAATTCTCTGAAAATCCCTTTTTAATGTACTTCTATCAATTTTCTTCATACACACAAATACTCTTAATCTTACAGAGCTGAACATAGCTGTGGTGGATGTTTGGTCTTTTTATTCTGCAGAGACAGTGAATCTAATGGACACTGTAGTCACTGGTATGAGTTGCACTTAAAATGTAAAATTTTCAGCCAGATCTGGCACCTTACTTAGAGTCAAATCAATTTTTTTTTTTGTTGTGCACCTTGATTAGCTGCTGCAGCAAACAAACACTGACACTGTCTGCCCATTTCACCTCTGGGCAAATCTTAGACAAGATGTCAAGATGTGAGGCAACAGCTATGGTGGTAACAGGATTTTCCACACACAAGAGTATTTTCTGCCCCTGTGATCTCTGTGTATGCAGTTAGAGTCATGGTTCTGGTAGAAGAGACAATAGTAAGGATCTAATGTTATTTTCTTCTTATGGAACACAAAATTTCAGCCCATGATGCCCAGAATTCCTAACAATTCCTGCTACCAAATCTTTATGTGATCTTTAAATTATTCCAAATTTTTTGGATTGATCTCAAGTGCTACAAATTCATGTCCAGAGTTGCACCTTACTATGATTTATGTCCTTCCAGATGGCAGGGGACACTCACACACAGTTACACGCTCTCACACACACTCACACCCACTTCCTCACAGGTGATATCAAAACATTGGAAGTACAATTGTTCTGGTCTCTCATATTTCCAAAATAAATGTTTGACAGGTTCTTCTGATGGCCTTTATAAAAGGAATGACCTAAACACATTTTTTTTAAATTAACAGCAAAAAAGTGAAAGAGTATGAAAAATTGTTGCAAAGTATGGATTGATTTTTGTGTAGAACTGCTATTTGTAAGGATTTTATGTCAGTGACTGTGAAAGATGAGACTATCTGTCAGCTATCTGTCTGCCTGGCTTTCACATATGCACACACAGCAGATGCTATTCTCAGAATTATTCTTTCACACCCCTGTAGCACTATACCAAGCACATGGACTCTCATCTTGAGCAATGGCACAGATATTTCTAGTGGAAAACAAGTCAAGCCCTGGCTTCAAGTTTTAAATGAGCCAGAGACTTTTGTGTATGAAAATAAGTTGTCCAAGTACTTCTTGCTTTCCAAGAGTGCATTTAAGTAATCTGTGAAGAACTGCCTGGCAAGAGTAATGTCCTTGCTGTTCTTTTCTTCAGAGATGCTTGTATGGATGTGCATGGCTTTTTTAACTTTGAAAGCTCTATGCTGAGGAACAGGGAATGAGAAATAAACAACAATTCTCTTGGCATGGATTAAAAAAAATACACCTTCTGCCAAAAGTTGTAGTTTAATTTTGGTCTCACTTAAAAAATAATCTTTATAGAACATTAAAATTCTACATTTTGTGTCCCTTAGGCAGCAATAAAGTATCAATTAATGTCAAGCTAAATAAAAAGAAACAAACCAATTTGGTTTTAATATCTAGAAATTAATAGCTAGAAATTAAAGTCTTCAACCCCTTAAGCTCCTGGCTTCAACCACAAGGACAGAGCTACTCTCCTGCTGTCCAGGTCAGCAGTGGAGGCAAAACTCCAAGGACAAAATTTACTGAAGCACAATCTCCCTCAGGAACATGAGTGTCACACAGTCACTGATGAATTTAGGTAGAAAGGACCTCCAGAGATGATCTAGCCCTGGCCCTGCTCAGAGCATGTCAGCTTGTTCAGGATCATACCTTCTTAGTGGTTTGCAAAAACCAGGTGGGTTTGACAGAGAATAGAGAATAGTGTAACTGGGGCACAGCACTGACCTAATAATTTAGAATTTAGAAACTTTTCAAAATAAAAGAGATTAAATCAGTAGAAAAATGAACATGTTTTGGATACCCATAGTAAACCAAGCTTTGTAGTGTAGGGGTTTTGTTTGTTTGTTTTAAGCAAAATGAACAAGAATAGAGACAAGCAAAATATTTCTTGTTGCCCAGACCTGGCATGCTGTGCAAGGTGACCTGAACCAGGCATGCCAGCCTGTTCCATCCTCCTGAAGTTCTTCACTGACAGAGTATCTGCATTCTTGTTCATCTGCTTGAAGGAACCAAAGCCAAATGCCTCTTGATCTTTAATTGCTCCTCTCCCATTCCCTGCTTCTCTCATGTGGCAGAGAACAACAGAACAGTGTTTCTCACAATTTGAATTAACCTAATTAGCACAGTGAGACCCCAGGCCACACATGCTGTACAGATCTAAACAATATAATTACAGGGATATTTTCATTTTAAGAATGTTTTTGTTTGCAAACTCCCCCTTTGCCTCATATTTCCTCAGATGAATTACTGAAAAACTCATCTGATTGTGTTCACTGAGTGCCTGTAGGACCCTTGGAGGAGGTTGGCTTTTTTTATTCAAACCTGATTTCCTCCTCTCCTGTTTTTCTGAAAGAAAATAATTCAGTGCTTTCCTCCATATGTGCTTTCAACTCCTTTTGCTTTATTCTAGTTCCTTAAGTTTGAGCTATTAAAATAAGACCCCCTGCAATATGGCAACAGGAGGAAAAATAAAAAACAGTAGGTAGGGTTTTATTGTACTTAGTGACAAAAGGTAAGACTTCTTTTAAAAGGCTAAACTAAAAACAAGAGAATTTTAAGTCAATTTTTATTGGAAAATGGAAAACTAACAAAAGCCTTCCATGAAAAATTTTGAAAGATACTTTTGTAAGGGAAAAGGCTTTTAACAGCAAATAAATGAAACCCCAAAGTAAGCTCTCATCTTAGAACCTTGGGGACAGACTTCTAGTAGAGCCTGTAGGGACAGGACAAGGGATAATGGTTTTCTACTAAAAGAGGGTAAATTCAAGCTACTTGTAAGAAAGAATTTTTTTGCAATGAGGGTGGAACTAGAAGAGGTTGCCTGGAGAGGTGGTTGATGCCCCTCTCTGGAAACATTCAAGGCCGGGCTGGATAGGGCTCTGAGCAACCCTGATCATGGCAGGGGGGTTGGACTAGATGAACTTGAAAGGTCCCTTCCAACCCAAAATATTCTGTATTTCTATTTATTCCTATTCACAAGACAGTGGATTGACCCCTTGTCCAGCACAATCAGCCTCACTGGGGAAGCTGTTTAATAATTTTCAGCTGATCCCCAACTTCTAATCAGACTTCAGCTCCCTGCACTCTACCACAAATCAACAGAGACCTGCTGAAAGAATTCCAGGTCAAATTCCCTGGATGCAAGTGAGGTGAATTATGACAGCCATAACACAGACTCCAATAACAGTCTGAAACAAAAAAAAGCAAAACACCCCAAACAGAAAACCCAACCACATTGCTGAACAAATAGGCAGGACAGATGAAACTGCACAGACCCGCAGGGCTTCCCGCAGTAGCAACTTGGAAGGAGATGCCAGGAGAGCTGCTTAATGTACCTGGGGTACAAAAGCTGACAAAGCTTCAAATGATGTGGTCAGGAAAGAATTTTAGAGCCAAGCTGAGAGGAATGCTTTAGCAGAGCTGCACCTCTCCAGAGAGATGAGCAGTCCTGGGCATGCCAGTCCTCACAGCCTCTTTAAGGACACACAGTCTTTCTGAGGACAATACAGGAGGCTGAGTCCACAGCTGCCTTGACTCCCCTCAGGTCATCCTCATGTGTCATCTCCAGCACTGTTCTGGCAGAAACCTCCCCACACTTTGAAGAAATGTGGCAGGGCTTTCCATCTCCATATTTCTCCAACCAGCAATTTTTTTCCTTGGTTCTAGGTTTGACTTTATTTCACATTCTCTGCAGAACTGAAGCCTCACACAGCTCAGAGAAACCTCTCAGTGAATGAGAGGAGTACCCAGTAAGATAAAACAGATGGGATTGAGAGCATAAATGAGTTTTGGGATCTGTTCCTACAGCTCCACAAGGCATCACTAGGAAGTTTCCACTGAGGCTGCAATGATGAACCTGCTGGTTTTGCATTCATTCTCTTACGAGCTAATAATGAACCCTCAGAGCACCAGATGACTCCAAAATACATGGAAATTTCAAGTCCAGCCTGTGACAACATAAGTATTTAATTTAATTTAAAGCCAGGCTCAGAGTAAATAATTACATAAAAATGGCAAGGACTGTTTCCTTAAGAAAAAGTGCATTTTACAGGGGCTTGTTTTTAAACAAAATCAACACCAAAAACTCTTGTAAAGACCCTCATGGCTTATCTCTACAGCTTTACCACCACAGTGGTGTTTACCATTTCACAGAGCAATTTGTATTGAAATTCTATCCTATCAATTTATTAAATATGCTTTGAGGCTGTAGAATGTGCTATAAGCATATGTGCTTATGTGCTGCATTTGAAGTTATATTCTCATATTTCCTGAGTCTTAGTATTATTCTCTTCCCTGCACACACTGGAAAAGAAAACCCCAGTGTTGAGATTGAGCAGGTTGTAAACATCTGACCATTAATAATGTACTGTATTAACAGAAAACCTGTAAGTAAAGAAAAGAGATCCACTCTATCTAGCTAACCCCAGTAATTGGTCCCCAAGACTGAAAACTGAATTAGACTAGTCCATGTTGTCCTACTTCATCCTACCACCTCAAGGCCTTCATTAGTAATGACTTCATTCCATCAGCACCTCAGGCTCTGAGATTCTCTAGATGTCTCTCTTGAAAAGTTGCTGTAAATCATATTTCTCCTGGAGGGACAAAGAAATCTGTGATTATTCCCAGTCTCTTCTAAGAGAAAGGCAAGGGAACATCAAATAATTCTACCAAAATGCAGGTTCAAAATAAATGAAGTAATTTTTAATACAACTGTCAGTCATCATAATGAACTTATTACCTTGGATGCTATTTCTTAGAATATGGAGTTTAAAAACATTTAACAAGCAGGAGGGAAAAAATACCTTGAAGGCTATTAAATGGAATTATTTACGTTTGTAGGTCCCTGAGACAGGTACTGTTGGTGGAAGGAGACAATGCTGCAGACTGCTTGCCTTCCCCTATTTTTCCCTAAGTGTCTGATGCTGTCCACTCTCGGAACAGGACACTGGCATAAACAGTCTGGTCTGATTAAAGCCAAACAGACATATCCAAGGATTGAAATTACTAATCTACCTGAAATACAGAAAAGATAGGATATGAACAGCCATTTGCTTGGCAGAATACAAGTAGCTCCCACATTGGTTCATGTTGCTCATGTTTTTTCATACTATTTCCTGCTGTGGGGTTTTCACACGCATCTTTAGCATTGATGCTCCAAGGCAAATTCATGGCAGAGCCAAGGGACATGTCAGGGGATCTTACCACACAGTTTGTGCAGAAATCAAAACTCTGCAACTACCGAGTAGTGACTTGTAACCTGAGCCCTTTAAAAGGCAAAAGTGTATTCTAATAGTTTATAAAGCAATGAAAACAGCATTAGGAACAACCTGAGTAGAATCGTGGATGTGATTCTTAACACCAACACAGGATTGCACTTTCTGAACAGTAAACTTCACACTGGGATTGTTATGATTTGTGGTTGGAACTGGATTTCCTAAAGACAGAGAACTGGGAATGAAGTAGCAGAACCCCTGAGATTTCTTCACTTCTACATTTTTCCTTTCCAAACTGTGGAACAGGGGAAAACAAATCAGAGGGTGGGTGGAGGGAGAAGGGAATAGAGTCAGCCTGACCAGCCAAACTCTGCTGACAGAGCCAAGTATCATTCAGCACATTATTGGCCAAAAAACTTACACTGACATATACTGACTGTACAGCTTCTGCAATGGAGGTAGATGTAGTTACAGCCACAACAGCCAGGCATAAATGCTGAATTAAACCCAAACCAGAATATAGGTATAGGTAGTGCTACAGAAATAGCACCCCTAACAGAATGAAACAGACATGAAAGCCTATTCAGATGAATAGGCTGTAAAGAAAAAAATGCAAGAGTGTTTTGCAGTTTGAAACTTTTTGGATCTAACACCATTGTTAATGCAAGGGTATCAGGAAGGAAATTTTACTCTATAAAGAGCAAGATTAAAAAGAATATAATCCATAGTTTTTTTAGGGTTTTTTCCTATATGTACACACATTCCTAAACATATTAAAGTGTTTTTTAAACTTCTGCTTGTGGGGCAGCTCTCTGGCTGTGAAAGGCCTTCACAGAAAAGAAGCTGACTATGATATGTCACTGGAAAGATTAACAAGGCACAAACACCCTTTGGAACAACAGCATAAACCCCATCACATGCTCTAGATATGTTTACATGTTTACATGTATCCAGCTGGCAGTACTTGGAGGATTTATGCAGTCTTCCCACAGATAAGCAGTCAATACAAAAAACCGTCTCACAGCTTCGCAAAGGCAGAAACTGAGATGCAGTGACTCTTGAAAAACACTACATCTATTTAAAATCTGAATGCTTTTCTGAAGTGCTGAAGCATGGCACAGAGAAAGTGTGTGCTGTTCAGCTAGATCCCATCCCTGCACCAGATCTGTCTGATATATCATATGAACACCTGACAGTGCTTCACAACTGAGTCTTGCTCAACGTAACAACAGCAGGCTCTTCTTCATATTTGATGAAAACAAGACCTGCCTGCAAAAAACCACCCACAAAAATGTTTTGCCCTTTTATACAGAAACATGACCTTTATTTGTAGAAAGGAGACTTGATGACACTCTACAAACTTCAGGGCTCACAGATGCAGCAGATCCTTTCCAAACCCACACACAAAGGTTTGTACCATAACAGCCACGAGGGCCCTTTGAGGGTCTGTGAGCTGCTGTGGTAGAAAAGCTTTTTGTTCAAGGCTTGAACACCAGCTTTTGGGCAGAATGTATGTCAAAAGGCCCTGAAGATAATTGCTGCTGTGATTTAAGGTATTTTAGTCTCTGATGTTCCCATTTGATTGACTGGGCTTGCTTATGCTGATTGCTGCTGTAGTAAGGTAAGCAAGAGTCTGTCCACACAAAGCATGAAGCAACAAGCTCTTTACCTCCAGAACATCAGTTACCTAACTACTGAACACCATCCATCCCTTGACATTGTTTTTGGAAGGATGATGAACTAGTATTTGAAACACAGGTCATCACTTTCTCTGGGGCTGATGAAGTACTACTTTTCAAAGCTCAGACTACTTGCCTTGTATTTGGAACCTGTCCCACACAAGTCTCTCTATGAGAAGCCTTTTGTATGTACCTTCCAATCCCACCAACCTTACAGGTGTCACAGGTAGAAGAGCATTTCCTTCAATGGCCAAAAAACCCCAAGAGAACTGGCAATCACCAGAAGTTTTGAGGCTTTAAGCCACCCTGTTCCAGAAAACAGACCTTATAAATGGGCACTAGTTCTTCATTCCTCTCTAGAACATCTACCCAATTGAGGTGAGAAGCAACAAGTAAGACAGCATAAACTATCAGTGCAAATCAATTAAGAACCCAAGGTTTAAAAGACAACATTAGAGAACCAAATATTTTAATACTAAAGTTTGAAAACTAAAAAGATCAATTCTCCTATGTAAAATTATCTGCAATTGCTTTCTCAGCTTTCATATTAATTATCTTTATAAAAAATTAGTCCAAGAAAAAGTTACCATCCTCAGGGAATGAAAAGCTTTCCAATTAAAAATGCCAGGCAAATGCATTAACCATTTTGCACTAACCACAAGCACTGCCATTCTCAGAATTATGAGCCCCTGGAATATGTCCAGCATTGCCATTTACCTTGGCAATGGAATACAGTCATGGATAAAAAAGTAATGGACAAGATTTCAGGGGCACTAATTCTTCTTCAAATACTGGAAATTTTTGTTTACTCTAGACCACTTAACCAAGATATAATTTGTGGGTTTAATGCCTCATGATTCACCAACTGAGGAAGCCCACAAGAAATATAATTTTCAAAGAATTTCCTAAAAATGTGGGTGGAAAAATCCCTGTTTGCAGCACAAGAGGTCTTTGACTCTGCTGTGGATGAGCATAAAAATCCACAGGCAGCTGTCATACAGACCACACTGGATTCACACTGAAAAGGTGCAGGCAGAGAGGTCTGGGCAAGCAGAGCTGCACTGACACTCTAGGGTGTCAGTGTCCTTTTCCATAGTCTAAGCTTTTAGCCACAACTTTCTAACTCCTATTAAAGCAAGATGACATCACACACACACTTACACATACACACACACAAAATTCATAATTTTCATACCTTATTCCAAAGCAAATAAACAGAAATAACAAAACAACAGAGTTACATCATCAAGAACAGTAAGGCAACGTGAAGTGCTTTGTGTATTTTGCATTTTAAGACTAGAATTAGAATTAGATTCTGCTTCAAAAAGAAATTCTACTTCTATCCAGGAGTTCTTCACATGTGGACTCATGTCTCTAAGTAGACAGAATGGAACAAAAGAAATGAAAACCTAGGGTCATCACTGATGTGGAAAGAAAAAGAAATGCAACAAACCACACCAAATAAACACAACACCCACCTCTCAAAGTAAAACAACACCCTCAATGAAAAATCTCTCTGGTTAAAAAAAAATAAACCACTGTAAACCCTATTTTGCATTTTGAGATTTAAAGAAAACTGGTAAAAACCCCTAAATTGTACTATTGCTAATATATCAAAAATAGAATTGGACTTGCATAATGAATTATATTAAAAACAAGCCTAGGAGAATAATTAAATACATGTATATTGAAAGCTGTCATTACCAACACTGCATTTTACCTGCGAACCCATGATGTTCCCCAGTAACAGAGATGCAAAACCTCTGCAGCAGTCAATCCTATTTATAGGACCTGTGATTCCTAGACTGGCCATTTCGGTGTTCCAATGGGTCACAGAGCAGACACAGTTATAAAGACTCACTTCCAAGATGAAGGCTTTAGTAGGGTGCATGCAGACCCTGCAGCTGCCTTTGGTTGCTTATGCTGTATATGTTAGTACAGATACTGCCTACATCTGATGTACATCATTTGGGGTTTCTAGAGTTTATACAGCAGCAGGAATCCAGTAAAACACAAAACTGAAAGCAGACTGATTCACAGAAAGTGTTGACTGACATGTTCCCCTGAGACAGGGATGAACTTATAAAGCCTGCATTAAGAGACTGTAATCAGACTGTAAATGTGAATATTTAATTATGCCATTGAAACTAGTTCAGATTGCAAAGTAGCCCAAAGTAATTTTAAATGAGCATTAGGATGTCCTGATCAATTAGTAATCCAAAGAACTCTGCTAGTGATCATAGCACTGTTGAGAGCTGACAGATTACTGTGTATTGAGAAGGATAATACATCACATTTGATTTTGATTGTAGAGGCGTAGCTATAACCTTTCTGGATATCAGAAACCTCCAATCATTTTCAAAAAACTTATTGGCACCACTTCCCCAAGAGCTTACTGCAATGCCTGCCCTGTAAAATAGTACACCTCTTTCAACACCATGGTATCACCAAAACCTGATGTCTGATGAAGCACAGTGAAGACAAAGAAGTATTTCTAAGGGAAACCTTTATTTCAGTTTTAAATCAGATGTTTTCCTGAAGTCTTTCTAGATGTATCAGACAGCTAAATAAACTGTGGGCAAATATGCTTACATCCAATGAATGAATTTGTTTGTAGCAAAAAGCATCTGGATTGAAAAAATGGTTTCTCTATTCTTCTCTTGGTAGCTGATCATGTTTCCAGAAGAAGATAAAATCTTGCAAACCTTAAACTTGACTGTAATTCTCACCACATTTAAGTCCTCAAAGGCAAGAGTAAGGCATATGTATCCTTTGCTTTCCTGAGACATATTGATAAAGTTAAAAAAACATTATCTCCTTGACTTTGGGGTGGCACAAGACACCTATCTCTGTGCTGATGTGCAGCAAACTCAGAGAGCTACTGACACAGAATGAGGAGGCAAAGTGCACTGTGCTGCAGCTATATGGTACTTTATACCTATAAACTACATTATGCAGACTTCACTCCCTTCCCTTTGCACTGGAGCAGTATTTTGTTATAGTAATTTTGTGAGGATTATTTTTGCTTAAAGATATGGAAAAGTAAACTTATTGGAAACAAATATATGTTATACAAGATTTCAGAAACAGGAACACCACCTACTTCTACTGTATCTTTCAAAATGCCAGGCTCAAGGCCTGTTTCACTGCTTCCCCATCCTGTTCACATCAAAAACCCTCCATGGGACTCTACCAGGATGATCAGGCTGCTGCAACTAAGAAAAGGTCTCAAGTACAGTCTGTGCTTTACAGTACACTCAAGCATATGCCTGTCTCCTGTGGGGCAGCAGGTCACAGACAGCCTCAGATCACCCTCTCTCATGCATTTTTCAGCAACCTGATGCCAACAGATAGGCTGCATATACTTCTTCCTGAAGAGGTTTCCACAAGAGTTTCAGTTTCATGAACAAGATGAAGCTGAGCTGCTTACCAAGACAAATGGACAGACAGAATCTGAGCTTCTCCATACTAGCCCAAATACGGTATAGACACAGGCAAAACATCAAATCACTTTTGTTATAGGTCTTGCCTTTATTATAGTGCAGAGATTTTCTTTCTCATCTCCTTATCTCATACTCCTGATGATAAAATCCCCTCAGTTCCATTAAAATTGTTTTCTGACATGTCATGATCAAAATAAGGTTGTATTAATAGCATGAAACATGTCATGCATTTCTCAAAAGTGTTACAGATTCTCCACAGTATGCAGCTTCAGATTTGAAGTTATGCCTGCATTTCCAAAGCATTTCTCTTTGCAATCTATATCCAATATTAATAAAATAAGACCTCTAAAAGAGACAGCTTTTGCAAATACATGTAGAAGATATTACTCAAAGCTGTTACTGCTTTGGGGGAATGTTTTTAGTTGTAAAATACAAAATAAGGATTAACACAAAGTAGATAAACACATCATTTGTATACCAAAGAACACACAAACTGAAGCTGATGCTCACCTAACAAATTGGTTACATAACAAAACACATTCAGTCTCTTAATTTCCCTGTTTGACATAAGATAAGGATATGCCTTTGAACATTGTTAAAAATTCACCATATGCTGAGAGGTCAGTGTGGTTTTAGTGTGATGCAGATGATGATGCATTGCAGATGGCAGTAGCAATTCCTCTGCTTGCATGACAATCAGAAGAGAAGTTCAGAGAACAGCAGCAGTGAATCAGAACTTTGAATAAAGAGGAGAGATTCTGCCAAAAACCTTGGTCTAGGCACATGCATGTTATTGCTTATGGGGGGGGGGAGGAAATGGGCACTTTCAGAAAAAAATTAATGTAAAATTCTACTTTGATAAGCATCCACACCATATTTAAGTTATTCAAATCTTACACTGTTGGGAATATTTTGTATCTATGACAATCTTACTGCTGACTAGAATGTTATGTTAAACGCAAAGGGATGCCTCTGCAGTTGCACATTTTAAAGTCATTTCCTATTACATGCAAATATTCAGAATCTCTATTACATTATGCTCGCCTCAGTCAAACTTTCTGCATAAAAGCTGCTCTGATGCTTCTACAAGCCTTTTTCTCTCCAGACAAAATAAAACAGCTCTGCAAAGCTTGAGGTTACCTGAATAACTTAGAGATATTAAAAAAAAATAATTGTTTTTCCTAAAAGCCAACAACTTCTAAGCTGTGTTTATGTTGGAACAACATTGCTAAGACTCAGCAACAGGCAAACATTCTGGGTTTATTTTTGTCTTTACTGTAAATCTATGCCTTGGAGGATTGTTTGCACAGAACTAGGCATCCACATTCATATTATTCACCAATCTTTCTACCACTGAATTTTATCATTAAATCTCAGAGTCTGTGAATAATCCTGAACCTACTACCTTGGTATAAGCCTTTCCACGTTGATCAAGGATATAAGATTCCACTTCCTAACTGTAACCAACTGTATCAGTAGGATCAAACCCCAAACACTTACACAATGTTGCTGATCTGTTTTCTTTTTAAGAAATACACTGATTTTTGGCTTGCAAGGGGTCTGATATATAGAAGAGGGCCCAAGTTTGCCATGACTATGTGTTTTGTTCCTTTTATCACACTTTACAGGAAATCCTCACTATGATCTTTGTTACTGCTACACTTTGCTTTGCTTTCCCTAACTTTCCAAACCTAGAAACAAGAGAGATGGGACATGGGATTTTTGAACCAAAATAGCAAACACCTTAGTTTTTCACACTGAGACAAAGTGAGCCAAAATTTAATGTCTAACTATTTGGGGAAAATGGTTTAGAAAGGTTTGCTCTTCATGACTTGGAGGCAGATCCTGGCTTCAAACACCCTTAATGTGCCTATTTTATCCATCTTATTTTAATCTTACTGCTCAATTACTGCATAGCACTTGGGGAAGACAGGTCAAACTCCTACACAAGCATTACAGAATCCAGGATCTAAACCCACTATAATATATGGGTCTGTCATACTGCTTCAGGATTTCTTCTTCCATGCACCTACTACCCTTCTGCTTCTCTGTTCTCAAATTAAAGAAAGTGATTCAGTGAAAAAATGCCATGTAACCTCGGCTGAAGGCAGATGCATATGTTCAAAAGTGACTGTGGTTTACTTCTCATTTATTTAACATAGCAAATGCCAAGTGGAGACATCATAAGCTGTCTGAAGCTCATCCTGGAAGTTCATTTCAGTTTTGCAGCTGATATTCTTCTGCCTGCCTGGTACTCAAAAATACAGATTATTGTCTTGTAGTTTTCCTTCTCCTCCCTCTAAAAGGAGAGCAAAGTGCATCACCATTTGTTTACAACCCAGCTGTGCTCCTATAAATCCACTCCTCAAATAGGCGTTAGCCAGAAGACACCCAGAGTCTTACAGCAGTGGGACACTAAATCAAAAACCTATGCCAGAAAAAAAAGAAAAAGAAAAGCACTTTCTTAAACAATGTGAAGGCAGTAAGATTATAACTTCACTGCAAAGGGCTGCAAATACTCATTTGCTTCCCATAAAATTCAATCTGCTCTGGATCTAGTCCTAGACATTTGCTGGAAGGTGTCATTAAATAAAATGAGTGGGAAGCCAGGCCAGTAATCTCTTGATTTCTAAGAAATCACTGGTTATTACATCTGTCACATCAGATACTTGAGCAGCAGTCACAGGGGGACCACACATCACACCCACTAGCCCACTCTCTGGCCCACTAGCTTTAAATGTAAGTATTTAGTCTATTTTGGTTCTCTCTTTGAATTACTATTTAAATTATTCAGACAAGGTAATAACCTCATATTTACAGGTATTGTCATCTGTAACTTAACACAATTTTGATTCAAAATTTTGAACAGGTATGAAATAAAGCCAGAAATTTCAAATGACAAGTGAGCTCTGGTAAGCAGAATTAAAATAACCTCCTGTAACAGCTGTGTATTAGCACTCACTTCCTTTGTGCACAGCTTTTGGCAAATATTTTACAAAATGTTTTTCATTTTATACAACAATGCATATTTGATGGCATGCATGGAATATAGCAGTTGTGTTTCTAACAGGCTGTGGTTGAGAGCATTTTTGGTACAGATAACAGATGCTACAATAAGACAACAGGTTTGCTGGTTGAATCATGGGTGAATTTATTCTGAGAGACTCATGTTCACCTACAAATATCCCACATTACATTGGGCAAGCTAAGTTCAGCTTCCCACTGAAATAATCCAAAATTAAATGTAAATCATGACAATGTGATGCCCATGACTGCACGATCCCTTCTGGAATGCACATCAGTGATTCAGAAACTGTCCTCCATAACTGATAGGAAAAAGGACAGAGTTCAAAAGTGCTTGATGTAATGCAGTAGTGTGTTAGGGCTCCACTAGCCTGAATGAATCTCATTAATGAGAAGCATAACATGAATGATACATGCCTTGAAAGTCCCAATAATTAAGAATAAGAAATAAGCCACAAATGTTTCTCTCAGTCACATTCTTTTATTTTTTTTTTTTTTTTTAAGTCTTGATGCTCAAATTCAATAGTTTCCATATTTTCCCAAAATCTGAAAGCCATAGCTGGGGATTATGTGTCTAACCACAGCCTTACTGGACTGAAAAAGTAATCTGTGACTCCATTTTATGCTCAACTTGGAGAAAATTCTACATAAATCATGCATTCTAGGTAATTAGGATGCTTTCTAATTTGCAGAGCAACAAGAGCAACCTTTACAACTTCCAGTATATTTTGTCTTCACCTGACATTTGTCAGGTGAATTAACAAAAATGAATAGAGATGCTCTTCCTAAAGAATGAGCTCTGAGATCTATCTCGACTGTACAGGTATCTCAAGGCATTCCTTCTGTTTCTAACTAGATTTTCTGTTGGGGAAAAATAAAAGGATTTTGGCTGTTGCCCTCTGACTTCTGAAAGTTCAGGAGCTAACTCAGAGCTTCAGGCTCACATGATGAATTAGTCTGCAAGTGGACAGTAAATCCAATGCATCCCAAATATGATCAGCCTCTGCATATGCACTGACTACATGTAAAGGAGATGCTGAATGTCTAGAAGCCCCAGATATATGGCTCATCTCATCCAGAATAGAGCCAAGAAATACCTACAAAGCCCAAAGTTTGTCCAGATGGTCTAGTAACCATGTCCTCCACAGGTCTTGAAACTCACACATTTGCAGCTCCTTAGCCCAAGCCCTCACCCTCATCTCTCCTAGCAGCATTCTTCTGCCATAGGAAAAGTGCAGTGCCCCAAAGTAAAGGCTAAAGCATCTTCTCAAGAGACAAAGTGCTTTCCATAGTATAAAATCACTACAAATCTGAAAGGAAAGAGGCTCACAGTACTTCAAGCCAATTTTTGGGCCCCAAATCAGGGTTTGCTGCCATCAGCTCAGAGTTAGAGAAAAATTTTCCAACACTAGGAAAATGAAATGACCAGGTGACTCTTTTATCAACAAGTTTATGCCTCCTACAAGCAACTTGATACAGTACTGAAGCTCAGAGAGTACATTATGATGGTGCCAATCAGACATTGAGAAAGGCTTGAGAATAATTCCAGCTTCTCACTGTGTCCTAGGAGAACTGTAACCACGTTCACCACTGCTTTTTCCTGTGCCACATTTAAGCTCCTGTGAGATGTTATAGTTATTATCTGACAAAAAAACAAAAACCAAAAAGTTAAAATCATCTACTTTACTGAATTTGCTATTTTTCAGGAAATACTAATTGAAAACTTCTTGCTCTGTGTTACAAATTGCAGCACAAATATTATGATTCTGTAAGTCAAACAAGATTAATATCCCTCTTTCCCTGCAGGAAATCCTAATAAATACTATGAGGGTTTCCAGCTTTGCAGGAAGTGAAACTGCTGGACTCTCATACTCTTTTATACTTGGCTTCAGTGGGAAACTCATTTTGCAACTCCATCAAATACCAGTTACATTCCTACAAGGAAAACAGTCCAGCTGCCAGTCAATAGGACATTCGACCTTGCAGAGAAACCTGAAAGGCACTTGTACAAAACAACAAGATCTGGTTACAGTTGCACTGTCATTGCCAATTCCATTAAAGCTTATCTTTAAAATGTAATGAGCTTTTTAAAGGTGGCCAACACAAAACCCGTTTTACAGCAGCAGCCAGAGTCTTGCTGCTGCTTTCCAGCACCTTCCCATCACTTCCTTTTTATTTATAAGAGAAATTACTTTGTTATAACTGCAAATGCAGTTAACATGCTAAATACAAAACAATAACCTGCCTCTGGGGAGAGTGGCCCAGTTTAAGCAAGCGTGAGTCATGCATTCATTCTGCTTTTATAAACCCACCCCATTACCCTTGACCAGTGGACATTTGGAAGGTCACAGTTCAAAGGCACTTTTGTAAATTTTATTAAGCTACACAAACTCTGAGGGCAGCTTCAAGCTCTCCAAGGCATCTCACTTAGTGCCCTCATTTTTCCTCCAGCAGCTCTTGTGAAGAAGTCCAGCTCTTCTTGCCTGCTTGCCAGAGGACAGCTTCTGACTTTGGAAAGGCATCACTGAGCGGGTCACTCCAAAACTCTTATGGAAGATGAATGAGTTTAGGCAGACAAGAGTAAAATAAAGAATATTAACATGCACTTTTGATTTTTAGGACACACAATTATGGGAGTACCTGCAGCCTTTATGGGATTATCTATCAGTAGAAATTGATATTATTGGTAAATTCCATTTTTGCTTTGAGACTTTGGTTTAAGCCATCAGTAAGCACAACTTTTCACACATGCTTTCATTTTAATTACCATTTATTAACAGAGCAAGATGATGAAATTTGACACTCTACTACCTTTAACCTTACCCATTTGTACTGAAAAGGACCTTGTATCTTGAACGGTGCAGCTGCTTATGCTTAATTCAAAAAAGGCTCAATGTAAAGATGACTGAAGTTAGCAGAAACCCTCTCAATGACTTAAGCCTACGCTGCCCCTTAGAAACCAAAGAGCAATGCTCAGGCAGGGCTCTGCTGTTGCAAGCATTATTTCCCTAGACAAAGCCAGAAAAAGCTGCTGGCATCAGCACATGGAGTGAAAGGCATGTTCACATCTCCTTCGAATAAATACTGCTGCACATTGCAACCTGGGCACGTTACCAAACCTAAGAGGAATCTGCTGCATGTATGCAATGAGCAACAAGTCACAGTGGTATGTGCACTGAAAATCCTCACAGCATGAGACAAAAAAAATTATTTTATTTTACCTTTACCTTGGAACAACTATTTCTGTGTTTCAATGTAATTTACAAGCTCGTGAGCCACCAATAGCAGCCAATTCACCAGTGAGCATAAAGTAGCAGAGATTGCAGAACAAGCCTCTTTTTATTATAACCTGCAGTGAATTCCACTTGGAAAGTTGTCTGTAGAGGTGCCTACCTGGAGCATGTGGTCACATCTATCATTACTTTTCATGCTTTCACACACCAAGCCACTGTATCTGCCAGGCACCAAGAGAAAAGAGTTTTCAATTCTTCTTCCCAATATTCTCATCACTTCCAGTACTTTGGGATCCTCTCCCACAAACTGTGTGTCTCTCACCCAGAAAACACCTGAACTGCTAAATTGTTCTAGTACAAGAGTGTTTCACACTCCTGCAACCATTGCACAACACTTTTCACTAAAAGAGTAATGTCTGCTAGAATTCAGACTTTATGCACACTCCACTACTCCAAATTACTTTGTCTTGCAGGAGGTTTATTTGTTTTTTTGCTAGATTTTAAAGAGGTTCTGTCATAGAAAAATAAAATCCAAAACAATGGGAGATTCAATTTGTTGTTTTTTTTTCTTCCAAGCAGTCAGATTTAGCACTTCAGCAAACAATTTTTGTTACTTTTCTCATTCAATGGCTAGATTTAGAAACCTTCATACAGTATTGAGGGAAAGAAGGGTCTTGACCTTCCAATAATTGTGACCAAGGAACTTGATTTACAGAGGCAGTTGTTTTATCACAGAAATTAACTACAAACACAAGTGACAACATGAAGACACCAAATTCCCTGTGAGGTAGGAAATGGCTAAAAAGGGAAAGTTTTTGGCTTGGGTGGTGGTGGGGTTGTTTGGGGGTTTTTTTATTGGGCTTTTCTTTCTTTGTTTATTGGACCAAGTTATCTAGCTGGGGATGAGAAAAACTGAGTTGCTAGAAGAAGGGCTATGAACATAAAAATCCCTGGACTCACTCCCCCCCTTGCCCTCCCACCTCTAAATCATTAGGCACAATAAAACAGATTACCTCTTGCTCCAGCCTCTGCCCTGCTTACCTGCTTCATACCTTCTTGACAACAGAAGCCCTTAATAATCTGGACACTTCAAAAAATAACAGGATTTGGCAGTTTAATCCATTCTCTCATTTATAATAATCACAAATAATGCGATAATCACAGCTGGTTTTACATCAAACCATCCAAATGAAGATAAAACAGAATTTAATAGTTCCCATAGTGAATTTAACCACTAGGCAAAGTGACAAATCCATTAGCCCAGCCAAAGAGAAAACATTCAAGACATCTTGTCTAGGAGAACATAGTACTGTAGTTTTTCCCAATATTTAGAAACACTATGAAGTCTTAACTACATGTTTTATGAGGCTGAACCATATGGACCTACTATAATATAGACTTATCACTTCTTAAGCTAGACTTCTCCAAGGTGGGGAGCTTATTTTTTTAATATATAAAACAGAGGAATGTACTGCAAATCTGTTCTATGGGTCCATGAGTTGAAAAAGGTTATATGTGAAACAGAGAGTGGCAAAATAGAAAGTGATGAAATGCAGAAAACTTCTGCATTGGCCTTATTTTCTTTGTCAGAACCATAGTCTGCTCAGTTCCTGTCTTAGTTTCGTGTTTGGCAGCTGCAGAACTATAAAAAGCATTGCCATTTAAAACATTTTTAGAAGAAAGATATTGTATTAGGCTGACAATACAGAAGTCATTTATCAAAATGTCACATTGTCTGGAGAGATAGATAGCAAGTGTCACCCCTGGGCCTCAAAGAGGAGGTTAAAAAATTAAAAACATGCTCATCATCTCCACCAGAGCACATTATAAACTGAAAGCAGTCAAGTTTGCTGTTGTGCTAAGCCTTCTATTGAAAGAGAGGGAATTTCAGCAGTGTTTATTCTCCCCCAAGCACCAAGGCCTGTCTGACCTGCTTACAAGAGCTCTAAAGCTAAGTCTGTCCCAAAAGAATTTATTTGGGTGACTGCTACAATAGGCTGTTCAAGGTTTGGTAGCAGGTCTGTATTTCCGTGGGGAAAAGACAGAAAAATAAGTAACAGAGGAAAAGAAAGAAACAAAGTAAAACCAAACCAACAAAAACAAACCCAAAAACCCTCCAGCAAAATCAGCCTATCTATAGAACTGCATGTGACTTAATAAGAGAGAGGTAGAGGCCAGGCTCCTCCTGTGCAGGGCAGCATCCAGCTTGCAGCTGCAGCAGCCATGTGCATTGGCAGCTCCCCTATCAAACTCAAGGCCCAAACTCTGCCAGGGCCTCAGTGCTAGAAATGCCAGAGTGCTGCCTGCATGGGGCACGTGGGGGCAGAGGCTCTCTTTGATGTGAAGAATGAGTAAAACACTTAAAGCACAGGACAGATGTGAAAAGGTTTGTTGGCGCAGTATCTCCCATCAGCCAGGCAAGTGAGGTGGGGCAGGAAGGAAGATCACCATCATTTATAGCAAGTCAGTGAAAGAAAGCTATCCCAAAGCCCTGGAGGGGACTAAATACTATTAAAGATGCTAACTGTACCACCTTCAGCAAGGAGCCTCAAGACAGCACAGTTATTCATTAAAGAACAACCTTTCTCATCTCTGAATGAAGGTCAATAACAGCACCAAGTGTTCTGGAGCTGGCTGCTGCAGAAGCTAAAGAGAAATTCAATTGGCATTCTCTTAATCCAAAATTAAGTCAAATGGAATTAGCTTTAGGTCCAGTTTTGTTTAGCAAATGATTAGTTAGATTTAACACACCAAAAACTCAGGAGTCAAAATCTGCCACAGAGCTTACAAGGCTGCCAGACCCATCTCTAGCAGGTACTTTACTGCATGTCCAAACCATGTGAAAGCAAAACTGAGCCACAGACTACAGCTCTTCACTTCATCTTGGGGATCAGCACTGCCTTTCAGCACCTTCAGGTGAATCATCACTAATTCTGAGGAGCACCAATGACTCATCTGATTGTAGAGCAGAATAGTCTCTAACATCAGTGACATCCTGTCCTGCTTACATGGGGTAAGGCTGGGAGTGTGCTGAGGTCAGTGGAGCACACACTGTTCACCCCACACATAAAATACTCAGTCTTCATACCAACATCTGCAGTGTTTCCAAAATAATCAACCAGTGGATTACCCCATATTTCACTAGATGCAAGGAATAGGAATGTGAACAAGCTGCAATATTCAGCACTAAATCCATTCTAACTGCAACAATATCAATTTTCATATCCTTCACCAAAGAGTTTGTGTTACTTAAGTGCAAATTCTAATCAAGTGCCAGAAAAGCTAAGTCCATCCTATTAAACCAGAGATACATTCATTCTTGGCTCTGCCTTACCAAACATGCCTAATGTAAGGATTAAGGCTTCTCCAAAAGAAAGGGCATGATAAAAGGAAAGCAACATAAGCAGTTGCCAAACTGATGAATTTCCTCAACTTAAAGACAGTTTAAAAGGTATTTTTACACATTATCAGAAAACAGTTTTATTCCAAAACCAAATTATTTTTATTAAAATCTTATACTGAGTGCAAGCATAAACTCAGCACTTATAAAAGCTGCCCAACCAATGCTTCCTCATTTATAAGGACTGAAGGAACAACAAGGACCAATGCATTACTAGGTTTTAGTACAGCACAGAGGCTGAGTTGGCATCAGCATCCCTCACCCTCACAGCAATAAGCATCCTGTGCACTTCCAAGCTTTTTCATGGGAGTGATACTCCCAAAGCATTAGCAGCATCCCAAAGGGAAGAGTGGCAGTGTTGGCAAGAGGTTTTGCAGGCAGACAGGAAGGCAGATGGCTTCTTGGTTTGGCTATGACAAGGGAGACAAACTGGAATCCAAGCTGGGGAGCAAAGGGACTTTTGCAGGCTGCTGCTAATACCAGAAGCACCAACAGATTTAGTTTGGGATCAGTCTGCTGACCACACCATAACAACAAGTTCTCAGGCATCAAAACATTAGGAAATGTTCTTGCCAAAAGACAGTCTGGACTCAGAAAAATATATGACTGACACTAACACCACACAAACAAAAATGAAAGTTCACAAGCCAGGATGATGGCCAAAACAAACCTAACTGAGCAATTGTATTTCCAGAACACCACCACATTTGCCAAAATATTTGGCCAAAGCTCATCTTCTTGGAGTTTGTTTCCAATTGAAGTCCTGGGGGATACATACACCTTGGCTTGACCAATGAAGCACAAACATGTAAAGAGTCTCCCTGCTCTGGGCACCATCGAAGGCTCATCCCAATGCACAGTGCTCCAGCTCACTGACATTTCAACTCTAGGGTATTTAGAACCTGATTTGACAAAATGCCATCTCTCTGCTATAGTTTTACTCAGGTCTAAAGCTGCAGGGTTTGGCTATGAAACTGTCTTGTTTGATATCCCTAGAAACACAATTGTACCATCAGGTCAGTTCATGTATATGAGCAGCCTGTCTCCTGCAGCAGCCACAAGCCTTAAGAGTACATGACACAGGTTAACAGGACACTCTTCCACTGCACTCTCCCATCTTTTCAGCACTTTCAGTTTGGCAACCTTCTAAGCCAGGTGGTTTTTTTTAGAGTATTTAGTAAACCCCAGTGGATTTTTCTTTCCCTAAATTAACTTGTCCAGTCTAAAATTTGTCCTGCAAAACTTGCTCAAGTAATTTTGGGCCCCTGAAAAAATATGAGGGGAACCTCTAAACTCTGGCCACCTCATACTCTTCCTTTGCAAAACACGAACAGGTGGCAAGTTAACAAATGCTGGAAGGCACACACTTAAATCCCCGTGCATCATTTAGTTGTTATGTGTCTATCCAGGCCTAAAGCTAACCAACAGAAAACTCCAGCTGCAAGAAAAACTCCAGTTGTAAGAACACAACCTTGTGGATTTAGAGAGCTACACTACCTTGAAAACATAATTCTGACTCAACTTGATCTTGCCAACTAATTTCAGACACACTGTTTTTGTGCTCATAACTATTTTTTTTTTTAAATCCAATCATTTTACAAATCCACCTAATTTTAGCCCTGTTTCACCACAGCTGCCAAGTGCAGCCATGTGCAAGACCATACAATTTGTTTCTCAGCTGCAGTGGCAAATCACTGATGCTGTTCAAAGAACCCTCAGCTCAATTTCAATCCCTGCAAAGCTGAAGGACAAACAACCTTTCTGCATTTTAATCATGTATACAGCAGTACATTCAAAAAATGCTTCAGAAACCTACAGCAATACTTGAGGGTTTGATTCTTACAGATCCAGACTAGTAATTTTGTTTTTTTGGGTAATTTATTTTTTTTTTTTTTTTTGGGGGGGGGGTAATTCATTACAACATTGCATGAAAAACAATAGAGAGCATACAAGCACATCAGAAGAGAATAGAGTATTATCCAGATGTACTCAGAGACCACAAAGTCAGATTCCTGCACTGCACTTGCAAGGAAAGCTTAATGGATTATCTCAACCCTTCAAATAGGGCAATATTCTGCCACTCTGAAAACAAACTGTGACCCCCAGTTCTGTATCTGTTTGTGATGGCAGATCTCTAAGCAGGCATGATTTATCTCATAATTAGGACTTCCAGAAAAATGCAAGAAGTGTCATCAACCCTCCAGTCAGAGGTCACGAACATTGTTAACATTTTTAGGTTTTCCAATCTGGTGGCATGCAAGATCTGGAAAAGAACTTCTTTGTGAGGCACTTCATAAAAACATGTGACAAGTTCTTCTTCACCCTCTTGTTATTTCTGAGACTCTTCAGTCAACTAAGAACAACTGCTATTGCTTTTTAAAGCTGCAAGTACCTCTCACAAGAATGCTGATGTTTCCCAAGTCTCCTGCCCTTGGGTTAAACATGGACTGTCACACTTCACAACACAAGGAAGAATAGTATTTGAATAATACAGTAGTAAGAAATGTAGTAATAGTAAATAATTACCAAAGGGAAGGAACAACTGCAAATTTATTAAATCCATAACTAGTTTTTGGATTTTTTTTTTTTCTTCTCAGACAGCTTTGGAAACCAGGGGACAGCCTGCTTTTACTTTTATTAATATTCAGGATATTACAGGGGACCTGTCAGCAGCAGATTTTGAGTCTGCTTCTTCTTCAAAGCACCTTCAACCTAGTAAGCAAGCAAATACTTGGATCATTAACCTCAGACTGTAAATCTGTCTGCAATTCTGCTGAAGGGACAGTGTTCTTCATTGAATAAATACCACACACTTCACAGCTTCAGACTGACAGCTTAAACTTCATCCAAAAGCTATAAAACAGCCAGGGTATTGAATAAAGCAGCAAAACACTTGCTGCCCAAAGTCTCACTTGTGAACACTTTTTTCAGAGGTTCTTGGAGAGATATAGGGGACTATTCCCTGCAGAGCTGCTTGCAATCAGTTGAAAATTCAGATTAAAGTGAGATCCACTGCAGAAAAAGAGCAATAACCCCACGTCTGCATTTAGTTACCAATGGGGTAAAGAGCAGTTGCTATGTGAGGAGAGTACAACAGCTGAAAACCTACCTAAAATAGTGATCCCTAACTTTGATTTACACCAGTGCAGCACAGCAGACCAAAGGGCCACCAATCCCACGCTGACAACACATGAACTGCCTGAAACACACCATTTCAGCTGAACACAGGCAATTCTTCAGAGGTTGCAATGAACTGTGAAGAGCCTGTTTAGAAAAGCCTGGAAAGAGGTCTTGAGTGTTTAGTAATGACAGGTTGGTTACCTAGGTGCATACACAGGCAGTTCTTATCTCTTACCACGGATGTCAGCCATCTCTGTCTTGACTTGGATGCTCTGCAGATGATTATCTCAGTGACTGTAAGGTCTGCACTGACTGAGGAACAGAAGGAACAGCAAACAGGCTGGAGAGCAGCTGGGAGACTTCTCATGGCCAATTAAACACAGCACACTACAGTACATTTCTCCTCTAACAGGAACAGTTTTCTAACCTTCTCACCACATGGACAAAAATTTCCACTTAGATGTCAAGTGAAATACCTTATTTCACTAAGAGGAGGGAAAACACTTAAGAAAAGCCTCAGTTCTGAAAATTATAAAACAGGATATTAAAAATCTACTCTTGCATCAGCCAGATTCAATTGTCCGTGTGTTATTATTGCATTACACAGAGGAAAGGTCAAAGTATTAATTTTGCAGTTCAAATCAATATATTCAGCAAGAAATCTAGAAACAATACCTATGTAGCTCTTTGTAACTATCATGAAGCACCCATCAAAACCTCTTAATGCTGACAAATTACTGTTATTTATGACCTAGCTGACAGTCCCTTTTCTCTTCAGCCTTATAGACAGGCACTGTGTAATGATTCAAACCAGGCTGCCTACAAAGTTGTTGCATATTCTGTAATATCCAGTGTCATCTCATGCCTTGGGCCTTTGGGATTCATGCCTGTGGATGCTGAAATGGTACCAGAAGATGCAGCTCAATGTACAGCATCCTACACAAAAGTGGTCATCCAAAGGGTATCCAGTCTGGAAGGAGGCACATGGACTGGATAACTGTATAACAAGCAAATGACAAACAGTCACTACCCAATCAGTCAGTCAGTCAGTCAGTGAATCAATCAATCAATTTCAATGCCATGTTCAATACATGCTCATTTGAGGTAAATAATGCTCTTGTAGTTATTTCTAATAGTATTAACACAATAAAGTAGAACCCAACATTCTTGACTCTGACGTATTTGATCCCAAAATTGGCACCCAAATATTTTTTTCCCTTCAAATTACAGAAAGGCATAGAGAATCAGTGTAGAGTTAAATTTCAGGGTCTCACTTCACATACTTTGTAGACTTTGCTGAAAACTTTCTCCAAAAGCATTTTTTTTATTCTTCTGATTATAAATACACTGTTGATGCTCCCACAGTATTGAGGATAAACACATCTTCAGCCTGGCGAGACGTTGCTTTGGCAGCAGAGCACACACAGCCATACGGATACGCTGTGAAAGGAAGACTGAGAACAAGAGCAGCCACACGGGTTTGTTTCATTGTGAAGGTGCAAATGACCTGTTCCACTGCTACATGTGTAAGATACAGACATAGACATAGATATAGACAAGACATAGATAGATGTACATATAGATATAGAACTCTGGTTACAGAGATATAGAGATGATAGAGATGGATCCCCGGTTATTGATATGTAGAAATAACCCAGGTTCTGGCACTGGGCTTTGAGGGGAAGCTGTATTTTCTCCACCCCAGGGGTCCGTGCTTTCAGCGCCCGGGCTGAGCTCCCAGGCCAAGGCAGTGCGCCCCGGCCGGGCTCCCCGAGCGCCGCGGCGGCGGCAGGACAGCGGCCGGAGGGGAGGCGGGTGCCGGCCCCACAGGAGGCACCGAGCCAGCAGCTGGACACCCACCGCACATCCCTGCCCGGCTCAGCTCCCGCCACGGCCGCTGCCCCTCCCCGGCACCCCTTTGGGAGCTCCACCAAGCGGGACACCTGCGACCCGGGCCCTTCCCCGCGCCCGCCCCGCGGCCCGGGCGCCCAGCCCTCCGCAGCAGGCACCCACCTTGTTGAGGTGGGGGTTCCTGGTGATGTCGTAGCCTCGCTTCTTGACGGCCGGGGCGCGGCCGGGGCCGGCCGGGGCGGTGCTGGCCGCCGGGCCGCAGCGGGCCCGGGCGAGGCCGGGCAGGAGCGGCCCCCGGCCGGCCCCCAGCAGCCGCAGCAGGCGGCGGGCGCAGGCCGGCACCATCGCTGCTGGGCGAGGGCGAGGGCGAGCCCGGCGGGGCTGGGCGGGCCGGCCCAGGTGAGCGCGGCGCGGCCGGAGCGAAGGAAGCCCGGCCGGCGGATCCCGCCGAACGCCGCGCCGCCGCCCCTCCTCCGTTACCTGCTAAGGCTCAGGCGGCCGCGCAGGGAGGGGGAGCCGGGCCGGGCCCGCCCCCGCCGGGACAGCGGCGTGGGGCAGCGGGGCGACCGGCCGCGGATCGCCGGGCTCGCCCCTCGCACCTGTGTCCATGGCCCCCGAGCCGCCATCGGGGTAGCGCTGCAGCCCCGGACCCTGGGCAAGGGCACGGAGCGCGGCAGAGCAGCGGAGCTGCCCGAGGAGTCGATAGTGCTTGAGGAGCATCTTGGAAGAACTTTGCAGGGGTGTGAACTAGCGTGCTTGGTTAGGCATTTCAAGCCGCGTATAGTCCATAAATTCCCTATGTGAAATTTACACACACCATATATAGTACATATAATGTATTTACTATGCGTGTAGTTATATAATGTATATAACCTGTATTTCTTTATGTTGTGTTTTTTTATTTACTGAAGAAGGCAGATCCTTGCATTCTTATTTTATTTTCCCTTTAAAATGGTGAAAACATCATCACCACAACCACTTCTGTGGGAAAAACAGTGCTCTGATTACCCCCCAAAACAGTGAAACAGTGGAAGATTCGTGTTCAATTTCATCTTAAGATCAACACTGCTTCTGTACCTGCATCCCACTCATGAAGTTAATGAAGTTCTTCTTTGTTAGAGGGACACTCTCCAGCTTATCCTTCCATCAGTGTAGCTGTCTGCAGGTGTATTTTTTAATGTGCTTTAATATATTTGTGGGCAAATGATACAGTCCGTGCAGGAAAGAATAGACTGCAGAGTGAAAGACGACCTGATGGATGTGGTTGTTTTTCCTTGCCTTGCCTCTAGGCACTCAATAGAATAGCCTGTTGCAATTTGGTTCCACAACCTTATGGTTTCTTCCTAAAGAGCACATGGCTTTATACATTGTTCTCTGTGTGTTCTGGATATTTACACCTCTGCTACAGGCAATGGTTATATTCAAACCTCATACTTGAGGACTGTGGCAACAATAGAACTATGGTGGTGGGGGGAAAAGACTCCTGAAAGTAGTTGTTTGCCTGATCTTTGGGTCTTTCCCTGAAAAATTGGTTGTAATTGGAGACACACTTCTGGGGAGATCCAGATGGTGGAGAAAAGGAGTATGTGCATCACTGAGGCCAGAATATGATCAGGGAGATTGTTAGTGCATAGAAGACACAAGAAGAAATATACCACCATTCTTACTTTATTTTTGTTTAGCTATAAACTGGAAAAATCTAGATATTTTGATCTCCTCAGGAGAAATTTGCATAAAAGCCAAGTCAATATCATGCCAGCTTGCCAAAGCTTTCTCCCTCCCACCAGCTGGTTGGTACCCCAGCCACCATGTGCTTACTCTGAGATCTTCCTGGCCTCCTCTGGGCTTGCTCTACCAGGTTCACATCCTTCATATGTTGGGGGCCTAGAACTGGATGCAGCACTCTGGATGAGGTCTCATGAGAGTGGAGTAAAGAGGAAGAATCCCTTCCCTGACCTGCTGGTCTCACTGCTTCTGATGCAGCCCCAGGAATGTAGGCAGGGAAATGGAGAAATTATTTACCTCTGGCTGCACAGCAGGTCAAATGGCAAAGGTGGGAATTCCTACACAGCCCTTCTACAGTGGATTGGCAAAAAGTGCAAACTGGGGAGTAAGGGAAGTGCTGTATCTGTAGTGTCTCATTTCTAAATGGGCTGCAGAAATGGTTGCATATGTGATCTCCCTTATTGACTGCTGAGGCTATTGGACAGGGCTTTTTGTAACAAGTGCACAGGATTATAAGCATTTTTGACTTACTGCCACAATCAGATATATACACATATGTAAGCTTTTGACTTCATAGTTACTGTGTGGACTCTTTCACATAGTTTATTTATTAATTTTAAAATTCTACTTTATGTGCTTCTAAGAGCAAGAATGTATTACGTAACTGTAAAATTCAATTTTTCTCTGCAGACAAAAATTGTCTCCCTACTTTTGTGCAGCCACTGAATAGTGCCTTGCAGGGGCCATCTCATCTTTTACCTCCTATTGGCTGACAGTAGCCATCAAACTGACTTTTTCATCTCAGTGAGAAATAAATTACAAATGCCAAGCTTCTAAAATTTACCTGGCACTGCAAAATAAAGCTTGAATCTGATTTAGATTAATTATCTCCAAGCTGCAGAGTGCTTGCTGTCAGATGCACATGAATGTACTTTGTCTAATGTGCAAACCTCTCTTGAATGAAAATTGAATAAAAGAGATTATCAAGTTCTTGATTAAAAAACTAGAAAGAACATTACAAAAAAAAAAAAAAAGCCATAAAATCAATGAAATGCACATTTATATTCATCATTGAGATCTTAGGGTTTTTTTAAAGCTATTTTTCAGCAGCAGGAAGGAAACAATGGTTTGTGGAGTGGGATTCCATATACACTTGGGGATTTGAGAGTTGCTACAGGATGCAATTGAAACTACAAAGCATGTTACAAGACCAAATTTATTCCTCCAGTAATTTAAGAAACCTCTTTGTGCTGTGGCCTTGCATTTAGCAGTTTGGCAACTAAAAGAATGCCAATGAAGCACTCTATAAGCTTACCAGAGAATGAATCTCTAACATAAAAAGCAGAATTGTACAGTGTCTATTCTTCTATGGCATTATCTTTCCTCTCACGAAGTGAATTGAGCTGCAGTTATAAACTTCCATTGTAGTGGTTTTCAAATCAGATACCTTGAGAATGCCATGTGTTCCCTGCCTTATTAGATTTTGCACAGACTATATACTATTCAGACTGGTAATTTAATTTCATTGTGACATGAGAAGCCTAACACAACAGGAGTAATGAGTTTTGGTTGGGACCCCTCTGTACAACAAATAGTGACTAGAAAAACTGTTAAGTGTTGTAGAAGAGTCTGGAGTCAACTGATTCACAGATAGAATCATAAAGTTGTGTAGATTCAAAAAGACCTGAAATCGTTGGGTTCCAACTTTAACCTACCATTGCCAAGTCCTCCACTAAACCATGTCCCTAAACACTACATCCATATGACTTTCAAGGACCTTCAGGGATGGTGATTGAGCCACTTCCCTGGGCAGCCTATTCCAGTGCTTGATCACCTTTCAGTTGAGAGATATTTCCTAGTTTCTAATCTGAACCTGCTCTGGTGCAACTTGAGGCTGCTTCCTCTGGTCCTGTCCCTTGTTACTTGGGAGAAGAATCTGACTCTACCTCACTGCAGCCTGTGCCTTCCAGGCAGCTGTAGACAGCAATACAGTCCCCCCTGAGCCTCCTTTCCTCCAGGATAAACACCCCCAGCTCCCTCAGCCACTGCTCATCAGTTTTGTGCTCCAGACCCTTCCTCAGCTCCGTGTCCCTTCTCTGAACACACTCCAGCCCCTCAGTGTCTTTCTTGTAGAGAGGGGCTCAAAAATAAACACAGGATTTGAGGTGTGGCCTCAGGAGTGCCCAGTACAGGGGGACAATCCCTGCCCTGCTCCTGCTGGGATTTGAAGACACCACAGGGATAATTGTTCCAACTGTCCCCAAGTGCAATCAATGATATACTTGATGTTTAATCCACAAGGATTCACAGAAGTCTGTTTTGGATGCAGCAGCCTCAGAACCCTTCTGTTCACCTCTAACAGAATGCCACAGATGATTGCATGCTGCCATAAAATAGCAGATCCCTGCAATGGGAGAACAACCCTCTCTGGTCTTAAAAAGCTGTATTACTGCAGCCTGTCCCATGCAGGAAAGTCCAAGGTTTTTTAAAATGTAAGTAGGGTTAATGCCACTGTGCTAACTCCATATTTTCCTGGACACATTGCAGATGGAGGGACATGCAGAGAATTCTTGTTCATGGTCACATAGTCAGACAGAGATGGAGTTGGGAACAGGATCCATACATTCTGGCATTCAGTCCCTTGCTTACTCTGTCTTCTATCATAGGCTGCCTTTGTCACAGTTTACTTCCTTGATGTATGCTCTAAGGGTGTTATTTTTCAGCAGTGGGAGTCTTCACTGTCATCCAGACAAAAAACCTCTGCACTTATGCAGTTAAGGCCTTAATCAGGCTCCTGGACCTCTTTCTTGGCTCTGGCTAATTTTAAGTGATAATGATGATGTTTTATACTTACACCTCTTAAAATTAATTATGAGGATGGATATAAACATACTTCAGTCAATGAATTCTCCCTTCTTCTCCAATACAAATGCTGCCTTTTTGTTGTTGCTGTGTTGTTTTACTCCCCTCTTACTACATGCATCCTAAGCAGTGCAGTAACCCTGTAGAGCACATGCATGATCCTCAGTGTCCAAAGTTTTGAAGAGGACAGAACACCAAAGACAATGCACTGTTAAACATCTCAATCAATTTATAGTGATATGAACAGAGGCTGTTATACAAGTCACTGAGGGATAAATTACCATGTCAGATGGTCCACCCATGCACATCCTCACTTACTGCTGCTGTGAAGGCACTTCAGGATGGGTTAACTATAAGTGAAAGTGCACTACAGGGATCTGTGTTCCCTTCAGCCTGACTGAGGCAAACACACACACAGTTAAGGTGTTTCTGAATAGCTCACTTTTGTCATGTGTGGAAACATGCATGTACAACTGATGTGCAGCAGATTTAACAATTCATGGCCATCAAAGTTTTAACAGTCCTCTCTGGTTTAAAAGCAATAAAACATTTTTCTTCATATTACAGTTTGGTCAGAGGACCTTTAAATAACAGTTTGCTATCAAAAAAAGTGATCATAACTTGTTTCCGAACAATCTTTTAAAATTGTGCGGGATTGCAATTAGCATTTGATCAATTCAATTTGATTAGTTTCAGATGAATATAAGGGAAATATTCTTTTATTATGAGAGTGGTAAAACAAGGAACAGACTGCTGAGGTTGGGATGCCCCATGTCTGTAAACAGTCAAGGTCTGTTTGGACGTGGCTCTGAGCAATCTCACCTAGTTGAAGATGTCCCAGATCGCTGCAGGAGTGTTGGTACTCGAGGGCTTTTAAATGTTCTTTACTATTCAAACTATTCTATGATTTTATAATTCTATTTATTTCAGGTCATATTCTGACATTCCTAAGTGTTCTGGGGCAGTACAAGTCTATATGATGAAAAGACAAAACTGTGTGAGAAACTTTTAATCAGAGAGGATAGTTTTACTTCATACGTGTGTTCATTGGCTAAAATATTTTAATTGTATGTGTGAAAAGGCAAGGTTTAAAAATAGCTCTTTTGAACATTGAAAATTGAGAAAATAATACCAGGTTGTGCATAAGTGAACATTCTGAAAATTATTTCAGAGCCTGGATATCACAAAAAAAAAAAAAAAAAAACCCATGAAGAAACCTGCATGCCTACATGCAAAGCATTTCTTCACTCATCTTCTACAAGCAAGCAGTTGTCACCCCTTCATTTTTTTAACATCATTCCTAGAAGACAAGGCTTACTAATGTTAGGTGGAGCACTTTCCAAGTGCTATATTTATATAATGCTCTTTATACTCATCCCTGTCCCAAAGGATATCTTCCTTAGTGGGCAAGTCTCCAATCAGAACTGTAGTAAGAGTAAGGACTGGAAGAATTTGTCTGCTGGAGATTTCTCAAGCTCTTAGAGAAACTGGTCTGGTGTGGTACAAAACCTTAGAAATCTGCTTGAACTTGACTGGCCTCTGAATAATTGTATTTGCTTTGCCATTAACAATCAGGAGCTATCAAATGAAACTGCAGCCATGATCTCCTGGTGAAATCACCTCATTAGTGCTGTATCTGAAAGCGTGTCTCCTTTAAACTCTTTGGGAGAGGGAGAGCACTGGCACAAAGTTTCTGAGTGATAACCAGTTCACAGAGGGCAGCAGCCTCTCACTGACCTTTGCTGTGCATCCAGTTATGCATGACAGAGCTCTTCAGAGCTCTATTGATGAAATACAGGACTGATAAGCAAAGTAAACAGCTGAAAGTGAGAAGTAGCTTGAAAGGTCAGCTGCAGAACAGGTACAGATGTGCTCAGCTGCTGGCACGCTCTCCTACCTGGAGCAGAGCTCTCAGTCTTGCTGCCATTTAAAAAAAAATGTGTAAAGTCAGTTTTGCAGAGTCCTATGCAATCATAAAATAATCTTTTTTAAAAAGTGGCAGGCCTCAAATCATGTGGCATAAAAATGTGTTATTTACATAAGCAAAGCAGAAAAGTTTGCTGGTTTTCTTGTTAAGTGCTCTCTTATGGCAGTACAAAGGTTTTCAAAAATTTTATCTGTTCATAAAGCCTTCACTTAATTCTCTAACCTCCAAAATAATCTTCCAAAAAACCTTTGGGTCTGATTTGAGTAGACTTTGAGTCTCTTATGCATCTTAAAATAAATGAGGGCTAACATTTTTTAAGTCAATGGGCCTATATTTTTGACTGATTTTTTTTTTTTTTTCACATTTCTCTTATTTGCACACTAGCAGAAGCTTAGCAGCCTTGTATCACTGATGTTATCTCTTCACTCCAAACAAGCAGCATTTCTTCAGAGTGCTTGTAATTAGAAGTACCTATTTATTGCAGAGACACAAAACTGGAAAGTAGGAAATAAACACTTTAAAAGGCCATCTAATAAAAGTACAGGAAAACTTGCACTGATAAAAGTAAATAATTTTAATGGTTCACTGAGAAAAATCTCTCAGATACTCTGCTGAGAAGATTTGACAGTTTTGGTAATAACTTTATTTCATGGAACCTGCATGCATTAAACAGCTGTAGAAAGGAATTTTAAACAGTGTGTTCATTTTCTAATCAAAGCTGCTGCCCATAATTGAAAATAGTAGCTTGCCAAGCTCCAGCTGAAGCCCAGCTTTGCACTGAGGCTCTGGGAGCTGGGCAGACACGTGCTTCTGCTTACTCTGCTCTGGGAAATCAACTTCTGGCAAAGGAGGTGGACAGCAGCTGGCTCTGCTGATGTTGTAAACTTCTGCAGCACAAGTTGCCAGCCCTGTGTGTCAGAGAGGGGTGGTGTTGTTTTTAGTTTTGGCTTCTTTTTTTTCCCCCTTTTTTAAGAGGAGGGAGAAGACAGCAATTATAACATTGAACCAGGCAGAAATGAGTTTGAGTTGTGGTTTTTTTTGCAAATAGACATACTTTAGGTCACAGCGGGGAATTGTGACTTTGCAAAGGGGATGAATTAATTAGTAGGCAAAGTAGGAAGAGTCTCTGCTTGTAGCTGTAATGTGCAAATGCTGCCAGCACATCCATACAGGCTGTTGGATCATTGCAGAAGTCTAGGAAGCTTCCAAAAGCTTTTTAACCCATGGAAAATGCCACATGTGAAAGTTAATGCTTTATGAATTGCCATTTAATACAAGGGGAAAACACAGATCATTGTAACGGTGAATGTAATTTATGCCATAATGGATCTTAAATGATGAACTAATTTGTATTGCTTCTGAATTAAGAGGGAAGGATATAGCAAGCCACAGGCCCATCCTTAGGGAGCTCAGACTAACTGCACTAACACCTATTGGCATGTGCAGTGCTGATGAATGAGCTCATTCTCTAGGGCTGAGTGGAGACAATCCATCACTGATACAGAGAAATCTGCAAGCAGCAAAGATTGCAGTGAGCCATTTATAAGTGAGGAGACACTTCCCAAGAATCACAAAAGGCAGTTTGATGACAAAATAACTTCATGTCCAAAACTCATATCAAAATCAATGTAAAACTCTGTTTCCCAACATCATTAGAGACAGCAATGGAAAGAATCAGAGGGGAGAAAGGTAGAGACATTCCAAGTCCAAAGTGCATGCACAAATTATAGATAATCCCTAAAATCTGAAGACCTGCTAAAATCCAAACATTTCCACAGGAGCAGCAGTGTGTGGGTGAACAGTAATGCATATTTCACTGAAATGAAGCTGTGAATGTCAACATGGGCCACTCCTAAGAAGCCTCTCTTTTGTCCCTACAGCAGAATATGTAAGAGTTCAGTGCAGAGAGCAGCTGAGGGTTAGTGGGACAGATTCCCAAAACTGAACCACCAGAATAATGAAGAGGAAATGGACTCCATCTTTTTCTCACAGGACAAACTATCACTCGCCCAAATTGCCAATGCAGTGTAATAAAAAACTGTATAACACAACAAAATGAATGAAGGACCTTTGAAACCCAAAATGATACAAAATGCTCCTGAGACATTAGATGTTGTTTAACTGCTGTAAACAGGAGGGGTAGTATAAGATAGATGAGCAGAGTCTAATCTCAAGCAAACAGAAAGATATCACCAGGGGCTGCTTTCTCCCATCCTAAGATAAGCACCTAAGAGGCTGGGAATCACCAGCTGGGAAGTGCCTGACTCCTCTCATCCTAAAGAATGGAGGTGTATCTTCAAGCTGCTGTCTAATATTTAAAAAGGTAAAACAAACTAGGATTGACCATTAGAATCCACCTGTAATGAGCTCAGTTTGTATGCCTTGTTCACTGCAGTTAAGAAATTATTCATAAACAGTTTACAAACAATTATTTTCCTCTCACTGAAGCTGGCTGCCTCCCTTACTGTGAGTTCACATCAGTATACCCTGGGAAAAGCTAAACTTTTCCTGCAGTGAGAGAAGGGTCTCTACTGACAGCTAACCTGTTCGATGCTGTATCTGTAGCAGAGACATCTTGATAACTGAAGGATTAAATCTGGGAAAGGAGGTCTACATGTGTGCTGGAAGGAGGGTGGAAGAGAAGATGAAATACAGAAACAAAATTGCTTTGGGGTACTGAATGTGCTGCAGCTTCTGGTATGACAGTCCGTGTAGCAACAGCCATGCCTAAAGTGCAGACGTATCCTTGCAGCCTGCCAGGCTTCTCCCCGTCCCAGCACAGGCAGATACATTCCCCTTCCCACTCACATTCTCTAAAACCTGGATGCTTGTTGACACTTGGCTGTATTTCAGAGCCTGTGTGAGTCACTGAGCAAGGGTTTATTACTCATGGCTGAGCAATGGCTCAGGAATGAGGAGCTCCGGGGTTCATGTGTCGGTGGTCACTGTGTATGTGATATTAAATAGGGCAGGTTTGCCTGGGAACCCTCCGAGTCATCCCTGGGAACCCTCCGAGTCATCCCTCTTTTCCTTTCATTTATTTATTTATTTTAGTTTTCAACAGGGTTCAGGGACAGGGTGTTCCTGCTTTCTGGGTTATTTTGTTACCCGAGGGTGAGGAAGAAGACAAACTGTGCAAGAAAATGGATTTTATTCATTGTGGGAAAGTCAGTGTATACGGGGGGGAAAAATGTGTTCCACATTCTCTCCACATGATGAATTTAAGACTCATGTGGAGATAGACCAAAAATACCCATGAAGCAGCTTTGGTTTTTGCATTTCATTTCCACAGGAGATTCCCAGAGTTGTTTGTTTGAAATAAACAACATAAAAGGAGACCCTCTGCCCACTCTCTGATGTGAAGCAATTAATGGCTGGATCAGCATTTCCACTCTTAATTATGCTTTTCATATGGTTTGTTTTAAAAATTTGCTTCAGTCATGAACTTACCATGTAATAATACTTTGCATTTATAAAAGTCTTTCATCTGAACAGCACAAAGTGCTTTGAAAATGTTAATCAGTTAGTAGTCACACTAGCATGAGAAATACAGGCTTTTTTCCCCAAGAGAAACTGAGGCATTTGGGGTGAGACACCCTGGTGACATTTTGTGTGGTGATATGAGTATCAGAAACACAGATTTCTGTTCATTAATTCTGATAATCACTTGAACCCATTACTCTTTTGATGTTCTACTTTTTCATTTTCATACCAAGAAGAAATTTTGAACAGTTGCTTCACTAAATTTTTTTCTACTTGGCTAGATGTAGGTTTAGGAAATCAGGTAATAATAAATAATAGATTGTAAAAAAAAAAATCTTGTACGGATAATCCTCATGAATGACTGTAAGACTTCACTGATGAAAACGACTGCTGTTGATCTGCAGTCATTTTATGGGTGTGTAGCATCAAATGTTAACAGCACACTCCATCTGCAGCAGAGCCTGCAACTGATAATGCACATGGGAAGAAAGACTGTAAATTATACTTATCTGGGGCAGAATTTGCCCTTGGTCTCATGATCACTGAGAGTCCGGATGGGGTTAAATGTAGGTAATTTAGGCAACTAATTTGCACTCTAAATTTCCAAAACTGAGTATAACAGTTCTTGTCCATTACAGGCTGGGTGTCCATTTCCAAAGGCACTATAAGCTTCCAAAGCCACTCCCTCTCTTCATTGACCATGCAGACCATGTGGGTTCTGAGGTTCTGACTTTTAAAAATTACTTCCTAGCTGAATGCAATTCAGGGTGCCACTTGGTTGCTTCCATTAGTCAGACTGGATGCTTGTCTCCTTATGATGTTCTGCAAAAATTGCAGTAGGATCTGCAATGCCTGAGTCTCTCCTTCTGATTTCAGTACTTGCTGCAGCATTTAGGACTGGATTAAGCATCTCTCAGCCCAGTTTTTGGACATGGTCTTCTCCATCAGAATTTGTAAGTTCACAACACAATACAGCCAAATTACATGTGAAAATCTTAATTTTACAGCACAAGAAACAACTCTAAAAGTATCATTTTTTTATTGCTCATTTTGCTGCTAAGAACAGCTGCTAAGATGTTCTGCACTGTGGCAGACAAGATTACCCAACCATACCCTGCATGATGTGACACCCAGCCTAAGCCTGTGGGTGCTCTGTTTATTGTGGGAATGACCAATGAAGAAATAAGTCAGAAATTACCCTTGTCTTTTACAACCTTGTTCCCTGATTTATGGAAGATTACAGAAAGTGGTTGTATCATGCAATCAGGAGAGAGGGCCTATTGAATTGGTCTATTGAATACTGAAACAATCAGTTTCAAGTCGAGTAGTTTCAAGCCAAGTAGTTACAAAAGAGTGAAGTGTATGAAGGAGGCATAAAATCAATTAAAGGCAGATGAGATGCCTCTCCTGACTATCTTCCCACCTGCAAGCTGGAACAGCTTGGCACAAAAAGTAGTGGCAGGTGTGGGAGAAGCTGGCAGACAAACTGGAGGAAGTAGAGCTGGAACTGGACTATTGAGTACCTAATAATCTCGTGAATCACAGAATTTACAAAATTAATGTGGACAGTAGCACTCTGATATCCCACTTGGTTTGTGACATTCAATCTTGATATCCTGTTTTGGAGCAAGACAATTACCTTAGCTGGGAAAATAGAACCCTGGAAAGAAAACTGTAGTGGGCTCCATTTGAGGTACTGCAGAGAGAAGCATTGAGGGAGGAGGTAAGTCCTCATTAGTCCTGTTAACTCTATTTCTCTTTCTGATCATGTTCTTCCACCAATTACAGCAATTGATCAAATTTCAGTAGTCAAGGACCACCATACCTGCTCTTCTCACAGTCCAACCTGCAATGCAGAGATTAATTACCCATGGTTTACACTTAATTGCCTAACTAAGGACAAAACCTATCAGCATATCAGTAAATTTCCATCCAGACAAATAAAATTCAACTTTCTTTTAACCATGAAATGCCAGGTTGGCAGGGACCTCAAGGGTCATCTGGTCCAACCTGTTCAAATCCCCTGAAGACTATAATACCAAAGTCTGCATATAAACTGGTTCCCTGACTTTTATCAGGAGAAAATGTATTTCAGCTTTAACTCTGGAGATGCAAGAGTAAGGAACTTGTGTGACTGCTAATAATCTATGCACCACAGGATGTTCTGGGAGGATTGCAGAGTCATGAATTACCCTAATGGCTCCTCAGAGGGAGTGACAGTCCTGCTCCACAGTGTACTGATCACCAAAGCAGCGGCCAAACAAAACAGCAGTGACACATCAAATGTACATTGAGCTTGGCTCCATTTCTCACAGTGCCTTGTTCCAGGGTTTGTAACAGAACAACATGAGGCATGAAGTGGTCGTGTTTGCATTAACTGTGTGCTCCTTCTGGGGAGCTCTCTGTAACTGTGGTATCAAAATCTTTCCAATCTTCTGATATGCAGTTCTTGCTCCAGGCTCCTGTGATTCCCATTTTTCAGAAGACTACCTGCACGATAACTGAACAGGGTATCTTTTAGGATCAGATGGGAAGAGTGTGTCAAAACAGAGGAGTTTCACCTGTCCATCATAGTGGCCTGAGATCAAAGCCATCTTTCAGTAGGTTTCAGTAGGTATAATCCTTTTTTCTGCCAAGCTGTAACAATACTGAGTAAGGTCTTCTGATCGCAAGTGCAGTAAATGCAAATAGAAATAATTCTTGTGGCACTAAACAAGAAACTGGAGAAGCAGCAGGCAGTAACAAGACATGGCTCTAAACTGATGTATTGCACTGAACATGGTGGCAGCAAAGGCACTGATGCAGGGATTGTAACAAGAAGGTACATCCCTGCTGCAGACAGAGCTTAGGCTTTCGTTTTGTGTGGAAGCTTGTTACGTTGCAGCTTCTCTCTTTTTTTCTTTCTGGATTAATCTAGGGCCATTGTTGGTGGTATAAAATGCTTTTAACAGATTGCATAGGGCATGGCCCACTGTGATCAAGGGCAGCACGTTCTGTCCCTGTCATTGAACAGTGTGCCTTTAATCCCCGGAGGTGAATGATGTTAAACGCTTTTACGATGTGGCAAATACTATGGCAATGTTCAGTATGGGTTATGAGAGAGCAGTTTTTACAGGCACGAATGCAAACATGTAAAACTGTTCTGAGTAAGGTCAGAACAATTCATGATACTTATTTTGGCTCAGGTTGAAGATCATCAGCAAAACCTGCATACAGAAAATAGTGTGCAAGACTAATAAAATCGAATAGTTTGTTATGATTTGGTGTGGAGCCCTTTCAGCTGCTCTTTCCTCATGACAGCAAACACTGGCCATTACCTGCCCATGTACATTCATTTAGCTTGAAGTGAACCACACCTCAGAAAAGACACAACAAGAAAGATTTAGAGGAACTTTCTACAAGGGCACATAGTGATAGGACAAGGGGGAATGGTTTTAAGGAGGGGTAGGGCAGGTTTAGATTAGATATTGGGAGGAAATTCTTTATTGTGAGGGTAGTGAGGTAATGGCACAGGTTGCCCAGGGAACTGTGGATGCCCCACCCTGGATGTGTTCAAGGCCAGGCTAGATGGGATTTTGAGAAACCTAGTGAAGTGAAAGCGTCCCTGCCCATGTGTAAAGACTTAGAGACCACAGTTGCCTGTCTCAAACACTGTGAAGGCCACAGAAGGCTTTGCCATGAGATAAGTACAGAAGGGAGCAACAGGATGGTGGAGGTGAGATCTGGTTATCACATCCTGGGTAAAGCATCCAGACAAAAATTTACTCTGTTATAAACTATATAAAGAAGTAACTGCTTGTACATATGTCACTGATCAGACAAAGATCATGCCAAGTTATAGGACAGGTGGCATCTGTGACCACCAACAACCAAAAAAGCCCCTGAGTATACCTGGAACCTGGACTGTAAGTGAAGCTGCCACAGCAGAAACCTGAAATAAGATAAAGGTGGTGCTGTTGTCTTGAGTGTTATCTCAGACCTAGGGGAAGGGTAACAAAGCTGGGGGAGAAGAACGTATCACTGATAAAGGACACAAAAAATGCAGAATTTATGGCCCACTTGGAAAGGCAACTCAGCTGAAATCAGCTCGGATGGGGTAAAAGGCAGTTCAGGCACGGGGAGATCGCAACCCCCAACTCACAGACCAGCAACCCAAGAAACTAACTGAACTCAAAAAAGAGAAAGATAGACCTAATTAGTGGAGTAATTAACATTAGAAGTGAGGGAATAATTTAACCAATAGAATAAGAGAATTTTGTAGCCAATGAGCATTAATTCCTTTGTTCGCTAAGGTGTATAAAAAGTGAAAAGTTTTGAATGACCTCAGGACCTCCACCACCAAGAAATTCAGGATGAAGAAGGATGAACAAGACAGGATGCTACTGCATCCATGGGTTGAGACTATCTGCTGCTTGATCCCTCTCTCTCTTTCCTCTCACTTTTCTATTTCTTTCTCTCTCTCTACCTCACATTTATTGTTAAATAAAATTGTATTATTGACTTTCATATATGTTGTTTGCACCTTAATTCAGGCAGAGGCATCTCTCAGTAGCTGGATCTTGACACAATGGCAGGGGGTTTGAAGCTAGATGATCTTTAACAGCCCAATCCAAAACCATTATATGATTCCATATGGGAAGGATGTTTGTGTAGACACTCAATGGTCTGTAAGAACCAAGCCAGATCTGGTGTTTTATCTCCACAGCCAGAAGAATTACATCGGAGTCACTTCTCTGTGTCAAAAGTTAGTTTCAAAACACAGTCTTGTTTATAAACTATTCCTTTTTAAGGCTAATTCCAGAACATTAGATGTCTCTGGGTAGTTTTAGCTATTATTTTATTTGTCTGATAAGAGTTCTGGTTGAATATTTGAGACTTATCCTGGGGAGCACACTAACAGGATATGGTTGCATCAACATCTGACTGGAAGGTTCACTCTCTGTGAACTTACAAAACCTCAGCTGTTTTGTGGAAAAGCCCTTTGCATGCTTGATCCCCTGGCGCCAGGGAACAAGCTCTGCATCACACCACACTGACCATGGAGTATGCTCCAGCAGCTACCAGGATGCTCTGTGAACCCACATCCCAATTAACCCATGCTCACAGGCCTAAGCACAAGACATTTAATCTGCAACATACAATAACAGGGACTCCTAGCAGGTAGAGAATGTTCTTGTCATGTGAGAGATTTTGGATGTTAGCAGTGGTGGGAGCAATGGCTTTGCCTGTGAGTGGGTTTTGAGACAAGCTTTATAGGAAGAGAAGATTCTTAAGAGTGCTGAAAACCTGAAAAGCAAGGAAATTTTTTCCCCCTCCAAATAACAAACAAAGCTGAGACCACAGAGTCTGCCCATCCTGAGTCCCTGGGATACTGGAGGGAGATGATGAGTGATTAGAAACAGCTGAAATACTGTTTTAAACTTCTATTAATTAATCCTGTAGCAATCCCACTGTCTTCAGAACTTCCTTTGAGAGGAAATTTTCTTTCCATTCTCTGAAGGCTGGAGACTATTTTCTCTTATTATTATATGTCAAAAAAACTTGTTTTGAAATGAATTTGTCAGACTGCTCTGAGTGATGCTGTACCTACCAAATAACTGCAAACGTGAAGAACCACCATAGAGCATTAAAGTACTCAGTCCACCTATAGGAAACAGCCTGTAGTGCATAAACATCCTCCCCGGGCAGGATTCCCATTGCCAGGTATCCAGCTTGGCAGAACACCAACATTCAGCTTCTAAAAACAAACCTGTGACAGCAGCAGGAGCCTGTCATGGGCTCCCTCCCACAACCAGCTTTAATCATCTTCCAAAGCTGGGGATGGAAAGCAGCCTTTAAAAAGGTGCTAAGAGGGAGAATTTTCCTAACTATCCTACAGGTTGAGTCTGCACCTCAGGATGTGTGTGTGGATCTCATCAGTATTATTGCACAGTTAGAACACCCAGGAATGCTAGTGCTGAAAACTCCCAACAATTTAAAATCCTCATCCACAACAAAAAGAGGCAGGAACACACAGGAAATAGGTGTTAATTGTGTTGTTCTTGCTCTGCCCACCACTGACTCATTCCTTCCATTTTGACAGGTTATATCTGGAAAAACAACTCTCAGTGATGGCTGGTGCTGCCTGCAATACTGGCAGAGATACAGCAAGAGATCACACCTGTTTTTATAGGTGTAAAAAGGCCAACATCGAGAAACAAGACTGAAGAAGACATTTTTGTTTGCTCTGCAAAGCTGTTTGAGAAGTGGGCACGTGTTCTTCTATCCTTTCTCCTGGATTACTTTGTCACTGGGACAGGTCCTTATCTTCCCAATATGGAGATAAAAACACAGGGGCAGTGTGAGTAACCTGGCCTTGCATCTGAGTTCTGCTTGCACTAAGCTTGCTTTGCTCTTGAGAGTGTCAGCATTATCTGTGCCATCTGGGAAAGCCAGAGGATTTCTCTGAGATTCTGACACAAATCTCACATGGGAATTATTTCCTAAAGCAGACCCACAACCTCATAATGGATCTATGCACAAAGAGGGAAAGAGTGCTGGGAAGAAATGCTGGGATCAGGAGTGGTGACTGAAAGATGCAACTGGTGAGGGAAGGGAAGGGAAGGGAAGGGAAGGGAAGGGAAGGGAAGGGAAGGGAAGGGAAGGGAAGGGAAGGGAAGGGAAGGGAAGGGAAGGGAAGGGAAGGGAAGGGAAGGGAAGGGAAGGGAAGGGAAGGGAAGGGAAGGGAAGGGAAGGGAAGGGAAGGGAAGGGAAGGGAAGGGGAAGGGAAGGGAAGGGAAGGGAAGGGAAGGGAAGGGAAGGGAAGGGAAGGGAAGGGAAGGGAAGGGAAGGGAAGGGAAGTTCCCAAGAAGCTTAAAAGAGTGAACCTCATCTATCAAAACACTTTGCTGCTGTCCTGCTCTGAGGATAACCTAACTCAAATGCCTGAGACAGGACTGGCAATTAAGTGTGGTGTGGTCCTCTGAAAGCTTATATAAAGCAGCCTGTGGGAGAAAGATGCTATCCCTTCCCATTGCAGTGGTTTTTCCATGACCATCTAGGAAGGTGTGACATAGCTGGACCTTGGACATGGCCTGAGGAGCCCCAGCAGCCACAGCCACCCCTGTTTGCTGGTTGCAGGTGCTGAGCTTCTCTCACTGGCTGAACAAGGCCTGAACGTCACAAATGTCCAAAAAGGCAGAAGTGTTAAACTGGTGTTATCTCACAGATTGAAACAAAAAGAAGCACAAACATAGAATCATGTAAATGCATGAGAATATTAACATTTAGAAGAAAATAAAAATGACCCAAAAAACTGAACATACTCAGTCCCAGCTCCCTCTGGAACAAGCTGCAGTGTGTTCACCTTTACCCGCAGGGAAGGGATGGGAGAACAAATACCAAATGCCAGATGTTTTATTGCATAATGTATTACTGGAAAATGGAATAAAGATGAATATATAGATCAGTGGCGAATAATACAAAATAAGTAATAACAAAATTCCCTCTCATGAAAGAAGGACAATAATTATCCATAGCAACCAGAGGAAACTCCATCCCTTGCCAGAGTTTCAGCTAGACTTGACAGAGTACACTCATCAGGGGTATGCCTGGGAAAATGATAAATCATATAATCTGGACCAGTTTACCATCTCTAAAAAAACATCATACTATAGAAAATTCTGATTTCAATTCACAAATGGGCTGTTTTTTTACTTGGTAAGATAACTTGGCAGAAGCTGACTGCCTTATTTATTCACTTGAAGATTTTCCTATGTTAGATAAGAATTAAGAAAATCTTCTTTAGCTCATTGTAGAAAAAAATATTTACTTCCATAGTGACTGCCCCTTTTCTTCCAAAGACTAGAACTCATTGTAAAACAGGCCTATGATTAATCTCTTGGTGTAAATCTACCCACATTTGCCCAGGCCACCAATCCTACCAGATGGAACCTGAACTCTGAGTCACAGAGTTCTGTGAAACCAACAGCTAACAGGGACTCTCCAATGTTTCAGAGGCTGCTTTCTCTGAGCCACATGTTCATTCATGCTGTGAAATTTTAAGTAACTATAGCATGAAGGCAACATCTGTTCTGAGAGATTTCAGGGTAAAGGGACCAGCAGGTACTGAGGCTGCATTTTAACAGATGCTTTCCTGGGTTCCTATGCCACCTAATTCTAAAGAGCAAGGTCCATGGCACACTTTAAATGCTAAGAAATTATTTACACAGAGGCAAACAGCTTGGTGCAGCATAGGCTGTCTTCCATCAGAACTGTCAAAAGTCACTGGTTGTTTTCCTCACTTCTACTTTTCTCCATATCTTGCTCCTCCTTCCTGTTTCTTGACTCCAGCATCACTGTTTGAATCCATCATGAAACCACACACTGAACCTGAGACTATTCCTAGAGAAATGCTTGTGATACCTACTGAGAAAGGACATGGCAACAACAGGATGGTGACAGATGCCTGGAAGAAGGCATGGAGAGGGAAAAAAAGACAGGTAAAGGTACAGAAAGTAAGTTTCTACATACTGTCTTGATGAATGCAGTAGAAACACCTTGAAGAGGAGTAGGGTATAGGAAGTGCTGATACAGAGAGCCAGTGTGAGCATGTGGAAAATGGCCTGTCAATTTGAGATGCATCTAGCAGCTTCATCCTATAGCTAGGGAAAGAGAAGGAAAAGGGAAGGACAGACTTAGATAGTGGTAATACTAAGGGCTTTATCATCTGGGCATCCTTGCACAGAGGTCAAAGTTCTTGATTTCATGCTGTAGAACAGCACTGAGGCATTGAACTTGGGGGTTGGAGAAAGAAAATGGGGTTGCCATTTCAGGCATCCCAACCAGAGAGCAGGAATGCAACAAGAGAGCTCTGTTACTACAGCTTGGTGAATCACTGCCCATCAGCTGTACACACCAACATAAAACGACTTCACCTTTCACAGCTGCCAGACAAAATGTGTGAGCTGACCCTGAGATGAAGATGGATCCCTTCCAAGGCACGGTGAGAGGAGTTTCAGCAAATACATGTTGATTGTTACCTGAGGTGCATCTTATTGGACAGATGGTAAAGTCACAGTATTGACATTGCTTTTATTCAGAAAGTCATTTAAATTACCATGGTTTTGGCACTCATGTCTGCAGTCAGTTGTTTCCCCATATGTTTCATGGACTCTCCTTATAAGACACGATGAAAACCTGCCCAAAATTATTTTTCCTTTCTTGGACCCTGTATTAAAAAGAAATATGAATATTATAAAACTTCCCTGGGAAAAAGAGAAAGGACTGAGTTTCATACCAATAGCTTCAGGTTGTTTTTTATTTTTTAATCCTAGCCCAGATGACAAGGCATCCCTCATGTACTATAAAATACTCCATGTAAATAAATCATTAGCCTCTTAGGTGGGGGAGGAGCTAGGGACTGCTAACCTTTCCCTTTAGGGTCTGTGCACTCAGTAGTTTAGGAACCTCCCTTTTTTTTTTTTGTGCTGCAGGCAGATGTTTGAGTTTAGCTAAGCCATTCCAGCAGATATTTCCCAAGATTCATGTGCCTTATGGATACCCTCCATCCCAGGCAAGCAGCCATTGGCATTGCTGGTGCATGATGAGATCACTCACCCACTTTGTCAGTAAAGGACCAGTAAAATGTAGGGGACAAAGCCAAGAAAGCAGCAAAGTGTCACTAGGCTTTTTTTTTAACGTGTTCATTCAGTTTATGATGCAGAGGTAGTTTTAAAAATCATCACTGCATTGTTCCTCAGTTTAGGGAAGCACCAAAGCTGCAGGATGCCCAGTAGTAATCTTTCTCATGGTTAATAAAACTTTGTGTTTACATGGCACTTTCTGGTGTGTAAAAGGCTCTATAATTCTTCTGTCTATCTAAGGAGTTTGATCCTTAGATATTCAAAAACCAGTGAGTTCCAGTACAAACTGGGCTGCTGAATAAAAAAGTAAGTGTGGTCAAATGCAATAGAGGCTGTGCCAACATTTCACACACAATCACACTCTCAGATACATGGGAAATGTAAGCAGTGTATCTGAGGCATATGTCTGCTTTAATAGTGGGTTTGTGTGCCCTGAACACTGTACACTTGAATGAACTTTCCCTCAGAGCAAAAGTGTAGTTTTCCATCTTATAATTTTTTCCCCATAAAAATATTTTAATGATTTAAGTCCCACAAGCCCAAGAGCTCCAGATGCATATTTTAGTTGTTTGTCATAAGAACTATCCAACATAAAAAATGACCACCCTTTCAGCCAGAATGAGTTTGCACAATGTTTAATGTTAAAGTGAAGTAGAAGAGCTTTTCACTGTAGTGAAATAAGTTCTTGTAAAAGTGTCATTTGTAAAACTTTAAAACCAGCAGTGGAAAAATAAGATTCTTTTTTTTTTCCATCTGAAATTCTTTAAAAGAAAATAGGTCTCTAGAAGGTAAACTCTTGCTCCTATCAAAAGCAGCAATAACCTTCCTATTGATTTCAGTGGTGCTTAAGTTTTAGAGAGAGATACATCTTTTAGCTTTTTTTACTTTTTGGTTTTTTGGAGTCTTGAATTGTCACCATCCTACTCTTTCGGGAAGAACTATGTACATACTATATTGACCAAACTCTCCTGCATGGGTAAATAAATAAAAGTCATAGATATTTTTCCTATACCATCCTAATAGATGAATGAGACAAAACAGTGATTTTCCAGACAGCCACACTGCTCACCTTCCTGTAACTGTTGCTAAATCAAGGCAAGGCATGGATCTATCAGTCTGGCTTCCTATTTCTTCTACTGGGTTCATCCATCCACTTTCTTGGGGCCTGGATTTGGATGCAACAGGGGAACCCAACAGAATTCCATGCATGGATGGAAAAGGATGCATGTTTCAGAGCAAACTGGATTTGCACTGATTTCAGGAGGCAAAATTCACTGTCATCTCCTGAGGAATAGGATTTGGATGTATGTCTTACACCTTTTCTCCCAAACATACCTATCTCTATCTCTTGGTGGAAAGTGCTTGCAGGGGCATGTGCCAGAGGGAACAGATCTGCTTCAAGTCAGATGTGGTTAATGGAACATCCACTTCTCATTGTATGAGACAGTGTCATCCATTTCCCAATTCTTTTTTCAAACTGCTTATTTGTCACTCTGGGTTAATGATTTTCCCATAAGCAATACTCTTTGTTTCTTGGAATTACTTGGGTGATGCCCACTTAATTGCCTTCTGCCCTTTTCCCCTTGGGGTGAACTCGGATATGGAGAGTGATTTACCTAAAAGAGAAAGTTCTTGCAGTCTTCAGTTAAATATTTACTGATGCCTTTTTTGGTGTGCCTCATCCTTGGTATTCCCAAGTCCTCTGAGACATCAGTGTCAATTACCACTGACTCTACAGACACTCCCCTCCTCAGGGAAGGTTACTCAATACTGTTCTGGACACATTTTCTGCTACTTAACTTGACTGAAAATATTTTTGTGTTTGTGTTACTAAGGTCAACAGAGACCTTGTGGACAATTTCCTCCTGTTCTGTATGTGCAAGTGTGGTTAGGATGCAGACATTTCAAACTGGGTTCAGAGTGGACTGCAGGACCAGGCTGAGGAGCCTTGTGGCACTCAAAGAGGTGTTCCCTGGCCTGTGAAAACACCTGTGTGCTGTCAGTTTGAAGAGTGCTGCTCAGGGTGGCAGCTGGCTGAGGCAATCCAAACCCTCCCATTTGGATACTCGGGTAAAAGCACCTCAGGTGAGAAGGTTTTTGTGCTTATCTCGAAGATGACTGATAGATTTAAGCCAAGTTGTTTTGAACAAGCCTTGAACATGCCTACAGGGATGGGAGGTATTTGGGAGGGACAGTGCTAAGCCTTCTTTGTGCATGTTTAATCTTAGGTTGCTGATAATGTTTAAAAAATGTGACAAAACCCTCATTGTACAGCGTGTGCTTTGACATAGCACCAAGTCCTCAGTGGAAATGTTGCTTCTTCCCCTAAAGGTGATCAGGCTACTATGGACATAACATGAGATTTCTTCAAAAGCTACCCAGTGATGCTTTTCCCAGTGTGCTTAACAGGTCCATGGAGATTGTTATTTAAAAGCCCCACTGGCTGCAGCTGTACTACTAAATGCAACAGGCCAGTGACTGCTGCCAGGCACCAAGCCAGAGGCATGTTATGATTCATACCCACCTGACTGAACATTTTTATCCCTAAAAACAGAGTGACCACACCCAGCCTACCTTTGGGAATGGTCCCAAGAATGTGCTGTTCTCTGCACTGTGCTAACAGGTATGTATTTTCTGCTGGCTGATGCTGATCCATGTCAAGGGGCCATAAAATAACAGAGAAAAGCATGGAGCAGTGTCAGAAGTGGTGTTGTGGCCCTGTTTAATTTAGTGGTCTAGACACAGCCATTAATACCAAGAGTTTAGCAGGATTCTTGGAAGGGCCAAAGCATTTATATGGCCAGTGAGAATATCCAGAGGAATGGGAAAAATATTTCCAAAGCCAAAAAAAGAAAAACCCCAACAAAAATCAGATTTTTGGAACTGATAAAGAATTAAGTTCTTCTGGGATCAGATTACACAGAGTTTCTGGTATCCTCCCTAGCAGCATCTGGTGCTGCAGGTTTTTGGGAAGAGGATGCTGAACATAACAGCCCTCTGTCCACTCTGCTATGTCAGTCCTGGTGCCAACTGCCACTCAATGTTACACTCATGCTAAAATCTATGGGGGAAATATGAAAATACCTCTCATGCCCTCTGATTTCCTTGGCTCACTCTCTGATATGAACAGGGAAAAGCCTGGAGCTGGAAGCTGACAGCTGGCTCCATCTGCATTAGGGGGCCTGAGTGCACCAGCCCTGCTGAGTGAAGCTGCTCTGCTTCACACCTGGGATGGTACAGTGAAACAAACGTGGATTTCATTTCCAAGGCAGTTTTACTGCCTAATATCTTTATACTTGTGAGAAGTATGGATCTTAGCTGGGTCTGTCATGATTTTTGCAATGCATTCTGCAACCGATCCCTCACTTAAATCTTTTCACTTGTTTTCTTATTTAAACCTATCTAAACAAAGACACTTAGTCTTCTTCATACACACATATCATAGCTTGCCTCCTGTATCCCTTCTCTTACCTCCAGGATTCAGCTTGGTACCTTGTTCCAAACGTGCCTGTGGTGTGATGAGTTGGGGAGTTTCGACTTCCAGTTGAGCTTCCTTTTGTGAAAGTCCACGAGAAGCAGCAATTGTAGAAGAAAGGGCTGAAGCAGCTGTGTAGAAATGACACCATGGGCAAACACAGTCACTCATTCTTACAGCAGCCAACCCACATGATTGCCCTGGCTGGAAATGCCAATAGATTATGGGAAGTTCAGAATAGCCACAAACATTAACTTCACCCTCTTTCCTGAGGGCAGAATCTGGGACACAAACATACCCATTATAGGAAACAATAAAGTGATACCTGAGTGAAGAACCAGTGTTGGCAACTCAGCTGGAGTCCCAGTAGTTTATGTAGCAAGATCCCAAGGGAATTGCATGCACAGATCAGTTTGGATGGCCATGGTATAGGCACAGTGCTTCTCTGGGAGTGAAGACACAGATTGTCTAGTCCCTATGAGAGACCCTGAGCCAGAATTACTCATGTCATTTCCTTCAGGTGAAGCTTTCCTTCATGTCACACTCACCTTGAGGTGAATGGCATTGCCTTTGATGGGGGATAGTTGGACTGCAGATATTTTATGTGCAGTGTCCATTTACCTAGAAGAAATATTGTCCTGGGTAATGTATCTTTGTGCCCCTTTCATCATGAAGGCATGTTTCAGGTATGACGTGAAATGTAAAGCCGCAGCCTGTATCTCATCTTGACTATGAATTCCCACCAAAAAAAGGCTTTGGAAATACAGAATCAGACCCAGGCAAAATCTCATTGCAGCTTCATCCTGTCCTTTCTTGTGGGTGATATTCCATCCATTACTAAGGCTCTGCACAAAGCATAGCCAACACTTAAACCCTCAGCAGGATGTTAAGTGGTGTCTAGGCTTTGTGCTGGGTCTCTGCACTAGCATGAATTTTTACCAGTGAGGAGAAGGATTGCTTTGTCCATATTGAAAAGTACACAGCCAGCCTTCTCTGTAGTATGCCATTTAATTTAGTTTTGATTTAATCCTTTGCACTGAGGGGATGCTGATTGCCCATAAAGAATAAAAGCTGCCACTCTGAGGCATATGCCTTTTGCTAGCCATGTGATCCAAATAGTTACATTCAAATCAAATCAAAGCACTTCAAGGGCCAAATGTAATGCAGTTTTTCTTACTTGGCATGTAAAGTTTTAGTTAATTTTTAAAAAAATATTTTAAGGCAAATTAGAAGCAGCACTCTAAATGCTGAGGATTAGGGACAGTAGCTTCATACATGCAAGTTCTCCCACATTGCTTACTACATATGATTTTCCACTAGCAGTTGCTTTTTGGATGCTGGGACATCAGATGTGGCCGTGTTTCCTTTGCATCACAGGTTTCTAGTGAACAACTCAAGGAATTGGGCTGTGAAACAGCTATCAAGTAAAAAGGGGAGCTGACAAGCCCTGAAAAACAAAATGTAAAAACAACGTTTTGGTTCAGTGGCTTGGTAAATATTCCAGGAACTACTCTTCTTTCTATGGTATTAGGGAGGAAATCCTCCCTCCTTTTGCCTGTCTCCTTGTGGAGGCTGATGTATCTGGTCCTCATTAGGGGGTGGTTATAGCAGTGGGATCAAACGAGCTCAGACTATGGTTGAGAGGCACTGCAGTCTCCTGGCTCAGGCAGGGGGTGGTGGCTCAGACTCCTGACTTGCATTCCTGGGTTTGACTCACAGTCAGGCTATGGACAAGTCCCAGGTACCCAGAATCCTTGTAACCTGTGTGTCAGGTACACACAGCACTCTGCAGCTGTGTGCACAGGCTGGGAGATGTATGAGGCTCTCTTGAGTTCCTTTGAAGTATTTTGTTTATACAGACTTACCTTGACAGCTTAGATGTTGCCCTATCCCTATTTCCTAACAAGTAGGATTGTCACATGGCTGCAGGATGGAAAGAGTTACCCCATGCCTCTCATAGCTGTGTTGTCCTAGCACATCCCAGCTAATTTCAGAAACTTATCTCCTACATCTAAGGGTGCACCTCCATCATCAATTAAACAAGCCGGGGGTGCTGCAGGGCACAGGATTTGCTGCTCTGCTGTCAGAAGGGCCCTTGACTGGTGTAGGGGAGGGCACCAGCCATGCTCAAACTGTGCCCTGTCACAGCCTGGGAACCTGCATGACCCAACACAGACACCTGGATTAGGAGAGCAGGAGGATTTACCTGTCTGGCAATTGTATAGTGCAGCCTGGCCTCAGGCCTGGAGCTTGGAGACATTTCACTTCCTAATACAGACCAAGGCCAGGACCTGGAAAGAAAAAGACACTTTCAGAGTCTGAGTCAGCCCAGACAGGGCCTGAATCACTCCTGAAAGTGTCTGTCTGTCTCTGCAGTGGAAGACTTAGGTGTTACCTTCTTCAGTAGCTGCCTCAGTTGAAGGTGTACAGTCATGGCAGAGGAATCTGGACAAGAAAGGGAAGCCAAGATGTACTGGATTAGACCAGAGGAGTGTATTTTCCCTTGTACTCTACCAAATGATAAAGTAATTAATTGATGATACTGGATTTAAGACATTCATCCTGGTATCACTAATAAATAATGGCCACTAATAAAAACATATAGAGCTTTGAAAGCAAATCTGGATGGTTTTGGAATATCAGAATGTGGTATCTGCATCCACCCAGCATCACAGACTGCTTTATAAGTTGCAATTAATTTCCATAACATCCTAGGATGACTCTGAGTAGCAGTGTGTGTCCCTGCTCAGTGAGTGTGTGGACTGAAGCACAGAGGGGTAAAAGCATGGTTTGTCGTTTCTTTCCCCCATATGGCTGTTCAGAGATGAAGCTGGAAGTGCAGCCCCTGGGACTTGGTTCCTACTCTTCCAAACCTGCCAGCCAAGGAAGTGTCTTGCTTTGTTTTAATGAAGCTCTGTTTGCCTTTTCATTTCACAGACTGTTAGCCCAGAATAATGGGAAGTGGATACCCTGATGGATGACAGGAAGCCTTTATAATTTGTCAAACTACAATTAATAGCTGGCAAGTTCAGGACAAGCTTTCTGTCAGTAAATACTATTTGGGCCAGATTCACTTAAAGATTTCTGTCCTTGTGCCTCCAAGTTGGCAAGGTCAGCTGCAGCTCAGGCTGGAATCTGAATCCCAGAAGCAATCCTGATCCTGCAGAGACCTCTTGGAAACTATATCCCAGGCCTCCAAGATCACGAGTCTTTTACATCTGGTGAGAATAAAGGCACAGAGACAGTAAGAAAAGGGCAAGGTCTGATTTATGTTTTTAAATGGAGTTTTGTCCTCCAGCTCTTCTCTGAGGTGAATTTTCTTGCCAGACATTATCAGCAGCAGTGGTTTGGCTCAGATTTTTGCTCTAGATTCTTTTGTCCTGTTGACTTTTGGATCAACTCTGCACTGGCTCTGTTTTGAAGATAGTTTTACCCATATTAATGTTTTACTTACACAAGTATTAAATCATAAGTTTAACATGGAAATGTTTTAGTCTCTGGGCAGTTCCTTTCCTTGATGATTTCACACTGTACATAAGTACAGCTTCACTTGGCAGGATTTCTTCTGTTTGGTGCTGGTCTCATGACACTCCATTATTACTGTGGCCTTAATTCAGAGGAAAACAATAAAAAAAACCCCACTATGGTGTTGTAGGCATTACTGTGGGTTCTTGTGAGTCAGAGTGGCCCAAAGTAGGGGTCTTGGGTGAAGCCTGCAACTAATTTATTTCACATTATATCCATGAGTGTCCACAGACAGTGCTTTGGGGCTGGGAACTTGGTGGTGAATCTACAGACTGTACGAGGAAGGAAAATGTCTCTTACTGGTGCCATATACCCTTACAACTAACAATAGAAACAGGAGAAAAAGAGAGATGGAAGATGTACCAGGACAGTTATCCTCATGAAGACTGTCTTAGCTCTCCATGTTGGTACTACTTTGGGCACACTTTCCAGGGAACACAGTGACAAGAGTCTTGTGGCTCCCACTGCCCTAAGTTGCCTGCAAGATCCCACATATGCTGAGTTGGAAGGGAACCATCAGGATCATTGAGTCCCACTCTTAACCCTGCACAGGACATCCCCAAGAGTCACACCATGTGCTTGACAGCATTGTCCAAATGCTCACTAAACTCTGTCAGGCTGGTGCTGTGACCACTTCCTTGGGGAACCTGTTCCAGTGCCCACACAACTTATGGGTGAAGAACCTTTTCCTAATATCCAGCCTAAACCTCTCCTAACACAACTTCAGGCCATTTCCTTGGGTCCTGTCACTGTCACCACAGAGCAGAGCAGAGATCAGTGCCTGCCCCTCCTCTTGCCCTCCTAAGGCAGCTGTGACTGCAGTGAGGTCTCCCCTCCATCACCTCCAGGTTGAACAGACCAAGTGCCCTCACCTGCTTCTCACGTGGTTTCCCTTCAAGGTCCTCATCATCCTCATTGTCCTCCTTTGGACACTCTCTAATGGCTTAATGTCTTTCGCATATTGTGGTGCCCTAAACTGTACACAGGACTGGAGGTGAGGCTAGACTAGTGCAGAGCAGAGGGGCATAATCCCCTCTCTCATTCTCAAAGAAAAGAGATCCTTTTATGATATTTCTTCATTCCTATTGTTGTCTTCACCAGCCTTTGTAGAAGATTAATATATAGCAGAGTCAAAAACATCTTTTCAATGTTTGAGAGTCTTGGCAGAACAGTGAAAATAAGAGCTAAGACCTCTTCAAATTGTCTCTGTTCTCATTTAATCTGTGTTTTGTTGGTTGGTTGCTTGGTTGGTTGGGAGATTTTTGTGGGAATGGTTTTTAGAAAAAGATTGACTCATTTCATCTGTATGTCTAGCACACCCATCAACCAACAACTCTGCCTTTGCTCCTGCAGGTGAGGTTGACATCAACTCACATTGCTTCAACTCCATCTCCTGCTGTGTCTCCACTGGGACACATTTTGAAGGAAATGCTGTTGTGCTTAGTGACAAAAAGGCAAAGCAGCCTAGGAGTGAAAAGAGGAGGTCCACACATTAATTTCAGGTTGCCAGCTTGCTTTTCTGTCTCCTTCTAAAGCCCCAGCAGACAGTTCTGCCTTTGTACAGAGCCATCCTCCCTAGCATGTGAGCTCTACAGACCCTTCTACCCTCTCTGTACAGCACATCCTACCTGCCCATTCACATCCACAGCAGCCTTATGTGCACATAAAGCACATCAGGTACCTGGGGCTGCTGATCACCTCCTGAGGCACAAACACAGTGCAAGTGCCTGATGCCTACCTTGTTCAGGTGAACTGGGGGACACCCCAAGCACCCAGAGCTGTGGTTCCTCTCTTGGCACTCTCCAGAGCAGTGAGTAAGCTGCTCATGGCCTGTGGAGCTGCAGCCATCTGGGCTCACCAAGCCCCCTTCCTCTTGTTTCAAATTCTATCAGATATGCTGGGGATTTTCGAAAAGCTTGCAATTTATTGTGTGGCATTCTCAAAGCATTTTCTAAGTCTAATACTTAAAGCATGCTCTGCTTAGCACTGGAATACTGTCAGCTGGATTGGTGCTGGGCAGAGCAGATGCTCAGACAGTGCTGGTATTGCTGCTAAGGTCACAGAGGGATGGATGAGTGTCCTACTGCTGCTGGCAAAGCATTGAGGATAAGCACATTGTACTTAGACTGGGATTTGTCTAAGGCTCAGAACTGAACAGCTTTGCCTTGCAAAAATATTTCAGGGTCTTCAGGGAGCACGGGTGGTTTGGTCTCCAGATTTATGTCCCCTGTTCTCCTGGCAGTACGTGGGCCATAATACTCAGCAGGATGTTTTCCTGCTGCTTAGTCCAATAAAAGTCACTCCCTGAGATGACTGGGAAGATCTTTTGGAGCCTGTCTGCTCCTCCCTGACTTCTCCTGCTGCTGCTTACAAGAGAGATCCCAGCCTGAGGGTCACTCTAGCATCTCTGCCCTGTTTCATAAAACAGCTACCAACAGTATGAGTAAGGCAGGATCCCATGTGACTGTATAACCACTGCTTTCCATGGGAAGATATTTCTCACATTAAAAACCCCAGTGAGTGGGAGGGGGGAATCTGCATCAGTGGTTTGGCTTGTGACTCTGGAAAAGATAAGTGATGCAAATTAAACTACTGGACCCTCTTACCTTTCCTTGGCATGGGAAAATTTTTCTTTCTAACTCTCAACTACCAAAGGCACTGCAAATGGTTATCTACTAGAAGGTGCTGTAGTTCTGAGTCTCTCACTCTATTTTGTATTTTATTAAATGCAAAAACTCCGAAACTTTGGCTTTGTTGTGGCCATAAATAAAGAAGCTGGTCAGAATCATTCCTCCAAGAGGGTTCCCCAAAAAATGAGGAGGAAGATGACTCAGTGAAATGAAAGGGATGGTAACTGTAGCTGTGTACATTGTTCCTCACTCCAAGCAGCTTATTGAGACAGCTTGCCAGCCTTGCTCATCAATGTTAATGTATTCCATTTTCCTCTCCATGACAGTGAGAGTTTAAGTTCAAATTTATCAGAGCAGCAAACAGAGACAGAATCTCTATTGACTGATTTTGGCTCTAAGTGCATTTTCTGATTTCCAACCAAATTTTTCATGGAGGTTCAGATTATTTTTTGAAACCATCATGTCTTCCTGCTTTTATGAGAATACAGCTGGATTCTACAGAATGGGTGTGAGCCCCTGCCCCTAATGTTTTAGTCTATATTGAAATAAGGGATTAACTAAAAATGATTAGATCTATCTGAAACCTCAAATTTCCATTCCACATGAAATGCCAACGTTTTAATGTCAGTCCTACTATGGTGAGAACAAAGAATACTATTATGGCTTTAGCTTTGGGGAGTATTAATACAATGTAATATAGAACAAAATATGTTTGGAGACAACAGCTTGTTGTGAAATAAAAAAATCAGTCAAAGAAGTCAATCCAAAATACCATCAAAGTCAGCACTGTTACAGAGGAAGTTTTGAATGTAGATGAAATAGGAAAAAACTATGTCAGAATATTTTCAGGCAGTCACAGATGCTTTATAGCTGCATTATTCGGTACAATCCACCAAATAGGTGGATAGGAACTTTCCACAGTGACATGTTTCCAGGGACAGTGCAAAATGGCTTTCAGTAGGAAAGTCTTCTGCTTTGAGGAGACTCAGCAGTGATGTCTGGGATGGAGGAATAAGCTGTCCTTTTGCAGAGAGGGTTTACCTGGGGAGCTGTGGAGGCAGCTGCTCTCCCTGTTAGCACCGCCCACAGCTCTGGGTGACACAAGCTGTGTGTGTGTCTCCTCTTGCTCTTAGCCAAGTATGTAGGTCCAGCCTTATGTTGCAGCACGTTCACGAGACACATACATAGGGCATGGGATTAGCTGAGTTGCCAGGTTTGGGATCACCTGTTTGCACCAGAGGGATATTTTCAGGCTGCCTGACCCAGAAAAGATAACTTGTCCCTGAGCCATGGAGCATGAGCAATGCTGACATTTTAGAAAGGTTGGCACAAACCCCTGCCTAGCCACTGGCTTCTTGTCCTTGAGACATTCAAGTTCACATGTGATTTTGATTAGATTGCTGTATCCCAGTAGCTCTTCTTTGCCTCCCAAGGTTCTAGCTGCTCACTGCACTGCACTGGACCCCTACAGACTGTCAAATTGCACCTCTCAGCTGCAGGTAACTTGGTCCAAATTCCCTTATGGTATTGTGCATCCTTCCTATTTTGTACAGATTTTTTTCTTCATTCAAAGATCTGGAACCTACAGTGGGAAGATCAGAGATGGAAAAAATAAAGTATCAGCACAGTTACCTATACATAGCTTGCTTTAAAATTTTCTTATTGCCATTCCCTTTCTTCTGCTGGCAGACAGGAGCAGTGTCCAGTCCCATAACTCCACAGAACATTTGAACTTGTCTGTGTTCAGCTTCTCAGAAAAATCTCTTATGGAAAAATTTTCTTCTGACCACAGAGTAATCACTAAGAGAAAAAGGCTGTGCCAATCTGCAGTCATTCCCAGCTCAGCACCAAAGGAGCTCTTCCTTGGAAATCACTGGAAAACATAAGTGCAGAATTAAGGTGGCAGCTATCTTCCATTCAAGTCTTCTAACTTCCAGAATGCTATTTGTGACAGGGTCTAGCAGGCTTGGCATCCAAATAAAGAGGAGACTGTAGGAACTATCCAGAGCAGCTGAGTATGAAACTATGTACTTCCTATCCACTGCATTGAAACCACAATCTAATAAAACAATTGACTGCTTTTATCCTTGGACACAAGTTTTCATCTGCTGTAAGTATAATTGAATAGGCAAAGTGACTGGTCTGAGTAGTTCCTGAAAGGCCTTAAGAAAAATGTTAAATATGAACTGTCAAAATTTCACAAGGCATGTCTTTATTATGGCTCTGACTGTAGTATTCCTTCAAATATTGGTTTGCAAAGCTGCTTTCAACATGGATGTTTATTCCAGGTTACTATTTGCTGTAACAACAGAAAATGCTACTGCCTGCAGCTGGGCATGGGAATGACTGTGGGATTCTGGGCAGCAGGGGCAAAAGCTCCCTCTTCTGATGGCTCCAGAGCTCAGGCCAGAAGGCCAGAGGAGACATGAAGGACTAGGGGAGAAAAAATGTCATCAGGCATTTCAAGGGAAGTCCAGTTAAGGGTAAAGCAATGTGGAGATGTTAGTGCAGCTCTTTATCCCACCACTCTGTCTTAGTACCATCTATCCATCCATCCCTTTACAAGACCCACAGCTTTAAATTCTTGTTGTGACTGCACCCTAACAGACTTTTGGGCTTCTAATATTTCAAGGTACCAAAATGTTTACTTCTGGATCACAAAACCTGTCCTACTTCTACTCTTAGCATTTAGCCAAATGCAGATTCTTAGGTTGCCCTATTTTCCTCTAGAAACCAAATGCTTGCAAGAGATAACTGACTGTGAGATTACAAAATGAGAACTAAATCCTGATCAGTATTCCCAGACACAAGTGATTTTTCAACTGAGGATGTCAGATACTTGTCTTCTTGGCAGTGTCTTCCTAATTCCAGTTTTATCATTAAGTTTGGCAAGTGACCAAGAGGGAAAAATGTTTTCCAGTAGAATGCAGTGGGAATAAACTGTGACAAGAGAAAATGGGCAATGTAGGCTGGGCTCCTGACAAGAGATCTGTGATGCTAAGGAATAATCCTCCAAGGAAAATGCATCATGGGGAATTGTAGAGGAATTTACTTTGTAAAGAACCTCTGGAGATATCTAGTCATCCTGCACATTAGAGCTCTCTTTGACATTGAACTCAATCTTCTTCCCATCTTCTCTGTATTTCCTGAAGAGTGAAATGTTTGCTATAGCTCCACCTGAGTACTTGTGTGCACTCCAGCCATGCAAACATCCCACCATACCTCTGTAATTCCAGTCATGGCATAGCTTCACAGCTGCACAGTACTCCAGTTCTCCTATTTATTTCCCAGGTGGTGTATTAGCATTCAGGAACTCCTCAGCATCTCCTCTGCTTCTGGGGAACATAAGGGCCTCCCCAGTGCCCTGCTTCCTCTGTGATTTCATCTCCATCCACAGCTGAACCCACTTTAGTCTTCTTCAGTGGGTTAGAAAAGACCCAGAGGAGCTTTTTCATAGAGCCAGACAATGGCACATGGAGCTTTCCCCTTTTGTCAGGCATTCAAACCAGGTCCAAGGCAGCAGCAACCAGAGTTACTGACAGCTGGCAATTTGGAGACACAGGCTTGTAATATAAATTCATCTTCCAACAGCACCACTTTTTAACATATTTATCAGACAGCTCAGCAGAAAGGCCAGAAACTGAGTGAGTGAGGAAGACCTGGGGGTCCCCTTGCCTCAGCACAGGCACTGCTGCATGCTAAAGGAGCAGGGTACTGATGCACAAAAGGTTCACCACTGACCTCCAAGGCAAAGCACAGAGCTTGTTTTCTACACTCAGAGTCTCTCTTCAATTCCCACACTTCATCATCTCTGTCAAACTGACGTTAATTAACCACCATGAGGAAACAAACAGCTCCTCAGATAAATTTCCAAGAGAGAAACAGTTTAACCTCAAAAGCTGCTGTTTTCCAGCTCCACATTTCTTTTGCTTTCTGTTCCTCAGACACTTCCAAGAAATCATAAAATAAGTTCCAAAAATTTATTATCTCCTTGAGCACATTAGGGACAAATTAAAAGTTCTGTCCTTCACTGAGTGACACAGGGGGTTTTACTACAGAATCTGACAGTCTCCTGAAACTACTATGAGGAATATGGAATATGGAAGAATATGAACTTCAAAAGTGAGTTAAGTCCTGAAGTTAGGAATGTAGCTGAGAAACCCAATTAAATTAGAATAATATTACCTACTGAAAGGAGGTCCTGGGATGCTGACTCTATTCTAGGTTGTGCCAGTTACACAGTGTGCAAAATTAGACATATAGACTATTTTTCCTATCGGTATTGCAAATAGGGTAAGAAAGTATCTCTTTTTTCAGTTTTATAATGTATAGCACAGTGCAGTTCCAAACAGAGTTAAAACTTGTGGATTCCAGAGAAATCCAAATAATCCATGAACCAACATAATGCAATACTGTTCCTAATCAGACAGAGCTCCCATTTATTCCAATGAGGATATTGCCTGCAGGATCAGGCTGGCAGGTCCTAACCAGGGCTCAGTCAGTTGTCAGCTTTCCTTGACGAGTGGAGTGCAGGGGATTCAACCCCATCCCAGCCTCCTGCCTCTGAGCACAGAAGCCCCATGCTCACACTGAGAGTGAGAGCACTCTGATTTCAGCCTGTTTCCCGTCTCTGTCAGCAGCTGTGCCTGCCCTGCTGCCGTCCCTCATTGTAAGCCTAATAAGTACATAAAGGCTGAGGAATGGGGATCCCGGCGGGCTCACAGCAACCACCCTCCCTCCAGGGGCTTGTTTGCCCGGGCAGACAGGCTGGGTAAACAATTAGCCCCAGCTCCAGCATTCAGGCCCTGTAGGAGAATTGGGTGCTTGGCACTGGCTGCTCTGCATGACATTCAAAATTTGGCTTTTCTCCAATCAAATATTTAAACATTTGCGACCGTTTGTCCAGACCCAAAGCCTCGGTTAGGAATTTCTGCTCAGTTCTATTTTTGTAAACGGAGATTTGGTGATTATTTACTAGGAACTTTGAAAAAAAAAAAAAAGTACTTAACTTTACAGCAAAGAGAGTTTGTTTGAAAGTCATATAATGGAACAGGTCAGCACTACCAGCATATACTTCCAACACTATAAGCAGTATACACTTAGATATAGTATAACTTGGAGTGTTGCTGTCACAGACCCTTCTATGTTCATTGCTGGTAGCAAACAGCTGGCTTTTAATGAAACATAATAGAGAATTTGTTATTTTAAAACTGCCTTTCCGTTTATAATCATGCCTGTTGCAGTACAATGGAGAATTGTATCCTTATTCCTTCATGCTGGCAATGCAGGAAATATTTAAACAAGTGAAGTATTTGTTTTCAAATACATTAATGATATGTCTCCAAACCAGTAAAGTTAGTGTACACTGAGTTATGCATGCAGGTAGTACCTTTTGTATCAGGATTTTGTGCTTATTATAATCCATGCCTTTTATAGTTTCAGATTGATATAGTAAAAGATACACACTATTTTCTAAGTTAATATCCTGCACATCCCAAACTCTTACATTTTACCCTAATTAGTTTTATCCAATCCATCTCTTCAATGTGAGTAAGGAATTTGAATAAATTCCCAAGGAAATTAACATTCTGAATGCCACAGATCTGTCAAGCCAGCTTTGACATGGTAAATAAATAAATATAATATGGTAAACAACATATGAAAATTTGCAGGATTGGTATTTGTCCCAGTCTGGGGTTTCTCCTTTGCCCCGAGATCACCCCAGAGGGACACGAAGGGTGGTTCAAAACCTGGTTTTCCCCGAAGCTGCCGAAGAGAGACTGCTGGAGACGGTTTTCTCTTTTTCCAAGGACAGTTTATTATTTCTTATCTTTGGGACACTTTGCCTGGCCAGCAGCGGTCTGCTCAGCCTGGCATCCATGGTGGAATCTCTTTGGTCAAGGCAGGGCTTATCTTATATAGTTAGTACTACGTATTACATGTTTACAAATTTTACCAATACAATACAATTTTATTAAATGGTCCAGCCCTGACCCCAACCAATCCAAGAGGCCAACGTGTCACCCAACATGGATGACATGGAGAAGAAGGAGGAAAAGGTGTCCACCCCCCAAATTCTCCATCTTGGCCACGTGTCTCTTATCATAAACATTCAAGAAAACCTATTTATCTATGTTCTAACATTCTAATTTACACTCTACTCATCATTATTTTCTGTGTCTCTTCTTTCAATGTGGGCAGGTTCTCCCAAGGAGCCAAATCTAGCCCCTGCAGCTCCTGGGCAGCACTCAGGAGTCTCTGAGGGGTTTGCCAGGGAGGTTTGTGCACCCCCAAAGGAGCCAGGAAAAAACCCTGGACTCCCACATCTCCCCCCTCTGTTTGCACTAAAAAGACTTCTTTTATGGTTTTGTTTAGAGCCTTTTTTACAGCTTTGTTTAAGGCGTGCTGAGTGCATGGGATGATGCATGGCAAAGCAATGAGAATAGTAACAAGCTCTACTAATATATAAAATTTTACTTTTAAAATTTTTTTTTACAAAGGTAAAAGATTAAAAAGGTCAAACAGACCATCTAGGCACAATAACTGTGCTAGAACTTGGAAGGATGGTTTGTTTGAGACTACAATATAATTGCTATATACATTTTAATTTGGAGTAACATTTATTGTTTGGTTTTTTTTTACCCTTAAAACATTACATACAATTCTAAAATTTATTGTTGAACTAAAAATTTTTAATTTTTTTAGTTTGAAAACAGCTACAGGGACAAATTGAACTTACACATGCTATTTATTTACAGGAGTTGTCACAACTCACATTACTTATGAAGGGATGCCCTTTGGAATGGACTATTTTTTTACTGTCAATTTTACTAGACATGTTGAAAATGGCTTTTTTGCTTGGAATGCTTTAAACAAATTGTTTTTAACTCCACTGTTTATACTAAACTTTTTTAAACACTTTTTTTTGGCTGCATCACTGGTAAATTTTTTTTTTTACTTAATACAGTTGACAAAAAATAAGATACAACAGCATATAAACAATTATTTTTTACTGTTAGTCTTTAAGTTTTTTAAATTTTGTTTGAAGAGAAGTTTACATTTTTTTTTTTGATGTTTGCCAACACTTTTTTTGGAATTTTGGCGGCTTGTTGTACTGGATTATTGTGAGGAGGGTCTTTTGCTAATTTTGCTATGGTGAGGTTAGCATGAGCACCACCTTGGTATTTTTTTTGCAGTTTTTTTAAAGCTTTTTTTTATTTGCGCTTTCATATAAGTTTTTGTGTGTTAGTAAGTATTAATGACACAAGAGATTTCATGTCACATGAAGTTAAGTTATATTCATTGAGAATACCTTTTAAAAACTGTTTAAAATATGAAGATTTTAGTTTATAATTTTTAATTGCTTTAATAAAATTTTTAACTAAATTATGATTTAATTTTTGCCATTTTTGGTTTTGTCTTTGTGGGTCATAATTTATTGGCATGGCTATTTTACCAGTTTCAATTGCAGGACATTTTTTGCTTTTTGTTAAGTCCATTTGAATATTTGTTTAATTAACTAAAGTATTTTGAGCTGCTGTTGCAGGTTTGTGTGTTTCTGTAGGAATTTGTCTGTTTAAAGGTATTACTTGTTGAGATTGAGGCTAAGCTGCTGCCTTATTTATTTTTTGATTTATTGGTATTGTAGAAATTTGTGGTTTTTTGGCAGTGGCAATGGTTTTTTGTTTACATTTGTCAGAGAATAACATTTACTTGCTAGATGTTTTCCTTTGCGACATTTAGGGTAAAGTTTTGGTAGCTTGGAAGTCTTTTTGGATTGAGGACAATTTTTCTTAAAATGTTTAAAAATTTTACAGTTGTAGCATTGTCTTTTAGATGGATTTTTTTTTTTCTTAAAATTTGCAAAATTTTTTTATGTTGTTCTTGAAGAACTTTTGTTATTTGCTCTTTGACAACTGAAGCTATATGTTGTGGTGTTCTAATTTTGCTGCAGGCTTTAACTATCTTTGTTCTCTTTTTGTGGAGACACAAACAGAACTTTTTTTTCAAATGCTTACTTTGTAAGCTTTTTAACTTTTTTTGTTTTTATATTTTTGATTAAAACTGGAAAATTTTTCCTTAATTATTATTTTAAGTATTATCTAATAAAGAAAACAAACTTAAAGTTTACAATTTTTTGCAAGTAAACATAATACAATAATTAACAATACTTTAAATAACAGGCATACATTTACAAGATTAGATAATTATTAATTTAAAAAAAACAAACTGTGTTATCACCTTAGGGTTTGCAGACAGCTGACAAACTTTGATTCAATGAGGAATTAGATGGTCATTTTTGGAAAATGAACACTAAATTTACTTTAAAGTCAGCTTTAGCTGTTATATTGATAAGTTAAATTGTCAATTTAAACGATTGGAATATTATTTTGATGCAGAAAACACTTGGGTTTACACAATTTTTCTTTTAGTTAGAATTAAGGCTTGGCTAGAGCCTAAACTTTAATTGGAAGAGAACTTTTTGACATTTTTTTATTAAAGAAATAAACTACAACTCTTAACAACAAAGTTACAATTAAACATTTTAAAAAGAAATTAAACTTTTTTAGCAACTCATTTTTTTTTAAATTTATTTTTAGAGTAAGATACTTTGAACATGGCAAGACACTGCAGTGCTTTTATGATAACAACTTAGGAAAACTATAACATTAAAATTTTTTTTTTTGAGAATGAAGCTTAAATAATTTTTTGGAATTTTGCAAAATATTTAAAACTATAAGATATTAAAGTGTCAGGTCACAAAAGACCTGCTAAAATAAAAGAGAGAATTAATAAAAGGAAAATAAAGAAACATTAAGTTCACAATTTAGCTGATTATTTTCATACATTTGATTTAAGGACATATTTGGAGGCTTTTTAAAACTTACTTAAAGTATTGAAAGATTTTAAATTAAACAATGAAACAGAAAACAAAATTGTTTTGTGATATAGAATTTATACAATTTTATTACAGTGTTTTTAAAATTAAATACAGAAACTAAATTTAAATTTTAAAATTAAACTTAAAATTTATTGATTTATATTGACAATATTGCAAATACTTATAAATTGGCTTTTTTAAAACCATTAACTATAGGAAAATTAAAACTTAATGTTGACATTTAAATAAATGTCTACTCATATTTGACTAATAACAAATTACTAAATATAGGTGATATATATTTAAATAAAATACAAAATACTTTATTATACTTTTAATTATTAAAATACTTAATACTATTAAAATACCTTTACTATTTTTAAAGTTTTAGCTATTTTTTTAAGAAAAATGCAAAAACAAACACTTTTAGTTTAACATACAAGAACTGAAAATAAAACTGACTTTCTTGTTTTGTTCTCTTGTTTTGTTTGTTCTTTACAGTATAGATAAAAAGCAGCTTTTGGCTTTTTTTAATTTCCCATTCCCTTCTTATTTGCAGCACTGGGTTTGTGCAGGCACAGGGGGAGCAGCGGGGGTGCTGCTGGAGCCTTTGGAGCAGGGTGGCTGTGCCTCCCCCCCTCTTTCGGTGAGCTTGGGCTGTGACCTCACGCTGCTGTGCCTGGGTTTGCTCTGTTTGGCTCTGTTTGGGCAGCTGCCTGCAATTGCTTTAAAGTTGTTAATTTTTTTACCTTTGACTTAAAAAGCATAAATTTTTTTTCCTATTAGAATTTGCTAGTTTTAATGTGGACAACTTAGGTTTTTTTGAGACAGGGCATTTATTTCCTCCTTTAGCATTTTTGACAGCTGGAGACAGGTTTGTCTGTGTTTTTTTACAATTTTTGCTTTTTTGCGTCCCGGCCATTGCTGCAGGTTGCCCCTCCCTGGGCATCCTTTGCAGCTAAATGCACTGAACCTGCGCTTTTTTTCTGTTTTTGTTTCGGTCAGTGTGAAGGCTGCTGCTTCCTTCCCCCTTTGGGCTGAGAGCTGCCCGCATGGTCCTGTCCTTTTGCGTTCCAGTCCCTGCAGGTTGCTTCTCCCTGGACATCCCTGCGGCACTGAGCCCGCATTTTTCCGTGGTTCCGTCCCCCTCCCCTCTGTTTTCCACGCCTGGGGAGTTGCCTGTAGCGCCCTCCCGCCTTTTGGGGTTAGGGTTTCTGAAGGGGTGAAATAGCAAAAATGTATGTCCTGCAACTTACTTGGAAATATTTTTAACTTAATTTTTTCCTTGGCCTTGCTGATGGCAAGGCCCTTGCTGAACTACCTGCTGCTGGCAAGGTAGTCATAAACTTTCCTCCCCTAGCTCATAGCTAGGTGAGAATCCTTTCCTAGTCTCTGAGGAACTTTAATTGCTTTTTCTGCCTGCTGATAGCAAGGCAGCCGTAAACTTCCCACCCCCTGCTTATGGCTAGGTGGGAATCCTATGATGCGTCTGATTTTGAACCATCTTACCCAAAAGCAATCTGTCCAAAATTGATTCGGAGGTTCTTGAAACCGACCAGCAGTGCACAGGAGTGAGGCTTCCCGGGACACCTCCTCTCCGACTTGCGTCTGGAACTTGGCTTTTCTTGGCAGAGGGCCATAAATTTCCTCCAAAATCTTTTTCAACAGCGTGCCTTTTTTGAAGCTTTGTCTTTTGGGGGTCTGTACCTGCCTTTGCAGGCTACAAGGATCCACCAGGGTTCGTGCCAAATGTTTCTGCTTGGGGGGGTTTCTTCCATTTTTGTGCGTCTTTTTGAGCTTGCCCTTCTGGGGGTCCGCACCCACCTTTGTGGGCGGCGGTGCATCCAGAGACGTCAGATGTCACTGCCCAGCCAGGGGGATGCCAGATGTCAATGCCCACCCAGGGACGCCAGGTGTCCCAGTCTGGGGTTTCTCCTTTGCCCCGAGATCACCCCAGAGGGACACGAAGGGTGGTTCAAAACCTGGTTTTCCCCGAAGCTGCCGAAGAGAGACTGCTGGAGACGGTTTTCTCTTTTTCCAAGGACAGTTTATTATTTCTTATCTCTGGGACACTTTGCCTGGCCAGCAGCGGTCTGCTCAGCCTGGCATCCATGGTGGAATCTCTTTGGTCAAGGCAGGGCTTATCTTATATAGTTAGTACTACGTATTACATGTTTACAAAATTTTACCAATACAATACAATTTTATTAAATGGTCCAGCCCTGACCCCAACCAATCCAAGAGGCCAACGTGTCACCCAACATGGATGACATGGAGAAGAAGGAGGAAAAGGTGTCCACCCCCCAAATTCTCCATCTTGGCCACGTGTCTCTTATCATAAACATTCAAGAAAACCTATTTATCTATGTTCTAACATTCTAATTTACACTCTACTCATCATTATTTTCTGTGTCTCTTCTTTCAATGTGGGCAGGTTCTCCCAAGGAGCCAAATCTAGCCCCTGCAGCTCCTGGGCAGCACTCAGGAGTCTCTGAGGGGTTTGCCAGGGAGGTTTGTGCACCCCCAAAGGAGCCAGGAAAAAACCCTGGACTCCCACAGGTATTTTTTATTAGATGTTGGAAGCAAGAGAAAAAAAAGGTTGCTTGTTTTCCCTGGCAGGTCAACCATGAGCTGGAAGTGTGTGCTTGCTGCCTGGAAAGCCAAATGTATCCTGGGCTGCATCAGAAGCTGTGTGGCTGGCAGGTCAAGGTAGGTGATCCTGCCCCTCTGCTTTGCCCTCATGGGACCCCACCTGCAGTGCTGCATCAGCTCTGGGCTCCTCAGCACAAGACATGGACCTGCTGGAGAGCCACAGAAAGGATCAGAGGGAGGGAACACCTCTCCTGGGAGGAAAGGCTGAGAGAGGGGGTTGTTTAGCCTCGAGAAGAGAAGGCTCTGGTGTGACCTCATTGTGACCTTCCCGGGAAGGAAAGGGACCTGCAAGAAAGCTGAGGAGGGACTTTTTACAAGGGCATGTAGTGACAGGACAAGGGGGAATGGCTTTAAAATGAAAGAGAGAATGTTTAGATTAGATATAAGGAGGAGATTCTTTACTGTGAAGGTGCGAGTTGCTGGCACAGCTTGGCCAGAGAAATTGTGAATGCCCCATTCCTGGAAGTGTTCAAGGCCAGGCTGGATGTAACAACCTGGTCTAGTGGAAGATGACCCTGCCCATGTTTTTTTTCTAATCATTTTGTGATTCTATTACTGTTTTTCACTTGTGTTTGAGAGCAGAATCAAACCACTCTTGCACATAATCACTGAACATGGTGTTAATTGTTTTCTTCAGCCATAGACACACAAAATGCTTAGAAAAATCCCAGAGGAAATAGGAAAGATGACTGTGCAAGTCTTAACCTGAACATGTTCTTGTTCAAGAAGTCACAACCTGTTCAGAGGCAGAGGATGGTCCTTGCTGGATATTCTGCAAGAGAGAGTGTTTATTGCACTTGAAAGGGAAATATAAGTTTCAGCTTCATTATATGGACTCCAGATCAAGAGAGTGGCATAAAAACTTCTCTGGGATCAGGCTGAGGCATTAAGCTGGTAGGAAAGGAGCAGAGAGAAACTAGAGGAAAAGCACTCATAAGCACAGATTTAAAACACCATGAAAGGAATCAGCAAAGCAACCAAGAGACTTGCAAGGAAGAAAATACCTAATTTAGTTAAGCTAATACTCAGTCTGGAAAATAAGCAAAAAGAATTTGCCTGGTCACTAATAAACATGAATTTGACCCAACAGATATTACCAAATTTAGTGGCAAGATTTCTGTGACCAGACAGTTTAAATCACTTGCTATAAGTAAAACAGCAAGTAGTGATCTCAAAATAGCACAAATTGTACCTCAAAAAAAGGCATCAGCTCTTTCCTCACAGGTAAGGGTTTCATTGATCTCAAAGATTTTTGAATTACAGGATAAGTATCTACTTAAAACATCTCTCTACACTGTATAGAGAAAGTGACTTAGGCTGATTGATCTATTCTGGATTTCCCACAGTGACAGTGGGACTATGTAAAATTACATACATCAGTTACCTAGACTGAAAATCAACACAGAAATTATATGTTAGCCGTGCCATGTAACAAAGGCATAGTTCCAGGAATTAAATATTGTTGTTCACAGCTGTTTCTAAAATTAGAATTTTTAAAATCAGGAGTTCCCAGAAACCTTTCAAGATCTCTTGATCATCACTGTCAGTTTTCAATTAGTTCTAAAACAGAAGGAAAACTGTAACAGTTTGGCAGAAAGTGAGGTTGATATGAGTATTTGAATAAGACATATGGAATGACCATGATAACTGTGGGCCTTTTAAACTTAATTTCAATCTCAGATCACATAATCAGATTGACAATATATTTCACAAAAGATCGAAGTAACATAATTAAGATTTATGGAAACAGATTTTGCCAAAGTATAATTCAGTTTTTGAGTTAAGTGCAGGTTTCAGAATAAAACACACACATATATATATATGTATATATATATACACTGATATAGTACACTAGGACTTTTAGGGCCTTTGACCTTAAGATATTTTGCAAAGCAGCTGAAGTATAAATAGAAATAACTAGACAATGATGAACTAAAGGCTGTAATGTACACCTACACTGTGATAATTTTTAGCTCAAGACTGACTGTTCTTTAAAATATCTTTCTAGCTCAAACAAGATGAGCAGCCAGAGGCAGAGAACTCCTTGGGTAATGCAGGAAGTCAGGCTGGGTCTCAGTGCTTCATCCCAGCTATAAAACCCTCTTTGTGTGGGTGATTTGACTATCAAGTGAAACACCCAAATGTTTTCAGTCACCTAAGGTACTGCTGGAGAGGGTGTTTCCTCATTGCCCAGGCTCCCCTACTCCAATCAGTAGTTATATGGGATCTTCCTACTAATAAACCAGGGCGAGGGCAGTTTATGGACCTTTATTTCTCCTGAGAGCAGCTAAGCTGCCATTCCAGGTGTACCTGTGTGGATGTTTTTGTTGGGTGTGCTGCTCACTCCTTTTCTGTCCCAGCAAGTCTCCTGCCAAGGTGGCCACACAATGTTGCCACAGAGCTGTTCAGGATGCCTCTCAGCTTGTCTTAGGGTGTATTTTCAATGAGAATTAGAAAGTAATGTGAAATTTTAATTGATGTTTACAGGTTTGATGCATGACTCAGCTCCTGGTGCAAACCTGGTCCCAGTCTCAGGTTCATAGTGTCTTTATCTGATTTGCTTTGCATGAGGCTATATACATGTAACTAAAAACTAAATGTTTCCACTTAAAGCTCTCTCCTGGGTTCAAAAGGAAGTCCAGGTTAAATGAAAGAGCATAGGCTGGATGCATATATTTGATGTTTTGGAGACAGAGAGGAAATATAACAGACCACCAGTAAGTACCAGGTTCATTGGAGCAGCACAGGGTTATTTTTATTTATTCATCTTTGAGCTTTGAAATGCATTCAAAGGCAAACTGTGTCACAAATAAGTTATAAGTCTTGCTATAAATATTTCTCATGGGACATGTCTCTGCAAGACAAATCATCAAATGGTCTGCCTATCTTCTAGGCTTTGATCTGTAGATTGGAGTAATTAGTGCTGGGAAAGATCTATTGGATTGCCTAAACTGCTACATGATATTCAGGTTAGTCTCTCCTTCCTGATGTTTTGCCTCACACAGTTTATATATCCAGGGGGCAGAAATCCCCTGGGATACTATTTCACAACCAATTTGCATAGCCAGCAATTTTTCTAGTGAGGTTTAGCCCAAACACATCTTTTCTAAACTCACTGCATTAAACTCTTGTCATTATGTCCCTTAGTGCCATGTGAAATAATTCCTCCTCAGTGTCCTACATACTCTGCACTGCAAGTGCAGACTGTTAGATTCATCCTATCATAAACTATGCAAGTTTTCTTTATTCACATTTAATTTACTTTTCACCCCCTTATTTATCTCTAATCTGTCTATGTCTCACATGGAGCTACATAGCCAGACCTAAATACAGTCCTGCAGCTGCAGTCACAGCTGAGAAGCATAAAATTGCAGTTAGTACCTTGCAAATGAAAGATGTCATCTGTCACATGGGAAAGAAAAGGATCATAGGTTAGTGAAACAGGTTGCTTCCTTGGGAGAAAAACCATCATTCTCTCTTTATAGTTGGATACACCAGATTTGGAAAACAACTCAAGTTCATATTGATGTGAACAAGAGCCTCCCAAGAACAATTCTCTGGGGAGGAGCATGTCCACTCCACACAAACTGTCTAGGCTGCCTCTATTGATGCCCAAGAGAAAATAATTCCAGACAGCAATTCCATAATAACATCAGCATCTAACTTGGGTGGGCTGGATTGCCTCCTCTCCTCTTCTTAAAGACAGCCTTCCCTAGGCCATGAACATAATTTTTAGATGGTTAAAACTAGCCAAGGCTGATCTTGCTAACTTGTTCTCAGGCTAATTATAATTGACCTCTCCTGGCTCTGCTATGATTCCTACTGATGTTTGAGAACAGAAGCCCCTTACAGATGGCCCCATGTGCTGGTTTTGATGGTTAAATATCCCTCCTGCTTGTCTTGGGCCCTCATGTTCACTTTCCTTACAGCACTGATCCATGGGACATTATATTGACTCACAGAAATTCTACCAGCAAAAGCTTATTTGACCAAGAAATTGAGACAGAACCACTCAAAAAAACCAGTCCAAATCCCTGCTTAGTTTTCCTTTTCCTTTGCCCCTCTAAGATGGAGAGATAGACCTGAATTTGCTGTCCCCACAGGGCCTACATCCACTGCAGGATGATGATGCAGTATATTGAATATGGGATTCTCTTAAAACAAGCTGGGCATGAGGTGAGTGTTATCTCCAACAGGAGCTGAAAAAAATGTCTGCTAATATCCTCATCGACCTTGTGAATACACAGTAGCTTCATACAGAACTTAGAAAATCTTGCAGCTCACTATTCTTAAATGAGCACATTGTGGATTCAAAACCACCAGACAGAGCAGTGACACCACTGGCAGAATCTAAACCCAGCAGATAGACACAGGCTGGCATGAAAACAAAACCAGTAGTGATGAATCCAATCCAATTTTGCATAATACTGAGGATCCCCTTTTTCAGGAAATTCCTGAAGTTCTCAGAGAGTGCAGTTGCAGTGGATGTTTTATTTTTAAGGTGTCATTTTGGGATTACTTCACTGTAGTGATATGCTGTTTATTCAAATGGTGAAGATGCAGTGTCTTAAAAGAATCTCAGTCTTGCTGGAGCAAATCCAGATGCCTGCTTTGTTTCAACAAGTTTTCACTATCATGAAATTAAAGAGGTACTGTTAGTTTAAATATCACTCATCAGAAGTGTTTTCAATAATATGAATGGTAGGAATTCTCAATAGTTAAGAGTGTATATAATAGATATAGCTGTGAATTTTGAAACAAGCTGAATTCAAAATATTAATCCTATTTTTCTTCTTTCTATGCACCTCATAGTTTGATCAAAACTATCTACATCATATAGTCTATTTAGAGAATCCCATGCCACGTCTTACAGACATGGATAATCCCATTAAGCCTTTAAGTTGAAAATTCTGGTGGGGAGGGAAAACAGCTGCAAAACAATTCCTAAACCAACTGTATTTTCAATCCATGTGCTTCCCATGTAATAGTAGATCAGTCTTCCCATAGATTTAGAAACTTTCTGTAAAAGTTGAGTTTTCTCAGGCAAAGTCTTTTTTATTTGCAGTTATATCTGCAGGTGGACCTGTGCAGTAGAGACTTTCCCCTGTCTGAGTGAGTTGCAACTAGATGCACAAATATCCCTATCCATCCAGGAAGAAGATGGATACACTGAGTAAATCCAGGTAACTGCAGGCACCAAAAAGTTAGATTTAACCTGTCATGATAGACAGCAGAACAAAATGAGTGCATTTAAGGAAGGATTGTCTGGCCTAGCTTATATCCCATTTTAAGATTGTTTGCCCTCTGAGGTAGCCCCTTAAGACCTGCAAAAGAAACCTAGAGTGGCCATGACTAGCTTTTAGTTGTCTTTATTCATCAGTGGAATTCCCTGCAAGGCTAGGGCCTTCCTCCATGCTGCTCCACAGTGTCACTCGCTGATGACAAGATTTTTGCCAACACAGGAAGGACATTGTATACATTCAGCTGTCAGTTTTCCCACTTGGCAATCTTTTCCATAAACTAAACAACTCAGATTCCCAGTCCTGACGTGCTTCCTTTCAGAGCTGACAGTAAAAGCATTTTGCTTCTGGGAACTTGGAATAAGTACGTCCCCCACCACCCTTGCATCCTGTCTTGAAGAACCTGAGGAAGAGTTCCTTCTCTCCTCGTGGTATCATCTTGTGGTGCAACATATCTGAGGCAAATGTCTGGCCTTCCCCTTCCCATCAGCACAGCACCCAATCATGGGAGAGTCACCATTACCATTAATTGCCATTATAACACTTCATTGAGATGGGACATGCTCTCACACTTGTTGCACAGATTTGGAAACTGTGGCAATAGAGCCTTCCTGAAATCCTGAACTGAAGTAGGAGTGGGGATGAGGCAAGTACTTGCTTCTTCAAAGTCCAAGTCTGCATCATTCTTGACAGACAAAAATAGGCTGCTTTTAAGGGGACAGGGAGTGTCTTCACCTTTGACTTTCTGACAGTTAAAAAGCGTTTCAGGAAACAGGGCATCAGTGAGGAGTGGTCTGTGTCCCAGGGAAAGCAGAGGGGGCAGGCTGGAGAGCTGCCACTGCAGTGGGGAACTCCAAGGACTTTTCTTTTGCGTTGCATCAGCAGTCAGCAATGGAGAGACTCATTTGAGCCAACTGTGGGTTGTCATTCTTCCTTCCACACTCAGTGGCCTCTGAAATCACTTCATTGTCTGCAGCGGAATCTGGCACAGGACCATAATGCCAGGTTACTTCACTTCCCTGCAGAATAAAAGATTTCTTCAACCATGAGAAATTATCTCCTGACAGTGCCATTCATTAGGGCTCCCACCTGTAGACTGTTTCATTTTCAGCTTACTCACAGGGTGCTGAAAAGTCAGCGTGTGTGTTATCACTTGACAATATAGTACAGCTAATACCTCTTCACCCTTACGTGTGTTGCCACTTTCTGCTCTTTGCCTCAACAATGGCTCACAGTAACATTCAGGTCTTTCACTTCACTCCTTTTAAAAAAAAAACTTGTGCAGCCCAATTTCATCAGAGCTCTTGTTTCTTAAGAGTTATACACATAGGGGAAAAAGAAATCTCTATTTGGTTTCATTTTCTCTTTTGAATTAGAAAGTTAAAACAAAATTTTGTCCATAGATGCTCAATAGAACAGGACAGTAGTAGTTTCTAAAGACAGGCCAGACAACCTGTCTTTTGTGAGCTAATGTTTTTTATGTATACACAAAAATAAATAGAAATCAGAAGGTTTTATGACAACAAAAGGTCTCATAACTAAATTTCAAACCAAACATTCTTCTCCAGTCCTTTTGTCATGAAAGTTTCACCCAATGCTTTCTTTAAGGTTTCATTCTCAGGAGGCGGCTTGTAGAGACTAAGCCTTGTGGTTCTTATTTATCCATCTGTGTTGCACACAGAGACACATTTCATGGAATCACATCATCATAGGATGGTTTGGGTTGGAAGTGATCTCAGAGATCTTCTAGTTCCAAATGCCCTGCCACAGGCAAGGACAATTTCCACTGCTGCTTCTTCAGGCACAGAAGGTTTGCAGTCCTGTATTGTATTGTGGACAGCCCAGGGCATCCCAAACCCCTACAATTAAGTGAGGCGAGTCCCCCTGTATACATCTTAGCATCTCTGGATCTCTGTCCCCAGTCTGCTGTAAAAACTTCTATCAGCATCATATCATTGAGGATCGTGTCTATTTGAATTTGTGCCTAGAAGGTCCTGGAGCACATATGGCAGCTGTGACACAAGAGACTGCATGTCCATGGCAAGCAAGAACCCACCTGGACCACTGCTGCAGCCCTGAGACCCACTCTAACCAAACCTCACAACATTTTCACCCCTACAAGGCATGGGGCAACCCTTTCATCCATGCAAATCAGCAGATGTGTGTGTACAGGGCAAAGCTTCTGAGGACACATCTTGCTGGGATCTGATTAGACACAGAGTCACATCAGGAAGGGATCTATGGTTAGTATGGTTTGTAAGGGCAACAGTGGGTTGAAAAGGCCAGTAGAAGACTGCAAATAAATTGACTCCTATGAAACTTGTGTTTCCTTTCTGGAATAATGGCGATCAGCTAGGAATTTTGAAAAAGCTTTTTATTGTGGAGTTAAAACATTGCAGGATTTTTGCCTTCTTGGCTTTGGCTTCCTCTTTTCTTGCCAGATATCATTATAAGGATTCAAGAAGGATGAGTAATTAAAACCCATTCAAACAATGTGTCGGACAATTAAATTTAAATGTCCGCTTGACGAGGCAGCATGGGTGAGTGACCGCAGAGCTCCTGGAGCTGATGCCCTGCGGGGGCAGGAAGGACCGCGGGGGTTCTCCCCACTCCCAGGGACCCTGTGAAAAGGGAACACAGACACTGCGGACACACAGCCGCTTGCCCTCGGGGCTGCACAGGCGCCACGGGCTGCACCCCAAAATCTGGCACCGCTACGGCAGCCCGTGAGCTGCCCGTAGTGCCAGAACACCGCGAATAAAAAGCAAGGATGGGAAAACCTCCTGTATTTTAACTCGAGAAATAAATGACAAAGAGCAGTAAAAGATTCAAAAGGGAGGAGGTGACGCCGCACGGGAGGCTCTGGGGTGAAGGGACGGTCCGGGCCCGGCAGGGAGGGGCGGCGGCGCTGCGGGATCCAGCGGCGGGATCCAGCGGCGGGATCCAGCGGCGGGATCCAGCGGCGGAATCGCTGCGGGCTCCAGCGGCGGCATCCAACGGCGAGATCCAGCGGTGGAACCTAGAGGCGGGAGTGCTGTGGGATCCAAAGACGGGATCTACTTGCGGGACCCAGCGGCGGAACCCAGCGACGGGATCGCTGCGGGGCGGCGGCGGGATCCACTCGCGGAATCCACTCGCGGAACCCACTCGCGGAATCCACTTGCGGGATCCACTCGCGGGATCCAGCGGCGAGATCCACCTGCGGGCGGTGCCGCTCCGCCCCGCCCCGCCCCGGCCCGCCCCGCTCCGAGCCCGCCCCGCTCCGAGCCCGCCGAGGGCCGAGGGCCGGCGCCCGGCGGGAGGGGAGGGACGGGACGGGACGGGAGGCGCTCCCGAGCCCCGCGGAGGCGGCGGGAGAGATGGGACCGGCCCCGGCCCCGCCACCTGCCTGAGCCGCCGCCGGAGCCGCCGCCGGAGCCGCGGGGAGCCGGTAGGTAGCGGGCCCCGCCGCGGGGTGCGGGTCGCCCCGGGGGGACAAAGGGGCGGCGGGAGGATGGCGAGCGCCGGGCTCGCCCTGCGCCGCCCCGGCGGTGCCTCCTCACCTGCCGGCGGGGCGCCGGGCGGTGGGAGCGGCTGTCCCGGCCCGGGGCGAGCGCTCCGTGCCGCGGGGTTTAATGTTTAACCCCGCTCGCATCCAGCGGAGCGCTCCGAGCGCCGCCTCCCAGCCGCGCCGGCCACACAAGGGCGAGCGCGGTGCTCCCCGCCGGTCCCGCTGCGGCTCCGCCGCTGCCGGTGACCAGCGCTGAAAGGACGGCGGGTGAGGGAACAGCTGGGATAAAATTCGCCTCTGCTGCTTCTTCATGCTTTGGAGGCGTCTGAAGGTAGCGCTCCGCTGCGGTCCTGTGCTCGGATTCATCGCTGTGTCTGAGTACATCAGTATTTTTGGGGTGGCGTTTTAAGACATACGTGACACGAGCTCTTCAGAGAAGCGGCTGCTGGAGCCTGGGGAAGTTGTTTTTTGCCTCCTGCCCCGAGCAAGGTCCGAGGGGTTGGTAAGGTCTCACCGGGACCCAGCTTGTGCAGCTGCCCCGTCACTCAGGTGGTTTGGAAGCGCAGGGGATGCAGGTTCTTCCTACAGCTTACCCCGTTACTCACTGACCGTGCCTGTCTGCTTGCAACGCAGCTTGCTCTTGTACCGAGATTCCGAAGCTGCTTGACATGTAGGGAAAGAAGAAAAGGAGGGTGAAAGGAGGCAGATCTAGGAATTGGACTAAATGGAAACACGTCCTGTGTTCCCTTTCCTCTGTGTGTGCACTGACACACGTGCCAAAACAGCTGCTGTGCCCGGTGTGTATGTTAATGGACACACCCGTGGCCTGCCACTATCAAAGTTAGTTCCAGGTTTTCCAAGGCATCTCTTCTTACAGCCCTCAGTCGAGCAGGTAAGGCAGTGTAACCCTTGCACGACCCTCAGCATCTCAGGCAGGCTAATAAAGTTGTTAGGTTATAATGGCAGGAAGGCTTCTGTAGTTATTAAAGTGCAACTCCATTATTTTTGCTGTGTTTTAACAAGTTCTGTGACCAGGAAAAGCAGCAGAGGTATTTTGGCACGGCACTGACAGTGATTTAGTTCTCCTTTATGATTTGGTTTGAGGCAGATTTTTCTCTCTCGCTGTCTTGGTTTTCTCTCTTCGTTTTTTTTTTTTTTTTTTTTTTTTTTTTTGGTATGTTAATCTTTCTGGCTTCCAGCACTGTGGAAAAACTTTCTTCATTTCAAAATGTAATGGAGATTGGTTCATGGGCTTTCATACTAGATGAGCCATGATTTATTGTTATTTAACCATCTATTACAAGAACCACCCCTGAAGTAGTGAACTCTTGCAGAAAAATTACTTGCTTATTAGAAAATTACTCATGTCCATCCTGAACAAGGCAGTTTTCTTTCAGCAGCATCTATCTTGGGGCACGGATGCCCATAGCAAGCAGGAAAATGTGTCTGTAAAGTGTTTTAGCAGCGTGGGGAGCCCCGGGGTAGCTGTCACTGTTTCCATTCTCTAAACAATTTTAATGCCATTAGTGAGTGTGATTGTGTACAAACCGCTTCTAGGGGGTTCCTAGGCTGGATGTCAGAGCAGGGCTTTGTGCTGAGTCAAAGGGTGGATTGAGTTTATGACACAGTTTAAATAGAAACAGAAGAGCAGAGCTACAGTAGAGCAGCACATTGTAATTCATTCAGTGCTGCTCTGTGATAGCCGTGCAGGGAAGTGCTCGCTTCTTACCAGTTTGTTCAACCTGAGAGCACCTCTCAGGGTCACCCATGAGTGAGTAGCTGAGGACAGAGAGTTTTAACCCTGGGGTTTTTTGCAGCTTTTTGGTTGTGTTTCAAATGAGAAGAGAAAAGTGAAAGGAAATGAGAGCCTTACTGAAAAGTCTCTGTTTAAATGTAGACTGCTTTTGCAATTCCTTCATTTTTGAGAGGATCTGCAGAGAAAGAGGTACTTTGCACTGATTTGCATCCTATTATACATAAGCCATATTTATTCTATTTATTGCTGCCCAGATTTGATTTAGTACCAGTTATGTCTCCAGATGGGTTATAACTATGAAGACTTAAGTAAATGAGCACTGTTTAGCTTCTACAATCAGGTGTAGAGACACAACTGTATTTTATTGCCGGGTTTAAATAACATTTTAAATAGTAGAGAAGTTCTGTAGCTGATGAAAAGGCTTTTTTATCCCCTAGAGCTGCAATGTGATCACAGCACAGAGGCAGCAGGGGAGGGGGTGGAGGCTTGCTCAGAGATGTAAAGTGGGCTGAGTACCACTGTACACAGCACGGCACAGACACAAATACCATCTCCTGGAGCCTTTTCCCTGGGACCAGCTCAGTCCTGTCTCCTGCCTTGTTCTCTTCATAGGGCGGCTGCCCTCTGCTGTCTAAAGCTGCCCTTCCAAGTGGTGATGGGGAGATGAGGGACAGCAGGTTGCAGGGTGAGGTAATCTCTCTTCTCAGCCCAGATGATAATCTCGGAGGAAGCAGAGGAGCTGTTTGGCACACAGTGCCTCCATCAGGTCGCCGTGCTGACAGGCACAGGGGAATCTGGCTGCTTGTGCAAATAACAACTGACAGGATGCTTCTGTTTTTCCCCTGCCAGCTAAATAAACCAGCCAAAGGCCAGTGGCATGAGTGGTGCCATTTAGAGTGATTCCATCTGTCCAGAAAGAAACATGTGCTCTTAATGATGGGATCAGCTACCTGGTGCACAACTTCACTGTGGTTTAGTCTGCAGGCAGCTTCTAGGAGTGAAACCAGTAAGCACTGCTGCATGCAGCCCTCACTGACACAAGCAGGACAGCTAGCAGTTGCCTTATGCCAGTGTGTATTGTCTTTGTGGGGATGGAGCAGTATCATTTGACCCTGTTACCTTCTTTTATTCCTGTCTACTTAATCACTGTCCTACAACAATGTATCAGCAGGTGTTTCCTGTGCCATCCTTGGAGCAATTTGAAGCTCTCTCATTTCATAGCTGGTAAAATGCAGTCACATTCAATATTACAATTTGCTGTGGAAGGAGTCAGAGAAGCTGGTGGTTTTCCTTGAATACCAAGTATTTTCTGATTTTGGGGCATCCAAAATGATGCAATTCTGATTAATGTTTAAAATAGCTTATATTTGTCACCATGAGTCATCTCTTAGGTATAAAGCATCACATTTGGGACTAACCTAGGAAAAAAGTATGTTTCTTTAAAGATGTCCTATTTGTTAATGGAAAACTTGCCAGCAGAATGTGTGGTCACTTCTGAAAGAGTCAGTACCTGCCTCTGTGGGTTTCAGTAGCATCAGTTCTGTTCATCTACATCTGTTTTTTGGGTTTAAAGTCTTTTGATATCTTGCATGAGTCAATTGATATTTTAAACATTGTGTGCTTTAATGATAGCCTGTGTTCCCAAAGAGGATGGTGCCAAAAATCTAAGAATCTAGGCCCAGTATTTTGAGTTGAACACCACTGGACATCAGCAGCCTGTAGCTTTCAAAGTATTTTTTTGGTGCAACTTAGGGATGGGTTATTCCTACACAAAATGTTGGAGAGAAGGATTTTTCTTTTTTATTCTTAGATAGCTGTGGTCATTTCCTGTGTGATTTGCTTTGGTTTACTCATCTGAGGCATTTCAGGAATGATCCCGGAGTTGTGATCAGTGTAACCTCAGCAGGGTTTTAAATATGTGTAAGCTCAACATAATTGTGAACTTTCCTTTGAATAATCTTTGTGTGAGGGAGATCCTGCCTGCCTTCTTGCCCAGGGCACAGAGCCTCCTGCAGAGATTCAGCTGTATGGCTAATTTTCAAATAAACTGAAGTTAAGCATTTTTTTGACACAGTACTAGTGCATGCTGTTCTCTGCAGTCTCAGGCACTCTGCCTGCGGTTCATAAACACATTTACAGTCGCATTTGCCTCCTTGTGCTCAGAGGGAGTTGGTTTGCATCTCTAATTAATTGAGTTTATAAAGCAATAAGCCAGTGTGTTAACTGAAAATTCCCTCAAGAATTGTAATCTCCCTTCATTAGCTGCCTATGTGTAATCATATCACCCTTTCTCATGTAAGCCTCGGGGAGAGCAGTGCCACGTGGTGCAGAACCTTTGTCTTGTGTGAGTTGCAAGGGGAGTGAGTCTCCTCTGTGGTCACATTCTGCAGCCCAGCCCCTGTCAGGTCACCTTCTTTGTCCCACCCTGCCTGTCCTTACCATCAGCCTGCTGTCTCTGGCTGGGACAGCAAATGATGTGAAGAGATTTAAAGGACATCTTTTAGCGAAGTCAGAGAGTAGGGGAGAGCTTTCAGAGAGTGTTCTAATCTAGCTGAAGACAGACACATTTACTCTTTGCAGGAGCTCTGTTTACTGGATGAATGGATTTAAACAGAATCTGATTTTTTTTTTTTTTTTTAAACTGTGTGAAGACAAGTACTATAATTTCCCACTGATGTCAGCTGGGAGTTGGTGGCTCAGCACACCTAAGGGTTAAATGTCCTGTATTTCAGGGACACTTGGGACACTTGTTTCAAGACTCAGGCTAAGGCATTAGTTTGACACTGAGAAATCAGAGCTACTTAATCTAAGTTAACTGCATTCAAATCGCTTGACCCTTATTACATTTATACTGGGTTAGCAAGCCACTACTTAGCAAGGTAGGATAATCTTGCAACGAGTTTGGGTGAATAACTGTATTGCTTTTGCTTTCCACAGACCAACATTCAGAATGGCAGCCTTGTCCACTTTAATCCTCCTTTTGTGTGCTGCTAAAGATGTGATTCCTTCCAGTCCTCACTGGAAGCCAACTTGGCCGTCTTACAGAGTTCCCGTTATCCTGCCGCAGTCTACCCTGAACTTGGACAAGCCGCAGTTTGATGCTGAAGCCAGACTGGAAGTGGTATCTCCGTGTGGCCCAGCATGCCACAAGAGTTCTCCGCTGCCAACTTACGAAGAGGTGAAGAACTACCTGTCCTACGAAACCTTGTACGCCAACGGCAGCCTCACTGAGACAGAAGTGGGCATATACATTCTGAGCAGCGGCACCGAGGGGTCTCGAGGCAGATCTCGAACTAAGAGGCAGATCTATGGCTATGACAGCAGGTTTAGCATTTTTGGGAAAGACTTCTTGTTGAACTACCCATTCTCCACATCGGTGAAGCTCTCAACAGGTTGCACGGGGACGCTGGTGGCTGAGAAGCATGTTCTTACTGCCGCTCATTGTATCCATGACGGAAAGAGCTACGTGAAAGGAGCTCAGAAACTGCGGGTGGGGTTCCTAAAGCCCAAACACAAAGATGGCAGCAAAGGGTCCAATATCACCAACTCGGCAATGCCTGAGAAAATGAAATTCCAGTGGATCCGAGTGAAACGGACGCATGTCCCCAAAGGATGGATCAAAGGCAATGCCAATGACATTGGCATGGATTATGACTATGCCCTGCTGGAGCTGAAGAAGCCACACAAAAGAAAGTTTATGAAGATAGGCGTGAGCCCACCAGCGAGGCACCTACCTGGAGGGAGGATTCACTTCTCTGGCTACGACAATGACCGTCCGGGAAACCTGGTTTACCGTTTCTGTGATGTCAAAGATGAAACGTATGACCTGTTGTACCAGCAGTGCGATGCCCAACCGGGTGCGAGTGGATCTGGGGTATATGTGAGGATGTGGAAGAGGCAGAACCACAAATGGGAGAGAAAAATTATTGGTATATTTTCAGGCCATCAGTGGGTGGACATGAATGGCACCCCGCAGGATTTCAATGTAGCTGTTCGCATTACACCCCTCAAATACGCACAGATCTGTTACTGGATCAAAGGCAACTACCTTGACTGCAGGGAAGGATAAAGACAATGAAACTCCTTGAAAGCACTTAATGACTGGTTTTAGTTACTCGTCTGAGGAAAGTCTAGACTTGTGCTGCAAATGCGTGTGATCATGTAACATCTGGAGGTGATATGTAGCTTTTCAAGCCAGCCACCTTGTTCTTAGGACAGGGACTGCGTGGTGCTATCATTACAGTCTCAAACTGGGGAGAAAGTCTGTTGGGTGGGGAAGGAGCAGGTGGACTTGCTGAATTTGCAGCTGAGCAACTGAAGATTAATTAGGGGCGGATCAGTAAACAGTATGAAAACAGAACCGTCTCCAAAGAATCTTGTAAAAGGGACGCTGTTGACTATCTCATGCCTACAATGTTTGTTTTAATAAATCCTAGGATTAGTAGAAATGCTTTGATCTGAACTTTTAAAAGAAAATATTTCTATGCTGTTGGGGGCTGAAGAGGGGCATTTAATGGTGTTTGCAACCCAAACATTACAGCTTTGTGTTCCTGCATGAGAAAAGGGAGTGTGAAAAGGGCAAGGCATGCGCCGTGGGAGATGAATGCCACACAAATAGCGTGAAGGATAAATAACCACATAACACTTCTAACTTCCTTTCAGCCTGAGTGATTTGAGACTTTATTAGTAACATAGTTAAGAAAAATGCTTTTTGAGCAAACAGACCTTGATGTTGCAAAGGTTTCACTGTGAAGATGATGTCGGTCATAGGATCAGTGCCGTTACATCCTGCTTTGGGAAACACAGATTGCACATGGGATTAAATCTTTATAGGAGCTGGGACCTATGAAGGAGCAGGATCCCTATGAATATACTAGAGAGTGTGGGGAACGGGGCTTTTCTGTTTATGACCTACTTAGGTCTTTTTAAGGAAAATCTCATGTCATATTTTCAGAGGGGAAGCCTGTCTTCAGTCTTGTTGTCTATCTAAATTGCTACCTGCAGAGCAGGTAAAGGAGAGAGCAGGATAAAGGTTCTACCGAGTTTCCCCCCTATTTGTTGAAAATCCTTGCAATTCTACCTAATAATACACCACGCAGAGGGACCCTAGACTTATAAGTGTCTCTCAGCCATATCCCTTTGACAGTGTAATTTGGGCATCTTGAGTAATGTTTCTTGTGTTTTTGGAATAGGAATCCTCTTCCCCACCTAGCTGTTGAGTTACAAGTAATTCTTGGCAAGTGCACAGTTCAGGATCTCTGCAGCTGGAATAGAACCACTTTGTAGGAAGCAACCTGAGTTTGCTGGGAAGTGATCCTTTGCTGTCTCTTACAGATAACAGTGATATTTTTGCTATAGAAGAATTAGAGTTGAAGACAAGAACTCACTTTTTGAGATAAAAACAGTGCAGCCAAATACTGTAGCTCAGCAAACAGCATTCATTGGAAGTCAACATGGTCTCTACAAACAGCCTTTCTTAGATGGATTGTGCCACTGTATTCCAGTAACATGGTTGAGGACAGGCTGCCATGCCAAGATTTTTTTTTTTTTTAAATAGGAGGATAGACACTGGCTCCGGTTCCTCTTCCATCCATCACTCACTGACTCCTGAAGCTTCCCAAGTTGCCCATGGTGCTTGGTGTTGTGGGGCAAATGCAAGTCCCTGGTGAGAAATATCAAAGCTGGGAAGAAGTGAATCCAAGCAGAGCTTCCCTGTGCTATACCAAGACAAGGAAAATGTTAATTCAGCTAAGCCTTTTTTACACTCTACTAATTACTACGGCATTTGTAAACATATGCCTGATGGTGCTTTATCTTTGTGGTGGCTTTGGCTCTAGTTCTGACAAACATTTTTGCTGGAGCTGCCTATGATTATTGTTTTTATAGAAGCAGTGTACAAAAATGTGGACTCTCATGTGGGTTTTTGGTGCACTCAGATACAAGCAGTTACTAATGCTTTGAAATATGAATAATCACCATATGTATCTGATGGTCTTTTTCTGACTTTTTGTTTTAATTTCCTTTACTCTATGGCTGTTATCTGGAGCACTTTTGTTTGAATGTATCACAGTGAATAAAGAAAAGTTATGGAATTTCAATGCAGACATTCTTGTATTTGTGCTGTATTGGGTTGCACTTTCATTTTAGCTACTTATTTGTAAAGACATTCAGATACAGATTTATTAAAATCCTTGGTGCTGTTTATTTTCCTTCCATTTTCTTCTGCTCCCATCGGTTGGAAGTTTTGTTTTGGTGTATTGTTTTTGGGTTTTTTGGTAGGCTTAATTGCTTTATACATTGGATGCTAAAAATCAACCTTAGATTTTGTGTGACTCTTGCAGTCCCAAAGCCAGTCATGAGCTCTGATTAGTTAGAGCTGAAAATAACCTATTAGACTGAAAAGCCACATTGTTTTTATGAACTTCAGGGTAAATAAACTATGGAGGAATGTGAACTAGTCAGTATAAGGTCATAATTGAGGTCAGTCCATCTTCTTTTTCTTTTAGTTGATGCAGTATAAAAAAAAGTTCCTTTGAGGCCAACAGTGAGACCCACAGATGCAGAAAGTTTTTCATTTTGAAATTGCTGCCCATACAACTTTCCTGACCTCCAGCAGTGCACACTATGTCATGTGGGCTTGAGAATATCAATCCTGATTTATTGGACATATTTCCCATCCTCCAATCCCGTGTTCTCAACTGCTTTTTCAGATTGTAGGCTAAGAACTTCACAGAATCACAGAACCATTTAGGCTGGAAGAGATCTTTAAGATCTTCAAGACCAACTGTAAAGCTAACACTGCCAGGTCCACCACTAAGCACATCCTGAAGTGCCACATTTTTATGTCTTTGAAAAAACTCAAGGGGTGGTGACTCCACCACTTCCCTGGGTGGCCTGTTCCAGTGTTTGACAACCCTTTTTTCCAAAATATATCAATTTGTTATAAAACAAGAAAGTTTTCCTAATATCCAGTCTAAACATCTACTGGTACAACTTTATGCCATTTCCTCTAGAGCAATGTGAGCATGATGGGTTTTTTGTTTTTGTTTGGTTTGGTTTTCTTGTTTGTTTGGTTGGTTTGGGATTTTTTTGTGTGTTTGGGGGGGTTTTTTTGTTGTTTTTTGGGATTTTTTCTAAGAATATATGCAACAACTTCAGTGTAATCAGGTGTGGGAGAGTCTGTTCCCACTGCACACCCTGTGCAAACATTCCAGTTTTGGAAAGAAAAGGAAATCTCAGATAACACGGGCAGAACTGTGGTGCTGAAGTTCAGCACTGTTTCACCTGTGCCCACCAGAGTTGGTGGTAATTTTGCCAGTGTAATCATGTGCAGCAAGGTTGGGCATGCTAGAGGTTTGAAAATTGCACCTGAGGATATTTGCTTTGATGCTTCAAAGTAGGCTCTTTTAAAACCAGAACTTCAAAATATGAGAAAGATAGCTGTGCATCCAAAATAAGGCTCATCAAGAAAACACAAGTAACTAAATTATATACAGGCATGCCACTTGAAATTTCATTGTCCAGCCAATGACTGCCTATGACCTGCAGAACTGAATGAAGTGGCTCATTATTCTTGTATGTAAAGGCAAGACAGTAGATGGGTACAGAGGCTCTGTTTTGACTGTGATTGAAAAGGATTAAATCTGCTCCTGGAAGTGTAAAAGGCTGACATATGAAAATTTTTACTTAATTTGCCATAAATCCCTTGGAGAACATTGCTGGAGATGAAAAGTGAGGTCTCAAGAAAACACAGACCCTGCTGAGCTCTTCCCCAGCATACAATGAATTTAGCCTATTGAAGACTGCAGAATATCATCCAGTTTCCTTCTCAGAAAAAGCATTTTCCTTGCATCTGTAATTGTTTTGCAGCTGAATTCCCAGGCCTGCCTGTTTAGAGGGCAGCCCTCATCTTAAAGTTGCAGGCTGAACCCCAAGCCTGTATAATACATGCTTGAAATTCTTTTACGTGTTTCCACTTAATCTGCCATTTGTTAGCAGGTTTTGGTAGCATGCCAATGCAATATGCACAGGCCTTGGGAAGAGAAGCTTTCAATGAGTGCATGAAGTGTCTTGGGTGGGTAAAAGCTTCTTTGCTTTTCTGGAAGAAAAGGGAGGTGTGGATGGAGAAGAGTAGCAGAGAGTGAAAGGGCAGCATGATTTGTGTCACAGGAGAAGGATTCCTGGAGGATCAGTTTCGTGGATGTGCATGTGTGTAGGGTTTTTATAAATAATACTGTTAGTTTCCATTCCTAGTTCTACCACATAGGGAAGAAAAACTTAGGAGCTGAAGTAATTTAAGTCTCTTCAAAAGAGCACATTAATGCCAGCTCTGAAGCCAGTGTGCAGATGAGAAGTTTAGGCTGTGACTGTCTAATAGATACACAAGAGCAAAGTGACAGTGACATAAGTGTTGGGAACCTGATCTCCTCCTCCCAGATGATGTTTTTCCTGTCTTACAATGTGGCTATTAGGTTGCACGTGCTTTGTGCCTCCTGGCAAAACTAGTGTGGGCTTTGATAGGTAAATTATTATACAAGGGAAGAGAAATACCTTAACATGCTCCAGACACTATTATCAACACTGATTATTCCCAGGATAAAATTATCGGTGATGCTTTGGGTGTGGATTGATTTTTAACTAAGTGGGCATAGGTTGAGCCATGAAGCAGGCTTATACTGTTTGTTTTTTATCTAAAGATCTCTAACAGCAATTATGTGTTGTGGCTTAAGGGGGGCATGGTGAATGTTCCTCTGCAAACTTTTTATGGACAATTTTTATTCTTTTTACAATAAATTCATTTTAAAAGATTTGTGCACAAGCAGATGTCTACAAGAAGTTAAACACTTCTATTAGTTAACCAAGCAAATAATCATGATATAAAATAGTCCATTTAGATAGATGTAATATGTAATATCTGTGATATTTTTAAATGACATTTGCTCATTTGCACTCATTTCAGTTTTGGAAATTGCCATTTATGCTGATTTCATGAAGAGAGAATATTTTTCTAGCAAGCCTGACCAACTTGAATACAAAAAGCAAGTACAAGCAGTATTGTCTTGTGATAAGAGTAAGAAGATTGTTAGTTAGTGTTGGAGTGACAGCAGTAATAAGGTAAATAGGTTTTTTCCAACTTATCCTAAACAACTTTTTATAACAGCTTTATGCCACATTATCATAGATTTGGTGATTTCCACAGGTTGCAAACATGAAAAAGTTATTTTAATGATGATTTAGGTACTGGTTGATGCCAAGTTGGACATGATTCAGCAGTGCCCTGGCAGCCAGGAGAGCCAACCCTGTCCTGGGGACATCAGGCACAGCATGGCCAGCTGGGCAAGGGAGGGACTGTCCTGCTCTGCTCTGACCTGGGGCAGCCTCCAGTGCTGGGGGCAGTTCTGGGTGCCACAGGATAAAAGACATTAAACTATTAGACAGTGTCCAAAGGGGGGAAATAAGAATGGTGAAGGTTCTTGAGGGGAAGCTGAATGAGGAGTGGCTGGGGTCACCGTGTCTGTTCAGCCTGGAGGAGGCTGAGGGGAGACCTCACTGCAGTTACAGCTGCCTTAGGAGGGGCAGAGGAGGGGCAGGCACTGATCTCTGTTCTGTGGTGACAGTGACAGGACCCAAGCAAACTCAGCATGAAGCTGAGGGAGGTTTAGGTTGAATATCAGGAAAAGGTTCTTGCCCCAGAGGGTGTTTGGGCACTGGTAGAGGCTCCCCAGGGCAGTGATCACAGCACCAGCCTCACAGAGCTCAAGAAGTGTTTGGACAATGCTCTCAGGCACATGGTGTGACTCTTGGGTGTCCTGTGCAGGAACAGGAGTTGGACTCAGTGATCCTTGGGGGTCCCTTCCAACTCAGCATATTCTGTGGTTCTGTGATTTTTTGCATCCTTTTATCTTTGAAGCCAGATATATTTACTGCTATGGACAGGTCAGAAGAACAGAAAAATGTTCACATTTGCAAAAATTTGGTAAAGGCTTCTCTAACATAAAGTCCTGCTTCTGAGCTGGAGTTGAGGATGTCAAAGTGAATTGGGATTGTTCACCCTGGAAAAGAGAAGGCTTTCAGGTGACCTTATTTGGGCCTTCCAGGATCTGAAGGGAGCCTACAAAAAAGATGGAGAGACACTACAAGATAGGGCAAGGAGGGATGGCTTCAAACTGAAAGAGAATGGGTTTAGATTAGGTATTAAGAAAATAATCTTTACTATGGAGGTGGTGGGAAACTGGAAGCCAGAGAAATTGTGAATGTCTCATCCCTAGAAGTGTTCAAGGCCAGGTGCAACCTGAGATAGTGGAAGGTGTCCCTGCCCATGGCAGAGGGTGGGAACCATATGGTCTTTAAAGTCCCTTTCAACCCAAACCATTTTATGATTCTATAGCTGTCATCATACAGAAAGGGGTAGGTTTAAATGGGGTAGCTTAGATGAGTTTAAAACTGAACTAGCTAGAAAATGGTTTCTTTCAGCTGTTTTCCCAGATTTTCTATCCTTTTTCTATCCTTCATTCTTGGGAAATAAATTTCCTGTGATAGAAAATAATGGACTTTCTTAAAAGTGAGGGGATCAGGTGCACTTAAGAAAGCTTGTGCTTTCCTGCTGCAAAGAGTGTGCCTACCCAACAACTTGGCTGTTCAGACTTTTCTGGGACACTTGGTTTGTTCTTGACCAAAAATTTGCACGTGGGTCAAAGAATCCTTTCTAATAAAAACTCTTTTAAAGTCAGGATGTTTCAAGAAAGTATTTTTATGAATAGAAGTTCATAGAAACCAAACCTATTTTTCTAACGAATTTCCAGTCATACCCTGCTTCAGGTAATTTCTGGTTCCCATGGGAATGAGGATGATCCCTGCTCAGAAGGTGATATTATGTCTTATCAACAGCATACAACAAAGTTCTCCTGTCCAAAAGTAATGTTTTCCCTGAATTAACTGCAGGTTTTTTCACTCTGAATGGAGCATACAGGGGCTGGTTTCACAGCTGGTGGGGCAAGGAGCACATGAGAAGATCACTGCAGCAAAGGGTCAGCCAACCCTGGGACTGGAGCCCCCAGAAGCAGGTGGGGGCACAGGGCTTTTCTGGCCTCTGCCATGTCACAAAAGCTCCAGTGAGCCAGGGAGCGTGGGGAGGAAGGGAATGTCACCCTGGGCTCCATCCTGCACCCACCACACGCTGCTGTGCTGGCCGGGGGCAAAGGGATCTGCCACACTCAAATGTCACCAGCCGTGTGGGAGCACTCCTCTCCCGCCAGCCCTTCTGAGGCATCATTGTCAAGGGGCAATGAAAGGGCAGGAAAGACTTTTCCAGAAAGTGTGGGTGGCAGAAAAGCAGCCCTTCATGCTGGGAACACATCAGATGTGTGAAAAACTCTGCAATGTCTTTTCCCTGAAGAAAAGAGCTAGGCTGAGTGTCTCTGCAGGTGGAAGGAGGGCAGCTTTGGTCAGCAGGACCCTCCCCACGCCCAGAAGTGTCTCTGGCAACAGCTGGGCAGGAGAGGGATTGCCAAACTCTCACCTTTATGGATGAACTAGTCAATACCTGCCATTTGCCTCCAGTGGGAAGTAATTATTTAACAGGAAGAATAAAAAAAATGAAGATAATAACCTGACAGAAGCTGTGTTAGGTACAGCATACCAATTAAATAGCTGTTTACAAACAGGTACCCAGGAATACTCTTGTTTTTCCTAAGTACCTGTGGCTGCTGCTGTTGTTGGCAGCACTGAGAACCTTAACTGCATGGGCTGGGCTCAAGCTTGTGGGTACTGTGGAGACATCTGCTTTAGAAATTCCCATTTCCCAGGCTTCACCACAAAAACAGACTTTCTGTCTCCTTGTTTCCACCAGACCTCACTCAGGAAACACAATCCCCTTTTAAGTACATGATCTTAAGCTTTGTCTAATGAAATGTCTTTAGGGTATTTCTCAGTAATCGGCTCCCTGAGTTCTTCCTGTGAGACATTCTGCTGCTCTTCCCAGCTTTGTGTCATCAGCAAATTTCATTAATGTGCTCCTTCTTCTTGTACAGTGCTGCTGGTGAGTATATTTAGTTCAGATTGCCTGAGAGTGATGCTTGAGAAGCTGTGCTTGTATCTTCTTTCTACCCTGACGCTTCCCCTTTCAGCACCTTTTGTCTCTGCTTCTGCCAGAATTTTTTGTTAATAGTTCCCTATATGGCACCATTTTAATTGCTTTGCTGAAATCTAGTTAGATGAGGTCCACCAAAACCAATTATTATAAATTAAATTATTGCTTGAACAATGCTAAGAATCTGCAATAAATGATGTGCAATATAGATGGCCTATTTCATCATGCTCACTTAAATGTTCAAGAGAAAGAAATCACAGGAACTAAGATTACAGTTTTGGGGCATAGATTTAGTGTAATGCTATCAAAACAACTGGAGGTCATATGGGACAAAATTTCAAAATAATCTAGGTTTCAAGCCTATGAGAATGTTGTACACATTAATTTTTTTAAATTCGAATCTAGAATGTGAACACTGTATTGGTTCTCTTTCCTCATAGAGCTGATTGTTTAAAAAAACCACATGTACAGCCTAAGGACACAAAGGGGATTTTTTTATTTCATTGATGCCTTATTTCCTTATTTGCATTGTTACTATCTGAGCAGATGCAAGATCTTTAGCATCATCATGATGATAAAACAGCTCATTCTTTTGATGTCAGATAAAACACAATTTTCATGTGATTACGAAGCCAAGAATCATAAAATCTGTTGTCATGATATCTTCCCCTGTAGTTGAAAGGGCTGTGAGACATCTGGAAATGGAAGAATCTTTTCCTTTGCTTCCATAAAAAAACGGTGTTGCCTTCTTTTACCTCTCAGTTTTGATTCTTGCAATCTGGAAGGATTTCACAAACAGCCTGTGAAGTCAGTTTATGGAAGGCTTTATAAAAATCCTCAGTTTGGGGTATGAAATGTTTTGTTCATTTGAGTGGAAGAGCTGAATCAGGAATCAAAGTTAGGATAATGTTAGGCACTGTGTTACACAATCCTGTGCTGTTTCAGAGCTGCTGCTGATGAGAGGGTCACAGTCCCTGCATCACCACCTTGCCTCTGCCACAGCCTCAGTGGGTTCTCCAGCACACAGGGGTGACCCAGCATGAGCCAGGGGCTGCCAGGATCCCTTTTACCCAACAGGGAGCAGCCTGGGTAGTTCTGGCTTCTTGGCACTGAGCTGGGATTTGTTTTTTCCACATCATCCTAAGTGCAACAGTCAGAGTCGTGTACCCATGTGCAAAAACCCTATTTGATCACTCTTAGTTTTGCCTAAGGTACTTCCATGGCAAATATTTGGTTTGGGATTTGTTTTGCTCATGTCTGTTTTCAGCTGCTCCCAAATTCCCATAATACTTTTTCTTGAGATGCATTAAGAATTGCACCTTAGGACTTACATGCAGGGAGAGTTGTTGTTGCATTGATCCCAAGCACTGGCACGTTCACTAATAATCCAAGGGCATTATTTTTTTCAGGAATCCAGTTGCGGAGGAAAAGCCACAGGAAACCATATGCCCAGCAGCACACACTTCCTTCTGTGAAAGATCTGTAATTTGAAGGTGAAATGAAAACAGGCTGCAGGATTTAATGAACTATTTCACACAAACTCTCTGAATTAATACATATGGTGGCTTCAGGTCTCACAATTTTCACAGGAGACCAAGTACCATTGCTGCTATAGTTTTTAATAAACATGGAATTCAAAATCTGCTAATTCTGAGTTCTGCACATATTTTTGCTGCTTAGTGCATGACATGTGCCTGCTAAATATTCTTACCAAGGCAGGACATGGTATTTTACAGGGCATGTCAAAGAGAAAACATAGCTTGCTTTGATCTTGGAGGTTCTTGCACGACTTGCCCCTGAAGGTTTACATTTGCTCTTCATATCCTATATGCAGTTTGTTTGGCTTTCAGTAAAAATGACAGGCAGAATTAATAACAGGTCTAATATCTCATCGGGAGATGCATTCCAAAAATTTCTATCTACACAGTGAGTGTTTGAAAGCTTATATGGGATCCTTGTCAATAAAATTCTTCAGCTTCACTCAAAGAGAAACTTTTCATTAGTCTGGGAAAATGCTTTCCTCATTACAAAGCCTTGCTTTTATGAATCCAGAAGGATATTGAAGGCAACTGTTAATTTCTGAAGAATAAGCCTTTCACACTACTGCAGCCCAAGACTGCCTTTTGTTTCTTAAAAAAAATATTTAAAAAATATTCTTTGTGGCAAGGGATGGAACTATATTATAATGCTCTGGGACACACTGGAGAAAGCACATGGGAGTGTTTAATTAAGAAGATTTGTCAATGTATGTGAATCTTGACTTAAAGCTGCATGGGCCAAGACAATGCTCACATTTCTGAACTTTGGAAGCATTCAGAGATTGCAAACTTGGACAGTTCTGCAGGGGTCTGTGTGGTACCCACACTGCCAGCAGCACACATGGGGCATTGTTTAATGCATACACAGGCACTCCTCCATGAGTAGGAACTGCATCACTAGATGGTTGGGCATTTTGAGGAGGGACCAGCTATGTGACCAGAGACAGGAGTTATCTCTGTCCTTACACTTCTCAGACACCTCCTGACAACAAAGGAATGGTAGAACTTAGGACTCTCAGATTCCGATCTCTGCCCTAATGAACAGAAATTCCTCTGCATATTTTCTGCCAAGTTTTATCTTGTCTGCTGCACTCTCCATTCTTCCTCATCACTACCATCTGGTGCTGGAGACATTCCACTTTGTGTTGTCTGAACTGGTTATCAGAGAGTTAATGAGTACCTGGATAACACAGAAGGGAGACATGCTCCGTCCTTCCCGCACATCCTGTTACTCAGTGGGATTTCCCCCTCTCCTTGGCTTTATTTGTGATGCAGTAAAAATAGATCAGCAGAGTTCCACGCAGTATTGTGAGCAGGGTTTACTTTTAATCAAGCTATGTGGTCTTTTTACAAAATCAGTGACAAAGCTGCAATTAAATACCTTTGAAGTCCTTCATAGCCTCCAACCTCAAATGCTTCAGCAAAACAGATCCATTAAAGCTTTTAGCTAAAAGATAAAGAAGGTGAGCAATAGGAGCTTGGGAACAAAGCTGGCTCTGTTTCCTCTGGAGTGTTGAACAACTCTTCAAATACCAATGGGCATGAGCAAACCCAGCCTGGGAAGGAAGATAAGAACGTGTTTGGATGCCATCCATTCTCAAGATTCTCACAAACAAAATCATAGTTTTGTGTCAAACACGGTGTCAAGGCCAAGACTGACTGTACATCAAAAATGGAATTATCTACCAGCTGCTGTTTGGTCAGAGCACCAGCAAGTTGAAAATGATCTCTTAAACTGCATGGGATTTATAAAATAAGGGATCTAACTTCTAGATAATGTCTATTCACAAAATGATAGGTGAGATTCAGCCCTTTCTCTTGGCTGGTGACTGTCCAAACACCTAGAGCTTTTCATAGCAAAGTTAAAGTTAAGAGGTATCTACAAAAGTGCTAGACCATGAGGCAAATAAGAGCTGGCCCCTGCCTGGAGACAGCCTGTCTACCATGGGGAGGAGCTCTTCTATAAACCAGTAGAAGTCCATCCAGACAGAAGAAAAGAAAGAATTAGAGATTAATCATGAGGTCATGGTTCATGGGTTTGCTGTGAATATGCCACACCAGAACCCTTCTCCAGCCTGGCACTATTTCAGTGGGAAATACTCCTGCCTCTCCAATGTGAAACACTAACCAAAGTTATTGCTGGAGGCTCCTTGGAGAAGAGAGTGAATTCAAAGCCTTTGTCTTAGGCTCACTCACTGGGTTTCTCCGTCCAGGCCCCATCTCCTACCACAACCTGTGTACTACCTTTTTCTCCTCTTTATGCTCATCCCTTTGCCTGGGCTGGTTCCTGTCATCAGTGATCTGGGCTGGCTCCTCATTACTCCATAAAGATAGAAAAGGAGGATATCCTGGCAACACATTCCCTTCTTCAGTCTCTATCTCACCACTGTATTGACTGAAATTCTTCATCCTTCACTATCTGTCCCAAACCAGATCCCCCAGGTCACAGTCTCCTATGGAAATTTAGATTCTCATCTTCTCTGTCACTTCTTCTTCCTAATCCAAAATTTCCAGCTGCTCTGTAATTGTATCCCTTTCCCTATTCCTATCTTAAACACTTCCATGCTGCATCAAAATGCTTCTTTCTCAGTGCTCCTGGGAGACTTGGGTCACCCAGAGCAGTGCAGATCCCAGCCCTTGGTTCTAGCACCACCCCCAGTTTTTAGAAAACTATTGAGAGATTATAACTGATGCAAACATGTTTCTACACCCAAAATGTCACCTTTCCTTTTCAACCTGTACAACAACCTCTTTCATCTCCTCATTTCACTATAAAAATGAGTGAAGTTTCCAAGAACATGTCAGCAGAAGGCTGAATATCAGAAACATCACCATCTTAAAGTTTGAGTTGGCCAAGATCTTAGCACCTTTAACAGGATCTTCTAAAAGAAAGTAGAAGGAAATCCAGGCAGAGTCAGTGAGCTCTGAGACTTGTAGTGGAGGGCTGAAAAGAATTACAGAGCAGAAAATTTGAGACAGGAGCTCAAGAGTTCTAGAGCTGCTCAAAGTGTTTTGAAGGCAATGCCAGGATGACCTGCAGATGGAGTTGGAAGAGTAGAGAAGGCAGCAAAAAGGGTGTGAAGGATGGACTGGACATCTGCCTACACATTATGGGAACTGTGGTTCAGTTCCAGATAGAAGTGGATGGGAGACCCTCTTCTACTTCCCCAGTGAAAATTAAATTCACTGCTACAGAAGGGGAATTTCTCTGGTACAGAAGGGGGGAAAATTGTCATGGAGGAAAAATGACATGAAGAGAAGAGAAGAGAAGAGAAGAGAAGAGAAGAGAAGAGAAGAGAAGAGAAGAGAAGAGAAGAGAAGAGAAGAGAAGAGAAGAGAAGAGAAGAGAAGAGAAGAGAAGAGAAGAGAAGAGAAGAGAAGAGAAGAGAAGAGAAGAGAAGAGAAGAGAGAAGAGAAGAGAAGAGAAGAGAAGAGAAGAGAAGAGAAGAGAAGAGAAGAGAAGAGAAGAGAAGAGAAGAGAAGAGAAGAGAAGAGAAGAGAAGAGAAGAGAAGAGAAGAGAAGAGAAGAGAAGAGAAGAGAAGAGAAGAGAAGAGAAGAGAAGAGAAGAGAAGAGAGAGAAGAGAAGAGAAGAGAAGAGAAGAGAAGAGAAGAGAAGAGAAGAGAAGAGAAGAGAAGAGAAGAGAAGAGAAGAGAAGAGAAGAGAAGAGAAGAGAAGAGAAGAGAGAGAGAAGAGAAGAGAAGAGAAAAGACAAAATGTTTTGGTTTTTTTCCCCTGGAAAGTATGATGTTTTAGTTGATTTTAAAGAGAAATTTACTAAACTAAAATTAATAACTGAATCATATCACTACAAATAAATCCTATAGGCCATTTTCACCCCATTATACAACTTACAGTAAATGATGACAATTCAAACATTTGTAGAGTTTTCTGACAAGATTCAAATGTAAGTATCTGAAGCAAAATAATCAGGACAGATGTGATTTTAGACAGATTTGGTATGTTGCAAATTTCAGACACAGGATTAAGTTTTAAATGATAGGCAGTTTAGTTTTGAGCAAGAATTCTAGCATAGAGGAAACACTGAGATTCAGTCTTTGGGAGATGTTTATGCTCTGTTGAAGAGAAGAACTCAAACCATATTGGCCTATTTGTAAAATTTAGTTGTAACTGAAATAGAAGCTAAAACCAAACCACTTCTCCTTTTATACCAGACCCAGAAGGAAGATAATGCCTGGAATTCAGACCTAGATTTACTTCCCCTCTCTGTGTAACCATGAACAGATTTAAAAGACATTTCAACATTCAACTCCAATGAAATAAGGAGAATTAGTTTGGGCTTTCGTTTCTCTGGATGCAATTTGGGCTGAGTAAGTGCAGATGTCTATGATGTGATAAACACTTCTTCACAGTCAATAGAGAGGAGAAGTCATTTTGTAGGTCATGATTTGTTTCTGTACAGTTCGTGTTTAAAATAGGTCAGATGAATCACTGAATAATATTGTTTCTGTCTTTTGTCTCTAAAAGGAGCTGAGGGCTCTTAGCTCAGTTACAGAAGCACGGAACCTTCCTGTTTTGGAAAGGTAGCTGACAGCTAAAACTGTTAAATTTGGAAGGTGCTCAGACACTGGTCTAGCAACATCAAAATACTATAGATAGATTTGAAAGGTCAGCCTGGAACACACTTTGTTTCCTGTTGAAATTCAAAGGGACTCAACTCAGATGTGATCTCCACAACACATTGTTAGTACTTCTGCCCATTTCTGCCAATTGTTTTGATTTTCTGGGATCCAGTGGAAGCCATTGATGTGAGGGAGGATTGGGAAGTCCTGAAAGGCAAGTGCAAGACCAAGCAGACCTGTGATGGGCCCCTGCACAGTCACTCCTTTTCTTCTGCCACTTGAGTTACAGTGCCACAGGCTAAACCTATTTTAATAACTCACATTTAATAATTTTAATAACTAGCTGACAGTGAATGAAAAAAGGCTCCTGCATCTCAGCTGGCCCTCGTGGTGTATCTGGAAAGAAAGGTGCTGGCTCATTCAGGGACCTTCTGAGCTGCAGCTAATTGCACAGAGTTACAAAGAAGAATACTTTCCTTTTCCTTCCTGCTCCTGCCCCTCTCACCTCCCTCACAGCTTCTCTGGAGCCTCTTCTCTGGCTTGGGATACTGTCCTTGCCCCCTGTCTGTTCCCCTTGCTATCTGGAGACATTCACTTTCCTTCAGGCAAAGAATAATTTTCCACACACTTGCTCTGGTCACTAAAAATATGATGTGAACTTGAGTAACAGGACCAGAGCTGTCTTCACAAGCACATTCAATGATTTTGTCTTCTAAGCAGGAGATTTGTTTCCCACTGCCTTGGTTGATCCTAGTTCCTACCTCACCATGTGCTCTGATGGCAGCTCCCAAGAATTTTCCCTCTTTGAAGGCACTCACTTTTTTGTTCTGTCCTTTATCCAGTGGTTTGGGGAATTCTAAAAGCTCATAGAGTTTTTTTATTGGGTGAACTGCACAATGTACCAGCAGACCTGACAGTGCCTTTAACTCTTACAGTTGGTGGATTATTTTTTTGTTTGTTTTTTTTTTTTCAACACAAGACTTACAAGAGTATTATAAGTCTCTCCTGGTATCATGTCCTTAGCAGCAGTCTAACATCAGAGACAGTAATGGCAAAAATTATTTATTTCACCATCTTGTTCATCCCTCTGCTATTGCACAATTATTCCCTGGGGAGCACTTCAGGCTCTCATCCAAGGAGTTTTTATGTTTAGTTTCAATCTCAAAAGCAGCTCTGCGAGCATGATAGTGCAAGGCTCATTGTCAGCCTTTCAGCCATTTCAAAAATTAATTTGCCAAAAGTACAAATAAAAGGTTATTTTATTTCCCCTTCCAGGCAGTCAGACCCATAAACCGTTTGAAACATCAAAGCCAAACTGCATTTCTTCTGGCTCTAACTTCATTAGCCAGAAAGCATCTGCAACTGGCAATGAATCTGCAGCTGTGTTGATGGTTTGCAATGCAGAATTAAAAATCCCTTCACTTTCTCATAGCTGTGTTAGTGCTTCATAGCAGGCAAAAGGGGGAGGGAAATATATTGTAATTAATATGGGTAATAATTTTAGAAGGGTGATCTTTATTGAGTGATGTTTGGATATATCAATATTCAATATCAATTTCAAGGAACACAGTTTTTAAAAGGCTGCTTGAGTCCAACAGTCACTTTTGGTAAGATATAAATCATAATTAATTCAGAACAAGTTTGATTATATGTACTGACTTCATTGGTGGTAAGAAAGAGCAGGGACAGGTGATCAGCACAACTCAGTAAGGCAGCAGGCAGATTTCTTCTCTTGAGCTACCATGGGGTAAGAAACTACTTTTTCTTGTCTGAGGAAATACCATTTACTGGTTTGAATTTTGCCTTCTAAATAATGCAAATGATATGAGGCACCTACAGGGGCATAGGTAGGTCCCAAATCCTCATTTTGTTGAATGCAGAAAAAAATGCACAATGCAGAGACCTGCCCTAACCTTGGAGTACAAGATATTCTATGGGATAGTCACTCACACTCAGTCACTGGGCTGGTATGAGGAGTAGCTCATGCTTCTTGTCTGTATTTTCTAGATGTGTAGTGACAAAGCTCACATGGCCAGAAATAGTAAAAACTACTGCAGATGCAATGTGGTTTTCAGACCCTTAAGACAGATTAACCCAGAGATAACTAAATGCCATGTGGAGGCTTTCCCATTGCTTTGATCAAAGAACAGGGGGATTTTATTGCTTAATTAAAACCTACAGGTCTGTTATTCCCCTCATCCACCCATCATCACACACAGTTCAGCTGAAAAGACACTGAGCCTGGAAGATTCCCTACTTTCCCTTTTTCCATCACTTGCACCCAGAGCTTGCTGCTATGGGGTTGGTTTGCTCAGAGGTTTTTAAGCTGGGAAAGTCCCTTGTTAAGGCTCAGCTTCTGGAGCATGGTTGGCATGATGAAGAATGGCAGGGCTGAGCATTTTGTACAAGGCTGGAACTCTAGCTTCTGTGGTGGGATTGCCCAGAGAGTTGACAATCCCATGAGCTGGTTTGCTGCCAGGCAGATGGTGGAGGCAGTTTGGGGGTCCTGTATCCTTGGGATACCTGTGTAGAATTTGGTGTTGTGGCTCAGGCTTTGCAGGGCAGAGGGAGAGGAGGACCAGGTGGGCTGTGGGAGTGCTGTCTCAGGGGTGATGCTCAGGCTGTGGGCTGCAGGCAGCTCCTGCCCACCTGTGAGCTCAGTGCTGCTCGGGTCCTGAGCCTGCACCAGAACACTGAAAAACAATTTTGTTTTAAAACAGCCTGTGTCCCTTGGAATGTACTCCCTCCTTCTGGGCTGAGCATTTGCAAAATGTTACTTAATAGAGCCATAATATAAAATCCCAGCTCCAGACGCATGTGGCTCTGGGTCCAAAAATAATCAAAATCTGAGGCTGGAACCACATGCCAGTTTTGCAACTGGCTCTGTGACAGCACTTGAACTATAACCACAGAATCAATCAGCTCAGCTCTTTGGGAGGTTGAAATCCAGGCCAGATTTTGAAGTCTGGGACCTCTCTTTAGTAATTTACAGCATACAAAAAGAAATTCCATAATAAGCCTGGTTTAGCTTCCCTAAAACCTTTGGGTCAACAAAGAAGCACTTCCACATGTTCAGATCTATTGAGTCCCTCTTCTCTCTTTACAGTGAAATCTTTGCACAAGCATGAAGAGAGACAAGCCACTATTTTTCAAACTTTTTGCATGGATTTTAAGCTAGTCCCCTTTCTTCTGCCCAAGGAGGGATGGGTCCAAAGGAGGGGGGTTTGGGTGGGCAAAGTGGCAGCTCTATGCACTGAGTGCAGTGACACAGTGGAGTGAGTGACATTTCTTTTCTGATCTCATTGACAAGCTGTTTCATTCTGGGTTTGTTTTTGCAGCAGTGGATCTCTCCCCTCGCCTGGGACTTCTGGGACCTTTGTCCTGCAAATATTTCAGAACCATAAAAAGCTTGAAAAACAAGAGTGACTGCAGGATATTAAATGCTTGTTGCTTTTAAATAAGCAGATGGTACTTTTACCAAATGCTATCACTTTGGCCATATTTTTCTTGTGCTGTCATTTTTTGATGACTTGTTTTTACTGTAGAAAAGGTCTGTGAAGCAGCTGCCAGCAAAGCAGTGGTAACTGGATAGCATCTGTACATTTGAAAACTTGTTAAATGATATGTGAGGGAAGTCTATTAAAGCATGTTTGTCTGGAGTTCAAAGTTATTTCACGCAGGGAATTGTTCTGTTGCAGCCTCCATCTGCCTTTTTTATTCAAACACAAAGTTAAATTATTGTTAAAAGGAGCACTGGAGATGTTTTTGGAACAAATATCATGAGCTATCACGAGTGATGTGGTGGCTGTGCAGTGAGGCACAGACCTGCCTGGGCTGTAGATCTCAGCTCGTGGAGAACAGGGTCCTTTGAAGCTGCTCATGAAGTGAAGCAGCAATGAGAATGTGTATCTGTGTGGGATAAAAGTGATGAGAAGGACCAGCTTTTGGAGGTCAAAAAGGCTCCATGTGGAAATGCAAAGGATGCCATGTGGAATGTATCATTACAGATATTCTTAGCTACTACCAGTTTTCAGCACCACGTGTCCATTGCCTGGAGGTAAGAGCTGGGAAGTCCTTCTGGAGCTCCTTCGAGAGGTCATAAATCTTCCTGATGGGAAGAACAACTACTAAGAGTTTCCCATCCATCTTTTGATTGCCACTAGCCCTTTCTTAATTTTTATCAGAACGCAGGCAATCTTTAATAATGCTTTGCTATTAAGATAAACTTTCAGGTGATGATCTACCTGCACATCATACAAAGACAGTACCAGTCTGAGTTACACAGATATTTTGTAAGCTAAGACTGACAGCATGCCTAAGAAATGACCTGTTAAAGTCTTGACTAATTGCTGGATACCTTAGGCCTTAAGTGATATATTCAGATTTTTCCAATCTGAATCTGAGATTGATAAGAATGACCACGTCTTTTTGTCTGAGATGAGCTAGAAGAAGCCGTGGGAGTGTATGGATGTGTGTATATGAAGCTGGTTTTTGGTTTGCTTTTTAAAAAGTTGTGTATACCATACAATTTACCATGACCTAATTCTCTACTTTTTACCTAATTATGTCTATGCATAAACCTACTCTTTTACTTAACTCCTTTCTTCAGAATTTAAAACTGGATGGGGTATTGAGTTGGTTGGCCTGGGAACTGAATCCCTCTTTGTCCAGAGAACAGTAGATGCCTTGGAGGTGCTCTTGAAGGTCGGTTTTGATCTGACTTGCAGGGAGGAGATTGTGCTTGCTGCCTTGCTCTTAGGAAAGCTGCCCACTTGCCATGGCTGGGAAGGCCAGTGAAGCAGAGTGTGGAAAGCACTGTGGGATGACTGCAGGAGCTGTCATTAGCTACTCATGGGATCCTCATGTGGGCTATTGTGTTGGGTTGATATGGCCAAAAATGTGCATTCTATCACCATCTGTTGAAGCTGGGTGGGGCAGTGATTCCTTATCTCTGTGGCACACACCATCTGCTAATGGGCCATCTTTAAAACCAGGTGGGGCAATCATCTTTATCTTTTTCGCAACCCATCCTCCCTCCAGGAAGATATCATCTGCTGCTGGCCCATGTGTGACTGATAAAATTACATCATGCCACTGGGAGAGGAGCCAAGCCTTTCCTATCTGGATAAAAAACTGAGATTTTGAACAGCAAGTTACCATCTTTCCACTGGATCCCAGAGGAAAGCTGGACCTTTCCACATCATCCCTGGACCTTCAGAGGAAGACTGCACCCTTCCACAGGAGCACTGCTTCAGCTGAACAACATCTGCCACTGCAGGGGGACTGCAACCACCATTTAATGGGACTGCTACCAACACCCTGACTGACTGACGGGGTGTCAGGTTATATTCTGACTCTGTCAGTGTTTTGAGATTGTTCTTTATAATACTGCATTTCTATTTTAATTTTCCTAGCAAAGAACTGTTATTCCTAATTTCCCTACCTTTGCCTGAGAGCCCCTTAATTTCAAAATTATAATAATAATAATTTGGAGGAAGGGAGTTTACATTCTCCATTTCAAAGCGAAGCTCCTGCCTTTATTGGCAGATGCCAGTCCTTCAAAGCTGGACAGCTATGCATGGCACTGGAGTGACTGCCCAGGAGCAGTAGGAGTGGGGCTGCTACACAAGGGAGGAAAAGTTGGGAGTGAGGTGACCTCAGCACAGGACATGCATTCCCTGTCAGGGTGCACTCACCAGCAGGCCAGGAGCAGTGACCACTTTTGTTGAGCACCAGGTGGCCATTGGACAAAGTCTGGGATCTCTGCAGGCAGCCTGCCCAGGAGCAGCAGGACATGGAGCCAGAGACAGGACTGGACACAAGGCTGCTCACAGCAGAGAGGGCAGGTCAGTCAGGTCAATCAGCTCAGGGCTGTGAGTGGTCTGAGAGCCCTGGCACTGCCTGGCACAAGCTCACCCATCAGCAAGAGGCTGCTGGAGGCAGACACTGCTCTGCAGGAAGGCTCTGCAGTGGGGCTGCCGTGTAAACCTCCCCCTGACCTTCACACCTGCTCTGCTCCTGTGACTTCCAGCCCTGTCATCTCACCCTGAAATCTCAAAAGCCCTGAGTCAGCGTCCTCGAAAGTAATTTGGATTCTTTCCACTGAGCTCAGTTTTGTTGGAGCCAGCCCGTTACTGGGACAGGCTTTTCCTGGTCTCCCAGCACTGCTGACGAGCGTGCTGCTTTTTTCATCCACAAGAAAGGCCATCAGTGGAGAGAGGGCAGGTGGCAGCCAGGAACGTCTGCTTGCAAATGGCTGGAAGGACTTCAATTATTAGAAATTAAAACCTCACCATGGAGGCATGGAAACAATTCTATCTGCAAGTGCAGTAGGGTCTGTTAGCCAGAAGGTACTGCTCTGCTTTTGATTAATTCTTGCTCTTTAATTAATCCTTTCAGTTTGTTATCCTTCTTGGAACTTTCCTGGGATAAAAAAATGACAACTCTAGGCAATCAAGTATGTTTCTGCCTGGCTTAACCTGCATATGTTTGCACTTGGCTTTCCCTGGCTGCAGGGAGAGCAGTAAAAGCCTCAAGTCATCCATGCACTGCCTGCATGTCAGGGACTGCCCGGGGCTGGCCATGCCCCAAAGGAAATGCTCTGCTTGATGGGAAAGATCCACAAGCTCTGCTTGGGGCTTCCCATGAGGAACAGGCTGACCTGTGGACTGGAGCTGCACCCCATATTTGTAAAGGAGAGGGTTTGAGTTTCTAGAGCACCAGTTCCCTTTTCTGCTGGGGTCTTTGGCTCAGGAAAGTCCCCTCTCTATCCTTGAGCTCGATAAGTAGAAGGAACGGGTTTTCTTTAACAGGAAAAAGCCACTTGGCTCTATTTGTCATTCTTCATTAACCTTATCTCAGTCCCTCTTTATCCTCCTTTCTCCTGTGTTGCCTGGTCAATGTAGCTCTTAATACTTCCTCTCTTGATAAAGATGTCTTGTTCAAAGTGTATTTATATCATTAGTTCCAACTGCCTTACATGGCAATGCGACCCTTTGTCATCGACTTGGTTGTTGTTTTCTCAGGCTCAGTCTGGGGGGTCAGGGTTATAAAAGTGCCCTGTACATGTGGTGAGGCCCATCCCTTCCCAGGAAGCATCTCCAGGCTCAGCAGATCATCCCTGTGGGATCACTTGAGGTCAGGGAGGCTGGGCTGCATGAGGAGAAAGCAGTGCCTGGTGCTCAGCTCTCCAACCCTGGCTCCTTAGGAAGCTGGGCTCCAGGAACGGCAGTGCAAAAAGCACAGCTGAGGAGACCTGACCACCAGTTGCTACCCCCAGTACTGTAATCTTCTTTCACTTTTCAGGACTTTGCCTGGCTGTGCTGTGTTGAGCACACTTGTGACAGTGTTTGGCGTCCTTTGCAGTGATGGTGACACCGAGTGCTCTGGCTGTTTTCAATTACTGGGACAGCCTTGCTCAAGTGTCACGCTTGCAACATCGCTGCTGCCTCTTGTCAGCATTCCTCACCCCTTCAGATGTTTAACTCTGAGAACTTTGGGGCTGGTTTTCCTTCTCTTTCTGTCCTTTGTTATATAGTTTAGATATGGTAGTGAGCTTTGTGAACATAAGATCCAGCGTCACCCTGCAGAGATTCAAAGCTTCACGTAACAAGAGCATGGGGCCAGACTTATGATACAATTTTCTATGGAAAATAGATTATGAAAATTTAGAAATTAAAATCAAGAAGAAAGAAAGGAAAAAGAATTAAAGCCTGAAGAATTCTTAAAAATATTGGGAAGCTCAGGTCAGTTCTAAGATGGGCCAGGGGAGTCTACAAGAAAGGTGGGGCAAAAGTTATGTATGTTTGCTTTCCAAGACTGGCTTACATGGAAACAGCATGATACAAAATAGTTTTTGGTCAGGAATCTCAATACCCATCCCACCAGCTCAGTGCAAAGTAGATACTCCAGGCTGTCAGTGTTGGTCCTGACTCCATATCACCTTGTCTGAAGTTCCCACTTGGGTTTCAAGCCTGTTACCCTCAGTACAAGGTATGGTGAGGTAAATCTTGCAGTTTGAGGACAGGTTGTGTGTTGTCCATGTGAGCATAAACTTCTGTCATTTTGCTTTGGACCAGAATGCTCATCTTGGGTTTGGGTCAGGGTACTTTGAGAATCTCAGCTTCCTTGCTGTGAGGAAACAGATGTGCAGGGGCAGAAGTGTGGTGTGCATTGAAGAGTGACCTCTGTATGGAGTTGTATCTGCTGAGCCACAACTGCTTTAGACATGGCTCGAGACATCTTGAGTACAGTTACACAGATTTCAATATATTTTAACATCTGGTGGGGGATTCAGTTGCATGCTGAAGCACATGAGTGACAGTGTGTACTGGCCTGAGTGCCTATGATCATTTTATACTCAATAGAAATCCAGGTAATACACACCATGGAGCCTTCCAAACAATGTGTTGTACCCTGAGTCACCTGGTAGTTAGTCAGCTGAGTAATTTCCAGACTCTATTCACTATAACTTTATTTGAGGCACCATCCATATTTTCTGTAATGACAGTATAGCCCCTAATTCATCAACAAGTGTTTGAACTCCACCCCAGTTTCCTTTGCAGTGCACACCTCCAATACCTGTTAAACTGTAGGAAATTTTGTAGATGTCAAAATTGATTAATGATATTATTTTTTACCAAAGCCCCCTAAAACAAAATTACCTTCTAGGCACCTGAGTTCAAGAATCTTGACCACTGTTGTTATTCTCAGATTTCACCCTCAGTTAGGTTTGTCTGGTTCTGGATATGGAATAGAAACCTAATACCAAAATATTTCCCCAAGCTTTGCAGGCTTCTCCGTGAATACCATAATGTGTGACTCATGCTCTTTGGCAAGGATAAGAAGCTGGATTTAAAATATAGTTTTGCACTTCTTTTGATTTCCAAATAAAACTTAATGGAAAAATATTATTTATCCCTGCATGTGTTAAGCGATACAGTGACTTGGTTGCAATAAAAAACTGTTTAATTTGCTATATCCAAAAGAACCCTCTCAATATTTTTACCAAGCATTTTTGAGTCTGAAAAATCTGACTAGGTTTCTTGTTACAGCAACCTTTTCTGATTAGCCCTGGCAGGGGAATACTTCTCTGCTGTCCTAGTGTCCTAAAACCAGGCTAGTGCTACCTGAGAGGGTGTTTGGGGTGCATCTCACCGGAGATTGGCAGGAGTTATAAAGCTTCTGACCTTTCAAACACCAAAGCAAAATCAGAAATCTCCGCTTGTAGGTATTCACAGCTTTAAATCTCAGGCTGTGTCTTTAACCTTGTCTTTAATTAGACACGCAGTAACATCGGAGCAGAAATAACCCGGTGTGTCAGCGCAGCCTCCAGCAGCACACACAGACACTGTTTGGCAGCCTGGCTTCCTCCAGCACTCACATTCCTTCTGTGTGCTCTCACAGCACTTCACCCGGGGCTCCAGCGTGGAATAGAGAAAATCTGAAAGAAGTTCATGAGGAAAAACGCAGCTTGGTAAAGCTGGAGCTGGCAGAGTCAGAAAGATAAAGAGATGAATGTTTCATCTATATGAAATATTTCCTAAACCCGTGTCAGACAATGCTGGGTTGCTCACACTCCAGAAAATGAGATTTGCTTGCTTTTCACTCCTGTGCCCTGTTGCCATCCCAGTCAGTGCCTATAAGTGACCTTAGAGATGTCACTTAAACACTCTCTCAGTTCTTTCAAACTACAGAATTATCCCTCCTCCTGCTCTTTGCTTTTCCCTCTAGGTTACACCAGCCGGGCACACCAGCTCAGCACTATGATAACCTGGTCACACAGCCTTGGGCTCAAGGCTGGCCTCCATCTCACCTGCCCTGAGCCCTGGCAAGGGAGTTCAGGTCTGCCTGAGGTCTCCCAGGCAGATTTATCCACAGTGGCCTAGCCTGAAGACTGGAAGTCATTAATCTGTGGCACTGTGCAGGCTAATTTGTCCTTCTTTGCAGGAGGAAAATGGAGTGTGAAAAGAAGGCTTTTTGTCCAGCTTTACTGAGCAGGACATTCACCTATGAAATACTTCACTCTCTTCAACATTAATCTCCTTGCTATTATGGGGATTGCCTCCTACTATAAGGACTTTGAACAGTGCTTATCTCAGGGGAATGCTAATCTGAATTACTCTGTGTAGATGCTACTCTAAGAGTGACAATTATAGTACAAAGCTTTGCACAGAATAATAGCTCAAATTGCTTTCCATATTTAATGCGTTTTTCATTTCCTAGTGTTTAGGGAAGTTCAGGTTTTTTTCTAGTGGCTGGTTTTAGCTTTACATAGGAAGTTCAGTATGTGACATTGTTCCAAAGGAAGGACTGTTTAAATCCGTGCAAATGGTGAAGGGAAATAAAAAGCCTTTTTCATTTGTCTTCAAATGGGGAATATTCATCAAAAGTAAACTGAAAATATTTTAATCCAGACATGACCTTGCAGCTGAGACAAAAACAACAATTGTTTACAGTGACGGGGGCTGAGTCACCTTTTGAGAGAACTAATCTGGACAGGAAGGGTTTGCCTAATTTCCTAAAGGTGCTCAGGGAATCAATTAGTCCAAAAGAATCTAATAGCTAGGCTCCAGTCACGAGAAAAAAATGCTTCTTTTTTTTTTGTCTTGAGCTTTATCCTAGCATTTTTGTTATTCCCAAAGTAGCACCCATATCTCAGGAAACAAAAATGGTCTTGACCACTGCTACCAGAAACTCCCGGGGAGCTTCTATGCTCATGGAGACCTGAAACCTGGAGAAAGCAAGCTGAGTTGGACTTGTCTGTATATTCAGATTCAAACAGGGAGTCAGTGGGAGATATGGAGCACTGAGACCTCATCCACAGGGAAATAAGGGAATTTCTTAGCTTGCCAGAGACTATATAATTGTAGAGCTGTAGAAAGACCATCTAGTCTCAACTCCCCTGCCATGGACAGGGACACCTCCCACTAGAGCAGGTTGCTCAAATCCCCATCCAGCCTGGACTTGCACACTGCCAGGACTGGGACATCCACTGCTTCTCTGGGCTACACATTCCAGTGCCTCACCACCCTCTGAGTAAGGCATTTCTGACTAACATCTAATTTAAAGATGAAACAAGATGTTTTAGACACTGCTGTCCCACGAGTTCTGAGGACCCCAAGCTTTCCAGCATGGGAATACCAGATACTATGTATTGATGTGAGGTCAGTGTCCAAGTGAGCTCTGTAAAACCTTTCACTTTTTTGACCAGCACCATTTTAGTCTTGCTTGGATTTGTTTAAGCCATTGTTGCCTGAGAAGTGTTTTGCAGTGATGCTGAGAGGTGCTTGCTAAGGCATGTTAATGCTCATTGACTCTGGACTTGCTGTCTCAAGCACTGTCACACTGATATAAAGGTGAAGTGAAATCAGGAAAATTTCCCAGACAGGCTCCAGGCAGAAGCCATGGTTTCAGCTGTCACTTCACTGAAGAAAAACAAAAAATAAATAAAAACAATAAAACAAAAAGTCATAGCCTGCAAAGTTTCTGAAGATGTTTGAATAGGTTATTTGCTGTAAGGGAAAGGGTGTTGGAAGAGACACTGCAGTTCTAGCTGTGGAAAGAAGAGAAGCATCAGCAAAAAAAATTAAATCACAGTTCATAAATTAAATTATCACGCACAGAGCAAAGCAAGGCAAAGAAGAAATCACCACTTTGAAAATGGGACAGGAGAATGGAAATGGAAAGGAATAAAAATTAAGAAAAAAATGGAAATGGAAAGGTAAATTGAAAATTCTCACAATATTTGGGAGAATTAGAGCTGTCTGAGCCAGTTGAACACACAGCCAGGTCTGAGCAAACATTTACTGTTTCATATCTGGGCAAGTAGTGTGTAGCTACTATTCTTTAGAGCCCAAGATGTCAGCTAAAGCTAGGGAAGTCTAAATGAGGGCAGGATGAAGATTAGGGTTGAGGTGGAGTTTTGCTCAACTGAAAGCATGCAAAACTTGGAGATTTTGCATATGATGGCTATTAATTGACTATACAAACATCTAAATGTGTCTGGCTCTTGCTTATACAACACACTGAATTCCTGTGAGTACACAGGACCTCAGTGACTGACTTGGTTGACTAAAATAGACTTGACCTGCTTCTTCTCCTTGAGAGCACTGCAGGGACAACATGGGCAGAAGTGGGCTTCTGGTATATGTTTTATAAATAAACACTTTTTTTTTTTTTTTTTTTTTGTTTTTTTGGGGGTTTTTTTTGGTTTTTTTTTTGTTTTGTTTTTGTTTTGTTTGTTTGGGGTTTTTTTTGTTTTTTGTGAGGACAAACATTATTGGTGGTGGAAAAGTGAGATAAAGTTAAACACAATTTTCAGATTCTGGTTCACTTTGTAGACTGCAGGAAGAAAGGAGGAATGTTTGGGGTGAAATCCTGAACCCCCTAAGTCTGCTACTGGGTTCAGTGAAACCATCCTTGACTTTTTATGAAAGTGGTTCTTGTTCTTCAAAGACAACCAAGGCATAGATAACCCTGACCTATTCCTACCAGTAGCTGTGCAAAGGACAGCTGACTTTTCAGGTGGAAAAAATTGTGACTTATTCAGATTTCAAACTATCAGAATTTATTGGCCAGAAAAAAAATATTGTCTTGGTCTCATATGTTGAAATTTACACAGACCAGAACACATCAGATATACGGAGAAGAGAGGTTGGAAACCCCCTTTTCCTTTTCCTTTTCCTTTTCCTTTTCCTTTTCCCTTTCCTTTTCCTTTTCCTTTTCCTTTTCCTTTCCAAGACAGGACCAAAGGGTTGGTTATGTCTTTCAGCATGCTGGTTTTAAGTTGCTTTTTTTTTAAACTTTGTGTTATGATGCCATGTGGAAAAAATACATTTCTTTTTATTTACAGGAATCTCATCTTGGATTGTATTTTGACTTTGATTGTATTAGAAACTGCTCATCTCCATGTGACTCCTGGCCCTGCTTCCATGGCAGCCTTCAGCAGTGTTGTGGCTTTTCTGGCTTCCACACAAGCTACTTTGACTCATCCCCAGTTTGCACAGCTTCAATTCAGCCCCACACTGGCTTCACTGCTAAAAATTAAATATTCCTTATGTCATTTGTGGCTTCATCAGGGTTTTGGTTTTCCAGTGATAAAGGGGACAAGGGAATGGTGGGGGATAAACGGGAGGGAGTATTTACTGACAGCTAATTGCCTTTCCAGCCTTGTCTTGGCTTTTCCTCACATACACACACACTGATTTTGCTAACATTGCTAACATTATCCCTCTAGAAACATGTTGCCTCTTGGAAGCTGATTTGCCTGTGTAGAGCAACACAGGTCTCTGTCAGAATGACTGTGGAGCTGAAAGACATCTCTTTTTTGGGATGATTGTTTCACACTCTTGTACCATATGCAATTTACTGGGGTTAGAGTGTGAAGAGCAAAATGAATTGCTATAAAACAGTTATTGTCAGAGTCCCATAGAACCACATGAAAAATGCTCCAGACTGGATTTAACGGCATTATTTCCTAAAACTGTTAATGCTGAGCCTGATCCAGTCTTGGTATTTTGCTTTGTGCTTTTCCATATTGCAGAGAGGGTAAACACTTGCCCTAGAGTGAGTGAATGCATTGGGAGGAGGAGGTAAAGGTTATGAAGGCATCAGGGCTGAAGTACTGTGTCACTCCAAGAAAGAGTGGCTCCTGCCTTCACTTCAATTTGAGTATCCAATTAATTGCAATACTTTATACAAGAGGGCAGGAAAGAAGAAAAGTAGCTTGGATCCATATTCTCTCCCCACCACTTTGTGTCCTAGACTCCTGCTGAATACAGTGTGGCTGGCATCAAGAACTATGACCTTGAAGGCTGCTAACAGAAAAGCTGGTGTCTTATCTGATGGAGACATGGAGAGGAAGGGCTAATATTTAGATTTCTGCTAACAGTAGTAGTGCTTCAAAAGACTCGCCTTTCACCTAGACTACATGTACAGACTAAAGGTGACTGGCAGACAGCATTGAGAACCACTTGACATTTTAATTCTTAGTGTTTGTCTTTCTATTAAGAAATATTTTTAAAATAAATATATTGCATTTGCAAGAGACCCTTTTGATATGATTAAAACAAGCCTCATAGAGCTGATGTGCTCATCTCCTGTCACAGAGCTGAGGCTACCTGCTGTCACCCCAGATGTTTTCTCCAACCCAACAGTGCAGGATGAACTTGTCAGCAGCCTCTTATTGCACAGATCAGTGGAGCAGGGTGCCTGACAGCTGGGGCCCTGTTAGCTGGCTCCAAAACTGGGAATGTGCTGGGCAGGGGACATTGCACAGAAGCTCATCAGCCTTGCTTATGGCAGGGTCTCTCAGAGAAGCAATTACACTGATGCCGAGGTCATGTCTGCACTGCTCTGCATTCCATGGATCTACAGGCTCAGTGGGTGCTAAATCATGTTCTCCTTGCAATAATTCATTGCACCAAAATCTGCACACTCATATTGGACTAACAAGACCTCCACAGTGAGGAAACCACCACTGGGAATGGCCTGGCAGTAGATGGCCCTGGGACATGCTTGAGAGAAATGAAATAGGAATGGGATGAAAGAGCAACACCCTGGATATCACAGAATCACAGAATGGTTTGGGTTGGAAGGGTACCTTGGAGATCATCTCATTCCAGCCCCTGGCTGTGGCCAGTGTCACCTTTCACTAGACCAGGCTGCTCAGGGCCCCATCCAGCCTGGCCTTGAACACTTCCTGGGATATGAACAGATCAGAAGAACCCCATGAAAAAACTGGGGATATGTATGTTTCTCAGATAGGCTTAAACCAGCACTGACAGCACAGAAAGCCAAAACTGGCAAAGCAAATGTATGTCGAAAGTGACTGCCCTGCTTTCACCCCTGCTAATGGACTGAGCAGCCATTTCCTGCAGAGGCTGAAGTGATTTTCAAGGATAGCCTAGGCAGGGCATTTCATGCTAATCTAATCTGCAAGCAAGGGCTATCAGACACTGACACCCCCGTTTGCCAAATTCAGACTGACTAATGCTTCCCTGACCTTGGCTCCTGTTACCATATGAATCCGCACGGTGCAGGAGAATTGGCAGCGTGACAGCAAGACAGGCACTTCATCTTCAAGGCATTTTATTTAGCATTCCTGGGAAAAGTGGGGGTATTAAGATGCCTGGTTTACAGAGAGGGTAGAGGTGACAAAGGACTGTGCCCTGGGCTGGGGGCCGCCTGCTTTTGGGGCTGGAATTCCAGCTCAGGAATGTCCTAAAGCGAAACCCTCTCTGCATCTCCTTCTCGTGGTCACAGAAACAACAGCCTCGTCCTTTTCTAATATTGCAATGCCCCTTTTCCCCCCCTCTTACTGGAAAATAATCTCATCAAGGCAAGAATCACCTTCATTTAATGTCTTCTCACAGCTTCTGTGAGTCTTTAGTCAGGAATTGTGTCAAAGCACATAGCTGGGATTAACTCCTTGGGCTCCTTTATCCTAATATAAAACAGAATTTGGGTTGAGATCTCCAGCAGGCTGGTGTGCTTTTTCTTAAATTTCTTTTAGGAACTGTTCATGACTATAGGACACCCAGGGGAAGCAATTAAAAGAAAAAAATCTAAAATGGTATTTTTAATCTTGGCTATTTCCACAATGGCTTGTTAGCACTGTGATCCTTTGCCTGCTTTCTGGGGCAGAGGGAGGCAAGAATTTGATTTTTTTTTTTTTTTTTTTTTTTTTTTTTTTTTTTTGTGAAGGAATAGTACACACTGTTTCCCTCTGCTGAAAATAGTTTTAACATGAATTAAACAAAAAGATCTCAGAAGCAGACTTCATGTCAAACCAGAGATTTATCCTGTGTTCCAGATAGAGAGGTGTCATCATGTTGTTTTTCTCTTTGGCAGAGGGGTCGGGATCCATCCAGAGCAGCTGCTGTTGCTGCATGTCAGAGGCAGCCTCATCAAAAACTCTTCCTGAGTGGAAGCTGTTGGGTTTGCTTCCAAGGCTTCCTCCCTGGGCCTCCCAGAAACCAGGCTGGCCCTGGCTTAGCTTTCTTTCTAACAAGTGAACCAGTGAGGAAAAAATAAAAGCCGAGGTGTAAACAGAGTCTTTTCTTTTCCTCATATGATCCCGCAAAGCACTGAGTATTTTGACCCCGCTCTAATAAAACACTCCCTCAATGCCATGCACAGAGCAATTCCTTAGAGTTCACTGAGTATTCACTTAAGATTATGCAGATTTGGGTCAGTACTTTGCTGAATTCAGCCCAGGCTCCTGACCAGCAGCTGCAGGGAGCAGCTTGTCTGTCCAGGGGAGCGCACAGGCAGCTCTTCTTACAACCATTTATAGCTCAGCCTGGGTTTGATGCATTCATGGAACTCCCTCTGGTGGATGCCTTCCCGGGATGTTTTTGTTGATGGAATTCCTTTGCTGAGGCCTTTTTCCTAAGGACAGGTTGTTAGCAGGATAAGGAAGCGTCACATTTTTTGTCTTTAAAGGCTTAGATTTCCCTGTAAACCACTGAGGCTATTCAGCACTGAACCCCAAGATTTTTTATTGACTTCCCCCCACTTTTCCTCCAACCTTTGTGATGCTCAACACTGCTGTCATACACTGTATGAAAATATTAACTGTTAATCAGGCTCATATTTTTCTGGCTGAGCATGCACATATACTGGTCTGCTCCCAACTGTGGCTTCTTTTCTGAAGGTCAATGGCAAATACAGAAGCAAATCCCAGGGAAAGAGAGCAGTGCCCATGACTCCTGATGCCCAGGGTAGTACCCTAACCACTAAGTGGCTTCTGTTCCTCCTCTGGCTAACTCATGTTAAATTACTTGCCCAGTGGAGGAAAGAATGGAAACTGCAGTCAGGACTGGATTTGGTGGGAATCACTGGTGTGGCTTCCCCCAGGCTGAGCTGATGCTGGGCAGATGTGCAGAGGTCCTTGAAGGTGTTAGAGCTGCTCTGAGATGTCCATATAGATCTTTGGCAGAGGAAGAACTGCAGCCTGATTATGTGTCCAAACAAACCCTTCCTTTCTGTAAAACCAGGATACCACAGGTATCTAAAATGGAGACAGACACCTGAACAGGCCAATGATCAAGAAGAATCAGAGTTATGTATTTGGTGTCTTTATTTAGTCACAAACACTTAAGGTGTGAGAAAAGGGTTTAATGAAAACAAAATACAAGCCACAAACCATTGAATATCATCTCTATATCTTCGCAAATCTTTTCCATTGTTTTCACTGTTACAGTAGCTCATTTCATTGGTCAATGGACTAATGAAGACATACTATGTAGACATCAGACCTGAAAATTAAGCCATATGAATTAAAGAGGTGAGTTATTCTATATTTCAGCTACTTCAAATTTTTTCTTTTGGTTTCTTTTTAACAAGATGACTTCTTGGTGAACTGAGATCCATAGTTGCAAGTAGCAGAGTTCTGAGGACTTTCACCAAACATATTTAACTGAAAATCCTTCTTCAATGTGGGAAGAATTGCCTTATGTTTAACAAGAAAGGATGGACAACATTGCACAAACTCCATTTGAAGTTTTTTTTATATATTTTGTTTGTATTCCAATTCTATAATGTTCCCTACAATACTTAGGGAACAAACTGTTCTGGTAGACAGAAGTGAAGTAACCCAGAAGTAATAAGGGCTATGCACTGTGTCATGAGTAATGGGAATGTCATAGAAAATATGGAGTAGATGGGAGGAGATTAAAAACAAAATTAAAGCAGGTGAATAATGAGAATGAATGGTCTACATTCTTAGCCTAGGCCATGATTGGGACTTAGGTCCATAGAAGGGACTGAGAATATAATTGGAAATGGCTGGAGGAGTCAAGCTCAGTGGAAGAGAGATGAGGAAATAGGAACACTGTAATGAACAGTTTGAGTTATCTCTGCACTTGCCTTGGAGTGAACAACAATGCACCATAAGCAGGATTTCTGATCCCCTATGTATTTTCATTACTTCCCATTCTTTTCTCTCCCCCTTATCCCTTTTGCTATAGCTAATATGGACTCAGTCTATAACATTATTATCTCATTCTGTAGCTTTCATTGGTTTAAGAACCAAAAAATCACTCTATTACTGCAAAGAAAATACATCCAACAAAAGCAGTTAGGATGTCCAGCTCTGTCAGAGCTAGCATGAGAGCCATTGGACTGGAACACAGTAAACCTGCTCAGTGAAATGCTAGGAACTACAATTCAGATGACAGTAATATGTTAAAAGAAGTGCTGGCACACATGGTCCTAATGAATGCAAGTGATTATTTCTCTCCTGACTTAGGTTTGAAGATTTTTTAGGTAGCTGAATTTTGAAACAAAGAGAAGTCCCAAGTGGCTATTGAATACACTGCTATTTTGTGTATTTTATAACAGAGTAGATTTTCCAGACAGTCTTTCATCTGATGGAAATTGGGCTTTCAGTTATCTTGTGACACAGAAATTCTGAAATACATACTTAAGAGGAAAAACACAATATACGGCTTTGACTTGGCAAAACAAACATATCATCTTTAATCACAAGTAGTGCTGATCCATTGCAGGTGGAATTTGGCTAGAAAAAAGGGATTTCATTTCCACAATGATACCCAGGTCTGCATGCAGAACTGCACTGCTTTTTGTTGGCCCTTTCCCAGAATAAAAGTGGTCCTGGCTCTTTTCTTCCTTGCTGTTGGATTAAGAGCACTAGATGCCCAAGGGACACAGATCAGATTCAAAACCTGCCTGGCATGCATTGCTGGCAGCTCCACTCATCAAAAAATGTGGATTGGCTCATGCCACATAGGCAGATTTGCAAAAATAAGAGTTTCAAATTTTCCTCAAAGGCATTTAAAATATTCCAACTTCAAGTTTTTTGGTTTTTTTTTTTGGTTTTTTTTTTTGTTTTGTTTTGTTTTGTTTTTTTGTTTTTCTGTGGGGTTTCTTTTTTGTTTTTTGTTTTTTTTGTGGTTTTTTTGTTTGTTTGTTTGTTTTTGGTGTTTTTTTGTTTTTTTTGGTTTTTTGGGGGTTTTTTTTGTTGGTTTGGGGCTTGTTTTAAAGACAAGAGAAAACAGTGACATAAAAGAAAAGTCTACTGGAGAGGTACGTTTTTAAGAGGGAAAATACAGCTGTGTTTGCCTCAGTGAATGTGCCAGTGGTAAACAACACATCTCTCAAAGACTTGATGCAGGCAGATCTCAAGCAGGCCACCACTGGGATGTTTGGGTTTATTTATCTGTAATTTGTTTGCTTTGCAAGCTGCAGAAAAACCCCCAAAATCAGCTGCTTCAAATAAAAGGTCTTCAGCTCTACCCAGTCCAGCTTAAACCAAGATGACCCAAAAAGAGGCATTCTACTGACATTTTCTTTTGAACTTCATTTTCTCATCTGGTTCTGGAAATAATATCTGCTGTCACAAAGCTTCAGATTCATTTTCTCTATTTTATTCAGATGTGGATTTTTTTCCCCAGTTATCATGATTCAAACTTGGTACACTCACTGGCTAGGATATGAGTGGGAGACAGTCTCTTGTGTGGCCAGAATTGTAACAGCTTAGAGGTTTTTTTGAACATTCAGTATAGTTGTGGCTCTGATAGATGCCCAGTAACATCTAGATTACATAGCAAAAATGAAATAGTTCAACAGCAAAGAAAAAGCCACACATGGACTTGAAAGCTCTGTTAGTAACAGAAATGTGAGCACTTGTTGGCACTCAGTTTAAGACCAGAAGATCAATTTTAAGATTAAAAGGTAAGATGATCACTAGATCACCTGTCTTCACCTCCAGCACAATGCAAGCCATAGGTATGGAGTGTATGGATTTCTGTGTATGGAGAGCAAAGTCCTGCCTTTGGAGTGCCAAAAGTGGGTCCAGTTTGTCTTTGCAATTTCAAAAGATAACAAATTCAGACAATTCCCAACGTCCTTGGCTCTTTCTCTCTCTCACCAGGCGAGAAAGATGGGTAACAGTGGAAAACTCTGGAACCCCAAATCTGTTTTCAACTGTGAAAGCAGAGTAGTGTCAACAAAAAAGCAGTAAATCACAGAAAAACAGAGAAGATGAAAAACAGCAAGTGCTACTGAAAGTGTTGCATTTAATCAGAAAACTTCAGGAGAAGATCCACTATTCCTAGACAAATCAAATACAGATGCAGAGAGTACAGCCTGGCAAACACTGGTGTTGGATGAGGGTGTGCTTCTTGTCATCAATCTCTGAATAGAATGTCTCCTTTACATTCTGGGACTTCTTCTTGCAGATACTTCTGGTCACAACTCAGCAGATCCTTTGGTGAGGTGAGATTAGGCTTGTTCCTCAAACCTGCTGGGATCAAGCCTTCTGTCTGGTCCTACCTGGGCAGCTTGGCAGCATCCAGAGCAGATGTACCTCAGGAAACACAGGTAAGCACTCACAGATGTGACAATGGTGACAATGATAACAGCTGTAGCTGTACTAAGAGCTGGAGACACCATATCTTCCAAAACAGTGTCCTCCTGCACCTGGTGATGGTAGAGCAGTCACAAATCAGAAATTGCATTGGGAATTGAACAAAGTCTAAAACATTGGTAGTACTTGGGGAAAAAAAAAAAAAAAAAAAAAAGCATGAAGTAGGACTCTGTAGCATTTATCTCAGTTAACTTTAGACATTTTCTGTTCACATGGGAATACCTGTGCTAGTATCTCTCAGTTTGTTTGCAAAGAAAATCAAGAAATATGCTTTTTGAGGGCACAATAAATTTGCTTAATTTTTACTGTCTTTAACATGAGATAAAGCATTTCTGCAGACAGTTGAAAGGAAGTCATGGGGTGACTAGACTGAAAATAGATTTATTTAGTCAAATGCTTCTCACACCTGATGCCTTGCATTCTTGGGAAAAGAAAACATAAACCAGGTATTAAATCTGATTCTGTGGAAATGTTCTTACAGAAGGCACAAGAATTTAAAAAAAAAAAAAAATTGCTGTGCATATGAGGATAGGCAGCTATAATACTTAAATTGTGAGGCCTTGAAAACAATTTTGGAGAAGTTGTCTTCCTGAGAAAAGTTTGTAACATTTTGACCTTGATTTATCTTAATCAGTTAATTGGGGCTGCCCATGACAATGACAATGACCCTTACCCTGGGGTTAGATACTTGCTCCACACATAAAAAATTCTGTAGAGCTCTGGGCACCCAAGATGCGTCCCTTGGAAATCCACTCCAGACAAGTGATATTATTTAACTGGATTTTTGTTCATTGTCAGTTCACAAGTGGTTTTTTTTTCTGAGAATACTTCTCAAAACCAGCTCACATGTCTGGGAGCACCAGCCATATCACTCCTTTCCACTCTTACCCAAACCAATGTCAGGCATCTCCTGCTTCAGAGCTCTCTGGCACTGTCCCCCACTATGGGCCTCAGTCAGGAGCATGTTAAGCACACATGTGCTCACCCTGAAATCCTGTGCTTGGGTTAATAATATGACCAGATTGCTTTAAAATCTGAGCCTACATTCTGTTTACCTTCCCAAATCCTGGCTTATTGGCATTCCTGTGCAATTCACCCCTACTTTATAGACAGATCTCACTTTGGTATTAATTTATTAAATTATCTGATCACTGTCACAAAGAAAGCCAGTGATTGATACAACATGTTTGGCCCCCTGCTAACTGCATGGCCCACTGCATATCATGCAGTGACATGTCTGATTTTTGTGCAGGAAACCATAGATACTCTCTCAGGAGAGGTGGGATGATTATGCAGGACCTGACTGCAGCATCCTACTCTCAAGGTAAGAGCAGAAACAGGACACACAGTCCATTTTTCCTGTTTGTTTTTAGCCTGAAGCTTGTTTCTTTTCCTTTGGCACAGATGATTATTTACATATCTATCTATATAAATATTTATATTGCATTCTGCATACCTATATATTTCTGTTGACTTGTTAGCAAAAAGAATACCAAGCTCTTATATTTTCCATGTGGAATTTAATGTAAATTCAAAGGACAGCACACTGTGCTTTCTAAAGGAGATATCCTTACTGACATTTCCATGGGGTATCTACCAAAATGAGGAAACAGGAGCTTTAAATAGGATTCTCATTTGCAAACTGCATTAAAATCAGAATTTTAATCCAAAACTTTCTTTTAATGGGGACCAGATTTTTCCACTGCTTTTTCTTGTGAGTAGAACAATCATTTTGATTAAATTTTTCAGAAATCTGAAATTGCTGTAGGGTTTGTTGATGCCTCTCTTCTCAGACTACTTTCTTCAGGGCTCAGGCTGCTTTAAATGGAAGGTCTGGAAGTATAGCCACTCTTACTATGCCAATATCCCATTGATTTCAAGAACATACTAATTAGAGGTTCACCCCTGTTATGATGCCAGACAAAACACTCCCTAGCAAAGCCAGGCTGTGAGAATGCCATCCTTGCTTTTTGCCACAATTAGCATGTTTCTAACTAGGTAAATTTATGTTAATTCCACTGTTTCTTTGTCCTTTTCAAGTATTTTGCTTTTCCTCACCCTTTTGTCTGGCCTAGCACATGGGCTGTGAGCTCTGCAGTATGAGCACTCATTAAATGGGAGCTCAGAGCCTCAGAACAAGGAGGGTGGGTGGGTGAATGGGGCTGTTTCTTCCTCCTCAACACAAACCAACAGTGGCACAAATGACAAGATCAGCCCTGGTGCTCAAGTGACTGGGAAACAAGGTCGGAGCAAAACGCGGAGCGCTGCCAAAGAACCTGGCAGTGACACAAGGGTGGGAGGCATCTGAGTGCCACCAAGAGAGCTTTGCCCCCTTTTGTACCATGTCAGCTGCTCCCAGTATGAGCTCATTCTTCCCCTAACTCATCTGTTGGCTCCTGCATCTCAGTGACAAGTGCATGGCAGCACCTTCGGAAGCGGGAAGGCAACCGACGGCAATGGTGTCCATCTGGGCAGCTGCACACAAACCCTCTCTTTCAGTGCTTAAAGAACACACTGATAGCACACCTGCCCTCCCCACACAGGAGCCAGGCCCTCTGCAGAGCCAGCACAGGGGGCTGTGCAGGGGTTGACTTTTCCCTTTCATTTATGCTGCCTCCAATGTTAATGGCAGAGGGACTGCCAGCTCACATTGCCAAATGCTGGGTCCACTCTTCCGTGTCAGACTGATGGGGAGCAAGATCCCTCTGGAGAGGGAATGAGGTTGGCATCTCAGCACCTCAGGCTTCTCTTTGCACCAAGCTCCAGCTACGTGTCCTCAAGACTCTCCTAACTCTGCTCTGACTGGCCAGCTTGTGTCTCTCTCCAAGTTTCCTTTGATAAAGCCATCTTTATCCTGTAGTTGTTTCTATTTCCCTGCTTACACTTTATATCTCAGCCCTAAACTTGCAGTCTTTCTCTGGAATTACTCTTGAAGGCCTATTTCTCTCTTCTTTTGAAAGAAATCATCCAGAGCATTCAGGATGGAGAGTAGGGCAGTTCTATTTCATTTACAGTATTTAAAACTGAGGAGTCCACAAATGTCTTGATTTTTCCATATTTTAATACAGCTGAATAAAACCAAGCAGCTCTCACAACTTTGAAAAAACAGGCTGCTCATATTTGTTGAATGGCATGTGCTTTGACAATCTCCTTCTCACCTACTCAAAATATGCTTTAAAATTTTTCAGAATTTTTCATGTATTTGATGTGTTACCATGCAATGATAAATGTATGCAGAATTTTATGGGACTTTTGCTAATTTTTCCTTTTATGCAGACAATGCACTAAAATTAGTCTTTCCCATGAATACATGGAGTGATTTGGAAAGAAGCTGAGATCAGCATTTAAAGGCATTTCTATAAAAAGTCACTGTGAGTACTGTCTATTATGGGTGGGATCAAAATGTTGTTTTCAAATCTGAGTGTGGTGGAGTCTCCCTCTGACTGAGGTTAAGAGCTTGTCCTCTTAAAAGATGTCACTTCTATCAGGATAAATTGATTTGGATGACCCAAGTCCAGAAAAGCTGAGTACTTGGCTCTTTGCAAAGTGGAAGGGATCACCTTATGCAGATGTGCTGCTGGAAGCAGTTGCAGAGTGTGCAAACAATCTGGGCACCTCAGGATTTTTATCTTTGCTAGTGGCTGAAAGTACTAGGCTGATCTGATTTTTGGATATTCCTGACCACAAGTGGAAGTCTTCAAGTTGGCTCTGTGAGAATTGGGTCCTGTTGCTGGGACTTTGCTGAAACATGGCAGCAAACAGAATTCATACCCCAGCTCTAGGGAAAAGATTCTGGGGTGTTAAATTGGTAACAAACTAGTTATGAATCACTAGCTTAAATTCTGAGTCGCTGACACTAGTACCATTCTTTTACTGACACATAAAAAATACTGGTGCTACCCATGAAATAACATTCAGTAATCATGAAAGACAGAGCACATGGTCCAGAGCTCACCAGCCCTTCTTTCACTCCCTGTAGGTGCCTGACAGGGTGAATAAGAGTTGGGAAAGACAGGAAAAGACACTGCAAATTCATCCTGCAGCATAAAATGCACTATTTGCCCTAGACTGTGCAAGTGCCAGCTGCTGCTGGTTTATTAGATAAAAATAAGATGTAGGCCCTAAGTTTGCAAATATCTTTGTCAGATAGTACAGTTAGATTCATCCCTTCAGAATTTCATTTCTTCAACAGTTTTCATAGTTCTTTGTATTGTTAAGATGTGAAAGGGTAAAACAAGGAGAAATGGGACCAGATAATATGAAAACACAGATTTGGAAAACACACCAGACTCATTTTGGAGGTGTATGTCAGGCTTTTAGATGGGAATCATTTCACACATCAAGGAAACTAGGGAAGGATGCCAATTCATATATAACAGAATGTTTGAATATACACAGAAAGATACAATATTTGTATATATTTTTATGTGTGTGCTTAGCTGAGGAATGCAGATTTTCTAGCTTTTTTTTTCTCTTTGAGGACAAATGCACCATGGTTATTGAACATTTTTGTTTGGACAAAGTGCACAAAGACCATACACAAAGTTCTACTCCACTGTAAAAGCAAAAACTAAACATTAGCCACCGCTCAAATTAAAGACAATTGAACACATTTGCTCAAAAATTCAAGTATTCAACCTACAAGTAGTTTGTGGGTTCAGCCACATGCTAAGGTCAGGTTTGTTGCTGCTGCCTTCCTCTTGGTGTTGTTTTTCCTTTGGCACTGCAGCTCTTTGAGGAAGACCCAAGCACACCAGTTGTGTTCATGCCAACCCTTTCCTTTTGCTGATGTTGATATGGGGCTGGCACAAACTAGAGCTCTGGATGAGTGCCAAGGTTGTACAAGTGACATGTATTACACAACTCTGTGCTGTGCTGGGCTCAGGGATCATTCTTCGAGGACAGGCAGACAAAGAATTTATCTTCCTAGTCAAAGAGATGGGTGTTGCAGCTCTCTGTTCTTCCTCAGACTGGAAGAGGGAAAAGAAACGAAACCCTGGGAGTTGGTAGATGTCTGCAAGGTCTTGCTGTAGTGCAGGACTGAACTAGCAGAACTGCATGCCCAGAGGACTGGGTTGTGTGCCAAGTGAAAATCTGACAACCACATTTCATACAAGTCATGTGATTTTTTTCATTACTAGGAAATGAGATTCAGGAGATCTTTAAGAAGACACAAGGTCAGAATTCCTTTGGTGCTCAGTGGAAACACACAGGTTACAGTATGTTCTTTGCTCAGATGTGATAATGTGAAGATCAGGAATGATCTCCCCAAAGGTACATGGCCCTGGAAGGTGCAGGCTGAGATGATGTGGCTCTCTGTAAACAATTCTGTGTGCCTCTAAGCCCTTTCCCACACAGAAGGTCTTTTAGTCTCCCATTTCCTCACACAAGGTGGATTGTATGCTTAGGCATTTCTGGCTGGTAATCAGGCACTGTAATTCCTCCTGTCACAAAGCTGTATGCCAAGAGCATCTCATTAGATCAGGCAATTAGTAGTAAAATCTGCAGCTGTTCTCAAAAGTCTCTGCAATTTTCTCTCTCCAGCCCTGAAATTCACCCTGCAGCTCATCAGATCCAATCACAGCCATCCTTCTGTTCACCAAATCCTTTTCAGAGGCATGGAACCCCTTCTTGGCTGGGCAAATGGCTGTCCTCAGTCACTGATAATTTGACAATGCCTGTGATCTGTAAGAGTGTACTAGAGGAGCAAAATAAGATATTTGCAGGTAGCAGATTGCCCAGATCTTCTTCATCCCACATGGCTGGCAGAAGGTGTGTCTCCACTGGGTGTGAGGCATTCAGTACAGACAAATGCAGAAAAATAAAGGGTTTTGTCCCAGAATCAGCTGGACCTGGGTAAATAAACTCAGCAAGGAGGAAATCAGGAAATGTCACCAAGTCACAGTGGAAACAAAGAAGGGAGAGAACTTGCTTGAAAAAGAAGTATCAAGCTCTGTTTGTGGAACCAACATGTATGCTCAGGGCACATGCACCATCAGGCTGGTGGCACTAAGAGTAAGGAAAGACAAAGGTATTCAGCTGCACTGTGCCACAACTGGTGATTGATATCTAAGCACATTGCTGCAGAAGTCATCACTCCAATTAGCACTGAAATGGAAATTACAGCCCCCACTCAGAACTGTTCATAAATATTTTTCCTTTTACTTGAGGATGAAATGTAAAGTTTTCATGGAAGTCATTAAACATCTTATCCCAACTGATTTTTTCTGTTAGTGTTTTTATTGTGCATTTTTATGTTGGAGCCTGGTGCCACATTGGTTTGCAGATAATATTGTAAAAGGGACCCTCCACAGCTGCTGCAGAAGGAGCAGGAAGAATAGAAGCCCCCTCCCCATGTATCTAGCTGAAGTGGAATTTAACCTTAGCACTGAATAAGTTACCACAGCTTTATACCCATGAGTAGCACTATTGCATTTTAATGGCTGGTAGGCAAACAGCAAAGATGCCAGGACAAACACTGGGCAGCAGCAGAGATTTTTTTGCCCTTTCTCTTCAGCCATCTGTGACACAATAGTTCTCAATCCCTTGGAGCTTGTCCAGGATATTCAGAAACCTAGAAACACAGCCTAATACTCTATTTTTCTAACCTGAACCAAGGAGATTTCTGAAAATCTCAGAAAGCTGCTGTGTTTTTGACTAAATCTCCATAGATGTCCTGTTCTGAATGATGACCTTCAGCAACTGAAGAGTACAACTTGATGTATCTTCAAATCAAAACTAACTCCCATGAAATGTCTCTTTAACTCCATATTATTAACTGGGGGAATGGATTTGGCTTCTTTGAAGAAAAAAAATATCCTTCCAAACGACAACTAGATAAACAAAATGGAGCATCCAAATGTGTCTTATTTACTTAAGAGATTAATCTAAGAACTCAAAAAGGAACATGGATTTCTGTAAATTAAATGATAATTTGATGTAGGGGGTTGCTGCAGCAGAGCAGTTGTCTTTGAAGCGTGTGACTTCACTGCTTTTTGCCTTTTGGCTTTATCTCCATCTCAGAGCCAAATTTACTTGTAATAGGATTACTTATGCTCAGACAAGCTGCAGTTGTAGAATAATATTATTTTGAGACCTAAGCACCAGGAAGATTTGCCAGCTTCAAAAGACCAAGCAGCACCAGGAGAGCCTGAGCTCTGCAGGGTCCTTCTTAAGCCTGTGTATCAGCCCCAACCTGTGGACATAGAAAGTCAGAGCTGGTTTTCCAGCTTGTGTGACCCCCACATGCCAACTGCACACAAACAGAGGAATCCGAATCCAAGCTTCCAGCAGGAGCTTGTTCAGCCTGGCATGAAGAGAGTAAAATGACTACACAGAGGAGAAGTAGTAGTCAATCATTAATTATTTATAGCAGCCTTCCAGTTCTTCTTGCACCTTCAATGGGCACAAAAGAAAATTTCCACCAGGATGTATAGTGATAGGACAAGAGGGAATAGCTTCAACCTGGAGCAAAGTAGGTTTAGATTTAATATCAGGAAACGATTCTTCACTGTGAGAGTGTGGTGAGGCACCAGCAAGGTTGTCCAGCTGTGAATGCTCCAACCCCAGCAGAGTTCCAGCTGTGAATGCTCCAACCCCAGCAGAGTTCAAGGTTGGGTTGGATGGGGCTCTGAGCAGTCTGGTCTAGTGGAAGGTGTCCCTGGCATGGCAGGGGAGTTGCAAGTAAATGATATTTAGGATCCTTCCCAACACAAACCATTCTATGATTCTGTAATTGATTTTATGACAACAGGAATGCATTAGATTTGACATTCTTTTCCTTCCAACACAAATAAATTCTTTTTTGGCTCTTATCTCCAGGAATGAATAATTGCCTCAATAAGAAATTTTGCAGTGCATAAACTTGTCAAAGATGTATTTCAAGCCTTCTCTTTCCTTCCAGTGTTACTTTTTTTCTCAGATCCTTCTCAGTAAGAAGATTGCTATTAATTTACATATATTGAAAAATGAGCAGATACCATGGAAGAATTCAAACTTTAAGCCTGCTTTCAGCTGTTCAGTCTAATTTCAAATTGCCAAACCTTTCCAATTATCCACTCCATGTAATAATCTTTCTGCTTAGCCTAGCACATCAGCCTTTCTAAGGGGAGAGGCAGGTGTCCTCTATCTCCAGCAAGTGGACAAAATTCATTTAACTGGAGAAAATCAGTGACTTTGAACATCAGTTCTATTAAAGCAGCAACAGCAATCAAAGAAACAAAAAGTCATCTGAACAGGCTTTATCTGTCCCCCTTCAGACTTCTGAAGCATAAGATACACACTGAATGGAGCAGTGAGCTTATCCTGATGGCAGGCAGAGGGATAAATGTACTTTGTCACGTGGCAGTCACTTCATCCTGGCATGGATGCTTCTAGCACAACTGATGCAAGTGCAGTAAGGTCAGTCTGGATGACTAGCACTGAAATAAACATTTCAGGCAGGGCTTGAGTGAGAGAAATTCCATCCTTACTAATGCAGAGGGGCAAGAGCTGAAAGGTGATTTTATCACAGTAGCAAGAATCATTACTGAGTGATAATTCAATGGGTTGGAAAGGACCTTTAAAGACCATCTAGTCCAGTGCCTCTCAATGTGCAGGAACATCTTCAACCAGAATATGTTGTCCAGAGCACCATAAATGCCTGAGAGAGAAACAGGACACACTCCGTATTTGTAGCTATAACAGAAGTTCAAAGATGCAATGGAAGAAAAGATGAAGAGGTACTTCATGCTGGGCTGTTCATGAAAGGGACAAAAAGGAAGGACACCCAGGCATGCCCTGACTGACAGCATCAATTACCTTTGGCTCTTCTGTCAAGCAGTTGGTCATAGGGGTTGCACATTGGACTGTGGATCTAAAAATAATGCACTTAACTCTCTTGCTTTTCAGCCAATCTCCTCTGCAGAGTAACTCAGAGTATTTATTTATTGCATATTGTCTCCTCTGCACTCATAACTGAAAAGGATATTTCACCTGTGTGTGCCTCAATATCAAAATAGTGGGTTTGAAGCACTGATAGCTGTTTTCTGTTATTTTTTGCTTTCCTTTCAAATGTAAAATTCTGCAGAGCCTATTCACTCCATTTCAATGAAGACTCTGCTTCTGGTTCACATTTTAAACTGTTGTGAAGGAAAGAAACACCATGCAAAAGGGAATGGTCCCATACTGAAGGACTCAGACGGAGTCTAAGAAGGGTTACTTAACAGGTTGAGTTGTCCTTTTTAAATGCAGTATAAACCAACCATGTTTGTTTGGAATTGTAAGGATTTGCATTGCAGCACTGACCCAGTGAGCAGTCCAGGTTAACACCCTGCTCATGTGGGCTGCAACTGAGCAACACAGAGGCAGCAATGAACTGCCAGAAACAGGGAGTAATCAAGTCATTAATTAAACACTAATGACACAATAACGGTTATGTTAAAAATATTTTTGAAATCTAGCCACATATAATGTGCTTTTGAAACAGAGAAAAGGCCCCAGTGGCTATTAAATACACTCCTATTTTATATATTTTATAACAGAGTAGATTTGCCAAAGACAGTCTTTCATCTGATGGAAATTGGAAAATCTGATTGGAAATCTAAAGGCAGTGCAAGGGGACACAGAAACTAGCTATGTATGTATTACATACACAGAATATGTAATTTTAAATTTCAGAGGGACCATGTGCCATGAGGTAAGACTGTGAGTAATAGGATGAAGTTATGTAAAGGAAACTTTACAATGAATTACAGGAAAAATTAATTAACTCTGCTGAGGTAGTTTAGAGTCATAGGTTCCCAAAGGAAGCAGGAAAGTCACTATTTATTTGTCATCTAAAACCAATGTGTTATATATTCTAGACATTGGATGTTTGAGACCTGTCCCTTAAGGGTCTCTGGATTACAACAGATATCTAATAGAGAATTTTAATCAACTCAGCTCCCCATGAGCATGTTAATTTAAAGGCTCAGACTTTCTAGCATACCTGCATATCTAAAGAAACATGGAGACGCCTAGTGGGAATTTTAAAAGCATCTTAGAAGAAAGAGCTTGTGTCCTATCTGCCTTGTCTTTGGAGTGCAATCTCCGGTGCAACATTGAAGAGTGTATGAGTGCCATTAAACCAAACTTCCAATGAATAAAATTACCTTGATACAAACACAGGTTGGGCAATGATAGACAAGACACTGTTGGTGCATCCCCCCTGCCCCTCCTCAGGTCTGCTCTATGATCTCAGGGATTCCTGCTCAGCCCTGGACTTTCTGTAAGGGGCTGGGTGGTGGAGTGTGCCTTGATCACATCAGGTGCTACAGATGCCTGGCTAAATAAAGGACAAGAACAGGAATAATCAGCCATCCTCTGACCACCCTGGAACATTCCCCACCTGAGTCATGGTCTCCAGTACTGCTGTTGCTGCTAAACCCTTCTGCACCCTTACTCTTTGCACCCTTGCCTTTTTTCATCCCTGATTGCTGTGTGACTCTCAACTGATTCTGATCTCATTGTCCTTTGTATGCTTTATCCATGCAATAGAGCTAGAGTGAACCTTGCCATTGAAATATCATGTCACACTTCCACAAATTTATATATAAACCTGCTTTTGCTAATACCTTTGATGGTTATTACAAATTGGTGTAGCCAGCAGGATCCTAAATCAGGATTTGTTACAGATACTATACTTCAAAAATATAACTTCGGAATTTCTGGTATGACAGTTCATAGTGAATAGGAAATTTCAGCTGAAATTGAAATGGTTGTTTTCCAGCTTTCCATCTCTCAAATATGAAGGATTAACAATGAGGCAGTTATTGCTTTAGAGGTATTTCTGGGAGTCGTATCTTTGATGGTGAATGATGGAGGGGACACTATTTTCCACTGAATTTAGATACTCATAATTATTTAATTAATTTAATTAATTTAATATTTAAATTTTTTTTTTTCATGACCTGAGAAAGTTGTCATCCTGATTCTACCTAACATACTCCAGCTGAATCCTGTTTTATTTTTTGGAAGAACCATTTAGGATGCCAACAATCAATTTTAATTCTTAGGCTACTGAGAATGAAAATTACAAACTAAGACTCAAGAATGTGCCCTCCTTCAGTCAGATTTTTGTAGAGCTCTATATTATTTCAGTTTAGAATATGAGGGTTGTGATATTTCATTCTTCTAGCAATTAAAATAGTGGAATAACTCCTGAAGGAGTTCTGAACACTGCTTATGCTCTGATCTCAATTCGAATTAGGAAAACAAATAAAATATGGGGAAAGGTATGACATCTTCAGCTGGTATAAATCAACTTGATTTTACTGACTACAGTGAAATTACATCATTTTAGTCAGCTGAGGATCTAACACAAGTTTGCAGGATGATTAAGCTTCCTCAAATATCCAAAGTTACTGCAGATTGCAGTTTTATACGTAAGCCCTCCCTTCAGCACCTGCCAGAAAGGTTAACAAATAGATTCATCATGCTATAGCTGTGATGCTTCTTTTTCCTAAAACATGAAACATCTGTTGTGATATGTCATTCTTCACATCTGTCAACCATATTTACTAAATGCTAAACAAAGATACACTTTTTCCAGTGACCTCTTTTGCTAACTATTTCTTTGCACATGCTTTTCCTAAACTATTCTTTCCAGGTCCAGTTCCAGACAGAAAAGTAAAATTTGCCAAACAGGATTAAAGCCATGGCAAGCAAGTACAACCCCAGGAGCAACCATGCAAATGAAGGTTGAAACAATGAACCAAAGGGTCCCTTTGCTGCTACAGGAAATCAGTGGAAGCAAAATTTCTGAACAGGGCTATTATGAGAGTGAGCACTTCTAGAAACATCTACTGCTGTTATTAGGACCATTTTGGTTGTGGTGGTCCACTGCCTGGAGTTTGCACAGGTCTATGTTCATTTCACTGTCCTGGGTTCAGCTGGGATAGAGCTAATTTTGTTCCTAGTACCTGGCACAGCTCTGTGTTTTGGATTTAGGATGAGAATCTAAATCTGATGAAGCAGAGATTCCCAGCAATTACTTCTTGGAGGTTAGACATGATAAATAAACAGTAAGGAAGGCTGAGGGTGATCAGAGGCTTTGCAGTTATCTCAAGTTAATCTGTGTAAGGTCATTTGTTGTAAATTTGCTTTTTCAGCTGCAGTCTCTAATACTGTCTCATATCTGTCTAGTTAGGTTTCTTCCCAGCCAAGAAAGTCATCTGCTAGAGCATGGTTTCTTTTACTTACTCAGACCTTTTTCCCCCCCAGCTCAGTATTCAGTTTATTTGATAACTTCTTTACCCAAAATGAAATTTTTCCTCCCTCCCCCAAAAGCATGCTGAAGAGGATCATAAACCTAAGGCTACATCTGAATGATTTTTTTCTTAAAATACAAAAGGAACATAAAAGATAATGCAATTAATCTGCTGTATTTTACAATTTTTTTTTCTATCTTGACATAGTTTAAAAAAGTTTAATAAATTCTGAATTTACTTCTGAATGTACAGTGATCATCAAAATAATCATCAGACATATCTCTGTGATGAAATCAAGATATACTGCAGTGATTCTTTTTCATAGTAAGTGGCAGCTTAGAAGACATCCTTGAAAAGGACAGGGACAGAACTACCAGCTGTGTGGCTGACCAAGTGCTCTGTGCTTGAGCCTGACTTCTGGTCCTCCTTTATTTGGGAAAGTTGGTGTAGCCTTACACTCCACAAACTTTTGATATGATCTTGGACATATCTGAGGAAAATAAGGTGCCAAGACTCACAGGATAGTTCTTTCATTGCAAGGAGTGTTTTGGGTTACACATCACGCACAAAATGTTGTGATAGCTGAGATGGGCCATGCATAGGGATAGAAGACTTTTACACTCTCAGCTCACTTACCTGATTTGCATAAGTCAGGCCAACTAAGGATTGACTCAAGGTACTTTTAAAGTACCTTGGAAAGTCAAAAATATGGTTTCAAAGCAATGAGAGATTCTGGTTTCTGAGATGTCCTTCAGCAGAGGACTGGATGTCAGAAATTCTTCTGGTTTTAAGGGGTTAACACCCAGCCTTGAGATGCAAGAAAAAAGCATCCTGGCTTATGTACAAAAACATCCTGGCCTGTGTCAGCAGTGTGTGGCAGCAGGAGCAGGGCAGGGATTGTCCCCCTGCCCTGGGCACTGCTGAGGCCACAGCTCCAATGCTGTGCTCAGCTCTGGCCCCTCACTGCCAGAAAGACACTGAGGGGCTGGAGCGTGTCCAGAGAAGGGACACGGAGCTGGGGAAGGGTCTGGAGCAAAAAACTGATGGGGAGTGACTGAGGGAGCTGGGGGTGTTTAGCCTTGAGAAAGGAGTGTTGTGGGGGAACCTTACTGCTCTTTACAACCCCTGAAAGGAGGCTGCAGCCAGGTGGGGGTTGGTCTCTTCACCCATGCAACCAGCAATAGGAGAAAATTAAATGGCCTCAAGTTGCACCAGAATTGGATATTAAAAAAAATTCTTCATGGAAAGGGTGGTCAAGCACTGAAGCAGGCTGCACAGGGAAGTAATGAAGTCACCATCCCTGGAGGTATTTAAAAGATGTGTAGATGCAGCATTTAGGGACATAGTTTGCCAATGGAGTGATGGATGAACAGTTGAATGTAATTATCTTAAAAATGTTACCAACCTAAATGATTCCATGATTCCAAAAGTCATTGTTTTTATGGCTCACAGAGCAATATATTCATCCAGAATAAATGAACTAGTTCATTACACATGGATTACATAATATATAAATACATAGGGTTATTTATATGAATCATGCAAATAGGTGACAAAAATTCTTTTTTAATAAACAGCTTTTATTACAAAATAGAGCAGAGCAAACCTCTGTGTGTCAAGAAGAGCAGCACAGACAATTTGGCTCTGGCACCAGCATAAGTCCAGCTCTGCCCCTGATGCTGTAACTGGGCTAAGCAGCCTTGTTCTGGGCAGCTAAACTCTCTCTGTGGATGGGCTAGTGCCATTTCTGCTCAGTGCTTCTTGGGCAGTGTAGAAATACCACTGAAATATCATCTGTACTTTCAACAGTACTCATAAGTCCAGAAAGAGTCATCCAGTTAACATAGTAGGGCAAAATCCTGGCCCCAGTGAAATCACTGAACATGTCAGCACAGATTTAGAAGATTATAGGAAGCCAATGCAGTCCACTCTGCTCAGATCTGCTCCACTAGAATGAACTGCAGCAAGCTGAACTCTTTAGTTCCTTGTCAAAAAAGTGCATTATTACAGAGAAGTTTATTATAAAATATTTACAGGATTTTTTTTTTCTTAAATAGTAAGATCCTTTAACTTGCTGACAGATCAGCATACTGGGACTCTGATTGCCTGCATGAGTGGGATCTCTACAACCTCCAGAACAAATTATTCCAAAAAAGGTTTTATTTCAGTGTAGAAAGTTATTTCTGTGAGTAGCACTGAACAGTGGTGTTTTCTTTAATTGATGCTCTAAATTCCAGCTCTCTAATGGACTGGTACTGACAGCACTCGAGATGTAGGTGCAAGCCCTGTAGAAGGGGTCATGGTGCACAAAAAAATCTATACCATTCCCTCAGCCAGTTTAATAATCTAAGCAGTGCATATAGCATCAAGAAAAGGTATATATCTCTGATAAATATATTTACCTGACAAAGGATTTTGCTGTATTTACCACTCTCTATAAATATTTTCCAAAGCATATCCCTTGATTTTTGCTGCTCAAACCACAATTCTTGGACTGGCCCATTGTTACAAAAACCACAAAATTCTACTTTCTTAGAATAGGCATCAGAGAGAACAGTAGGGGTCTAAACTGGTTTTCTCTTCCACTAGGAAGAATTGCACTGAGCTGTTAGCATGTCTGCTGCATTTATGTCCTGGCTGCTGGCTCAGGAGGCCAGCGTTGGTTTGGGAGCCAGGACAGGTTCACTCCATCCTGTGTATGTCCTCATCACTTTATCCCTGGTAGTTTCCCATATTGACTGTGGGGAATGGGCAGGGAGGGAGGGCAGCAGGGCCAGCTGGAAGCACCTGCTCTTACTCTCATACAAAACTGCAGGGTGTAAACACCTGGTTTATGTATGGCAGAGCCCAACCTGTGAAAAGGGAGAACCAACACGAGGCATTGAAAGGACACACCAACATTTCCAAACCAAATGTCAAATGACAACTGATTCGCTCCCAATAAAGTTCCAGGCTCCGTCAGAAGAACAAAAGGCTTCAATTTGTACAAAAGAGAAAAAGAGAAAGAATGGGAGGGAAGGAAGGAGGGAAGGAAGGAGGGAAGGGAGGGGGGAAGGGAGGGGAGAAGGGAGGGAGGGAAGGAAGGAGGGAAGGGAGGGGAGAAGGGAGGGAGGGAGGGAGGGAGGGAGGGAGGGAGGGAGGGAGGAAGGGAGGGAGGGAGGGAGGAAGGAAGGAAGGAAGGAAGGAAGGAAGGAAGGAAGGAAGGAAGGAAGGAAGGAAGGAAGGAAGGAAGGAAGGAAGGAAGGAAGGAAGGAAGGAAGGAAGGAAGGAAGGAAGGAAGGAAGGAAGGAAGGAAGGAAGGAAGGAAGGAAGGAAGGAAGGAAGGAAGGAAGGAAGGAAGGAAGGAAGGAAGGAAGAAGGAAGGAAGGAAGGAAGGAAGGAAGGAAGGAAGGAAGGAAGGAAGGAAGGAAGGAAGGAAGGAAGGAAGGAAGGAAGGAAGGAAGGAAGGAAGGAAGGAACCCGTCCATTGATTATTCTGTCCATTACTCTGTTTTAGCCTTCTCCAATCGCCCCTAAGGGCGCGGGAGGGGCGCAGGGCCCCGTGCCTCCCCTCCAGCCCCGTTCCCGGCGGGCTGCGCTCCCCGCCGTCCCAACACTCACCCTCGGGCGCGGTGCCGGGAGCGTGTTTTTGTCCCCGCGTCCTCGGGGCTCTGGCGTGGAGTCGTGTCCCCTTCCCGTGCCCCCAGCCGTGGGATGTTGTCGCTGCTGCTGCTACGGGGAGGATGCGGGGGGTGTCCCTTGTCATCTCCAGGCCCCCGAGTGGAGGGCAACAGCAGCTCCTCACTGGCCATGCAGCTCCAAGGAAGGGGATGGGATGTTCCACCTATTCCCTGTCCTCCCTGGTTCGTGTGGTGAGGTAAAGATAGTCACATCCCTCTTCTCCCCCTGCTCCAGGCTCCCCGGGCTGGGAGGTCTGTTAGAGCTCTGGAGATGGAGACCCGCTGTGCTGATGGAGGAAAGTGAGTGCTCTCTGCACAGACAGGGTATGGGGAAAGGTGAGATAATAGCACAGGGAGGATGAAACTGCACTGCATTCATTCCTGAGATCTCCAAAAACTGATGGATGGGTAAGTCTTTGCAATAGCAAGACATGTCTTGCACAAAGAGGTCTGTGAAAGGATTCAGCAATGAAGACCCTGTATTAACCCATGACACTATTCCTGTTGATTTTTACAGAGTCTCATAAAGATAGAAGGACACCCAAGCTCTAAGAGCAGGATTTACCAGCTTTCCGAGTAGTAACTACTTAAAAACAAAAAGTTTAGTTACTTGAGAAATTACATGAAAGAAATCACCACTTGTAGGGAGGGAAGAAGCCAGTGGGCAGCTGAATCAGAGACCTGATAGCCACTATCAAATGGAAAACAACTAGAAAGGACTCTACACATGTCAATCTAATAAAGCAAACCTTCAGGAGTCTTAATGTCACCCATGTTGCAAACCTTTCTTTTCCCCTTTCATCATCTCACATTTAATAGCATGTAATGAACTAGGATGTCATGTATTCCTAGCATCTATGTATGATCACATCCACAAAAGCCCACTACTGCTTTTCACATGGACACCTTTTCCTTCCTGAGAAAGCACTTCAAGCGGTTATAAGCCACTGCCAGCAAAAATGGAGAAAAAAACGAAGACAGAAAAGTCATAGCAAAGCAACCTGACATTTCCAAAGAGTTTTGCCAGCACTTTCAATCCAAGCCAAGAAATCACTGGGGACAGAGAATTACAAACAGCTCTCTCTGCAGCTGGTCCATGTGCAGATGCTTAAAGCTAACACCTCCACCCCTGCAGGGAAAGCGCAGCCAGGCCCACAGACACACCTCAGTCCCTCCTGTGTGTTCATAAAGGCCAGGGCTGTGTGGCCTTTGCGGGAGGTGTTTCCCCCGCTGCCGAAGGGGATCCCCTCAGCTCAGCATCCCTCCAGCCCCACTGGACGGGCGGGCGCTGGCCATGGTGCTGAACCACCGCCCGCCGGGCTGGCTGGGCTCTGCTGAGCCCGAGGGACGCCCTGCCCTGCCCCGCCCTGCCCCGCCCTGCCCTGCCCTGCCCCGCCCCGCCCCGCCCCGTCCCACCCTGCCCTGCCCTGCCCCGCCCTGCCCCGCCCTGCCCCGCCCTGCCCTGCCCCGCCCTGCCCTGCTCTACCCTGCCCCCTGCCCTGCCCTGCCCTGCCCTGCCCCGCCCTGCCCTGCCTGCCCTGCCCTGCCCTGCCCCGCCCTGCCCTGCCTGCCCTGCCCCGCTCTGCCCTGCCCCGCCCTGCCCTGCCCCGCTCTGCCCTGCCCCGCCCTGCCCCGCCCTGCCCCACCCCACCCCACCCTGCCTGCCCCGCCCTGCCCCGCTCTGCCCTGCCCCGCCCCGCCCTGCCCTGCCCTGCCCTGCCCTGCCCTGCCTCCGAGCTGCTGCCTAGTCACCGACAAGAATGAGAACAACTCTCCTAGTGTTTTCCGTTTCTTTTCACTCTGCTCTTTTATTACTACGCCTTCGATTTTTCTATTTTTTTTTTTTTTTCTATTTTCCAGTAAGACAGGGAAAAAATGCTCAGAGAGGTTGTGGATGTCCCATTCCTGAAGGTTTTCAAGGCCAGATTGGATATGATTTTAATCTTGTCTAGTGGAAGGTGACACTGCCCATGACAAGGGTGTTGAAAGCAGATGATCTTTAAGGTCTCTTCCAACCCAAGCCATTCTATGATTCTCTTCCAAAGTTTTCAGCCTGGCGTGTGGCTTGTCCACTCAGCCCACCTTTCTGTTAATGAGGGCACAGTTTTTATTTCAAGAACTAAAAAGGAAACCACATTATGGAATTAATGTCTCTAATCACATGATATTAGGTCCATTCAAAAGCAGCCCTGATGAGATATAGAGATAGAAATGTTCAGTTGAAGATACTGCAGCTGTGCTTCAGGGTCTTCAGAGTGGCCTTCCAAGGCCTTCTAAGTGAAACAAATTGCCTCACTCACTATAGAAACTGACATCATGCCAGCTCTTTGATTGTGTACCAAGTTCATAACAAGAAGAAGATGAACTCAGAATGTTCCAATAGTATTTTGTTCATCTAAGAGACTCAGTGTTGGATAGTAGAGAAAAGATAGTAGAGAAAGGTCATTTATATGTTATGGATTTGCCTAAGATGATGCAGCTGAGGGTCTGAGGATGAAGAAAGAATGGTGCTGTCTACCTTGACTTCATCAAGATTTACACACAGTCACAGCATCCTTCCTTTCAAGCTGGGTTCTTAAGGTTTGACTTGGTGGATTGCTGTCTGAGGCTGAATAACCAGCTGGGCCATCAGGTTTAGGGAGTCTTAGGGAAGGGCTTGTTTGTACTCTTCCTGGAAGCTGGCTACAAGTAGAGATAGCCACATCTTTGTCTTGGGATGTATCCTTTTAAAAATCTTTATCAGTGACCTGGAAGAGAAAACAAAATGTACCTTATCAGCTTTGCAGGTACACTAAACCAGGGGAGGATCAGGGAAAGAGCAGTTGGCATGCTTGGGAGCAGGGCTGTTATTCAGAAATTCCTGAACAGGTTGGAGGAATGGATCAACGGGTACCCTATGAAATCGAACAAAGCTGCAAAGTCCTGCCCCGTGGGAGGAAGAACTCATCACAGTGGTGCAGGCTGGACATGACGGGCTGGACAACAACAAGAATCCAGATGTAAGTTTGTGATGTGCTCTGGCAGCAATGAAAACAAACAAGGTTTTGTACTGTACTAATAGGAATGTAGCTAGAAGATACTGGAGGGAAGGGGTTATTATTCCTTTCTACCAATCACTTGTTAGACCACACATGGAATATTGTGATATGACCAGTTTTTGGGTCCCCAGTAAAAGAGTGATGAACTTGAGCAAGTCAGCTGGAGGGCCACCAAAATCATTAGGGGCATGTGTGAGGAGAGGCAGGTGAAAACAGGCTTGATCAGCCCAGAGAAGAGTAGTTTCTGGGTCACCTAAGAGCAGCCTTTCCATATTTGTGAGGAGGTTGTCAGGAAGACAGAGCCAGACTATTCACAATGATACATGATGGAAAAGCAAGAGACACTGGGTATCAGATGAAAAAAGAGAAGGATGGTCTTTTAAGAGTGGTCTGGTAGAACAGAATTCACATAACATAAATTTTTGGGTTAGAGTGCCCTGATATTTGGCATTTTCTTTTACTTGGGTATGGGATTCTCTTAGCATTGTAAATCAATATTTCAGTCCAAACAAAGTGCTGCTTATAATATTATAATATCCAAGAAGAAGCACTGGAACATGCAACTTGAATTGGATTCTTTTTCAAAAAATAGCAAACAAAAGGAAAAGCATGATGTCAAGAAAAATGTTTTTATCTGAGTTTTGATAATTTGGGCAATTAAGTGTCAAACTGTTGTTGTATCTGGAACAGGATAATTTTAAAAATTCTACTTTACCAGGCTGGATATTCTGTGCAAAACTGATGACATGCTCACAACATTAAATTTACCGAAGAGTCTGCCATATGCATTTGATTTCAACCTATTGATTGGTTTCTAATCAGCACTCAAATTTATTTTACAGTGGTATATAAATAAATTCTCAGAACACAGTTGGAACTTCTGGTGACCTTTTGGAGTTATTTTTGTGCCAGAGATTTGACTGTGTGAAGTACTCAACAAGCACATAAGTACCTGTTTGACTTCAGCCTCAGACTTCTGTGCTTTTCTGGACCAGGGCCAAAGTGGCACTGTGCTGAAAATCCACCCCAAACTATGCTTTACACAGCAAAAAATACCCCAATTCAGCTTTTTCAGTGGCCCTCCTCACTTCCATTTTCAAAGTAATTTTTTTAATAAATAAACAAACAATAAAATAAAATGAGCCATCCTTCTCCAGCTATATGGTAAAAGCATTATGTGAAGTTTTCTCTTTATGGACTTATTCTAAGTCTTGTACTCTGACATGGAGAGAATAAATAAAGGAGTACACAGGCAAGTGATAGTGATGTTGCTGGGAGTGTGACACTGAATTTTTGAAACAGTGTCTCATCCCAAGGGGTAACAAAATTTTATGTGTTGTTAGGAGCTATTTAGTTTTAGCTAAGGATTTTATGATATACCTCAATGTTTTAATTTTGTAAGAAAACACTACAAGCAATATTTTTTATCAGCTTGGTTCACAACTTCATTAAAAGACAAGTTTCTAGTAGATTTCCTCCTCCATATATACCAAACCATACAAATTAAAAACTGTCACCACATAAATACCTCAGTTCTGTGCAATACAAATATATGTCATGGAGTTGCAAAGAGCAGGAGCACAAATGCTTCCTGAAAGCACTCAGCTGTTCCTGCAGCACTTGAACAAGACAACCTTACTCTGGAGCCAGAGAATGATGCACTGGCTGCTGTTTAATCTTCTATTTGCAGCTGAGCACCACTAGATGTCTCCTGCTGCCAGCCCTGCAGTGACAGCCACTGCTGGGGGGCTGCTACAGAGCCTCTCGTGCAGTTACACCCCTTGCACTGAAAAACACATTACTGCCTGGAGAAGGCTCCAGGGAGACTTTCTCATGGCCTTCTGGTATTTCCAGGGGATGTATAGGAAAGATGGGGATGCTAAAACAGATGTTTTAGCAGACCCTGATGTAAAAGGACAAGGATTTTAACCTAAGAGAGTGTGGGTTAAGTCTAGATACGCAGAAGAAAATTTTTTTATTGAGGGTGGTGCCTAGAATGGTGGTGGATGCTCCATCCCTGGAAACATTTAAGGTCAGATTCATCTAAGTAACCTGGTCTAGTTGAAGATGTGCCTGCCCATGGCAAGGGGGGTTTGACTAGGTGACCCTTTGCAGGTCTCTCCAACCCAAAGTGTTCCATGATTCTGTGACTGTTTTTGCTTTGTTGACAAAAACTACATGACAAATTTTAGAAAAGGTGTGATTGCAGTATGTCCTGAATACCTGTGCAGAGCTATTGGAGGTTTTCTACTTTTCTTCCATTCATCTACTTCACCTTCCTGCTCACCATTATCTCTCTGGGGACAAGAGAAATTAGTGGATGAAAGTTCTGATATTTGGCTCTACACCAGCAAAGGATTGGTCAAGCTCAGATCCTTGAAGATTGTTCTCCCTGAATGTAACAGAATCATAGAATGGCCTGTGTTGGAAGGTATCTTAAAGATCATCTTGTTCTAAACCTCCTGCCATGAGCAGGGCTAGTTTCCACTGGACCAGGTTGCTCAGAGCCCCATCCAACATGGCCTTGAACACTTCCAGGGATGGGGCATCCACAGCCTTTCTGGGAAACCTGTGCCAGTGCCTCACCACCCTCACAGCAAAGAATTTCTTCCTAATATTTAATCTGATCTTTCTGTGCTGACTGTCATGCCCTGTGTTTATACCTGCAAAACTGTTTGGTGTCTTCTGCAAGCTGGAACTCAGATCAGAGCTAGACTAAGCCTGCCAAGGGGTTTAAATGGCCTTGTCATTGCATGAGCTCACAGTCTGTACAGTAATGAAATTCATTCATGGGAATTGATAAAAACAATTTGCTATATAGTGAATGGGAGGGGACAGACACATGGTCTGAACAGCTCCTAAGTACATCTTAAGAGAGGACAAGAGAGTTGTTTGTGCCCAGTCAGAGTGTTTGTATTTATAATGTTTTTTCTTATTTACCACAACAAAACCTTATCTGCTCAGGTATATTGGAGGTCCAAATATTGCCAACTACAAATGAAATTTTAGGTAATAAATACTCTGAGGACACTAGCCTGAATGATACACAAATTGCATTTAGATTCTTTCACCACATGCCTAAAAACATGAGCTAGGAAAGAAGATTCCTTATAGTTTGTCTAAACTGCCACTGACATTCTCTTTTTCCCTAATCAGTGATTGCATATCTGATAAAGCTTTGTCACTGTGCCAACCCACTTAGAAAGGTCTTGGACAGGAAATAGAGGCAGTGAGGGACAGAAGTTCATGAGAAAGGGTTTCCAGCATTTTTCCATCTGACAGGAAACTACAGTTACCGCAAAGGATTTCTTGACGTATTCACTCTGAACACGGGTCAATAGTCAGACATTCAGCTCATGACTCAGGCATGAAAAATGTAAAACATCTGGCTCAAATCTATGCTATGAACAGAAAGATTCATGACTTTAAGCTCAAGGCTCATTGGTTCTACTTTTAAAGACAATTAATTTTATTTGAAAAACAACTGTGTAGGAACGTTCTGCAATATTCCAGTTGTTAGGACTGAACCAGTGAAATGCCTTCCTTTCATCAGCAGCAAATGAAGTAATCATAGAACATAGCACTATTCTGAATTATCCAAAAATATTAAATGGTCTTCATTTTTGCATTTTTAAAGAAAGTCTGAAATGTTGATTGTGCAGACAGATTGGGAATATTCAAATTAGACCTCAGAAGAAAATCACAGAAATCCATAGAGAAGGATACAAGTCTGGCACAATAAAATCACATCCACCTTATTGATACTTGGCTGGGTCATAGCATGCTCACATCTGCCTGTATGAGTCTGTGCAGGCATGTCCACAAATTCCAGTTTCATGCCTAATTCTCTCACTTCCCATCAAGGGTGGTGCAGGAACATGTTGCTGCCACCATTCCTCACCATCACTCAGACACCAACAAAGGAATGCAATGGAGCAACTTTATTCCCTCCCTGTGTTCAAGGCTAATTCACAGCCACAGAATTGTGATTCTGAGGCATCTGGAGGAACAGCTGGAAAAAGAGCCTATAAAATCTGCCTGCTTGTGGTCAGTCCCTAACTCCATTTCTTTTTGTGGCCATGCAGAATAGGAAGAGATGTCTGTAGTGGAGACTGGGATGCACTGGTGGTGTGATTTTTAATTACTTATGTATTCTTCTATGCATAACCAACCAGCTTTTTAATAATCAATTCTCAATTACTGGAAGAAACATTCATGAGACCAATACTGTAGACATCTTGTGAGCCTACTTTTTATATGGCATGGTTTTATTTGGAATTCCAAGATCTCTAGCATATCTCTTCAAGCAAATCCATTTCCCCTTGTTCCTGCTTCTCAATAAACCCCTTTTCACATGGGACCTCTTCCATGATGTTCTCAGTCCTGGAGATAGTAATGCCTTTCTTGCAATAGTTACCTTTTAATTTCCATAAAAACTGGGAGCAGCACTGAAGTCTGGGGGTGCAGAAAGGCTCGTGCTGTACCAACCTCTGTGCTGATCAGAGGGCAGCAAAAAATGCAAACAATAAATAAGATAAACTCAGGAAGTGGCTTTAAATGTGTGTTTTGTTCAGGATGAAAATATTCCCATGGGAATCAGTGCATCAGCTGCTTCCAGCCTGTCACAGAAACTTAATTTGGATGGGAACAGGTGGAATTCTTCCCAGTGTGTGAGTCATTTTTGTCTCCGGCTTCCCTTACAGAGTTTGGTAGAGATCCTAATGCAACACACGCTATTCTTTTTAGTTCTTTGTTTTGCTCAAAACCCAATCAAATGGGCAACATGTAGGATGACTAAGCTGGTGAACAGAACTGTATTTTTCAAGGTTGTTGATTTTGGCTGGAAATCTTGGTTTTGTGTCTTTGCTCTAATAAAATACAGATGGATAACTTGGGCTGCAGATAACCTTTTGTCTTCCAGGAAAAAAAAAAAAAAAGATTAATTTATACCTTTATGGATCATGAGTGCTCTTCCTATAACGGGAAGAAAGACCAAGTAAAAATGACATTGTTAAGTCACTCTTGAGTTACAAAAAATTGATGAAAAACTTGAAAATCAGATTACAGTCTGAGTTCACAAAACATCAGGAATGCCTGATTTTTCATTTCAGGTGAATTATAAGCCCTGGAGAGGCAAAAAAACCTGCTAGAGAAATATATTAAATTAGATTAAGTTTATCATGCTCTTTTAATATGTCCACTGGTCCCCTAACACTGTTTCTGCCAAGGTCCCATTGTTACTACACAGAACCTGGGAATAGTATAGGTGCTACAGCACAGCACAAATGAAATTTAATCAAAAATATCCAACACACCAAGACAGCCTAACTGCTGGAGCCAGGAGTCTCTCTTCTGTTGGGGTTATTCCTGCTAGAAGCTTGTTTCTCTATTGATTTTTCATATGTGGGTTTTTTCTCCCAGGCAAAAGAAGCAAGTACTCAAGTGTTTCTGAGACAAACAGAAGGGGGAGACCTGCACCATGAAGCTTCTTATGCTTGTGGCTTCTGCATCTCTCTCCTGTTGGCTGCCCCTGAAATGCAACAGAGCAAAAGCCCTGAATCTTCCCATTAAATGAATTTTCTCCAAGGTTTGAAGGGAAGTGGCAGGTGAATGTTGAAAGCTCAGAGTGCTATGATGTGAGGTTTTTTCATTAAGTGGAGCAGGAGGAGCAGGGAGCATTGGTAGCTAACACACCTCGTACTGAACTCTCCAAGAGCAACTTTTCCAACTTTTAAAAATGTTTGCAGGTTCACCAACCCTGGGATGAAAATAATACTTTCAAAGGTATGACAGGGATAAATGAAAGCAGCTGCCCTGAAAAGCCTTGAATTCTCTGGGTGGAAAGGTGGGAAGCCTTTCTTCTTTACTCAAAAAACAGATGGGTAAAATATGTATTTATGTGTATACATTTGCATTTATAAACATAAGTCTCCATCCCAACACAGCTGAAGTTGAAGTTGTGGGAATGTTGATACCTAAACACAGGGCTGTTTTGGCAAGGAATGTTGTCTCTGGATGATTGTTTCCACTGAACGTTTTTTGGGGTTTTTTTCCAGAATGAGTGTATTAACCAGATACATCTTTAGTGAAAGATTTCTCCTGAAATTATGTCAGAGATGAAACTTTTTCCCCTGTACTTCTGTGTTAACAGCTTTCTTCCAACAATGTTGGCTTTTTCTAAAGGTGGAAAGACAGAGAAACTGTTTACCATACTGAGTGCTGCTGTTTTTCTCTATCACAATGATATTATAAAGGCTGGCATTGGAGGGGTTTGCTTTGAGACAGTGCATCTTCATCTGGGTTGTTTGATCCTTGTGTCTATAGTGTAAATTTCTCAGGGATATTGTGAAAAATCCCATGGATAAGCAGGCAATATGGGTAAAGTATAAAAAACATGATTATAATGGAAGTAAGACACAAACCCTGTCAAAGGCTTCTATTTCACATTTCTGTGACACCAGTTGTCAAGCACTGAAACCTGAATTGCCAGGAAAGGAGTTTTCTCTCCAGCCTTCTCTATGGTCATGTTTGCCACAGAGCTACTCTGTCTTTTGGGTAATAAATAGAAAGATTACCCATAATCTTGTTGTGGTGTGGTGCAAAACCTCTGCTGTTGCCTGGCTTTGTTCTCACCTGACTCTATCCTTCAGCTCTGACCTTGCATATCTCATTAGAAAGGTCTTCTCACTTGAGAAGCTCCCAAGAAAGACATTCATCTGAACCTTGAGCTCTTATTCCCTTGGCAAGGCTTGTCCCACCCCAGCAGTCCTAGCAATGCACCTTGAGCATGATCTGCCCAGCTGTTTTTCTCTCACAAGCAATAAGTGTTCAAATATTAATTCTAATTGTCATTCCCACAGGGAATCAGGCCAATCCACATCATATCAGGCTATGAAGCAGACTCTCCAGAAATTTACACCCTCATATCAAGAAATTCTAGACAAACATGACACAGTTTCAGCTTCAAAAGATGCTCATAGACCACATGTTGCAGGCAACTTTGCTTTTCATACATTGTGAGCATTATTAATTGAGGCTGCATTTTAATTTTTCTGCTTTTGAGATTGTGGGTGGATGTTGGTTGTGGCAATTAGTGTCAGGTAATTATTTTGGTATTCTGGTATATTTGCTTTTATGGTAGGTGGATGGGAGCTGGTTGCATTTTACAGAGTTGTTTGTTGCAAAATTGAGGGATATAAGTAGGATTGAGGGAAATGGTATGCCAGCATCTACTGCTTAATCCACTAGGTTATGTAAGAGTGCCATGAAATGGAAATGTGTGTTTCAGGACTCCCAGATGACTTTGGGGTTTACAGTCATAATTAATATTCTCTCTGTGATGGTTGGGTTGGTCCTTTAAAGTTACCTTTGAAGATTTTTTTCTCAAAGATAACAGTGTTACCTGTGTGGTTCCCATGTATGGTTTTGCCATCTACAGAAAGAGAAATCTCTTAGTTGATGAAACATTAGCAAGGCTAGGCAGATCCTTGGGTATCTTCTGGGCATAAAACAGTTTTCTGGTTGGCTTTCAGTGTGACTGGGAGCTATGCAGATATGGAAGCTTGTATTTCACAGGATGTATTTCCAGCAAATATATTTTTGTAGCAAATATTTCAGTGTTTCAACTTGGTAGTAAAAAATTTAGAGTCGGCATCCCAACAATATCCCCATCCTATAAATTCTGATGAACTAAAATGGCTTTTTAGCTATTAATCTCCCATCAGGGATAAAACTAACATCTGGAGTTTGTAATGAAAAATAAGAGGGAGATCATCAGAATAATCTTGGGACTGGAACAATTCCCTCAGACTAGATGGAATGACCTGAATGTAAACTCTCTTAAAAAAACCCAACCCAATGCTAAATAAAAGTCTGACATTGGAGGAGTTGAAGCTTACAAGATGCTCTTCATATCCCAGATATATGGCTGCATACAATCTGCTGTTCAGAGTCAATTATCAATCAGTGTTTCCAGTCCTTGGATCATAACCATGATCACAAATGGGTAACTACTGAGTTGTTTGAGTTCTGTCCCTGGGTGCTGCCTGAAAAACATAATAAAACAAACAAAACCAAAAAAACCAAAACCAAAAACAAAACAAAAGCCCCCTTTGTTTTGCCCATGGCTGCCCACACTAGAGTACAGCTCCCTGAGGAGAGCTTGAGCATTTGTATGTTGTATTTTTCATTGCATTTGCTTAATGGGAGGACCAGCTGCCCTTCAATGGCAGAACTAATTTTTGAAGATATAATGCTATCCTGGTTAAGTTACATTGTCATAAAATTAATAAACACAGTCTGCATGTAAAACGCATTTCTTCCCAAATATTTCTTTGAGTTTCCTTGCAGACAGGTATGTTCAGCATCACTTCTGCTTTTTAAATAATTTCTAAGGCTTTGTCTCACATAAATAAGTAAAATGGACTGTATGACTCATAAGTGAAAAGAAACACATGTATATTTATGCAGCAAAGTTCAACAGACTTCAATTTTAGCTATCAAGCACTTGATATAGAAAGCAGCCCTGCCCCAGAAGGCTTCCTGCTGGAAGCTTAAGTGCAGACTCCTGACAATTTGTTCCTTGAGTGGAGTACAGAAAGTTCTGCCCAATTCTCCTATCCCTTTAACTCTGACTTGTGTGCATTTCCCCTGTGAAGTCATCCAAAAAGATTTGCAAACTCTCTTGTTTTCACAGAAAGATAGTGCCTTGGGATCCTGGCTCCTACATGAGGCAAACACCCATCAGTGCTTCCAAATCAGAGGAGCTTGCTATGCTCTCTATCAGATCACTCACACACTTGGTGCCCCAGCTGAGACCTCACCAGGTTCTTTACAAGCAGAAAAAGAGAGAGAGCCTGTCAGATAAAAAGGTGGCAGAAAAGAGTGATGCTCAGAGGTGCAGTGAGATTAAATGACAGGCTTATGGTCAGGACTGTGAATAACACCCAAATTGGTGTTCCACTCTGTGAAAAAGGCAGCAAATCTCCTCTTGCAGCCCACAAAACCTCTTGCCAAAATGTCATAAATGCAAACAAATTATTGAAGTCAAATGCATCCTGTGCTTGCATCATGAAATGACAGCCTGCTCTCTTCTTTTGTTCCACAGTCCTTGTATGCCAAATCACAGTGAACCATAGCAGTAAGCCCATTTAGTCACTCTTGAGTGAAAATAAAACTCATGAAGTTGTCATCAGAAATGATGTATGTAATTAGAAGACAGATCTGCTAGGCTGCCTGAAGGCTTATGCCAGGATGCAGCCCACTGTGTGCTCCCTGTGCTGATTTCAGTTTTCTGAACATGGTCTGATAATGGAGTGGGCTCAGGAATTCCCTCTGAAATGACAGGAGGTTGGGAACAAGTGATACTCAGGCGTGTCAAGCTCATCTGCTATTGTCATCGTGATTCCTGTGGTGCCAAGTCTGTCTGATGCTGGACAATGGAGGCTAAATTCACCCATGATGTAACTCTGCCAAAGGCCAACAGAGCTCTGCCACTGGGGGGATTAGTCCCTCCTAAATCTTTTTCAGAGCGTTGGATGTGGTGCAGCTGATGTGTTAATGACTCCTGACATGTGCTGCAGGACTGTTTTTGCAGAGCAGCTCACGGGGAATCTCTCATACAGCTCAATTGCTATTAATTTACATTACTGGAGGTGGTGTGCATTTCCCACATGTCATCTTGAAAACAGACCCCCCAAAAAAGCTTTACTAATGAAGCAGATCACAATGGGAAGCAGCTGATCCACACAGCCTCCCAGTGAGGGTAATCCCAGCTCCAGCAGCAGAAAAGTAAACAGAGGGGCTGGTTTAATGTGGGCATGTGGATGGTGCTAAGAGAGAGCAGGAGACCTGCAGGCTGCTTGGTAGCAAGGAAGAGAAAGCCTCAGGAATGGAGTAAATGAGCTGCCTCCTCCCTCATGGAAACAGCCTAGCTGTATAAAATCTTTAGCATAAGCTAGCTGAACACTTGATATATAAACCTCATATAGCAATGCTTTTAGGGACCATTATCTCTGAAATGCTGGATTTATCATCTGGATTGAAATGACAGTGTGTAAAGCATTTGTCACTTTTCCTTTTGTGGAGGAGCAGAGTGCCATGGTTTAACTCCAGCCAGAAGCTCAGCCCTGCATGGTTGCTTGCTCATCCTCCCCTGGTGGGATGGGGAAGAGAATTGGAAGAGTAAACATAATAAAATTCATGGGTTGAGATAAAGATAGCTTAATAGGCAAAGAAAAAGCAAAACAAAAATTAGATATGAGCTGAGAAAGCCTGTTTTTGGAAATACACCACAGGAAGGGAAACAGTTTAAATTTTAATAACACCATTGCAGGATGTGTGTGAAACTTGACCAGAGGCACCTGCTACAACACCCATTAGTCATGTGAAAGAAATACTAATTTTCCTGGAGCGCGTGCACAGACTGTGCTCTGGGACATTGAGGGAATGTAGCCCCTGCTTTAGAAGGTTTGCCTTGTGAATATAATTTTTCAAGTCGATCTGAAAATTCTGTCCTGCAGCTCCAATTCCCTCCCATCCTTGTGCTGTGCTGTGCCAGCCCATGGCTCAGGCTGCACCCGAAACTCTCCCACCTTCGGGGTCCTCCCTGCCTGGCTGTACCCTGCCTCCTGCCCAGGGTTTTTATCAGCTCTGTGCAGTTCCCCGCGGCTGCCAAGAGCATCCTGGCTGCTCCCGGGGCCGTGGGACAGGGTGGCTTCTGCGGGACAGCCGTGACACCTAGCGGTGACACATGATGCAAATAGCGGGAGCTGCTCCCTTGGGCACCGTCTCACAGGGCATCACACTGAGCGAGGTGTAAAGGAAAGGCATCGGTAAGAGCACCACAACGCGTTTTCAAAGAAACTCGGTATATTTAAGGAAGTTTTGCTCTGCTCAGACTCCCTGCCAACCTTTTAAAGGAGTCCTGTATCCCGGTGTCATCCTCCTGATTCACACTCCCACAGTCTCTGTGAGCCAGCCTCCCTGCAGTGGGCATGTGGCAATCACACAGAAACCCTGGGGATGAGGTGATGAGGTGCACATGAGCCATGGGCAGACAGACAGGATGTTCTCTCTAGGTCTGGTTGTGTTTCTTACCATAAATCTGCTTGGGTCACAACAACCCAAGGCAGCACTATTGGCTGGAAGAATGGCTTGAAATCTGCCCATTGGAAAAGGACCTGGGGTGCTGGTCAGCAGTGGCTGAACATGATCCAGGGTGTGCCCAGGTGTCCAAGAAGGCCAGTGGCACCCTGGCCTGTGTCAGCAGTGTGTGGCAGCAGGAGCAGGGCAGGGATTGTCCCCCTGCCCTGGGCACTGCTGAGGCCACAGCTCCAATGCTGTGCTCAGCTCTGGCCCCTCACTGCCAGAAAGACACTGAGGGGCTGGAGCGTGTCCAGAGAAGGGACACGGAGCTGGGGAAGGGTCTGAGCAAAAAACTGATGGGGAGTGACTGAGGGAGCTGGGGGTGTTTAGCCTGGAGAAAAGGAGAATCAGGGGGTCCTTGTCACTCCCTAAAGCCACCAGAAAAGAGGCTGCAGCCAGGTGAGGGTCAGTCCCTTCTCCCAGGTAACAAGTGATATGACAAGTGGAAATGATCTCAGGGGATTCTATGGAGGTTTTAGATTGGACATTAAGGAAAATATCGTCACTGCAAGAGTTTCAAGCACTGGAAAAGGCTACCCAGGGAAGTGGTGGAGTCACCATTCCTGGAGTTATTTAGAAATTGTAAATGTGGTGCTTAGAGACCTGGTTTAATGACCTGACATTAAGGGTTTGTTGGTTGGGCCTGATGATCTTAAAGGTCTTCTCCAAATCAAATTATTCTAAGATTCTACGATTCCTCATGGGGCACACTCCCAAAACTGCATGCCAATAACTGCACTGTTCCATCCACACAGGCTACTGCCCACTTTGTACTTCCAGGCAAAGTGTAAAATGCAAATTCACAGTTTATGTCCAGAACCTTTCCAAAGCAGCCTGCTGTACTGAAAGTGGGAAGTGGATGGAACCAAGGGCAAGGAGATCTATATGAAATACCAGAAAATCTGGGAAGTCTAAACCAGAGCAGAACTTAGAGTGAGCTGTGCATGCCCCGAGGGACATTGAGCACTCTGCAAGTGCTGGGTAAATCATTTACAGCCGATAGCAAGGTGATGGAAGTGCTGCAGGGGGAAAGAGACCAATTAGACCATGGGGAATGATTGACTACAGGTGAAGGTCACAAATCTTTACAAACATACAGTAGAGTTAATGTTGTGAAAGATTTACAAGGCCTGAGTAGGCACAGGAAGAAGGCTAGGGGTGGCAAATTTTGAACCAGTACAAAAGCTGACAGCCATGTATTGGCAAGAAATGAGCAAGCCTAGATCCTCAGTAGCAAAGAAGATAAGGGAGTGACACCTTTGGAAACCCCAGCTGGAAAGATCTATGGAAGTTTTCGTGTCACAGATTGTCACAGGCTTGAATAATTTATTGAATAACTTGAATAACTTGAATACCTAAAGCATCTCCTTTTGTGTCTCTGTGCAGAGTGGACCTGCTAAGGAGGTGCCTCAAAACCTTCTCCCAAAAGACCCAGAAACTGCATAAATTAACACAGTTAAAAAGTATGAGAGCAAAAGAGAGTAAGAACAGCTTGGGAACAAACTTTCATAGGGGCATGGTGAAAATGCCAGCAAATGGAAGAACTAGCTGAGGCACAATTCACACCACAGAGAGCAAAATGGAAATAAAACAAGACAGTTGTGAGCACGGCAGCTTGCTGGAGTGCACCATGTGCAGCTGACACACCAGACCCCTTATCAGAGGTCCCTTATCTGCCCAGAGCCAGGGCAGGGGTGCATTTGTGCTGCTGGAACAGAACAGGTAGAGGAAGATGTGTCAGCTCCCCCATCAGGGGGTCCCAGCTGTCTGGGGAGTGGATGCAGGTTTTAGAGCTGAGCACAATTCTGCCTTTGACTGACCAGTAGCCCTGTGAGCTCCTGTGTGCCTTGAGGGGGGAATTAGCAGCACAAATCTACAAAATGCTCAGCCTTTTGAGTTAAACCAGGAGAAAATAGTCCCAAAACTATCCTGAATCTAGAGATGCCAGAGTTGCCTGTTCCTCAAACACTGTTTTCTTCCAGCAGTGTTAGGAGGAACAAAAACTTCCCTCAATAATTTTTTTAATAATTTTTAAGACTTGGAAGTGTCCTTTCCACATCAGAACTTACACCAAAATATTTTTACTTCTAAGCAAAGGGTGTCTGGAGCTGAATGCCAAGAATACAGAAAACAGAGGATGAGAGGATGGCATCTCTGGGCAGTCCTTCTCTGCTTGCAGACTCCATTTGCATATCCTGCAACAGGTGCAATTCCAGGCATTCTTACTTTATTGGACTAATTCTTTCCTCCTTCCAAGTGTTCAGCCCCATGCCTTGGGATAAGGCTGTCCTTTCACTCCTGAGGGGCAGCCTCTTCAGTTGCTGCAACAGAAAATCTTCCTTCACAATCTACCAAACAGAACATTTACAGCATTTAAAGAAATTCTGAGCACCTTAGACTTGGAGAAATGCACCTCTTGGTTCCCTCTGTAGAGGGGACAGGATAAGGTTGCAGTATTCCTGCCTGTAGAACAACACTGCTTATGCACAGCTAAACTGACAGCAGAATAGGTTCATTATTCCCCATTCTTGGATCAATGTAAAGGCAAAAGGGTCATGATGGATGCTAACTGGAACACAGGGTTTGATCCTCTTTTCAGTTTTCAGATGCCCACAGATTTTTAAGACATGATTTAGGCTTCTGCTGACAGCAGACTTACTTTCCTACAGTTCCTCCTGCAGGCATGGTGGAGGTTACAAATGGAATTGAAGCAGTCTGTATCCACCAAAGGAAGGGGTTGCTCAGGAATGAAAAGCCCCTCTAGAATTTGCAGCTCTTGCACTCTGATTTGGTGAGCATACTCTCTATCAGCAGGGTGGAAGGAAGATTGACCTGGAAATAAGAAGTCCTGTGTTCATCATTGGGAAATTAAGTTTGTAAGTTGGAAATTGAATATTTCTCCACTGTCAGAGCTGCAGACTTGTCTTTGGCAGCTGTTTTCAGACTCATGGAATGGTTGAGGCTGTAGAAATCTTTGGCTATCAGCTCATCCAAACCCCTTGCCCAAGCAGGGCTATCTATAACTAGTTACCCCTGTCTCACTGGATTTTGTCTCCAAGTATGAAAAGTCCTCAGAACCCATGGGCAATCTCTTCCAGTGTTTGGTGACTGGTTTTGTTCAGAGCAAGGAAAAAGAAAAACAACCATGTTTCATAATATTCAAGTGACACTTCCAGTGCTTCAGTTCATGTCCAGGATCTCTGATCCTGGCATTGGGCACCACTGGAAAGAAGCTGGGTCCATCCATCCTCTTTGCACCTTCCCTCCAGTTATTTATCTACAGTGCTGAGATTCCCTGAGCCTTCTCATCTCCAGGCTGAACACTCCCAGCACACTCAGTCTTTTCTTACAGGAGAGCTGCTCCAGTCTTTTGCAGCATCTCTGTGGCCTTTTTTCTCATTCCCATTGCGGGGATATACTGGAGAGGGGCCAGTGGTGGGATGGCATGGGGCTGTCCTGGCTCTGCTGCAGAATGGTGAGCATAGACTTGGAGGGGTTGTTTTCTCCAGAATGGTGTTCCCTAAAGGGGAACACGAATCACTCCTTCCCCTTACACTGCAACTGCCTCAATGAATGAGCGATTCAGGTTAGTGGGCAGTGAACTCTATCAAGCCCACATGCTGGTTTCTCACGTTTCAGGCAGTTTTTTTCACCTTTCTGTCAAGTAAAAATAACATATTTCCCAGGGACTTTGAGTCTGGTGATGTGGGAAGAACCACCTGTTAAAAAAAACACCAGGGAAGTTTTCCTGCTAATTTGTCAAAGGCAGAATTTTAATCTGTCTTTGTGGGAAAAGGACCCCTGGAAACCAAGTCCTTTCTTGGGGGCTTAACATGTGGCAAAAGTTACAGGAGCATTCAGGAAAGTGTGGTGGTTTATTATTAATGAGTGTGGCAGTTCACTGAGAGCCCTGCAAAGGTCAGAGATGTTTTCTGCCTCTTACTCCAAGGGAGTGAGATCAGGGCTTACAGAGAAATAAAGTTTTCCCTGGCTCTGAGACATGTCTGCTGGAAAGATCCATCTCAGGTGTTATTTAGCTGTGTAGGATTCAGCAGCTGGACAGCCCAGTTTGGAAGCCTTTTGCTGCTTTGGGATGCCCTTCTCCATCCATGGGTAGGTGGCCCAGCAGGCAGAAACCCTGGTGGTGGACTTGTGTGTGGTCTGTGCCTGGCAGGACCATGCAGAAGCATGGGGAGAGAGCAGTGCTGCCACAGCAGGAACATCCTCAGCTCCCCATCACCTGCTGGGTGTGCCTGGGCAGCCCACTCACATCACTGGAGACTCCAACCCATGGGCTTCCCTAAGCAGTGAACAGGGCAAAAGTCCTGCCCCCCCAAAGGAGCTCAGAGCCTCCTACTTAATTTAGTAGGAGAAGCACAACTATCCGACTTTTCTCAACAAAAGAAGTGGAGAATAGGAATGGTTGAGCTTCATGGTAGATCTCTAGAACATCCAAAGTCTGGGAAGCATCCTGCTGGTCTTCAGGATTGAAACATGAGTCTTCAGGCCTTGCTGTTGGAAAAGACTTTCTGTTAGAAACAGCACTTAAAAGTCCAGCTCTGGCACTGGTGGGACATCAGTGGGGTATCAGGTCTCAGCCATTTGTTGTTGGTGGTGGTGTGACATCCCCACGTGCTGGCAGACCTCAGGCAGTGCTGCTCAGCCACAGTTCCTGCTGGCACAAAAGCAAGCAGGTCCCTATCCCTGCAGAATGAGGTTCCACTACAGCTTCTGCAGTTAGAGGTTTGGTGCCTTTGAAGAGGATATGGCAATTCTGCACAAGGTTATTGTTAGGAGAACTCTATATATACACACATATATATGTACCCTGCACTTGCTACTGACCAACTTACTGTTCCTGTCCTCAGAGACAGAGGTTTCCATTTCCAACTATTTCTCTTGATAGACCAAGGAGGTCTGCCCTGTACTAGGTTAACCTCATAATCACTGTGCAAAAAAACAAATGCAAAGAAAATTTTGTGGCATATATAAAGCTAACACTAAAAATAACACGTAGAAACAGTACAGATGCCAGATGCTGGGTTTCTGGAACATTCTGCTTATTTACACAATTAAAAGTGATGTTTCATTGCTTAGTCCAGTACATGCTTTCTTTAATTTTTTATCAACTTCATAATCTGTTATGAATGTTTTGTGCATATTTCCAATGACACACTAACTGTTGTTTGAATAAACAAAGTGCATTTTCCTTCATCCCTTGCTGTTCCATTGACTTTATCTGGAATGCCAATGAGGAACTTTAGTTTGCAAAACTAGTCACAAAAAGATAGTAATGTGAATTCTGTCCAGCAATGTTTGCACAAGCACCAGCAGCAGAACTAACATGAATACTCTTGGGAATTTGTTTCTGCAAGGTTAATGTCAGAAATGATTTATTGAGGCTTTCTTCCTGCTCGCCAGTCTGGCATCCATCAAGTGAATAAACACTCCCCTCCATGATTTCAGAGTGCTCTGAGACTGATCACTGAGCAAACACCTCATTTCAGAGTCAATATTTTGGGAGTAATCAATCAAGGTTGGATTTATTGCTACAAAATTTAGGTTTGAATACTTCGAATCAAAAGTCAAAATCAGAAGATTTTGAAGACAAATTGAAGGGAAATCCATTTTTTCCTGCTGATGCACTAAAGTTGTTCAGCAAAGTTGTTGCGACAGTTCATCCAGTTAAAGCTATATTCCCATTATGTAGAATATTTTTTTTAAAAAACCCAACCTAATTTTGTGTGTGTGTGTGTTTTGTTGTTGTTTTTTCTTTTTTGTGAAATAACAGAAATTAATATTTCTGTCCTCATGTGTTCCATTTCAAGAAGAAATAGGATTTGCATGGTGTTGCCACACACTATTGCTATGGAAATGCCCCTTCCAATGTTTTCACTATTAATTATTGTTCCTGAGAGCTTTCTCTTTTCCCTTTCCTTTATTTTCTCTTTCTCTCTCTCTTTCTTTTTCTTTCTTTCTTTCTTTCTTTCTTTCTTTCTTTCTTTCTTTCTTTCTTTCTTTCTTTCTTTCTTTCTTTCTTTCTTTCTTTCTTTCTTTCTTTCTTTCTTTCTTTCTTTCTTTCTTTCTTTCTTTCTTTCTTTCTTTCCTTTATGAAGTGTACACAGAAAGGGATTTTTCCTTTCCATCATAAGTGATAGCTACAGAAATCTGGATTCACTGCGTCCTACTGAATTGCAGATAGAGCTCCCAGAACCAAGATAGCCCTCAGAGAATTTAATTTAGACATTCTAGTCACAGCCAAAAACACTTCCCCTTGCCCTCAGAAGATTTTAGGTAATTCAAAGTATCAAAAAGAAACCTGATGTAGAGGTTTGAAACTGGCAATACCTCTACATCAGTGTCAGATTAAGATGCAATGCTAATTTTGCCCTGTTCAAAGGGAGAAAGCACTTTGTAGTACTCTCTTTTTAATGAGGCCAGTTCTTCACCTCCTCTTGTGGAACAGCACTCATTCCTTCCTCAGGTATGAGGTGATGAGCCAACAGGTGCAACAGGGAATGGGATGTGAAGTGCCAGGTTTCATTTTTGCTGTGAATCTACTCACGTGGAGATTCTTCTCCTGCTTACCCTGTTCTGTGTGCCTCTTTGGACCAAGAGATTCTCAGACTTCTTAGTCTTTCTTCTGTCCCCTGGAGGTTAGTTAGGTTCTTCTACACATTGTTTGCACACCTCCAGGGATGGAGACTCCACTACTACCCTGGGAAGCATCTTCCAGGGTTTGACAATAAGGAAAGGAAGAAATTTTTCCTAATATACAATCTAAACCTCCACAGGTGCAATTTAAGGCTATTTGCTTTTGCCTTATCACTCATGTCCCAATAGCCAGTCAGCTGCTGAATCCAGCTCTCTCTCTTAGTTTGCCATGGCTGGGCAGATCCCCCTGGGACACGAGGCAGCAGTTCAGTAGCAGATTTGGAAAGGGACTGCAAACTCCTGGTGGGAAGGAGCCATGGGGCTGCAGAGAGCAGCTGCTGGAAAGGCCACATGAAAGAGGAGGACTGGGCTGGTGGCTGTGTCTCAGATTTGACTTTTCACAGCCAAAATAAGGAAAAGCAGCTGGTATTCTGAGAAGACAGGGAAGAAGGGATGAGACCCCGTGCAGTGTCCTGGTGCATCCCGAAGGTGGCAGGGCTCTGGCAGAAGCAGATGCTGCTCTCTGGAGGGAGGGACCTTGAGAGCTCTCAAAAGTGAAACCCAGCTCATCCCATGACAAACTGATGGCTGGCTTTGCTGATGTTGACAGGGTGAATTACTGGTGTCTCAGAATGAGGTCTGCCCCTTTCCCTGCTTTGGTTATAAAAGCATTCTCTGGGGAGGTATGGATGGCTCCTCATTTCTTTTGGCTCTGCTCAGGCCACAGCTGTAGCAACATGATTGTTTTGTGAGTGGAATGGTAGTATTTTTTGTCATAACTTTCGTATGCTGGGGCCTCTTCAGCTGATTTTTTCTGTGTTTTATACATATGTATATATATATATGTATTCTCTCCTGCTCTGAAAAGCCTCTTCCCCATCTCCAGGCCTCTCCTGCACCCCTCCTTTCAAGATGTACAGTTATATTGTGGGTCTCTTGTGCATGACTCTGGAAATACTTTCTTCTTTCTTCCTGGGGCTGACAGCCCTTCCCACCACAGCCAAATGGCAGCAGAAAGAAGCAAGGCTGTCAGCCCAGGCTGGAGGCTTTCTTTTCTGCTGTGGTCCCCCAGGTCTTCTTCTTATAAACACAACTAGTGTGACGCCAAGGAAGAGATTGTGTTAAGACTTTCAAATAAACTTTTTGGATTATATGTGCTGCTGACTTCTGCCAAGAGCAGCTTTCCTCACCACAGCAGGGGACAGATGGGACTTTTTGCCATGCTATTTTACCAGGTCTGGTTTTTTCCTCCATGAGCACTGTTATCAACGCTCCTGTAATCATGCCAGTCTTGAACCCAGGGCTAAACTAGGAGAGATTAATAGAACCAGAATCATTGAATGGGTTGAGTTGGAAGGGACCTTAAAGACCATCTGGACAGGGACATCTTCACTAGACCAGGTTGCTCCAAGACCCATCCAGCCCCTCCTGGAACACTGCCAGGGATGGGACAGCCACAACTCCTCTGGGCAACTTGTTCCAGTGCCTCACCACCCACCACAATTAAGAATTTCTTCCTTATATCTAATCCAACATCTTGCAATCTATAAACAGCAGGTGATTTTCTTAGCTGATGCACTTGGTACAAAGCATGATGTACAGCCCAGAGCTGGTATAAAGTGCTGCTGGACAAAGTCTTCACCATCAGCAGCTGAGGTACATGCCCTGCTTTCTGACACGAGTGGAGGGCAGGGCTGGGAGAGGCTTCGAGCAGCTGGGGCCAGGGTGCAGCTGCCACTAGGTGTCAGCCATTCCTTGCTGCAAGGCAGAAGAGCTTTGAATGCAAGAAAAATCCCTGAAAAACCGAATTTCTGCTTTTCCATGGCACTCTGCTTATCATCCCTTACCAAGTGCTTGAGTGAGAGTGCCTCTGAGCTGCTTTGGAAGAAAACACTCCATCTATTAAAACATTTACTGTCAGGCTGCTTCTCTGCATAGTAATATTTTAAAATTTAATATTGTAGAAGCAGAAGCAGTCTGCTAAATGATTTGCATCTATTTTGCAGGACGGATGTTTTTCCTTCCTCAGAGTAAGCTCAGGAAATGAAAGAACCAGACAGGAAACTAGCTAAACACTGATGGAAATATAAGATGAAGATATTTATATTGCCAGTGTATTGACAAGCCAAGGGTAATTGTTTAAGTTTTTTGTTTTGGTTTGATTATCTGTAATGTTTTAAACCTTTGATTTTAAAATGGATTTTAATTAAGTAAAGTATCCATTTTCTGAGCCCTCCAAGTGGATCTAACTAATAAGCACATTCCTGTCTGGAAGAAAACACAACAACAAAACCAAAGTTACAAATTACAGTAAACTTTGTGGCGCAATAATACTTGTCTTTGGCATTTAACCCTGGTTTTCTCTGGTGTTGTACCTAACATCTGGCACACAGCACACCCCTGCTCCCCAAAAAACCAGGAAAGGAAAACAACAGTTTCTCAGTGATACCTTAGTGTGTGAGTCCCCATTTGCGGCTGCTCCCCTCTAAGTCACCTTTGTGCTCTTCCAGCCCTGTGGTGATTGTTTGGTAGGCTGTTCCCAGAGCATAAAACAAAACATCTGGTTGCTAACAACACAAAGCTGTTACAACAGCTGGAGTCTGCCAGGATGTCCAGGACCTCTGGTCAGAAGTAATTTCCCAGCTGCAGGAAATAGTTAGTGATATGGGATCTATTGCAGCAGCTGAGAGCTGCCTGACCTGCACCCATCCTCCCACCCATTCCTCTTGGAGAGGTGCAGCAGGATGGCACGACCCTGCTCCAGCTGGGACCATTCCCTGCCTCATTTCTGCTGCAGCCAGCGTTGGCTTTGCAAGCACACAGAGATGCTTTGCTCTGTACACAAGTTACACCAGAGTCTGGCAGTCTGGCTAAGCCAAGCTAGATTGAGAAAGAGGCTGCAAACTCCTGGCCTATATTGTGAGCCAATTAGCCCAAGCGTGCTGAACAGGGCACTATGGAGCATCAGCAACACAGCTGCTATGGGGCTGTGTAATGGGGAGTTCACCTATAGGTGAGCAGTTCACATCTGGACTCAGTCATCCCAGTTAAACAGCTAGGGGATTACCAACAGCCCTGCTGAAGGCTTTGCTATTTTATTTGAGGCTGGGGAAGCTGGAAGTGGTCAGACAGCTGTCACTTTGCACTCTCCCATTCCTACAACCTCTCAAGTAGAGCTCTGGCTTGATGGGGAAGATGGTGCAAGAGGGCTTGGGAAGCAGCTCTGCAGGATGATGCCTGCACCACACCACAAGCAGTTGTACTGGCAAAGTGAAGGAGGAGCAGAAATGTGGCACATTATGGGAATGAGTGGCTAAGGATGGGGGATGTGTGGTGGAAACCACCACTGAAGCCAGGGACTTGGTGATATCATATTTTCACATTACTGGAGCTTAAGCTGCTCCTGATTGCTAGCAGCACTACTCTTGCCTCCTTCACTACAAACTCCCTAACATTTACTTTCTTTAAAGGCAACTTAAAACAACAACAACAAAAAGATAAAATAAAGCAACTAAAAAAACCCAAGCCTAAATATCAAAACAATCACAAAAAGTCCTCATAAAAGTTAATTTCTTGTGAGAATTGCATACAGATACATATTTCTCTCAATAAACCTGAGTGGATTTGTCATCTCCATGACTTGGGGAGCTTGCTCACATTCAGAGCCACACCAGCAATCCACTGTCACTTCACAGGTGGTGCTCTGAGACACCCAACGTGAGGGATCTATGTGAAGGTGAGCACCCATGAGGGAGACCTGGAGCAGCCAACACCATCTTGAATGCCACACCTGAGGTTTTCACGTGGTATGAACAAGAGGGAGATCCTGCTCCTTCCCCCAGAAGCTCTTTTATGTTTGTTACAGTTAACAGTAGCTTTATTTAAGAGTCATTAGGATAAGTTTGAGTGATTGCATTAATCACCAGCCTGAGAACATTACAATGATGAGTTGCCAAAGGCATGAGCAAATCACTCATAATTACCAGTTTTAGATGCTGCTTTTCAAAACTTGATTAGCTACAGATACACAGGTAATAGTTGCTACTCTTTTTTATAGCACACCCTCACTATTATCCACTCTAGCCTGATTTAGGTTCTTATTAGAATAACATTCTGCTAATTAAATAATCCCACACACAGATTGTTTCATGATGGAGACAATTAAGTGGGTTTAAATAATTAACATAACATACTGTTCTATCAGTGTCAAAAGGAACTGGTGAGGGATGCACACAAAAAGCAACTCCTTGCTGTCCCCATACATCACAACTGTGAACAGAAATGACAAACAGGAATGAAAAGTTGAGCATTATTAAGCTTTTTAAAAAACATTGTTAGAAAATGTAGTCATTCAATTTAATATCTCCTCTGAAGGGTTGAAACCACTGAAATCACCCATAGGAATGAACTCATTTCAAGCAGGTTATTTATTAAGACTGGGATTTTCCCCTTCCAAAAGCCACAAACAGTTCCCACATACTAAAGATCAGTGGTGACACGAGATCTGAATGCTCTAGGTCTGAAAGTTTGCACATATTCCATAACACCTGAAAGAGCCTTACAGGAGGTGCTGCTCTTCTCAGGAGCCACATCACAGCAGAGCTAGAGCAGCAGCCATGTTTCTGCCTTCCAGCTGGGATTTGAGGACATGCTCCCACAACACCACAGCTCCAGCTGCAGCCCCAGCCAGCACCCAGGACCTGTGTGCTGTCTTTGAAAGGGTTTCTGTCCATGTGCAGAAACATGAACATACTTTCACTGTTGCCCAACGATGTCTTGTTCTCAGTTATTAGATCCAAACCACACTGGATTAACCCATTCAAAGCATCCTTTCATCACAGCATGAGCATTTCATCCCTTCTTTCTCCAGGGGAAAAATGCACTTCCAACAATGTTGAGTCCTATTTAAGATACAAACTCACCAAAAATGTGAAGGCTGCCAGGAATCCTTTAGTTATCCACAGAGGTTAAAGTTTTATTTTGATATAAAAATTAAATAGCAAAGTTGCTTTGGTTTTTTTACAGTGATAAATTAGAAATTTACAGTACATACATTGAAGTAGATATATTTTCTGTACACCTCAAAATAATCAGTGTCTATTTCCTTAAAATTCAGAGAAAGGAGTTAACTGGTGTGTTGAATGTAAGAGCTGAGCTTGTACCTCTCTGGCAGACACTTGTGCAGTGCCTGCACGGAGGGGGAGATGGGAGCAGGGCTGCGCAGCTGAAGGAAACGCCTGCGAAGGTTCTGGTTGTACAACCACAGCAACTGCGCTTCCGAGACTGCATTAGTCACACCCCTAGTGCTGGCTGTGAGCTCGTAACAATGTTGAAACGAGAGAACTCAGGAGAGAGAGGCTGAGAGCCGCTCTTTGCAAGCGCCAGTTTTTAGGCTGGCTGCAGTGCCAGCCCTGACACAGGGTGAGTACATCATGGAATGGTTTAATTGATGCAGCCACTAATCTCACTCTGGGTCAGTACAGCATTCCCCCAATTGCTGGGGAAAGATGTTTCTTCAGGAACAGCAGCTGGTGCCTCCCCCATAGAGCCCACCTCTTTCCCATAGCATTTGAATCCCTCACATGCTTTAATGGAATATCTCTCCAGGTCCCTCCTAGGGCAGTGCCATCCTCATCCAGTTCACTGTGTCTCACATCAGCAGGGGCATCCTGTCAACAGTTCACAGGATCACAGGCAGAGATGCAAGTTTTGATAGAAAGGCACTACTTGACATTCACTCTGTGTACATAACAAGGTTAAAAATGCCATTTATTGAATCAGTCTGCTGAAACATGGGTCTTATTGGCCAGGAGAGTATCCAAAGTGTTTCAGAGTGAAGCACACCTTGACTGAACGTGACATTTTGGCACAGCCAAATACTAGGTTACAAAAAAGGGTCACCCTGCATCCTTGCTCCTTGAAAGCCAACATGCAGCTGCTGACTTTACACTCGTCACTGCACCAGCAGAGAGGCTGCATGATGGAGAAGCTCAGCCATCTGAAGATCTCACACTTGCAAAACTCCTTGTCCACAAAGGAATAACCAGATCCAAACACAACACTAACAGCAAGAGACTTTATGGAGAGGGTGAAAAGGCCCAGCTGGAATGTGGTGTTGGCCAAGACAGTGCTTGTGTGTCTTGAGCAGAATGTGTCAAGTTGTCACTTGTTCTGCTGGAGAGGGAGCCCAACCGCAAAGACTGCCATTAGGGTTTGTTTGGGGTCTGGATATTGTTTGTAAAAGAAAAAAAGTTCTCTAGCACATGTTTCAACACTGACACTGAAACAATACACACTTCTGGGACGGATTAGTGTTCACTTCCAGAGCTGGAGTGAACTGTGGCTTGGGAAGCACATGGGCACCTGTGTGGAAAGCAAGTACTTTAATGAAGCAGCATCTGTTCTCAGCTGCCCTGATAGTCCATGGGAGTTGGGGCACCAGGGAGATACTCTGCAGCTGATCAGGTTCCATACAAACAAAGGAAGCGAAAGCTTGGGGCACATAGATAAACAAAAAAAAAAAAAAAAAAAAAAAAAAGAATGTGGTTCAAAGGGATAGAGCATCATAACATCTTAAGAGAGCACTGTTATCCTTGCTTCTAGGATATTTGTATTTGCATCACCTTTCTTACAAGCCCCTGGCACTACATTCAGCTCCCCACAAGCACAAGCTGATGCTTCCTCAAATAAAAGAGTAAGAAAAAGCAACACTTTCTTTGAAACAACATTATTCACCAATAAGTTGGATTTCTTGGATCCCCTTACAAAAACTGGAAAGGCCTTTGTTGCTCCTGAGGACTGAATGCCTGCTCACATTCTGTTTGTAAATATACACTAAATAAATGTCTCCATAGCTGTCAGTGAGCAATTGAAGCATCATCGTGAGGCAGTCAGCTGTACTGCAATGTCATGGGCTGAGAATGCTCTTTTAATTGCAACTGACACACATAATTATATAACTGATCTGTGTGAACATGAAGTTGCCAAGGAATTTAACATTTTGCTTCTCCACAGACTGGCGTCTACAGAGGAGATACCATCACACTGACTGAAATACATTAAGACTTAATTGCTTCATGCAATGAGTCTCCAGAGAGAGACAAGCAAGTTTGCTTGGAGAAACATGGCATTGTTTGAAGGTACCTTCAATTAATTTTTCTGTTTACTAGAAGAAGGAACACTATATATTTAAGACTTTTTTTAAATGCCGGAGAATAAAGTGGTCTGCTAGAAACAGCAGGAGCACCTGAAGGGGCAGGAATGGAGGCAGATGGATAATGATAATAGATGCAGAAGACCATACACAGTTCCCCACTTTGAGCTTATTCCTCTACTTCACAGGATGGCATTGAGTAAAGCTTTTAGATTTTATAAATATTGATAGAACCACAGAATAACTGAGGTGGGAAGAAACACAGGGAGGTTCAAATTCCCACAAGGCAGAATCGACTCTCCATTCACACCAGGTTATAAATGGCAAAAAAAAATGAGCCAAAATTATTATTAGGCCATTAGATGACTGAAAAGTCATCCTCACTAATACCTCACTAAATCCTACTCATCATGGGTAGGACCTAGAAAGTCCATTTGCTGTTTGTTTCAGGATGTCATCCCTGACTCAATGGTACAGTGTATTGGAACACCAGAACTCCCCAGGGCATAAAGGCAGAATGAAGTGCTTCCTTCTCAGTGCTGAACTCTTAAAGAAGACATCTGACTGAGGTTCTGGGTGCTCCATCTTCTGGTAACTGGACCCTAACTAAGCCCAGAATTTGGCTCTGGACTACCTTTCATTCATCAGCTGTAAGATGACAAAAGGAAAATATCATCCCACAGCTATGGGCTACAGCACCTCCACTTCTAAAGACTTCAAGACTTCAGTAATTGCATCCTGCTTTTAGAAAAAACAGAAGAAAAAGGAAGACAACGTGTTTGGGTAATTCACAGCTTTTAAAGCCTCCCTGGGCTCTCCTATTTTGGGCAGCATGGTTTATGGCTATTGTATCTGCAGCATGATCTTTTTGCTGTTTATTCTTTAAGGCTTTTTTTTTTTTTCCCATCCCCAGAGACAGGTTGTGTAACCGTCCCCCTACTCTACTCCCACCATTTACACAGCAATTACACATGACCAGTCCTTCACAGGAGAGCAGGCAGAGCAGTGGGATGCTGTCCTTCCCTCATACCACGGTCTCGTTCCCTTTCCCGGGTTTCACCCAACCGTCTGCTCTCTTCTCCCTCTTCACTTTCCCTGAGTTCACCAGTCTGTTGGAGCACTTCTGCCACGTGTGTAGAGTTTTGGCTGACCAGATCCACATACCTGACGTAATACCCACCAGAAGGGACATGAAAATTTTGAGCATCTCCACTGCCATATTGGAATCATCTGCCGAATAGCGGAAAATGGCCCAGTTGGAGATTTCATAGAAATAACAGGCGATGACACACGTTGCTGGGACGGTGTACAGCACTGAAAAGACCCCAATTTTGACCATCAGTCTTTCCAGTTTGTCAGTCTTAGTTCCATCTTTCTGGAGATTAGACCTGATTTTAAATAAGGCCACGAGTCCTGCTGCAATGAACAAAGTCCCAATGACCAGGTAGGTAAAAAGTGGAGCCACAACAAAGCCTGTCAGCGCATCCAGGTTCTGGTTCCCAACATAGCAGAGGCCGGTGAGCTCGTCTGCATCTACAAGTCTCATAATCAAAATGACAATGGTCTTCACTGCCGGGATGGCCCAGGCTGCAATGTGGAAATAGGAGCTGTGCATTTCGATTGCTTCGTGGCCCCACTTGAGTCCCGCAGCCAGAAACCACGTCAGTGTCAGAATGACCCACCAGATGGAGCTAGCCATCCCGAAAAAGTACATCAGCAAGAAAATTATCGCACATCCTGTGTTCTTAAGACCTTCTTGGATAAGAACAGGTTCTGCTGCCTCTTCAAAATCACAGGATATCCTTTCCCGGCCCACAGTTAGCCTCACAATATAAGCAATGCTATAAATATTGTAGCACATGCTCAGAAATATGATTGGCCGCTCCGGGTAGGAAAATCTGGATGAATCAATCAGGAAGGTCAGGACTGTGAAGGCAGTCGAGATGAAGCAAAGACTGGCCCATATGGCCATCCAGATATCTGTGAATTCCTTAGCCGACCTGCTGTACAGGCCAGCATCGTAGCCACACTTCAGGACGCAGCTCAAGCTTCTCTTCACCCAAATGTACTGGTCTGAGTTAGATCCCATGCCGTGGCACTCTTCTCCAGGCTGCAAGGAGGTCTTGCTGTGAAGGGGAACCTCTTCGTCTCCTGGGCCCTCCATGCACATGTGGTTGTGATCATTCTGGGGCGGGAACTTGCTGCAGTTTAGGCTGTCTGGCCAGGCAAACCCAAATTCTTTTAAAACAGGTTCACATCTTCTTTTGACGGAGAGGCACATGCCTCCACAGGGACCTATGGGGATGTTAATCTTCTCTGTGCACATCGGCACATAAACCGAACACAGGAAGAACTGCAAGAGAGAAACAGAAATCACAAGTGCATCAGGGGAAAATGAAACAGGTTGCAATGTAACAGGTTTTCTTTTCTTTTTTTTTTTACTTTTTAGCAGTAACGTTTGGTCCCTTGCCTTAAAAAAACAGGAAGCAGCATAAAACACATAAACCAGGAACAATAAAAACAAAACAGAAAAAAAAAAAAAAGTTGTCTTATTTCAGTTCAAATATGGTCCAAAGCCAAAGCCTGAACATTTTACTCCCTAGATTAGCTCCATGTAAATTTAGCCCATCAGTTCCAATGAAGCAAGTGGAATTTAGCCAGATTTAAACCTCAAGGGTACAATTTAAGAAAGCAGAAAACCAAATTAAAGGGGTTTAAGCAAATACATATATTTGTTCTGAGTATTGCCTGGATATTTCAGCTACGAAACAAATAGGAGGAAAAAAAGCATTTAATGGAATACTTTGGTTCACGATCCTCCCAGAAAAATGTTTTTCTTTTACAATAAGTTCACGTATGCAGTTACAACGGTAATAAAACATTGTAGCTTTCTCGTCTTTTGAATAATAGTAATTCGGCGACGCGACACCGTGAGAGGAATTGCGTGCTGACTCGGGAACTCTGCCCCGAGAAACAAGCTGGGTTTTGTTTGAGGAAATCCATGCCCGTGGGGAAGACCGGGATCCTGCCATTCGCCTGGGAAAGAAACTTTGGCGGCGAAGCTCCCGGCGGGGTCCCGAACTCCGCTGGCTCCGCACGGGACCGGGCGCGGCACCTGGGGCACGGCCGGGACGGACGGAGGGCAGCGGCCGGGAGAGCTCCGGGCAGAGCGGGGGCACCGCGCTGCGGCGGGAGCTCCTCGCCGGGACACGCCGGGACACGGCCGGGACACGGCCGGGACGGACACCGCACCTCCGCCCAACGCCGGCCGCGCTCTGCTCCCAGCCAGCCAGGAGCGACACTGCGAGGCGGCGCGACTGTCGGGCTGGCTTACTGAGTCGAGGGGATCGGGACGAGGATGGGATGCTGCGGGACAGCAGGACAACCCCGCCGTGTGTCGCCCCCAGCTCGCCCACGCCCCCGGGTGCCCCCGGAGCCCCGACGCACCTGGAGCTGGCTGGAGCAGCCGTACTGGATGAGCGGGGTGAAGGTGGTGAGCTGCAGCTCCGCGTCCGCCTGCAGCTCGTGCCCCACCAGGTTGGGCATCTTGGTGACATTGTAGCCCAGGTTCTGGCACATGGCGATGCGGATGGCGTCGCAGCGCCGCTCCTCCTCGTCGCCGAAGCCCCGCGCCCCGGCGAGCAGCCCGGCCAGCAGCACGGCCAGCAGCCGGGCCGCCCCCCGGCCGCCCCCCGCCATGGCCCGCAGCGGCCCCGGCCCCGGCCGCGCCGTGCCGCACGGGCCGGCTCCAACGGGGCGGGCCGGGGGCGGCTCCGCTATTAAACAGCGCGGCCGAGAAACGGCCCAGGGGAGGGACGCGCCTCCCGGCCCGGCCCGGCCCTCCCGGCGCCACCGCCCCCGCCGCGGGAACCCGCCCCGCCCGGCCCCGCCCGGCACGGCACGGCCCGGCCCGGCCCGGCACGGCACGGCACGGCACGGCACGGCACGGCACTACACGACATGACGCGGGGTGTCACCTGCGCAGCAGCCGGGCACCGCGGAGTCCCCTCCCCAGCGCTCCCCGCAGCGCCCCTTCTTAGTGACCTACTGCCCGCACCCCCGTCCTGCACCCCCCAAAAACCCCGGGGGTTCCTGTCCGGGTCTCGTCTCCCCCCGTCTGTCCCGTGTGCCCCTGGCACTATCCCCAGAATTCCCACCGTGAGTGCTGGTCCTAGGGGCTCTCCAAGTTCGGCTCCTCAGGGACAGGGTAGGCTGAGCCCCGTGCAGATGTGTTTGGGCTCGCCAGATGTGTCTGTGCTCATCGTGCCCCCCAATCCTCCCCTCATTTCTGGTCTTTCTCCAGCCCTAAGCACTCAGCTCTTCCGCTGTCGGGTTAAAAATACCCGGGGTGGCTTTCTAAGCTGCTGCTTTGTCTTCTCAATGGGTTAAACTGCACCGCTGGGTCACATCTGGGCTGTAGCACTGTTTGTTTTTTCATTGGGGCCATGAAACCTGTAGGGCACTGCTAGGTACCTCCTGGCATTTGTATAAATCCCTGTAAAATAAGTAAGTGTGGATGAAGCATTTGTGGATTTGGGAGGAAAGGTCTGGATGATTAAGCAGACCTTTAACATGTCAGCAGGAGGAGGGATTAAGAGCAGAGAAACAAGGCTCACACTTAAATTCTCTTGATATTATTTACACCTGTAATAAAATCTAGTTGAGCTGGTTGTGCCTTTAGCAAAAATATGTCATCTATTAATGAATTGTTTGTAAAGCGCTTTGAAAATATTTGTAAAGCCCTGGTTAAGCAACCTCCTTCTGTGTGCATGCAGCATGTGGCATGTGCTCCTGAGGGTGTCTGTCACAGGCAGCCAGGCCTCTGAGTGCACCCCGGGGCCTTTGCTGCTCCCATCATTACCCAGCTCCGTTGGTCAACCAAGACTGGGACTAATGGGATAAGCCACCCCTCAGCTATTGCTCCTTACCAAGCACAAGACTATAAATCACAGCAAACCCCTATGAAGTGCTATGAAGTGCTCTGTGCTCCCTCACTGCAGGTTTCCCCTCTGAGGATCTGTCCCCAGTGGGGTTCCTTTACCTCAAAGAGGGGGAAGCTGTGTGTGAGCTGTCCTGGGACATTGCAGGAACTGATTCATGGGCATTAATGTGCTTTCCTCCAGCAAGATGGGTAGTGCTTTAATTGAGGTTTCAGGAGTGTAGGTATTTACACAGCTCTCATTGCTGTAGCACTTTACATCTAGAATGAATAAACAGTGTCTCTAACCTCACAAAATCCTTGTGAGGCAGACAAGTAATATTATCTTAACTTTTTAAACACAGAGGCAGACAGTGCTCCAGTCCCAAGGTCAGGCAAGGAGCCTGCAATGGAGTCAGCAACTCAACCGTATCTTGCAAAGCCCTTATTTACCTGCAGGCACTGCTGTCTGCACCCAGCAGTGCTCAGCTGCTAATCTGGATGGGTGATAATGCTGTGAACACACACGGTGTGCTGCACATGTCCCCTGAGCTGTTCCCAGCACCACCAGATTTACCTTCCCTAGCACACAAGTGCAGGGAATGGGTGATGGGTGCTCCCCATCCACTCAAACACATCAAAATAAGAGGCAGGCTTCCATAGGAGGAGGTTTTGGTTGGAGTTTATTCTTTTGCAAAATTATGTAGGAAGGAAGGCTAGAGGGAGAATCACACTGACCTTAAAAACTATGCATCTTTGTCTTAGTATATGAAACCCTTTTTCATCTGCCATGTCCTGCTGCAGTTAGGCACTGAAGCAGAGTTTGCTGCTACTAGAATAATTATAGAATAATTCCCATGAAAGAAACCACCTACTGCATATTCAGAAGTTACAAAGCAAAGCCCTTGGCCCATGGACCTAATCCTTGGAGTAAGTAAAACTACAGTGGACACAAGTACCGTTGTAGAAGAAGAACTTTCCCTCCCAAAAAAACCTCCTACCACTATTGCTTCTTCTTTGAGAATACAAAACAAATATTAGAAAGTGCTACGCTGCTATGTTTGCTTTGGAAAGTCTTTTAGATAAAGGGAATTAGTTTTCAAAACAAGAGTGTTGTGAGAGGCAGTGGCAAATCATATGAGAGGCTGCAGTTGGAGAAAATGGTAATTAACCTGCTTTGAGCCTTATGCATATAACAGTAATTCAATGTCACCATGATAAGCATGTAGATAACATTTTCTTTAAACAGATTAGAATAGGAAAACTGGATAGTGTATTTATAAATTCTTATGTTACTGGGCAATGTGAGACACTGCCTGAATCTGGCACAGAAAAAGCTATATTCCTTCCTCAATTATTGATTGCCTGATTTGTGGTGCATTTTTTCAATAATTTTTATTTTGAGGGTTCTTTATTTAAAGGATCAGTAGCCATCCTTGCAATTATTATTTGTTGTCACTGCCAGTAATTACGTTTGTTTTTTAGTCTGAGTTATCTTCTACGTTCAGCCACTGACTTTTGTTCTATCTTTGCTGGACAGGTTAAGAAGTCATTATTGAGATTAACCCTGTAGGTAATGTAAGGCTGTGATTAAACTTCCTGAGTTTCTTATTGTAAGGCACCTTTCCCAATTCTTTAATCATGATTTTGATTTTAAAGGAGCGAGATTTTACTCTGCTCCTTAAATACCACTTTCAGCCCAAACCATCCTATTAGTAGTCTAAGCACCCCTGGTCCCTTTAGAGTCAGCTGAAGTCAGGATAGACAAACACTTGCAGAAGGCAGCTTATATAATAGGAATGACATTAATTCAAAATCCTATTTATTATCTTGATTTTAGTTTTTCCCCCTTACATTTGTATGTATTTTTTGCATATTTATTAAAGCCATGGGCATATATTTACACTATGAAAATAAATAATGCTTACCAGGATCTCTGAGTTTTCCACTGATTTTTAGGGCATCTAGGAAGGTTCATAACTCTTCTCTGAACATTTTCAATTATCAACATTTGCCTGAACTGTAGTGGTAGAATAATGAGTTCTCAGGTCAGCTTTCCCACTAGAGTGATACTCATGTCAAAAGCTCAGTCCTATAACATTACCTTGCTTAGAACTCCTAGAACATGATCTCTTCCACTGCATTGCAAGGAGAGCCAAGACCAAAGCCTTGCAGGTAGATCTGAGAGAGCTTGGGTATTCTGTTGGTTTTCTAAAAAAAAAAAAAAATCTGGATACCCCATTAGGATGTGATAATTTTAACCAAACATAGATGTCAGCTTTCAGCCAGACGAATTTCATTCTAGAAATGTCTCTATCTCTCAGTTGACTGTAAAAGGAATGTAGGATGACCCCCAGAGGTGAAAACTCTCAAAGAGGTGTCTAGTGCTGGATGAGAACAGTCCCTGACTCCCAGCCAGTCTCCTGAGAAATGATGACAGAGAATATTGGCATTACCTTTCAGAAAGCTCTTTCAAACATCTTGTGTAAAAGTCAGATAAACATAATAAGGGTTTTTAAATGTGTAGATTCTAAATTACTTTTGGAACACTGAAATTTTAAGAATTGCTAGTTATCTCTATTATACAACTCATCTCATATGTATTTTTCAATATACAACAAAAATGACTGTTGAACCTAGCTGTTACCTGTTTTGTTTACTCACAATTCCACAACTTCCATTAAGTAACAGAATTAAACTATTAATGACGTCCTTTTAGTCTCAATTTTGTCTCAAAGACAAAACAATATTGTCTTTGAACATCTGTCCATTTTTTTTTTTTTAATATTTTATCACATTCTTGTAATTCCTTTTGGACTTATATTATTTCAAATTAATATCTCCTTCTTACTCTTTAACATTTATGCTTTTATTAAACTCAATTAGCTCTATAATTTTTAAATTTTATTAAAGAATTTAAAAAAATCCATCTGAATTCTAGTTGAATTTTTTACTCAGGACTTTCTTTCTTAAAATCAAGACCTAAATCAATCACCTTCTTTATTCAGTGATGTCTTTGCAAGCATCTAGCAATACATTTTAAATAGTTTCCTAATCACCATTCACAAACTTACCATAACATTTCTCCCTTCTGTTCTTTGTGAGGCTGACTCTTTAAAGAAGGAAATACATATATCCCTCTCTTTGCATTTATCCATTATCATCATAATTTCAATTGTCCAGTAACAATCAGGAAGAAGTGGTATTGTCACGACACTTTCAGTGAACATGGCTCTACACAATCTCAGAAAAAACCTAGTGCAGTGAGCTCCATATGTATTTATGCACATGTATATATATATATAGATAAGCAAATATATTTACACACACAAATATCTGGGGTTTTATATATAAAGTATTCATAGAATCATGGTAACATTAAGTTGGAGAAGATCATTAAGTGCAAGCTCTAACCCAGCACTGCCAAGCTAAAACCACCCTAAACCATGTCCTTAAGTGCCACATTTACATATTTTTTGAACGCTTCCAGGAATGGTGATTCCATCACTTCCTTGAGCAGCCTGTTCCAGTGCTTGATCACCTCTTCAGTAAAGCAATTTTTCCTGATATCTAATCTAAACCTCCCCTGGTGCAACTTGAGGCCATTTCCTCTTGTTCTGTTGTTCACTGAGAGAAGAGACTGCCTCCCACCTGGCTTCAGGTAATTGTGGAGAGCAAATATAATACAGGTGACACCAGTGCACAAGGTGGTGCACATTGTGGGCACTTGTGTTCAATGATGTTGAATCAATCAACACTGATCTTGAACACTGACTTGTCCCAGACTTGAAAATAAAGTGTGTATTATGTGCAAATTCACCTGCCATAGCACACTGCAGAATGTGTGACCCAGGCAGTATCAGCAGTGTCTCTAGAGCACAGATCTCCTGACAGGCTGTGCATTTCTGTTTTCATGCAGTTATGACTGTAATTTCTTTAAGGTACTTTGGTGCAGCTAAGCTGTGACACAGATCCCATATCTAGATTCAGATGTGTAATTCCTTGCATGCCAATTTGGGTCAATAGTTGCTCCATGACCCTTAAAAGTCAATATTTGGTTTGCACAGAGACCTCAGAATTTGGTTTATAGCATTGTAAACAGGGAATTTCGGTTCTACTTAATATGCATCATTTTGAGAAATCCTTTGCATTTAGATAGCATCAAAACATTCAACAATGCAAGAGGATTTCTCAGCTGATGGGTGGGGTTAGAAATATCACACACAATGTTCCACAGGGAATAGGCAGCAAAGCTGTCCATAAATCTCATAAGATGAAAGGTACCCATATAAAGGCCACTGAGGTTGTGTTAGTATTTTTTTCCATACAGGTATTTATCTTTTTAACTTTAAGAATAACTTCAATTAAAAAAATAAAATTAAACAATCTGCAATAAATCTCTTTCCTCATATAATTCAGATTGATATATCTCTCCAACCACATTAGCAGAACAGGCAAGGAGCTGTGAGGCAAAGTCACTCTCAAAATCTAGTGAGACAAAAAACATTTGCACAATGAGTTTTTCATAGTGTATCCACATTTATAAAATTTTCTGCTAAAATACAAATCCCATCCAAAAAACCCTGCCCTCTTCCCTTGCCTGATTTTGACAAACTTCTCAGGAAAACTCTCCTGCAGAGATACAGCATGACCAGTTTCAAGAACATCTCTTTTCTTTAGGAAAATTAGTAGATTTTTCACCATGGTGGAGGCAAAACTCAGCAACAACTTTGGAATTAGTATTTTTGTCTCTCAGAATGACTTTCAGTTGTAACTGCTGCCCACCATTACTTCTATAATGCTCAGGAACTCACATTTGGGCTTGAAATTTCCCACATTGACCTAAGCCCAAATGATTATTTTTTTTCCTGGAAATATTTGAATAGTTTTCTTAGAAAATTGTTTGGAGGTCCCCCTTTTTTTTTTTTTTTTTTTTTCCCAAATGTTCAGATAAGTCCAAAACAACTTGGGTTTGTAGCTTCAGATTTGGCATGTGCAGTGTGCAGTCCTGAAGGAGGAATGCACTTTTTGTAGCGTTTGAAGAAATTTCATTTCGCAATAGCAAATTAGCCTGAAAACTTTGGAAATAATAGGCTGATTGCTCATGTGGTGTGATTTAGCCATGGTAGAAAATGACAGGCTGAGTTCTCCCTCCCTGAGAGGTCATGAGTCTTGCTTTATAAATAAGGCTTAGTTTCCTTTTTGCAGAGTCATCTTTCCCACTAAACTTTTCTGCATCCTGTTTTGCTTTAATTCTATGGCAGCATCAGAGGTTATTTCCTGTGTGTTTGCTGTCCATAAGCAACATTTTACTTGGCTTTTGGTGTCATTTTGCACGTTCTGTAAAGAAAATTTCAGTGGACCTGGCTTAAGAAGGAGTCTTTCTGCCTTACATGAGATAACTTGCTGCTCCTAACTCACCCAGGTTGCACTCAGTCCTGGTCTTCACATGCAGCTGTCGCCAACATCACACAAACATGCTTATGGACACAGGGGGACAGATTTTTCTAAAATCATCCTATAGTGCTTTCTCCTCAAATGTATTAACCTAGAAGTAGACACAAAGATTTCAAACACTTAACTTATTACCAAATAAGTAAATATCAAGCTTTTAAGCATGGACATTAATGAATTAATCCATTGTATTTTTTATCTTTGGAAATTATATCAGGCTGAGATATAAATCCCTCAAAATCAAAGCTGAGAAGGTAGGTTTACTGCTATGCTTCAGCTGGTTTGCACTGCTCCAGTGATACCATGACGAGCTGGTTTCATCAATCTGTTATTGCAGGCTGAAAGCTGCTCTGTGTCATTGGAGCAGCACAGAGCTGTCAGGCGTGTGATGAATCTGGCCACAAATCTTAAAACGAGCTATTTTTGCCCATTAAAAAGGCTATGTGAGCCGCTATGCTGTGTTTGGTTACATAACAGCCAGTATTGACTTGCAGGGCACGGCTGGAAAAAAACCTCCTTTGTATTGTGTTAGGCAGGCGCTGGGGTCATTCTCCTGGGAAAGAAACTCGGCATCTGCCAGGAGGTGAAGTTTGCTGCGTGCACGCTGCCTGTGTGGTGCTGAGAATACACAGAGCATTCCCAGTGCCCGCTCCTGGGCAAGGAGTGGAACCTGTCCCGGTGAGGATCCGGGCTGCTGGACGTGTCACGCACTGGGAATGTGGCCTTAGCTTACACACACCACTGCCCCAGGTGCTTATGGAATCACAGAGAACTCTAAAATCAGCAGCCATCCTTGAGTCTTCCAGTTCTAGCTGGACTGCCCAGTTTACAGTGGCACAATTCTTCATTTTGTGGGCCATTTAAAACACAGTTACTGAGTGCTAATTATTTCCACATTCCTGTCTCCACTGCAATTCTTCTATTTTTTTTCTAACTTTCAAAAAACTTTTAATTTATTTGTGGTTGTTTTCCCTTTAAATGATTACAGAATGCATTGAGCGAGAGAGCTGTATAATAATTTCATTTAAGGAGATCGGTTTTTGTTAATATATTTATATACTCAGCATGCATGGAATTACAAAAGATATCTGCTTTATTCTACTTTCTCTTCCAGAATAGTTTATTCCCCTTTCTCAGACTGACAGACCTGCTCTTCCATTAACCATTTGTATATGACATTCATAGCTTTTCTTCTTCTTTACCTATTTCTGTACACTTAAAGCAGTGCTACATTCCCAGGAGGACAAACACATAAATGTCATATCAGACAGTGGGAAGGACTGGTTTGGCAAGTCTTTGGCAAACAGGTTTCCTAATTTCTATCCAAGCTGGCAAATTAATCATATGGATTACTGTTACACAAACCAATGGACTTTCAAATTAGTCTGAGCATAAATAATGCCATTCTGTCTTGTGCCAATCTACATTTACCTTATGTTCCTTGCATGCATACAGGTGGAGTGCAACCCACCTTACACTTTGTACATATGTTTTCTTCCTCTGACTCCTTAGCAGGCCAGGGTAAGTCCAGGTACTAATTGTTAGAAAATTAACAAAATAAAATAAATAGTGCTGTGATGACAAGGAGGGGTGGTGTGACCACGAAAGGAAACAGATCAGCTTAGTTTGGCTTCAACCGTGAGGGAACCACACCCTTGTTCTTTTGTGCTGCGCTGATCACGGTGGTATTTTTGCTCTGTACTGAGGTTTTGTTATCAATGGAACTAATGCTGAGTTTCAGTTTTATTATTATTGGATCTGGAATTCGAGTATGTACTGATCTTTCATTCTTGGGCAGTGTAATTTATATTTGGAGGCTGACAATTCATCTATTTCCCCATAGACTCATACATGAACTTAGAAAATAATGAGAGTTTATGTGAATTCCATTTTTCTCAGGCATTTTTATTCCTGGGAGAGACTTCCATGAGCCAAATTACCATGAAAACTAGATTACTATGATATTTCAGTTCCTTATAGTAAAAGTTCATGTATTTCAGTACTGTTGACACTGTACACACATCCATGGGGAATTATGAAAAATATAAAAAGAAAACTCCTAAAAATGTGCATAAAAACCTAAGAAAGCTGCTGCCTAACCTAAATATTCCCCAAGTAAAACTCGAGCAAATTATATCCAAATATGAAAATTTTTGGCCACAACTAGGCATGGTGCTGTATTGAGACGCAAGGTTATTACTCAACTTTTGACATAAAATCGCTTCAGATATATGAAAAAATCAGTTGAAAAGAGGATCAGAACACAAACAAACCTCAAACAAACCTCAATGAATCAATGAAGAATCAGGTGAATTTGTCAAATTTAGACAAAAGCCAGTCTTCCAGTGCAGCTGGTTCCTGAGGCTGAGGTAGAATGTTTTAATCCTTCAGGAAAGGGTCTCAAAGCTCTCTCTGCCACTGTGCCAAGATGACTGCATGGAAGAGAACCACTGCCAAGACCAGTGGCCCTCTCTGTCGTGCTCCAAAGCCTGTCTCTCCTTCCTGTGCACCTGATACAATTTTTGGTAAGTTGTGAGGGTGCTGGGTTTGTCTGCATTGAGACAAATGTGGGAAGACAGATAGAAAATGTAATTGAGAGTCTAGTTCAGATTTAAAGTGGCTGCACTGGAGATGCTTCACTCTCCCTGGAGTATCAAAGGAGCTCAGGATGTGTATGTAATCCCTTAGCTCCTTCAGGCAGCTGGGTAAAGGTAAGAGGAACTAACAGAGGCTCAAGTTAAATAGGGGAGTGAGGATTAAGGAAGAATTTATTCAAGAACCCTTGGGCAACAGTGCATGACTGTAGGATAAATATTCTTCAGCCTGACTAGAGGATCATTCTAATAACTTTATTGTAAGACTCACACATAAAATATAATGCCATACCCCTCCAGCTTTTGAATTATGAAAGGATGAGCTGGGTCCCAAGAACATGATTTCTGCAAGTAAATAGCCAGCATTTCCAGAGACCTTTTGTTAAGTAGACACAAGGGAAAAGAGAATTTCAAAAATCCTTCTGGAAGGTTGTATTGGTAAGAGATGGATTTACTTTCTTCAGCTAAACCAAACTTAGATGCAGAGAGTTAAATGATAATTGTTTTGTGACAATGAGCTTCTGGTAAGCTTGTAAACTTGTACATCTCTTTTTTTTTGGATCATCAGTAATTATAACTACTTCATACACTGGTAAAAGTTGCGTACTCTTTTAAACTGGGTTATTTAGTTAACTTAAAATTTCACTTCATCATCTGAAAATATGCTTTTCTGTGCTATTTTTACATTTTTCTCTCTAAGCAGAGATGGATGCAGTTCAGTGGGTGTGGGAGTGCCAGGAGGAGGTATAATTTCTTGTGTACATTATGATTTCCCATGTGAAGTTTGCTCAAGTTCTTCTGTGAGGGAAATTATTTGAACTATATCATTTGGGTTAATCCTTTTTTTGGCATCATGACAGGACTTTGACATTTGTGGACATCAGGTCATTAACCACCCTTACTGCCTTCTTTTTAGGGCCAGCATGCTCTCCCAGCCAGGGATGTATTGATTCCCTCCTTGGCTTTTGACAGAAGAGATCTGTATAAAACATTAACACTACATTTCTTGTCCAAAAAAAGAACCAAGTAAATTCTTCTATTTGCTATAAATAGGACAAAGAAGGAAGGTGCTTTTCTGGTGTGGGAGTGGAATGTAGATGATACCATGTCTGACCAGTTACCTCATCTCTATGCACAGGCATATGCATTATGCACATTGAGCTCTAGCCAATGCAGTGAGCTTTCTGCTCTCTATCTTCAGAGCCTTCCAGTGCTAAAAACCACCATAAAAATATCAACAAAAGCCTTCCAGCAGTGACATATATCAGGCTTCTCCCAGGCTTCTCCCAGGGAATGATGAAAGCCCTGTCATTGATGTTACGAACAACAGTAATTCCTAACACATGATGTGCACAAATCTGGACATGAAATGATCTGCAGGACGTGCCTTCAGGATGCCAGTGCCACACAGAGGAATGGATGGAGTTTTGGGCCTGGGGCCCAGAGAGAAAATCTCTTCATAATAAAGAATTTACAAGCAAGTTCATTTCTTCTATCTGGGTTTGCAGGTATGATATAGCCTCCACAGCATTTACTCACAAGTAGAAAAAAAACACTGGAAAATGCTGTCTGGAAGACAATACAGGTGGGGCCAAAGAAACGGCCTATTACTTTACAAGGGGATTATTCTCAGAGACACAAAGTTAGGTGCTCAATCTGCACTGAAATCCAATGAAACCTGAACATCTAACTCCATGGGGTTCTCTGAAAATACTGATTAGATGTTAGGTCTTTCTCTTGGCCATGCCAGAGTTAGCATGAGGGAAGTCTCTGCAGGAGATGTCTGTAAATGAGATCAGAACTCAACCATAAAACAGTGACAAAGTCATCTGGGGCACACAGAGCTGTTCTCAGTGATCAGTTTTAACTTCATTATTTCTGTGCTTATTACATTTTTTCCCCTTGTGTTGTTTCAGCTTTATTGGCAGTTTTATTTTGATTTGTATTTTATTATAATTTACTTTGCTAGTTCTCAGTCTATTTACAGAGAACAAAAGAATGTAAAACAGTAGAATAATAGTGTTTATTTTCACAAGTTTGGACTGATCAAATAACTCACGAGTCCCAAAGTGGAACTGTGCTCGAGGTAGGTTAGGTCATCTCCAGTGTGGGGAAACAAACAGAAATATCTTATTCTTTGCTATTGTTTATTGTATTTATGCCGCTTGAGAGTTTTAACGATACCACATATATAAAACATTTGTTCTTGCTTTCTGCATTATTCAGAGTTTTCTCAAGGCTCTTTGGTGCTTTTTTTCCTGGGGACACTGCGATGTTGCTGTGCTTTAGGGACTTTCTCAACTGATTGAGCAGAGAAGCTTCTGGGAATGAGCCAGAGGTGCTGAAAATAAGGTTTTGTTCTCTGAATGCTTCTATGTTTAAAAACTTCTGAGAGTTTTAACTAGTTTGCTTCAACTAATTTCCTTTATTCTTGTTCATATACACTGACAAACCTTGGTCCAGGAGAGAGAAACCAGCCAACCAAGAGTCTGATGTTGCATTCCCATCAAATCCACAATGGTTTTTTACACTGCCTCAATTTTTGACAGGAACTCCAAATGTGAATGTCTAAAGCTACGTCTGCCCACCTACACATAGTATTTCTAAAATCTAATAGTAATCATGGGTGTGTTGTTTCTTTAATTTGCAATTTAAAGCACTTTCAAGACAACTGGCAGCAGTGTTGGAAAATAAAGGCAAAGGGGGCAGCTTGTCACAAAGAGCCTCCTCTGAACCACTCACGCTGCTCACAGCTTTGGACATCCACAGATAATGTAGCTTATTAACCCAGGATTACATAAAATCACTGCCTGTTTGAAAATATAAACCTGAAAAACAAAGTTGTTCAGCAGCTGCTACTTAGGCTGTTGAATTCTACTGCTGTGACATCCAAGTGCTGGCAGCACGAATGATCAGAGTCCTAAGGCTATTTCAGCATGAGCATTTGACAACTACATAGCTGAAATTTACTGTTCATTATTCTTCTGGAAAAAAAAGAAAATCAGGCTTAAATGGAAAGCCTTTTTAAAAGTGCTGAGTTCCTAGAAGTTAACATTAATTTTCAAAGGAGCTGTTGGGTGCTCAATTGCTTTAGAATAATTACATTTCTGTCTGTGGCCTCAGCAGCCCAACTTGATGGACAGACAGTTTTATTACAGAAGGTTTAAGCACACTAAAAACTCCAAAAGAAAAAAAAGGCACCTTCTGAGTATTTTATTAAGGTCATGACTGAAAAATGCTTGTGTTTGAAGAATAAATAAGTCTCAAGAATGACCTCAAGAAGGCTGGGAGTGGCAAACAAAAGTTTTTATTTGAGGATGTCATCATTCACTCCTGTCTCCTTTTTCTCTTATTTTCTGGAAGATCCTTGGCATTGGCACTGCTGAAGAGCAGCCCACCACTCACTGCTGCTCCTACAGGCAAATGACAATGTCTGCCTGGAATCTATCCTACCTAGGGCCAGATCTCTCTATAACATATTGATCTCAGATATCATTCCTAAGGCCCCCAAAAAGTCCCAGATAGTGAATTAGCTACCAGGTGCCACAGACAATAGAGGTGCAGAGCACTACTTCAGTTCTCGGACCTCTTTGGGAATGGAGACCCATCTGATGCTGCCCCTGACCTCCCTGTGTGCAGCAGTGTGGAATCCCAGCTGCTCCCACCCTTCCCACCCATGGTCTTGGAAAGGTGATTATCACCTGCATGTTTGAAGGCTGCTGCCCCCACCTGGTAGGTAGAAATTAAGAATGTCGGAGCTATGTGGGACAGGTCATTCCTGATTGCTCAATTTTGGTAAACATTGAGACAAGAGGATGGCAGAGGAAGGACATGAACTCTAAACACAGCACTGTGACTGTAGAGCACAGGCAGCCATACCTTTTGATAGCACCAGAAAAGATTTAGGTTTGTTTGGGTGGTGTAAAGCTGCATGGTAGTGGTTTCACTCAAACAAAGGTAGGGGACTGGAGAAGGGAGTTTCAAGCACAGGAGTGCGCTGAGATACCGGATGATGCAAGACTGATTTTTGCATTCTTTCCAGAACTACAGAAAGCACTTTCCTGGAAAGCAGGAGAGCAGTGAAGGAGCAGCAGGGTCACCGTTTCTGTTTTGGGCTGCTCTTGGGATGGTGTGTCCACATACACTGCCTCTCAGTCCTTCTGTAGTGAAACCAGTGGCTTAATTTAGCCTTTAATGACCAATTCCATCACCTGATTTAGAAAGAAATAACTGTCTCCAGGAACAGCAACACCATAGGCTAAATACAGCTGAAGTACAATTCAGCTGATGCCAGTAGCATGGATATGGCTCAGTATGTCATCTCTTGGTTTGGCCCACAGAGTCAGTGTGGTGAATGCTATGATTTTGTTTTCTCAGTATAATCCTTTGTACCTCTGCAAGAAAGGCTGCAACATTTACGTCTGAAAAAAAAAAAATCTGTATTTGTATAAACATGGGGATATTATTATGTGTATTAAAGTGTTCACAGGGTATTATCCCACAGTCCATCCCATATTTAGTTTGGACATTACTACATCTTGGAAAATGGGAAAACTTCCAGATAATTCCTTTACCTTGAAATATCAGCAAACATAAGGGTATTTTGAGCTTATCCTCTGCTAAAAATTTAACAAGAAGTATTCATGGTTGCAAGCCAGAAGAGAATCTCTCTTCAGATAATGCAAAATGGGTTAAGTTAAAAGCATGAGTACTTTCAGACACAAAAGTGAAAAGTAGTTCTTAGAGGGTCCTTTTTCTCTTGGAGGAAAGTAAATGTATTCAATTAATAGCCATTCACTCCCATTCAATATAGCCATTTCATGTATTAGTGATGATTGTGGTTTATTTCTAAAGTAACTAATAATATATTGTACCTATCATTTGTCCTGGATTTTGAGAAGGAATGGAGATTGGAGCAATACCTCCAAGTTCCTATGCAGTTTACTGAAGGAAGAATATATCTACATGTACACATTGTCACTACTGACCTGAGGAGAAGAATGAATTTAATCCCTAGCCTTTTTAGTAGCAGAATGTTTTTCAGTCTGGATTTCATAAATTTTATGATGGAGGCATGAGACAATTGCACAGATGGCAGGAGAACAAACTGAGGGATAATAACAAGGAGAGTGGAAGAATAAGAAAAGCACGAAAAAGTGAGTAAAACAAAACCCTACTGGTGGAAAGAGCAATTCTTATCAGACAAGAGAAGTTACTTCCAGAACTGAAATGCAGACACTGAAAAAGACATGAGGAGCAGGGAAAAGTTGGATCCCTTGTCCCAAGGGAGAAAACAAATACCAGAAAAAAAGCACACAAGCTGGAAAGCAACAGGAGGGAATGGAGAGGGCAAAGCATAACATTTCTTCCAAGTTAAAATGTTTCCAGATTGTTCTGATATTTAAAAATATTTAGAAATAAGATTTCCCAGATCCCAATGCATTTGGAAGGCAAAGCCTTCTGAAATGTCAAGTCCCTGAGTTGGCTTTTTTCCTCAGCTTATTTTTTTTCTGTCTGATTTTTTTCTAATTATTTAAATGCCCTGCCTTGGATTCCTGGCTAGGCCACTTTCTAACAGTGATAACTGCTCAGTGTGAAGGCAAGAGAAAAATCTTCACACTTCCAATTACTCTCATGGGATGAGATATGTGATTTATTTGTAGATACCAGACTTAGCAGACGCTGAAGATAGCAGCAGAGAATGCTCCAGACTGTGAGACCCACTAAAAACTGAAAAGGGACTACTTCATTCAGCATCTGCTACCCAAGCCATCTGCCTCCCTAATATAATCAGTTATCATCTGGATGGGTAAACTAAAGGATTGCAGTGCTGTCCATCAGTTAAGGTACCTTGCTAAAGAATGAGTCTGGCCAGGGGCTTGTACTGAAAGCTGCAGTTTGTTAATATGGTCAGCAGGAACAAAGTCTCAATGCAGTGAGATGCTGCCACATTGCTCCCTTCTGACACAAAGCATGGAGCCCAGGATATCATTGCTGTCGTAGTCTAGTAATGCTCATATTTTTGTCAGCATTCATTTTTATCCAGACACATTGGTATATTTGACTCTGCTACATCAACAAGAACCAAGCTGAGCAGTCTCAACTCCCTCACCACTCATGTTGCTTAGCAATTAGCTCTTTCCCAGGCTTTGGTTTCAGTACTGCTCTGGATAATTCTCTCCAAGGCACCTGGGTATGACAAGGCAAGCTCTGTACAGTGTGTGCAGCATCACCTGGATTTGTGCCACAGGATTCACCACTAGTGTTTGTTATAGACACACCCTGCTATTCCCAGCATAGAGCCTTGTTCCTGCAACCAGGAGCATTTCTGAAAACCCTGGGTACTTATGGGGCAAAAGTAAAGGTCTTCAATGGCTTATTATAATTCATGAGAATCCATCCTTTTCTGAGACTTTTTTGTCCCTATTCCAGACAAGGGTAGGTTTCCCAGGACAGAATAGCCTGGGGTGGCATCCACTGCCATTTGGACCATCAGTGGGTTTTCCCATGTGGCTTCACCCCCAGGGCTTCTTCTCAGACTATTGCAACCCCATGGAAATGGGCCTGGAGCAAGGTCAGGACTGTGCTGCTTTCTTTATCATCAGAGTCTGCCTCAGCTGACCCAAAAGGAGACGCACAAAAGCCTCCAGTTTTGAGCAGGTAACTTTTCAACCATATCAGGGATACTGCAGAAATGAACAAAGTATCTTGTTGGCTCCTTCTCTGTCAGTTTTGCTTAACTTGAGCTGGGCAAGTGGTCCCAAAATAAGAACTGTCTGCAAAAACATGTGCTAGATGTGAAATCATGAGCTTGTGCAATTACTATTGTATGTGCCATAGCTCTCTGCCTACAAACACAAGGCAGCAAGCAAGCCTGAAGCCCAGAGTATTATCAAAACCAAAACATGAAAGCAAAGAGAGCCAGAATCTATAACTTAGGCAATAATTGCCTTTTCTGCCCACAAGCAGTGTTTTACAGAGTACTACAAAAACAGCAAGCGAGGCACTAGGTCCAAGCCAAAGTCCAGACAACGCTGCAGCAGGTTATATTGCCAAGGCTGCTTTCCTGCAAGGGTCAGCACACAGCAATATTCACTCCCTGAGGCAGCAATATTTACTCCCTGAGCACTCCCTCACACAGCCACAGCTGCAGGGTAGCTGTACCCTGGCACTAAAGCTGAACTTAGTTATCTCTAGGGCTTTCTACTAGATTTTAAATCCTAACTGCCATAGACAGAGTTCTACCTGAAGTTCAGCCTGAAGAGGGTTGCTTGGTCAGATATGCTTGACTGAAATAGCATAATTAAACTATTTAGGCTGAAGATCTCTTATTGCAGATTTGTTGTGAGTCTGCAAATAGTCTCCCAGCAGCCAGTGAACGATCCAACCTACCCATGCTAAAATTGAAATATGAGTATGTTCTGGCACACACACAGAAAACTCCTTTGCAAAGGAGTTAGCAAAATCAGTGACAAATTTGCTCTATCTTTTTAGGAGTGATACAGGATGGTATCAAGTCTGATCAGCAAAGTGAACTTTTCAACAGGACTGTTTGGAGCCAGACTGCAAGATAATGGAATTTTCTTGCTGTAGATCTGTTCTAAGTTTGCATTTGAATTCAGATTAGTTTGTTGATCTTCCTTCCTAGGGCTTCAGGATGTATGTTCCACCTAGGTCTTGAAACTTACTGACTTGACGTTGGCACAGGAGATACAGAGTGTACTTGTACCATCAGGACAGAGTGTTTGTGAATTGTTATTTAACAGTGACACAAGTAAAATCCTCAGGTCCTGATACACACTGTCCCTTTTGCCTCTAAATTAGCAAAATTTCAAGCTGGATCCAGATGCCAGTTTTGCAATTGAGCTGTAACTGTGTCATCAGTCATTGCCTTCATGGTTTTGTAAAAACTCCATCGTGTCCAAAGGTGATTAGGGGACTGAAGCATCTTTCATATGAGGAAATGCTGAGGGACCTGGGGCTCTTTAGCCTGGAGAAAACTGAGAGGGGACCTCACCAATATGTGTCAGTATCTGAAGGAAGGGTGTCAAGAGGATGGAGCCAGGCTCTTGTAGGTGGTGCCAAGCAAGAGGACAGGAGGCAAGGGACAGAAACTGATGCACAGGAAGTTCCACTTGAAGATGAGGATGAACTTCTTTACTGTGGCTGCCAGAGAGGTTGTGGAGTCTCCCTCACTTTGGAGAAACTCAAAAGCTGCCTGGATACAATCCTGAGTGAAGTGCTTTAGGGGGTGCTGCTTAAGAAGGCAGCTTAGATGAGGTGACCTCCAGTGGTCCCTTTAAACCTGAATTGATCATCTCCCTGGCCGGCCATCCTGGCATTGGGAGCCGCTCCCTGGACACAGGGCACACTCAGGACTGTGTGTGTGTGTGCATGTGTGCATTTTTTCACTTTTCTGGTATCACTGTGTTCATAATTAAAGAATTTCTTTTTAGGAAGTCTTTGCACTTAATGCACAGTACTCACGCACAGGCCAGTCTATTTCCCAGAAGTTTACAGAACTCTCCAGTCAGCCTGCAAACACTCCGAACCACAGGAGTCAGACGTTTAAGTGTGTGAGGAGGCCACACCAATTAGGACAGGAAACAGAGTGTTTGACATTATCCAGGGGCTCAGGAAAAGCGGGATGGCACGAAAACCAGACGGAACAGGGCTGCAGGGTGGAGTGGGCTGAAGATGTCCCTGCAAACCGGAGATGACCTTTAATTCTGAGCGCAGCGTAGACTCCTTGCCTTGCACCGAAACCTCCCACCTCCACGATGGGAGCCAGCCGAGTCGTGCGAGCGGCTCTCGCCGCAGACATCCCGAAACCCGGTCGGTGTTGAGCACACCAGGTACAGAAACAGGCACGTGACGGGTGCGCGACGGGGCACGGGACACACACAGAGGGGACACACACACACACAGGTGACAGGCATACGGGTGACACACATATATATATACACACACGCACGCACACAGGGGACACACACGGTGGGGACACGCAGACACGCACACAGAGGACACGCGCGCCCTCACGGTGGCCGCGCGCCACCCCCGGCGCCCCCCCCGCCCCGCGGCTCGCGCCACCCCCGCTCCCCGGCGGCCGCGGATTGGCTGCGGGCCTCACGCGAGCGGCGCGCGCGCCGGGCGGGGGGCGTGGGAAGAGCGGCCGTGCCCGCGAGTAACCCCGGCGCGCGCAGCGCCCCGCGCGACCTCTTCCCCCCGGCCCCGGCGGTGACGCGGCGGCCGCGCGCGCCCCGCGCCCCCCACCGCTCCCTCCCCTCCCCGCCGCGCGCGCTGCAAAGATGGCGGCACTGAGCAAGTCCATCCCCCACAGCTGCTACGAGATCGGGCACACCTGGCACCCGCAGTGCTCCTGGGCTGTGCTGCACGTCACCCAGAGCGCCCTGGCAGAGTCCCTCCGCATCTACGGCACCCTCTACCTGGTGGGTGTGGGGGGGTGTGTGTGTATGTATGTGCGGCAGCCCGGCCTGAGGAGGAGCCTGGCCTGAGAGGACAAGGGCAGGAGGGGTGTCAGAGAGCCTGGCCTTGGTTTTAGGTGGATATCAGGGGGCTATAAAGGACGCGGTGGGAGCCTGAGCGGAGGGGGAAGGGCATAGAGGTGTTTTTGGGGAGGGCACAAGCGGTGCCATGGCGATGGGAGTCTGGCTTGGGGTGGCGGGGAAGGACGTAAGGCATGTTAAGGAAGGGAGGCTCGTCTGGGGTGGGGGGAGAGTGTTATGGTCGGAGGCAAAGGGAAAGAGACAAGGGGCGGCGTGACCCTGGAGTGAAGGGGAAGAATTGCGAATAGTATGTTTTGGTGTGGAGTCTGGTGCTGGGGAGGAGAGGGTTGGTGGTGGAGCCGCTTGGTTTAAGGGCTGGAGGGGTGTGTGGTGGGGAGAGCCTGGTGTTTGATGGAGGAAAGGCATGACAGGGAGAATATGTTGTATCTGGGCCAAGTAGGGCAGAGGAAAGACATAGGGGGTGGTGGCGTCTGGAGGCATAGCATACTGTGAGAGGGTTGGTGCAGGTGGGTTGAAGGACATGGGCACAGCCTGAACATCGTATTTTTGTCATCTTCCAATACCTATGATATCTGAATAAAAAGCCTTGGCGTTTGCCTTGGAGGCTAGCATTGTGTCTTTGACGGTAGCAAGTGTAATGCACGTGTGTTGGTGACAGCTTCCTAATCAGTGCCTTAAGATCAAGGAGATTCCATTGCATAATGAAGCAAGACTAAAAAAATGCATCGAGGCTAAAGGAGTCTGAGTATTCCCAGAGTATCCTACAGGTGAGGTATCTTAGCGTGAGTGTGCAATTAGACTTGGTTATATCACCTCAGTTGCAGCTGGCACGTTTCCAGCAAATTAGGGCGTAGATAGAAGAGCTGGGATGTGTTTGCATCATCTGTGTAAACATATCCTGAAAGCCAATCTGAGTTGGAATCGCTGCAGGTGAGCGCTTCTGTCCCCACCTCCCTGCTTCTCCAGCAGTGCTGCCGGGGGATTGAGGAGCGAGCTGGCCACAGAGCTGCCCCCCAGCTAACTTGACAGAAGGAAGCACAAGTCATTGGTGGTGCAACAAAATTTTCGAGCTGTGTAATAAAGGGAAGAAGAGGAGTGGGATGGCAGCATCCTGACATAATTCAGTTAAGCTCCCATTGAATGGTTTCTTGAGTGAAAATTGTGATGACATCCATTTATATGATAAAATAGTAACTGGTAGCAGTGTGAACCTAAGGAGTTGTCATGTCTGACAGTGAACATTTTCACTCTGAAGACACACCAAAAGAAATGTCCCAAGGTGACAGACAGGAATGGCAGCTGTTGGTGGGAGCATACAGCGAGCTGCATCATGAAACCAATACAGAGGACATTCTCTCTTCTCCTCTTCCTTTTTCCTGTACTATTTTCTTTGAATCTGTTCGGATTGGTTTGCTCTGTAGGAACATAAATACTTATTTAAGTACCAGCAGAGCATGGTTTTGAAGTGAGCCATGAGAGGTATACTGGTGATCTTTCAGGTCTGGCTAAAGAGAAAGCAGCTTAAAGGGTTCTGTAATTAAATCAAAACTCCCCAACAGCCAAACCTGGTCAAGAGATTTTCTGCTCATAGCTCTGTTATGGTTCAGTCAGTTGTGCAGTCACAAGTTAGGGGGAAAGCTTTTTTTTTCTTTGAAGAGGAAAACCTAAAGATGCAAAATATTTTCCTCCTCTGTTTTGTATTGTGACCCAATGCACATGTACATCTTGTCACAAACCCAGAGTGAGGTGGGAACTTTCTCAGCCAATGTCCTGCTGAATTGTAAAACCTCTGCCTCACTTTTTACACTGCCTTCTTTGCAGTTTAGTTTAGTTTCTCTTAGTTTTTGTTGATAGTGTTTAACTTGACCTGCCAGGGTAATCTTAAGCTGAGCTGCTCTCAGATCTTGCTGCTGTCTAAAGAAAGAGGAAGCACTTGCCAGTCTCTGCTCCCAGACACATAACTGTACTTTTTCTTAGTGTGATTCTGGACCATGGGATCTCCATGAGCTAACCCAGAAGCGGTTACTTACACTGGTTTTAGCTCGGGTGATTTTCAGGTACAGCAATGAATTGAACTGGATTATTAAGCAGGGTTTGGTGACCACCAGAACCAGTGTAAGGTAAAGAGGAAAAGGGTGCAGCGTGGACTGCAGAGGAGGAAGCAGAAGCTTTGCACATGAAGTAGCTTGGCAGGGAATGAGCAGTCTTGAATTAAGAGAGTCATCACAAAATTCATACTTTGCTGGACTCATAGTTGTACTTGAAAACCTTTTATTTGTAAATGAAATACCACAGTTGGACAGCAGAAATGTTCAGGTTCACATAAGGGGATGGATTTATGTCATTTTGTCTTCATAGTTACATCTGTGTGTGTTCTGAATGTTTCTGGTAGTACTTAGTCCCGGTCCTTTGTAGAGCTCAGTGACAAAAAATGCACTTCATTTTTCTTTGTCAAGCCTGTAAAATGGCTTCTGATTGTTCCTCCTGTTGCTACAAGCTATTAACTAAGGAAAGAAGATGAAAGAATTTCCTTTCACAAAAGCTTGTGTAGAAATGAATGAGAATGAATAGATGAGAATTAAAAAAACAGAGGTTGTTCTCTGAGAGAGCATAGTTAGGGACAGTTACAATCCAGAGTCCAAACTCATAACAGCTTCACCCCACATCTCTTAAATGCTTTGTTTCTCTTTGGTCTGTGGGATACTGATGGTGTTAGTGAAATATTGGCTGTTAGTAAATGACTGCATAGAGTCTTTGCTTTTAAGTGCTCTGCTGTACTCTGTTTAGCTGTTGTTTTTTTTCCTTCTCTTTTTAGCAGTTGTGATGGAGTATTTTTTTGGTTGGAAAAAATATAGCCTTGAGACACCATACTTGCACTGTCTTTAGTTTTGCTCCAGTACAAATGGAATTGCTTTAGTGAAAATAGGCTTCACATCTAAATTGAATTGTCCCTCCCCATATGAGTGGCTGACAGGAATGCCTGTTTTGTAATTAAGGCTGCTTATGTTTTCACAAACCAGATGTCCCCATATGCAAGTTTTATGAGACCCACTTTAAAAAAAAGGGGGTTTAGCATCTATACCGGCAGAAGAACCACTAAACAGTCTTTCATAAACCTTGTAATCATATTTTTTGGAAGCTATTTGCCTTGAAATCTTGAAACTTCAGTGAAGAAGTCCTTCCTCAGATTTGCTGTTACTTTCTTCCATCTATAATTTGTTTTTAGATTAGTCAAAGGTAAACAAAATGGGAAATTGTCATCTTGTGTTTTCAAAGCTGAAGAGGTCAGACTTCTAGAAATTCACAAAGGTAGGGAGAAGAGAATAATTTAACAGGGAAGTTGCATGAAGTTGGGAAGAGGCTGGAATACTGGCTTTGAGTTGTGTCAGCTTCCATTTCCCATGGTTCTAATAATTTCACATGGGTAAAGTGCTGTTCATCACATGCATTAGAGCAAAGTCCTCTGTTTCCTGAGGATTTGTATGTTTTAGACATTTGTTTGCTGATGGTGTACAGCAGATATAGGTGCTTAGTTATTTTTATGAAGTCTTTGTACTGTATCAAATAATCTGATCAGGTAATATTTTCACCTAGTCTAAATAAGGTAAAAAATGTTGTTTGCTACTTTGTAGTAGCAGTTCTAGAAGTCATTCTTCTAACCTTATTCCTGTGGGATGGCAAGAGTCAGTCATGCCATTAATCTTTCCTTTCTCTTAGTCTGATTATCTACTCTCTAAACCTAGTTTAAGGCAGGCTCCCTCCCTCACTTTCCAACCTGAGTACTGTCCTGCCCCTTTCCCTTTCAAACACAGGTCTTGCTCTCCCCACCTGCATCTCCTGCCCTTCCTTTCCTGCACCAACCCCTTCCTCCCGTGTCTGCTGCCTTTCTTTCCTGCTGCTGAAGGGCACAGCCAGAGCACGGCTTGAGCCCTGGCCCAAGCTGATCTTGGCTTACTCCTGGCTCTGACTCCAGACACCTCTCCCACACAGATCTGCTGGCATAGAGGAGAGGAGCAGCAGGCCTAGTGCAGTGTGGGTGCCAGCAGCTCTGTTTCAGATGCCCTCTGCACTCAGGGATGGTTTAGAACAGATGTAATCAGGGTCTTCTGCTGCAGTACAGATTTTAATGATCTTCAGCACTTGCTCTATTTTATTGGGTTTTTTTCTTTCTTCTCATACTCTTTTCATGCTAACTTTCTTACTTTTGATTCTCATTTTGGTTTCACTTCTAGTATTTCTTCGTACATGTGCTATATCTTCTTCTTCCTGTGCCTACAATAACCTTCAGGTTCTTGGATGCCAATTGCTTCTTTCCCTTTCTGTCTCAGAAGGGTTTTTTTCCTACTTAGGATTCCAGTGCTGTTGTTTTCCTGAGCCCTGTTTGACCCATCAATATCTGTACTCTGTATCTTAATTTCCTTTCTTTATTCTGTAACCCCTCTAGGAATAGGATAGCATTGTATATCATAGTGTCAGAGACACAAGTGCTATCAGCTACTGTAAGGTGTTTTTTTCTTCCTCTACAATATGAATGGGAGAGACATTGGTAGGAGTAAAGCATGGGCAAGGGAGCTACAGTGAAAGCATCATGTGGCAGCTGGCAGGACACTTCACAGGTAAATCACTGTTTGACTGGAGGCAACAACACCAAGAACAACTCTATTGTGCTTATTAATTATTTTGAAAATGTTTGTAGATAAGTCAGAATCACCAGCCAAAGATCAAGGTGAAGTGTGAGTCTCATATCACTCTCCTGGCTGTATGTACATTGCTTAGGATTGGGTCAGAGGTTGTTCCAAAGGATAGATGGTGCACGTTGGCTGTGCTGCTACTGATTCAGACTGGCTTTGCATGCATCTTCCCTTGGGAGAGCTGTTTGAACTGATCCTGAGCAAAGGCAGGGAGCCAGCTTACACTAAAGTGGATCCTCTCTTATCTGCCAGCACAGATAGAGCTGTTATATATCACCTTTCTGAGGTGTGCAAGAAGGCTGTACTGCCCAGATTGTATTCTAAAATACTCTAGAATTGCCATGTATATAAAATGTGATTTTTCCCTGTTTGTGCTGCAAGCCATGGTGTGTTTAGAAGCAGGGTGGGGAGACTAGGGAGGATGATAGTGTTACAGTGGAATATGCTTCTGGATCCCAGGTTGGATCTCTGGGTTAGGCTGTCAGTAACCAGTGTTCTGTCCCATCCAGTACCTAGAGTTACTGTGATGATGGCCTGTAATTGCCTAGTCTTGGATATCTGTTCAACTTTGAACTGTGCAGTGTCCTGGGTATCTCTGCTATGTTATGAATGACATGTAGGTTACTGTCTTCTTGCCTTTTAGATTCTTCTGGAAGCTGGGTTAAAGATGACTAAAATTAGCCTAAATATTACTTAAGTAAGAATCTGTGACTTCTTCATTCCAGGCTGTGGTCGTTCCACTATATTCAGGTGGCTTTCTTTCATAAATTGAAAAGAAACAAAAATAGTCTTTTGCTGAGATGCTGAGAATTTAGAAAGAATCATATTATGAATTCCAGGGAACTGAAAAATTTATGCTCAAAGATGCAAGGGGTAGCCAGGAACCTGTACAATGTTGGAAATCAGGCAAAGTCTCAGCCTTTACTGACTGAGCAAAGATCTTGGTAAAGACACTACAGATACTGAGAACTAGCAGGGATTGTTTATCAAGGGATAAATCTGTTCTCTTAGGTTGGTACAGCTTCATAGTAGAGAACAAGAATTTCAGGGTAGGAGGACAATCTTTGAAAATTATGCTGAGTTAGACATTTTAAGGGGAATGAAATATAGTCTCCAACTCATTTCAGTAGAAGGAAAACAAATAATAGAGATAAGTTGTCATGGAATGAGAGTGATTCCAGGCTTGAAGGTAATTTAAATGTCATTTAAAGAATGCATGAATATTCTGTTTGTTTATTTATTTTTTTTAAAAGGTTGGATAATATGGAAAATTTTAAATAATCCAAATCAAAACAACTCAAGTCACCACTGAGGCCGATTCTTATATAAAATCTCACATGAGGCAGGGCAACTCAGTGAGCAGAGGCACATATTCTTCTTCCTCAGAGTGTTGCAGGACCTGAGTTGTGAAATTAAACCATCTGGAAGCCAGGTTTTGTAATCAGTGAAATCAGGAATGGACGAGCTAATTGAGGAAAAACAAATCTGAGTGTTCAGAGGACGCATGAGAAACAAATTGCTTATTTGAGCAAGTGTCTTTCAAAACCCAAGTGTTACCTGAGGGCATTTTGAGATTCAGTTACTCCAAAGCACTTAAAAACAATTTTTATAAAATGTAGGAGTAACACTGTTGTAAAATTTGTAAAAAAGTTGCAAAGGGTTCTAAAAGAACATGTAAATAATTGAATATAATTATGAAAGAAATCTGACATGTATTTGTAGCTCTGCCTGCCATTTGAGTAATCTGAGGTATTAACTGTTTTATATATTGGGAGTTGCTTTGCTTTTAGCATGTGACTTAATTTATAAATTTTTCCTTGGGTTTTTAATGACTTGCAGCATATGGATTATATAAACTTTGTGCACAGTTGTATTGGTAATCTCTAAATTTGCATTTTAAATGTGCCTCAGCATGCCAGATAGTTGTGCTTATAAATGCTATTGAACTCTGCTTTCCTAAAGATTTGCCCAAGTGTCTGCGTATTTCTATAGGGTTTTAAGTTTTTTTTCCTCTTTTCATTTTCTTTTCCTCTTTTTCTTTATTAAAAGTTTGTTATGATGTTATGATGTGGATTTCAGCTGGATGTTGTGAAGAAATGAGAGATGGTAGTGCTTGTTTCCATTTTCCATCAGTTGGTGTAGTACGTGTTGTCTAATTCCACCAAATTTTGGTGGAGGGGTAGTCCTTGAAGTCACACACTTTGTACAAACTTGTGGTTAGGGAGGGAGGATGGAAGAGGGAGAGACAAAAGTGTTGTACACACGACAGCAGAATTGGCAGAAAGCCTCTGGTATTTTTAGCTTGCTGTGTAACCTGTCTGACTGTACGTTGGTCAGCCAATTAATACATTCATTAAATCAAACCATCCTTTGTGTGCAGTGCCTCTTGTGGAATCTCTAGTTCAGGGATATAGGTGAGGATTGAGGATACTGGAGGTGAACCTGAGGTTATTGTGGTTGGATGATGAATACTTGTAGGTGTTACATCATGAAAATAATCAGGCCTGGTGGTGCCTCAAATCATGCTTGGGTTTGAGTCTCATGTTCCTTTTCTGCTGCAACATCAATAGCCTAGCTCAAGTCTTGCAGTAGACTATGTAGCTGCAGTTTAGCAATGGTGTTGGAATTGCATATATTATTTCTGTGATTAGGACACAATAAATAAATAATGATTTTTTTAGATCTATGGGGCTTAGCATTTGTGTATAAACACTAAATTAAAAAAGGAAAAGGACTTGAGTAATGGTATTGTACAAACTGAGGTATCCTGAAACCAGTGGCTTGGTTTTTTTATAATTGCATTTTTGATGTTGGAGAGTCTAAATGCAGTTATGTGAATTCTGTAATTAATGCTAGGAAATATTTTTTCTGTCTATTTCTTTATTAATACTGACCAGGCTTTTTTTTCAATGCATATGTTAGCATCTTCATGGAGGTTATTAATTTGCCAAGGAAGTACCTACTGGATGTCCTGATGTTCTCTTCTTCCATTCTTTCTGCTGCTGACATCCCCTGCTATGTCTTGACCAGTGCATTTATTGTAAGAATTTAGTTTTCATCACAATGTCCTCCCAGCTGACTTGAGTGAAGCATGTCCCAGTGGGAGCCATGCAGTGCTGCATTGACAACAGATTTCATAATCTTTCTGTACTTTAATAATACTTTTCTGAAATGTGTGGAACTGATAGGGACAGCAAAATGGTATCCAGAAATATATCTGGTATTTTTTCTGTGTAATCACATCACTGGTAGAAGAAGAGCTCTACAGTCTGCTCTTGCCTGCTTTCAGCCCTGCACAGTATTTAGCTTTGTTGATGTCTGTAAAGCAGGTAGAAAATTTAAGCTTTTATAAGCTTCTTGCTGTTATTTTTTTTTTTTTTTTTTTTTTTGTGGGTTTTTTTTTGTGGGTGTAAAGCTCTATTCTCTCACACATATTTATCTTTCAATTAACGCGAGCAATTTTTTTTTGAATGGTTTGTGTGTTATTGCTTTTGCTTTTTTCTGTTTTTCCTTTGGGAGTAGGATAGTAAAGAGAATGGAAAGCATAAATTTACATTAATCCAAAACTTGCTGGAGACATTACAGAAATAAATTTTTAATTTGATTTGACATTAATTTCTAAGATACTAATCTTTCCATATTGCACTTCTTACACTTTGGTCTGAGGGAGCAAGGCTTCACAGTTATAAGGGCTGTGTTCTTGAAATAAAAAAAAAAAAAAAAGTTATTTTGTTCCAGTGTTCAGGTCTTTCCTACATTATATTAGAAATAGCTGAGTGTGTAGCATCTAGTTATCCGGCATTTAGACTACATTATGACTTTCCTTCAGCAGAAAGATTATCTGGATTGCATTATTGCCTAATCCATTATGCTTGAAGCAGTCTTGACACTTGATTAAGTAATGTGTAAATCTGTTTTCAGAGGTCTGTTCATGCATGGATTTCTTCTTAATCCTTAGTTCAAGCTTCATTTTGGAAATAAGATTTTGGCAGTACTTACCCGTGGTTAGTTGTAGTAGAATCCTCAGCCCATCTCTGATTCTGAAACATCTACTTGCTATTCAGTGGGCAGTGTTTAGGAAGAATATCTCCCTCTCACAAACCAAGACTTTCAGATATATTGACAGTATGGATTTGATAGGATGTCTTTCTTTCTCCTCGTCAGCACTAACAGTATGAAGCTTGCTCTGTTTGGAATTTCTTTAAGCGTTGACCAAAAACTCCAGCCCGTTTTGAAACTCCCCAAGAGATCAGGGCAGCAGATAAAGAAAATAATGCTAATAAGAATGAAAAAAGGATAGAATCTGTCTCGTGGTGCCCTCAAAGCATACTTCCATGGAGTTGAAAGAGTACACAGGCTGAATGGACCTTGAGAGGCCCTGAGGTTGCTTGAGGACATTTCTAGTTAGCTTTCAAGGGTCTCCAGGGCACGAGCATCCACAATCATTTTTGGCAACCTCCTCCAATATTCAGCCACCCTCATATAAAAACTTTTTTCTTTTGGTCTAGCCAGAGTTTCCTGTACTTGAGCTTGTCTGTTGCCACTTGCCTTAGCCCTGGGTACCTCTGAGACAAGTTTGGTTTGCTGCATCTTCCTGTTAGCTAATTGTAGACAAAAAAAAGCTTGAGGAGCTTTAGTGTTTGAGCCATAAATAAGCTATTTGTAATACCTGGGACATACATTAAACTGAGCAAAAGAAGGTTTATTTTTTAGATTGAGCCTGTTTTCTGCCATAGGCAGTTTTTTAGATAATATGGCAATTCTATAAAATATGTCAGGAATGTGTTATTCTGCCAGCAGATGGTGAACATTTTTTGAGGACTTGCAGTTATTCAGTTAGAGTAGAAAACCTTTAAAAAACCATCACTACTTCACAGACACTGTGTAAAGCATGTATTTGAATTACTTTAGTGGTATTCTGATGATAATTATGTGGTTGTCCAGTTGTCCTGAAGACAAAACTCTGTAGATGAATGACATCTTAAAAGTTTTGATATCTGGCAGGCAATGTTTCTGACAATTATAGCCAACAGTAACAAGGTAATAAAATTCCTCCTATACTTCCCATTTCATATTGCTTGATGTATTTCCTGGTATAAATATTGTAACGGCTGGAACAAGTTCAAAGGAAATCTTTGTGGTGTTGTTCATAAATTTTAAGAGGCTTTGCTTTACTACTTAAGTGGACGTGCTTCATTTTATGTTTTTCTTTTTCTTTACAATGTGCAAAAAGTGCCTATCTAAATTAAAGTTTGTCCCCCATTTTTTTTCTTGCCTTTTCCCTCAGGTTGCAGCTATTCTCAGGAAACGAAAACTTGACTATTATTTGTACAAACTGCTACCTGAGATCTTGCAGTCGACTTCATTTCTGACAGCAAATGGGACCTTGTATATTGCTTGCTTTTGCATTCTAAGGTTGGTATGCTATCCTAAAAATGAAACCTAGTAAAGCTATTTTTGTGCAGCTTTTCAGTTTGTATAATAATTTTTCTCTTTTTATAATAGGCTTGTTTGTAATGTTTTGAAATAAGAAAAGTTACAGCAATCATCTTGATTTCTGGTTTTACCATTTGAATATGAAACTTCACTTTTTGAAAATTACTTTATTCTCATTTCTGTAATCTTTTAAATGAGTAGACAAGTTAAGGTATCCACTTTGCTGCTTTTTCTCAGTTTTACGTATTCAAAATACATTGTTGCAGGAAATTCAAATAGCTTCTAGAGGGGAAATAAAAAGGCTTAGTCTTTCTTTCCTAGAAATAATTGATTTAATTTGGTATTGGTTTCTATTTTCTTGATGCAGAGACTGTGATAACTTTTAATTATACTGAACTTTATTCAGCCATCCAAGTTTGTACATTTCCTTATGGTCATGAATGAAGAAAATCCCAGTATAGCCTCTGTGATTCTGTAAGATACAGACTCAATCTCAAAAGTGATCATAAAAGGCACCTCTGTATTGTGTTTCCAGCATATATTTGAAATTAATATCAGGTTAGTTAAAAATTAAAAGTTGCTTTTTGTTAATATGATTATGCATTTATTATAAGAGATGTTACACAGACATGTAAAGCCTACAGTAACTATGAATGTTTGAAAGTTAACTGTCAGCATGCTTGCCAGTCTCTCTAAAAGATAAACCTCTTATGCCCTACTTCTAAATCTGTTTAGAGGCCTCTAAATTTACCTTCAAAGCTAAAGGAGAAGGCAGAGAAGAGGAGCTGACTGAGGAGCCATGGAATGCTTTTCAAGTAAATAGTTCTCAAAGTTCAAAGTGAATCTATAAGTAATAAGCACTAAAGAATATGATGTTTTCTAGCAATCTAAATTGTATTAGTATAGATTTATTTTTATTCCACTAAAATGCAGAGTGATTTTCCTTATTCTGCCATGTATTTGCCTGTAAATCTGCAGTGCTTTACTCCAGTGCTGTAGTTAAATGTTATTCTCTAAATTTAGCTGGTATGGTTTTAAGTTGTATGGTCTTCAGCAGTTCCTCTTGCAGAGGATGTTAGCCATCCAGCAGATTTGTGACTGTGCTGTCAGGGGAGTTGGTAGGAGATTAATGTCTTACTCTGGAGCCAGCTGGCATGGCATTGCTTTCACCTATGTGGGGCATAGCTGCCTAAAGCTGTTCTGACCTCCAGAGTCTCCTCGAAGCATTGTTTGGGTTGACCTAGGTCAGAACCATGCAAAGGACCATTCCAGTGATTAAAGGTGACAAGGGACACATGTAAGTGCTTACCCTGCCATTCATACAGCTGTGCTGCACAGTAACCAGCCAGCATCTTGGAAGGTGTCCGTGCTTTTTCTGTTGCAAAGAGATGCCTGAGGAGTCAACAGCTGCAGCAGGATCCTTGCTGGCAGAGTTCCTGCACACTGCCCACCACCTGCAATTGCAGGACTCAAAACTAAAAAGTTATTGGCTAGAGTGTTGATTGAAACTGGTGAGCTGAAATCACTAATGGAGGCAAACAAATGTTTAAGGCAGCCATGGTAATGGTGCCTCTTGAAGTACATGAGTGTCCAGTTACAGTGAGAATTTTGTGGCTTTTTTGTCCAAAATTCAGAACCTCAGCAATTAAGTGATTAGGAAATGTAAGAGCTTTAACTGACATTTCAGAAAACAATGGATAACATGATTGTCAGAGAAGAAATACTTTCCAAGCTTGTATCCTTTGAAGAACGAGTACATATCTGGTGATGATCTACTTGGTGCATTTTCCATAAATTCCCTGGTGCCTTTGACAGGAGTGCTTGCTAGGACTCATCAAGAAGAAAGGTCCTTTGTCTTCCAGGAATTAGTAAATGATTTGCAAGTAGTTTATATATAGGAAAAAAACCAAGGCATAAATAATTGGTTTACAAAGTAGAAAGAAGTTGCCAGTGAAGTTCCTGATATGTCTTTTGTTTTGGATATACCTAAGGAATCTGGAAAAGGGGCTGAAAACTAGTATGAGAGATTGTATAAGATTATTGGGTACAGGAATCTCATCCATTTAAGAAAGATCTATTCATCAAAATCACTTATTAAATTTGATAGAGAAAAGTGCAAAGAGAAAATGCAGCTGTGTCCTTACTCAGGGATGGGCTTTAAACTAGCTGCTGTTTCTCAGGAAGGTGCTTGAGGATCATTATGGGTAGATTCTTTGAATGAGTCACTTCAGCACTTGAATCTGGTCAAGGACCTGAGTGAGTGGTGTTGGGAGAAAAAATGAGACCGTACCAGAAGCTGAATGATTACATGACACCTTTACAAGCTGAGCTCTGTATGCTTTTTTTTAAGAGTTTCTCCTGAGATCATGTTGAAAAGTCATTCACTTGAAATGTACTTGATATCTTGTATTTAGTATACTTGTCTTGCACCTTGAGCCATATAAGCTTGCTTCTTTCACCTGCTCTTGGGTGGTTGATGGAGGATGCAAATGTGAGACTTCAGTCCTTTATTTTTAACCAATTTATGTCTTTTTTAATATTAATTTTTAAAATATTTTGATTGAAGTTGTATTATTCTTTGAATTTATTGCAGTGTGATACAATGTATTTCCTTCAGTAGCCTCTGAGAGCAAGAATAATGTGTGATTATCTAGGCCAGAAACATTTTAAACCTTCAAAGAAATACCAGTGTCTCTGTTACTGCATAACTGGCCTGAGTATTTCTGGAGTTGATATGCAACCATGGAAAGAGATTGAGACTGTGAAGACCTAGATGCTTTCAGTCTGATCTCTGATGAGAGGTTGGATGTGATAAATTTGTACCATTAGGATATATGCTGCAGGTCTTATATCTGTTTTAGCTTGAGAGGTATATTATAGCAGCAGCAGTAACTCAGAAGCAGAATTGTCCAGCAAGCTCCATGCAGTTGATTGCTCTTACCCACCTGGAGTTCTAGATCAAAGCAATGGATTGAGGGTTTGTAGCTGGACAAGTTAACTCATATTTATTGTAGTTTCTCCATTTCAGCTAGGAAAAACTAAAAAGATTGAAACTGATGCAAATATTCTCAAGGATGTAAAACTTTAGGCAAAAATGTGGAATTAAAATAATTTCAGGCATTGTCTAATACTCTCATCATTTCACAGGTGGGTAAAATTTGAAAAATATCCAAATCCCATGTCATCAATGGCTTAGGCAGTGGGTAGATGTTCTTGTTTTAGAATAGATTGCCAAGCTAACTTGACTGACTTTTTGTTTTAGCTCCTATATTTTTGTGTGGTGAATTAGGGTCTATGTAGAGGCTGCTGTGTTGGCAGAGCAGTGAGGTTGATGATCTCTGTTACGGATGTGTGACAGTCCAGATGGGGATTGTAATCTCTTCCGCTGGTGGGAACCAGAAGACTACATCTGTCTGGGCTTCAGATGGAAGTGCTGGGTTCCTGTGTTGACAGGCATTGCATCTGTTAAATGAAAGGTGTGACTTATAGGTTTATGGTACAATTACACGTAAAACCTCATGAAGACGTGGTTCTGTTAGTCTGTCAACTAATTAAGTTTGTCCATATACAGCTTGTAGATTGAAGAATTAGGTGCATGACATGAAAGAACTCCTCATTCTTACTCCGGTTTTTATCCATAGACCATGTGAAAATAACTATGCAAGTAATAACAAAACCTAATTTTAATTTACTGTAGAAGTTTAAATATTTCAGTTAGTGACTGTACATTTTTATTTCCATTGTACTTTTTAATGTAAAATGTGTTACTGTTGTTTCCGAAATCTTGTCAAATCAAACATGCAAGCATTTGTAAAAGGATTTTAAACCATGCCAAAAGAACAAATTACTGTTTCTTTCCCACAGAAAAGGAATTTGTTCTGTTACTTAACAGGTGTGTCTGGTAAGATGTGTTCATACTTATTAAGATGCTTAAAATGACTTCTCTGAAACTTCATCCAGTAATTACTTTCCGAGAGGATCCTAATAATGAACTTTAGCTCCTGCAGCATTTGGCATTGTCATCCTGAGAAATTATCCTTTTGCAGCCGTGGGAATGAGCAGTGTGTGTAATTGCCATTACATCACTTGCTGCTGATACACTGGCTCTCTTTTCACTTAGGAACATAAGCTGGCATTGCTCTCTGCTAATGTTATTTTTGCAGAAGTATGAAATGAGGCTGCTCATGCCTTTGACGGCAAGAATGAAAGTGAGCTAATCAGATGGTGCTGATTTATCATCTTTGTTCTCTTTTCTGTGTTTTCAACATGAAATTTTGTCTAAGAAAATGTCCTCTTCTACTGTGTATGTGTTTGCAGTTGTGTTTGTATATTTTTTGCTGTGTTTTTAGAAAGGTAGACTCCATTGTAATGCTTTGTTTTCCCACTGATAGTGCTCGTCAGCTGAGCAGCATTGGTAAAATTGAAGTATGTTTATTACCACGCTACCAAATGTCACAACTCTGACTCGTTTCCCTGTGTTCAGCCTGAGTCAGTTTGAACATGCAGGTCTCCTGAACAGACCAAACGTGGTGACATTGTGTCTGACATGCAGTTTGGCTTTCTTCCTTTAATAGTGACCAATTTATGGAAAGATTTTCTTAGATATTGCCATTTCTGTAACTCATTTTCTTTGAAGGAATTTTGATGGTTATAATTGTGTGGACTCTAAAAGAAATCCAGATCTAGCTTTCCCAGCTTAATAGGATTGGGAATTCACTGTTCCTTCCACTTTTAATGTACAGACTGATTTCTTGTCTTACTGTAAATGTGTATTTTCCTGTTTTTAGCATCAGTGGATTGTCTGTTTGGAGTATGGCATGTATGATAATTATTTGATTTGATTTCTTTTTCACATGATTGCATTGCTATGTTCCACAAGGCAGATCTTCCTGAAAATCCTACTTGCATTTGGACAAGTAGCAAAGAGATGAATGGCTATAAGGTCTTTTAGAAGATTCTTCTGTTATTAGTATCTGCAACTTTTCAAAAATGTCTTGGAAGACACTGATTTTCTGAAAGAAATGTAGCCATTTAAATGAAGTGAATGCATTAATCAAGTGTTTCAGGTGTTTAATATTTATTAAGCTCTTTGGGGATTCCTCTGAGAATTATCCAACTGTAAAAATACAATGTGTTTATTAGTAAATACAGATTATTGTTAGAAGACAAAATTAATAAATAATTAATTTTATAATATAGATAAAATATCACATGGTGCATGAATATTCCATTTGCATGTAATATGTGTATTGATGACTTTTTCAGGAAGATACTTGGAAAATTCTACTTTTGGTCTCCTGGCTTTGGTGCAGCTTTACCTGCTTCTTACATGGCTATTCTCATTGAAAGGAAAAGCAGGTAGGATTTGTGTTCATGAATTTTCAGCTTAATATAATAATGTTTCTTCTTTTGATTGTTTGATGATTGACATTTGACAATTCACTGGGCTTATTTCAGACTGCTGGAAATACAGTTTATCTGAAATAGTGTCTTTTGCAGCCTTCAGTTTAAATCTAGAAAGCTACAGTGAAAAAGCACTTTACAAACATTCAGTTTCATGTTTGTGATTTGTCTTGTTTAGTGTGCAGCTGTGTTGCTCAGGATTGCCTGATTAAGCCTGGTTGCTTAGGGATTCCTAATGAAACTATGATTTTGTTAATGTTTTTTTTTTTAATAAATAATTTGAGCAATGTTTACAGTTAGTCGCAGAGAAGGAGAATGTCAGTGACTTAACAATGTGACAGTTAAGATGGAGGAATTATAGGATGTTGTGGAGAAAACTATGGGTGAGTTGAAATAATTCAGATGGGATGAAATGTACAGAAGGCAAAGCCTTTCACTTAAGGAGAGGTGCTGAAGTTCATCTATCAGAGGCAAGTTCATTATGAAAGCATTAAGAGGGAGAAGAGGCCTCTAAGTAATCCAGGAATAGCCCAAAGCTGCCATATGTAGTGTGCCCAGGGAGATGGCAGGTGAAATCCTGGCTTGTAAGATTTTGTTGTTTGAAATTCAGCTTATGTTGGTAACTTGTATAAATAGTGTCAGTTACAATACTTTCTCAATTTACATGAAGTGGCATGCTTTAGGCATCTAGTTAGTAAGTGTAATTTAAAGAAGAGAAGGTAAGAGAAGGGTAAAGAAAAGAATTGCTCTTTTTAAAAAGATCATTGAGGAGGTACTAGAGGTGGTGTGAATGCACTTTTGATTACTGTGAATATCTGAAACTTCCTTAATCAGTCATTTAAAAATAATGGCAAATATGTATCATTGTGTTGTTGACTCACTGTCAGGCCCCATTCCTGAGCTTCAGCTGTGGAGTAAGCAAATCCCATGCCAAGTTTTATGTATGTCAGAATTCTATCCTTTTAAAAGAATGTGTTAGCTATTGTTTTTGAAGATTTAGGATGTGTAAGAGCTTCTGGAAATACGGGACTACTTTTAAATCACTTTCTTTGATGTAACTATACAGAAAATAATTGTAATCAAGTTACCAAAAAATGTAATTATCTTTGTGTCCTCTCTAGATGACTGATTTTCTTACTGTAATGACTTTCTAAGAGATTGGATACATTTTAGTAGAACTTTAGTTACTTAGACTCTAGCACTGCTTTTGGCATCAGTGTTATTTGGTATGACAACAAATTAATTTTCTCACCTGGATCAGTGATAACACTGGCTTAAATTTTTCTAAGTCCTTGTTTCAATGTGAGGCTTTTCTGTGCTCGACTTCTAGTATTTCTAGAGAACTTCCTTCTTTCTAGAGCAAGAAATCAGGCTGCTTGTTGATCTGTGACCTCCTTGTCTCTTTCAGAATATTTGTGAGTGGAGAGTTGAAACTGCTTATAAGGCCCAAACCTGTACAAGGTTTTTGTATAACAGCAAAACAATGAGAAAGTTGCAAAGCTATTCTCAGTGGAGAGTAACAAAAAAAATTGTATTTAAAATTTATATTGTATGGGTTTTTCTAGACTTGTTTGGGGCAATTTATGAGAGCTCTGACGTGTTAACAGAGTCTATTTATCATCTAAAATTTGAAAGAAATGGAAGTTGAAATAGAGATGTGTGTAAATGACACAAGTAGATGGATACAGCATGTATGCAATGAATGATGCTGGAATACTTAAATTCCTGTAGGGTTATTCCCCTTTCTGTCAGAATCCATTATACTTGACCTAAGGTATGTTGCCTAAAAATTCACATTATGTTGGATCAGTTAAAGGAAAGAAGGAATTGTTGGTATTACAGTATGAAAATGTGGGGTCATTGTTCTTAATGAAAAAAATGTCACTAAAGGATGTCAAAATGTATTTGAAAGTTTAAGGGTTTTTTTAAACAAAGTTGTTTGGTATGTTCTCAGATGGCAATTATGTATAGTGTGCAAAATGCTGCTGCTGACAGTGAAATACGACTTTGTGATTTAACATCTGTTTGCCTGTTAACTTCTGTTACAGGCAAAATCAAATTTTAATAGACTCACAGTCCCTTAGGAAACTGACGTTTCACATGGAGACACAGGGTCATTTTCAGTTATCTGCTGAGCAGCTTAGAACAAATTGTAGTGAAAAATCAGGGAAGTGAGAAAAACTCCTGATTTGAGTTTATAAACTTATCTCTAGTTCTTCAAATTGTTACTAGCAGCTGGCAGCAACATTGAACTTAATCACTTAATCTCTTCCCAAGTGGATACCCTATTTTAAGTACCTCATTGGCATTTGCTTGCACAGTGTCCCTGTCAGTCCTGAACTTGGGAACAGCAGGCTTATAAATCAGATTTTTTTCCAAGTGTTCCTGTTCATGTATGCCAGCCTTGCAGTGTGAAATGCATATGGAAGAATGAGAAAAAGAGATTAATACCTTGCTAAACAAACCACTGTGCACCACTATAATGGTGCATTATAATCCTGAGGAGGAATGTGTTTTCTAATGTGTTGCAGAGTTAGTTTGATTGTAGTTTTTATCTGTGTAATATGTAATTGCAGATTTGCAGGACACTGGCAATGAGGAGGAGAGGTGACATTGCATAGAAACTTCAGACTCAGGAAATGCTCTGCACTACATTATGCTCCTACAGGTCTATAAAGATATAAATGGCACATTAATATGTCCATGTGTGTTCTATTTGGTGACCATAAAATATGGTTGTCCTGTCTATGAAAACCAGTTTATCAGGAACTGTGGAAAGGGCCAAGGAATAAAAACACTCCTTAACTTTTTTGTATATGTATTCATAAATGTTCTGTGACATTATTGCAAGAGAACCAGTCACATTATTATGATTAAGTAATGTTTCAATAAAAGTTATTTCTTAGACAAGAACTGGATGTGGATACATAAACATGGAGATTATGAATCTGCACATTGCAAACACATATTCTTTGCCTTTTGTCCCTTACTCCAGTAGGAGCAACTAAAAATTTTCCCTTTTCCTCTCAAACTTTGTGGATTGCCTGTTATGGTTAGGAGGAAACATTTTTAATAGCTCTAATTTGTTTTAATTTTCAATATTTTAATCATTCTTTATGTTTATATTATCTTTATAGCTGTGCCTGTATAATAATAAATAAGCAAGCTTCTAATAGGTGCAGGTGCATGATTATGCTTAAAAGAATATAATATTCTTTGCAGTTTCACCTGTTTTTCATCTCCTATTGAAGAAAAATGTGCAACTGTTTTGTCATAGAATTCAGTTTTGTAGTGCTAAACATTAAAAGCTGTGTTAATGTCTTCTCAAAAATAGAGATGACTCAGTTCCATAAATTTCGTTGAACTTCCTTAGGAAATCATTGCATTCTTTTTATTAACCTTTGCATGGAGTTGTTTAACCATACAATCCTTGTTGGCTCCCACAGGTGCTGTTTTCAACTGGTGATAAGAAGCAATTTTATTTATAATTTTGAATAAAATGATATTTTGCTTCTTTTGGCTTCTGCTTGTAATTCCAAGTTACAGTCTCCAGTCATTTGTTTCAACTTCTATTAAATGTTCACCAAGAATTGAATGTATATTAAGGAGGCTTGGATATAGTAATGTGTCTTGGACCAAAAGACATTGCACTGCCTTGTTCTGGAAGTTCTGAAACTGTTAGAAAGCAAGGAAGTAGCTGAATATACTTGTTAAATTATTGTGAACCAAGCTGTTGAAATGTGATTTGAGACTTGGCTGAAGTCAGCCTGTTACTGGAAGTCTGATTAGATCAGTTTTACCTTACTGACTTCTAAGACAAGGAAGTCCCATAGCTTGGTGGAGAGCCTGTATTTAAGACCTCTGTGAATACTTTCTAGGAAAAAAAATGTGTTCTCTTAAGTGTTTTTTAAATGCGCTGGTATTTCAAAACCATTTAAGTTGTCCTTTGCTAGTTGCTGAATGGCAGACTTCATTTTATTGGACTCTTGCTCAAGAAATCATGTATTAATGAATTTCAAGGACTATAAAGCTTTAAGAGGAGACACAATTCCAGTTTTAATTAAATTAATTATCTTGCTGCCTGTCTGTTTCATTGTTTGGTGTTTTTTTCCCCCTTCCTTTTGTAACTAATTAAGCCAGAGAAAGTTTACCTACAGCCACCTAAAATTTCTGTGGCATTTGAGCAGGGACTCTTGAGGGGTTGCCCCTGCTCCCCCCTTAGGCTGCATTAATGTTTACATACTGGCTGTTAACATTACAGCGGCGCCTGTCTCGGCGCTGCAGTTACAACTCTGTCACTGATGGTATTATAAAACTTGAGATTTAAGGCTTTTATAATTTGGTTGTAAAATCTTGCTCTGGGCAAGTATTCGTAATATGTTTTTAGTTGAAAACTTTGGGTGTTTTTCATAAAAAAAAATCAGTGTACTGGACTCTTAGAAAAATATTTAAAGCATGTGCATTTAAAAAGTAAAGCAGTGCAACAGTGTGGGTTATAGAGGACATCTATATATACACACATGTATTTGGTGTTCTTGGAAACAAAAGTATACATTGCTTGGAAAAGTGACAGAAAGATTTGGGTAAGAACAATGTGGAATTTTTACACTGTACATTTGTTCTGATGAAACACTCAGGGCTGTTAGGATTATTTGCTTGCCATGAATGCCATTAGTCTAAACATATTATAAAGGAGGAATATGGCAGCACATTAATGGCAAAAAGTATACACTGTAAAGAAATATATGAATTTTGTAATTTTGTAACATTCATATACAAATTCGTTGTTATGTATTTCTTTACAGTAGTATAATATATTTAGACATGAGGTGACAATCTCCCTTCTCAAAAATATTTTGTAGTTATTCAATTTTTTAGTGATGTATTTTGGGGAAACAGATAAATCATCATTTTGGTGGAGTGAGTAATCAAAACAATTGAACACTTCTAACAGAGCAAGTGTTTTTGCAAGCTTTAGTCATACTTGCTACAGGTAAGAAATAGAGAAAGCAAGCTATGTTGAGGGGTGATTTTTTAAATACTTTTACATTGTAGTGAAAAACTCTGGAGTTTGGATCCCTGACATGAATATTTTCTGGTGTATTCTGGTAAGAAGGGCTAGCAGGGAAACAATTTTTTTGGAATTGTAGTCCTCTAGAGTGATTATTGCTGTGGAATATGGAGCCAGGCCATAGAAGTTACTGGGAAAGCTTTCTGTTCTCAACCAAAATACATTATATTCCATTGTACTTCAGCAATTGCCTTGTTTGAGAGCCAGTGTTTGAGGATTTATGTTTTTGAAGTAACAGTGCATAAGCATATGAACATGTTTTGCTGCATGCTTTGAGGGCTGCTACTGTGCTGTAGTTAGAGAACCATCTCATAAAATGTTTTGGATTGGAAAGATCCTAAAAGCTCATCTAGTTCCAACACCCCTGCCAAGGACAGGGACGCCTTCCACAAAACCAGATTGGCTTAACTGTTACCAGAAGAAGGGAAAATGATTGTTCAAGGTTGGGAGTGCAGGAGTCAATCTGGAAGATGGTGTAATGATGGCAATGTTGTGAATGGCAGGTAGCTCAGGATAGGCAGCTCTTGGGAGTGTTTTTCATGGAAAAATCTGAAATAGGCTACTATTTTACACTAGAAGAATTGATGCTCTCTCTAAGCTATATCGTTGGCAATAATAACTTTGTTGATATATTCAGAGAGTTTTCTTACTGTTATTACATCATGTGTTAACCCTAGAAACAGTTTCTGGAGTTTTTTTAACTGTTCAGTTAATTCAGTATTAATAAAGTCAGTTTTTAAGAACTGTCTTTTCTAAGCACAGGAGCAGGCAATTCCAGTGTGTTGTAAGTCAAGCAAGTGGACCAGAAGACCAGTTTGGCTGAACAGTAAGCTCCTCATGGAGCTCAAGAAGAAAAGGAAACTCAAAAGGAAAAAGCATCACAGGAAGAGTACACAGCTGTGGTTTGCATATGCAGGGAGAAGATTTAAAAGGCCACAAACTCAATTAGAGTTGAAACTGGTCAGTGCTGTATCTCACAACAGGGAAGGGCTTTTTGAAGTACCTTAATAGCAAGGAAAAGTCTAAAGAAAACACATGATACTTGTTGAAGGTGGTCACCTGACTAATATAGATGTAGAAAGAGCAGAGACTGTTTTTGCTTCCATCTTTAATAACATGGATGGACCTTGGGCTGCTTGGTTCTTGGATTTGGAGGACCAAAACTGACATGTGTCAGTACAATTCATTTGCAGACACTGGAATTGTAAGGACACAGTTGTGTCAGCTGGATATTCACAAGTCCATGGGGCCTGATGGGATTCACACTAGCTGTTGCAACAGGACCCTTGTCAATGTTACTCTGTGTACAGGAATGGTCTGAGGGAAGACCCAATAAGCTATCGACCTGTTGGTCTATAACCTCAGTTCCTGGAAGCATTCTGAAGATTATTCTGGGTGATAATGAAAGGCATTTAAAAGAACATGCTTACCAGGCACAATTAACATAAGTTCACAAAGTCCTGTTTAACTTATTTGATGTCCTTCTGTGACCAGGTCATCCACCTAATGTGGATGAGGGAAAGGCTGTCATTTAAATTGTAACCATATTGTGAGGCTGTCCTGTGTGAAGGAGAAGGATGTCCTCTATGGGTCATAGAAAGATGCTGTCTTACTGGCAGGGTATAAACTGTCTGTTCCATTTGTGCAAGTAGCTGCAGAGTAAAATTTGCTTCATTTGTATGAACTGTGGCAACCACTTGGTTTACTGTGTGAGAAAGATCTTCTCTCGCATATGGTGTTCTTAATTATTCCTGTAGTAAGTCTATCCTTCATTCCTGCCTTTTGCTCCTTGTGATTCTGTGTGTGCACTTAAGATACAGGTATAACCCTTGTACTTCTGGATAAAAGAAGTGGTTGCACTCATCACTTGGACTTTCCTGGCTATCTGAAATGTGTGTTTCTATTTCATACCAGTCATTTCTTTCCCATCAGTTATATAATTCACCATTCTGTGTCTTGTTACTGTCTAGATAACTGTCTTAAACTAGATTTCGTCCATCTGAGATGGCAAAAGTTTGGCAAGGCAAATTCTGTACTTGTGGACAAAGCAAGGTTTATTGGGAATCAGTAACTACAGTTCCATACATGTGTAGTCAGTCAGTCCAGGGTATAAACTATTCAGGATTCTGAAAAACTCAACTGTTTCAGCATAAGTATTCAACAACCAAGTTTAACATTCAGGCTGCAGCATTTGAATGCTGGAAAAATTTGGTTCAGCTTTCTGGTGTGGTAACTGAACTCTTGCACAAGATGAAGAGCAGGAGAGCAGCTACAGCTTTATAGTAGACGATCCATTTTCTAGGATAACACAGGCTGACAGGGAAGAATGCTGGAAGATCCCATGTGAAATAAATGCCTGTGATTCTGGAGATTCTGCAGAATGTGTTGCAGCATCTGGATGAGTTTGTAGAGACTGGGTTTATTTTCTCTCTGTGTTGTTAGAGTCAGGGCGGAGATGGATCATGCAGGACTGTTTGGTTGCAATTGCTCAGTGGTCTCCAGGTTTCTGAGTTTCAGAAGGATTTACCAGCTTAGGCTTAGCACCAGCCATGTGGCTGCTTCATGAATGTGAGGACATCTTGGGCAGCACCCATTAAACTCTGGTCTACTCTATCAGTGCACATGGGGCCATGGGTGAACAAAGGGCAGTGCTAAGGTCAAGCAGCAAGCTCTGATAGATCCCAGGTGACAGCAGATACCTTCCTCTCTTCCTGTGTGGCTCCAAGAGTAGCTGAGATTTCTTTATAGTTAAAGTTTAGTTTATAAAAATTATTTCAAGATCCACTTTTGGCAAGTTAGTTTCTGAAATATTCAGTTTGTAGATTGAAAACTTAAGTAAAAATGATGTAGTCATCTGCATAGTAATATAATTTTGTATTCTGTTTTTCATTATTAACCATAAAAAAACCCACCAAAATTTGTAAAACTTACAGTCCTGTTGGAATGCTGACAGATAAAATGTTAAAATTCTGACTACTGCTGAACATTGGGCTATTCTGTGAGTCTGACTTGGATTCAAATGGCACAAACAGTGGATTAATTACTCTGTCCTGTCTGCTCAGCACTAGCATCCAGGACACACTCATTTGGACTTCCTTGGCTTAAGCAAACACTTAATACATCTTCTGTGTCTGAATGCTTGTGTGTAACATGTAGCTCCCAGAGGGGGAATAATAAATACTCTGCTAGTATAGAATAAACTTCAGATGCTGCTTAGGTGAGCTGGCTTGAGTGCTGACATTTACCTGGCAAGATAACATCTCTGCCTAGCATGCCTCTAATGCAATGGCTGGAAATCTTGAAGAGAACTTTTCAGTGCTGTGTTCCTCAGGTCAGCTTGTAGAATATTGCTTTTAGATATTGTAGATGAGAGCAGCTTAAGTATTTGTTTCCATGCAAGGCACACCTATAAACCCTCTGTAAAAGAAGTGACTTTTCTGGAGCCTCATTGTTCCAAAGGATCCAAGATCGTTGTTAGCTCCTGCAGCAGGAAGAGTGTGAAGGTAGAGACTTAGAATGGTAATGATTTGCTATATTTAATCACCTAAAGCTTTTCTGTGGCAAAGATTATAGCAGTATTCTCAGGTCAAACATCTTGCTTCGTCTTCCTGCCCTTTCCCGTCCACATCTGGGGACAGAAAATGGCATGTTTTTATCTCCTTTGGTGAGGAAATAAAACGCTGTGTGTTACAGTGTTTCTTGTATTCTGATGACCTCCACTCTAGATTGAATCTTTTTTGATAAAAAAAGACAGTCTGTCTAAGACTCCTAAAGACAGTCTGTCTAAGAATCAGGGACAGTGTCCATGGTATTAAAGACAAGCAGTGAACAGGTCTTATGAATTTGGGCCAGTACCTGTTATCAGAATGCAGACTGCTCCAGCCTTAGTGAAAGACTGAAACAACATGGGCTGTCTGGTAGTACAGCATAATTTGGTCTACGTGGAGGAATTTATATGGGCTCTATCTTCAGTGATGTTTTTCCTCTTAAGCTCTTCAGTGTCTGTTACTCATTCCTTGTGAGCAACGGACTGAGGAACTAGCAAAAGTGTTCTAATATCAACTGTTGGCAATTGGGATGTTTGAGCTTCATGCCAGAAAATAATAGGTTCAAACTGGACTTGGCAATAGCTTATTTCTGTCTTTGGTAGGTGAAATTTCTCATTAATGTCTGCCTGTAGTATCTGGCACAGTTCATCATCCAGTACTGATGTCCTGCCAGAAATTGGCTTCTCAGTCAATAGTGATGTGTTGAAATGACACTCAGTCAAACTTTTAGTGTGGTTTGCCTGCCTTCCTAGAGAATGTTCACATTGATTTCTGACACTGCTGTTCCTTGGTACCCCTTGTGGGACCCCCATTACGGATGTAGGCACACTCTTAATAGCATTCATCTGTCTTCTGGGTGATTAAATTAATAGTTCCTAACTGGATTTAAAGCCTGTTTTTAAAATGACTTAATAGGCTGTCATTAGAGAGTCTAAAGGGGAGGAAAAAAAGCAAATGTCACTGTATGTTGACAAGTCCGTCTCCATACACTACTTCCCTTGGAAGTACTAGTCTGCTGTTGCTGGATACAAGGGCATTTAGAAGTTAGTCACACCATATGAAAAGCTGCAACAGTTCCTTGTTTGAACTAGACTGATTTGTCAAATTAGCTTTTTTTTTTTTTTTTTTTTTTTTACAAATTGCTCCAGATGTTTTGTAAACAGTGTAATACAATCACAAATGTATGTGATTGGATTATATACATTCAAAACATTATGAATCTAAAGAGAAAATTAGTCCTAAACTTGGAAATACTACAATAGCTATTAGTGTGACAGACTAGAAAAACACTATCAGGCTGCTTAAGTCTTTTGAAATTGATGAAGTAAGTGATGATATGAGTAGTTTATCAAAAAACTTGTGTTGTGGAATGGACTGTCTCAAACTGGGCACAGAATATGAATTGGAAAGGGAAGGCCAGCCATTCTTTGGTAGCCTCTGGAGGTGCTTCTTGCTGAGCTGCTGTGAGCTGGGTTTGGGATATGCAGGTAGGGTGTGGTTGAAGGGCTCTTATCTTGAGAAGGGCTAGAGGATAGAGGTTGAGAAGAATAGGTCAAATACTGGATAAATTTCAGCTGGTATTGAGACAGCCCCAAGCTGTCAACTGAAGGAGTGACCTTATATGATAAATCTTTGCTCCTTCCTGCCTTCTCACTCCCAAAATACACTCAGTATATGTCCAAGGCCAGTGAATACTGGACATATTTGCAACTCTGATTTTTTTCCATGCCCCGTCCTGCTCTTCCAAATTTTTATTAACCATTCTGTCCATAGTGTCCTATTTTGCTTTGGAGTAGTAGTGATTGCCAACAGAATACATTAAACAGTGACCTGCTGCTGCTGAGAGTCTCCAATTTAGTTTTGTTCAAAAGTATTTGCTTTTGTGCCCTATACTCATACCTTCCAGACAGAGTGGCCAAGCAGCCCATGCCCAGAAAGAACTGACTGTTTTCTTTGAGATTGTCTGAGCTGATTAAAACCAACTCAGTATTACTATGAACAGTCCAAAGAAATTGTTATTTGGGGCCTTACTTAACACTAGATAGACCTTCTGTACCAAGAATGTGAATAATTTAAAAAATCCAAAAATCCTTCATTTCTTTTCCTGAGGCTTGATTAATTTGTTTTTCTTCCATTATCTCCCAGTCAGTCATTCTGTAATACTAATAAGGTTTTTGGAATCTTTTTATCTCTTCACAGAATCTTGTGAGGTTAAATCACACTTTAATTAAGAGGTTTTTTGCCCTCTGTAGGTCAGCATTTGTTTTTGCTCTGTAGATAACCATAGGAAAACTGGGAGAGAAGGAAGAAGGGAGGGTATGGTGAAAGAAAATCTGTATAAAATAGGGCATATAGGAGTTCAGGAAAGTTGAACTATAGATGTTATCTTATGTTGCACTATCTGGAAACTCTGTAAGAGTTATTGGTACTAATTTAACTGGAATGTATTGCTGTAGATATATTTTATTTTTGGCTTCTCTCCCTTTCCAGTTTTCTCATACCCTTTCTTTGGCATGTGTTCAAATCATAGAACATGCTGAGTTTATTTTATTTCCTTTTAAGAACAACAAATGCTGAGTATTTGCATAAAACCATTTTGCTTAACATGTAGAGTGCTCCAAGAAGAATTACTGATTTGCAATTTTTAGCAATTTCAATTTTTCCAGCTTGCAAGTGTCCATTTCCTACTTCAAACAACTCAAAATATTGAAATAGGAAATTCTTTTAAAAAACAGTGGGTCATGAGTCCTTAAATGGTATATTTTTGAGATGACATTCTGAACATTATTTTTGTGCTAAAAACTTGCTTGCAGCTCCTTACTAAGCTAAAAAGTTACTATCTTCTTTTTTGTAAACTCACTGCTTAGGTCTGTTTTCATAATTTTCAGCATTATTTTGAAAGCTTGTCTGTTCCTGCTGATTTTAAGTGAACTTTTGCACCAGGACTTTGCTGCTGACCTCCAGCTGTCAGTAGGAAATTGGTGGGTGTGAGAGATTAACGATACCCTAAACATAATCTGTAGTGCTTGTGTTATTACAGGGATGCAATCACAACTCCACATCTATGCTGGGTTGGCTTGTGGTGTCAAGCTGCTTTAAAGCAGAGAAAACCCTGCCTCTTACCTCTTTATTTTAACTTTTCATTTCAGGGAAACCTGTGATTTGTGTGTTTGATTTAATTCTGCAGGTTATGAAGTGGTGTTTTACAGTAGGGGGGGAAGGGATTGAAGCTGATGGGAGGAATTCTTCCTGTTTTTGTAGACTGTGAGTCCTGTCTGGGGAGCCATTACAATCTATTATGTTAGCTTCTTAGTTTATGTTCAGAAATTAAAGCTAGAGTTAAATCCTTTTGAATCTTTGTTTTGTTTTTCCTTTTTTTCTTTTAAATTCAAAGAGCATAAATGTTCTCAAGTTTTGCTATTTACTAAAAAATATATATGTAATTATATGTATTTATATCTGCAATTTACATAGAGATGAAAATATTTATTACTAAAAATTACTGTTTTGCTGTTACAAGTCAGTATAGCAAAGGTTTTTTGCTCTTTGCCTTTTTTTATAACATTCTACCCCATATTTGCCTTTGAATCCAGAGAAGAATCCAGATTCTTATAAAAGTAGTTTTATTTGTTACACTCTTTGTTTCTTAGACTTATAAAGAATCAAAACAAATTAGTTAAAATATGGTGATAAGTATCAGAATGCTCAGCAGATTCAATGAACAGTGACATTCATATAAAATTCAGACTTGATTTTGTAGGAAGCTAATATAATGAATTTATGGGAAAAAAGGTTAAAAGAGTTATGTGTAGTTCAGATTTTGTTGTATAGGTCACAAGGAAAGGTGAGTTTGACTCTACTACCTTCTGCTTGGGTCAAGTCCTGTTGGTTTGACAATACTAAGAATTTTTGGAAATATCAGGAATTTGAAGTTTTGGACTGGGCATGAGGTTAGAAAGCTTTATAGCAAAGCTAGAACTGCTCTTGTCTTAGCAATGAGTTGGATGTTTTTATTTTGTAGCTGTTTGCCCTACTTGCTGTTTAAATTTATTATATATGTGGAGAAGCATAACCCATCAATTAGATGTTTAATCAGAGAACCTGTTCTCTTAATTGCATGCATTAAATTTTTTACATGCTGCTGTATCCATCTTCAGGCTCCTTGTGTCCCTCTGTGCTGCTGTGTGCTGGGTTATGGGAGCTCTCAGGGGCTGTACCTGCCCTGGAGGGTGAATTTAGGGGCTCCCTCTTACAGCTCACACCTAGGGCTGCTCTCTCTGAAGGAGGTGCCTGCTCTGTCAATTTATGGTAGTTCTGTACACAGTGGTATTCATCTTTCTGTAGTTATTTCCTGTTATTTCTGACTTGCTGACTAACTTCCCCTTCAGTTTTTAGTAAAACCAAAAAAAAAAAAGTGATCCCAGAAACCACAATACTGGTAAAAAAGAGCAGTTCAAGTAGGTTTAATTAATTGAAGTAAATGTTTAGATTTCAGAATGCCTGCTTGGAAAGGTTTGTGGTTAAACTGAAACAAGGCAATAGAGAAAGCAATTCTTTAAATTTCATATCACCAAAAACAGTTTTTGATGAGAAAATTCTAGGAACTGGAGGGCTGCTATTGGATACAAAAGACAATTGTAGGGCAGGGCAAAGTGTATAGAAGAAATATTCTGAAGGAAAAATGAATGTTGGGAAAGCTTAAAAATGACAGGTCCTACCTCTCTCCTGTGGTTGTTTAGAGAAAGAGAAGGTGTTTGCTTTCTGTTGGAAATTTTCTTTGAGGGCTGCTGTGGTTGTGACAATTAATTTATGGTAAAATTTCCATGAGTGTAAGGACTTTCTAAGGATTCAACCCACCTTCAGGCAAGGTTGTTTGGCATTTTTTGGGGGGTTTTTTGTGTGTGCTGATGGTGCTGTTGTGGTTTTTTTTTTTTTTTTTTTTGTAGCTTAGCAACAATTCTGTATTTAAGGGAAACCATAAATACATTGAAGGAAAACCATAAATGAGAGAACTGGCAATGAGTTTTGTAGGAAAAAGCAACCTTGGTTGTATTTAAAGATTGGTATTTTGTATGATTTACTATTATGTGAAGCAAAAGCTTATACTGCTTGTGAAAATAGTTATTTTTTGAATTTTATAGCCCATCAAGCTGAGCAAGAAAACATTCTTCAGCAAAGTGTTCCACAAACAATATGTTGGCATGCAGATTTGGACAGTTGCTGCTTCTATTGGCACAAATAGGATTTTTTACTCACGTGTAAGGGGAATTGCACTTTAGCCTCAATCAAATATGTTTTCCTGAGTTTACAGCACTTACAAGAAGATATAAATACTTTGCTCACAGGCAAATGCAAAGTCTGAAGAGCAGTACCCAGTGATTTCTTAGACTTAAAATTACTTCTGGTTAAAAAAAGGATAGAAGAACTTTAATCTGTTTTATATTTCCTATATTTTCATTTGAAGTCCTGAAGATGAACTTTGAATAACTGGGGCAGTTTCAGCAAAGAGCTAGAAGTATGATGAAAAACTTAGAGAACAGGCTGGAAAAACTGATGGAGTTCAGTTCTTGTTTAAGAAATGGTTTGAAGGGGACTTGGTTGGAGGGGGGGTAGTGTTAGAGGCCAGGTAAAGATGTGGCTGTTTTCAGGGACCAGACTAATTCTTGTTTTAGGGTGCAAATTGTAAAGATAAGTACCCACAGAATAGCATAACAGTGATTGTGGTGATTTGAAATACTTAAAAGACAAATTTGATCTTTTTAAGTAAATGGCTAATTCATTAAAGAAGAATTTGTGTTTTGTATTCATTAGGAAGCCATTGTTTATCACTGTCATTTATTTTATAAGATTTTATAATCTGTGGCAAAAAATATTGATACTTTGAAGTTGTTTCTACCCTTTTTCTGTAGACTAATAGAATTGTTAGGTAAGTCTTGGGAATTTAGCTAGTGCAGGTACCTTCTTGGAGCAGGGCTGGCACTGAATTCAATCCAGCTTGCTTGGGGATTTGTCTGGTCAGCCTTGCAAAGCTCTGAGGACAGAGGTCCAGCAGCCCCTCTGAGTGTCTGCTCCAGAGCTCTCCTGTCTTTCTGGAGAAAATGCTGTTCCCTTGGATCTGCCCAGCTGTTCTGCTGGTCCTCCATGCCAGCTGATCAATTTGTACAATCAGTGCTTGTATTGGGGACCACAACCAGGCAAGGGACTCTGTGGTGCAGTGAGTGCCAAGTAAATGGGATTAATCATTTCCCTTGACCTCCTACCTAAACTTCTGGTAATGCAGCCCAGTACACTGCTAGGTTTCCTTGTTATTTTTACCCTGTAGCTTTTTGGGGTTTTTAGCAGTTATTTTAGACTCTTTCCTCTGGGCAGTGCAATAACAAAAATATGTGGTTCTCTTCTGAGGTTTATAGGCCATAGTTTAAGAGCTATTGCTGTTATAATTTGATCTGAATGTTAAAAGTTGTCCAAAAAAGCAAATTTTAGCGAGATAAACTTTTCTTTGAGGAAAGTATAAATGAACAAAAGAATTATCTTCTAGAAGCCTGTGGTCTGTTGTAATTTAAACATTAAATGTGGATCTGCAAGATTGGAATTATTCAAGTGTAGATAATATGACTTATGTTGGATAATTAAACTCTGAGACCTTGCCTACTCAGTTCTCTAACATGTCAGCAAATTCATTTTAAAGTGTGAATCGGGAAGAAAAAGGAGGAGAAACAAAGTGGAAAGTATACCAAACACTGCTGCTCTTTGAGACTTGAATTTAAGAGCAATTAAAAGATTATTACTTTCATACAAGCCTCCTGTTTTAGGTGAAGGAGATCTGTCTTGTTACCAGTTTTTCAGCAAAGGTTTTTTTTGGCTCTTGAATTTAATGCAAGAAACTGTAGGATGGACCTTGGTCTGCTGTGAATTTAAGGTTACCCCTAGCTCATGTTTTTCCTTCCTGATTTAAAGATCACAGATGTCATTAGAAACAAAGCTGGATATGGGCAATATTGGGAATTGAAGAAGTGCTTGGGAGTCAGTGGGAAGCCACAATGAAGGTATTTATGAAAGCAGGCTTTGGAGAAGATGGCCTAAGACAGAAACTGTGAAGGAGGAGCGGGCAGTAGGAGTTGTGTGTGGCTGCTTGGGCTTTCCTGTAGGAATCTTGCCAGACTGTCGCTGCTGTAGCCACCTGCTGATGTTGGTGTTGCCAAGATTAGCATTCAGCACTGGTTCATGGACTTTGGGAGTGAAATCTAAGATGTTTATTAGTATCTTTAAACCTCCACAAAGCATGTGGTTAGACATGACTGACTAATTATTTTTATTGTTTAATAATTTCCTGCTCTCCTAATACCATTTCCCAATTATATTCTCCCTCTATTTACCAGCTGTAGTTTTAATACAGTCCTTGGGTTGTACCAGTGACCCTTTCACTTGGCCTACCTCCATCTTTCTGTCCTGTTTTCTGTCAGCTGTCATTGCTACAAAATAGTGCAACATTTTCTGAACTTCCAACTGCTTTATAACAGCAGAGTTCAGGTTTGGGTTAGGCTTGTTGGATCACATTTGCACAAGGCCAGGAAGAATGCCCCTTCCCCCTCCTTTTTTTTTTCCTTTTCCCTGGAAACATGGGGTTATTTATTTTTAAAACAGCCAGAGAATTAATTTGGAGGAAGAAAACTCTTTCTGCTTGGAGTTAGCCTGGGTCTCACAGAGGGTTTGGTGCAGGCAATTGGAGGTGACGTCATCTGACAACTTACTGTGTTTTCAGTTCCGGAAGTTACTTCCTTGCACAAATTTATTGTCTGCACATTTTGTCTCCTCCCAGGCACCTACTTCTCACACTGGTCTTGCTGCAGCTGTACCGCAGCTCCTGATTTCTTTCCTTCCTCTTCTCTAGCCCCTTTTCCTTTCTTTGTCTTTGTGGTTGGTGAATTGCATTTTAGCCTCAAAGGGACTACAATAGAAACTAAAACTCATTTACTTCTTAGTTTGTTAGTGTTTTTAAAAAGACTATATAAATTTCAGTGGGAGGCTAAAAAACCCTGTCTGCATGACGGAGAGACTGCAGGGGAGAATCCACTATGCAAGTTATGTGCACACAACAATGATCATCCTGCTTGGTGCCCACTGGAGATACTACAGTTGTGAATACACAGAGTATACTCTGAAAGCTGCATCTCTTACTGAGGTTCTGATTGAGTCTTCTCATGGGTGTTTTATTGCAGGATGTTTTTGATGTTCTTACTCGAAGTGGATTGAGTTAGGTTAGCTCTTATGGATAGGTTTATTTCTGTGTTTCTAAATGACTGAGTGTTTATCATAATTTCTTAATTCTATTACGGGGTAAAAAGAAAATCTAAGAAACATGAAATATCCAGTATTTTTTTCCTGAGAACAAATTAAAATAAAATTTACAGTACACAGAACTGTATTAGCTGGCAGTTTGCTACTCAGCGGGGTTTGGGGCACCAGTATTGTTTTATCACTTTAGCTAGTTGTCTGAAAGACTAGGTAAATGTTTACAGACCAGCCTGAGAGTTGAATTTATCTATTGCATCAGGTGAATTTTCACCTCTTCCTGTTCAGAAATGTGATACAGTATTTTGATGCTTTATTGAAAGTTGTACAGGCTGTTTTGCTTAAATACTCATAGACCCTATTCCTTACCTTTTGTCTTCTTTTTTTATTGTATGCCTCATCCTCACCAAATCTTTAGATTCAAGCTTTTTTTCCTTAGGTTTCCATGCTAGAATCTTGTTTCTAGTATCTGGCACAGGGTGGTACTGGGTAGAGAAGGTACACAGAGAGCAGATTTGTAGTTTAGTTATGTTTGTTTTTGTTTTTGTTTTTTTTTAAAAAGCAACCATGAAACAAACTGATTTGCCTAAAGTTTGAACTTAGGCCAAATTTGAATCTTCTCTGTGAGTAGAGGGCAACTTTTTGGAGTCAACATGCTGTGTTACTTCTTTCCACAAATTCAGTGTGATGTGGAAACAGTAAAACTTCTAAGTGGAATGTATCCCTGTAGCTTAGATGGCTGCTGTGAAGAAACTTTTCCTGGATACGTAACTTGACAAAGTTATTTACATGTAAACATGGGGGTTAGAAAATACTGAATAAACTTTTTGGATTAATCAAGCTTGGAACTGTGTGGTAGGGATTTCTTTATTTCTTGCTATCTGTGCTTTTGTTTTGTACACTTCTTCAACTGAACTAATAGCAAGGAGTGTTCTGTTAACGACTCTCTTAAGCATTCTGTGAATGCTTGGAAATTTAAAATGGCATGATAAGGTGGAACATAGGAGCCTGGGTTAGACCTTCTGATATATATTACCTTCTGTAGTAGCAATGTAAAAAAAAAAAAAAAAACCTGAATGGCATGAGGACAAATATAGATTCAGGTTATAAACTCACTTCCATATTGAGAAACTTCAATAGTTGAATGTGTGGTGCTTTCATGAAAATTTTCAGGTTTTTTGTGTAAGACCAGTGGGGACAGTGAGAAAAATCCCAAATACTACAAGGCTGATGGTAAACTCAAGAAGATAACAACACCAGTCCAGTAGGAAGTACTAAAACTGAGTGTTCCAGCCTTTGGCCACAGTTTCTAATGAAATCTTTGCAGAAGAGAGGAATTTTAATTGGTAGATCAAAAAATAGAAGAAAAAAATTAGATAAAGGTTAGAAAAGAAGACAGTGGCTGCTGTTCCAGAGCACTGTTGGCACTGTGACTTTCAACTGGCTTGAGCCGAGATTTGTGCATCAGTCTCAGCAGAAATTTTTTTATGATACTCTAGGCAGGAGGGTCTTGAGTTACATAACACCAATCACAAAACAAGTTAACACACAAGCATTTTGCTGTAAATTCACAATTTAACTTAGGCTTAGATCATTGTTTGAGTGCTTATGTTACTGGCTTATATGTAGGCTTATTTTGTGATAAGTGCTGTGTGTAATTCAAGGTGCCTTGCCCCTTGTGACAGCTTCAGGACTCGTGGAGTAGCCAGTTGCTATATATAACTTAGTTCCTGTAATTCCTCACTACTTTGGATGCTGTGCTATCAAAAGACTATTTTTGGGTTTGCACATATTTTTCTGTAAGGTGGTACTGATTCATCCTCCACAATAATCTGTTTTAAAAATTCTCTAATGAAATATTCTTAATAATTAAAGTGTTTTTCTTCACTCTGAAAATAATATTTGATTCATCCACTTATTTTATCTTTTCTGCTTATAGGAGAGGTCTTCTCACAATCTACATGGCTAATCAAGTAAGTAGTCGTTTATTTCAATAATGAATAAAAGCATACAAGATCCATTGGAAATGTCTTGTTTAAAGTTGATAGATGCTAAGATTCATTGCATTTTTTTAATAGTTGCAGGATTTTTCTTTAAGAATTATGAATTATTAGATAACTAAAGCTCCCTTAAGAGTTAATTGTGATCAGAGGTCCTTCAGAAGTAGATGTAAAGCAGACCCTGAAATGTGGTTCATTGTACTGTGCTCAAAGTTTTGTGTATTGCAGCCCCAAGAAGATGGTAATTTTGTATTTCATGTGGTACTTAAGTGATCATTATTTTGGAGATGAGAAATTCAACACCATATACTTCAGTTTTGTAATTAATAAATTCTCAAATTTGTGTCATCTGTTGTGCATGCAAACATTTTTGCCACATGGTTGTATCACTTTAAATTTTGAGTCATATTTCTTTTATTCTTCTTCAAATAAATAATGTTTATCTAAATGATACTTTGTGCATTAATTTTTTCCAAATATAAAAGGCTTCTATTACTTGATCATACTTATTTAGGAAAGATTTTACTTTGCCAAAGGAATTACATCAAGTTTTTGTACAGTTTCAATTGCATGAACAGTCAAAGAGAATACAAAAGAGAATACAACTTAAGAATTGTGTTCAGACTGCTGAGAGTATTTGCTGGGGCCTCAGTAGAGTTGTGCATGAGTCGAACTCTGATGGTGATGATAAGATTATAGACTAAAAGGGGTAAGACAAAAGCAGTGTATCTTAGTACAGATTAGGGTGATAATATGTTCTGTTCTGTCCTTGTACAGTCATTGTTGATGACCTGTAATTCTGAGTATTTTGTGGGGGCAGAACATGTGGAAGGAGCTTGGTCTCATGACATGTGTTAGCAGGTAGATATCCTGGGAAGTCCCTTTATGCATTTACCAAACTCATTACATAGTTCTCTCTCAAGCTCTGATGCTTAACAATTTCTTTTAGGCAGAAATTGTTTCTTGGATTGTTCTATATTCTTAGACTCTCTTTACAAACAGACTCATGAAGGAAACTTACAGACTTCAGAAGAGAGTAAATTAATTTTTGCTTTTCACTTCATTATTGTCGAATTACCATTGTAATTTTTATTGCTTCCTGAATTGTATGGCTAATAATTTGTCCTTTAGGATTCCTTTTCTTTATGAAGTTTTTTAACCTAATTTGAAAAGATGACAAATTCTACTTTTGCAACTCAATTAATTAGGTGTTCAGAGTCCCAGTAATGCATAGGAACAAGGTTTGACTCCTGCAAAGAAATCTTAACCTTGGAAGTTTTCCTTGAATTCAGAAGGGCAACTGTGTAGAGACTTGTCATTCAGGAAAGAGAGGTTATAAGGACAGTGCTATTTAGTTGGACATACTGTCACTCCTTTGGAATGGACTTTCCAAGAGAAGGCGGCAGTAGGAGTGCTTAAATAGCAGCACCTCTGAGTATCCTGATTCTGAGAAAGCTGTTGTCGTGTTCATGGCTCTAAGGCTGAAGCACCACACAATTCACCTGGTGTTGGACAGAGTTGTGAGGGAAAAGTCAAGCCATGCAGTTACATTTTACAGATACCATTTGGCGTGGACATTCTCTTCAGCACAATGGCTTTAGTCACAGATCTTTGGTGAAGCCACAGCTGCTGGGGTTTGCTCTGTAAACTGCCCATGATCATGTCATACTTGCCTTGTTAGCAAGCTCTGTAATCACAGTAAATGTTTCCCTGTTTGTGTTCCTTATCTTTGGCTTACAACTTTATATGCTTTGATAAGATTCACTTATACATTTACTAAGCCTTTAAAACTTTTATTTCTGTCAGCTTTAGATTACAGCATGTCCCATTTTGAGAGTTGTCACATTTTAATTGGTAGTGATGGCAGATAGATTGTGAAATTAGCCTGCATTTCTTGCATTTGGTAAAACTCGTGTCAGGACCTGTTAAGATGTTAATGGAACTAAATGTATTCCTTTTTTTGTTTCACATTTTGCTACACCGGGTTTTGCAGCCTGAGCAATAATATTTAAGGCTTTTTATGTGATTCTTCATGTGTGCCTTTGCTCAGGTAGGCGGGAGGTAACTGTAATTACTGTTGGTTATTATAAGTGATTATCATGACTCTTGCAGCAGTGAATTTTTATAGCCAGATTAGGGTTTTTAAATCAGAAAATTTTAGTCCTGTTGTCCAATTGGCAGTATGTGACAATTTGTCCTCAGAGATGAATTTACTCAGTGGAAAGGGGAAAGGTGTATAAATCTTTATGCATGGCTGCTGTTTCTCATTTCAGTGAGTGAAATGCAGTAGAACATGAAAGGCAGTGGGGTCTAAGGACTCTTGTTCTAAATGTGACATTTTTATTGTTTTTTTAATCTGGAGCTACTAGAAACTTGTGAATGGAAACACGTGAATAAGTGTCCTGGTTAATTTTAAATAAATCAGTGATTATAGATTTATGTGAACTTGAACTCTCTCACTGCATTTCCTTGTTGCCTTGTTAACATGGCAGATTAAAAATAAGTTGTTAAGACTATATATGGTCTATGGAAAAATAGAATAAAATTGTGTTTTTCAGACTAGCTTGCTGCTAATTTGAAGCTACATAAGAGAACTTTCTTTCGCCTTTTTGTTTTAGAGATAGGAACTAGAAATAAGCATAAAACTGAAGCATTTGTAGCTTTAATTTTCATGTCCAGAGTCTAAAATCAACTTCTTAGCTTCTCACTGGAAGTCACTTGGAGTTTTTAGAGCTAAGTTAGTATGTATAAGTCCTAACATTGCTGAACATGTGGGTTTGAGACCTAAAGTTTCTGTAATAGTCCAGAACAGAATGGTGGTAATCAGTGCTGTGGACCACACAGAGCCATGGAGCTTTCAAGTTCTATTTTGGATTGCGTGTATTAAAGTCATGAAATTTCTAGGATCATAAGAGATACATTGGTGTGAACACATAAGATGATCCTTCATGGATAATTTGAGATCAAAAGGAACCCCAAGATTCCAGCAAAAGGTGGAAAGTGAAATGTAATCTTTCAGTTATTTTTATCTGGAACAGTGGATGACATTAATGACTGTCCATGAAGACGACCTATAGCTCTTATGTGCCCAAACAGTTGAGGCACACTGTGTTGTGAACAGCTCAGCAGTTGAGTTGCTGCTTTTACATTGAAGAAACTGTGTCTTTGGTTTGGCTTTTCTAATGTTGAAAACAAAACAAAGGATACCTTCAAAATGCAGGATAGGAAGAGACTAATCTGAACTAGGACTGATTTGGTATAAAGCTTCTTTGAGAAACAAAACTTTAGAAAAATTGCCATGTTGTCATTGAAATGCTACACCAAAGAGGAGGAGGTTATCCTAGAATGTGCTGAGCTGCATACTATGTTTGAAATTCAAACTGTGCATCACTACATCAAAGTCTTTATTCATTCTCTGCTAAGACTTCTGATGTATGGTGCTTACAGAATTGGAAATATTAATATTAATAAGAGGCACTTGAGGGTCATGGATGAAATGATATAAAGCTTAAGTGTAAGGTGAGGCAGCTGGATGCAAAGGCAGAGTGATGCTGTTGAGGGCTGTTTCTTGAGAGTGATGGGAGGAAGAAGTGTAAGGATATGTCCCAGTCAGAGAGAAAACATTACTGAGTGGAAAGCTGTAATTTGAAAAGTAAGATAAGAAAGATAGGAAGAAAGGAAATAGAGAAGCACTAGTCTTCAGGTAAAACCCAAAAATATATTGTGTCAAGAGACATGGAGCTGGACTGATGTACTGGGAGTTGTGTTTGACAGTGTTAGAGGTCAAACAAGTGGAAAAAAGATGAGAAAATGTAGAGTTTATTCTAGTTAAAGCAGAGAGCAGGTGACAAAGAAAATTACGGATTTGCCACAAAAGGATTGGGTTAATTTAATAATTAATTAATATTAGGGAAATTTTAGGAAGAGCCCAGAAGTAGAGAGACAGAGATATGATATTTTTGGTGTCCTGGAAATGGAAGTTGGAGAAATTGTCAGCAACTGCATCTGGATAAAGTTTACAGAGAAATCTGAGGATCCTGAGGTTTATTTATTCCTATGCTGATGTTGGGTCATCAGTGCATCTGCTGTTTATGAAATCTGATAAAGCACACGGATCCTCATACACAGAGAAGGAGATACTACCTAAACAAGTACGGAAGGAGTTGATCAGTGGCATTCCACTGGGTATGCTGTGCTTCTGTATGTGATAAAGTATCACAGCTGAACAGAGTTTTTTGCTATTTTAAAGTAGTCCAAGCAGTTTCACAGTTGAATTGTTTTTCAGTTGCATAAACCAGCTAAATCTGGGTTCATTTTGGCTGTGTTGTTGTTTATTCCAACTAGTCGAGTGTGAAGGTTGCATGTAAGTTGTGCCCTTAAAGCTTGAAATATTTGGTCTAGGAGCGTGCAAAAATGCTGAAACAGACGAAAAGAAATCCTTCAGGATCTAGTGGAGAAATTAGTATTCATTTCTCTTCAGTCAACTGTAACTCCAGATATTTGTATGATTTTCTTTTTTTCTTTTTTTTTTTTTTTTAGAGGATGGAAGTCATAGGGATTCAAAATACCAAAAACTTCATGTTGTACAATATTAAAAATAAACTTGAAGCTATTAGCCTAATTTCAGATATCTAGCACACACAGAGAGCAAAGTAGACACCAAGCTTGGCAGAGATATGGCACAGTATAGAACATGGCTCAAATGTTTGAGGCTAAGAGCCTTCCAATATCAATTTACTTGTACACTAAATTTGTTACTGTTTCATGCTTTTTGAGTGTGATAGGTAGATGAATAAAAGAAAGAGGAGCAAGACTTGCTGTGGCAAGAGAAGAAGCAACAGAAAGCCACTTATAATCTGTGCTTTTGCTGATCCTGTAGTTCACACTTTTTACTGAAGGCAAACTGGCAATATTGTAAAGGAAAGTACTTGCATGCAAGAAATGCTCTGTCACTGAGCATTCCTAAGTGATTTTTCTTACCAGCTTATCAAATGTTTTCTGTACAAAATTGCTGATATATCTGAGTTGTTACAGATGTCTCAAGAAATACCTTGCGCCAGCTGCAACTAAATGAGGGAGGATACTGTGAATACTTGTAGGTTGAAGGGTGTTTTTGTTTTGTGGAGTTTTTAGAGTAATGTGCAATCATTTGTCATTAACGTAACATGTAACTGAAAAATTATTATCCAGTGCTGTTATATGCTATGAAACATTGTGTACCAATTAAAAAATACCCTTTAAAATGAAAAAAAAAGATTATTGTCACTTCTTTGTTTGTAACTCTGTGAAGTATTTAACCCATCTCATTTGTTTCACAAAGCATTATATTTAGCTACACAGTTTATTCATTGTAGCACAAAAAAAATGTTTTATGTTTGAACTTACTGAACTGACACTTCATAAGCAGGACTAGCTGCCACCTTTTCTTCTCCACTGGGAGCAGTTTCATCTTAGCCAAAACATGGAGGCAATCCAATATGATGGAGGACAGTTGGATTTCCATTTTCTGAATGCATGTTTTAAATTTCTGGGGGCTTTCAGTTATAGTGAAATGGATTTGATCACTCCTGTCTTGTCTTTTTAGATAATTAAAATTTTGCTGTGTGCTTTCATGTAATCCATTATACAAGGACTGCCAGGATGTAAGAGCGGCTATTCTTTTAGTATATTAGCCAAGATAGAAATAAATTGACTTTTTTTTTTTTATTTTTCTGACATTTCAGATGTAATCTCTATAACTGAAAGGGCATCACGTAAATGCTTGAGATACTTGTCTTCCGGGATTGCTTTGTCACTGTTTTCTCTATCCCTCTTCTGGTGTGATAGTGGCTTTGATTACAGCAGCAGCTGGCAGGAAACTTATATTTATTATTGCCTGATGGTGTCCAGATTCCCCTTTCATTCCTTGTATTGTCACCTTTTAAGCTGATAGTGTTCTAGTTAAGGTAAAACTGTTGCTTAGTTCCTTCTGTCAAACAAAAAAAAAGCCTTATGTACTAAGCTACTTTTGTTGATAGAATAGTAAGTGGTTTTATAAGTTACTATTGGAATAGCAGAAGTGCTTTGATAGTTGGTTTAGCTTGGATACTAGGAAAAATTTCTTCACAGAAAGGGTTGTCAAGCACTGGAACAGGCTGCTCAGGAAGATGGTGATCACCAAGCCTGGAGGAAATTGAAAGGCATGTACATGTGGTAGTTGGGAATGTGCTTTACTGGTGGGCTTGGCAGTGCTGGGTTAGCAGAGCTGATGATCTTAGGGCTCTTTCGCAGCCTAAACGATTCTGTGAAAATGTGAAAGCTCAGAGGGAAGGGTTTTCCTTCTTGGAAACTGCATTGAACTGAAGCTCAGGATTGTGAAGTATTTCAAGCCTTGTGGAGGGCAAAGCCCCATTTTGGGACAATGTTCTGAAGCATGATTCCCCTAGGGCAGCATTCAGCACCCAGTCATTGCTGCTTGGGTGATGGAAGAGCAAAAAGGACAGTACTCACTTATGGCAGAATTTTTGCTTTTGCATGGACAGTCTCTCTCAGGTGATGTCTTGCCACTTGCTGTAGTTGATAATTTTTGTACTTCTCTCACAAGAAGTTAAGCCTTTCATTTTAGTGCCAGCAAGAAACAAGTCTTGTCTGGTATCAATTTAGACGTTGAAATCAACTCAGTAGTGTTTTCCCTGGGGCTGTAGTTCTAATATAACATGTTTCCAGTTTGAAGCTCAACTGAGAGTCCTGAATTCCTGCTTCTAATAGCAGCATTTTTGCAACTGTTTTGGCCCACATTGTAGCATGGGATTTTGTAAAGACTTGGTTGCTTCTTCTTCTATCAGGTCGTGTGATGTTCCTTGGTAAGTCCTACCTCATTTTGTGCAATGGCTTTTTTCTCCTATTTTGTCATCTGGATTTGGAAGAGAAAATCATCCATGTCTTCTGCTTCATTACTGCCTGGATCTTAGTGCAAAAATAAGTTAGAAAACAAAGAGCTTGCATCTTTCCCATTTCATGGAAGGCATACTCAGATGGAGCTCGTGCAATGTTTGTTCTTTAATCAAGGCCTTCACCTTTGTGCTGCCTCATGGTTTAAAGCCAGGTAGAGTCAGCCCCTTGTTCTCAGAGTGGCACTTGAGATATGGCAGGTCAGCATGGACATTCAGGCATCACAGATGCACTTGCTGACAGTGACAGTAGTCTGGCTTATGAAGCTCAGGAACAAGAACCAAGATCAATGGATCTTTATCCTTTAGATTTTAAAGGGCAAGTCTCAATGAAGAAAGCTGATCATGTTAGTTTACACTTGAAGACAGTGCGCTGGAATGAGACATAAGGTTTGTTTTTTTATGTCATTTCAGTAGACAATGCTTAATGCTTTATACATGACAACAAAATACAGCATTCTTGGACACTTGATGGCACTTACTTTATGAAGTTATCTTTCAAAAACGTCTCAAAGGAAGGAAATAAATCCTTATGAGACAGGATTTATGGAGTCAAAGGGTCTGCATGACTAGAAAATGCTAGTCACTCATTCAGATCTTTTTCCTTTAACAGGTAAAATCAAGAGTTGAGAACAAACTTTTATTGATTTTAAGCTCTTAATAATGGTTATTTTCTGTATACCTAGTAGTATAGGCATGTGTCTGCAGAAACAAAAGTTATCCAGCCAAGAAATGATTAAGCCCGGTTTTGACTTAGAATCTAAAGAAGAAAGCTTTTTTTTCTCCCAGAAGACTTGCAACTCTTCTTTAACCTTGTTGTACTCTTCTGTTTTTGTCTCATTCTCTCAGCATCCTAGAGGTACAGAATAGTTCAAGAAGAGCTGCCAGTTATATACTGGGGTGGTAAGGGCAGTGTAAATGTTGTAGTATCAAAAAGCCAAACTTTCAATTAAGATGTCAGTAAAGTTAATATAGACTACTTGAAGTATACACAGTTTTCTGAGAAGTTTGGAGGAATATAGATGCTGTTCAGAAGAAATGGGTGCTTTTTATTGCTTGATAGTAATGTTCAGATTTATTTCATAGGCACCTAAACAGAAGAAAAGTTTTACCATTTCATGGAATGATTGAGTTTATTGTGGTGAATGTGCAGGGACGTGTATTGTAAGATCAACATTTCCAAGCTCCTTGCTTAGAAATTAAATGCAGATGTTTTCAAATAATCAAAGACTTGGACATGCTTTATTCTAGTCGGCAAATACTCAAGACACTTTCCAAAAATTTTATTTTGGAATTCAGAATTAGATGCCATAAATGGGTAAGCTATATACTTTACACATATCATGTTCTGTGGGATATGCAGCTTGGCAACCAAAACAGGCACTATTGAAATAAATTGCTACTTTTAAATATAAACATTACATAGAATTCATATGAGGAGGGAAATAAGCTCAAGTCTCACTTTCTTTTGAATAGTGCATAATGTAGTCTAATTTGATTAACAGAATGCTTTATATAATTAAATTATGGGTAATCATGGCACTCTATGAGGATTTTAATAGGTTGAAACTTAAGGTCATTGTCACTGCCCCCAACTCTAAATCTAAAAAAGGCAGGTTTCAAAGTTAGGAGTCATGTGAACTTAAACATTGCTGATGTCTTCACTTTTAAGTAATACTGTAATAAAGTTAGATCCTGGCAGCTGGCATTTTTGTGGATTGACATGGCTAATTGGCTTTGGCATCTTAGCCTCAGGAAACCTCATCCATCACTTCAGAGGAGGACTTCTGGCAAGAGTCAAAGAAAACATTTAATACTTTGTCTCTTGCTTTCTGTGCAAAGCTGCTTTGCATTTTGAACTTTCCTGTGTGTCTCATTTGAAACTCAATATAACACTTATCATTATGCTCCTTTAACATGATCTTTTATATTGAACAGCTATCCATTTGACTTTCTAGACTTAGCAGAAGTGTCAATATTACAAATCAGTGTTGAGGCTTACCTCTCAGCCACAGCTGATAGCTTATGCAGAATTTCCTATAAGAAATGTACTAGCTAAAGGTAGTTGATTTTTATAGTTAACTCCTTACCAGTCAGTAGTGGAGTTGAAAGTAATGCTTAGCTTCAGATTCTGAAGAGCTCCAGACACCATCTCTAGTACATGTAGCATTTCTGATTATGAGAATTGCTGTGGACACTGATCTGATAGATGAGAAAAATGTGTCAAAAGAGGATTCAAGACTTCTCAGCAGGGCAAATCCAAGTAGTGTTTCAAGATGGTTGAGGATTTTCCTGGTGGGAGGAAAGGTTTTTCAGGGGTCTTCTGGTAAAAGCTTATGAGAGCAGAAATCTTTTGTTTTTTTCTGTTTCACTACAATCTTAGCATTCATCTTCCCTTGTCTCAGATCTTCACATTGTCAGGCAGTTCGCTTTTCTTCCTCAAGCCTTTGAAAAACACAGTCATTATCCTCGCTTTTCAGCTTCAGCCCCTGTTACCTGGCAGTTTCTGCTGCCCTCTTGAGCTTCTAAGTTTGTGAGGTTTGGGAAGAAGGGCAAATGGCCCTGCTCTGGGGGAAGTGAGGTGAAAATACAATCTGATGACTGAAAAAGTTAGGACCTCAAGCAAAACAAATGCTTCCTCATTCTGTACATGCAAAGGTATAGATATGGAAATTTCTTTGGAAGAGAGGGACTTTTTCCATTCCAGCAGTATTTTCCCTTTTGTATTTCCATCTGCTTCAGAACAATGCTCAGGATCCAGGTGCTGCTGCAGGAGGGCATGGTCTGAGTGTTCAGTGAAGCAGGTGAAATGCTGCTGCAGGCTTGTCACTCCTGTGCTGCCCCAAACACTGGAGTCCTCTGCTAAAGCTTGAAAATCAGAGTCCATTGGGGTGAGGCATGGCAAGAATGTGTTTGAGGCAGAAGGTTTTTAGTGTCTATCATTTGTCCAATGGTGAGCTCAGGTGTGAAGAATAGAGGAAAAGTTCTTGAGCTGGGTTCTCTGCAAGCTCCTTATGGGCAACAGTTTTGGGCAACAGTTGTGAGGACCTAGTGTCAGATTCCAGATTTACCAAGAACACACTCAAGCCACACTTTGTTTGGCTTCCTCTTGTTGGAGCACAAAGGAAGTGAAGAGGTGAAGGTGTTTGTGTGTAGTCAAAGATACAGAGGTCGGTGGATCAGCAGAATTGCCAACTGAGGGCATTGGATGAATCTGTAAAAGTCTGCTTTATCTTTTTACTGCGTTCTTAACAAAAGCTGTAATGTACAGAAGTGTGGAATCTTTATTTTGTGAGGTTTTGGCAGTCCTACTTAAAATTGTCCAGTTACTGTGTTGATGGTAGTTGTTGAGAAGCTGCTTCTTTGTGGATCTTTCTGGGATGGTTCAGGTATTATGGAAACCAGTCCCAGAGTACAGATTTAATTTTGTACAAGAAGTCTTCAATTCTGTTTTGAAAATATGAAGAATTAAGGTATTTCTAAGAGGACAAAAGTTTGCAAAGTTTAAGTTTATTCTACTGCTTTGTGATTTGATTTTTATTTTATTTTTTTTTAACACAGTGTTAATCTTGCCATAGAACTGGCCAATGAATGGAATGAGCAAACATTCTTTCTGATTAACTGGATATTGCATTTAATTATTATTTTCTGTACCCCATATGTTTCAGTTGAAATTAAATCCTTCATGTTTTAATTGCCTTTATCCACTCATAGTATATTGGTGCCAGTTTCTAGTCTGATACTGTTCCTGACGTCATTTATAGGATAATGATAATTAAAAAGAGTAGCAATTTCAGCCCAGAAGTCATTCTGCTCCTTTTGAAACTCTAAGCTGTCCGAATAAAAGTCAGTTGTGCATTTGCATTCCTTAAATAGAGTTCCACAGAAAGTTTTGGAACAAAATCAGTTTGGTCTAAAAATTATAACTGGTGTGGGGTTTTTGTTTTTTTTTTTTTTTTTGGCACAAAAATGAGTTGTTTTCATAAATATTGCTGTTAGTTTCTCTGTTTTAGCAGTTTCTATGATGCAAAACAAAAATAATATCTTTGTGCATATAGTCTGAAATAAAGCTCTCTTTTTTGCTTCTACATGTTGAGGTAGTTTCTGTGTTAAAAAATGTTTCTTATGCTCAGTATAAAATGGTTTTAAAAGTCTTTCTGTGAAAGAGTAAATGTTTTTGCTTATGTTTATAGTCAGACAGAATGAATGTGCTGGTGTATGGCAAATGTTAACACTTGGCTGCTGAAATTCTTTACATGATGGTGTTACAGGATATGTAGATTTTTAAACAGTGCTGAGACTAAGTTTTTTAATTGTTTAAACAGTCAGTGGTTTGGCATTCAGGGGGAGGTGGTTCATTTGAAATCTTGTCTCTGTGATATGCTCCTTATGCCTCTAATAAGGTCAGAAAAGTGGAGGATGACAGCTTCTAGCACAGCTTGTAAATGTCAGTCTGGATGGAAGACAGGTCAGCTTGAAAACCATATTGGTGTTGGAAAATGAAAGGAAAAAAATCCTTCCTTAAAGCTGAGCTCTAATGAGGACACATTGGTAAAGAAAATGTAGAATTTTTTGGTAAAGCAGAAGGAAGTAATTCTAAAGTATCAATCTACATCTGTTAAAGAAAAAATAAAGGAAAGTTAAAGGGACAATAAGATTTATTTTATTTACATCTAAATCTGACTGGTTTTCCTAAGGCAAATTTTTGTTTTGGTTTGAGTCCTGTTTATGTGTGAAACTTGCCAGTCCTGTGTCTTTAGTGTCCTGTCTTTAAGACTGGTTCTATCTTTGGAAGACAAACTGACTTCCATAGTATTTTTAAAGGAATATCCAGCAATGAGTGTGACATTAGAATATTTTCTGAATCTGCTCCTCTCTCTTTTCTGCCCTTTCCACACAATGGATCAGACCATTAGTGACTATGGAAGTTTCAATAGTGCTTCAGTTACCATGTCTTGCTACAATATGGTGCTGAATGGGGTTTTTTCTGAGTAACTGCATTGTTTGAGATTGATCTCATGTGGTCACTTCCATGTGAACTATTAATGTTTTTGTAATGTGAGTAGTATGATTCTTTAATGAGTTTTTTTCTGGTTCAGTAACTTCTCTCCCTGCTCAAATGCAATGGTGTGCCTCAGTAGCTGGTGCTCTCCTCAAATCTTGAGAAGATTTTTGCAGACTTGACTGAAATAAGTCTGGAAATAGAAATTCCCTGTTCAGTGTTCCTAGGGAGAAGAATGATCTGAAGTGGGAATCAGAAAGAGGGGCTGAATGCCATATAATTAAGAAAATGAGTTTCTCAACTTTAATATCTGGTTTGTCTTGAGAGAACATTCAATAAACTGGTACATATGCCAGTTTTTCACATATTCCTGAATTTTGTCAAGTATACCTTCCATAGTTTGGGTTCAAAAATATAGACATTGGTTTCAGTAAGATGTATTAGATTTAAAATTCATAGAAAGTCAATAACTTCATTAAAAGTCCTGAACTTGCTTAACACTCCTTCAAAATCAAACTTAATAATTATCACCTTTGAATATTTTAAAGTGTTAATGATTATACTATTTTTCAATCGCAAACTTTTTAATTTTGAAAAATAGTTTTTGTTTATATAGAATCATCTATGGTGGTAACGTTGAATAATGTAACTGTTGTCTTCACTCTTACTCAAATGTGCTGATACAATTTCTGAGACAAAATTATTTCATGTGTTTTGCAGATCACTATGATAAGTAAAAGGTCTTTAAATATCAGTCCCATTACAAAATTTTTCAAAGAGTGGATTGGACAGTTAGATTAGAAATGCAAACTTTTTCTGTGTGTAAGCTCATGCCCCCCTAGCTGCTTATGAATGCTTTATAAACAACTGTATTTTTTTGGAATATTTGAAATTTTAAAATTCTTCAGATGCTTATACAGTATTTTTTTTGTCTAAGCCATACAAAAACCTTCCCTGCTTCCCAACACACACATGGATGCATGCACCCATGTTTGTACCGTCTTTGTCTCTATTTTTCTTTCTTTCTATTTTTATTAACCAGGAGGTGCTTTACAAATGATGGTCATTGTCCCATATAAAAATATAAAGTTGTTTCTGGTCACAACAGTTGTTTTAACACACTGCAATTCTCTGCTGTATAAGAAACGACTCCTGAAATAACCCTTTTGCTTTACATTTAAAGCCTTATGTTCATCATGTCTCTTACTTATTCCTGGCCTAATTAAGACTGCTGGGACCTGAAGCATGTTCCTGAGCCTGTTAAGCTGTGCAAACTGGCCCCTTGAGTCCTGAGCCAGGACTGTGGTGCACAATATCAACCATTTTGTGTCAGAATGGATACACTTAACTTGAATGTGGGCGTTGTTTGCTAATGCTTGCAAATCAGAGTAAGTCAGTGGCCTTAGGCAAAGCAAGATGTAATGGGAATGCACTGATATAAATAACCTTGCTGGAGAACTTTGCCATGGTCATAAATAATGAAGCTCTTGGACACCTCCCCCCTCCCTCCAAAAGAAAACCTATATAGGTTTTCTATTTGATTTTCTGACTCCTTGCTTGTATGGCATTTATGAATTTGAGTGAACCAGAAGTTGAAGACGTGTCTGCTTTGACAAATTTTAGAATAAGGCCTCTCATTGATTTGTTAAGACAGCTTTACTAATGGACAAAAATATGTCGTTTTTCTCTTAGAATTCCAGCTTCTCTGCAATGTAGCCTGTATATTGTGCATGTAAAGACTCAAAGAATGTGTGCCAAGCCAGAAGGATTATATCTGGAACTTTACTGAATGAAGTAACTGCAATCTGTACTTTGAGCAGTAGCTCAAACCAAAGTCAGATTGAATTGTGTTAAACAGTATTCACTCATGTGAGAGGAGGGGTGGAAGGAAGCCTCAGTCACAGGCCAGGGGTATGGGAAATCTTAAACCTATGCAGTGAATTGAAAATTCAAAGCTGGTGTGAGCAGTAGTAAAAGACTCCATCTACAGGAATTTTACAACTGGATTAAGAGTAAGGGCCAGCATAAGTCTGTTGGTGAGCATCATGACCTTCACCAAAAATAGATGATTGATTACTTGAGACTTACCAAAAAAATAAGATCAAACAAACTGTTAGACACTAAAATGAAGAAAATTAGTAAGTTGGTGTTTTGCAATATCCTAAGAAACAAAACCTGTGGTTTATGTTCATATTTGTATTTTTAACATATTTTTTTCAATTCATGGGTCATCTTATGTGCAAAAGCATCAGCAGGTTCACAGAATACTTTGAGTTGGAAGGGACCCACAAGGATCAGAGTCCAGCCCTTCAGTGAATGGCTCATACAGGTATTGAACCCACATTCTTGATGTTATTAAATTGGCACTGTGTTCTGACCAACTGAGATCATTGTACATCTGTGTTTCACACTGTGGGCATTTCCAAATTAAGCCATAAGACCATGTGTCTTTTTTTTTTTTGGCTGTAGTACAGATGTGGTTCTTTTCACTTTTTTCAACCTCCCAAATTTCTTCACAGACTTCAGTGCACTGTATTGAAGTATTTGCAAGTATTTGCAAATGTAATAATTTTCCACTGGTCTGTGGTCATTTTTGTCTGGTACTCAGTTGCTTACTATTTATATTATAGCAGTGTTCAAGTCATTACTTTGAATTTGGACTTGTAATTTCAAATGCAGAGAATTAATTAACTAACCTGTTACTTCACTGATATGTACATGGTGCTCAAATAAGAAAAAATCAGATAAACAGGACATCTCCCTGATTAGAGGTGTTTTTTTTGTTAATGAAAGCAAGTTTGCAGAGTATGTTTGCATTACCTATAAAATCCATTACATTTTAATGGGTTAACCAGGAGTTTACAGGTCACTTGAACGAGTGATTTGGAGAAAAAATAGGTTTAATAGTAGTGTTACTAGTGAATTTTGAGGGCACCAAAAAATGTGACTAGGACCTCCTGGTACATTTTTAAATAATCATCCAATATGTATTAGATTAATAAATGATGAGAGGAAGTTAATCTAACTGAAACTTAATAACTTTGACAGTTTCTGTGCCATTTTCTTTTCTTATTAAGCATTTTTAGCCTGACTATTGAAATTAGGTTGATGAATGTTTAGGTAATCACATATGATGATGATCCTTGAGATCAGCGTTCATGTCTTAAATAGCAACTTAATTGCTTACAACCAGATACAACCTGATGTAAATATTTTCTGAGACTGTGGACACTGTTGGAAGTGGTGAGGCTACAAGGAGTGGAGGTGGGCTGTTCTGTGCAGGTTGTAACTGAGTAAAGCTGATAGTTGACTCCTTTTGTTGCTGGATTGTTGCTGGCAAGCAGCGGCATAGGTAACAAAAAAGCAAAAACTAGCAGGAACAGAATCCTATGAACTTTCCAATGTATTATGTTATTGTTAAAGAATAAAATGGAAGATGAGACTAAGGGAAAAGCACACTTTGAGTGCTTATCTCAAAAATGTGGGGCATTTATTTAAAAAAACCCAGCATTTAGGAATTTTTTGTAGGGATAGATTTTCTTTTTATAAAGCAATCTAGAAAGTTTAAAAACTTGTACGATGTGTCATCAGAAGAAAACTGGAAAAATAGATTGGTCAGGAAAAGGGGAATAATTTACCCCTTGGTAAGACAATACCAAGATTGCTTGGTTAAAGAACTGAGAAAACATTCCTGTTCTGCAGGTAGGAAACAAATACAGAGCAATTGTTTCTATCTTTATTATTAACTTAGAAGCACAGAATCTTGTATTTTTAAAATTTTTTAATATTGATAATTTTCATGCACTCATGTTCACTAACTCATTTTCAGTGCTTTAGATTCAGCCACAGAATTTCAGAATGGCACTGCAAAATTGAGGATCATGCAAATATGGCCAAACACTATGTAATGGGGAAGAGAATCTATGGTTATTGTCATAAATGGTCTGGGAAAAAAGAAACTGAGAAGACAAGTTTTTGCTATTTATAGTTTGTCCAAGATTGTAAAAATGAGAGCTGATTCTAAAGTTGGCAGAAGTCTCATGACACTGTTCCACTGATGAAGTGGCAAGTAATGCAGTGCACATAGGGAGAAAACTCCTCTTTTGTATATGAAATGTTGGAATATGATTTTTTAGTCAGACAACAAGTTGAAAATATGAGGAAAATACCAGTTCCACATTTTGTAACTATTTAGCACCCCCATTTCCCTTACTCCCTTCAATTTAATGTTAAAGATAATTGGGAAAGGAATAGAGGATAAAACTGAAAAATCACTGTCATGCCACTGTGTAAATCATGGGTGTACTGACAGGTTTACTGCTGTCTGCAGTTCTGGTCCTCTTTAAAGTGTAATAGAAGTGGATAAAGTAGCTTGTGGAAAAATAAAGATTGCAAAGGTGTTGAAGAACATGTGTAAGTGGAGGAGCTACATTCAGTAAACTTAGCCTGAGGGAGAATGAGTAGGAGACAAGAAACGTAGAATCGTGTTTGTATGAAGAGGGGGAGTGGTGATGAGTTATTTACTTGAAATACAGGAATGAAGGGATGCCAAAGAAAACTGCTAGCAGTTCAAAACAAGCTGATGCACACAGATGCAAAGCTACACGGACAATTGGGATGCCAGAATCTTTCTCGTGGGCTGCAGGAGAAACTGTGGGAAAAATAATTCATGAGGGCAATCACATATGGAGATCCTATATATTATTCTGGCAGATGTGCCCTGGAATTCTTCAGACACTTGTTGCTGGTGGTTTTTCAAAACCAGGAGTTGAACTAGCTGTGTTGTGGACATCTTCTTTGTGGACCTATGCTCAGGCATCTAATGCAGATGTTTCTCCTTCAGCCTGTGGAGTGGTAATTCAAAGGCTTTTTACACCTACATCTGGAGAGGCAGGTCTTGCACCTTAGGCCAGTTCAGTTCCAGTAGCAGGAAGGCATTTTGCCATCTGTGTAAGCCAAGGAACAATTCCCACAGCTGGTGGGGTGACCTACTGAACCTCCAGGAGTCCATTGCAGAGCTTGCTGAAGACATCCCTTCCCTTCCCACTGCCTCTTGCTGTGTAGGCTCTTACCTGCATATTTATTTTTCATTCTTCTGGCTGTCTATGGAATAATTAATTGATTGTACATAAGCAGGATTTTCTCTCTAAGCTTAATTCTTAATTCTTCTTACCTTATGTAAACCAAGGTAAATCAGGCACTAAAGAAAGTGCAGGGAAGCCACATGGCATTTGGAACTTCAGAGTGTATGTGGTGGAATCCCTGGACAGGTGTGTTTGTTGTTAGCACCCAGTTACACAGAGATGATGGTGCATGCTTGGGGGAATGTGGCTTACCTTACCAAATCCTCTGTTAATGCATACAGATGTGGAAAGTACTCTCTTCAGCTGAGCTTGTGTCCCTGACAAATGTGGGAGTCTCCCTTCCAGTGCATGGACAGGGAGGAGCTTTTAGTAGCGTGATTAATAAGACTTCTGTAACACTGATTCTGTAGTTTTGCTTTACATTGTCAAATAAAGCAGATATCTTCTCTTTCCTTCCTTGCTACTTTAAAAGTACTTGGATTCTTTAATTGTCATAGAAAGTATAGGCAGGAGTGATACTTAAAAAAGAATATTTAAAGAAATATTTGATGGTTTTAGAGAACTGTGTATATGAGTTCTGCCTGTAACTATTAATTCTTTGTTATCTAGGAGAAACAAACCTGGTGAGATACTTCTCTTTTTAAGCTGGAAGGATGGAAAGGACTTGACTTTGTGACTGAAGAAAGGAGGAGAGAGTTTCTTTTATTAATTATGGAAAAGTCTTCTTTTGAGTGATGGCAATTTCCTCAGTTACTTCTCAGTGGGAAGATAAATATGTTATATGTGGAATCTTTGATGTAACTAGTCTATAGTAGTCTAATAATAAGTAGTCTAGTAATAAGTCTGTAACTTTATTTAATCATAATAATGTATATTTCCTAAATAATTTTAACAGGAAATTGAACCATTTGGCAATTAGGGCTGCTACATCTTTCAAAGGGTTAAATGCTAATTTTAGCTAGAGGCTTTTAAGCAAAATAGATTACATTGACATTTCACTTAAGTAATAGATACATCTTTCTGTGACACATCTGATTCTTTGGTAATAGTATTAAAAATTTCCTGATTTTGATTGAGAATGTTCAAAATGATAGGCTTTAGAAACTTGTTTGTATAAAAACTTAGGAAAAAGGGAGTTCTTTTGATTTTGATGGGCTTGAGCATCTTTTCCATATGGATTCAATTCACATTTTTATCGGAATGTGGAAGTCATTACTCTGACATCTGAAACTGAGGTAGCAATAAAAAAAATTATCACAAACAAGACAGCAGACACAAATGATTTTGTGTTTATTACTGGGTGGCCCTCTTTCCCAAAGTTAATTGGTTCCAGATATTTCAGAATTAAAATTGTATTGTGACAAATTTATTTCTGGTCATATTTAACTCGAGTCCTCTCAGTAAGGAGGCTTGAACAAACAGAAGAGTTGTCAACCCACTCATGTCAGTCTCCAGTTTTTGTTGTAGTAGCTTTAATCCCAGTGATTTGGTTTAATAAAGACCACTGAGAAAACAAACACTGGTGGTGACTGCACTGCTCTTGTAAATTATTTATCGTATCTCTAAGGTTTTACTGTGGCGTAAGTGCTGCTGTGTTAGCTTAAATCGTTCACAAATATGTCATGTTGGATTAAATGCCTGTGTAGAGTTTATGTGTGCCTGGGAGCAGTGCTTCCTGCTGTCTGGGGTGGGATTGGGGTGTTTGTGTGTGTGCAGCTGGGGGCACACAGACCTGCCCCTGCTCTTATGGTGAGTGGGTGACCATAGCAGGCTAAAACACAAAACCTGGGGTTTCATGCTCTGCTTCCAGTACAGCAGATGCTGCCTTACACAGGGCAGTCTCTGTGAGTGCTTTGTGGTTGTAGACATTCCGTGAGGTCTTGGTTGTGGGTCGCTGATGGGATTGGTTTGCTGCTCACCTCAGGCTGTGTTTGTTGGAAGCCCAGGGGCTTTGCCCAAGGGAAGCAGGAGCCTAGGGTAGGGTGTGCAGCACCTCAGGTTGTTCTGCTTATGATTTGGTAGGATGAATTTTCTGTACAAAATAGAGCATGTTTTCAAATAATTGCAAATAGGAGACAAGTGTGGCTAAGTAGCATCTTAAGTGTATATTACACACATTGTCATACATATGTCATGTGTCTTCCTGTACTGTAGTGTACTCTACTGCTGTTGTTATTCAGAATATTTATTGGATATTCATATGCAGATATTGCATAACAGTAGCTTTCTTTTTTCCATTTTAAAACGAAACTTGGGCGTGAAAAGCATTATGAAACAAAAATTAGTATTAGCATTTACTGTTCCTATCTTATCAATATGTACCTCAAGCCTTTTTTTGATCCTGTAGGAAACAAGCCTGTTTTCAAATTTCTTAAACTTCTATTACAGGACTCAAGTTTTAATCTTAAGACTTTTAACATTTAGGGTTTGAAATTGCTAAAGCTGTTTCTGACAAGTAATGGAAGTCTTGCAGTTGTAAACTCAAAGGTGGAAATTGCTAAGAGTTAATTAACTTTCTCTTAATGAAAGGATCTAATTTGTACCTCAGTATGCCACGTTCTTGGAAGACAGTCTTTTTCCTCTAAGAGGTTGTCACTTATCAGCTGTGATACACTGGTAATAAGGTGCACATTTGAACCCCCACATTTTATATGTATCTGTATATTCACACCTGGTGGAAGGGAAGAGAAAGCCTTTGTCCTTTTGTATGTTTTCCAGAATTAGCAGTAAGTAAAAACGTTAAAAGGAAATTTTTGATTTGTGTAGGCATGGGTTTAATTAATACAAGTCTATGTTCTGTAAGTGTTGTGTTAGTAAAATTTATGAAAGAGCACTAAACTGCATTAGGGTAATTTATGGCCCAAATAAAAGTCAGTTGCTAAGGTAAACTAGTATAGAAACAGTGTAACTAGGATAAAAAAAGTGAAGAACTGGAGTAAATTGCAAACATTGTGAGAACAGCGATACAGTTCTTTCTTTATATTCACCCAAGCAAGTGCAAGTTCGTTTACAGTATATTTATTAACAGTCTCAGGCTAATAAAACAACACTTACAGAGCAATTTTGGACACTTTCCAGTTCTCTGTATTGTGCAGTGACAAGTTAGGCCAGTACTTTTTTTTCTTTATTAAGAAAAAAAAAGGAATCTGTATTTTTGGCTCCTTTATAAGGTAGTTAAATGTGCCATTTGGCATTTCAGAGCACTGCTTTGCATTGTGCTCAATTAGCACGGACGAAGCAATTGCAGCACCAGTTTCAGAAATGTGCCTAATTACTATAAACCACTGAGGGATCCATTCATTCTGTGTTTCTGGCTCTGTGGGTGCCAGCCACAGAGACTCCAGCAATTTCTGAAGCCTAATCCCGAGTCACTTCTCCATGTTTCTGTGGCACTTGCATTTTGGAGCCTGTAATGGGGTCTGGCTGTTTATGACCGTGCATTGCTCTGCAACTGTATCTGTAGTATTTTCTGGAAATGAGACCTTGGTGCATAGGGAGGGATTGAGAAAGACCCTTCAGCTCTTTCTGCACACACACACTTCCCTCTTGGAAAAGGAGGTGCTGCCATTTTATGTTTTATTTTAAATTATTCTGACTCCCTCCACAGAGAGTCTTTATTAATTATGGAAAATATGGATCAACTTTTGGAATAGTATTTACTTGTAGCCTCTACTAGTCATTATGATTGACTGCCTAGTTTGATGACAAACCTTTCACTTTAGCCTTTTTTGGACACTTCTAGTTGGTAACTTATTTCTGAGCTACTGGGCATTTAAATCCAGACTTAAGGAATGTGAGTGTTGGCTAATTGCTTTGGTAAGATGTGTATTTGGAACAACAACACCACATTGCTTTAGTTGAAGCTGTTTTATTTATAGGCTTTTGTAAAATGATGGTTCATCTTTCTCTCTTTCTACTAAGTGAAGGAGTTGGCTGCTACCAGAAAGTTTTCCTGAATAGATACTTGTGTGAGCATAAAGCCTGAAACAGAGCTGTCTTGGGGGAGTGTGTTATTGTTGACAGTTCATGCTGACAGTTTTTCTTGTCTTTGGATTATGCAAGTTCTTTAAATGCAAATGAAGCCCGTCCATTTTAGCACCAGGGTTTTTTTTTTCTCCCATCAGTGAAAGGATGAAACTTTAAACATGTGATAGATGAAAGGGAAAAACTTGTAGTGAAGACATCACCTGATATATGGTATTTTAACTGATCATGGTGCTAGCTACTCTTAAATGTTTACAGAACAGGGGTATCATTTTTTCAGACGTCTTTTGAAACCTTTCTGAAGAGTGAGCCCAACTGAAAATTTCTGATTTATGTTCTCATTTGACATTTTTGCACTTACCAGGATTAATTTGCTCATTTGATGTGGAGCACAGTGTGTTTTAGGCTCATTGGTTGTCTGCTGTGGTTTCTAAATTGTTTTCAGTGTTGCTACATTCCTTAGACAATTCCTTGTTCTGTAATTGTGTAGTTGTAATTTATGTACTTTTTCCTTAAGAAATATGAGCTATTATTTGGCTGTGCTAACATACAGGGTGGTTAAGTGAACCTGTCTGTGCAATACGGTGAAGTTTATGGAACAGACCCTCTACATGTATTAAACCCTGCCAGGAATAACTGTACATTTTGTTCTTTGTTAATGATCTTCTTTCTTGTTATTTTGTACTTGGTTAAAGTGTTTGCTGTAAATCTTAAACTCTCTGTAGTTTTTTTTAGTTCATTACATGTTTTAAAATAAAGAGAATAGGAAAATGTAGAGTGAAAAAACTGATCTGAGTTTATTCTGAAGAGATTCTGTTTGTTTGTCCCTGAGGTGGAAGCAAGCAAGATTTTGAGCTATATTTGAATTGAAACATTGCTCATTCCCAGTAAAAGATTATAGATGTCTTGCAGATTAACAACTGCTCAGTTTCTTAACTATAATATTGGTGTGTTTGAAAGTTCTGTAAAATACAGGTTATCAGTTCCTCCCTTGGCTTTTCTCTGATATTTGTCACTTGCAGACTGTAAATATTTCACAGTCTCTTGAAATTTATTCTCATAAGTCAACTCAAAGTGACAAGTATGGTAACTATTTCTTGGATGAGAAGTAGAATCACAGAAAATAATTTGTTTGGGTTGTGAATGCTTCAAAAAGTATTTAATAACTTCATGTGATTCAGTGTTAGAAAGCTGAGATGTTCATCCTTGACTACTTCCAAATTTCCCTGGTAACATTTTTTACCACATTGGAATTGTTCCATACATTCTCAAGACAGTGTATGGAAATAACTATGACAATATTCTTTATGACTATTGGGAGGTAAGTATTATTCCTCTTTTGGATGAGGAATTGCCATGGTAATACCATCAGGACCAGATTTTTAGGATCTCTCGATTGAGGGTCTCTCACCCTTAGGAAAGAAGACCATACTACCTATTTACCGAAGAATCCTTTCCATTGCCTTGCCTGATGTCAGATAAGAAAAACAAAAGCTAGAATCCAGCCCTCCTTTGTGCACTCTACTTGTTTTACCAATAATCTCATTGTGAATTCCTTGTGATTTGCTTCCCAAATTTTAGAGAAGGAGAGGGGTTTTACAGACCTGACATTGATTGCCATGTAGCTTCATTTCCTTCTTTTACTGCTGTCTATAGTAACCATCTGAATTTTGAAGGAAGTCTTATATTCCCTGAGACAACCCACACATGAAAGTAGAAGTCAAGTTCTATATTTCTTGAGTTAGAGTAGGCTACACTTTTTTCTCATATACAAAACCATTATTGTTAGGATGACAAAATTAGTCTGAAGCAATTACCAAGTCATTATACACCAGGCAAGAATATTTCTTAGTACGAAGTCAATTCCCTACAGTAGTTTTGGTTACTACAGTGTTCTTGAGCAGTTCTGACTGAAGGCCTCTCTGGATCTAATGTGTTTCAGGATATGGGGATTGTAGCCGACTTCATTTCAAGTGACTTGAGTCTGAGTCTGGCTTGTGCCTTGATTTTTGTGAGGGCATTATACTAGTTCATCTTGCTAGAGGTGGTTTCTTCTGCTTTGACATTTGCTGTTTGTCCTCTGGTCATGCAGCTGGGCTGGATGCAGTAATTCATCCATTGCAGGGTCAGGCCAGCTGCCTTCCCTTGGTGGAAAACATTCAAGAGCGAGAAGGAGGAGTAAACCATCTGGCATGACAGAGAAACAGAAGTAAAATGTTTTAGATTTATGCTATACATAGGTAAATCCTACAGATTTGTACATTTAGAGTTCTTTAACTACAAAATGAGAGGTGGTGAGTTCTACTTTTTGTTTGAGCAGATTTGACAGATTTTATTACTTTTCACTGTTGTGCATGTGTATAATGCAGCAGGGCTTGTGGAATACAGCTGCACCATGGCTTCTGTCAACAGCCTTAATGCTTAAAGTAGACATGACTTTTCTGATAGTGTATGTAAAGGAGAAGTACGGCTTCCTCCTGAGATTGGTCTTGTGATAAAAGTTTCCTGCTTTTCTCAGAAAGAGAAAATGGCATGCATGCATACTTTCCTATGGGTCTTGCACTGCTTGGCAAACAAGAATGATTCTTAGATACAGGAGGGATTATTGTTGTGTCAATTTTGAGTAAAAATGCTTGGGAAGAAGAACGCTTGCTTATTCAGTTTGTCTGAAATGGCTTCACTTGCAGAGTGTTGTGCAGCCCATAAGTGAACATTTCTATTAGTTACTCATGGCTAAAATAAGAACAGCTTTCTTGAGAATAGGAAGCATTTGCTTCCAGTGCTTTCCAGTGCTTCTACCAGTTCTCAAAACATTATTCTAAGCAATGCAGTTTTTTGCTCTCCTAAAAAGAAAAAAGTTGATTAAAAAATGGTTTAGAGTGCTACATTACTACAAATGGTAGCTAATTACCATTTCCTATTGTAGTATGCAACTTTCTGAATTTTCTTGCGGATTATTTTGTATTAAGTGGTTTCAATCACAGTCAGCATCTGATTTAGTTAATTGTTTTTATAGATAAGAGCATGTGATTAAAAAATCACATTTTTTGTTAGGTCATCGCCAGAACAGAACTATTATTCCTCAAAAGCAATTTAGCTGTTGTCTACCATCAGTAAAACTTTTCTAGGCAGAGTAGAAATGCATTTTTATAAACTGCCCCAAAAATGAAGTAGTGTTAACCTATGTGTTCTGTTTTTAATTAGTTCTGAAAGATTGTGTGACAAATACATGTTTAAACAATGAGTTTGGGAAGTGAGTTAAGTGTCTCATTCAAAGTCGATGTAATCTGTGGTATTGTTTGTACCATGGTTATGATAAGTCACTAGTTTGAAAATTTTTTTTGGATTAGATTCATATTAGTTTAGCGCATAACACTGTGAGTAAATCACAATACATGGAAACAAACCAATCGAGACAAAGAAATTTTTGTTCCATTTGCAAATAGAGAGAGCTACTAGTTAAAATCGCTACCAATGGGAAATGTAAAAGGTGAGGTAATCCCCTAAAGAAAAAGGGCCCTGGTTGTGAAACACATTAAATGTAAATCTTGTAAAACTTGTAGGGAATGTACTGAAGTACTGAATTGAACCCGCTCAGAGTTCACGCTAATGAGAAATTCTGGTCAATGAAGGCAGATAAAGGAATTGTAAATGACTGTTTAAATTAGTCTGGAATTCCAGAACATGTGCTTGGATAATATGAAATAAATCTGTCTAAATATGCAGCTTTCATTAATTTATTGGTCATAGTGAATGTCTGTTACAAGATCCACAGCTGCTGGAATAGCTTGCTGGTGTTTAAATCTCTGCCATTCAGGGGTTAGAATGGAGAAGAGAGATAAGGATCTTTCGAGTTTGCTCTCTGTTGTCCCAGTAACTCACCAAGGAACCATGGTGGACCATGAAAGCTCACCTTCTTTATCTTGTGTGGCAGAAGAGTTTGGCTTTGCTTATTTATAATAGCTTGGGAATGAATTCTGCAGAAACATCCTGGTGCCTGTGTCCATGTCACACACTCTGTCTTCTCGACTGTTGTGTTTCTTTCACCAGTGTTCTTAAGATGAGGAGAGTGAGGTGCTACTAAATCACAGCAGAGTCAAAATGGATTGACAGGCAAAGATGTAGTAATAAGTGTAGGATGGTCAACAAGGCCAAGTGTAAGATGCTGCACCTGGGTTGGGGCAATCCCAAGCACAAATACAAATTGAGCAGAGAACGGATTGAGAGCAGCCCTAGAGAGAAGGACTTGGGGCTGTTGGTGGATGAGAAGCTGCACATGACCTGAGAATGAGCACTCACAGCCCAGAAAGCTGGCCTCATCCTGGGCTGCATCCAAAGCAGCATGGGCAGCAGGGTGAGGGAGGGGATTCTGTCCCTCTACTCTGCTCTTTTGAGACCCTACCTGGAGTGCTGTGTCCAGCTGTGGAGTCCCCAACATAAAAAGAATATGGACCTACTGGAGCATGTCCACAAAGATGATAAGAGGTCTGAGCACCTCTCTTGTGGGAGAGTTGTGGTGGTTCAGCCTGGAGAAGATTCCAGGGAGACCTCACTGCAGCCTTTCAGTACTTGAAGTGGACTTAAGAGAAAGATGGGGACAAACATTTTACAAATGTCTATGGTGACAGGACTAGGATCAATGGTTTTAAACTGAAAGAGGGCAGGTTTAGATTATATGCAATAAGGAAATTCTTTGCTGTGAGGGTGGTGAGGCACTGCAGCAGTCTGTCCCAAGATGTGGCTGCCCCATCCCATGGAAAGTCTTTAGGGCCAGGTTCAATAGGGCTTTGTGCTGACTTGTCCAGTGGAAGGGGTCCCTGCCCATGGCACAGGGGGATTGGACTAGATGGTCTTTAGAAGTCCTGTCCAACTCAAACCATTCAATAATTCTGTGTAGTGTTGGAATTCATTACAGCTCTAGACTCAGGGCAGTGTTGCCCTTTTATTCTAAAAACTTGGTGACTACATCAAGCCTTGTCAGACCTGCTGTTTCTGCATGTTGTTTCTCCAGCAGCCTTTGGCCAGGCAGCAGCAAAGTTCTCCTTGGCTCAGTTTCAAGTGGGATGGAGGGAGAGGGAGCATGAGGAGTGCTCTTCTCACTGTTTTGGAGCTTCAAATCTGATTATTGTGCTGCCCCTGAATCCTGGTGGGGGTCATTGACTTTGCAAGCAGATGTGCTTGTATATCCCTGGTCTGGCCACACTGGTCTTTCAGCCACCATCTTTTCTGCTCTGACAGAATTACTAATCAAGACCAGGTTTGACAGTTGTCTCGTGCTTTTTGCAGGCTGGCTTGCAACTGTGTGCTGTTCTTCTGCTGTGTGATTGGAAAGAAGGAAGCTTTTAGTTGGCTTCATTTCTCAGATGCAGAAACCTCTGCTCCATGATGGTGGTGGGGCAGGCTGGCTTGGACCTCCTTTCTCTGGCATTTCTGTCAAGGCAGAGGAGATTAAATGGCCTATTTCTCCAGTTTCCCATGCTGGCTGCTGGCCTGGTTTGTGGGTAATTCCGTTCATGAGCATTATACTGCTGGATTTTTTTTTTTTTTCTGGCTTTCTGATACTTAGTTAATTGCAATGTTGAGCCCTTCAATCCTTTGTGCAGAGAAAACTAGAAAAAGGTGAAAGTCAGTTACAGGCTGGGACCAGGAATCCCAGTGTAAATACCAAGCATTTTTGGGAGGGGGTTGGGAGGAAGGGAAGGGAGAAAAACAGGTAGAGGAAAAGTCAGGAGAAGAAAAGCAATTACCATGATCTTGGCAAATGTTACAAATACCACAGCTGCAGACTACTGGGTTCAGATTAGGATAAATACATACAAATGCTTTTATTTAATTCTTTTAGTAGCATATATTGTGAAATTATTTCCGTACTTGTTTCATTTCTTGAGGGTGTGTTCTTCAATTTTAAGTTATAAAGCTCTTCAAGGAGAGGCTGAGATTCCTGAGCTGGACTGCAGCGGGGAGGAAGATCAGGATAGTTTAGTTAGGTAGAAGGTAGAGGTAAATTAGTTAATAAGATTTATTAACTCTGAAAGTGCTTATTTAGGCCAATGAGCAAACAGAATTTGTAAATGGAATAGAAGTTACACTGAACTGTGTGTAAATTTGAACCTATGTTTACATGACAAATGTGCAAATGCTCTCAGGAATGAACAAGACAAAAAAAGCTACTGTGGTATTAGTCTTGTTAGTTTTAATACTGGTTTATTTATGCTATTATTTATTAGTGATGTGTTTTGCACATCTCCAAACCTCTAGTTAAGGAATCAACACATGTTTATTATTTAGAAAAGAGAAAGATTTCCCTATAGCACTTTTCCTTATAAGATACATGGCCATGTGTGTGCTTTGTTAGCACAAATGTTGGGTAAGCAGAGGAGAGGGAGATGAAACGTTATGGGATGTAATGGTGACTGTTTGATGCAACACATTCTGAAAGCTGAATTTGGGAAAAAATTAGAGATGTTTTGGAAAAGGGATAAAGGCTTTAATGAACTCTGTGAAATATGCTTTATCATGGGGTTTAAATTGTTTAGTCTTTAGAGAGTTCACTGTTGATGTGCTTTTATTGAAGGTAAAGGCGAGAAATTATTTGATCTATTAATGGGTGACTGATAAGAGCTTGTGTCTCATGGCTGTCAAATATAGGCTGATCTACTCATTGTACAAATAAGGTTCCAATAGTTCAGTAATGACAGTAGAGACATTCAGAGTAAAAGATGGAGGTATATGGAATTCACATCTGTACAAGGGAATTAATTGGACTTTTATGGTTTTTCAGAGAGTAGGAGTTTACATATCTGTCTTTTTAAAAGCTTCAGTTGAGCTTCAGTATTGTATTTTAACATATTTAAAATATTTTAAATCTGTAAAGTATATGGCGATGCATTCTGTTTTGGTATTGTGGTAATTTCACCAAAAGTTGAAACAATAATTAAGCTCCTAAGTTAAATCTGTCATTTTGAGTAAGGTTTAAATGCAGACAGTTGCTTTACATTTGACTTTTTGTGGACAGGATTGAGGAACAAAAATTCAGAATCTTCTGTGTTTTCCTAGTCACATTTGCTTCTGAATCTCACCAAATCGTTTTTTTTTTTATTCTAGCACTCATTCTTGTTTTCAAAAGTTGTGTGGTGATTAGATAATAAGGGCTATAACAATAGTTCATATATAATCAAGTTGAAAGATTGTTATTAATGGTTTCAGATAGACTGTCAAAACCCTTTTTTCATGTCACTTGCTTTTCATGAAAAAGCACAAATTTTACAGACCAGAGCTGTCAGCTAACTATTGTATTCAAGATCAACTAACCTAATAGGAGTGAGAAAGTGTCTTTTGTGGTATTCCATCTGTTTTCATTCTTATAAACAATTTGCACCTTTTTCATTTTAATTGAATTGTTTTGGGTTTTTTTCCCTGTTTTGCTTTGGGTTTTTAATGCACATATGAAAATAGATGCCAAAAATTTTCAGGTGATTAAAAAACGTACATTTCTAAATTCATTAACTTGTGGGATCAATCTCTTCACTGCTTGCATTTGCAGTTTTACCTTTGGTAAAACAGTAACTATTCTGATGAATTATTTATTATGTGAGATAATTTTATTTATATTTTTAATTTATTGTGAATACTTAGAAAATTCAAGACATCTGGAACCTAATGCAGTGTTTCTCTTCTGTTTTTCCTACTGTTTCCATCAATAATGCACAATTATCTTCCATTTCAGCTCTGGTTCATACAAATGGTTTCCCTTTTTTTTTTTTTTTTTTTTTTTTTTTTTAACTCGCAAATAATTTGGTCAGAAGCAATGACTTTGTTGGAGCAGGAACAGTTGGTCATCTTTGTCTGGAGATGACATTAGAGCTTGCACAGAGTGGTAGCAAACACTAGGCTGCCATTTCACATCACGTGTAATGTAACACACTACACATTCTTCACAACGAGCAGCAATTTTAGGATTCAGTAACAATCATCTTGGCAACACATTTATTTCACACTGAGATCATTAAAACCATGTGTTGACAATTTGCTTTCTTACGAACCTCTGACTCCCATGGCTGAGTAGAAGGCTTATTCACAGTGAATTGAATGCAAATAAATCTCAAGTTTTTACAGCTTTCTAAAATATCTGATTATGTTGTAATAGTTAGTGAAAAACTGTTAGAAATTAACTAAATTCCTAGTCAGCAGTTTCTTTGAGAATAGTATTATTATTTCTTAAATGGGCAGGTATGCCTAGTTTGATTTGTGACAGAGCAATACTCTGTATATTTTTAGCAGTTTTAATACAATGAAATGAACTTACCATTTTAATATACTTAATATCTTTTAACCAATTATTTTAAATTAAATCCTTTGAACTCACCTGTCTTTAATAGACTTAGTCAATATTGAAACAAGTTGTATGCAAATATTTTGCAGCATGAATACTGACTATTATACCAGTAACTTTGGTAGATTTGAAATTACATACCAAGAATATGTTGGGCAAGATGTGTTCAATAAACTGGATTTTTAGTCAAAGTAGATTTGATGTCCTGTAGGGATCCTTTTGCTCTCAGCAATATATTATCATAAACAGAATTTTAGTAAGTATGTGAGATATGCAAGAATATTGTTGTTATATTGCTGTTGTGGTTCTTTATGCACCTTTTTTTTCCTCTATTGTTTATGCAGCATTAAGTATGATGGAGTTTGTTTCTAAGATTCCAAAAAAATGCAGTTCATGTATATTTTGACTTTCTCCACCCTTATACTTATTCTTCCATATCCAACATGTACATCTCGAATGCCAGCAGGATGTTCTGTGTTTTTGGATTTCTTTGTGTCTTGGCTTGTCACAGCTAGAAACTGCAGGATAGCCTTCCACTTGGCTGGGACAAAGCATTTCTACCACTTAGAGAGAATTTGAGGAATTGGGCTGTGTTTCTTTGGGAAGTAGAAGGAATTTACAGGTCATCTATAAATTGCATTTTTTTTGTGGGCTTGCCACTTAAAATGTTGTTGTGAAATGCTGAAACAGGTTGATCAGAGAGGTTGTGAGACCTCCAATTTTTGAGATGCTGTAAGTGGACCTAGACAAGATGTTTCAAGGGAACCTGAGCAGGACCAGACAGAATAATAGAATTGTTTCTGTTGAAAAAAGCCTTTAAGGTCATAGAGTCCATCCATTAACCCAGCACTGCCAAGCCCACCACTAAACCATATCCCCAAATGCCACACTGGCAAGTCTTAAATACCTCCAGGGATGGTGACTCAAACACTTCCCATGGTAGACTCTGTTCAAGTGCTTTTCAACCTTTCCAGGAAGAAACTTTTCCTAATATCCAATCTAAACTGCACCAGTGCAATTTGAGGCCATTCCTTCTTGTCCTGTCACTTGTTACCCGGGAGAAGAGACTGATCCTCACCTGGTTGCAACATCCTTTCAGGCAGTTGCTGAGAGGGATAAGGTCCTCTCTGAGCCTTCTTTTCCTCAGGCTAAACATCCCCAGCTCCTTCAGCTGCTCCTCATATGACTTGTGTTCCACACCCTTTCCCAGGGCTGCTGCACTTCCTTGGACATGGTCCAGTAAAATTCTGTTTGCTTCTGCATTTGCAGGGCAGAAGATAGAAATTGAAGATGGTGATGAAGCTTTGAAAAAACAGAAGTGTTACAGACTAATTTACATTTTAAGTCTGTTAGAATTTTGCTAGCTGATTACTTTTTATCATTAGTCTCTGTGATATGTGTGAAGGTGTTAAAAACTCTAAATGGTTGAAAATTACTCTGAATGGTTCTTCTTCCTTACTCAAATCTCCACACGTTCACGTTTTGTTTGCTTTGTCAAAAGAATGCAGACCTGAACTATTTACTGCCAGTGTCTACCTCCTTCACCTTAAAGCTTACACCAGCAGTAAGCTTGGGCTGATTACTGTTTAGAAAGATGAACTTTTTTAAGCCTCCTCTTGGATTTTGCAAGCTCTTTCTCCAGCCTTGTCATTGCCAGTCAATGGCCTCATCCCCACCACGCAGTTTGTGTGGTGCTGGTGTGTTTGTAGTGCTAATCTTCTTAGTGAAGGGTGGCCCACCGGAGACATCTGTGATGTTGCATTTGCTATTGCTGTGATTTTCCTTGTTTCTGAATGGTTTTGACATCTGGCATTAACGATGTCAGTACAAGTGTACTAAGAGAGATCTTTTACTAGTAGATGAGAAAAGAAAGTCACACACACCAGTGGTTTTCAAAAGAAACAAAAGCAGCTTATCTGTATTGACAGAATGCTCAATTTGGTTGAAACATCCCTAAAAATGTTGGTGAAAGAAACCAATTTTGTGAAATACAAAAGGTTGTGTGAGGTTCACTTCATCTCTCAGAGAAGAAAGGTTTGAGGAGCAGAATCACAGTGGAGCACTGCTCTGCATCCCTGTGGGTGTAAATGAAGTAATAGATTTTGCAGCCCAGTGTTCTGGAGTGCACACATTCGTTTACAGCTCTGTGGGGAGAACATAGGGTAATTAAAGGATCTTTTATTAAGTTATTTTCTGCAGAAAATTATTTAGGAAAGAGTAAGCCCTGCTTAATCTGTCTCTAAGAATACTGAGGAATTAATTTCAAGAGATGTCTTTGATATCACATTTACTTAGATACAGCTGTCTTAAGGTAGTGGTAGTGGGAACCCAGCAAGTCAGGCAATCATTGAAGCACTGAGATGTGCTTTTTTTAAATCACTGATTAGAAGGATAATCAGCTACTGAAAATTGCTTTTACTTATAAAACTTTCTAAATGTGTATTTTTTGGTGTTCTTGTTTTGTTTTGTTTTATTTTGTTTTTTGTTTTTTTTTTTCAAAGAGCCTGCTAACTTCTCCTTAACATAGGTTCTGAAATGTCTGGGTTTTTTTTAAATTAGAACCAGATATTAAAACTGTGTTTTTTTACTGCTGAAATTGAAACCAACTTCACTGTTTGCTATGGAAACAAGTTTTTAAAACAAATCTGTTTATGTGTGTGCTGATGTCCAATCTGTGAATTTGTCTAATTTGTGAATTTGTTCATGCCTTTTTTAACCAGCTTGTAGAAAGATAGATGGTACAGAACCTATTATAGTCTGCATTAAGCCAGTAACCTATACCTGTATAGAAGTATATGCCAGTTGTCTCACTGGATTAAAGAAGGGATTGGGTAACTAGCACAGAAAGGTATTCAACCTAATTAAAGATGAAAGATTTCCCCAAATTTGGTGTTCCCTGCCATTTGCACATGAGAATGTTGTATTTTGTAATCCCACCATTACTGAGAGGGGCTCAGGTGCTTTTACTGAAAGTGCTGCATCATACTGTGTTTTCATACTCATTTGTCAATTTAATTGTATATTATTAAACAACAATTTTAAAAGTAAGTTTCATGAGTTGTGAAATACCATATAGCTATTTTTTCCAGAGTACTCTGTTTTTACATGACAATTTCTGGAGGATAATTATTTGGGGCTAAGCATCTCTGACCTGCTCAAAGCATCTTCTGGAACAGCTGTGATGTTGCCTCAGGGATCATGTACTGCTTAAGTGGTTACTTAGGCTGAGACCAGAATCCTCAATAAGTCTCACTTTGCAATAAACACTTGCCTAAACTGTGCAGGTTGTTCTAAAGGAGTTTTAAAATGGAACTTCTACTGGAACTTCTACCTTCTGCTAGAAGGTAGCAGAAAATATAAAAAAAAAGTTATAAAAGTTGAAACAAATTGTCATGAGCTGTGTTGTGTGCTTTTAATAAGGAATTTGTCTGTGTTTGTTGATGCAGGCCACAGAAACATTGTTCCGAATGGCGGTAGCAAGAGGAGCTATCACACCTCTAAGACATGGAGAAGTAAGGCTAAATATATCAGCATTTTTTTGTTTCTTATTTATGCGTGATATAATGCTTTATTCATATAATGTTTTATAAATTCCTGGAAGTCATACTGTCCTCAGGTAAGTGAAGAGAGCTGGACTATATATAGCTACATTCCAGTGTTTTTCTGAAGGAGAACAGGAACTTAAATACTGCCCAGTCAGAAATAAAATGCTTTTCAAAGAGCACTCTATTCTCTTTGCTTCAGTTATTACTTAACTGTATGATAGAAGTGAGTCGAGAGGCTTTCAGCTGCTTTTCACTGAATTTTCTTTATTAAAGATTGTCAAATCTAGAGAAATTTACAGAAGGTCAGTATTCGTTACTAGGTAGCTATGGAGAGGTTACTTCATCTTTTGTTCCTTTCAAGAAATGGTAACTTCATGTTATATACAAAATGTTAATGTATTAATTATTCCAAAGAGAATAAAGGTATTTCAGTATTATGTTGCTTATACATGTTCTGTTTGTGGTGAACTTTTTTCCTTCTTTTATGGTTTTGTATCTAGTAAACATGATTTTGAACATTGATGATTAAATATCTCCAATATGAGTTGGTGCTATTTATATCTAGTTTGAATGTCATTTAAAAAATAAAATACTACAGTCAGTCATGACACTGGAAATGAGGAATGATCTGGGCATTACCACAGCTGGATGTTACAGTGTGTGGGGTTTTTCAGTGTTAGAACCCTTGTGTTTTCTCATGGTGTTATTATTTTGATCAAATTCCTAATAAGCTTGTGAAAAGTTCTTATCAGAGACACAGCGTTCAGTCTGGAATCTTGACCTACACGGACTGTGGAATCTCAGCTGTCTGTAAAATGTTCCTTATGCTGATGAGGTTGCTCTAATTTCTTTTTTGTGACAAAATAATGTATCTTTCTGTCAGTAGCTGAAGATATCATGTCCTGCCATTGTTTGTAGTTTTAGCTTTTCAGAAACTATGGGTCCTCTGTGAATTTTGTATACTGCTGTTTTCTACAGAAGAATGTATTGTCATTTCCAGAAGTGTAAACTACTCAATATGTGCATCCCTTCTAAATTCCCTGATTAGGTTTTGTTTTCAGTGGAGGGTACTTAATTGTCTATGTTTTAATGACCAGGTTGCCTAAAAGATTTATGTAGTTGCCCAGTCAATGGTGTGAATTATGGAAAAATAAAATTGTGGGTTTTTTTAAAAGAGTAACAAATTGTGCTGTTAGCAATCCAAAATACTGGGACAACTACAGACATAATGGTGTATGTTGTGAATGATATTAGTAATTTCTGAATCTGATGCATCTTATGTTGAGCTAGTTTAGCTCACTGATAAGGTAGAAAAAATTTTACTTTTCCTTCAGATATTCCTTCTGTTCTTTTATCAATTAAACCACCTCAAAGGGTAGAGAGAACCAGAGGAGAAGCAGCAACCTAAGTGGTGAGAAGATGTAACCATGGTTAGCAAGAAAGGAAATGTGAGAAAGTGAACTTCATGTTGGTGTATGGTCTCCAGTGATGCTTTTTCTGAGGTATTTCTGGGGCCTCAGTGGAAATGCAGTTAAGGCTAAGCTTGATAATTTATAAATAAAACATGTAATAATGGTCCAGAATTGGCTTTTTGTGTAAGAAGGCAGCGGGAAAAATGAGCAAATACCTTTTTTTCTCTCTTGTATTTTTATTGGACTGTATGCAGCAGAAAATGTTTTTGCTCAAGGGAGATCTTTTCATTAAGTTCCATTGTGTAATTATAATTTACTTAGTCTGAAAATGAGAAATTACATTATTCAAATGAAACTAATTTTTCCAGAAGAAACATATAATTATCAAGTCATACTACAATTTTTTTTGTTCTTCCAAGAAATTGCTGGATGCTTGCACAGTGCATAAGTAGAAAGGGAGCCAGAAAAAAAGTTGAATATGAACTAAAGTTGACTGTATTATGTTTGAGAAGTGTGAATTTGGCAGTGTAAATCAAAACAGATTGGAAATTGGAAAATGGAAATTTCAAAATATGGAGGCAGCAGTCCAAATGTGTAAACGTGCTGTTCAACTTTCACATCAGAACTTAAAAATGTTAACACCATTTAAAATTTGAGGAGGGTAAAACTGTTCACTGTTTGAAGGCAAAAGTCATGCCTGTTTGTTTTAAATTGATAAAAAAAATTACATTATTCTGTCTGTACCACTGAACAGATTAATGTGCAAACATTTCTTATACAGGCAAAACAGGATGCATGAAAAGCTGTCCATTCTGATCCAGTCGTCATCACCAGGTGGATTTATAAGTTGTAATATTGAATGTCCACTGGCAGTCCCTTTTATTTCTCCTTTCAACATTTCCTCATTCATTTGGCCTTACCAGGTCCTTATGCATATATAAATTTTGTTTTTCATTTATTATCCTTGAGGAAATTGAAAAATGAGATTGTACAGGTTTGGTCTTCCTACTTTTGCATTTGGTTTATACAATCACTGTTTGGATAATTATGCTGCCAAAACTCATTACCAAAATTGGGTGGATAGTGCCAAAAAATTATTTAACTGTGGAATATTAGTCATAGAAGTTCTTGAAGAATTTCCTCAGCAGTTCTCTTTCTCCTGGGTGGATTTAAGTGTAGTAGCATCCATGGGAGAGAATCAAACACAGAAGCAGAATTAATTCTCAGGATTCAATATCTTGTTGTTTATGTTAATTAGTTATTCCTGTCAGTTATTTTGTTGTGGGGCTGGAGCATGAGGCAGAGCCTTATTCATTTCTGTTACCACTTCTAGCTGATTCTCAAATGATCCAGAAATCGTGGGAGCAGATGTGATCACACTGAGTCCCATGGCTGTGCTTCTGTCCGGAAATCCTAATGTGCATTTCATTAATGACACAAGGCTGAGAGCTGTGCATCTGGGGAGCCCAGACCTGGCACACCTGGAGAGCATCTCCTGCTGTTTCTTCTGCTTCTGGTCTTCGTGCAGAGGCTCGGATCAGCTGCCATCAGCAGTGTCTGCATTCCCGCAGTGTCCAGCCTCTTGCAGACAGGCCTGCTCTCTCTGGCTGCTGGCTGATGTGGCAGCAGTGGTGGGGTTGAGGAAACAAGCACAGCAACAGCCTGCCTGCTGAAAGGAGTGAGAAGAGGAATGCAGGGAGGCTCCTGCTTCAGAGCTGACTGTTTGTGCTTTCCAGTTCTGCATTCTCTGGAGCCTCTGCTGCTATGTGCTGAGTGAGCCCCCAAGGGAGAGCTGTAAGGAGGAGTAAGGGTTGGCAGCAATGGGCTGTGAGGAGTCACTGAGTGCATGGCAGCAGGATGGAATACATTTGGCACAAGCTAAGAGCAGTTTGGTGACTATACAGAGAGAGAGAACTTCCAAAATGTTACTGGAAATGGCCAATTTTATTCACATTGCACCAGTGATATACCAGAGCAAGTGTGTCACATAGGATTTGTATATCCTGTGGAGTTACTGAACAAGATGGAGAGATCTGGTTAGGACAATGATCTCACAGGACTGATGTTCTCAGTCCCTGTAGAGGAGGAAAATGAATTCACACAGAGAAGGAGCAGGGGGATAAACTGAGAGGGTGGAACCCTTAAATGGAAAAAATGCATGGAATAGGCTGACATAGCCAACAGATCTAATGGTAGAGTTATGATTCCCAGAGAGCCACAACTGATACCAGCCGTGCATGATCTCTGTGGCTGTTAGCATAAAAAGTTTTCCTAGCCTAAAATGGCTTCCTGCCTTGCAGTGTAATACATGCAACTGTATGCATTGCTATGGCAGTACATACCCATGCTTAAAAGTGGACTTTGTTGGAAGAAGACAAGTCTTTGTTTTTGTTTAAAGCTGTTTTTAAGAGATTTCACCATTCTCTGTGGTTTTGGTAAATTCAGTAATGTGAAGTGCGAAGTTTTATGAATTTAGCCCAGATATCTGTAAAAAGTAATTCTGTGAGTTTGTCTTCACAGTTAATACCAGTGACGTATTTGCAATACCACATTTAGCTAAATGTTGAACAAGGGGGTCAGTTAGTATCTTTAAAATGTGCTTTCTTTAATAATTTTTCAAGTAAATACATAACAATGGGAACAGCAATATAAAATGCTCCTTTGTGCAGCACTGCTTTTTGTTCCACAGAGGTACTGAAAGTACCTTGGAAAGGAGGCTACATACTTGAAGTGACATTACTGCCAGCTCAGGTTTTCCCTGCTCTCTTTATTTCCGGTCCACTATGTCATAGCAGAGTGCATTGTAGACTTCTGGAAACTCACCTGTGGAATTAAAGTCATATAGACATGGACTTTTTGTATCATTAACAGTAACTGTAATTACTTTTTTATGAAGAGGAGTGTATTTCTTTTACTTGCCAATGGAGTGATTCAAAAAGATATTATGACACCTGTCATCATATTTAGTTGTGTAATGTGAAGATGTCATGGAACTAAGTATTCATTAAATGACAAGCTCTTTTCCATATGAAGGCATTCTAGGATTGTTAGTCTCTTGGATCTTTTTGTCTGGAGTTTTTTCCTGGCCTGGTTAAGGGTTGCTGGCACACTGAAAATGTGTATTTTTGAAATTTAATATGTTGCAAAACAGTGTGAATTTAATTTAACCAAATCATGTTTCTGAATGTCAGGTAAGATCACTAGGCTTCAGTATTAATTTCTCTTATAATTATCCACTTATATTTGGAAGGTATTTGCAAATCTAAATGGAAGGAGTTGGTTGCAGGCAGGTCTGAGTGCCTGTTCATCTAAAATGAGGTCTCTCCTCTGTCCTAAGAAAAGAATCTGTACTTTAATTTTTAGCTTTTTCACAAGAAATGTATTTTAAAAAATTACAATTAAGAAGATATTCTATAAGAGTCTTCTGAACCATCAATTAGCAAGTCACTTAAATTATTGGCATACATAGTTATAGTTTTCTCAAATCTATTTTGGAGTAGTATGGAGCGTGCCTTTTATAACTTCTTGTAAAGAAGAAGCAAATGGATAAAAGGTCTCCACAAGAATAGAAGTGTTTTATAGTCCTTTGGCTTGAGGTTTTGGTTTGGGTCATATGTGTCAGAAGTATTTTAAAATAGTACTGGGATCTGGAAAATTCTTGTGGCAGGTCACAATGGGTAACAGTTCAAAGGTAATTTAATTGCCAAAGACTGGCATACCTTATCTATGTTATCTGGAAGTAAGTCAGAAGTAAATAATTCTTCTGATTAAATGCAGTGAAAACTAAAGCTTGATTGGAGAAAGACAGAGAGAGAGAGATTGAGAATGCCACTGAGCCCTGGGGAGGGAAACCAGCAGATTGCCTTTGAGGTGTTCCAGTGTACAGGGCTTCAGTGCTGGTTTTGCCATATATTCAGTTGTGTGAAGGTGTTATTGTCTAGCCTGCTCTGGTTTGTCCAAGTGGTCTATGGGTTTCTAATTAATTTTTAGTCATGAAGAGGAAGGAAAATATGTTTTAAAACCATAGTTGAATATGAAGAGCTTTTCTGCTCTTTTAATATGCATTTTACCTAGGGATAGTCTGTTTCTTACTAGAAGTCTTCTCAAGCCTTGATGGAATATTGACCTGCTCTAAATAATTTTAAAGTGTTGTGATGGAGTTAGTTTGTTAGGGAATGTGAAAAATTAATTCACTGTAGGAATCATGTCTGGTATAAATTTAAGGTAGAAATATCTGAAAGTAGGAGAGTGGCTACCTATTTCATGTATGTAGAGAGGTGCCACTGTAGAAAGGTAACACACAAGTTTGGAAACTCAGAGAACTTGAATTTGAAAAAGAAGTAAAATAATATCTAGGTAACTCATGCTTTATGTTTTTCTTTTAAGTGTATGGAAAGTAGAGTCTCCTATTTTTCATGGAGTGGAACAATGGAATTTAGTACTTTAAGCATTTAGCATATGATGCTAGGTGTTGTTATTGTAATTTTCTTTAGTGCAAACTCATTGTATGTATTTATCTTAGAATAGTCTTTACTTCCCTTAATGAAGTGAAACACAAGGCTAAAAAGTAAATTAAATTATGCCCAGAGGTATTTGCCAGGTATGCTTCACCAAGAAACTATTTGTAGGGAGTAAAGTAAGGAGGGAATTACTATTTTAAAGACTTCTCTCTTTTTTTTTTTTTTTTTTTTTTTTTTTTTTCTCTTAGTGCTTAGCCTGTATATTTCAGATTTCTTACTGTTTTGCATCAGTAAAGCAGTGGGTGCATGGTGAAAATAGACAATAAAAATTAATTATGGCAACAAAGCTAAATGTAAGGAAATATATTTAGCTCCCAGTCTAGTTTATTTTTAAGTCTTCTATGTCATGGAATGAAGCTGTCATTTTGCTTTATACTTAAAACCTGCCCCCAGACACAACTCCATTGATCTGCAAGAGTAACAATCGTGTCGAGAGACTTTTACTCCTGTACATGAGCAAAGGCAGAGTAGGTGCTACTGGAGCTTGGTGCTTGCATAATGCTTCTTTCCCACTTTGGTGGTGTTGACATTGATGGATGTCAATTCTTTCTTGTAGTTGAAGAAATAGGCAACTGTAAGAAGATACATAACCTGATAAAGCTGAGAATTTGTTTACATTCCTCTAGGCATTTAAGTGTGCTGAGTGTTGCTGTAGCATACACATAGCTAATCCTCAGTTTCTGTGCGAGTTGTTTGATTCAAGTTGCTGGAAGAATATCTCTGCTACTGTCTGAATGCACACTGTTTTCACTAATACACTGCAGTGTAAATATACGTGTGTCAATTAAATCACTGCTGTGTGTACAGTCACGGAATCATAGAGTGGTTTGAAGAACATCTAGTTCCATCTCCCCCCTTGTCATGACAGGGACAGCTTCTATCAGACCAGGTTGCTTAAAGCCCCATCCCTGACCTTGATCACTTCCAGGAATGGAGAATCCACAGCTTCTCTGGGCAACCTGTGCCAGTGCCTCACCAACCTCACAGTAAAGAATTTCTTTCTGACAATAATCCAAATGTAGTCCCAGTTTGAAGCTCTTCTCCCTTGTGCTATCACTACAGTGCCTGATGAAGAAACCCCTCTTGACTTCCCTGCAGTCCCCCTTCGGATGCTGGCTGGTTGCTATGAGGTCTCCATGCAAACTTTGCTTCTCCAGGTTGAACAGTCACTTTGAAGGAAGAGGGTCTTAATTTTAGTGTAAATGTTACGTACATTCAATGATTTTCAACTAATTAAATGGAATACTCCTTTTGGAAAACAGTATTCTCATTTAATTCAAGTTATTTTATGCTTCTTGTCCATTTGTTAGACTTACTGAGCATTGCTGAACACACACAAACAAGAAATAATAACCATCTTTGGTAACTTTTAATTGTCCTGCATGTAACAGATTGCATAAATCAAAATGCAGTTTGAAATGTCTTTTTTGGGTTTCTGAAAAAAAAGATGAATGTGCCTATAGTCAGTAGAAAGCTTTTTCCATTCCATACAACCAAAACAATCATGTTGTGATTCTGTGTGCTAATCTGTGTTTAAAGACCTAAATTGTCAAACATTTTTCTGTAGGTATAAAACTAGAATAATCTTACTTTTATGGGCATATATACTTGATTAATATTTTATAAAAGTTAAAATTTACATTTCTCTTAAGCTGTAGAAAAATCAAATGACAATACCTAAGATAAGCAGCTTATAAAGGCTTAGGGTTTTATTGTTCTTTCCAAAATGTGAAGGTATGGGAAAATACTGTTGACAGGGAGGTTGACTACTAGAACTGGGAACTGATGCTAAAACCAGGATTTAGTATTTCTGGTGTGACATTATTTGGTGGCAGGGGGAAGAGAGGCTGGAGCATTTCCACAGGTTGTGATCCTTATTGGGTGACCACAGCTGGCTTTCTGGCTTTTTTGGACACAAAGAATGGTACTATACTCCAGTAATCTGAAACTATTTCAAACTTAAATATCTTAGATGTTCTTCCTTCTTTTAAATAACTTGTGTTGGTGAGGCCAACCCTGTACCTAAATAACAGCATGAGAACAGGAGAACAGCCTGGCCCGAGGTATTTAGGTGCCTTTCTGAATGCTCAGGAAGTTGTTACGGGCAAGATCAAATGCTATTGTTACATTCAGGAGTGGGTACTGGAGAATCAGGAATAGTGGATGTTAATGGAAATTAACATTGCAAAAGTTCTGTAGCAGCAGTCTGCACTGGCTTGTTTTAATAAATGTATTGTAATATTTTCACAATATTTAATCACTTAGGAAGGATTATATTGTCTTTGTTGACTGATCTCAGGGCAAGGTGATTGCAATAGGTCTGCCAGCAGCAGGAATGATAGAATGCATGAACTGCTGGAACAGTTCTCCCACTCTGAACCATGAAACCAATCTGTTCCTGGCAGCTACAATTTTATGGAAACTAATTCTTTGTTGATGGAATCAGGTGAAAAATATGTGGTTCTGATTAGCAAAACTCTGTAGAGTTTCTTGGTCATGGATAACATTCCTCTGGCTGTGTGCATGTGTTCAGATGTGTGTGACTATGCATGTTATTTATGTTACATATTTATCTTCTTATATGAAAAATTATGGGCAAGTTAGTTTTTTAAATATACTGTTTTTTAAATATTTGTACTATAATCGATGAAATAATAATCTAATTTTAAATATGTTTATTATGGTAGAATGAATATTCAGTTTTATTGTTTCTGAGTTTTAGAAACTCAAGCTTTTAAATCCAACAACCTTCAAAATAATATTTAGTAGACCTATGTAGCAAAAACTCAAATATGACCCTTTTTTCAAGTACCACTGTTTCCTGTAGGAAATACATGTTATACAAGTGACTGCTTGGATAAAATAATGACCTTTCATTTATAAGTATCCTGCAGAGCTGCAAAAAGTAAACTGGTATCTGCAGTCTGCCTAATGGACTGCTCACCACATCACTGCATTCAATTAAGCATAAGTGATTTTTCTGCTCAAGACAGCCTCAAGACCGATTTAGCAATGAAACTTAATTACTTCTAGCCCTTAGAGAAAATGGCCCAACAAGGTTGAGGTTTTTGGCAGGGCAGTGTGGGAAAGCTATTGCTGCAACTCCCTCCCCACTTCTGATTTTCTGTTTGCAGTACTTAAAGCAAAGTTAACCTTCAGTTAAGAAAATATTCCCAGAAATATGGTGCATTTTTATTTCTTTCTTTGTTACAAGGCTAAAGAAAAAGATAATAAAACACTGCAGTGTTTTAAAAGTAAGCATTCTGATCAAATCCCACTGCTTCAGATTATGGGTGAAATTATTCTGTGCTAATCAAAATTAAACATTAGTTCTCAAATGCCTAAGTGTTAGTTAGCTATTCTAGCCAGGGAAATATCCAGTTAAAAGCTAAAGCTAAGAGCTAAAGCAAAGTGCCTTTGTGCTTCTTGACAATTCAATATGTTACAGGTAAATTGTTCCTTTATTTTTTACTTAGGTTACAGGAAAAATTGCTGAAGGAAATGAACATTACAAAAAAATAATCATATTAATAGACTACTTTATACTCAAAATTGCTTCATTTGAGTTTTTAGGAATGTGTTATTTTTCAAAGAAATGGGAACTTTAATTCTGTGACTCCAAGGAATACATCTGGAATAACAATTCAGAGGGACATATGGCATCAATTGGCTTATATTTTCCTATATGGGGGTTCTGATTGAAGTAAGAGGGAAAAGTGATCATTAATTATGTGGGATTAAAAATGCAAATACTATGCTTTTTTGGATTTATGTGCCCTATTAAAGGAGTGTGAGTATAGTATAGATGTGGAAGCTGAGCATAGAAAATTTACTTTTCTGTTAGTCAGCTGTGGCAATAACTTGTTTTACTTCCGTAGTTTATTTTTCACCTGAACAGTTTTGACTCCCTTACTCCTATCTCTTCATATAGAGAAATTTTTCATTCACCTCTGGGTGAATGAATTTACAAAAAGATGCAATATTGCTGTTGTAGTTTATTTGATAAATTCCCTCCTTAGTAATGCTTCAGGTCTTTTTCCTGTTAACAGCTATGGACATGTTTATCAATGGAAATATTCATGGTAACAAAACTAAACATGTGCCTAAATATTTGTGAGTGTGTGCAGCATGAGACACTAATTCCCACAGGCATGTTTAGCACATGCTCTAGTGCTTTGCTCAGTAGGGAGTGAATTTAAGAGTGTGTGTAGGTCCCCATGATTTCAGCAGTATTTAACCAAACAAGTGACTTAAGCTTTTTTTGCTAGACAGGAAATAATGATTTAAGCATGCACTTGAAGGTTTTTGTTTTTTTTCATTTAATTTTTAATTTTAGGTCAGAGCATTGAAAGACTCATTGGAATCAGTACTGTTTTAGCCTTATATTTAGAATCTCTGGAATAGTTATCAACCTTGGCTTATATTTATTGTATTATATTATGTTTTATATATATATATCCTATGGTGTTTGTTTTTTTTTAATTTGAGCTGCTCAGGCTGACATTTTCTGAGGTAATGAGGATGGTGCTCCCCATCTGCAATATGTAATGTCAGCTTGTTTCCTTTTGTGAAGGAGACACGAGGTGTTTCACAACATCCATCATGTGATAAAGTAATGAGAGATGAACTAGAGACCTGAATTACAGCTGCACCAGAAATGTGTATCAGGAACTGCATGAACTTAGTAAGGGACGTTGACTACCTGAATAAACTTGACAAGAGGCTGGGGAAAAGTTTAGTATTAGCTTCTCCTGGAGAGGCTTGGGATAGATAAGTGACAGACTGGGAGTCCTACATGTGAGAAGTAACCTTTTTCTCTCTTCATTGTGTGGGCAAAATGCCCCTTCTTATTTTGCAATAGGTCATGGATTAGATGTCCTTAATTCGTATCATAAACTAATTAATGGGGTTGCCTGCAGGGAAGGATGGTCTTGGTAACCCACATGGTCTCCTGCAGTTTTAGGTTCTAGAGGAGCTGGGTCCTAGTTCTTTTTAGACACCCAGTGATACAAGGTGATGCTCAGGCTGCCCTGGAAACTTCATGCTAAAAGTTTTGGACTAATAATATTGTTGGGATATAGGATAAATCATATTTGTCTACCTCTTGAACGAAAGTTTGGAAGCTAAGCTTCACTCCTAGTTAGAAGAAAATCTTCTATTGAGTTAACAGTAGCAGCCTTGCTGCCTTCTTTTGTTCATTGCTGAAGTGTTTATAGCAATGGGAGAGATGCATTGTGTTCTATACAAAGCTCCTTTCTGGCAGGTGCTTTGAGTCCCTTGCATGTTGGATTTTAAATCTGTTAACTTGTTTGTAAGAAGAGTTCAACACTTATTTACAATTTACTTCTCTGAATTCACTCCGAGCTGTCATTTTGTGGTCTGTGCAGAATGGACCTGAGCAAAGGCAGATGTGGAAATATTTTGTTTCAGTAAGATTATTTTGTACACAATGTACTCCTCACTGTGGCATTCAGTACAGTTCATCGAATTTCGTGTAAATTCAGGACAAAAATGTAGACAAATAAATTTCCCTGTGTCATCTGTATGTCCTTGAACTCAGTTTCATTTTGAAATGACTGTGTGAAGAGACCATGACTGGGTGCAGTTTTCCAGTCATAAGGAAAGTGCTTGGAATTCCTGACATTTGGAAGTGTTCACAAATGTTTGATAAATGTGAGTTCGGGGTTTTTTTTTTGTTTTTTTTTGTTTTTTTTAAAAGCTCTTTTAAGTTGCTGAAACTCAGAACTTTTATGTAATCAGATCTGACCCTGGACCTGTTTATTCGGCAGAAAGAAAGTGCCCTTCACTTCATTTGAATGGTAGTGATGATGTTTAAAGGAAAGATTGACTAATGTCTCTTTCTACATTATTGGTAGCCACCAAAGATCCTTGAGTTCATTCTCTTGTTTCATCTTGAGTAACAGAGAGGCATTTAAAAGTAACAGCTGGTGACCAATGTGATCTGGTAGAGGCAGTGGGTATCAAGAAATTATTTCTGGTGAGATATCTTATTTTCCAAAGCATGCTCTTCAGCAGTGACCTGTACTTGTGAAACTGGCTTAAATAAGTATTTTTTTGCACTCCCAATATAAATTATTTTGGTTCCAGTCTATGCAGTTTCTACAAACAGCATTTGGCATGAGATGCACAAGATATTTTGACTATTTTCATGTGTCAATAATATGGGAAATACTGTTCTAGGCAGTGGAACTTCATATACAAAAGACAGAAGTCAAGATCTTTGATTCTATTGACTAATAAATATTTTGTTGTATATTAAAATATCAGGACATGATTTTGAAGCTATTGAAATGCTGCTCAACAATGGATGTGGTGACAAATAGGTGGCTAAGAAAAGGTTCCTCCCTTGGTCCCTTATCTCAAGGCGTTTTAATGCCAAAAAAATTACAGTTTGATGTTACATTACTAATTCTGGAGTGAAAAGTGACACCTGTTCAGCATTTCAAATGCTGTACTTAGGGCTGAAGCAGAGAGAACAGTTTGTGCATTTGAAAGTTATCTCTTTGCATCTTCACCCTTCCCCATTTTTGTTTTCTCTGGTATTTAACAGTTGGGGTTTTCTTGAGGTGCTATCAAGGCAAAGTCCTTTTTTATAGTAAGTAGAAAAAGCCTTTCTAGAGCAGGTTTCTGCTTCTACAGCTTCATCCCCAAAGTGAGAGCTATGGCAGAGAAATGTGGTTGGGGAGTAACCAGCATTGCTGGAGTGGTACTGGGAGAACTGGGCCAGCCTGTTGAAGGGGGACCCTGGACTGGTCTCACCATCTGATCAGAAGACTGTGGGAAAGGTTGTCTGTGAGTTACAACATAATTTCTGTGCTGGCTGCTATTAAGATGTCTTCAGTCCCACAGTGCTGAATGTGAAAGGTTCCCTAAGAAGGGATTTTAGGAGAGCTAAACTTAGACAAAGCTGCTTTTATTGCTGAAATACCTCATTCAGTCATTTTCCCAGTACAGATGAGAGTTCAGATTTGTCTCCATTAATTCCCTCAGGGTATCTTATGGAATTTTATGTAAGATCTCTAAAAAGAAAGACTTGTGTTTCTGTTTCTGATGTTCTTATCTGGCATTATATTAAACATTTGAAAATATACACATTAAACATTTGAAGATACAGAAATGAACCATGGTTGCTTCAAATTTTCTTTGACCCATTCCTGTATTCTAGGCAGATTATAGTATCAAAATACTGTAGCAAATCACTTAATAATTAAATTCTTTGTTGATATCTCAGGAGTTTGAAATTCCTTTGGGTTTTCCCACCACCACCTTTGAAGATAAGGCCTGATTTGTCATGTGTTGCATTATTCTAAAGTAGTTTCTGCTCAGGTGACCTAACAAGCAGATAAAAATGGTGCTGTACTTGGGGAAGAAAAAATACTTTAAAAGGTTTTTTTTTAGTTTAACATTTTTTTATTTAATGTCTATAGATTTAGCAAAGTTAAACCCTTTCAGAATATGCAGGAATGTTTGTCCAGTTGTAAGGCTGTCTTATAAATCAAAACCTTTCAGGTGTGAACATTTGTTTTTTTAATTGGAAGCAAATGTGCTTTGCTAGAGATTCAGTACTCATTATAGGTAAGACCTGAGAAAGCTCCTAATTTTTATATCAAAGCTTTCCAACAGAAGACATATTTTCAAGAGAAACTAGAAGGTAACAATTTAAATCTCAAGTATTCCTTTTTTTATTTTTGAGTTGTTTCATTTTTCTGTTGGTGAATTTTCTGTCTTGGATTTGTTTTTGCTCAAAATCATAGGGACCTCAGGTCAGGTTCATAAAGGCTTCTTACATTGAATCTGCTAGTATTAAGGCTTCATTCAGTTTTAATGTGATGTGTATGTGTTGTGATTTTTGTTTCAAGAAGCAAATGGTAATAAGGGTCTATGATTTCCCCCCAAACAATATTTTTATGTGTGCTTCTCCCTTAGGTAATAATCACAATATTTTTCAGAGTTTGAAGAAGCATTTCATTGCCCCAGTAGTGAAGGAGGTGTTCTAGGAATAGTATGAAACACTGCCAGAAGTTCTGGAAGCAATCTGAGAATTGCTTTGATGTTGTGATATTTGTGCAGGGGTACCAAGCTTAGGACCCTGTACAAGGCTCAGTTTAGATTCTTGTTTTTGCAGTTTCAAGTAAAGCTCTTGAACACAAAGGCAGCAACAGAGACCCCCTAATATGTTGGGTAGGTTTTTGAGGGGGTTTTTGGTGTTTTTTTTTTTCTTCAAAAGGCAGCTTGTAATTAGGGTTGAAAAGGACTCTTAATGGCCTACTAATTTATTCCTCTTCCTTGTCCTGACAGGTTTAATTATTCCTAAGTATCAGTGAATAGACTGATGACTAGCCTAAAATTGACCAGTTCCATTGATGATTGGGCGGTGCTAAAATTGTTCCTTCCATTTTGTTTCTTTTTTTTGTGAGTTGTACTAGTGAATTACTGTTCTGCAGGTAACCTGTGTTTCACTTAATTGTAGATAAGCTAATAAGACATTTCCTTTACTTCTCATGGGTATTTTTTAAATTCCTTGGTCATCATCCTGGCTGCAATTTAGAGGATTTAAATCAGCTTTACTGTCTGCAGTATTTCCTCATAAAGTTATAATCTAACTAACTTTCCAACCCATTAAAAAAAAAATAAAGTAAAAATCCCTCCCTCGTGTAATATTTTTTTCTTTCCTGGGTTCCTGGCATTTTTTCTAAACTTAAAATAACTCAACATGCTGAACTTTTCCATATTGTCTCCATCAATGTCTTCACTGTTATTTGCTTTTCCCCCTTTGCTTCAGGAAACACATCTCTCATGTCATTTGTGGGCAAGGGAGTAGCCAATTTACACAAAGACCAAACTGCCTACCAGAATGATCCTCTTTTATAATTTCCACAAAAATTGAACTCCTTTTCTGCCTACCTGTCAGCCTTTTGCTGTTGCCTCCTTCAGTGTTTTATATATTATAAGAACTATACTGTTGTTATCCCTCTACTGAGTGATTAATTTCATCTGGTAAATAACTTCTGATTGTGTAATGCTCAGCTTGGATATTTGTCAAGGAACGAGGAAAGATGCACATTATCTGTTTTACTTTTTCCAGGGGCTGAATAGCAAAATTCTGCAACAACATAATTCTGCAACAGCATTTGATTTATGGCAAGTGATAAGGAGGTATGGCACGGAAAAGTTAGGAGGGGATATTCTTAGCTAAAAAAACTCCAGCAAACCCCACTCTTGTGTGAGTAGGTATTAAATAATGGGAGAACAAAACAGATTGCTCTGTGAATCAGAACAGTTGATGTATTTTACTGAGTCTTCATGAACTGGTCTCATTATGAACAGACTTTTATCCAAGGTTTGTTATCCTTGTAACAGAAGCAGCTGAATTACACAAGACCAAAACAGCTTCAGTGAGTGCAGCAAATGCAGTAACCTGTGCAAGAGGACAGCCTTGGGTGTGTTCCTGACTCTCACTTGAAACAGTCTCCCACTTGAAAGCTTTGCTATTACTACAGCTGAGATGCAAACTTAGTGTTTGGTCTGAAAATAGCACTTTGCTCAAAGAAATGGTGTTCTGATATTCAGAAAAAAAAAAAAAAAGAAGCCAGAAACCTGACAGAGCATAAGGGTGCATGTCAAGAATGATGGGAGAAAATACCTCGAAGATGCAAACTCATGAACTGAAATAGTAGCATGTTATATTCCTCTTGGCTGACATCTCATATATCTTTGTAGTGGTAAAGATTAGATGTTATTCAGGCCCTGGTCACTGCAGAAATCGGATGCAGAGCCTTCAGAAAAGTGGAGTAGAGTCACAGAATGATGAAGGTTGGAAAAGACCTCTAAGATGAACCTGGCACTGTCAGTTCCACCACTAGAATTATGTCCCCAGGTGCCTTTTCCACTCATCTTTTAAATCCTTCCAGGGGTGGTGATTTCACCAGTTCTCTGGGCAGCCTCTTGCAATGCTTGACAGCCCTTTAATTTTTTTTAAATTTTTTTTTTTAATATCTAGAACAAACCTTCCTTGGCTACAGCTTAAGACTGTCTCCTCTTGTTCTTTTGCTTGTTCTGTGGGAGAGGAGTCCCACCCTACTGGGAAGGAAGTTGTTTCTTAATCCTGCCTTCAGAAACTTTGAAACCTGGAAAGGCTGATTCTTTTATTTTACTTAATGCCTTTTCTCTGTGTAAATCCCTTTGTGTAGCTATGGACAGTACCATTTCAACAAAGAGAATATACCCAGGCTTACCTGCTTCTATTTTAAAGATGTTGAAGGCTTTTTTTTTTTCAATATTTCTTTTGTTCACAATGGGGGCTGAAATTGATACCAAGTAGGTAATCTAAAGTTTCAAAAACATTAATACCCACTATTATTATGTGATAGCATCATTTTGATGGTAAGAATAAAGTATCTTAAAATTATAATTTGCAAGATGTTTCTTTAAAAATACAAATGTGAGCACAATAGTTCATTTTTGTTTACCAGAACTATTATATTTGTTTTTGAACTTTCAACCAAATATCTATAACATAAGTAATCTCTTAAGTATTAATCTATTGAATATTGTCTAGATTAACAATTTGTCTATATTGATATTGCATTTCTACAAGGGCTTTTTTCCTGTAATTTGATAGCTGAAACCATCGATTCCTGTTTTACGCTGGTGTGTAGTTTCTTGAATTTGTGTAACCTGATCTATTTGTCTGAATTTTGGCTGTTCTGGGGCATGTGCTGCCTGCTTGACTCCACTCTGCTTTTGTCTCTCTAGTTTTCACTTCTGTAATGATTCCCTGCAGTCCATGAACATTAGGGTTCATGTGAGGTCAACCATACCTTGCAGATAGTGACAATAGTGCAAATAATGACAAATATGGGGGTTACATGGTGTTTCCTGTATTTAATTTAGAGGCTAGTGATTTGTGAGCAGCCTGAAAGATGTTGCACAAGTCTGGTTTATCTTTGGTTTATCTCTGAGTATGCCCGTGTTGCTGACTGCCTTTGTTTTTTTCTTTTTTAAAAAAAATCCTTTAAATTGAGCATGTTTGGGGATTTTCTTTCTCTTCAGTTTTTCTTTCTTCATGTTTTCTATGTATTTTATTTCCTTACTTTTAGGAGTTTTATGTTGACAAAGCTGTTTCTATTTAACCACCACCTGAACTTGGGTAGCATGAAAAGGAAAATTTTAGTCCCTAATGACAGTGAGAGTGCATGGAGGGAACACAAAATATTTTCTTATGAGTTCCAAAAAGAAGAGAGAGCTCTAGGTTAGAATACCTTTTGCAAAGTAGGAAGTGATGTGTATATGTGAGTGATTTGAAAGCTCAAAGAATTTCTGTCTCTAACAGCTGATGCTGAAACTTAATTTCATATTACTAGTAGAAGTACCAGAAGGTAGCAAGGCAGTCAAATTATTTAAAAAAAAAATCAACAGCAACAACAAAACCCCTTTTTTCCCCCAGTTTTTTAATAAGCCTGTTCTAAAATGTAAGATTATACTCTGAATGAACAGCTGTTGTTGGCAGGTGGAATATAAGGAGCTCTTGGCTCCCCCAGAAAGCCCTTTGTCTATGCTAAGGTGAGTGCAGGGGGTTGTGGTACTGGGTACTGCTGGGCTGTTGTGGCTGCTGTTAGGGAAACAAAATAAAAATGAAATCCTTTTGTTTCTGCCTTGGATTCAGAGAAATTACTAAAATCTCTGAAATCCTTGGAAATTATGATATAACAGTTCACTCAAAGATTTCAAGAGTATGTGTGAAAGCATTCTCTTAAATATGGAATAATGAAATCTGATGAGATAACCTTATATGTCTTGTTTTACCTCAGCTGTCTTTGTTATTAAGTTAGCAGAAAGAAGTCTTTGTTTCAGGATACTTTCACTAAGATATGCTGAAATCTTCTTTTGGTTGATTGATTTGTTCTTATGTGCTCTATTGGGAAAAAAAGCACATCTATATGTGATGGATACCCTGATATTATGCACTCTGTCATTTTACAGAGTAGGATGTGCAGTTAAGCTGTTTTACAGGAAGGTCTTCTGAGACTGTTGAGGAAACAGGCCAGAAACATAATTATGCCAAAACTGCTGACTTTTAAAAAAGAGTTTCCAGTGATAATAGGATTTCACCTAAATACAGTTTAATTTCAATTCCATTGCTACAATTTGCAGGAAAGAAATTTTACCTTGAGTTTACATTTTTCTGTGTTTGAATTTGTTAACTCCTTACATTAACCATAGTTGTGGCACTTTGTTTAGCTCTTATTTTAAGCATTGAAGACATAAAATGATAAAATTGTGGTTAGGATTGCATTGCATTTAGATGTTTTCATAGCTCAGTTATGATTTTAAATAGCATATTTTGATGCAATAGGTAACTGGTCCCACAATTTGTTCCTAGTCCTGTTTCTACAGAGCTTGTCTGGGAGTAGCTGACAGATGAAAAGATGTTTTCAACTGTTCATCCCTGAATCCAAGGGAGTTTGTGTTGCTTGATTTACATTATAGTCATCCATTGTCTTCAAGGTTAAATAGTTTTTTGGGGTTTTTTTTGGTATAATCCTATTTTGAATGCCATTTTATTTCATTAGCTAGCAGTTCATCTACCTACATCTTGGCTTGGGAAATGCAAGGTTTTTCAGTGGTAGTTTGGAAAACTTGCATCAGTTGAATGGAGCAAGTATTTCATGACCACCTGTGGGTGCATTTCACCTTTTGCTGTACTGCTTTCAGAGTGCTGGAGCTCCTCGGCTAACATGAGATAACGTGCTTTCCCATCTTAAAATATTTGTGTAAAATAATGAACAACTTGAAGTTTTTGAGTAGCTTCCTAAAATGTGTCCAGAAATTTGAAACAACTGAGCATGGAGACACTGCAGCAGAGTCAAGAGACCATTAAATCTAGCTATGTGGCCACTTAAAAGTGACTAATTTCCCTCTTGTGACCTTCTCAGGTTCCCAGTGATTTCAGGGTACAACATCATAGTTCTTGGGCATGGGTGCTGTCTGCACTTGCATCAGTGGATTGCTGTTTTCTAGAATCAGATTTTTGTTAATTTTCACGGTAATGATTAATACTGCTAAGTGAAAATAATCTATGCAGATAAATTTGTTTAGATCTCGATAACCAGCTCTTAGGTAATTACATGCTTGTCAAGGGTTTTTTCTCTTTATCAGGGTGACTTCTTTCTTCAAGGTGTTTTTTTTGCACAGTTGTGACACTGTTTGAATGCCCCCTCATTTATATTTTTAAAAAGTTACAATAAAGTAAAAATTGTGTTATTGCCACGTACTGCAGTACTTTTGAAGTTCTCCAGGGGCAGACTCAGGAGATTTGGTAAACCAGGTAACCTATGTTAACTGTCCCTTTTGGTTTTCTTGCCTCTCCCCTTTTCCTACTGTTCTGATACCACTATATGGATGCAGTTTGCCATTGGGAATTTTATCCACCCTGATGGATGCCATGAAGGATGTAATTTGGTCTGGGACAGCCTTTGTGGCAACCCTCTTTCCCCAGCTCCCAGCAGGAGAAGCTGTGCAGCCAGCCATCCTCCCTTCCCAGAGGACAGAGTAAGAGAGGTGCAGCTGCAGAGCAGAATATGGCAGGGGTGTTAATATAAATGATATCCTGATCATTTTAGTTGTTTTGTTATGTACCAGTTTTGAAATGTTGTATTCTCATTTTGGATCAGCTCCAGAGGCATGAATAAACATCCACACCAACTTTTAAATATCTAAGGGAATATTTAAACAATGACCGAAGGGCATAATATTGTGATAACCTTGTTTCAATTTGCTATGTTGTTTTAATCTTATTTTTTTCTGTGTTGTGGTGGTAGTAACAATAGCAGAAGGAATAAAAATCTGTCTTCTCAGTAGCATTCTCTGCTGGTGCCAAGATTTTTTCCTGAGCCTGTAGGTGTTGTGTGGGGAAGTGGATGACAGATCTTATTACACTAAAGTGATTGTTGATGAAACAAACAAGACAAAATTAAAATTGCTGGGAGAAAGCAGGATATAACAGAATCTATACTGTTTATCTTAATCAAAGTGTAATAAAGTTCTGTAATGGAGGAAGAAGGGGTGTTTGCTGATGTGTGGGCCTTTGCTGTGCAATCTTTTAAAATTAAGTACTTCGGTAAAATAATGTTATTTTTCCATTGATTTCTGTATCAGTTTTCAGCTTCTATATCTCAGGTCTAAGAATTGTAGCTTAATAAAAAGATAGGGAAAGGCACTGTGAATCAGGCTAGAACAATTTGTAATAGTGCTTCATGAGCTTCTGCTTAGCATCTCCTCTTTCCACTCAGTCTCATGTAGGAGGTGGTTAAAAGTCCACTGGAAGTGCTTTTCAAAGCAGAAGGAGTTGCTCTCTGAAGCACAGCCATCACCAGCAGCCTGAGCCCCTTCCCTGGCTTACTGCAGTCATGTGCGTGCTGGGGGAGGAGAAACCTCCTGCAGTGGGATGGAGTGGACCTCTGTGGGGAGAGCTCAAGCCTTCCTTTTGCATGCCACAAGAGTATCTATACTTTCTCAGGAAAATTCACTGGAAAGTAATTCCACTGCAGCATGAACAACTCTGTTCAACTGATAACACAATCAGTGCTTTCACCCCCTTCCAGTCAGGTCTGATTCTCTTTCCTAACATGCTCATATAAATGTTATTTTTCAAGAGCCCTTGTTCTCCTGAGAAGCTGACTGTGTCTTACGATGACAGCCAGTGTCAGCTGTACATTGTAGAGGCTCCTATCTAAGGAAATGTGAGAGGCATTTTAGTTTATCAGTTTAGCTATTCCCCCTCCTCACGTTCTCAAGGGGGCTCTTACTTGCAAAGCAATGCCTGCAGTTCACAATGTTAATGAAAACTCTGCCAAAATTGTGGAGAGATACAGAAATGTTAAATGACATCATATACAAGGTGCCAGGATTTATGTACAAACATAAATAATTATCACCAATGTTAAATATTTTTCCTCAGTTAATAAACAACAAAATACTGCTGTATATGTATGTATAGAAACAGAATTTTGTTGTATGTGTCTGCAGTTGTACAGCATTTTTAAGAAAAGAAATGCACAGTCCCTAAGCACATTCTTTAATGTATATTTCTCCTGGCTGCTGCATTGGTTCCTCAGCTTTTTCTTTGGCCTGCCCACAGTCTCAACTGGCAGAACAGAGGGGGCAGCTGTGGGTGTGAGCTTGTGGGGTGAAAAGCACTTGAGCCCCAAGGATAAATATTTATCTGTGGTACTCAACTTATGATAAATCTGAGCATGCCCACATTTTTATTAATTTAATTTTTTTTCCACCTAACTGACTGTTACTATCAAATGCACACTTATGTAATAGTTAAAAGGTTGCAATAGTGGGTAAACCCTGCTTTTTATGTCTGAATTATCAAGATAGATAATTTATTTCTACCTCTTTAATCCTTTGCCTTTTCTACCTTTAATTCTTACCAGAAATTCATCACATTCTGCTACTTTTGAGAAATTTTACCAGTATGAATCATTACTGGGTAGCGTGGCTTTCATGATGCTGCCTTGCAAAGTGTTGTGCTTATAATATTATTTTAATACATGTGCTTCACAGTAACAGAATTTCAAAACCTGTAAGCTTTTAAAGACAAATAACTTGCAGTTCCTTTTGGATACAAAGGCAATATCAAACCTTGTAATTTTTCAGTGATTGTGAGCTCTGGAAGAAGAAGAGACAGATAAGCAGAAATTCTTGTGGTGGAGATGAAATCCCGGATAATATTTGTAACATAAGCTAAGCAGTGTTATGTTCAGAAGCCTAATACAAGACATCTGCACAGACTAATAAGAAAATTTATTGGGTTTTTAGTATTTACTGCATTTGTAAAGCTGTTGTAGGATGAGTAACCAGATTTAAATTTCGACTTACATGCAGATTTAACACTTAGAGATGTTAATGCTTTTGTAGTTTTCATATAGGGTGTTGTATTTCAAGTATATCATTAATTCTGCCTTTTCAATATAATTTGAACAATTCACAACTAATTGATGTTTATTTGTCAAAATTATAATGGAGGGAGGTTCAAGTCGTGCTGGTTGAATTGACTATGTTGTTAGTATCAGAATTTCAGAATGCTGAAATGCTTAGTTATAGTATGTATATGTATGTATAATATGTATATAATATATATATGTGGAATTTGTGAACTAGAAAATCAAGGGTTTAGTTCTTTTCTATTCATTGCTGTTCTTCTGGGACTGGCAGGTGCTCCTGGTCTTGGCTCAGTTATGGTTTGCATTTGCCAATTGTAATCTTTTAATCGTGATCCAACAACAGTGCTTTAACAAGAATCTATATAATCTCTTGTTTAATAACACATACTAGTGTTTCTTTTGATCTTATCAGCCCAGAGATTGCTTCAGACTTGCTGACAGAATAAAAATCAGGAGCCTCTAACAGCTGAGTGTTGTAGGTGTAGCTGAACTGGCCCTGTGCCCAATAAGTGCCTGACAATTTGTTTTCTGCGTTTGCATAAAGCCTATCAATTTTAAAGCAGCAGCAATGTTGCTTCTAAAATTATTTAGTTTCAGCTAGGAAAATAATTATGTGGATGACCATGGGTATGACAAGAGTTTTTGCCATTACTTTTCATAGCTCTTGAAGTTCTCCCCAGATATGCTGCATTTCACTTAGAGAAGGAGCTAAGTTATTACAAAGATTTTCATTTGACAGGATCAACTATAAAAAGAAGGTAAAACATTGCATCCCTTGAAATTATCAGAGAGATGTGGGTCCATTTCAGGATTTCTGATTGGTTTTGGGATTACTAGAAGTTTGAGCTTGGTGAAGAACAGCCACCATTTTCTCTAAGTCCTTATGCTTTCATACAAAACCAAATAACCCATTTTCAACTTAAAATGTATTAAAAAACCCCACAAACTTCATTAATGACATTTCTGTACAGGAACTGTGTGATTTCTTTAATAAGCAGTGCCATTACTGAGAATGGAATAGCTCATTTTTGCTGCTTGCTGCAATTCTTAGGAATTGAAGAGTGTTGTGTTCCTAATAGAAAAATAAGGGATATTATAAAGAGATTCCAATGGAAATTAAGAAATAAAAAGTAAATCACAATTTCTGATTAGTGTATAAAAGAGAAGAGACTCTATACGACTTCACAGTAACTAGACAGTGTCAACCCAGCAATGTTTGGTGGAGGTGTCATGTGCTTTGTTACAGCTGTTGGATCTTGGACTCAGAGTTTAGGTTGTTCCAGAAAATCGGAGCACTTCACGTTCCCCCTTGGCTCCTTCTCTCTCCCTGGGGGATTGAGAAATAAGGAGCTTGTGGTTAAATGTAGAAATGGTCTTTGAAAAGACTCTGGCCTTGTCTAAGGCACTGTTGGGTGCTCTAAGGTGCCATCTGTAATACAGCACTGGCCTTGGAGAGAGGAGCAAGGGACTCAGACACAAAGAACTGGAAGGTTGCAGTAGGTCTGGAGCTGCTGCAGGATTTGAGAGTGTGTTTTCCTTTCAATCTTCACAGTATTTTCACTACAGCTTTAATAAATCATTTGACAGATCTGAAGTATACATTTTATTCAATACTGAAATTTAAATAAAAATAACAGATTTGGAAGCTTTTCTAAAGTGAGTAGAAATGCATGTTTTAGTATTTATAATGCATCTGTTTTAGAGATATTAATCAGTAATACTATTTTTATGAATGCTGATGCTGCAGGAGACCATAAAATCATCCAGTTGGATACTGTTCAATAGTGGCTGGTGAATCTCACCACCAACTGCATCAAGTGTACACAAATCAGTGTAACCACATTTCATAATTAATCTTGGTCACCATAGAAAAAGTTGTCATGTTGCTAGTTTGAGTTTGACAAGACTTCAGGTTCTAGCTGTCATTTGAGATTTTTCTACCAAATTGTGGAATCGTTTTTATTCATTCAAGCTGCTACTCCAGCCACCTCCCTGTCTTCTCTTGAATAAGCTGAAAACATTGAGATACTGGCAGCTTTGGTTTTATAGCAAATAGTATAACCTGGGGATTGAATTTCTTTATGCATCTGCCTCTCCTGATGTTGTTTAGCTCACTAACTGGTGGGAGTAGAGTTGTGCTCTGGAGAATCTGCTGTACTTGCCCCAAAAGGACATCAGTCTAAGAATTGGGGGACGAGCGACCTCCCCAAGTAATTTTTACTTACCTGGGACAGTGAACAGATAAATGGATAGAATAGATAGACAGACAGATAGAATGAACAGTGAGTAGGTAGTTCTCCAGTTCTCTGTGGAGATCAGGGGAACTAATTCAGTACTCAGGAAAGCCCCTTGCCAAACCCATTACTGATGTAATCTCGTGCTAAGTGGCTGTTTCCTGGTGTCCTTGTAAGTGCTGTTGGTGGCAGTGATCTCAGAGGTAAAGCTGATGCTCTTGGCACCTCCTGGGTTTTGGGCTGAAGTTCCCTTTTAGTCCCATATAGGTGAAAATGTAACTGTTACAGAGGAACTGCTTTCTCAGCTAATGGTGACTAATTCCATCAGGTAATTGTTTGCTGTGGTAATTTCTTGCCTGAGGCATTAAATAATCGCAAAAAATAACAATTTATATTAGGAAGAGTGGTCATCAGATCAGACTTTAAGAAGGTGAGTGCCAGGTGATGTGTCTTCTGCTTTTACATAAGTTTTTTTTTTTGTGTCTTGGGTATAGTATGATATGACTTCTGGTATCTTTGTGTAGTTACTTGGAAAGATTGTGATTTCCATCCCTTTTGACTACCAGAAAATGACAGGAAATTGCATACTTTTTAAACTGTCTATTTTATTATTGGAAATGTTTGACCAATGTATTTCATAAAGACAGTTAATTGATTAGGATATTATATAATGTTCAGGTGGAAAAGAGATATTCCATACATATATATTTTCTGGGTCATGGAGTACAAGACCATTACATTAATCTGCATGGCTAGTTCCATTATTTTAATTTGTTTTGGTTGTCTTAGAAGGGAGTTTGCTTAAGAGATAATCTTAGTGATAAGAACTATAGCAAACATTTTAATAAGGGCAATAACAGATCTTGAAATAAAATTTAGGAGCCACAAGCAAGTGTAGCTTTGGGGGCTTACTGTTTGTAATGCTTTGGTTTGTATTAGACTAAATAATATGTATGGAAAAAAACCAGAATGGCTTTTGGCTACAACAAATCATCATGTCTGAAGTAGGGGTAAATTAGAAAAACAGTTTGTGTAGTCAAAAGTTCCATGAAGCATCTTCCGTGATCCCTGGTATAATAATAGTGCAGTTACCACACTGCTACTCAAGTGTGTGTGTAAAGGTGAGAGGGGGTTATAACCTCTAGCAGCAGACACAGCTGTAAACTCTTCTGTGGATTAATGTCTTTATTTTAAGGAATAAAAAACCATGCAAAACAGTTGGGGTTTTCTCCATCATACATTTTAAGAGTAAAAGTTTGTAACCATCTGTACAAAGTTCCTGGTTATATATATCCCAGTTATATATCTTGTAACTTTGGAAGAAATTGGCTCAAATGCTAATTACTGAAGGGTCTTATTTAAACTGGGTTTTTAATTTTTCAGGGTTTTTACCACTAAACTTTCCCTCAGACAAGATCTTAGCTGGCAGTTCAGTTTTCTGTAGCACACAGCCTCCAGGATCTAGGAGTAGCAGTAGTAACTTTGTTTTTATCAAGTGTAGCTGTAGGTCTCGCATACATTGCAAAGTGGTTGATTTGGAAGGTGATGGTGTTCAGGCTTTTTGAGTGCCCTGGAAGTCTGGTGTTATGTGCCGGTGGTTGAAGCTGCTTTAGGTCTTCTGTGAGCTGGTAGTAGCACTATGTATTGTTGAGCTGTAGCTCCAACACTGTGGAGCTGCTCTCCAGCATGCTGCTTCTACCAGCTAATATCACTCATCTGCCCATTTCCCTCCTCCTGTCTTCATTAAATAGATTACAAGTGCCTTCAGTGCTTTTCCTTTTAATTATAAGGTATGTGTTCCTTTATCTCAGACTTCAGTCCTACTCTTTACTCTGGCTGTAAGAGAAGAAACCAGCAGCTTCCAATGAGAGACCTTTTGTACCCCAGGAAATCTGACTATAAGGGAAATGCTTAAAGAGAATGCCCATAACCTCAGGATTGAGTAATGTGTGGGAAAAGCCTGAATACACAAGACTCAAGTAGTTTTGATAGTTTTAGCAATGTTATTTTTCCTTTCTTTGGGCCAAGATTTTTATCTGGCTGTGAGGGCAGGTCATTTGTGAGCTGCTTCTACTGGTGTTACTGGGTCTGCTGCTGTCAGCAGGGCAAGTGGTGACCACTTTCACCCAGAGCTTTTTTGTGCTCAGTGCTGGGTACTGCCGGATGTCCCTTCCTGTTGCTGATTATATGAGGGCTAAATGTTCTTGGAAAAAAATAAATACTGGCTTTGTCAGCTAACAGAGGTCTGGAAAAAAAACTTCTTCAGTTTTGTCAGCAAATTTTCTTTTATTTTTTATTTTTTTATTGAGGTTTAGCATAGTACAGTAAAGTATAATGTAATCGATTAAATTAAAGTACTCACATACCAAATAAGCTAACCTGTCCTGGAGCATAAGGATTTTTCCTTGTAACCTACAGGCATCTCTTCATAGATGTTAAAATATTTATCATTCTCATTAGCAACATGCAGGTTTTCTGCTTGTATCTGTTTCTTCAGCTGGAAAGTTTTGATGTCTGTATGTTGCCAAGTACATTGCGTTGGTCTTCCATTGTAAATAAAAAAGTAATGGACTCTGCAAGAAAAGTCCCAAGTGAGACTTGCTGCTCACTGGAATAGAAGTCTTAAATTCACTTAAGATTTAGAAGTATATTTCTGTAGGCCTTAGTATTTTTCCTTTTTTTTTTTTAATATGGCTATTTTAGAAACTAAAATAGGTATTGCATATTAAAAAAAAAAAAAAAAAAAAAAAAATCTAGAATAGGAAAAAGTTTTAAAAAGGCTTATTTTGAAAATAGCATAGATTTGGAGCACAATGATAATTTTTCTTCTGTTTCTGCCTTATTTGTGCTATGATAAGGCAGTCTCTGGACTTTCCATGTGGTGCTGTGAATTTAATGTAGAAGAGTCAGGGTCTGGTTTGCTGTCCTTCAGCTGAGTAAATATTGGAGAGACCCTGCCAAACATGCCCACTGCATTTCTTGGATATTTTTGCCTCTACTGACCTTAAGCATCTCTGATAAAGGAGATTCCACAATCTCACAGGCAGCTTGTTCTGGTGTACCACTACCCTGGAGAGACCTCTTTCTATTGGGTAACCAATGCTTTATTTGCTGTAGATTTAACTCTGCCTTTCTTCTTCTGTACTTGATGAGACAGATTTATCAGTATATGACAATTTACATGAAAATAGTAGTCATATTAATGACAAACTACTTTTATAGTTGGAGCAGTTTTCCAACAGTTGTACCCTACAGGCCTTTTATTTCCATCATCATCTCCTGGACTACCCTGTTTTGTTTACACTTTTCTTGAATAGTGGTGCTCCCAACACTGATTTTGTTAGCATGTGGTTATTAGTGTAGCATCTTACCTTTGGCTCTGAAAGAGTCTTTAATATATTTACAATATAATTTACAATTTTAGCATTGCATGTGCCTACTTACTTGTGACCTGTGGAATTTTTATACTCTTGTGTACGTACATACTTCTTGTACTTTTGCCTACACAGTTGTGTTTTTTTTTTTTTTTTTTTTTTTTTTTTTTTTTTTTTTATATGTATGCAATTGCTCCTGTCAACTCCTTCATATTCATTTTAATTCAATTTTATTGTGTTGACTTCAGACAATTCAATCACTTTCCATCATTTAAATCATTATTGAAGGGCGAGGCAAAACCTCTTTAGTGACTTTACTTAAAATGCCTTTTAGTTTGATAATGAGCTGCTAGCTGTGAGAGTTTTCTCCTGCAGTGTTTTTGAGCAGCCCTGTCCAGTTGCTTAATTAGCATAAGCAACTATGACAAAGGTGTGTTAAAATTAGGAAAAATTGTGCCTGTTCCTTCCCTTAAGTTATCTGTCAAAGAAGAAAATTCCTGTAATTTTAATTTACTTCTTTGTTGTGTTGGTTGTTTCTTATCTTGTTATCCAGCTGGTTATAAGCTGCCTGTGTCAAATGATGCATATTGCAGTGTGGTTGTGGTCTGATCGACAGCCTGATATTCCCTGAAGTCCCTTTACAAAAGTTGGTATCAGTTCCTGCTTCTCCACCTGCCCAAGGTCGTCCACATCTTATTTTTTTCAAGGATCATTTTTAAGTTTGGGACAACATGGAAATTACAGAGGCTGATTAAGCAAGGTCTTCAAGTATTTTTAGTTTCCAGATTTTGCTAAGTGAGATACAGGTTATAGACAAAATGATGAGGTGGGTTGAAAACTGGACTGGTAGGCGTGTAGGGCTGTGGTCAGCAGCACAAAGTCCAGCAGGAGACTGGTCAGTGGTGGCAGACCCCAGCAGGTCATATTCGGGTCAGCAGCGTTTTCACTAATGACCTGGAGGAGTGGCCAAGAGGCTTTGTGCTCAGCAGCTTTGCAGGTGATACAGAACTGGGAGGAGCTGCTGCTGTGCTAGGTGGTTGTGCTGCCAACCAGAGGGATTTCCATAAGCTGGAGAAATGGGAACCTCATGAGGTTCAACACAGGGATGAGTTGTGGCTCTGGGGAGGAATAGCCCCAGGCACCAGTATATCCTGGGGGGCATTGGAAAGCAGCTTTCCGAAAAAGAATAGGGGGTCCTGGTGGGCACCAAGCTGAACATGAGCCAGCAAAGGACTCTTCCAGCATGGGAGGCAAGCAAGTTGAACAAGGTGATCTTTCCATTCTACTCAGTGCTGCTGTAGTGCTGTGTCCAGTGCCTGGTTTCCCAAGCAGAGAAAGCTGCTATGCTTTAGCCGGGAGTAGAAATAGCTCAGAGGGCATCTTAATGATACATATACATACTTGTTAGATTGTTTTCAAACTTACTGGGGGGGAAAGAAAATGATAAAAATGGAATAAAAGAAAAAAGAGCAAGAAAAAGACTGTTTAGTGAAGTGTTTATTATAAGCAAGGGCATACTTTTATTTTGTTGGGTGTTTTGTTTTGTTTTTTTTTTGTTTGGTTTTGGTGGGTTTTTTTGTTTTGTTTTGTTTTGTTTTTTGTTTTTTGTTCTGTCATCTCCCGCTTCCCCCCCAGTCATCCAGAAAACTGGTTCTTTGCCACAGCTCACTTATTTCCCAATATTCCCAGCTGTCAAATTGCCTTCTCCACCTCCAGAGTACTGATGATTGTTTGACAGATCAAATACATTTTGAGCTTTAGAGGAATAGGGCAGATATTTTTGAGTAGAATTTATGTTTAAAAACAAGTCTGCTGTCTGCTTTTGCTGCTAGTTTGAAATGAAATATTCCATTACCCTCATGAAATATACCTTTGCCCAGAAAATTTTGTATAAAATGATTTCAGGTGTTCATATTTTTGATGCAGATTAATAAAGTATAGAACTGATGAAGGAAAAGGAAAAAATGGGTAGTTTACACAGCAGGTGTTATAATGTCTCATGTGACCTAGTTTTAAGTCACATGCCAGAGGCCTTAGAACAGTGAAACAGTGTTGTTTGTAAGATTTTTTCTCTGAAAGTAATTGTAAAGGTTTCCTATGCAAATTTTTGTCACACTTTCTGATCTGTTTTAACACGCAGTAGCCTCGTGTTCTCCATGTTTGTAACCTTCTACTTTACATTTCTGCAACCTCTATTTCTTCTCACATAAGATGTCTGTATTCTCTTGTGATGAAAACTTCAACCCTTAAAAATAGGTGCAAATAGTTTCTGAAAGACTTGCAATATTTCTGTAAGGATTTTGCCTCCAAAATGATGGTATGGATATGGGGCACTATATCTAGAATGAAACAATATTTTAGCACTTGTGAGCTGTACTTGGCAAAGATGGAGTGGATTAAGGAAGATTTTTCTTCAGCATTTGTGAGTCCCTGTGCAGGTGATGATGAGGAGGTAACAGCTCTAAGCGCCAGCAGAGAGGATGGCAGGAAGAAGTAGGACATTCCTCTCTCATTGTTGGAGAGCTGCTTAGTTTGCCCTACCACTCTTGTATGAGCACATTGATGATACAGGGCAAGACAGGATTGTTCCAAGTAAGCTTAGCACTAAGGTAAGCTGCTAGAAAGGGTACTGTTCATTTGGAATGGAATTATCTACTCTCAAACTTGCTGGAAAGCAGTTCAGCACAAGCAGCTGTCTATACAGATGTTTTAAACACTGTGCCTTTTAAACTGGAATATGACATTTGAATAAATCACAGAAGCAAAGACTAGTAAAATATGATGTTTAAATGTCAATTCTAATATTTTATTGTTTAAATTCTGTTGTTTTATAATTATTTTATTGCTTGGTCTTTTGCTGTAGATGCTATTAAGTTGTTGTCCTACTACCCTGGTTTGGGTTTCAATTTCTTAAGCTTCTCCAGGAATCATTCAAAGTTCACTAGAAACTAGGCAGTCCTTTTTGGTAGACTCAGACAAGCTTCCATTCTGGCCCCTCAAGTATATAAATAAAGTATAGCTTTTATAGTAAAAGTTATAAAATCTTCATGATCCAGAGCATGCAGTAGTAGTGTATAATGTAATAACACTCTTTCTCCTTCTTGTAGGTCCTTTTGTTCTGCATCACAGCTGCTCTGTTCATGTTCTTCTTCAGGTATGTTGCTGGTATATCATTTATGTTGTAAAAATTGTTTTGAACAGTGTTTCTTAGAGCCTACTGTGTTTTGGTATTCCTCTCTATATTCTTCACTCAAACTGAATTGACTGGATTGCTTCAGTGGCATCACTAGTGCTGTGAACATAATTGGGCTAAAAAGGGAAATGTTGAGTCTTCTGGAGAATATACTGATTTTTTAAGGAGTTTAATCTCCTACGTTAGACCCTGCAGATCTAACATGGTGTGATCTGCTTTTCATGGCTCTTCTTAAGAGCTCATGGCAGGAAGATCACATTTTCTCTTCTGGTAAAAATAGGAGAACAGGAAAGGCTAATTTTGCAGTCTTAGATAATACCAAATATTTGATTTGTGTGCAGGTGTAACTACCTTCTTTCAATTTTAGAATAAATTTGTTTCACGTGTTTTCACAAGTTATGAATTGTATTCGTGTTTTAAAACTTACAGTAGTGGGAGGTGGATGAGGCACTCATTTTAATGACTTGTTTCTCAGTTTAAAATGTATACATATGTCATTTATCCTATTTCCCTTTAAATACCAGACCTCTCAAGTTTTCTTCATTATGTCTCAAATTGGAAAGTTGCTTTTTAAAGTGACCTTTGACTGCAACCCTTTGACTTAGAATTTTCTGCGGCGTGCAGCCATCTATGGTTCTTCAAGCTGTATGATCCCCTGGTAATTGCAAAACTCTGGAAGCTGCAGCTTGTTTTTCATAATTCCATTACTTACGGATATTGGCCAAGAACAGTCTGTGGATAGAAGAGGGCTGTTAATTTAGGGGATTCGAAGAAGCATTCCTCCTTTCATCTATAACCTATTAAGAGCCTTGCATTGGCAGTCTTCTTGCTTTATTTTCTTCTGTGTCCCTGAGTTAAGCCATAACAGCCTCAGAGAATTTGACTTGTAAGTTTGAGGTTAGACACCTGTCTGCATTAACGCTGGTCAAACGAACTCAGAACACTGAAATTGCGGTCAAAACTATAAATGTTGTATGGTCTTGGAGGAAGCTAATTGTCTCCTGTCTATGTCTTTGGTAATGTCGTGGTGTTTTAGAGAGAACCTGCAAGTTAAATCACAGAGAATAGTTTGGTCTGAAAGGGAGCTTCAAGGTCATCTAGTTCCAACCCCCCTGCCATGAGCAGGGCCATGTTCCACTGGATCAGTGCTCAAAGCCCCATTCAACCTGCCCTTGAACACTTCCAGAGATGAGACATCCATGGCTCACCATTCCGGTGACTCACCAACACAGGGAATGTTACAGTAAAGAATTTCTCCTTTTGATATCAAATCTAAGCTAACCCTCTTTCAGTTTGAGGCCAATACCTCGTCCTATTACTACATGCCCTTGTAAAAAGTCCCTCTCCCTTTCCTTTGGAGGTGAGAACTGACACAGAGCCCAGATGTATTTGGTGAATTTTTCCCTGACCTGACACAGAAACACTGGCAGTTGAATGGGCTCCAAACCACTTTCTCTTCTAAAATAGTAACTCCATGCCAAGGCTGATGGAATATCCTGTTGAGCAATCATCAACAACATTTGATTACTTTCGTCTTTGTGTTTTAACAGCAGAATTAAAACAGAGGCTCAAGCTTAGTTTAATTATTGGGGGAAAAATATATTTGTAAACACTAATGAGTGTGCTAAAACAAATTAATAAAAAAAAATTAGCACAGACTAGTTTTTGAGGATTTTTTTCCCCTTGGTGTAATCAATTATGTGAGTAGGACTTCTTACAGTGTGCTGCTGTCCTAAAGAATCCAGATGTAAAGGGGCTCTGGATGAAAATACCTCTGGGTATGCACAGAGTCGGGTCAAACTGCTCAGGAAGAAGAAACAGCAGAGAGAACACTTAATCAGGCCTCAGAGTTGTCCATTTGTCTGGACTGGCTGTGGCTGTGAGCTGGTTGCTTTCTGAATCAATATGTGTGTTGCTGCCCTTCAGAAAGATTTGGGACAGCCCTTGGAAAAGTCCTGTGTGGATTCCCAGGGAAGGTACTCTTCCTGTCTCTGTTGTTATCTAAAGCAGAAAGTAATTGGGAGAGTCATTAAATTACATTTCCTATTTAATGGCCCAAAATTACTTCAGCCTTTTTCTTAGTCATAAGTGCATCAACAAATCATGTTCATACTTTTGGAGAAAACACCTTATTCAAAACTTGTAGAAGACATTCCTGTTGACTATAAAACACTGTTTACTCTTAACAAGTATTCGCTGACCTGGAAACCAGAAAAGTATCTTTTGCACTGTGCTTAATTTATTCCCAGAATGGCTTTTTGTCTTCACCCAACTAAAATGTCAACAAAGGTACTGAGAGCAGTAGCAGCCATGGTCACCAAGGTCATATAAAATGTCTTTCATTATTAAAAATAAAATTGTAATATCTATATGGTGTAATCTGAAGCTCAAAACGTTTCTAAAAAGAGACTTAATGTAAATCTGCCTCTATGCCATGAAAGTCTGACTGATGCTTGGGATTCAAATATTGCATGGAATAAAAGCAAAGTAGTCTTTTATTTTCTGAGTTCATATAAACTGCCTTACCTGAGGTTATCGGGTTCTCTGATCTTAAAAATTGTTACTGTCCCTACTAGGTGACCCTGGTTGGCACTGCATTCCTACCAGCTCCAGGTTTAACTAAATTTGGCTGCTATTTTTGCTCCAGGTAATTTTGGGCTGAATCATTTGCCTTGCACAGCCTGTACCGTGATAGATGGTAGCTGCATTGGACTGGGCCAGTGGTGCTGATTGGGAAAGCATGGAGAACAGAGATGCTCCACAGCATTCACATGGACTTTGGTCATTTTTAATTAACTGCATACCAGTGTGACTTCAGGTGATCTTTGCTGAATCTAGGAGATTAAAAGTTATCTGAGTTGGAAAGTTCAAAACTGTTTTCTTTGTAGAAGAATTGAGGTATGTTCTATATATCACACAGCTTCCAGGGTAGCTTTCAGGTTGTCAGGCTAATAATAGCAGCCTGGAAAGTTGAGTTTGCTTAAGTGTTGCTTCTAGAGGGCCAGTGTCTTGGTTGATAGTTATCCATTAAAAGAGAAAAAAAACAATATGGCACTTAATTGCAACGTGATCATACCTCTCCCTTGAGGTGAGTGTCTTCTTACCCACTCCTACAGTTGCAGGAAATAATTCTGAAATAGATGTATGATCCTTGGTCTGTGGAAGTATAGGCATTAATTCTTGATTTATAAGAATAATTCCTTTTCTAGTGTATTGATTGTCTTCAGTATCTCACTATAATCTCTATTACACTGTTTTCTAAACAAATTCTGTAATAATGGTTTCTTGTCTACTAGTTGAAAACATCACTGAGCAGCCTTAATACTTATCACTGGAGTTTTCTCCAAATTCTGTTGGACTGTTCAAACATTATTGCATCTGCTACAGGACAAGAAAAAGAAGGTGCTGAATCTCAGAAGTAAAGAAGTGAGGTTACAGAACTGAAATGATAGAAGGAAAAAACAGGAATAATTACTCCAGAATAGATGAAGTGAGAGGAGAGTCAATGAAAGGTAAATTCAAAAGAGCAACATACAAAGGAAGACAGTAGGAAGAAGGAAGGAGAGAGTGACCAAAGAGGGAAGAAAAAAGGTCATGTCAGGACACAGGAAAAAATAGAAGAATATACTAGGAAAAAAGCAGCTGAAATGCAGATGATAGGTTTACAAGTAACAGAGTTATATTTACAGACAGAGAAGCATATTTTAGTGTAGTGCTTTTTTATTTCTTCTCTTCCATCCTCGTCTTGTGGTACTTTTCTTCTAACTTGGACCTCTGTTTTTTTCTCAAAATGCTTCTGCTCTGCTCCACTGGAAGTGGGGAAATTAAGATGCATTACTCATTTATGGATAGCTCTAGTGTACACAGCATAGCAGAATCTGACATGTGTATATTTACTTCACACATATAGGCAACCACAGTTGAAACAGGATTATTCCCCTTCTGCTCATAGCCCAAGAATTTTAGATGCAGAAGTATGTCCTGAGTGGGGGAATGTTCTTGTACCAGTAGGATATTATTTGTAGGAATTAATTTTTAAGTGGTACTGAACTCCACTGGATCTGAGTGTTCATTTCTTACTAAAAAAACCCAGTATTAGTGGTGTCATCTGATGTTGATGTGGTATCTGATGTGTTGTGACAGGACTTCTTCAGTGTGCTACTACCCTAAAGAAACCAGGTATAGAGGGTCTGGGTGAAAATACCTCTGGATATGCACAGTCTGGCCAACTCTAGTTCCCTTTAGGGAGAAGAGCCAGCAGAAGGGTCACTTGATCAGTCTTACATTTTTCTTTAATGGTTCTAATTGTTTCTTAAACTGCAGTTTGCATGGAATTAAGTTTATGGGTGGAAAGGTTTGATTATACCATGGCTTCATGCCATCTTAGTTTGAAGAATTCATGGTACTGTCCAGAATACTCTTCTAGAGTAATTGAATAGAATGAAATGAAGAAGCAGAAGAAATTCTACAATGTGTAAAATAAATATTGTGTAATTGGTTTTTTGGTAGCTTTTTCATTTTGGATAATATACAAGGGATTTTTTTTGTAAGGGTGCTGCAATGGCTGTGCATTTTTGTGCTTGAAGAAATCCACTTATAAAACTTGCAATTTCTGTACAATAAATGAATACCCACATAGAATTCCTATCCATATAAAGTTAGAAAATCCAGCAATTTGGGTGTATATGTGTTGGCAGACTGGTTGCTATAGTAGTTAATCCTCAGACCATAGACTTCCAGTTTATAATATGCACATGTTAATTCATCTGCTGTGAACCTTAGAAAGCAAAGCTCCACCTATGAGCTGAAACCAGCTATTAAGGGAAGCTGAATGTTTCTGATGATTGATTGATCATGAGTTGATGACGAGGGCTGCCTTCTCTAGAGATCAGTGCTAAAGTGTTATTTTCCAAAACAGTCATTTCAGACAATCTGAAGTTACTGCTGTGATTTCACAAAGTAGGACATCATGTTTTTCATAACTCAGGATTTGCATAGCTCACAACAGAAAGCTCTTGATCTCTTAATGCCATTATATATTATGTGCTGATTAAAAATTATTAGTGAAAAAACACCTAAGAAATGCAGATGCAGTGTCATATACTACTGCTAAAGTAGAGTACTGAAACTTGTGTAAAGACACTGAAAACCTTTGAGAAAGGTTCTTTTGTTTGCAGAGCCCTTTATGCTATCTCATTAAGGAAATTCTAGCCTCCCAAATTACAGCTATTTGCTCTTCTTTCTCTGTGAAACGCATATCCTGTAATTTATTCAGTATTTTTGACATGATATTTCAAAATGCCTTTATTTTCTTTTAACAATGTGTGGCACCAGTGCCATGTCAGTCTCTTGTTTAATCACCTAAACTGTCTTCTGTGCTGAAGCAACTGCTTATGGTTCTACTTTCCTTCTTTAGTAGAAGCAACAAGCTTAACAGTCAGAGTTGCTGTTGTGTGGATTTAATATGAAATAATCTTCTCCTTTCTTATAAAGATTATTTTGGAGTCTTTTCTATTTGCTGTAGAATTACAGGAGTGCATTAAAAGTCCTCTGCTGTTGAATTATTATGTAATAAATCAGAAGAAAAAACAGATGAGGATTTTTTTTTTTCCATGTTTATATGTTTTTTGCTATCCTTGTATAAACATCTCAAAGTCAGTGATTCAAAACCTTGTTTTGGTAAATGTCATGAAACTTGATTTCTGAGGTATTTTGGATGACCTGTTGAGTAGATGAAAACATCCAGCCTCCTAAGAAATGCTATAAATATCAGTTTTCTTTATTTAGTGTGAGCAAAAGTAGAACATGGATTGCAGGAGGGGGTTGGGGATGAGAAGATAACCTTCTGGGTTAACTCAGGCACTTCTGGCAAAGGTGAGATCATCCATGTTCTGTTTGTCTACCAGTAGAATAAAAGGTGAAAAAGCATTTTTACTTCTTTCGTTTTCATGAAACATCTTTTTAGTTCTCTCATAATCTTTTAGCAGACTTCCACTGCATTTTAGGTTTTTGTTTTGTTTTGTTTTGTTTTTTGTCTCTTAAATCTTGCTGTGCCATATAGTACTTTTGGGTGTGGTTTGAAGGGAAATTTTGTGGTTTGCTGAATTTTGTGGAGCTCTTGTGGAGCTCTTCTACATTCACAGGAGAGGGAGACTGATCTCCTGAGGCTAATGCTGGACATGCATGTATAGTTCAGAAATGATAAAGATACATCTTAAATATATTTTTATTACTGCAAGAACTCGAGATTTTTAGATTTTCATGCAGGTAAGAAGCATGTCTGGTCCTAGAGATGTTACAAAAAAAAAAAAAAAGAAAAAGTGTATTTAGGATGGAAAATTGCAGTGTCCAGCAGGATTAAGGGGGACATCTTTAGTTGGTTTGTGAGTCTCTCCTGACACTCTTGCACCTTCATTGTTTGCAGTGGCTGATTATACAATATCCATGAGCAAATCCCAGTTTTGCAATTTTTGTGCTCTTATATTTTCAACTGCAAGTCATTATTTTTCACCTATTCATTTGGGCAGTACTGGAGGAAGAAGACAGCAGTGATATTCATAAAATGAGAAGAATTCCATTTTGATTCCCAACATTACATTAAAGAGAACCTTACAACAATCAGATTGCTAACATATCTCTGGGGCCTGTTCCCAATACTCATCTTCAGTTTTAGGCACCTATGTAATTTAAGTTAGGAAATAAGAGAGGAAAATTGGCAAATTGAAGTCAGTTCTCATCTTGTCTAGGCTTAACTCATGTTGCAGAGCTTCCTCTCTTCAACTGATTATGCAGGGCATTGTGCACCAAGCTTACTTCCATTCTTCTAAGTGGAATATATCTTGGCTAATATTTTTCTTTAAAGTTACCTAGAGATCCAATTAAAATTATTCTGAGATGCTAAGTGTTTGGAATTAATGAAATGCTGATTGGTATTTAAATTATTTTAAGTTTTTTTCTAACCTATTCTGCATACATGACTCATATTATCTTTCAATTTCTTGGCTTTGATATGAAAAAAATTTACCTTGTGTTCTGCTAATAAAAACAAAAAACCCAAAAGGGACATGTGTTTATTTAAGTATTGATTTTTACGGGTTATTGCAAAGTTTTTAGATGGAAATTACAGGAAAAGGACGTCATAGAAAAACTACTCTCCTGCTTGGAAAAAATATTTGAAACATTTGAAAATATTCTTTTAAGTTCTAAACAGAATTACTGTAACTTTTACAGTAATATAAAGTCCAAAACTTTAGTAAACTCTGTGATCTCCTTAGATCCATGTCAGAAGGAAAAAGTGAAAGTATTTATACTTTTTTTTTGTGTCTTAGAGATGCATCTTTGGAACTGGAAAGGTTTAAATTTGCCATTATTTATTTCTGTCTTCCAAGATGTAGATGCCTATTTGCTAACAGTATTTAAAGTATTGCTTTAAATTAGAGCTTTGTCATGTTAAATTATGTTAATATTAAAATGTTAATTTTACAAAGTTTTTTCTAGTATTTTTTCTTGAGAAAGCATGTGATAACAATATATTTAGCTTAGTGATTAGAATGTAGCATTTAATATTCATGTTTTCCTTCTGAATATGTGTTTGTGATACCAAAATGTTACTAGAACAAACTTAGTCTTAAGACATGAGGAGTTACTGGACTAATTTCCTGAATACACCCTGAGAGAAAAATTCTGACATTTTGATAATGTTTGTGGATTGGGTGATGCCTGTTATATTTACAGTTTCTCCCAAGGAAATGCACATCACATCAGCCTTTAATCCTGTGTTTGTTATTTTATGGTCAGCCGTGGGATGGCTGTTGTGCCAAGCCAAGCAATGTCACCCTGTCCGTGCCTACCCCCAGAGGAGGTGCAGAGTGCATGTCCATACACACCACAGGAAACTGAACCAAACCTCAGAGTCTGTACTGCAAGGTTTAGGTGTTCAAAAGGATAAACATAAATACATTTACAGTATTTTAAACACTCCTTGTGATAGTAAGATCAAAGCAGCTGTTTACCTTGTGCCAGGCTGTGCGGGTGTCATCTCTGCCTCCCCCCATCCGAGCGGGCAGCTCTGCAGTCTCCTGAAAAGCAGGTGAGTGTAGGAAAGGTGAGATAGAGTCACAGTGACAGTGTCACAATCAGCAGAGACAGATGATTAGCATTGCTTTCCCAGAGTTGTGATGGACTGGGAGCAGTGGTGCTGGGAGCCAAGAGGAGGGAAAGGACTGGGAGGAGGCTTCCTATGCTATGTGCAGTGGGAAAACAAAGCAGTCTTGGGTGCCTTTCAAAATATTTTTTTCTTTGGATCCTCTTGAGGATGACTGATGGATTATACTGAGAAACTGGCTGTTTCCCCTTGACCTACTCCTGTTATCAGATGCACTGCTTGACCAGAGAAGAAAAGAGAAATGTGAGGAGGAGAGATGGAACGGTATCCAAGGTGAAGGAGTAAGAGGCCAAGCAGGACAGGATTTTGACCAGCCGTGAACCAGCTGTAATTAAAGGAGTAGGAGAAGATGAGTGGTTGCATTATTAGGGCTGTAGTGCAGGTTTTTGTCTTTGGGTTTACCAAAGCTCTTTAGATAAAGTACTTAATTTAAAAGTAGAGTGACTCATCAAAGTAACTAATTTGCAAGTCATCAGGTATTTTTTTTCCTTTTTTTTTGTTTCTGCTTCTTGATCTAACAGAGAAACATTACATGCTTTTGCAGCATGCTGTCTGCAACTCTCTTCTTATATGCCTAAGCAGTACCTAAATGTTATCTGTATCAAATGATAGCCCAGAATAAATGTGGTCATTGTCTTTTTCGCTTTTGAAAAAAGGACAGATACTGCCTTCAATCCCTTGAACAGGGATTTCTTGTTACAGGAAGTTTGCCAGTCTTGATGTATACTATTTTTCACTTTATCTTTCAAAGCTTAAAAGCTAATAGTGGATTTAAATGAGTAGGCAGGTACTTCATTGTTGTATTATACCCATGTCTTCAAACTAGCTCTGTTCTTGAAGACACGAGTTCTGGTTAGGTCAGGTTGAAGTGGGGGCTATTAAATGTGTGGGCTGAACTTGGGTTAGTTTTCATTTTCCCTATGTTAAATCATGCTACTCCTGATTCCTGCAGTCTGCAAAAAGGTTGCAGAGTAGGCTTTTTCAGCTGCCAGTGAGGGAAGAAAATTATGTTCTGTTTAGTTCCTGTTTTTCCTATCTTTTTTTGTGGTTGTAGTTTTTCATATTGAGATATGCTGGTACGTGTGTTCAATGGTAATACATGTCAAAAGTCAAGAAGATTCTTTAAAGCATCTTTAAAGCATGTGACTTCTCTTTTGTTGGGCTTCACTGCTTTTATAAAGAAACAAAACCTCTTTTACACTAAATTCAGATGTCTTGCTTAATTGTTTCCCGTGGAATAAGTAGTACTGATGATTTTACAGCTATGAGGGAGGAAAGGAAAAAAAAAATTATAAAAGCATTATGGTTTCTATTGCCACATTGCATGGTACACATGCCAGTTTGCATGCAAGGAAATAAGTGAAATAGGGATTTTAGTACTGTACATACACTATTTAAAAAGTAACTAAATAGCCTAGAAATAATTCTTTATGACTTAAAATGGAATACCAATTATTACAAATAGTTCCTTGCATTTGCTAAATCAGTAAGTTTACTGTTGTATAGAAAAATACAAACTTTTGAATGTAATGTGACGAGATTAAATTTAATTTACCGTGTTTAGTCACTTTTAGCCATATGGTACATAGGTTCCTGGAATATATTTAAACTTTTTCTTTCCAACAGTAAATCTTGTCCTTGTTTTAACAGATTGCTTTACATGTAGCTGGATCCAGTTGCACAGCCTCCTCAGGAGAGGAAATGCGTTGCCTGCAGACAAGCAGTACAAGAATTACAGCTGTACAATAGGGAGTATTTTTCCACCATTATCACTTTTCAGTGGAGATTCTTTTTCAGATACGTAACAGTGACTCAATGAACCAGGAAAGTGTTTACCTGCAAGGTGATCTGGTGGTAACAGGAGAAGCTTTTGAGGGCTAAAATTTCAGGCGTCTCTGTCCAGAGCCATCCCTAGTGGAAGAAAAAGAGGGTCTCCTCCCCTTCTTTAAGTTTTGTCAGTCAATCACAAAGGGCTTTTGTACTGCTAGCATATTGATGTGTCTGGGCTTTGGCTGTTTATCATCTTCCTGTCATCCTTAAATGCAAAGTAAAAGAAAGGAAATAGCTTCTGGTTCTCAGGCTTTGAGAATAAACTGCTTGTGGCTGCTGGGGACCTTGGGTCCCAGCTGCCCTGGAATGCCTTCTGTGGGGATGTGATCACTGGCACTATCTCACATCATCCCTGTAGCTCCCAGGCACTGGCCAGAACAAGGCTGATATTACAAGTCAGATGATGAAAAAGCAATTGAGGTTCACAGATTCGATTTCTGTCTTTGATCCTGGCATTAAAGTACCAAGCTCTGTGAGTGGAAGTATAGTGCAGACAGGATTTCTGGTCGCTTTAATCCCACTGCTAAAAAGATCCATTCACAAGATTTAGGGATTGGCTTGTATTTTTGCAGGATTTCAAAATTGTTAGGTGTATTTTTTCTGTGTTTTTTGACAACACTAGCAAGGAGTATAACCTAGCAACTAGGTTTTCTTCCTCCTTATTTAAAATTATTTTTCTCTATGATTTTTCTTATGTGTGTACTGTATAGCAAGGATTTGGCAGCTAATTGACTTACCCTTTCACATACATTTGAGGCACTTTACATTTTCCATACAACTACTAAAGGAGAAGATTTAAGTACCCTGCCGAAGGTCAGAGACAAAATTTGTGTGCCTTCGAGCCATAGAGTTCCAGTCCAGTTCTTAAATCACAAGGCTATCTCTCCTGCATTCCTGTTGCAGGACATAATTTAACTTTAAAAAGTGGGGCATGGTAAGAATTGCTGCCAGAGAATTAGGTAGGAAGCAGTATATAAACAGCTGTATTGAACCATAGAAAGAGGCAACAGACAAGGGTATTATGCAGGATATTGTTGAATGCTGTGCACAAGTCCAGGCAGGTGACATCACTCACTCTTTATCCACCACCACTGTAACCCTGTTATAAAAGGCCACCAAATTTGTCAGGCACAATTTACCCTTAATGAAGCCATGTTGGCTGTCAGCAGTCACTGCCTTGTTTTCCATGTACCTTAGCATAGTTTCCTGGACTATCTCCTCCATGATCTTGCAGGCACAAAGGCAAGACTGGCTGGCCTGTGTTCCCTGGATCTTTCTTTTTCTTCTTTTTTAAAAGTAGGTATTTTGTTTCCCCTTTTCCAGTCACTGGAAACTTCACTGGCTGACACAGCTGCTTAGATAGGATGCCATCTGTCAGTTCCCTCAGGATCTGTGGATGGATGCACCTCATCAGGTTCTATGGATTTGTGCACCTTCAGGTTCTAACGATGGTCTCAAGCTTGATCTTTTCCTATACGAGATGACTTTTCCATCTCCCAGTCCTTAACTTTTTCTTGTGTAACTCAGGTGGTGTTGCTGGAAAGCTTGATGATGAAAACTAAGGCATAAAGGTCACAGAGTACCTTGCTTTTCTCCAAATTCCACATATCCATGTCTCTCGTTTCCTTCTAGAGAGGGCCCACATTTTCCCTTGTTTTCTTTTTATCACCAGTGTACCTACAAAACCTTTTTCATTGCCCCTGGTGTCCCTGGCCAGATTTAATTCTCTCAGCATCTCTGTTCTCATCTTGGTGAGAACAGTGCAGCATAGATCCTATCCTCATTGGCTCCTCTATCACTCGGAGAAGGAAGTTATCATCAGCATTCTGTACTTTATATTCCACTTGTTTTCTTTGCTGTCCCAGGTCCTTGGCTTAATTTTTCTGCCCATTTGCTGCCTGTCATTTCTTCCTGGTTTTGCTGCTGCTGCTTTCTTAAAAATAGTTACCCAGTTTTGCTGAGCTGAGGGTCTGTGTAGTTGCTTGTTTAAATTAGAAAAGAAAAATATTCTCCTGACTTTAAAGAAAGAGAGATCCCTTTGAGCAGCAGTTAGGAAAAATTTAAATATTAGCATTAATTAATGTATTAGCAAAATCCACCTATGAGAGTCACACCAAGAAATGAGCTATAATTCTTAGAAAATGGATCTAGAGTTCAGAAATCCCTGCTTGTCATTTGAATGTTACCTGTGTCTGTTTGATTGCCACAATCCTGTGGTGAGACTGAGCAGTTGCAGACCCCAGTGTGGTCATGAAATACAAGTCCTGAACTGGTAACTCACACTCATCACATGTTTCTGATTTGATAGCAGACAGGGCAGAAAATCTCCGTTTCATGAAAAGCAGAAGGCAATTACATTACATTAGAGTCTACATGTTTTGCTATGTATTTTTAAAATAAATAGTCTTTCTGTTTATGAAAGGGTTGCACATGATCAAACATTTTACGTGTAACTACTGTGCAAATTGAATATATATTTGTAGTCCCAAGACTGCAGTCCCAAATATGGCTTTTAGCATATGACATTTGTATTTCATTTTACAAAAAGGCATATTTTAAACTACAGGCCTTGGAAATACTTGAAATTCTGTTCCTGTGAGCTAATTGCTGACTAGAATAGGAAAATAAGAGCTACTTTGTGGTTAGATGCTTGTGGTCTTTCTTTTGGCTTTTGGCCGTTAGATAAAATGTCAGAGAAAGCACAGTAATGGATAATGGCATCTATCAGTGTACCCTGGACATAATTTGAAGCCTGTCAAATGTCTGCTACTTTATAAACATTGTTTTACATAGTTCTTCTTCATTCTACCATCTGTTTATTTGGTTGGAAGAGTATAAATTATGTCATAGATGATTTTCACAGGCATGCTTCAGTTCATAAAGTCTCAATTTCACAGAAAAAGAAACTGCTGCAAAAAAATCCAGTTTCTTCTTTGAAACTGAGACTTTATGGGCCATTTCAAGTACTCTAAAGAATGAGACATTCTTTATTCTCTTTCATATGTTTGATACATTGACTAGAAACCATACTGAGGAGAGGTTTCTAGTCTTACATTTTTTGCCTAAATAAACTTCACCATGAACTAGCCAGATTTGATTAATACAATAATAAACTCTAATTCAGATTTGGACTCTACTCTTGCATTAATACCAAGTCATGGTTCTCATCATAAAGTGAAACTATGGTTCATTTTAATTGACTTGTAAAAGAACTTGCATTTCACTTGTGGTGTGAATAAGATATTTGTATAAGTAGATAGTAAGTGAGGAGCACCCTAAAAACAAGTTAGAACAGTCATATTTGAGTAGTTGCTCAAAGAAGTAAGATTAGTGCATTTTAGATTTAAGTCTGTTTTGTACAGTAGGTAGGATACCTTAGGTGTTTTAAATAATAATTTTCTGATATATCAGAGATTTTTTTCTCTATAAATTTGAATGAAAACGTATTTAATTTTTTTTTTAATGAGACATTACAGTAGTGTTTAGCCCTGGATCATGCAAATGTGAAAAATTCTGGCATGATTCCTCAAATACACTCTTTGAAGACACTTAGAAGAAACAAGGAGGTAAATAACAGTGTGCACAGTTATTGATGAAGAATGAATTGTGTCAAGTCAATCTGGCTTCCCTCTGTGAAGATAAGAGGCTTCATTGATTCAGAAGTAATAGATGATATCATATATCTTCAGTAAATCTTTAGACAGACTCTCATGTGACACTCTCATAGGAAAGGCCAGAAAGTACACTGTAGAAAAAAACCCCTCCTACTTAAAACTGGCTGAAAAACCCGAGTGCTGAATTTCCCATCAGAGTGGAAGGGAAAATTGGTTCCATGCTCTGATTTAATATCAAGCTCTAAGTAATCATCCTGATCGTGATTAAAGTTGTTGAACAATGAGACCAAATCTGTCTTCCAAGATATCTGGTTTTTCCCACCAATTTAGTGAATGTCACTAAAAGCAATTTGGCAAATTGGAAAATCCCAAAATATGCTATGCAAATTGATGGAGAGTTCTGCCTTTTAGAAGAGGGAATCAGCTGTACATGTAGAGAATTTGGAACCCCTTTGTGGGTCACAGCTCTCCACAGCAGTGGGTAGGAATTAGATGGCAACCTGAACATGAGTCAAGTAGCCAGATGTGGGAAACAGCAATTGTAATTGGGTGGATGTGGCTGGATGGACACAGCCAGAGTTGTGATCAATGGCTCTGTGTCCAGGTGGAGGCCAGTGAGGAGTGGTGTCCCTCATGACTCTGTTAGTGGACTTCATCAATGACATAGACAGTGAGACTGATGGCACTTCCATCCCTGTAAGTGTTCCAGGCCAGGCTGGATTGGACTTTGAGCAAGCTGGTCTGACTGAAAATGTCCCTTTCCATGGCAGTGAGGTTTGAACTAGAAGATGTTTAAAGTCCCTTCCAGCCCCAAACCATTCTCTGATTCAATGATGATATATAAATAAGAGTACATCTTACAAAGCATGTGAAGTTACCTCTGATCTCTCCTTAGTGTCAATAATGTCAGCTGCAGTAACAAAATTCATCTATACATGGACACATTGTGCAGAGCCAGACCAGAATGGGGGGGGATCAGAACTTCATAGACCATATTGTTTCAGGAACTTGAAATGTTCTTTTTTTAACTGGAGAAAGAGGCTAAGGTGATAATAGTCTCTCATGTGTAGTACTTCTACAGTACTTCTGTAATGAGAGCAAGAATAAAGAACTCTCTTTTGGGTAAAAGGCAAAAGAAATAATAGTCTAAAATTGCAAGGTCTAGATGTGGGTTAGAAATAATTACATTTGAGAAGCCTTCTAATATTAATTCTCACCAAATAGTGAGGCATGGTTTGATGACCAGGGTTGACATGAAGGGTAGAGCTGCAGTCCTTGTTTTTGATGGAGAAGGTCTATTTGAAATTTCTTCTGTAATTTTATGTGATTATTCTATATAACTTGTATTCTAAGTTCAAGTGTGATTATGACTCTGAGAGAGCATGCTGATTCTAAGTGCAGGAGAACTCAAGCTGGCTGGCATTCATACATGGTGGTTAAATGGCTGGTGACAAACTAAACATGGAAATTTTAATATTTATGTTGGATTTTTAAAAAATAATGATTTCTGTTCCCTGAAGGAACATAAGATGTGAACCATCACTCCTAAAAGATAATCTATTGGAAATATTATGGTTTTGTATCACCTAGGTGCCAAAGAACAGTAGATTGTATTTAGTGGTAGAATTTCTGAGGAAGGACTACTGGCAAGATAAATATGTCATCCAAGCAACAAAGATCAGCTGTAGAGAGGAAGATGATGTGTTGAAGAGTAGCTGGAACAGCTTTGTGACTTCATGCAGTGTAAATGTGTGGTAGCTGTCATAGGCTGGGTCTCTATACTGCTTGTGTACATTCCTTCCAAGAGTGCAAAGTCTCCTGAAGAAAGAGAGAAAAGATATATGATTGTAGCACAGATCTTTATTTAGCAGCTGCTGTAGAAGGCTTTTGAAATCTTGAAATATCATCAGTAGTAGAATGGAAATACTAAGGAACTTAGGGTTTTTTCAATTATTCATTTCCTGGTTTAGAATTCTTTTCTCTTTCTGTTGCTGCATTAAGAATTAACTGAAGAGATAACTGCCTATAGCACTTAAGGAAAAACTGAAGTCATAAAATACTTGAAACCAGAGTGTATAAATAAATGGGAAAGCTTTTTTCTGGAATTCTGCTTCAATTCTGCTTTTAATTTTGTAAAGATCAATTGATAAGAAAGTGGTTTGATTTGTCCCTGTCCTTTTGAAAAGTTAAATTTTAGACCCAGCTAAGAGGTAACACTATTAGTTTTTAGCATGTGACACCTTCCAATGCCGACTTAAATGAAATTGGAATGTAACTTATGCTCTATTGTCACTCTGTAATAAAGACTGACAGGTTACTGATAATTTCTTACTGATGTACCTCTTCTCACAGGGACAAACAAAGGGTAAACCTTATGCTGAAAGCAAAGCTTTCAGATATTTTGAGAGGTTCGGAACTTTATTTGTGGCTTCTGATAAGAGTGTGAATGTTTTCACTGTACTGAGTGTGCTGTGAGTAGGTGACAGGGCAGTGTCAGTTTGAGTTACATCAATACAACCCACCCAAGCAGTTCTAGTCTAAAGAGTCATATTAGAAATATGATGTAAATCATATTGATTAAAAGTTATGGCCATTGGCTACTTTAGGCCACTATCAAAATGGTTATTGTGTGTTATAAAGTGTTTGAGTGTGTTTTAAGAAGTGATAAGTATAAAAGGAAAGTTCAGGAATAAATTATTTGGGTTTCTCAAGCAATATCCATGCATTTCTCTTTGGCAACATAAGAATAATTTGCTTGCATTATATGTTTGATAAGGTGAAGATGTGATCACTTACAGTAGGTTCACTGTTAATCTGCTGTCAGTTGTTTTAGGGAAGCATAGAGTGACTTACCCAAGAGGTTATTCTTGTGATTTACCAAAGCAGTCTGGTGGTTCTTTGTTGGACTTTCAGCCTCTCAGCACGTCCATGTTTCAGACACAGATGCACAGACAGCTATTAATTTTAAATATAAAAAAATCCCCTAATTTTATGCATTATTCTGTGCATATCCCTCTTTAAAGTGCCTTTGCAATCCAGTGGCATAGCAGCAATTAATAGAATGTTGAACATGCCACCTGGTACTCAGAATTGTAGATAACACTGTGACTGATATGCACATTTGTGCTCACATGTATCTGTTGACAAGCAGTTATCTAGGTTTCAATGAGAGGCATTAAAGAAAAATGGAGTGTTTCTCAGGAAAGAGAAAATTAATATAAAGTCAATTTTCTTTTGAACATTCTTAGTCTCAATAAATAATGTACACAAAGGTGGAAATGCCTGCACTTTCAGTTACATTTCAATTCTAATTTTAAAGAAGTTGTCTGACATTAGATCTGCAAATGTATTTTAAGGCTTTAATTTGCACTACTGTATTAATGTAATGTGAAATAAACAAGACTTTGGAAAGCAACCAAAGCTATGATGATATGTTTTAGGATCTAGGAACTATTTGTCTGACTGCCTTCCACTTAATTAAATTTAAAATGTGCATTTCTCTTATTTGCCCTCTAATTAGTACCTCTCTATTCCTCCTTGTAAAGTACTTTAGCTGAAACTATTCTTTGACTTTGAGCAAAAGCAGTTTGTACATAAATACTATATTTTGTGTATATGTGTATATATATATATGTTCAGAAGCCCTCTATTACTTAAGATTCCATGTTCAGGAAGATCTGGTGCTTTCAATTGTCAGAGCACCAAGATGAGATTTGCAAATGCCTAAATTCAAGATCTTGTTTTTTCCAGTCTTTGCTTCTCTGTTCTATAGATTACACATAAAGAAGTCATCTATTTAGAGGGGCTTTTCTTTTCAGGAAACTGAAAAAGTTTAACCCTTAATTCTGTCCAGGATATTCTAACCTATGCCCCTTAGATCAGTCCTGGAGGTTTCCTTTCCCCAGATGAGTTGGTCTGCTAGGCTTGTGATTTTTCTGTCATATTGTTTTATTTACAAAACTAGGGAATGAAGGAAAAAAACCACACACTCTTCAGCATTTCAGGTGTCTGATAATGTAGAGATAAAATCAATTCAGGTCTGAAGGGCTTTAAGGTGTGTGCAGTGTAGGACAACTTTTCACTTCCACAAATGCTCCTTGCCACACTTGTGCCAGTAGACTGCTTGTAAACCTCAGGGTGCTATTTACACGTAGCTGTTACTCTGCCACTGTGTAGAGTGAGCTTTTGGAAGATTTCTCTTTCAGTAGCCATCTGCTCAGTACTAGCCTTTTTTTTTTTTTTATTTTTTTTTTTTTTTTTTTTTTTTTTTTTTTTTTTTTTCTTTTCCCTAGCAGGAAATGATTACCTGGCATACTTGACATTCATCTCAAGAACCCAACACCTTCCCTGCTCTGCTTAGCATCCCTTCTCCTGTGCTTCACTCTTTTCATCTTATGTCAGATCTAATTTGGTGCAGATATCTTGTTTTAGATATCTCAGTAGGTAGAAGATAGATAACCTCATCTGCATTTTTATATTGAAAAAAGTTTTCCAGAAATCTCCTCTTTACCTAAGAGTTGTCAAGTGCCATTGTTTTATAATGTGCACTCAGATGTCCTTTTTAAGTTGCAATTTTCATGTTCATATATTTCATGCTATGTGAGAATTGCAGCTTAAAAGATAAAGACAGGTAGATAAAAAAGAAAGTTTAATAAACTACATCTGAAGTGCCATAGCATTGGTGCTTCAGAAGGCATTGCCACTTAAGATTCATTTAGGGTTATTTTAAGAATTAATAGTAAGTTCCTTTTTTTTTTTTAAACACCAGATGTTGCAGTTCTACAATGACATTTCCTGATTTTTAAGAACTTTCTTGATATTGATGTGCTAGCAACTAAAAAAAAGACATGGGAAGAGAAAGAATTATTTTAATTTTCTTTTTATTTAAAGTATTCTTTGGTATTATTTGTTGGATTAATAGATAAGCACTTTTTTATATTTATTGATAAAACAAATTATTGAAGTAGAATGTTGCCTGAATTATTTTCCCTGGTGTTTTATAAGTAACACTTGGGAATTGGATATTTAATCTAATATAATCTCAGATGGTTTCTGATATGAATATTTAACAAACAGGAAGAAGTTGTTTCATTTTCACAATCAAGTAAGTTGGTAGTTGATGGTGAATATGTTGGTGCCCCCCCCGCTTGAGCAAGATTCAGCAAAACAAAATATTCATTGTTTTCTTTACATAATCATGTAATGAATATTTCCTAAGTAACACCCTATAAAACCTCAGTCATTTTTACATATATAGAGGAAAGAATTTATTGCTTTGTCTATAGTGTTTTTGTAACCAGGTAATTGTCTCTCCTTTATAGTAACTGCCAGAGTTGCTCAAGGTGGCACATTAGACATGGAATGGAGCTGTAAGGGTCAAATTGAGCCGAATCTGAGGAAAGCCAAAGGGCTGCAAGCTCAGTCTGTCCAGAGCCAGTGAGGTGGCAGGTGGGAAGCAGAGCTGCTCTGGTCCTCAGCCTTGTGGCACCCACCTGTGAAGAGCAGGTCAGGGACCCCCAAGGAGCCCAGAGCTCCTGGTGCTCCAAAGGCTTCACAAGTTACAGCTTTGGAAATCTGTCTGTAATGCTCATTAAGGAAATGTGCCGAGTCCTCAGCCTGGAAAGAGATGATGGTTTCCACCATATGGGAAGGACATGGGATGGGGGTTTTCTCTTGAGCAGAATAACAGGAAATTTCTTTAGATCATTATAATTTTTTTTGTTTTTCATTTGCTTTGAAAAGTGATGTCAGTGGGCTCCTGGCTGTGCAATGGTAGAGAGTTATTTGAGCTCTCTGAGCACTTGCAGTTGTAGTTACTTTCATTTGTGTATGACTTTCTGACCTGCTTGAGCATGGTTGAGACAGAATTCAGGAAGAATGCTCAAGGACTAGTCTCTTTTGCTTCGTTTATTTTATTCAGTGATTAAATCAAACCCTTCTGCGATCAAGGATTTTATTAGAGTACCATTCTCCGATACAGGTAATTTATGAACTCTTTATCTACAAAATGTTTAAATTCAGGCCTAAATTAAGATATAAGAGTTGATCGTATTTTTTCCTAAAAAATCTGTCTTTTCTAAAAAATGTGTCTTTTTTTCTAAAATCTGCTTTTTTAAATGTGCAGACATAGGCAGCAGCAATGTAAGTGTGCAGCCTGAATAACATTGTGCATTTAAAGTTGAACACTGAGCAAGCTAAATGGTTGCTTAAATATTACACAGATTCTTCCAAGGTTATGAACGTGCATAGAAATTATTGTACTGGAACAGATCAATGATTCATCTAGTCCTGCTGAGAAGCACTGGTGAAGCATGCCAAAACATAAATCAAGGACTTGATCAGGTTTTCAGGTCTGTCACACAATGCTTAACCCAGCTGGAGATCTGGCAGCAGAGTGCAAATCATGGGTGACTGATCTCCCCCACCTCCATCTTCCTGCCCCACAGGAGGTCTCATTCCTTCATAGAGTTAACATCCCAGTGCTAGAAGGTACTTGCAGAAAAATACCTCGTGGAGCAGTGGTCTTCTGGGAGGCCACATAGCTCCTCATTCTCTGCAAAGTCTTCTAAATCTTCTAAGAAGACTTAGAAAAAATAGCTTGTGTAGTTGAGAGCAGGGTGTAGTGAATGTAGCAGGGCCAAGGCCTTTATTAAACAGCTCTTTATTAATGGGGGGTCACAGGGAGTAGGCCCTACGCCTGCTGCTGCTGCTGCTGCCAGGCAACGCCGGGAGGAGGTCCTGCTGATCCCGACGAACGTAGGGATGGGAGTCTCAGCCTCACGGACACGTCCAAGATCTCAATAGTGGCTCATTGGTCTGGGGGTGTCATTCTTCTTAACTGCCCTTTTGGTTGCGGTGATTAAACAGTTACAAAGGACATATTGCAGGTGACTTGGCTTGTTAGTTGAGATGATCTGTGAACTTGGGTTCGGTGTTGGTTGACTATTTTTGTGAATCTTTTCTTCAACAACAACTTCCGGTAATGGTGGTACTGGGAAACTTCTGGAGATTTACATATAGGGTGTGGCTAACTTGATAGGCAGGCAGCAGCAGGCCGGAAATGAGGTAAGGGAAAGGGCGGAAATGGTAAGGCCGGAAATGAGGTAAGGGGAAGGGCGGAAGGAGGAAGTAACTGGGATAGGGGAAATACAATAAACCAGGGTTTGAATTACATAGGGACTACACATTTAACTGGGGAAAAGAACATAACAACTTGATCAAAGAACCAACAAACGAATGAGTGGATAGAACGATAAGGTAAGCAACAATCTTTTTAACTCTTCTAGCAATGTTGTTTTATGGTTTTCAGCTAAGACTTTTTACCACAATCCCCCCTCTTTCTCTTTGATCGGGTCTTTGACCCGCATCAAATCACAATTTTCGGTTTCTTGGGGGTATAATTTTTGTAGTTCTAGAAATTGGTTTAAGATTTCTTTAGCTGAATCATGTTCTGGGTTTTGGGTTCCGATCATCAAAATTTTAGCTCTCGTTTGATCAGTCATATTCCTTATACTGGTTTGTATAGTGGTATTTATAAGCCTAATTAGGCATGGGAGTAGGCATGGTAAAAATAAAAAGCTTATGACTGCACTTGCAACTAAAAAGACTACTTTTTTTCCACCATTTATTTTTTAGGGACCAGAAGTCATCCCACCAGCTAGTGTCCATTAGAGGGGTCCATTGTTGGTTTCCTACATATGCTATTTTTCGGATTTCTTTAGATATGTTTCGTATTACTTCGCTTTTATCCTCAATTTCCAGGCAGCATTCGGATGTATTAAATTTTCCACAAATACCTCCTTCATCAGCCAATAAATAATCTACTGCAAGCCGAATTTGATAGACCACTGCTCGGGTCTGAGTTAACTGTTTGGTAATGTGGTCTAATGCGAGGGCTGTTCGATTAGATATTATTTCTAATACTGCTTGGAGTCTGATGATTCGGTTCAGCATATAAATGGGAGTACGGTATCCCCACGACTTATCCTGTGCCCACGTAGCTGGCCCATATACTTCCATGATGCGTTCAGGTGTCCACACTTGTCCCTTCCATTTTTGAGTACTTCCTAAATTAATCATACTCCTTTTCTTTCGGTTAGCCCTTTTCAAATCATCGTACAAGGGAATTCCTAATTTAGACCCCGAATTTTTGGGAAGTAGGAAGAATGAAGGTTTTATAATCCCAATTGTACAGCTCCCGGCCCAATCTCCTGGAAGATTGGTATATGCAGTGTCTCCGCATATCCAGAATAGATACTCGGGTGCTGTCCAAAAGGTTTGGTTGGTTTCGGTGGGACATGACCAATACTTGGATAATTCCTCTAATCCCCAAAAGGGATTTATTTTCTTTCCAGCACATTCATGTAAATCATATCCTTCGTGATAAACACATCCTTTTTCCTTTTGGTGTATTGTCCAATATTTGTTTGGCTCCTTAGGTATCCACCTTATAATTGACTTTTTTATAGTTAGGTACCTTTTGCAGGGCATAGTTCCTACAAATGTTCTATATGGGTTTCTAACTCTTTTAATACATTCTTCTCCAATAGGTTTATATTTTAAATTCCGTTGTTCTTTCTTTCGTTTTTGCTTAGGTAATTGAGATGTTTGGTTAGTTTGCTTCCATTTTAGAATTTCCAATGGGCTTAAACTGATCCCTTCCCATGGCCAAATCTTAGACATTTGTGTATTACCGCATACCCAGCAATTGGTTATATTTAATTCTTTACTAATTCTATGAATAAATTTTTCCCTAAAGGTATTTCCAATTCGTTTTCCTTTTTGGTATTTATTACTAATTGTTTTTCTTTGATCAAATCTATTAATTCTCCTTGATTATTCTCATGTTCAAAGCAAAACTAGGCTTCCCCTATAGGACATTCTCCGAGCAACCGCTGCCGAAAAGTGGCAGTATTCTTAGCAATCCAATACGTTTTTCCACTTTCTTGACAAGTGGAGATCTGGGAATGATTGAAACAGCTGGGATTCACGTTGGTGTGAATTCTTATTAGGGACTCTTGGGTCTCCCCATCATATATCCGATGGTAACACTTGCTGCATTTAACCTCTTCGCTGCTTATCAGGTTATTTGTTAGCAAGGCCAGCAACACTCCTCTCAAGAGTCCAGTATGAACTGCTTTCAGTCTCACCCGGGCTTGCCTCTTGGAGGTGGGGGTCCCCTTAGGTAAGATTTTACTTTCCCAGAGTTCTCTCATCCCCTTTTTATACTAATTTAGGTGTTTTTAGAAAGTGTTTTGTAGGGGAATTGGTCTTTATGGTTTGGCAAACTTCTAATTTGAGGATTTCGACAGAGGATTGAATGATACTTACAATCGGAGAAGGATGTATGATACAACAATTTTGTAACAACAAGAACTTTAGTGAACTACTGGGAACTTGAAAGACTACTGCAGGTGTGCAACAACAACGTTATAACAACAACTAGAGTTAACATAAACTGCGTACAGTAACACTTTGCTTTCAAATTGGAACTGTCTAAGTCTTTTCAGCTGTCTTTTTCTTTTCGCTTAAACTTAAGTTGGAGGTCTGTAGCTCCTTTTGTAATGGTCCATTCAGGTGCCTTTGGCTGAAATACTGTGGAGTCCGATTCACCAGGGGGAAGTGGAATTGGTCCTTTAATTTGTGATATGTGAGTCCAACCTTTTTCTTTTGTTCTTACAGCAGTGTGTGTAGTTAGGAGGACTAGGAAGGGGCCTTCATACCTAGGAGATAGAGATGTGTGACTTAAGGATTTAACAAGAACCCAGTCCCCAGGGTTGATCTGATGAGCATTTGAATCTAAGGGAGAGGTTTGGGGCAGGTATCCTTTTTTCTTTAGTTGCTCTATTGTTCTTCCAATGATTCTTAAATACTCTTGGGTGGCAGCTTCTCCTTCTAGATAGTTTGCAGAGCTAAAAGGGGTAATTAAAAAGGGAAGCCCAAACATCATTTCATAGGGTGAAACTCCTATGTCTGCACGCGGTCTGGTCCTAATGCGTAATAGGGCAAGAGGTAGGCATTTGAGCCAATTCATTTGGGTCTCTTCAATTAATTTTGTTAATACATTTTTCAAGGTTTTGTTCATTCTTTCTACTCGGCCGGAACTTTGGGGATGCCATGGAGTATGCAACCTCCATTTCATTCCCAGTGCTTCAATGACTCGATGTAATATATGTGACGTAAAATGTGGGCCTCTATCAGAATCGATGTGATTAATTAATCCATATCTAGGAATAATTTGTTCAAGGATTATTTTTATGACCACTTCTGAGGTTTCTTTAATAGTGGGGAAGGCCTCCACCCAATGGGTAAGATGGTCCACAATAACTAATAAATGTTTATATTTTTGAACTGGGGGCATTTCGGTGAAGTCAATTTGAACACTTTGAAATGGTCTTAATGCTAATTCCCTTCCCCCATATTCAATTTTTCGCATAACTTTTTGATTAGCTTTTTGGCAGATTAAACACCCTTTAGTTATTGATTTAGCCAGATTATATATCCCAATACAAAAATTTTCTCTGAGGAAGTGGTCACATAATCCTTGAACACCCCAGTGGGTCAGTTCATGGATTTCTGCCAATACCTTTCTGGCTAGACTTTTGTTTAAAAATTTGCGCCCATCTTTCATTACCCACTCTCCTTGATTTCCTTGATGTATTTCTAACTTTTTTATTATCTTTAACTCTTCTTCACTAAAAATGGGCTTTGTAATTTCTGATTTCTCTGGTATCTCATTTAATTTAAAGACTTCTATAGGCCCTTCGGAACTTAATGAGACTTCTTTGGCTATTTTGTCAGCATACCGATTTCCTCTTTCTTCTAAGGTATTTCCCTTTTGGTGCCCTCTTATGTGCACAACTGCAATTTCTGTTGGTTTGAGCAAGGATTCTAATACGGATTTTATTAAGGTTTTATGTACCAAATCTTTCCCCTTTGAGTTTAAATACCCGCGTTCTGCCCAGATTTTTCCAAATGTGTGGACTATTCCAAATGCATATTTTGAATCAGTGTAAATGGTTCCTGGTTTTCCTTCTAATGAGTCTAGACCTCTTTTTAACGCATAGATCTCACAACATTGTGCAGACCAATTGGATGGTAGCTTCCCCTTTTCTATCACTTCTAGCTCTTTTCCTTTTGCTCTTTTTACTACTGCATACCCAGATACCCTTTTTCCATCTACTACTCTAGATGAACCATTGGTAAACAATACTTCTCCATATGGCAACGGTGTACTTTGTAGATCTTCCCTTACTTTGGTTTGGAAATTTATAAGCTCTAGGCAATTGTGCTCTAGCTCTGGCAAGGGTTCCCCTGAGAGAAATTGAGCCGGATTAATACTTTTAGAGGTGGCCAATTCTAAATTACTTGCATTCATTAATATAATTTCATATTTTAGTATTCTGGCTTCTGTTAGCCATTGCTGGGCCCCTTGGCTGAGGATAGTCTTAATATCATGTGGAGTATATACTTTAAGTTTTCCCTGAAATGTCAGTTTTTGTGCGTCCTCTATCAAAATTACTGCAGCCGCAATTGCTTGGAGACATAGTGGCCATCCTTTTGCTACTGGATCTAATAATTTAGAGAGGTAAGCTATTGGCTTTCGACAACCCCCCCATTCCTGAGTTAGTACACCGTAAGCTACTCCCCCTTCAGTGTTCGTGAATAGTTCAAACTCCTTTGTGAGATCTGGTAAACTTAGGACTGGGGCCGAAGATAATTTCTCTTTTAATTCTTCTAATTGTTTTTCGTCTTGTGCAGTCCAATTTATGGGTTCAGGGTTTACTAATTTTTCATAAAGAAATTTTACACTTTGAGTATATTTGTCTAACCATAATTTACAGTATCCAAACAAGCCTAAAAGTTTTCGAATGTCATGTTTAGTTTTTGGGGTCGAAATGGCTAGTATGCCCGAAATTCTTTCGGGGCTTAACTTTTTGTATCCATTTCCAATTATATGACCAAGGTATGTCACTTCTGGTTCAACGAACTGCAATTTGTTCCGGGATACTTTTAGACCCTTTTCTCCCAGAAAGTTAAGGAGTTTTATACTAGTTGTTCTAACTAGCTGTTGTTCTTTTCCAGATATTAACAAATCATCTACATATTGGAGGATTCGTGTCTCATTTTCAGGGGTGAACTGGTCTAATAGTTCTTCTAGAGCCTGTCCGAAAAGATTGGGGGACTCAGTAAATCCTTGAGGTAGACGGGTCCACCTTAATTGTTGTTTTCTCTTCCCTCCTGGGTACTCCCACTCGAATGCAAACCAGTCACGGCATTCTTCTGCTAGCGGACACGCCCAAAAGGCATCTTTTAAATCTATGGTGGTGAACCACGCATGTTCCCTGGGAATTTTACTCAACAGAGTGTAAGGGTTAGACACCACAGGATGTCTAGCGATGATTTTTTTATTAATTTCTCTCAAATCCTGGACTAATTTATATTTTCCCTCTGCCTTTTTGACTGCTAAAATTGGGATGTTATGGGGGGACATGCATGGTTCTAACACACCTTCCGCCAGAAGGTGGTCTATAATTGGGGCTAGTCCTTCTCTACCCTTTTCTGATATTGGGTACTGTTTTACCTTGACTGGGGTAGTTCCTTCTTGCATTTGCACTTTTATTGGCGTGATGTCTAAAAAGCCAGTTTTCCCTTCTTCTGCCCATACTTGGGGATTGATTTCACTTATATCTTTTTCGGTCAATTTCATAATACGCACAACCATCCTCCCATTTTCTGGAATAACTGCTATTCCTAACTTAACTTGTAAATCTCTCCCTAACAAATTCTTTTCTAAATGTGGTAAATAAATCATCTCTGCCACACACTGTTTAAAGTTTCCTTTTAACTCTACTCCTTCAATTATTGGTGCTTTGAAGGGTGTCCCTTCAGCTCCTATTACTTCGCACGTTCGATTACTAATATGGACTCCTACTGGAAGATCTTTCAAACTGGACCGATCAGCTCCTGTGTCAACTAAGAACTCAAAACTTAAATTCTGGGGACCAACATTGAGGTTTATCAAGGGCTCATCTAGATGTTTCATTGGGTCCCCTAAAGGGAAGAGCCCCTGACACCCCTAATCTTCCCCTCTCAGAATCTTTTCTAAATTTTCCTGTTCTTTTTCAATTGCTTCATCGATGGCAATCTTTTTACAGTACCTTTTGAGATGACCCACTTCACCACAGTAATAACATCTGCCCTGAAATTTTCTGACCTTCTGCCAAGGGTTGGCATTAGAACCTCCTGCGCCTGGCGCAATCTTAGGTTCTCCTTCTCTAGATCCACATGGCTTCTCTAGCTTATTTCCAGTTGCATTTATACATTCTCTAGCTATCGCTACCATCACTCGGGCGTTCGATTTCGCTTTCTCCTCTTCCCTTCTCAGATACACCCTTAGAGCCTCTTTAAGTAGTTCATTTATCCCTTTTTCCTGCCAGTCTTCCATCTTTTCTAATTTCCTTCGGATGTCAGGCCAAGATTTGGTGACAAAATGTACTCTTAATACTGCTTGGCCATCCGGACTATCAGGATCTATACTAGAGTACAGCTGAAAGTTCTTCCTTAACCGATTTAACCACGCGGATGGGGTTTCATCTTTTTCTTGTACTGCTCCAAAGGCCAATTTGGTGTTACTTTGGCGAGGAACAGACTCTCTTATTCCTCTCACTATTAAAGCTCGATAGTCAATCATATTCCGCCTCCCCTCTTCTTGGTTTGGGTTCCATCCCGGGTCTGTGAGAGGTAGTTTATAGTCACCCGGTGGTCCTTGCCGGTTTTCCCTCTCCCATATGCGTAGGCCGGCTTCTCTAATCATCCTAACTTCCTCTGGGTTGAATAGTATATTTATAACTGAATTCATTTCTCTCCAAGTATAAATGCTAGGTCCTAAGAACTGATCTACCTGTTCGGCAATGCCTACGGGATCTTCCACTAAATTCCCAATTTCTTTTTTAAATCCTCTCACTTCTGAGGCCGTCAACGGTGCGTCTACAAACCCAAGTCTGCCCTCTATTCCTCCCATAGGGACTTCCCTGAGTGGAAACATCCTTTCTGCTTTTGCTGCCCTTGACCTCGTATTATAATATGGTCCCTCTGCTTGTGCCGGTACAGGGTTCTGTTGATTACTGGAGGAAGAGCTACTGTTGGATGGAGATAGACTCAGTTCCCAATTGGAAGGAGGTGAAGGGACACCTATTGGTGGAGGGGCCTGAACCAAGGCAGGAGGAATTGGGGTTTGTGGAGATACTAGGGGTGAAGGCAGGTTGGGAAGTGGGCACATAGGTAAAAAAAGCTGATTTGGAATAGGGGTACTAAGGGAAGGTGGTGACAGGGGAGTTATGCTAGATGCTTGAGGAGGAGGAGGAGGAGAATTGACAAGTGGAACAGAAGAAGGAAAGTAAGTGGGGGTGTTGGTGGGTGGAGAGGAGGTAGGAGGAGAATTGACAGATGGAGCAGAAGGAAGGTTATTGGAAGCATTGGTGGGTAGAGAAACAGCAGGGGGTTCGAAGGAAGTAATGGACGGAAGAGGAGGAAGAGGAGGTTGAAGGGGAGTGACGGTCGGAGGAGGAGGAAGTGGGTAATCGGGGTTATTGACAGGCGGGGGAAGAGGGGGAAGATAATCAAGGGGGTCCCATTACTTTTATTTTCTCTTCCTCGTTCCTTTGTCCCTTTTTCTCTACTACTTTACATATCTTTATTGGTTCTTCTTTTGCTCTACTCCCTCTCCAACAAGCTGCGTATTCAAGTTGTTCCACATTTGATCCTCCCCAAGTCTTTAAATATTGATTCAGCATTGTACACATCCATGGATCTTGGGTACCGAACCATGGCCATGCTCCTGGTAAATCTAACTTTGGCCATACTTCAACACAATAATGGATCATTTTTATTTTATCTAACTTTTTAGTAGCTTCACAAGTATCCCACTTATTTAACATTATCGCCAAAGGGCTATCAGGAGGGATGTTCTTTACATTTTTGTTCTCTTTCGCTCTACTCTTTTGACTCATACAAGACCCCATAGTGATTTTTCAAACGGGCCTAACAGAAACTTACTGTGCCTCTACTCGAAAGGAAACAACTGACAGGCAACTAAAGACACACTCAACAAAAAATTTGGCCCTTTCTAGCTTAACGTATAATTTCTTTCTTTAAAAAAAAATATACGGTGCCCCTACTTCAAAGCAAATTTAATGACGGGCAACTAAAACAGGGTAAAGGAAAGAGCTGGTCACTACTGGGGTTTACCTATATCCCCCTCCCTATGCTCCTTCCTGGCCCACAGTTAAACTGAGATAGAGCCGGTCTCTAACGGGGCCCCGGTCGCCCCCTCCCTCTACTCTTCTCAGTTCCACCAGTGGGAGTCAGGTAAGGTCCCAGCGGGGCCCGGATACCCCTTCCTAAACCCTCGTCCCTGGGGGGCTCGGTCCCAGCGGGGCGCCGGCTGCCCCTTCCTGCACCCCCCCTTCTTTGAAAATAAACACAGTGGTGGGTCCTAGTGAGGTTCTCTCCTCTTTCCCAACCGACAGAAAGCTGGGTCCTAGCGAAGGTTCTCCTTCTTCCCCAAGCAAGAGAAAGCTGGGTCCTAGCGAAGGTTCTCCTTCTTCCCCAAGCAAGAGAAAGCTGGGTCCTAGCGAAGGTTCCCCTCCTTCCCCAACCGACAGAAAGCTGGGTCCTAGCGAAGGTTCTCCTTCTTCCCCAAGCTTGGGCCTAGGCCCCAAGGAGGCGCCTCTTTCACGCTCTAGGCCTTGGTAGGCCTCACTCGCTTCCCCCTTTTCCCGGCCGGCCCCCTCGCGGGAGTCCAGAACCGCGGTACTCAGGGGTCCACACTCGCTTCGGGGGTCTGAGCTGCCAGCCCCCGTCTCATCCACACCACACTCGCTCGCCTCCCGTGCCCGCCACCGGTCTACTTACCGGTGCTCCAGGCGTTGTCCTGGTTCCGCGCAGCTCCGGGTCCGGGGTGGCCAGCTGTCCCAGAGGGCCTCTTCGGGGTGGCACCTCCCCCTCCGACGTCCTCTTCTGGGCGTGGCCTCTCCCGGACGAGCCCCCAAGTTGTAGTGAATGTAGCAGGGCCAAGGCCTTTATTAAACAGCTCTTTATTAATGGGGGGTCACAGGGAGTAGGCCCTACGCCTGCTGCTGCTGCTGCTGCTGCTGCCAGGCAACGCCGGGAGGAGGTCCTGCTGATCCCGACGAACGTAGGGATGGGAGTCTCAGCCTCACGGACACGTCCAAGATCTCAATAGTGGCTCATTGGTCTGGGGGTGTCATTCTTCTTAACTGCCCTTTTGGTTGCGGTGATTAAACAGTTACAAAGGACATATTGCAGGTGACTTGGCTTGTTAGTTGAGATGATCTGTGAACTTGGGTTCGGTGTTGGTTGACTATTTTTGTGAATCTTTTCTTCAACAACAACTTCCGGTAATGGTGGTACTGGGAAACTTCTGGAGATTTACATATAGGGTGTGGCTAACTTGATAGGCAGGCAGCAGCAGGCCGGAAATGAGGTAAGGGAAAGGGCGGAAATGGTAAGGCCGGAAATGAGGTAAGGGGAAGGGCGGAAGGAGGAAGTAACTGGGATAGGGGAAATACAGTAAACCAGGGTTTGAATTACATAGGGACTACACATTTAACTGGGGAAAAGAACATAACAACTTGATCAAAGAACCAACAAACGAATGAGTGGATAGAACGATAAGGTAAGCAACAATCTTTTTAACTCTTCTAGCAATGTTGTTTTATGGTTTTCAGCTAAGACTTTTTACCACACAGGGGGACAACTTACATCAAACTACTGTTTTGTAAGGTCATTGTGTATTTCAGTTCTGCTAATGAACAAGCATCTGCCTGTCCCTTGGAGGAAGGTGCTCAAGTGGTGACTTCTGAATGGCACTTACAGCGTGAAGTGTGTCTTGTGGAGGTGCAAGCCAACCCCCACAGATCTGCTGTAGCCACAAGAACCAGGAAGAGTCTTCATGCCATGTGTCTGATAGTGTAGCATGGTTGGTCATGAGCTTAGGATGTGCATGAAGGATCTGCAGTTTGATGTAGCTTCTATTCAGATGTGACAGAGCTGGGTCCTGAGTAGTCCATGGTATGAAGGTTCTGAATCCTTCCTTGGGGAGTGGAAGAGGAGTTTCCCTTTCCATCTGGGAAGCAATTAGGAGAAAACACGATTAACTTATTTAAAGCCTGACTGTTGTAGTTTGAGGAAATACAGAGGAAGCCATGTAGAAACCTTCCTGCAGGGCTGCCCTGTCCCTTTCAGGGGTGGGAAATTCCTCAGTGTTGAAGCAGTGAGTGTTGTCAGTGGTATTGGTCTGAGTGGAGGTCACAGCATCAGCAGAATCCTCTGTTAGGCTCAACTGGAGTCTCTCTAGAGCAGCACATGTCCTGCTGTGATCTCTGGCAATGGCATGTTTGGTGAATACCCAGCAGTACTACTGCTGGGTGTCTGTGGTTAGAGATCTCAGAGCAGGCGCTGCTCTGGCTCATTTAAATTTAGGTTGTTTGGGTTGCAAAGCTGCTTAAAAAGCAGAGGGTGAAATTAAGCTGTTAGTGAATGCCAGTGGAAAGATGCAGCACAAGTCACTTAAGTGTTGTTGACATACTTGTAGGAAATACCAGATTTTTGGTAAATTCCCCATTCTTCCACCAAATACTATATTTTTAAACTATATGTCTATGACAGTGTTTCTTTAAATACAATGTTTCACTGGTGGTTGTCAGGCAGCATGGGATTTCAGTGGTTGAATAGGGATACTTACCACATAGTTAAAGGTGACCTAATGTGGATTTTGGTCTCAGAAAATTAAATACTCTATTTAGCAGTTTTACTTTTGAAATACCAGTAATACAGAAGGATAAAATATTCTCTTACTGCGTCCTAGGACTTCAAAATTGTTTCCTGTGTAAAAATCAGTTATAATTGGGAGTTATGAAATATAAAAGAAAAATTCAAACCAGTGTATTTATAAGACACGCATAATTAGAGGTGTGGTATGACTTTACAAGGTTGGATTGGATGGAATGTTAATTTTGGATTACACTTAGGAGCTCATGTAGTGTTAAATAAGCCTGAGCTGCTGTGAAGATGTTTGAAGCAGTATACAGATGTTCATATTATTGAAAATATGATTTTATGACAGAAAATGTCTTACAGAAGGTTGTAGCTTGAAACATTGATTTCTTCAGCAATTTATGGCATGACTCAGTTTCACAGCTCTTTTCTTCCCTGTTGGATTTTTCCTGGCTTCAGCAGAGTTCTGGCTATACCTTGCACATAGCTAATTTTACAGAGGGAGAGCTGCCTTTTTATTCCTTAGAGCATGGTGAAAAAAATACTTTTGATCTGTTTATGAAACTGTATAAAACCAGTGCCTTCTGACTTTATATGTGCTCATCCAGTTGTAATAATAGTTTTACTGAAGTGATCCTGCTATTTTAAATTGAAGAGGCAGGTGGATGCCAGTGATACACACCCAGCAGTGGATGTGGAGTATTTTCAGACACTACCCCGTGATTTTTATTGCAAAAGTGGATATAATTTATTGTTTGAAGAAAAGAAAGCAGCAAAATATTATTTTGAAGGTGAGCCAATTCATATATTCTTGGACATTACACAGACCACCCAGATCTGAAGCCATGTTTTATGTCTCTTAAATCTGAATAGATTCAGCTGAGCATTGAGCTGCCTGCCCGAGGCCAGCAGAACACTCAGGAAAGGAAAATCCACCTTTTAATTTTCCTTTCTTTTCATATCTTCATTAGTGAAAGGCTTCACAGTGAATAAGTCTGGTGACTTTCTGGAATAAGGAGCAAGAAGGTTTGCTTATCAGCAGTGTGGTGTTCCTTGCTTGAATTGTTTGTTGACTCTAGGTAATGGGTGTGATCCTGCATTTCAGTCTCCTTCCATCCATATATCGCTGTGTTCCACAGTATGGGCACAGCATCTAACAAATGGTATCCCTGAGGATAGGGACCTTCACTAGAGGATAAGACACAAAAAAAAGAAGTGTTTGTGTGTTATATATTTGTATAATTGGGAACTGTTGCATAAAGGAATTTGACAAAATTCAACGAAATTCCACACCTCTCTGGGATGCCCTGTCAAATGGTAGGGCAGCCCACCAGATGTTCTCCAGTTAAACAGCTCCATTTAAAAAGCTATCAAAAGGGAAAAAAAAAGGTAGATTTCTCTGATATTGGGTACTACCTCATTTAAGCATGAGAAAAATCTGAATGTCCCAAATTGTAATGCTTTACTGTTTCATTCTGCTCTTATCTTCAAATGAAGTATGGTCTTCATAATGTTTGCTTCTATGTTGTGATGACTGCAGTCACTGACAGGCTCTTTCTCAGCTAACTTTGAGAAAAGCTCATTATCCAAATGATACCAAAGAACCAGCATCCAGCAATAAATTTTCCATTGTCATAATTTCTGAAATTTTATTGAGACCCACCTTGAAGAAGGAAGTCAGTTTTTGCCAGTAAAGTGAATAATTCTTTTGACATACACATATGAATTTATTCTTAGAGACATTGGTGGGCAAGCTGGTGCAATATTTCAGTTTTTCAACTAACACTGGGATCTGAGGAATAATTTATAATGTACATTGTATTTAATTTACGTAAACATCCACAGTTAGATTTTTGCATTAATGTATTATGGAATGTGGATTTTCTTCATAAAGCATTTACAGCTCAAATAATCACAGTTCATTAAAGCATTGATTAAGGAAATCTGTGACAAACAAACTATGGCAGTTTCTTCTGGCTTCATATAATTTTGTGATGTTTTCTTGAATGTTTTACAAATGGGGAGGCACTGTATCTGAGCTATATCTGTTTAGAAAAATGACTCATATAAATTTTAAAACTGCTTGTTTAATGAGACTTTTAAGCAACAAATGGTGTGATTTTCAAATTCATTGTGAATTTAAATTTGAGCCGCTTTATGCTGGCAGAATGAGGCAATCTGAGGGCAAAAAAGGGTAAAAAAGTGATATATGAGAATCTCCATTTCAAAATATAATGGATTGAATTTAATATGTGACTTTTGAAATTCATATTGTGAACACATGTTAATAGAAACTTCCCACAAAAACAGATGACAAGATGTGAAAAAGATAAGAGTCAGGGAAAGTTTGTTTTTCTTAAGTGTATCTTTTTCAGGTTAGCCTTTTACCAGACATAATTTCTGTCAGGGGAGATAACTGTAAAACCTCATGTATTTTAGTCAAGTGAAATCCTGACCATGTTTTGCCTGGTTTTTAAAGGAGGAAGGATGTTATCCACAGCACTCCCTTGTGTTTCTGCTGGCCTCTTTCCTAAGGAAACTTTGAACCCTAGAGCCAGTCTTGGTCCTATGTAAAAGCATAAAGGTTCCAAAGATACAGAAAATTCTGCTTTTTTCATAGCAATAAACAGTTGTGCAGACAAGACAGCCTGTGCTGGTGAGCACAGGCTCCTGGATGAACCTGGTCCTTTGCAGACCTGAGAGAAGTGTGTGAGGGTGTTGAGCTCATGGAATATGCTTGCTGTGCACATTTCCCAGAAATCAGGCTCCGTGAATTTGTTTGCTCCTGGAAGAAGTTGTTGGTTTAACTGTTCATGAAGAAAGCAAAATTTGTTTAACCTAACAGGTTTTAAACAGCTTTGCCACTCTGCTGTTGAAGTTGAATGGGATGATAAAAAAACCAAACCCTGTCTAGTTATTAATAAAGGACATTTAAAAGTCTTGGTATTTTTCTTGTCTATAAAAGGATAGCTGTTTATGTGCATTCTTCTCAGTGTAGATTTTTTTTTTTAAGCTATTAATAGTAAAAAAAGGAAAACTACATTTTAGGGGGAAAAAACCCCAAAAACAGGTAAAAAAAACCCTGGAAGGGAGATAAGTTCCACAGGTTATGGTTTGATCTGGTGGCAAGTTAGATAAAGTAGCAATAAAATGCTCACTGTGTGCAGATGCTCAAAATCTGATTTGGGTAAGACATGACTTTGATGTATGAGAACAAAAAGTTGATGAATACTGTTTGACAAGAAGCTCAACATGGCTCTGTGCCTTACAGCCCAGAAAGCCAACCATCCAAAGCAGCCTGGGCAGAAGGGAGAGGCAGGGGGCTCTGCCCCTCAGCTCTGCACTGGTGAGAGACCCCACCAGCTCTGGGCTCCCAGCACAGGAAAGATGTGGACCTGTTGGAGTGAATCCAGAGAAGAGCCATGAGGATGATCAGAGAGCTGGAGCCTGAAGACAGGCTGAGAGAGATGGGCTTGTTCAGCTTGGAGAAGAGAAGGCTCCAGGGAGACCTTACAGCACCTTCCAGGGACTTTTTACAAGGGCGTGCAATGATAGGACAAGGGGGAATGGCTCTGCACTGAAAGAGAATGGATTTAGGTATTGGAAAAAAATTCTTTAGTGTTAGAGTGGTGAGGCACTGGCACAGATTTCCCAGAGAAGCTGTGAATGCCACATCCCTGGCAGTGTTCAAGGCTGGGTTGAATGGGGCCCTGAGCAACCTGGCCAAGTGGAAGGTATCCTTGCCTATAATAGAGGAGTATGAACTAGATAAGCTTTAAGGTACCTCCTGATACAAACTTTTCTTCAATTCTGTGATGGCTAATTTTTAGTTTAAAATTATTTGGGACACAATTTTGATATAACTTTTAAAGTTAAGTTACTGTTTGTAACCGTGCACTTTCCGTATTGTTGGAACGACAGGGAAAAACCCATACAAACCTCAAAAAACAAACTGAGTAATATTAATGTCTGTCAAGAGAGCCTGAACCCTCCAGGAGGGCAACATAAATTTGAAAAGATAAAGGTGTCTTTTCTCCATGGTGTCTCTCTCTAGATTCCATATACAACCAGCAGATTTGTACACACACTGCTTCTCTGTGAAAACCTCTCCTGGCAAACCAGTAGGTTTAATGAAGAGGTGTCTTTATTTGACACCACCACTATACAGCCTCTTGCATCTTTATGAGCCTTGCATGTGAGGAAAGGAGTTCTGCAGGCCCTGGTACCCATTTGCAAGGCATGAGAAGGTCTAGAATAGAGTCTAGATCAAACTAGTATAATTTTATTTTATCAAGAGAGCTATAATGTTTGTGACCAAGTGCTCTATGGTGCCTCTGTGACTTGACCACATAAATATTCTGAAGCTTCAAGGCACATGCTGCTTTGTCAAGGTTGTAGCTACAGGGTTCATTAGTTGTCTGGACATCAGTAAGGCTTGTCTTTATCAAGAAGTCTTGGTTCTGGAATGTTTACCCTGGTAATAGGAATACACAACATTTTGGAGGATAACCTTCCAGAGAAGATCTTTTAAATAATGTAATTCTGTGCACATTATAAACAAATACCAAAAAACCCTCTATGGAAGCTTTTTCTGAAACACTGTTGAAAGCATTTCTGCTATTCCTGGTGCAGATTGCTTGTGATGAACTTTGCTTCTTATATACTAAACTTTCTTGCACATGTTTTCTTCTGGCCCGTAGGGTTGGATCAGGGATCCAAAAATGAGAAAAGAATTAATGAAGTACTCTTACCAGGATTTGACATGAGTGAGACAAGCATTGGTTATTTTGTCCTTTCAAACTGCCAATTTTAGATACATCTGCCTGTTCTGAAAGATTTGGCCCTTAAGGAGAACATGGTTCTGGGGCATTTAGACCTTAGTATTACTGGTAGGATTAGCAATAGAACTAAAATGTTCTTCCTGATGGAGTCCAAAGTGATATTGCAGACTGCTGTGTGACCCCCAAAACTCCCTTGGCTGCATTCTCCTGGTCAATTTTTTGCAAGCACATTATGAAACACATTCATCTCTGAATGCCATATGATGTTGTTTTGCAAGCTAACAATGCACATATTTTTATGTATTTTGAAATGTATTTATGAAAAAAGTAGTTCTCCTTAAAGTACAGTACAAAGTGAATATAAAAAACCTCAGAACATCTTAAATCCCCAGACTCCACCCTTTGCTCCATCACAGATAAATCAACAGTGTAAAATTGTTGTTTTTCTCTAGAACAAAAGTTTCACAGCTGTATTTAAAAGTATGCTGATGAAAAGTGATTCATAAGGTGAAGTAATCATTTTTATACAGTGCATTTGGCAGACTCCAGCCAAATTACACCATAAAAGAAATATTATATTTGACAGCAAGCTATTAGGGATGTGAAATTTGAGAATGAAAACTATCTGAAGACTTACTTATGACTATGCTGCTCTCTGATGGTACCCTGTTTTTCTTACTCGATTGTAGTCAGTATGTGTTTTCTCCATCTTTGTGAATTTAAGCTTTAGATAAATTTCTAACCTCCTTCTATGGTGAATTAATTCACATTTGTTTGGTTTGGACAAAATTGGAGGCTATTACATCTAATTTGGCTGCTACAAATTGTTTACTACATGCAGTTCTAACAAGCTAAATATAAAAGTAATTAAATTTATAAAGTTTTGGGCTATCTCACAGATTTTTAAATTACATCCGTTTTGTCTATGGAATTTTTGTTTGAAAAGAGCATGAGTGATTCACCCAACTGCTATGTACATAATGTTAGATGACTTAAAACTGTAAGAAATAATTACAAGGACTTAACAGAATGGGATAAACCTCTTTATTCCCTTTGGCATGAGTGACTTGGGAGCAAAAGGTTGCAACCTACAGGGTCAAGAATACTGTGTGGAGTGTTTGAGGGTAGTAGATATGTCAGACAATCCTATTCAGGCTCTGCTTTTCCAGTGGAGCTGATGGTCTGCAATTAGTAGGCACCAGTTACCAGGGATGTTAATGCTCCTTCTGGGCTTTGTTTGTTTTGCTGTTTGTATGGAGTACTGATTAGGGCTTCTGAGTGTGGAATTCACTTGCAAGTGATTTATTTTGTATCTCTAGGATGTATTCCAGCTGTTTTGGTTTGGGTTTGGGTTTTGTTTCCCTGGGAAATTATGGCTTCAGATAGCAGCCAGAGTAGCAGACTTTGAGAAGTTATAAGCAGTTCTTCTTAATGAATATTTCTTCTTAGGTTGAGAGAATTTAGTTTTCTATCTCTCATTAACTTTATTTTTATTATCCTTCTCAAAAAAAAAAAAAATCTAGTATGTTACTTTTTTAGGGATTAAATGAAACATTCATCAAGAATTTATAAGAACCTATTGAATAAAGTTCGAAGTGAGGATGTCACTACATCTGTGTATTCTAGGAAACCCGTGGGATATTTTACAAAAGAATGTGCCCTTGCTTAAGCTTCTCATTCAGAAATTAAACCCCTATTGATACATGGAAACAGACTCCTATTCATATGTTCCATATGATTTGTAGCATCCTAATCCTTGCCATGAATCCTTTCCTTATTCTCAGCATCATAGACTGAAACACATCAATTCAAAACATGGCCTCTTCACTTTTTTTTTTTTTTTTAATGTCATCTCTTGCTTGAATTCAGTTCTAATCATCTCTTTTCACAAGTGCTGGGGGTTTTCTAAATCCTGTTGAAAAGTAGCTTATTTTCAGTTATTTAAAAACTTATCTTCTGTGCATATAGTAAAATTTACCACGAATCTGGTCATTCATGCAACTACCTAATTTCATAAACCTTCCATTTCTTCCACTTTTACTAGTGCTTATGCTTTTCACCTTCAACTATCAGTGTTTTTGGGATGACACATATGAAATACTACTGTTTTTAAAAAATGTATTTCTAGTAGCCAGTGGAAAATAATGAATTCAATTAAACTTTAGCAAGAAATGGGTAGAATGAAAGACCATGCAGCTGCTATGTACTACCTGGTTTACACACCTGTTAATAACTTACTTGACTTCAGCATAGTTTTGTTGAAGTGTGGTTGCCATACTAAAGTAAAACTTCTGCTGTAGCTTCCTGCTGGATTACAAGTAAAATTCTGAACCCACAATAATCTTTTCCACAGCTGGCTAGTTTTTGTAACTTTATTATAAACAAATGAAATTATATAGGTCCAAGAATTACCATCTGCCATATGAAGTTAGGAACACTGTTCACATAATGTTGATGAGTATATTAAAGTTGTAAAAAATCACCAAGAGCATGCCACTAGAACTTGGACTCCTCTCCACCTAATGACTGTGAATTAAAAATTAAGCAGCCTTGTCTAATCTGCTTTCATGGCTTTGCAGTGTCCAGAGCAGTCCATGAGTCAGCATCAGGTGCAGTTAGAAAAAAGACATGTTCTGGCTTGGGAAGAGATAGATGGAGGAATGTAATCCCCTGAAGAAAACAGTCCAAATGTCCTGGCTATTACTCTAAACTTTTTCACTGGAAAGCTGTCAGAGCTGAAGGAACAGTTCATGGTGCAAATCTTCTGTCTGCTGATTTTCTTCCTTTCCTGTTAAAATGTGTAGTATTAGCAGGTCAAGTGGGCCAAAAATTTCCTTTGCATATTATACTCTTCTTTACTTTGCTATATTTAGCTTGGTGCAGGAATTTAAGGGGACATGTGTTTGACAATCTCTGTTTATTCTTACTAGAGCCTTATAAAGGGAACACATCTCAGAAGCAAGACAGAGGCATAAGCTCTGTCCTGAAGGACTCTCTACAAGAAAACTCACAGGAAAAGGAGGGAAGGATGGCCAGCTTAACTGGATGGGTACATACACAGTTTCATACTGAGTCCTTGGTCTGCCAGTCACACTTGACATTGTTTCTTACAAAATACTGACTTTGAAAGAAGTGCCTGGCACAGAGCAGTAGAACAGTTAATTCCAGTTGGCTGCACATTTGTATCAAACACAGAAGTCGTGGCAGATGTGCTTTCTGGCCCTCCTGCTGCTGTCTCACAGTTGTGTTCCACAGCCAAGCCAGATGTGTCACATCTCCAGTTGTGGATTTTGTCCATGTGGATTTATGTACCTGGCTGTGCCTCTTCTTTGGGCTGATAACTGACAAGCACTGGATAGCACCTTTACTTTTTCTTCATGAAGTTAAGCTCCAAAACTGACCTTTACTTTTGCATAAAAGACACCTTCTGTTTCAGGCCTGCTGGGATTTCAGGCACATGAAGGTTTATTTGCACAACCATTTTTATATGGCTTTATGTTTTCAACAACAACAAGGTGCATTGAGTTTCCTGGCTAAATGTAAAATGAAGGAAATATTAATTTTATTCTAAGAGGACAAATAGTTACATCTGTGACTCGAACATTAAAATGGAATGAAAATTGCAATATGAAACAGGTGGATTCAAAGTTAATCCGATTTTATTGCTCTTGTTTACTATTTTTTGAGAGTTTTTTCAGCTGAAGGAATCAAGGATTGACCATGAGCTGATCCCTTCTTCAGAGATTCACTGCAGTGATACTTACAAAGGACAAAGAAACTTTCAGAACAGCTTTAGAGAATCTCCACTTTCCATTCCTCCCTTAGTAAGGTTATGCTGTTGGCTTAAATTTTGGATATGCGAGGAATTTATGTTAATTATTGGCTCTATTTTTCAGTCTTTTAATGTAGAATAAAAAGAGTTGAAGTCATGAGAGATTGTCTTATTTTCTCCCCTTTCCTGTCAAAAATCTGACTTTTGTTTTACTTTAAAGTCTTCAGTAATGGAGAGTCTTCCATTTAGGACTTCCATTAAGGAGTGACATCCTTAAGCAATATATTCTTAGATATTTTTTTGATGAGAGTTTTACAGAGTTGAATTGAATATATCTTGATACAATTTTGGTCTATTCCTTCTTCTCTCATCCACAGACAGGAGGCAAACAGATTATTTGCTTTACTTCGTAGCAGACTTTAGTAGCAAAGACTTATCACATACTGCTGTATTTTCCTCCCTCTTGTCTCACTCTACCCCCTTTGTAATGCACAAGACTATTTCAGCTGGTAAAACTTGATAAATACAATAGAGCAAGGCAATTCAGTGGTTTGCATGTTGTAGCCTTGCTTTTGCATCCCAAATCAGCTTTTGCTTTTTAATTCTTCACAGTTCTTATCCTGTATTTGTGTAATTGATTGTTTCTGCATGCATAAAATGCACATGCACTTGATGAGTATCATCCTGGTTTTTTCTGAGTCTTTCACTTCATAAAATCATAGAATCACAGAGTGGTTTGAGTTGAAAAGAGCCTTAAAGATCATCTTGTTCCTGCCTCATTGCTGTGGGCAGGGACACTTTCCACTAAACCAGTGCCCCATCCAACCTGACCTTGAATACCTCCAGGGATGAGGCATCTACAGCTTCTCTGGGCAGCCTGTAACAGTGTCTCACCACATTCACATGAATTTTTTTCTTGATATTTTAACCTACTCTCAGTTTAAATTTACTACCTCTTGTCCTAAGACTAAATGTCTCTCTAAAAAGTTCCACTCTGGTTCTCTTGTAACCCCTTAGGTATCAGAAGGTGATATAAGGTCTCCCCAAAGTCTTCTCCAGACTGAACAACCCCAACTCTCTCAGCCTGTTTTAGCAGCCCTTGTGGCCCTTTTCTACACAGTATTATCTGCAGATATAATAGACATGCACTTTTTTCTCTGTCACCACTCTCGCTACTGAAATTACTGAGTAGCAGACATGCAGGATTGGTCCTTGTGGAGTGCCACTTAGTACATCCTTCCAATTTTGCAGGAAGCCATTGACAACTGCTCTCTCACTACTCTTGTCCAACCTGTTTTGCATTCAACTTCATTAGATTATGTTTCTGTGATTGTTTTTAAAAGAAAATGTCACATGCTCTAGGTCCAAAGCCTGAATTAAGTCAATTGCCTATGACATTTCTTTGCATTCCTAGTTACAAAATGAGACCCAGTGTTACAAGAATTTTTTTGGTTTTTGTTTTTTTTTTTTTAATAAGTGTGTGTTCATTGTTAGTCATGTCCTCATGATTGTCTTCCAGATGCTTACAGGGTCTGTTTATGTACAACCTTCCTCCTTAGGAAGCCAGTTGAATTGCAGTTTTGTCTAATTCCTCCTTTCCCAGACAGTACCATAGTTAGTGTTTAGCACTGTCTTTTCTAAAAATAACTAAACATCACAAAGTTATGTAGCTTTCTCACTATTGAGGTCACTTTGGTGCTCACAATCAGTCTGTACCTGGCCTTCTCTAGGAGTGCCAGGAAAATTCAGAGTATGGTACATACTTTGTAGTTGACAAAACAGATGTGGTATATTTACAAGGTGAAATAATTGGAGGAGGGGGGAATTTACTGATCTTTTCAAGGATACCAAGAGCATTTAACTTCCCAACAATAATTTTTGGAAGATTATTTTCATATATACCATGTTCTTGCTTAAATTAGTTAACTGCAGAAAGTATTTCATGTAACATAATTGATTTTACTTTTTTTAAGGAAAGCTTGTGTTTTATCTGGATGATTATATACATTCTTGGTATGGAGTCCATTCTTTCTTAATTTTTTTTTCAAAAAAATCAAAATTGGAAACAGTCCAGGTGTTCAGAAGTCACATTTATGTGATTATCAGAAGAGGAAAGGACAAGAATTGTCTGTCACAGAAGTGACACATCCTCCCTCTGACTGTGCTTGGACTTTGTGTCAGGTCACTCCAGCTCTCATGACCAGTCTCTCAAACTGGTCTTTTTGGTTTGTTTGGGTTTTTTTTGGTGATGCAACTTTCTATTCCAAATACTGCACCTGGATGTGCAGCACTAAAAATATGATCTAATTGACCAGCACTGTAGTAATTTAAAATAAAACTGTTATGTTAGAGTAAAATGTGGTCTCTTGCTTAAGTATAAGCCAGCAAGGAAGTTACTCAGGAGTGAATTTCTGTGGTTGCACTGAGATTTGGTTTTCAAAATAGTGTTTTCTTGAGGTTGTGCACAAACACTTTATTTACTCTGTGGTTCTTCCAGGACAGATTTTACATTTTAATGTAATTTCAAGACTTCCTGTGGTACTTTTGAACATCAGAGGCAAACACCACGCATTCATCTTGGGGGTGTGGGTGTAACCTCTGGGTCAGTGGGTAAATCTGCGTGGGGCAGTCATCACCACAAAGAAATACAAGTTGAACTTGAAGAAACTTTGCAACATGGTCATTTAGTTTGTGTGTAACAACCAGCTGATATTGTTCTAATGCTTATGGCTAAATACTTGTAACAATCTCAATGATTTTGGCAACATTCTGCCTTACACAGAACTAAAAATATTTCTGAATAATAGAGTGAAGATCTCAATTCAAGTCAATATACTAAAAATAACTCACTGATCTTCATTCTCTATCCTAGCTCAGCAATGGCCTGGGCACATTCAGAATGATTGCTCATTTCTTTAGAATATTTTTATAGCTTTTCATTTTGTTATAAATTTATTCTGGTTATATATGTTATTATATGTCAGTGGTTTAATAAATACAAAAATATAAAAGCATTTTCTCCTTTTAATCAATTTTTCCCCTAATTGAAACAAAGCAAACAGCTAAACCTCTCCCTCAAATCCAGTTGTAGGATCATTTGGGAAAATCAAATATTGTATCCATTTCTCTTCAATAATTGAATTAATCATTCAAGGAGAGAGGTTTAGCTGTCTGAAATTTGGAATCATCTGCAAAGGGCATTAATATGTTTACAGAAAACAATTCCAGCAAATTTAACCTCTTTCTTTTGTCTTTTTTTCTTTCTTTTTTACCCTTTGCAAAGAGCCATTAGAAAAAGCCAGAGGAAAATTTGGCAGTAGATAAATTTAGCACAGGTCTCCTTTTAAGATAGAATCACTGCAGGTGCCACTATTATTTAATAATGAGCAAAACCCGTTTTGGGTTTAAGATTATTTGTTTTTTAATCTTGTAACAGCATGTCCCTTTAGTGACTGACTCATTGTTCTAACAACAATGAAACAGCATCAGTGCAGCTCTGGCTCCAGAGGTGGACGTGGCTTTGTACACGTGTTGAGGTACATTTCTCTGTGTCCTCATGCCTCTGGAGACAATTTGACTTCCCATTTTCATGTCTCCAGGGGTTTTATCCATTTCCTATTTTTTGTTCCATACCTGATTTGGAGAGAGTGTTTGGGTTTTGCTTTAATAGAATGTTGCTGTATTTTGTTAAAACACTTGTAAGAAAAAGGTCAAAATTGAATAGCGGAAAAATTACATCACTTTGCAAAATTCAACAAATCAATTGAACTAAGCAGATAAATCCTTAGTCAGCTTTTTTAATTGCTTGGAGAACTGTATTCAGCTCTGAAGTCCTCAGCACAGGAAAGACATGGACCTGTTGGAGCAGGTTCAGAGGAGGCCGTGAAGATGATCGTAGGGATGGAACACCTTTCCTGTGGCAAGCTGAGTTAGGGTTGTCCAGCCTGGAGAAGAGAGGGCTCCTGGGAGACCTTAGAGCACCTTCCAGTACCTAAAGGGGTTTATAAGAAAGGTGGGGACAGACTTCTTAACAGAACCTATAGTGACAGGGCAAGGGCTAATGGTTTTAAACTAAAAGGGTAGATTTAGACTGGATACAAAAAAGAAATTTTTTATTATAAGGGTGGTGAGACACTGGCAGAAGTTGCCCAGGGAGGTGGTAGATGTTCCATCGCCAAAAATATTCAAAGCCAGGCTGGATGGGGCTCTGAGTAACCTGATCAAGTGGAGGGTGCCCCTGCCCTTGGCAGGGGGGTTGGACTAGAGGGTCTTTAAAGGTCCCTTCCCCCCATAGTGCTCTGTGGTTCTGTGTTGGCTTCTATTAGCTCTGTGAGGCTGGGCTTTGATGCACAATTTTGACTTGGGAACGTGGCCACCTGAATGATTCAGTGCTGCTCCTGAGCCCACAGCACAGCATTATTGGTGCAAAATTATATGGAACATCTGCATCCAGCTAAAATAACTAAACCTTTTTGTTATTTTCAAGATATTTTAAGAGAAATTCCACTTACTGAAATTGCAGTTACTTGCACATTTCAGAAAGTGCTAATCACTGAAGAAATGAGTGTTGTAAGTAGAAGAATAATTAACATCACTAGAAATCTGATTTCAATTTGACAGTAACACAGAAAACTTGATTAGCAATCAGATGTGAAGTGTTGATTGATAGCAGCTTTGGTTTACAACTCTGAATCCAGTATTATAATTTAACTTCAGTGTAAACAGCTTTCTTTTCAATTGCAGTGTCACATTCTTCACAGAATTGTAGAATTTTTTGTTCTGAAATGTAGTTCCCTGGATTTACATGAAAGCTAAATGGGACCACAGGTCACTGTTGACTACATGGTTTATAATTTTCATGCACCTTTTCTTTCCAAGGGTTGTAAATGATACATTCAACTTAGGTAAAGAAAAAAAAAACTATCCTTCATGCTGGTAATCTCACTCTTCTCCTTGAATGTTGTCCCCATTTACTCTTCCTTTGTTCATTTATTATTTTACAAAATACAGTTTTATTTTCACTGCATGTGATGGTTGCAAAACCATGGCCTTTTCAAAAGATCATTTTATACTTCAGGCACAACTAAAAGAAATGCCACGGATACATTCTTTAATGATTTAGTTAAACACACAGAAGTTAACTATCTGATTTGGAAACACAGGTTATGAGACTTTTGACTGAATTTTGATCCTGGCTACATTTACACATTTAAAAGTTCGGAGTGTAATTTTTATAAACTACAACTCCTTTAATTCCAGTTATTTTTAATGTGATTTCTGCCATGTTTTCCAAAAGCTGCATGTTGTCCATGGGGTACATGATTAGATTTTTTGCTTATGATTGCACCTTTCAAGTTTTTCATAATTCTGGCTTGAATAAGTAAGACCTGTGTGTAAACATAGAAAGAAAATACGTGTTTAATCTAAAAAAGGGGAAATTCAGAAAAAAGAGAATCTGGTTATGAATATTTTTTCCCATAAATTTACCCCTGGATTTCCTCTGTGCAATTATTTTTTAAGAAAAAGAAATGAGCTTTTGAGAATAGCATTTAAAGGACATTTGGGTGGAAATGTGAAAGAGCAGCTCAACTTGTAGGAATAAAAGGGCAAAAGAGAAGATGGAAAAGGAACAAGAGACCTGCATACAGAAGACATCTCAGAGAAAAGCTGTTGACTTTTAACACTGGGGAGAGGTTGAGGAATGAATCATCTGAGATCGCGGAGTTCAGCTGAAAATCAGAAGGAGGGAGATATGATAACCTCTCTAAGCAACTTAAAACAGAAAACTGATTACCCTCATAGGTCACAAAACACCCTAGGTAGCCTCTAATTCCTAAAAGCAAGGGATTTAATTGCAAGAGGTATAGCTGGCATGTTCAGACACAGTCACATTTCATCGCTGTGATCCTCCCTTCTCCATAAAAAAGGCACCTTAGCTTGGATATGTGGTCCCCCCAACCAGTCTTCACAGGCAGAGGTGCTGCAGTAAAATGCTGACACATGTCCTGTGCTTGAAGTGCTTCCTTTCCACGTGGCCATAATGAGAGCTCTGCATATAGGAGTTTCTAATTTACTCTTACCCTGAAGGATAACATAAGCACTGTGGGGATGTTGTTAAACATGGCATGTTGTTACTACTGTGAGCTGCTTTCCATGGGTGAAAAGTAGCATTCCCTCAGAAGGTTTCTTGTTCAGCCTGTATCAATTGGTCACAGAGAAATCTTGAGAAGAGTTATGACAAGGCATACTAATAAAAAACCCCAAAGTAGACATGCTAATAAGAAACCCCAAAACATAATTGCTGGCATCCAGCCTTACAGTTCAGTGTGGGAAATTCTTCCCACAGGATGGAGGGAGAGTACAGTTAACTCATATACAGCACCTCTTTACATATACAAACATAATTACAGTTAGCTTGTATCTTGTTGGAAGTATAGTTTCTATCAAGCCTTGGCTCTATTCCACTTTTGCTGTTTTCTTTATGAAAAAATAAATGTGTGTGGCCATAAGTTAAATTTATCTTATAAATACACATGATTAAAATCGACCCTATTTGCTTTTGTGCCAGAAAAGTCCCAGCAGGGGAATTTTGAGAACCCAAATTTATTGCTTTGGCTCCTTGATTCTTCTACTCCTTCAGTTCCAACCAGGGCTCTGGCCAAACACGAGCTGGAACAGAGTCGAGCATTTCTGCTGTGTGATCAGGTACATGGTGCCAGCAGGGACAGCTGGCAAAGTCACTGGTGCTCTTGGCATTGTACCAGGGACAACTCTCATCTGATGGGAAAATGTAGCCAAATTTTACCCTATTTAAATTACTGCTTGCTGGGCAAAAAGCAGTGTTGTCCTCCTGCAGCATGGGATTTAGTCCCTGGGATATTCAGGGTGGTGGGAAACAGAGCAGTAGAATCTTTTGGTTTGGAAGGAACCTTAATGATCACCATGGGCTGGGACAGCTTGTCCTAGATGAAGTTGTTCAATGACCTGTCCACCTTGGCCTTGAACACTGGCAGGGATGGGGCATCCACAGCTTCTCTGGGCACCCTGTGCCTCATCTCCCTCACAGTGAAGAGTTTTTCCCTAATACTTAATCTAAACCTGCCCTCTCAGTTTAAAGCCTTTCCCCCTTGTCCTATCATTACGTGCCCTTGCAGAAAGGTAGCTGAGCTACACAGAGATCCTCTGTTGCCATCCAGCTCTGTTATCCCAGGCTTTGCAAGTTGAATAGTACCCTAAAAATCCCTGTATAATTCACTATTTCTATTTTTCCCCTCTCAGGGGTGTCTGCAGTGCTGGGCACCTGTAATGCATTGTACTAGGCTCATTTGGAGCTTGAGTGACTCATGGAGGTCAGCAGCAGAGTACAGGCTTTTTCACCCCTTGAGCAATGAAGCATTGAGTAAAAGTTATTATAACCAATTAGTGGTGGCATTATTACTACCAATTAGTGGCTGTATGAAGCAAATCATTACTCTTAGTTCAGTTATTAGCAGCCAGGTGTTCATGAAATGTGCCATGTGTTGTACCTCAGCAGTACTTGTTGAGGCCAGTCAATGATTTTGCGATGTTTCTCTGCAAGGGAGTTGTCACAATGCCCACCCCCCCAAAAAAACAAGAAGAAAGTGTGTTTGAAGTCAGTGTATAGGGTTTTTTTGGTTGTTGCTAGTGTTGCATACCTAGTGAGTGAATAAAAAAGGCCGTTTCAATCTCTAGACTGGCATTCAAAAACTTTAAATATAATGAATTCATGATCCATGATGTGGAGCGAAAAATTAGAATTCTGGTTTTGCTGTTGGTTGCCTCTTCATTCATAAAAGCAAAATGGCCATGCCAGAGAGAGGGAGTTACAGTACAAATTACTCTTGGCTGCAAGTATTGTTTCTCTAGGACTTCTGCTTATAAAACCCTTAATAATCAATAGTTCCACACAGCCATTAGTTTAGAGAATGGCTTTACAGAAGACAGTTTAGACAGCATGTAACATTAATTGAATTCAATTTAAGAGCTTAATTGCACTTTTTATGTTTTTTAAAATTAAACAGGAAGTTAAGGGGGAAAAAATTCTAATTGTGTCTTGTGTCCCTTACTGAACTATGTATTTAACTTTCATGCATTTTTCAGGGAGATTTGTAGCTATAGTTCCAAATACACAAAACAACTAAAAAAATGGGAACAGTGAGCATAGCTAATAAAATTCTAGTACAGTAAATACTTTCTGCATATAATTGACTTTTTTGTGTAGTTAGAATAGGTGTTCAAAATATTTTTTGTTTCTTGGAAAAAATAAGTAGGGAGTTGGAGTGCTGTTTTCTCTTTTAGTGATTCAGATGTCTTCTGATTTTCAATATTAGTGAGGAAAGGATTTGACGTTTTCTTTGAGGTCAGTTTAAAGGAAATGAATTGTAGGATAGCATCCATCAGGGTGCTTTGAGCACAGCTGGGCAGGGACATCTGGTGGTGCAGTGGGGTAATCATTGAACATTTGCAACTGGAAGTGCAGTTGCATTGGAATGATTAAGGAGAAAACATAATTATGATCAGACTGTGATTACTTTTCTGTTCTGATATTATTCTAGAAACACTTACATGCATGTTTAAATTGCAGTTTGAATATGGTTTTAATTTACTGGAAAAGTAGAAACTGAAGCCCTGTTCATGATCTGGCAGCTTGCAGGCATAATGTGTTGGACACCCTTCACTCAAAGGGCTTTTAACCTGCAGTCAGCTGCAGGGTTAAAATCAAACTTATGAAATTGCACCGTGGTTCAGTGGATGGAGTGGGGTGTATGTTAAACTGTGCATTTGGACTCTGGACTTCTGCCAGTGATTCACTGTGATCTCTGGGCTAAGCTGATTTGAGTTGCTTCAGTCCATCATTTAGCTTTCAGCCCTTCTTTGAGTCCACTCTTCTGTAAAAGTGCTGTGACAGTGTTTCAACTTCTGAATTGTATGTAAATAATCATAAATAAAATTACTACGTGTCTTTGGTTGTAAAGTTCTGTGTTAATTAAAGACACAATGAGCAATTTTATTTGTATGTATTTACCTTGAACCCCTTTAGATCATAAATATGTGGCCAGTATTTTAACTGCAGTCATTTTAAAAGAGAAACTCTTTGCAATTAATCTTTTTGGTTCTCTGTGCACATGCTGACAAAACCAAGTCCTTGGAAACATGCGTGTTGAAGGTCGTAACCTTGGGAAGAATTTCCCAGGAGTGTTTAGTGCTGTGATCTTACCAGCTCTGCACCAGGCACTGCCCTGCCAGGACAAAGCAAGACTTTTTTCATTAGTGAACATCTTTGATCCTGATATATTTTTCTTGCTGTTTGTGTATATCCAGCCACTGGTCGTACATGTTGACCATGCATGGAACCTTCTGGGAGATGGTGTCACCTGCTCTGTGTGTGGGCACAGCACTTCCAGGGACAGTGTGGTCTCTGCAGGGGAATGCAAGGGGTTGTCATCATCTGCTTCTGTTTGCAAAGCTTTTGCTGTCCTCTCTGCCCTTAGAGTAGGTATGCTCTTGAAATGGTGGTGTTGATAAGTTACTAGTTTGTGCTTTGTATATTGTGTCAGGAATGCATCTTTGTCATCGTGTACTCCCCAGACAATTCTATAAAAAGGAGAGGGGAGAAAACACAAGTATCTCCTCTTGCCTGTGCTACCAACATAGTTTTTCAGGAGGAATCAGTAGCATCTGCAAGCTTCAGCTCCTTGCGTTGTAGCCTGCTGGGCAGAAAAAAAGTCAATAACCTAAATCTTTCCTAGCCAAATATGGGCTCCTTGCTGTGGTCATTCTTCACACAAGGAACCCTGTAGTTGGTAAGAACACATATACTATCAAGCTTAGAATCAGAGCAACCACTGACTATATAATTGAAAAGCTGGGACTTTCAGAGTAAGAGTCTTCTGAAAGTAAGAAGCTGCAGAGATCAGCACTTTGCCAAGTGCAACAATTTATCTAAAATTCAGAGAAACTATTCCCTGCAGCTTTTCACAGCAAAGGTGGGTGTTTCATTGAGATCCACCTCTCCTGTCTCTCCTTGCAGTAAAACTTCTGTTTTGTTAAACTCATCATGATTACTTTTCCATAAATCAACAGTTCGTCATCATCTTGCATTGTTGCCCTGATGGTTCTGTTACCATCCTTTAAAAATTTCTCCACTCTTGGTTTGGATAAAAAAGAAGCACTGGCATTTGATTTGATTTGTTTCAGAGATGTTCCAAGGCTGTGGTGACAACAGGCAATCAACAATAGTCACAGAGTTATTGAAAATGTGTTGTTTTTTCTTAATGGAAAGCTGGTGTTTCTCTGCAGCCCTTCTATGTCATGTTTAATCTGTAAGACTTTATATTGCCAGCAGCCCATTGTAGAGAATTCTGTTGATTTTGTCTTTCAGGTGCAAGGATGGCTTGAAAGGATTTACATACTCTGCGCTAAAGTAAGTAAAGTTTCTGTGGCTATTTAAAACAAGATTTTTGAGGAATCATGCACAGTGGAAGCTCCATTGTAAGAAAAGAGTATTCCTAAGAAAAATCATGCTGCTCTAAAATTTTTCCAACTTTTAGGTATACAACATATTTTAAGAAGGCATAATCATAGGATCATTTGGGTTGGAAAAGTTTTAAGATCATCCAGTCCAGTCTTTAACCCAACACTGCCAGGTCTACCACTACACCATGTCCCCAAGTGCCACATCTACATGTCTTTTAAATACTCCCAGGGATGGTGACTCCACCATTTCCTGGGCAGCCTGTTGCAATGCTTGACAATTGTTTCAGTGAAGAAGTTTTTCTAATATCCAACCTAAACCTCCCCTGGTGCAGCTTGAGGCAGTTTCCTCTTGTGTGCTAGCAAAAGAGAAATCCCTTCATAGTTGGGACTGTTATTAAAGGAATCTCAGACATTTGATTGCATATTTTTGAAGGACCACTAATCTTCTGTCTTTCTAAAACTGGGATTCATGATAACCCATGTTTTCCTGGAAGCAAATGGCTGCTGTTTTTTTTTTACCTGGGGCTTATTTGCTGTATTACAGAATGGCAAAACATATCTTCATTATATCTTCATTACCCTCAGCAATACTATAATCCAAGTTACAGTTTAACTTGGATTATAGTGCATGGTATTAGGAAACATTTTACCTTTGTGTCCTCCCTTGCTCTTGATACACAGTAATTCTAGACCTAAGATGAGCCAATATATTGACAATATCAACTTCTGGGTGAAGAAAGAAGGCTGAAGATGAAGCCAAGCAAAACAAAGTTGATGCTTTTGGTGGGAGCAAAAACATTTCGAAGATTCTGCAAAATAGATATTTTATAAAAATACTGTAGTAATTATCAACCTTTAGGTAACCCCATTTTGCTGGAGATAATTGAGATATTTCAAGTGCCTTTTTATATTCTTACCTAGTCATCTTCTTTTGTCTGAGAGGGGGCTTCCCTATTAATGTTTCTGGTTTTAGTTTTAAAATATTCCTGGCATTAATTGCATCTTCTAGCTTAAATATATCTTCAAATATATGTCAGTGGAATGATCTTCTCTGATGAAGTACAAAGTTAGCTGTGTAAGATGGGTTTTTGCAGACTTGGGAGTAACTTCAGTCTAGCCTAAGACTTAGAGGCTTACACAGTACTTCATGTATTTCTTTGATTTATTTATGTAATTGCTTTGTTCTGTTTTGCTTTTTTCTTTCAGGTTCATTGTAGGGAAAGAAGAAATCCCCACACATTCTTTTTCACCTGAAGCAGCATTTGCAAAAACAGATAGGAAAATCAAGCATAGTGAAAAAGTATCACAGCCAATGAACATACTGGCACTAACAAAAAAGCTCATGGACAAAGTGTGAGTAAAAAAACCCCAAAGAAATCCAAATCAAAACGAATCGTTGTTATATAGAACACTTTAATGTGTTATGTTGCATTTGACAGTGCGTTCTAGTACTTCCGATTTGCATTTCAGTGTTTTTCTATTTCATTTTTAGTAGGTAGTTAATAGTGGTAAATGATGAATTTGTGAAAGCAAAACTTGAAGACCTGTATATCATAGCTATGACTTGCAACATGCAGTTGTCTAGCAAGGGAAAGCAAATTCAGTCCATGATGAGTGCAGAATGGTGGTTGCTTTTTCTGCAGTTTTCTGCAAAAGTTTATGGCATAGTTCTGCTGGAACTAGTGGTACTTGAGAAAAACTGCACAGCAGCAGACTTTACTTATGTCACCATAAGTGACTGTAACATAGTCTTTTGGAGGACCTGCATCCCTGTATTGCATAAAAGAAAACCACCTAAAAATAGGATTGATGGCACGTGGGCTGCCTCTGCTATTGGGAGATAGGAAATTGTAAAGCAAAGAGTGAGTCTAAAACAGTTTTGCTCAGATCTAGACATCTGAAGTTAGGCAAGGTAGGTGCCCCCCTGTCTGCAGGATCCAATTCACTGTCTTTTAGTAGGAGTTTAAGGAAGTGGGAGCAGTGAGCTTTTCAGTATGGTATGTTCAAATGATTTACTTCTGCTGTGACTGATTCCTCTGCTTCAGGCACGTTGGATACCACGAGGAGTCATTCATTTACAGGGAAGATGGAGTAAAAAATGAATCTTCATTTCCTCTGACCTCTTCAAGAGCAGTTTTATGACCAAATCTCTACCTGCTGTTACACAGGAGAGAGAGTCTTCCAAGTGCATTGTGTACTCAATGTAGTGGCTTATTTTACTTGCTCAGATGATGAGCAAACATGAAGTGATCCCCATCAGATGGTGACTTCCTATGATTTGCTGTGGGCTTTAGCTGAAGAATATGAGGGAAGTCATCAGTGGTTTTTCAGGCAAAAGACCCACAAGGAAAAGACACCTCCTGCCATAATCAAATTATTTTACCTGAATTGCTTATGCCTGTTTTGCATTAAATACTTGTTACTCAGTTTGCTAGAGATAGTTCATAGCTCTTCTGTTGTTGGTTAAATACAAGGATTGAAGATGGAGAAGAACATTTTTCTTTAAGGTTTTGAAACTCCCAACTCAGACTTTCAGCAAACTTTCAATATGGAGTTTTTATGCTCTCACTGGTTTCTCTTCCATATGGTTCTTTTCAGTATAATTGAGTCTAAATGCCTGTAACCTGAGCACATTCTCATTACAATTTTTGCTACATAAACTGACCTCACAGATGATTTATGGCCATTAGACTTTATAGTATACGATTCAAAACTTCCAAGATATTTGACATAGTATATAAATTGTGTAATTTATTTTACATGAAATCTTAAATACTTGGATATAGCAAAATATAATGTTCAGACCTGCTATGACATTACTTATTTTAATTCTACATAATGCAGGGCTAGAAACTGTACAATCCCCACATCCCACCACCCCAAGCCAGTCTGTTTTAAGTGCTCAATGTCAAATTCTCAGTCCAAACGAAGAGCTACATAAAAATCTACACTGGGGAAGAAATATCCCAAAAGTGAGAGCCTTGTAATTGAGAGAAGTCTCAGAGGGTATTTGTATGATCTGCATTGCCCTTCAGTGACCCTTACAGTGGTGTGAAAGATGAAAGGACATGAATAACAGATGCTTGCTCAAATACCCTTCCAGAACCATGGAGCAGATACAAACCAGGAAAGGTCACATCATTTCTCCTTGTTGACCACAGCAGAAAATTTGTTATTTAATTTAACATTTTATGTGTAGCATGGCAAGAGTTTGGATCCAAATAAGTGTGCAGACACTTTTTCTTGGTGTACAACTGAAGTATTGTTAGTTTTTATTGTCCTTTTATGGCATCATAAAAGTTCACAGTGCCCTTCAGTGGGTAATGGGGAGAATGAGTGCTGGGCAAATAGCACTTTATGTATTTTTAGGCAGGAAAAATTTATGAAGTCTCCTGTCGCTGACACTGAAAACAGCTATGAGTTAATACGTGTTTCATTATGCTTTTTGCAGGTGCAAACATGGCCCGAGGCACAGATGCTGTAAACACTATGGAGATAATTGCATTTCATACTGTATTAAAGTAAGTGCAGAAAAAGTTCGATTGACAGACTCTGGCAACGAGGGGGTACAAGTCTGTAGTCAGGAAAAGCATATGCTTAGGAAGTGAGAAATGAGCCTGTTACTCATTCTTCTTCTATTGAAAATGTGACAAGCCAGAAAACAGATTTTCTCAATTTAGGACGGGGCGGTGGTGAGGTTAAAGTTCTCTGGTCTTTCAGATTAGATGTAGTGAATGAGTAACATAAAATGTGTGGGAAAAAATGGACTAGCAACAAGGAACTTGTTTAACTATGTGATGCACTTGAGGGCTGAGCCCACTTGTGACTCCCCCCTAAATAAAGCACCTGGAATGTGCTGCTGTGGCTCCCGTGCAGCTGCACAGCTCTGGCACGTCGCTGCTGGGCACTGGCTGCACTCCTCCAGTCGTTTATTTTGGGGGCTCGGGGTAATGAGAGATTGGTCACACTTGCTACACCCAGGAAGAGCTGTTTATCTCCACTGGTATAATTCACCCTCCATTATTAATGTGATCAGCTCTTTTTTTTTTACAGAGAATTACTGTGCAGAAATTTGTGTTGGCTGGCATGGGGTTGGCACAGGTGGTGCCACCTGCTGTGCCTGTTTTGGGAGTTGGTAACACTCCAGAAGATCCCAATCCCTTAACAGTTGACTTATTTTATATATGGAGCAGCAAAAATGTATTTGAGTATCTTCAGATGCTTTTAATGTATATTACTTTCAAAAATAATTTTTTTTAATGTTAAAGGAACCTGAGGATGGGGAGGAAGGTGGATATTTGGGAGTGTGCATGCTTTTCACTTACTGATTCAGCATTATTTTGTTTTGTTTTATATATCCTCAAATGGAATGAGGGGAGGAAAAAAGCTAACTGATAATAAAGCTGAATAAAGACTTGACCTGACAAAAATTAAATTTTAAAAAGAAATTTTTATAAGGCCCTTCTCTCCTTAGAGAAAACGTTGTGCATTTGAAATATATTTCATTCTTGGACCCATCCTCTGCAGTATTTTGATATAAATTATTCTTGACTGCAATAATCTAAAAAGGAAGATATTGCTGAAGTGGCAGTTAGATCCTCTTGTTTCCTGTCTTTTCTGTGACTTTTTATTTAAATTAAAACATGAGTGAAAAAAATTATTTTTATGTATTTGTATTTTTAAAGATCCAAAATTCTAAATGTTCTTTTCTGTGACTGTTCCTGGATTTGATCAGTAAGAACTGTCAGCTGACATGATTTGAACATATTTTTACAGTTTCTTTTCTGTATTGGAGCTTTCAGATCTGATAATGATGTGATGAGCTGCTTATTGCCAAAATTTCCCCGCAGTGTTATTTTCCCTTACCCTTGAGCAGCTTGTCTTCTTATTAATGCATCTGTGCCATAACTATCATTTACATGCTCTTTTGCTCCTGCTTCACATTTAAATGCACATTAGCTCATTGACATCATCATGGCTTTCACATAACATTCAGTAGTGTCATACCACCTTAGTTCATTGACTTCCCTTCAGACTTTAAATACTTGAAATGCTTTGTGCTTGTAAATGTCTGAAAACAGCTGTGACAGAAGCAATGAAACAGTATTTTTCCTCTTTTGGATTCTGCTTATTTACAGTGAGGAGCCATTAGCCAGCAGTAGAAGTCCAGTTGTCTGTTTTTTCTGCTGGTGCTGCAGACAGGGCCAGATAACCTCCAGATTTACTGGTGACTAGGGTGACCTCAAAGAAGGTCATAGGATCATACAAGGGTCTGTGGGTTGGAAGGGACCTTAAAGACCAGCCCCCCTCCCATGGGCAGGGACACCTTCCATAGACCAGGTTGCTCAAAGCCCAACCTAGCCTTGAGCAATTCCAGGAATGGGGTATCCACAAATTCTCTGAGAATAGTTTCTTAAGATTGTAGTCTGAAAGTTCTATCTCTTGAAGTAACATGTGCTACTATACACCTAGAATAAATATTAAATATCTTCATTAATTAATTTTCACTATCTTAACTAGTTCCTAATATATTGCAACAGATTGATTGAGTTTTTGGTATGTTTCTGAACTCTCTTTATATGCACATGTGCTTTTCTGAATTTGAGTTATAGCAAGTATCTTGAGTGTACTATTAAGAAATTGGTTTCTAAAAGCAGGGAGAAAGATTTATTCAATAAATTCCTGAGATATGTCATTACACTGTGGTACTACTTCTGGCTGAGCTGAGCTCCAACTCAAAACCTCTGAGAAATGGCTCTTAGCAGAGTTTTCTTTACTCACTTGTATTTACTATAGTATCCTGCATATGCTCTGCTATGTACCACACCCATTGTTATTGGAGGTCTTTTTATGGAAGGTAAAAGTTACAATACTGTACGTGGATTATAAGATATACTACTTCTATGATTGTGGAAAAATACCTGTGGGTGTGATACGATTTCACCTGTTTGAAATAATGAGCTAAATAGAGATATTTTGTGCAATTCTTGGTATTTCATGCACATCAACACTAAACCTCAGTCCTTTGGTGATGGTTCCTCAGCACTTCTAAATTGGCTGCTAATAGGAATAAAATTAGGGATGTGTTTGAGTACTTCCAGTTGTAATTTAGATGTTTCCTCACCCCATTGAAGTCACCTTTCCTCGGCAAAAAAATCAAAAGTACCATTCTGTTGTTTCTTGTTTTGGGCTTTGCTCATAACTGCTGGGTTTAGGACTGTTTTGTTTTTTTTTTTAATTGTGGCATGAAGGAGTGGATTTAAAAAAAAAAAAAAAAGCTGTTGGATCATTGGATTACTTTTTTTCTTTCACTTGATTCTCATAAACCACTTCTTGAGTTGCAGGAAGAGTAATTGCTTCAGGAAGTTTATTACTGGATGTTTAACCATAATAAAATTTTATGAGCTTTATGATGCATTATAAAGTTCTTTAGGAGGCAAAAATGGTTTGAGTTTCTGAGTCTGAAAGTTTGTTCAGTCAAGCCCTCTGCCGGATTTCCTTGTCACTGGAATTGTGTCCCTGTCACTGTAATTGAATAAGGTGCCTGCCTTATTTGCAGATGAGTGCAGAAATAGTTTTCACATAATGCATTTTCCAAACAAAAACTGGGTAAAATTTATTCAGAATTATTAGAAAAGGTTCACCTTAGGGTCGGAATAATGATAGGAACCACTGGAGGAAGTTGGAAGAAAATGGGGAGAATAATTTGGGGGAAAAAAAAATGAGTCTGGTTTTGTGTCATGTTAAAAAGGAACCCAACAGATCTTCATCCAAGGTGGAATAATAAGTAAATTCTTTGGAAGCCATTTTGTCTTTTCCCAGTAGCTCCACACATGAACTCCCTTTGAGTTTCTCTCTTTCCCTTGCTGCAAGCATCCCACAACCTCATGTTTGGCTGAGGCAAAGCCCGTAAGCGTGTGCCAAGCCACCAGGGTTAACTTCTAATTCTCACACTTTCTGAAATTTATTTTTGGTGGATTTTTTCCACCTTACTGTTTTCTCCAGACATTTGAGTGTAGAAGTGCTCTTTTTTTCCCACTGCATTGCTTTCCTCTATAAACCCATTTGTGGTTAAAAGCTGGTTAGTAACCTGGAAATGAAGTCATCAAGATTATTTCAAAGGACAGAATTTTGGAGTAGAAGAGGAGGCTGTCTCTTGAGGCCTTTCAGAAATTCATAAAGATTAAAAGAAGAGGCAATTGTCTCTGATTTTACCACTTTTGTTGTTTTACAGGGTTACTGGGAATAGAAAACTCTTGAGTTTGAAAGTGGGGATAGGATAGATGTATGCATTTAACATATTACCTTCAGAGTGGCTTTTAAACTATTCAATGTCAAAAATAAAACCTTCTGTAGAAGCTTTTGCTTCTCCTTTCTCAGAACTTGTGGTTTCTTACCCCAAAATCTCTCTCTGTGTTCTCTAGGGCTTCATTAGGATGTTTAGCATTGGTTACCTGATCCAGTGTTGCCTTCGGATCCCTTCCACCTTCCGACATCTGCTTACACAACCATCGCGGCTATTTTCCCTCTTCTACAACAAGGAAAATTTCCAGCTTGGAGCTTTTCTGGGATCTTTTGTCAGTATATACAAAGTAAGTTTAGAGCATACAGAAATGCCAAATGCTGTGGTTTTTATTTCACTTTTCAGATCACAAAGAGCTAAGAAGTCAAGCTGCTTCGTAGCACTCAAATTGTTTCCTACAGCATGTCACTTACAAATTTTATATATTGCAGTAATCTGATTGTAAACAGAAAGTTGTTCTTCTATTCTATGTGTTTTTTCTGTAATTTCTAAATAAACCTCATGGATTTTGCAGCTTGTTTTTAAGATCAGGAGATAGAGAGTACTTCAGAGAAAGTGAATTCAGATTTCAGAGGGATTTGCTGCTACAAAAAAGCATTTTAGTGCTGGCACAAGCAGTGACTGCAGTAGCATCTGTTTTGCCAGAGAGAAGCCATGTGCTGATTTTGTTGGCTCACATGTCTGGAATTCTTACTTGACACTAAATAGCAAGAGACTGCAGAACATATAGTGTGTAGCTGAGAAGACATTGCACTTACTGCTTGCAAGTCTATCCTTTCTACCCCATTATAAGATGACAGATTGTGAATTGATATGCATTCATATGGCATTGTTGGAATTGATCATATCATGTTTATTTGTGCCAAAGCAGAATGTGGCAAAGCACACGCCCTAATGCAGAATGTATTGCACAGTGCAGTGCTGAAGTGTCTTTTGCACTTTTGTATTCTCAATCACATGGCATTTTTCAACTACCACTTTACTTGCTCTGCAAATTCAAGATCATGCTGCATTATTTATTATTCAGGGTGAGTATTACTTACTGAAAAATAGAAAAGGAGGTCTTACACATAAGCCAAACAGCATTTCACTTGATTAGTAATTAAATTGAGAGACAGAACTTGTAGGTAACAGAGTCTAAAATTTTTGATGGCATAGTACAAATGAGCTGTTTATAGTTTGCTGGAAAATTAACTTTTTGCTTAAACTTTAAGAAAAAAGCCTTTTCATAGTTTACACAAATTTGGGTTGCATTATATTTTTCTTCTAGTCTAGTCATGTAGGACAGCAAAGATTCTAGTCACTCAAAAAATTGGACCAGGGCAAAACAAAAAATTAAATGCTTGGTGCATTTTGGATCCAAGGGAATATGAAGTTCTACTTTTTTAGATTAATACGTTTTCCTAGTTGCAGAATTTATTGGATGCATGAAAAAATCTCTGGAGGTTTGGTATGTAGTTGAAAAAAGCCTTTATCATGGGAGTTTAGACAGATGCAGCAAATGAGGATGACATGAATTCAAAATTAGCATTGGTGTATTGGAATTCAAATTAGATTAATCTGCTCTCTGATTTGAAAGAAATGGCAGCAGTAAATTGTAGATTTAAGACACATAAATGTTATGGGTACTCTGTCCAACTGTCTGAACTTTAGTGTCACCAGTGCCTTTAAAAAGCTTGTTCTTCAGTTGCGTTGATTTCTTGTGCATTTTAAAATAAAATTTAGTGTATCTTGATGTGGTAAAGATTACCTAATTAGTACATAATATATCTCAATAATGAAAGTTTCTACAGCTCTTAAGGAATTACAAGGTGATTTTACGTTTCCCTTACAAGACTCTTGTGGGAAAGTTGGCTTACCAATTAAATTGCCTTTTATTGTTACCCCCTTACTAAGTAGAAGAATGCATTATCCCTGGAGGTGTTGAAGGCCAGGCTGCATGGGGCTCTGAGCAACCTGCTCTAGTGGAAGGTGTCCCTGCCCATGGCAGGGGAGATGGAACCAGATGATCTTTAAGGTCCCTTGCAACCCAAACCATTGTATGATTCTGTGATTATGGGTATTATCACACTACACTCTTAATTCATGCTGTGTGCTATATTACTAGCTTGTAAGGAGTACCTCCAGTGTGTGTTGTTAGGAACAAGTAGGGCTAAGCCTGCATTCTGTTCACCTGCAGGGTACAAGTTGCTTCCTACGTTGGGTCCGAAATCTAGATGATGAGCTTCATGCACTTGTAGCTGGTGAGTCCATGGAAAGTTTGTGTTGTGTGTGTTGGGACTCTGTAAGCACTCCTCTTATCTGTCCTGCCATTCCCTTTTTAGAATTCTGTTATGAAAATAGGACTTTGTTCCTGTTCTTATATACATCAAGGTTGTGTCAAAGTGGCTGTGATGTTTCAACTGTCATTGTCAAAGGGATACTTGTCAAAGAATTGCAAAGATACAATTAAAATTGTAAGGCAAAATCAGTCAAACGTGGAGTTTATGCTCAGCTCCAAGGACAGTATATTACTGTGTGCATAAATATAAACTTGTCCTTTAATTTGCAGCTGTAGAGATGTGAGATGAAAATACTGACTCTTCCATATGTGACAGAATACACATTGGGCTGCACCGAGTCCAAATAAAGATGCTTTTATCATGAAATTCATGTGGTGGTGAGGCCCTTCCCTCACGTGCATCTGTCACGTGTTGCAGCACAGAGATCTCTCATCCCACAAAAAAGAGAGAAATTTGATGGTGTGCTCCTGAGCACTGAAGTACAGATTTATTTCAGCTTTCTGAAACTTTCTATTTTAAGTGATATGAACCATATTTGGATGGGCAGCAAAAGAACATCTCTGAACTGTGCTATCTGTAGAAATAAATAGTCTTGTGTGGTGTTTGTTGGGCTGACACACCACAGTGACCTTAACAATGCAAATCACAACCTTAACAATGCTTTTCTAATTGTTACAGGGTGTCTAGCAGGAATTTCTATGATGTTTTACAAAAGTACAACTATCTCTATGTATCTGGTGTCTAAACTAGTAGAGGTAAGTTGTTACCCTCCTAAAAGAGGTCTTCATTTCATCTATTTTTTCAAGGCAGAAGAGAAGAAAATGAACTTGAGCGGTTTTGTCAGCCAATTTCAGTAAAATACAAAGTTATATGGTGATGGTGTTTCAGTATATGTGTGCTAAGAGGCAGTGCTGCCATGTGGTCTCATTTCTTTCTTTCTTTTCTTTGACTCATTTTAGATGTCCTTATGCACTGGTCTTCATGTATATTCTCCATTAATTTTTTTAATCTCCTGACAACCCTTTCCTTTGTAGTTTTTGCAGATTTTTTAAATCAGAAAGTTCCAAGAATGTCTATTTTGCCAGAAGCATAAATCAGACCTAGTCCTTAATTGCAGATTTATTGCCAAAAGCTACAGCTTAACTTCCCGCCTTTGTTCCCTAATTTTGGCATTCAACAGTCTAAGATAGCTGAAAATAGCTTAGTTTTTAGTCTATAGCTGAAGTTGTTTGTCAGGGTACTACAGCTGATTGAATTCCCAGCTTTGGAATGAACTTTGTTCTAATTACTATTCTTCAGGCTTGAATTATTTCTCTGAATTTGTTAAAATTAGGAGCCCAGGAAAAAAAAATACTTACAGAGCTTGGGTATGTTGATTATACTTTTCTAATCAGCACTTGATTCTTTCTGTGATTTTTCCAGAAAGTTGAGACTTAGTCATGGTTAATTGCCCAACACCACCACTGGAATGAGTTGATAATGTTCTCTCACTGTGCATCATACCTAAATCACAAATTTCTCCTGCAGACCTTGAAGGCCTTGCTCTCTAGTGGTACTTATCCCCCTTTCATTACCAGAGCAACATTCATTTTAAAGAACATGATAAAAAGAAGGAATTTTTTTTTTTTTTTATTACACGTGAAATTAAACATATAAAGGGAAGATACCCTCTTTTCTCCTGGTTATCCCAGGCCAGGCTCTGAAGGCAGCACATATTGGTCGCACAAATGCAAATCTGAGTTATCCATACTGACTTTCAGAATACCAGTTGTAAAAGACCAGTATTATCTCAGTATTATCTTGTATTACTGGTAGTTTTCTCTGGACTTTGAGACATTGTGGCTACAGTGAAATAAGAAAAGCTCTGTGTGTTCTTTCTTTCTTTTCTTTTTTTTTTTTTTTTTTTTTTTTTTTACTACTTTTATCATCTTACGCAAGCCAAGGGTAACTGACCAAAGAGGCGTGTGCTGCTTTGCAAGGTCAGGCTGTGCTCAGGAAAATAAACTGTACATGTTTTCTCAGAAAGTAAAGTATGTGATTTCAAGCTGTTTAAGAACAGTGAATATTCACTTTGTTGGAATAGTTATTGCATTGTTCTTTTGCTTTTTTAAAATGAAGAATTTAACAGAGCAAACTTTCCCTTTTTTATCTTTAGGTTCTATAACACCAAAGCTGTTGCTAGTTCTGTTCTGTGCATTAATAGCCTTTTGTTAGATTGATCTTGTGCAACTTCTATAATCTATTCTGATCAATGTCACATCTGTGGGCATGCAGAAAATATAAAGTTAATGTGTTTTTGTTAAAAGGTAAAATAAAAAGTGAAAAGATATTTTGATTTTGTTGCATTCAGCATTTTTTTGTTTATTTTTACAGACTATATACTTCAAAGGCATTGAATCAGGGAAGGTTCCCTATTTTCCTCATGCAGACAGCATCATCTATGCCATTTCTACATCAATATGCTTTCAGGCAGTAAGTATGTTCTCTAACAGAACATGAAGTTCTTTAAATCAAATGTTGAATGAAAAGAGGAGCACAGGGAGATAGTTCTATAGAAAGATGGTAAGATTTATACTGATTCACAGCATCTTACTCCTGCATCCTGGGGCTCCTGCATCCTGGTTTTGAGTGTCATTGTGGCAAGGTAATTTCTAGGACACAGTTTCTCCTGAATAGCTGAATATATTATGCAAAGCATTGAATTGTTTGGAAAGAATCTTAAAATGCACTCACCCAGAAGATGTACATTAATGTATGAACTTCCATGACCATGTGAAAGGACAGTTTTTCAAGGAGGCAAACAGTATAATACAATATTTTATGGTTTTTTAAATCAACTGAAAGTTTCCACTGACTTAAATTAATATTGCTTAGTTAAAAAAATCTGCAAAAAATAGTAAAAACACTGAAGTGTTACATTTGACACAAGCAGTAGTTACCATCTTTTGCACTTCCTAAGTTAGCTACATGCCTTTACCCTCAGTCTTTTATTGTCTGCATCAGCAAGAAAAGCAACTTTTCAGTGCTACCCAAGTAGCTCTACTATTTTACTACATCTCACCATTTCTAGATCTTCTGCTGGAACATCTCTACATGAGCTGCATATCCTCTGGACCTCCATGACTATATTTTCATGGCCCCCATAAAGAAAATATAAAACTACCCTAAAGCAATCTTCTGCAGTCTTGTGCTTAACAGAACATTTAAGAGACACTCCTCCTCCTCATTGTTCCCATGTACTTGGGAATATCTCTAAGTCTGGTATCAAAGTGAATTGATATTTTAGTGCCTGGGATGTGCCTGAAGGTCTCCAAAATACTGCTGTCAGGGACAATCACGTGAGACTAACAGACAAAAAGTCCATATGAGAAAATAAAGGGTTTTTGGTTACTTAGTAACTAATTGGAAACCGAATGTAAGACTAGAAACAAATTGCTGGGTTTAGCAGGGAGAAGGAAGGAGAAATGAGAAAAAGGATCTATGCTGAGATGTTTGTTATTCACTATATTTCTAAGTGACCCAGAAAAGTTATGGAATAGAGCGAAGACATGGATTTTGGCTATATGACATTATTGAAGATAATGTAACGTGAAATATAAACATGACTGCAAGAAATGCTGGATCAGAAAATGCAGAATGGATAGGGGATTAAGCAGGAGGCAAATTGGCATCCACCAGTCCAGTCATGTACATAGGAATAATGGTTGTTGTTGCTTTCTCTGCAATGAGATGTAAGTTCATTGTCACTGCTGGTAAAGTATTGTACTCTGGGACTATCAGTCTGTGCTGGTGGTGGTCATACAGAACATTGAATTCAGCAGAGGGCAGTAAAAATTAGTTCCATAACAATCCTTTTGCTGATTTTGGCAACCTGGCATAGCAGATGAAGCTGTTGCCTGACACTGTCAGCTGGCTCTGACAAAATCCTCTCCTTGCAGGCTGTCATGGAAGTTCAGAACCTGAGACCTTCATACTGGAAATTTCTTCTACGACTAACAAAGGGCAGGTATGTATTCAGGGGTGTGTTATGGCTTGTCTCAACCTGTCATTGATCACATTCAGCTTTCTGTGTCATTCACTGCCAACAGCAGAGCCCTAGAAGTACATGAGGGCTAATTTCCTGTGGATTTACTTTGCTTTCCAAACAGTTTCCAGTGCTCTTGAAGTTCTTTGCTGAAGTGACATTGCTGGGTTTAGTGTAATGACAGGGGCAGACTTAACTCCAGTGAAGACTATTTAGCAGATGTGTGTTTTACTTGAAGTCTTTTTAGTTCACTTGGAGGGTGGGATACTTTCAGATTCCATTGGAACATGAATAATGCAGTAAACAACTATACATATTGAAGAAATCACTTAGTATGTACAGTGATTGAGAACATGATATTGCTGTGAGTTTAAAAGCATTACTAAAAATGTCAGAATATCTCCTAAGACTACTTGAAAGTTTCAGTACTTTTTTTGTAACTGTTTCAGTTGGGAAAGGATTTTTTTTCTTGGAAAACTAATGAAAAATTTTCACTGATCATAATCATAAATATACACTGTAATATCATACTGGATGTTTTTCCTATTTGCTGCAGGAATCTAAAAAAGCCTTTATTTTAAAAATAGACCTTGCTGTAACTGACCTACAAAATTACAGTTTAGTGAAGTGTGCACTGTTACCCTGGTGCAATGTGTGGCAGGAACAAGGCGTCCAAATCTTGATCAGTTTATGAATGGGGTTATGAAAGGTAATGTTTCTCGTGACAAAGAGCTCTCCAGGCTGTAAAAATAGAAGTGAAATCAGAGGCCAGTCCCTGGAGCATGTTGAACCTACACTCCCCGTGGCACATTACACACATGAGGTGATTGAATACATTGCAAGATTTAGTGGGAAGCTTTCCTTGGGATGCCTGGAGGCAGTCCTCAGGCAACCTCTGAGGCCATACAAACATGATACAGGGAATGATGTCAGTGCAGATGTCCATTTTTGGCTGTTTTTTCATTTTGTTCTAATCCTAAACTTGTCTCAGTTGAAAGAGAGGAAGGAATAGAAATTCTGTACTGCTCATTAATTTTATCTGAAGCAAATCTCTGTAATAGTAATTTTGACACTCTATTCATAAAGGGAATTTCTTTTGACATTTCATACACTTTTCATTCTGTCTTTGTGAAGAACAACAAAATGGAAGTATGTTATAACACCCATAAAATTGGCATCCAGACTGGGGCAAGCAAGGCCACAGTTTGCTCCACTGGAGTGAGAGAGAACAGTAGTATGTTTTGGTTAGACTGATTTTTTGTGGAATTAAAAGTAGAAGGGGACTCTTCCCCTTTTTCATAATTTGCATTATTTGAAGTACACTTGCACAAATACTGTTAGCCACACTTTTCAAATGCTTTTTAAAAAAAAATCTATATTGCCTGAGCTGTAAAACTTTCAGTCTCTGAACAGTGCGAGTTGAAGCCGATATGTGAGAGATTTTGATAAAATTTCATGATATGAAATAATTTTATTTTTTCATAAGTAAGTGAGTTATGCATTCATTCTTTCTTCCCTTTTTTTTTTTTTCAGGTTTGCTCTCATGAACAGGAAAGTTTTAGATGTGTTTGGTACAGAAGCATCTAAGAACTTCAAGGATTTCACACCTAAGCTTGACCCAAGATACACAGTTGTGCCACCAGAGCTACCACTGGAGCTGTCTTGAACACAACAGTGTGGCTCATCATTGAATGTGATCAGCATTTTGTCCTGAAAAGTTAATTAACTTGACAGTCGTATGTACACAGGAGGGCTAGGGCTCCACTTCAGTATTACTTCAATGAAAAATGCTTTTTACCAATCAGAAATACTGAAGCTTTGCAGGGAGGTTTGGCTTAGTGATTAAGCCCCTTCCATAACCAGAAACATTTCTGGATTACTATAGTTGGTTGACAGTATGGTAGAATCCTGAACGAATTAAACAAATGAGTAATATATTTAGGGAAGAGAAGTAAAACATAAATATGCTTCATAATTTCAAAAATTCCATAGTTCATACCAGTTAAATATTTTTTGGTAAAACTAAAAGTAATTCTTAATTTAGAAAGGAAGACAATTGTCATAGTTTAGATCCAAAATTTTACCTGATCTTAAAATACTGCAGTCTGGTGAAAATGCCTCCCTGGTTTTCTAAATTGCATCTCTGATTTGTCTCAAAAGAGCCACCATCCCCTCATTAGTTAAAATTAGGGTATTTTTACACAACTGTGGTTGCAAAAGAAGGCATTCCTTAGGAAAAGAAAATGCATATTGATTCAGAAATGACATTCCAGGGCTGTAAATTCTGCTGATGGCACAGCTGACAGAGAAGGAAAACAAGAAGCGGTCCCGGTGGCTGCCGCGCGCTGGAGCGGCGGGTGTGGTGGCCAGCATCTGCCAAGTGCAAAAGGACACAACTGGCAGAGGAAGGAATGAAACATTCCAGCCTCTGAGAGGGTGCTGGAAACAGCAGACAGTTAGAAAAATAAAAAAGCCAAGAACAAAACTAAACACAGCAAAACACACCCCCTCCCCAGCTAAAATATACTGAAGCAAAATGTTTATTTTTGAAAGGGTTTGACATTGTCGCCTTGGAAGGCATCGGGTTGTTTGTTGCGCTGCAGCACCAGCCAGTGTTTTCAAGCATTTCTTTGGAAGAGAGCTGATCCCTGAGATTAGGCTGTTACAGAGAAGAGTTTTGACAATCTTTAATAGTCTTTTTTCCTTGCAATTGGTGAAGAGTGGTTTTCCATTGGGCCATCAGACTCACGACTGGCACAGTTACATTAAATTTGATATGGCACTCAATGCAAAAACCTACCTACATGAGGTCCATCTCATTTTTACTGTACGTATTTCTGCAGATTTGTGTTCTAAAGTGAGACTTGACATGCTAATATTGCTTGTTTTTTTCTTTGCTTTTTTTGGGCTTTTTAAAATTATAACCCATTCAGGTGATGCTAAATGGTGTTCATTACCCTAGAAGTTAATGAAAAGATGAACAATATTCACATTGAATTGAAAAGAAGTGAGATAAGCCATGGAAATTGCAGTAGGTTACGTGTATTTTAAAAACAAAAAAAGAGGAAGAAATCAGTGTTTTATTGGAGTCTTTATCAGACAATATGAACTGGACTAATTAGTAGACTCTTTGTCCTGTAACACTGTAATCCTACCCCAGCCATAAGCATATTTTAATTCCATTTAGCTGAATTCCTTAATACCGAATATACAGTAATTTTTATCAGATTTATTGTCATGAAAATGTTACCGACTTGTGCACAAAATCTGCTTCATCAGCTACACTAACAGTGATGTTTTGTCACTGTTACTAAAGGTGCTTCATCTTTTAAACAATGGTTGTCCAATTTAGTGTGAGTAGAGTTCTGCAAGCTAGTTTGTATGCAATATTTTGTTGCTTGGAATTACATTAGAATTCCTCAAGAGGAAATAAAAGGTAATTGAACAAGAACTTTAAAAGGATTGTAAGAGATTTGTAGTGTTTTTTCACTGGAATATGGTCTAAAGTATTTGACCTTGTAAAGTCTGAGAAGTTATATATTTCAGGTGGTGTATTAGGACTCACACACTATATTATGAATGCTTTCTAGTTTAACTATATACCATCCTCAAACTTAAAGATATTTTATAGATGAGTTAAGTTTCTCCACTGGAATGACAATTGTGATTGTTTCTCTATTTGAGGGGGTTTTTTGGGAAAAAAAATCCAATAACTACATCTCAGCAGCTAAATAACAGTTTTGTCTATGTTTCTCGCTTCCAAAATTCACAGTTCTTGTTTCAAGTTATTTTCATGTAATATAAAGAGAAATTAAAAATTTTTAAATTATTTTTATTCAAATGGAATATATGTAAGAGAAAAAAAAAAAGTCCTAATGTTCTTCCCAATAATAAACTGTTGCTTTAAAAAGTTACTTTTTTGGCCATGTTGTTAATAAGCTGTCTGGAGTCGTAAATGAAATGAAGTCATAGGATCATGCAGTGGTTTGGGTTGGAAGGGACATTTTAAAGGCCATCTAATTCCAAAGTCCCTGCCATGGGTGGGGGCACCTTCCACTAGTCCAGGTTGCTCAGAGCCCCATCCTGTCCTCGAATGGGGATGGGGCAGCCACCATCTCTCTGGGCAGCCTGTGCCAGTGCCTCGCCACCCTCCTTGTAAAAAGCTTCTTTCTTGTACCTAATCCGAGTGAGCTCTCCTTCAGTTTGCAGCCATTAGCCCTGGAAGTGATTGGTGGTGCTGAAGGAATGCCAGGAATGTGACTGAGCCTTTAAATTTGTTGCAAAATAAAGTCTTATGCAATGTCAGTGAAGAGGTAACACCAGAGCAGTTCAGCTGGCAACTCCAGCTCTGCACTTGGGTGAGTAATGAGGTAATGTGAGTTGATGTTACTGTTTCTTTTCTAAACAGAGCAAACCACATCTCCCTGTGTGCCAGCAGGGAAGAGCCACGCTCCCTTGACTCCATGGTTTTAGAGGTCTTTATCAATCTTTGTGATTCTACATCAGGTTTCTGAGACCTTGCTGTGGTGCAAAAGCACAGGACTAGCTAGGGGGATATAGCAAAATGTAGTTCAGGTCAGCAAAGTCGTTTTGGTGGCTGTAGTTTTGTGCCTAAATATTGGTCTGGAGGTTTCCATTTCCAGACTGGCTTTTCTCTCAACTTGCAGATGGAGTCTGCAAGTCACCTCCCTTGACAAAACCAATACATTTTCTCTTACACCTTTGAGAATGCAACAGAAAAATATGACACTTTACTTGAGCTTCATGGGTTTTCTTATTATTTAATAGCAGATCCTGGATGTTTTACTTATCCTGTAAATACATTAACAGTAAGATTTAAGTCAATAATTTTTCCCCCCATAATAAGCCTAAAATTGCTATTGTGGATATACTGGCAAAATCACCCAGTGCTCTCTCTTGTCATTAGTCACACAGAAATGGGATCACTTGACTCAGGACACAGCACTCACCTTTTGCAGCTGATGAATTCTGTCCTTCCATCTCCATCAAAAAGGACACTTGCTTTACCAACATGCTACTTTGAATGTGGCAAGCAGAAGTGTGAATTGGAGCCCACTTTAATCTCAAGGACTTTTTTTTTTTCCCCTGGCATAGGCCAGAGAGATTTCTACTTCCTAATTAAAATGAAGAACAGTTAACCATTAATGTCAAAATATTACCCAGGGTAGAGAAGTCTGGTTGAAAATCCAGGCAAATGATTAATCTTCTCATGCTGGTAGAATCCAATCGATGTTTTTTTCCCTCAGCTGCCACAACAGAGACATAAAAAATGCTGCTGTGGCTGTTGGAGCAGGAGCTGATGAGACTGTTCCCAGGCCTGCTTGAAGTTTACAGAAGACCTGATTGCACAGGGTCAGGAAGAAAGTCAAGGATTTTTTTCTGTATTTTCCTAGTATTTTAGAATTAAAGCCTGTTTTCCCATTACAGGCAGTAAAAACTTGCAAGAAGGGCCAGATTGGGCTGGAATGATCAGACTTTAAGGTGAGCCCCACCTTAAAGTGCTACTGATTGCACTGCATTGATACAAACATAAAAAACCTAGTTATAAAGAACACAGAAATGTTGGTTTGCTCTTTGTCTACTGGCTGTAAAACAAATGAAAAATAAAAGAAACTTTTCCCCTCACCATGACATGTAACTCAACTGGGAAACTTTTCCTGTGACCATTTACAATGAGTTGAAAAGGTGACCAAAATGTCAGCTCTAATTATACCCAAAGGCTTAAAGAAGACTTTGGCTCATGTGGTGCAGTCCTTAACCTGTTGCCATCACCACCGTGTGGGTTTGAGACAGTTATCTGTGCATTATGTTCACCTAGAGCAGCTGTGGGTAGTGTGCAATAAGGAACAGTCACTTGGCAAAAGTCTGAGGGCACATGGCCCTGATTTCCCAACTCACATACCAGGGGTGATGAAGAAATCTAGTTGTTTCTAAAACAGTACAGCTTGATCCTCTGCAAGGTCACAGGGGCAGCAAGGAGGGGTCCTGGAAATCAACAGGTGTCCTGCTCAGTCAGGTGCTCTGTCCCACACTGTCAGTGAAGCACAAACTGCTGTGGGTCCCAAAAGCAAAGCACTGCTGCTCATGCAGAGGATGTCAGGAAGTGAAAAGGCTGGTGTGTGCCCTGATAGTCGACTTCATGCTTGCAGGCTTACAAGGATCAAAAGACATCACCTGTCATATGGGTTTGTCTGTATGGGACCAGCTTCAGCTGCCCAGGCACAGGCTGCTGGAATCTGGCAGGAAACCAGTGTCCACAAGAACAAACTCAGGATTGTTAAGCCCAAAGCCACTCACCACCACAGGCTTCCTCTGATGCCTTGGAGCCTGTTTCCCAAGTCACTGCTGGAGTCAGCCAGGGACTGGGTGGATTAGAGCAGTCCCGACAAAGGGGACTGAGCCAGACTGGCTGCTGCTGTCAGGGCTGTGCCCAGCAGCTCCCTACCATGTGCAACACACAGAACAAAGCTGCTCTGATGGAAAACTTCCCCTTTGATAGTGCCCTTCACATGCTGGCCTGCCTGGGAACTCAGCTCCGTGCAGTCTCTGATGGTCAGCTGTCTGTGAGCATGACTTCAGGCTTCATGTGTCTCTGGGAAAGAGAGGGAGCCTGGATAGCAGCCTTCACAGTGCTCCTGTGGGAAGCTGAATGCTGAAGTTTGCTCACCTCAGCTGGAGTTTCTGCTCACCTGTCTGTCCCCCTTCAGCCACATGGTCCTCATTCAACCCCACGGTCACCTACAGCAGTTGAAGATTATCTGCATCCCAGCTCCAGGGCATGTAAACTCCAGAGCTGATCCAACAGGGCGAGCTCAGCCTTTTTGCTCAGCTGGGAACAGCAGTAGTGGGGCTGCCCTTCTTAGCTGAGGATGTGTTTGGCTTTAGTGCTGGCTTTGATCTGAACACAGACAAGGATGCTGGGCAGGAATTACTGTTTGCTCCAGCAATCATAATACCACTCAGCATGGGATTAATTTTTGGTTCCATGAGTTAGTTTTACATTATTTTGCTGTAATAAGTTGGAGTGGGAGGAGAATATTCTCACAGAAATAAGAGTGAGTCCAAAAAAAAACAGTGTGTGTAGCAATGCAAAGTGATTTTCCTGGGAACCTGGGGGGCCTGAGGCCATGTTTTCAGACATTAGCTCAGATCCTTGGAACAAATCTTTCTTTGAGCTCTTCATTCTAAAGAGTTTTCTGTTTGATAAGAAGTCGTCTTTTGCTTGCTGTGTTGGGCAATGTTACCTGAGACCTTGACAATAAAAGCACTTTATGCTGTCATGTATAAGCAAGATCTCCCTCCCCTTCTGTACACTCCCTTCTGCAGTAGTTGACTCCTAAGTGACTTAGGAATATCAGTCTCCACTTTTGGAGGTTCAGCCTCAAATCATGGCTCTCAAAATCCACCTGAGGCTGAGTTTAGTTTGACACTACTGTGCTCCTTTCAGATGTGAATACCTCCAAGGACCTTCTGTGCTGCCACTTCTGCATGGATTTTGTGTGATAATGTTGGGAAGCCTTCTGCCTCCCACGTGACAACAGGGGTGTAAGGATCCCTTTGCCAAGGCCAGTGCCCTGGGGCAGCCACTGACCAGAGGGAATGAGGTCTGGCCCATGTAAACTCCTGAACATGTCCCAAGACCTGCTGGCTGTGTATTGGTTGGTCCTGGCCAACAAATGTCAATGAGCTTACAAACAAATTAGCCCTGGGAACTCACTTTTTCTGTCCCAGCAACATCCCCTGGCACCCAGGTTTAGAGGTATGGATGCAGCATTGCATGGCTGGAAAGCTTCCCATTGGAAAAGGCCCTGGAAGTGCTGGTCAGCAGCAGCTGAACATGATCCAGGGTGTGCCCAGGTGTCCAAGAAGGCCAGTGGCACCCTGGCCTGGGTCAGCAGTGTGTGGCAGCAGGAGCAGGGCAGGGATTGTCCCCCTGCCCTGGGCACTGCTGAGGCCACAGCTCCAATGCTGTGCTCAGCTCTGGGCAGAAAGACACTGAGGGGCTGGAGCGTGTCCAGAGAAGGGACACGGAGCTGGGGAAGGGTCTGAGCAAAAAACTGATGGGGAGTGACTGAGGGAGCTGGGGGTGTTTAGTCTGGAGAAAAGGAGGATCAGTGGACCTGTCCACAATTGCCTGAAAGGAGGCAGGTGGGAGTCAGTCTCTTCTCCCGGGTAAAAGGCAATAGAACAAGAAGAAAAGGCCTCAAGCTGTATTAAGGGGAGGTTTAGATTGGATATGAACAAACATTTCTTCACAGAAGGGGTGGTCAAGCATTGGAACAGGCTGGGAAGAAAGTGGTGGGATGAATCACTGCCCTGGAAGTGTTCAGAAAGTGTGTTGGTGCGTTGCTTAGAGACTGTCCCCTGGCAGTGCTGGGACAACTGTGGGACTCAAGGATCCTGGTGGTCTTTTCCAGCCGTGATGATGCCATGATTCTGTGGGAAGGGACAGGGCTTCCCACACCTCCAGCACTGCTGCTGCTGCTGCACGGAGCAGTGGGAGCAGAGGCAACCTTAGCTGGAGGGCTGGCAAAGATCTCGCTGTGATTTAGACTTGTCAAGGCAAGGCTTTGTGCCTTTGTTTTCACAGGAAGTTTCTGATTCCCAGTTGTCGATTACTGCTGTTAAAAGGGAGGAAAGTGACTCATGGAGTTTCCTATTGGCCTGAGGAGATATGCAGGGAAATTACTTACTAGGGACTCTGCCCAGACAGCCTGGCAGCGAGGGAGAAATCGGGAAAAGAGGTCTCAGATTCATTATCGTGGCTGCAAATTAATTGCCTGAACTAGTAATGCACATCAACACATTTCTCCTGTGGGCAATCATGGTGGGAGGGAGCGGTGCTGCTTTGCCAAGGGCCAGGGTCAGACAGGGTGATGTGCATTTTGTAGCTTTAACCTCCAAAATTTACTGCAGGAAAGGAAACCAGAGAGGGATGTGCCTGTTTCCTCTTGCTCCCCCCTTTGTCCATTCCCTGGAAATCCCTGTGAATTCACTAGGAAGTGCACAGACTTACAGCCATGCTGTCTGTGGTCCCTGCTGCACCCAGGCTTCAGGGTGGAGCAGCCAGCGTGTCCCAGGCAGGTCCATCCCCAGGGACTGCTGTGCTGGGTGCCTGGGAGCAGGAGGAACACCTCTGTCCTCACTCCTGGGCCAGAGAAGACTCCTAGGAGTGGTACTGAGGGTACAGGTGCATCCTAGAGCATTTCCATGTTCCAGGGGGAAAGCCTTGCTGAGAGGATGCACTGTGCTATCATCAACATCCTTTACTGCTTCTTGAAACAAATCACCTTCTTTTACCTTTGAAGTCAAGAAATGAAGGAGGCAAACAAGTAACTACCATGTGAGGAAAAGCAGCCCCTCATGAAACATATGAAATTTCTGAAAAGCTATGTGTATCTGTGCCAAACTCCACAGGGAAGACAGTACATTCTGTGCCAAAAAAAACCCATGAGGCCATAAGAGGAGGGGAGGGGAGGGGAGGGGATGGGAGGGGAGGGGAGGGGAGGGGAGGGGAGGGGAGGGGAGGGGAGGGGAGGGGAGGGGAGGGGAGGGGAGGGGAGGGGAGGGGAGGGAGGGAGGAGAGGAGAGGAGAGGAGAGGAGAGGAGAGGAGAGGAGAGGAGAGGAGAGGAGAGGAGAGGAGGAGGAGAGGAGAGGAGAGGAGAGGACGAGAGGAGAGGAGAGGAGAGGAGAGGAGAGGAGAGGAGGGAGAGGAGAGGAGAGGAGAGGAGAGGAGAGGAGAGGAGAGGAGAGGAGGAGGAGAGGAGAGGAGAGGAGAGGAGAGGGGAGAGGAAGAGGAGCGGAGAGGGAGGAGGAGAGGAGAGGAGAGTGAGAGGAGAGGAGAGTGAGAGGAGAGGAGAGGAGAGGAGAGGAGAGGAGAGGAGAGGAGGAGGAGCGGAGATGGAGAGGAGCGGAGAGGAGAGGAGAGGGAGAGGAGAGGAGAGGAGAGGAGAGGAGAGGACGAGGAGGGAGAGGAGGAGAGAGAGGAGAGGAGAGGAGAGGAGAGGAGAGGAGAGGAGAGGAGAGGAGAGAGAGGAGAGGAGAGGAGAGGAGAGGAGAGGAGAGGAGAGGAGAGGAGAGGAGAGGAGAGGAGAGGAGAGGAGCGGAGAGGAGAGGAGAGGAGAGGAGAGGAGAGGAGAGGAGAGGAGAGGAGAGGAGAGGAGAGGAGAGGAGAGGAGAGGAGAGGAGAGACCATGGGGTTTGTCCTCTGCTCTCATCTCCTTTTAGAGGCTTTAAAGAACTGAAGGAAATACCGTTTCTTCTTACACAGTTGCTTGTACTCTCCAGCCACACAGCCCTTTCCTACGTGACTGTCACGAACACTCAGATCCAGCCCTGGCTCCTGCTTGGGCTTCCCCCACGGAAGATGAGGAGTCCTCACTGTGCTCAGATGCCAAGGCGAGAAATACCTCCCTATCAATAAACATGTTTCCAAAACTCGCCTCCCAGGAATCCCTCACATCCCTAATTGCCCTGATGCCATGAGATGACTTGGGCAGATATAAAAATACACCCACAGGAACTCACATATGTGCAGATGAACACAGCACAGGGTACAAAGGTTTGGGACTTTGCTTAGTTTTGCTTAATGTGGTTTAATAAGATGCTACAGCGAGAATAGACATTTTATTTTCTTTTTAAATCAAAGGAGAATACAAAGGAACCATTTTAATAGAGATGAAGTGTGTAGGTACTTTATAAAATCTCTGTTGCTGAGGGTTGATGTCAATCTTTTTCTGGTAATGATATTTTTATTACAAATGCATCATAAAAAATAAAACTATTGAGATAAAATATACCTAACTAATACATGGTGGTCAAACTAATTTCTTCCATCAATACATGGTTTCTTGTCCCTCCTCTGCGAACAGATTTTTTGCATGAAGTCCTGTCCTACTGAAGTATTTGAATTCCCTGGGGTCTAAATTTTACCTTCTGATTTTTGGGTTGTCTAGATGAACAAAGAAATCTAAAATAGGGTTTGCTCTAAAATAGGGATGCAGCTTAGTCTGATGCAACTGCAAAGACTTCACTCCAGCAGGAGCTGGATTCCATCAAGTGCATGAGCTTCACCTGGAGCCCACAAGCCACTTCAGAAATCTTCACTCCCACTCTGTGATGACCAGAAAAATCTTATGATTTTCAGCTGTTGATAACACACCAGAAAACAGATCTCATTAATGGTTGTTCTCATTTTCAGGTGACTTGCCTGGATGTGGTTTGTCAGTGAGTGCCATCAGGGGCAGGACAGAGGCTGTCACCAGGTAGTTTCCCACCTGGTGGGCTCCAGGTGGATTTGATCTTGGGGAATTTTTCAGTGCAGTGAGTGTCACATCTTTTGCAAACTTTTCCAGGAGCATCAATTGTTACACCCATCCTGAAGAACTGTCTGCATCCTCCAAGAACATACTTGGGGCTGAGGTGGGAGAAGTCAATGAAAAGAGTCTTTTGCTGCCTACAGCTCCTTCAAAATTAGGCAGCTGATGAGCAAAAGATATTAATAGAACTGAACTTACAGTAAAGAAAAAACAAACAAGATACAATACCTCCTACCCCAAACCTCTGGAAGGTTTCCTTAATGGGTTCCTAAAAATCCAAGGGTCACCTTTTATCACACTGATGGAGCAACTTCTGCTTTTTCTTCCCAGCATAAAGATCAGACTCCCCAAGAAGATGTCAAGTCAAGAACCAGTCAATGAAATACCATGAACCATTATGCACAGTTGGAAATGCTCATAAGATTTTTTATGATATCATTGAATTGATTAGGTTTGAAAAGACTTCTAAGATCATCAAATCCAACCATCAATCCAGGACCACCAAGTTCATCACTAAACCATATTCACAAGTGCCATATCCTCATGATACTGAACATTTCAAGGGATGGGAACTCCAGAACTTTTCTGGTCAGCCTGTTACAATGTATGACCGCACTTTCAGGTGACTTTTTTTTAGTGATATCCTATCTAAACCTCCCCTTATACAGCTTGAGGCTTTTTCTTCTTGTCCTGTCATTTGGGAGAACAAACCAACCCCACCTGGCTACATTCTCCTTCCAGGTGATTGAAGAAAGTAAGAAGGTCCCCCTGAGCCTCCTTTTCTCCAGGATTAACATCTCAGTTTCCTCAGCTGTTCCTCCTAAGATTTGTGCTCAGACCCTTCCCCAGCTCCGTGTCCCTTCTCTGGACACGCTCCAGCCCCTCAGTGTCTTTCTGGCAGTGAGGGGCCAGAGCTGAGCACAGCATTGGAGCTGTGGCCTCAGCAGTGCCCAGGGCAGGGGGACAATCCCTGCCCTGCTCCTGCTGACACACACTGCTGACACAGGCCAGGGTGCCACTGGCCTTCTTGGACACCTGGGCACACTGGATCATTTTCAGCTAACTGTAGTAAAGGAGGAAGGAAAAGATGCAAGAAATAAGTGGCAGAAATGAAATAGAAATACAGCATGTCTTTTCTTTCTGTGTTTGAAGAGCAAGACCAGACAGTTCAGGCATGAACAAGCCTGCTGCTGACAGAGAGGGGAGAAACAGAAGTAAATTTTATTTATTTACGTGCCAATCAATGTGGACAAATGTTCAGCAGTTCTAGCACTTTAACAAACCAAAGTCTGCGGAGCAATTTATTAAAAAATCTCTGAATAGAAATCAATATGGCCTGGAAAGAATTGGAAAGATATTATTTCCTGGTTCCCATGGGAATGTGAGCTGGGATACTTTGTGCCAGTTGCTGTCAGTAGCATCTATTCTGAGAAGACCCTGAGTGCCAGGTTACAGCAGCTCAGGCAGGGAGCATGTGGGCTGGGAGAGCAGCTGAGCTGACTTGTCTATTTGAGCCTGTTCCAGGCATCCTTGCTCTGCTCCTTGGGATGTGGGTGATCCAGGAGAAACCCAAGTTACACCCTGCAGCATCTGAGAAATGCAATGCTCTGTCAGAAAGCAGAACACCTTCCACCTGCAGAACTGATGTAGCCACGTTTTCCTGCGTGGGCATTGCTGCTTGAGGCATTGGTGTTGTTTTGATGTGTTTGACACATTTCTCTCTGTAAAGGTTTATGGAATAGATGTTCTTGCACTGTGGCAGGTGAGAGGGTCATGGATGACAGTTGAGGAGGACACCCTCTCAGATCATGGGGATCTGAGCAGTCCTCTGAGTCACAGGACCATGGGAAGCTGCACGAGCCTTCCTGACAGCTCCTCTCTCCTCTTCTTTGGAAGGACTCCAGCTCCCTTTTCATTATTTTTGCTGGAAACAAGTTTTTAAAAATACGTTATTTCACACCTCTTTTCTTTTTTGTCACAGAAGTGGTAAAGTTTGGAAATGGAAATTTCTTTCTTTTAAAAAAACCAAACAACCAGGTTAAATGAGATATTTATTACAGGTACCTGGGCAAGCAGCAACACCAAACATCTTCACACAGGAGCATCTTCACATCTGACCATGGAGAAGTGGGAAGCCAATGATGCTGGCTTGCACAGTAGATTTGAAGCATAAATGGTGCATGTTGTCTTAGAGCCCAGCCTGCCTGTGCTGCTGTTTGCTGCTGGGAGACACTGGGCTCCCCCAGGGCTGGGGTGGGCATGATTATCTTTGAGCAGGCTGCTGGGGATCTTGGATGTTATGGAATTGCAGCTGTTGGAAGAGGAGCCACAGGGAGCAGGCAAAGCTCCTGCTCTGGTTACTGAGGTGAACATGGTCACCAGATCAACTCTGGAGTATCCTGGCTTGAGCAGCCAGCAGCCAAATTAATTCAGATTGGCAACATGTGGGCCCCTCTCCCCCCTTTTGGCTTGGTGAGCAGTCAGGTGGTTTTCCCCTTAGCCAGGGCTGTCTGGGAGTTCTGCAACATGTATTGAGGTCTTAAAGCCACCATGAATCATGAGGGCACAGTCCTTGTCTCAGGGGACATGGGGATTTTGAGGGGATTTTGAACACGTGCCTGGAAGGCTGCATTAGGGAATAATTGTTGCATGCAGCATGCTATTTCTGGAAACCTTCCCTCCTCAGCAGTCATGTTCCTTGATCTTCCTTGATTTAGTGATTCAAAACTCCCATTTCCTTCTTTATTCAGACTTCCACACAGTGTTTTCTTTCCATTTCTGCTTTCAGTTTATTCTATGACATTGGGCAGAGCTGTTCAATGTCTTTCTGTTGTTCCCTCTTTCACCCAGCGTCCATCACGTCCTGTCTGGGACTGTTTTGAATGGGAAAAAAGAACGCTTCATTTTGACTGTAACCATGTGGGTTTTGGATCAAGATGACCCTTCAATTTGCAGTTGTACAAGAGAAGAAGGCTCTGCTGTCAGGGCATCACAGGGGGCTGTACTTCTGCAGGGACTGTGGGAGCTCGTCTGGCCCCGCTCCCCGCCCAGATCTGGTCACTGGGTGACCACGAGGTTTTGCCTGTGGCAACAAATGTTCTGCTCTGTTTCTGGTTAGACTTTTCCATGTTTTACTCTACTTTATGCAGGTTGAAATAGATACTTTTTAAGATTGGGAGAAAACACGGGAGTGCCAGTAATAGTGGGGTCAAAGCCAAACGCAGTTAATGAGGGTTGACCTGTTTTTAATATGCCCTAGACAGAATTAATCTACTCATCTCTGCTTGGTTGGCTATACAGAGTTCATTCTTGGCCTGTAAGAGATGAATTCTCCAGTTTTCTGATCACTGCCAGTTGATTGGTGCACTGAAATTACATAATCCAGAATGGCAGAAGAGCAAAATGTCTTCTCCTATTGAGGAGAAGAGGATTATTAGGAAGAGCTCAAAGGTAAATATTGCATAATTAACACCCACTAGGGAAAAAGCCCCACAGGCTGTCATACTGCCCAATTCCCTCCCCAACCCACCACCATTCCAATCCTATAAGAGCTGAATTTTTGAACTTTCAGTACTTGAAGGAAACCCTACAAGAAAGATGGGGAGTAACTTTTTAGCAGGCACTGTTGTGGTAGGAGAAAAGCTAATGGCTTTAAACTGAAGGAGATTATTTAGAATACTTGTAAGAACTAATTTTTTTTTTACAATGAGGGTGATGAAACACTGAAACATGTTGACCAGAGAAGTTGTGGACACCCTGTCCCTACAAGTGTTCAATGTCAGGTTGGATAGAATTTTGAGCAACCTGGTCTTTTTGAAGATGTGCCTGCTCCCAGCAGAGAGAACTGGACTGGATGACCTTTAAAAGGCCCTTTCTCATCCAAACTTTTGTATGATTCTGTGAATTTACAGCTAAGACAACCAACAGTGAATCAGTCTAATGCATCTGTGGTCTCTTTTGCCATCACAGGATATTAGTGCTTCTGGACCCAACTCTCAGCAGGTAAAAATGGGGAATTTTTGAGTTGAATACTCTCTGTCTGAGTACAGGAGACAACTTGATGCAGGCTATCTTGACACAAAGCTGCAGCCCTGGATTTCCCTCCAGTTTTCAGTAGATCAGAACTACTGAGAATCAGTCAGGTTCTCACCTCATTTATTTGCAATTCACACCCATAAATAGTGACTTTAGCAGCATTTCAGTGGGGCAGTGCCTGGTGCAAGAGCATGATTCAGATTAGTGAAGTTACACAGCTGTACTGATAAGGGTGGGGGAGAGAACAGCCCATGTTCCAAAGAAGAAAGCCCCAAACTATACAAAACAATAAATCCTCAGGAAAAAAACCAAACCAAAACAAAAAACAAATCAAACAAAAAAACTCCCAAACAAACAAACAATAGCTGGTTTGAGACCAAGTTTCTCTAAGATACTAGCTTGCACTTGTTTTAAGCATGTGATTTTAAAATCATAAACATTTAAACTAACATTTAAATTAAGACCATAACATTTTGAGTAGGTATATAGCAAACAGTGGAGAAGACAATTTATAAGTTTGTGCTCACAAATATACATACATTTTGAGAATGTAATTCTTCTTGTATTTGTAATATTACCTCATCATGAGGAAACTGGAAAACTTTGCTCAACTTCCCAGAGCTGTAATACTTTTGTATAAACAACCCATTCAGTCCAGACAGCTACTTTAACTTCAGCCTAAGTCCTGTTTGCTTCAAGCTTTGAGTTCCATTAGTGCTCTTTCAAGTTAAACACAGGCTTAACAGCTTTGCTGGATCAATATCCAGGATGGGTGGTGAGAATTCCAGCTATTAGTGAGACTCCAGCTCAAAGACAATTCTTAGGTTTTGTTGCTGCCCCCAGAGCTGTTTTGCTCAGCTACAGGTGTGCAGGTCTTTAAGTGCCCATTTGGGTTGTTCATAGCCTTGGGGCAGTCTCCAGTGCTAATGAATGTCTCCATCACCCCCTGCCTGCTCACCCTTAATATGTATTAATATGTCCCCCTGTCCCCATTCTCAAGGCCTCTGCTATCATATCAGCCTGACTTTTCCCATACAACGTATCATTATCCCATGGTCATAAATGTTTCATTTAGTGCAGAATAAGTGTTGTCTATATAAAAAAATATGGTTTTACCACACTATTATAACAAAGAAAACAAATGGGGCAATAATGGCCACTGTCTCTAGAAAAACTGCTGTTAAAGCTGAGCAAGCTAAAGCAAAACTTTAGGCAAGCCAAGACATGTTTGAACAAAGCCTGGCAAGTCCTGAGGCCTTGCAGAGAAAGAATGAAGCCTGTGGTCTTTTATAGTAATGGCAATCCTGAATTTAATGGGATACAGGGCAACAGTGAAATAAAAGCATTAAACTGGCTTGGTGCCCCAATGGAATATTGAGAAACAACATTAACAACCTTTTGTTAGCCTGGTGATTCCTCTTTCAGGAGACCCTATTTTAGGACATTAAGTAGTATATCCAATATTTGTTTTAAAAGAGACATAGTAGTTGCTCTGCATTACACTTATGTAAGAAGTCCATTATCTCCTGAGAGAAGTCCAACTTTTAGCTCTTGACTTTAATTATCCTTGCCTTCCAAGTCTTTTCCAAAATATTAAGTGCATAGGCCTAAACAGTGAGCTGGTTGGCAGCAAAATCTTTCATCCACTCTTTCAAAATATGTGGTTTTGGGGTCAATATTTTTCTTGCCTATACAGAATCTTGGAATTGTGCAGTGTGGAAGTCTGATCGAGGGATTCTGGCTCTCTTTTGAGAATCACAGAATGGTTAGGGCTGGAAGGGACCTCTGAAGGTTCTCTCATCCAGCCCCCCTGCTCACACAGGGCTACTTTGAGCCAGTTGTCCAGGACCATGTCTAGCTGGCTTTGGAACACCTCAGAGGATCGAGACCAGAGGCGCTCCCCCACATGAACAAAGTGTCTCCTGATGCTCAGGCACTACTTTTGTGTTTCTGTGTGTCCCACCCTACAGCACGGCTGTGCAGACACTTCAGAGAGGTTCCCCAGAGCCCTGAGTTTCTGGAGGGGGTTTGGAAGATTTCTCCATAATGGTTCCTTGCTCCCATGCTGGAGATCCTGCTCAAGCCTCATTTGCTGACTCTGTGGTCCCTTCCATGACATCACTCCTCATGCCCTTTGCTCAGTGATTCTGTCCATCTCTCTCTCCTTCACAAGACTGCTGGTTACTCTTCTCTTCCTTTTCCTGGATGTAAAGTCCTCCTTATGAGGCAAATTGCCGTGATGAAAATGACTTCTGTGTGCTTAGCAAGCACGTTCCAAGCAGGTGCTACTCTGCAGACAGTGCCCCATGGTCATAGAACCCAAACCCCTGTCACACACACCAGCACACAGGGAAAGGGCCAGATTCTACACTTGGGATGGGGCAACCCTCAGTCTGTGTACATGGGAGATAATAATGCAATGTAATGTAATAATGGGAGATTGGGAAGCAGCCAAAAAAGGTACCATAGGGGTCCTGGTTGATGGCAAGTTTAACACGAGCCAGCAGTGCCCTGGCAGCCAGGAGAACCAACCCTGTCCTGGGAGCATCAGGCACAGCATCACCAGCCAGGTGAGGGAGGGGATAATCTCACCTGGAATACTGTGTGCAGGACCAGCCCTTGTGCTTGTAGTCACATCTGTTTCCCTTTCATCTTTGATAGTGGTGAATCCATTGTTCAATTCTCAGCCCTTAGGTGAGGCAGAAGCCTTCACCTTGATGCCAGAATTCACTGGCTTCCACTTTTCCCCTTCTCCAGAAATTTTGCTTACTTTACTAGTGGGAGGTAGACACTGCCTGCTTCTCTACTGCAGAATAGTGGAGATAATCATTAGACAGAAAGATAATTCACTTGTAATTCACCTGCCCCATCTTATAAATTGATTTTAGGGTGAAATTACATAGTCCCTCAAAGTGCCTGATTTTCTCCAGTGGTGCAAAGTTGGCCTAGATATGAGAGAGTTAGAATTTTTTTTTTAAAATTTTTTTTTTTTTTTTCTTGGTGATGTGTGACATGCACTGTAAAGAACAGCACAGGAAAAACTTGAGATAAAGAATGAACTCTGGCCATGTAATCTGACTGCTGGTTTTCAGTATTTGAGAAGCATTTTGGTGACAATGTGTCAGTAAACACTGATTTTTAAAAAATACTGAGTGATCTCTGGATTAAAAACTGTTGATGAATACGACACTAGGTGGCATTGTATAAATACATATAAACTCTTGCACTTTTTCAAAGGACCTAAAAGGTATGAAAATCTCATTGAAATGTGTGGGATTTGTTCACTAATTTTTGTTGTCTGGTCATTGTAGTCTGATATTTAGCATTGCTGTAATGTATGGAACTTAGTGATAAACTAAGTTTTATGGTTTTATCTGCTACTGAAAATTTACAGTTCACAATCTCTATTTACATATGATATTTATTCCTGAACAACAGTGTCTTCTAGAGAATAGATTCAAGCCCCATGACTTCTTTTTTTGAGCAGATTAGAGTTTAACTGGTTTAGTCCCAAGGTGGCCAATGAGTGTCTGTGGCTCTCCACTCAGCTTTCCTCTTCTGGAATAAATTTTGCCTCCTTGTTTTTATGAGGTAGGTTGTCCCTCTGAAGGATCACATCAGGACTGTGTGAACACCCCCCTCTCTGTGTAAACAGGATATACTGAAATGCTGATAATACCAAACAAGGGGATGTTGATAGGTCATACAAGTAATGGGGGAAATGAACCTGCCTTATAAATGGTGGGAGATTTTAGGGTATATGAAGTGTGATGTTACTCAGTAGGATCATGTCCACCTTGGTAAAACTGGAGTGTGCAGAAAGATGCAATTCTTTAAAGGCATCAGGTGAAACTTTTTCTTGGAAGTGGCAAAATTTCACGTCTGTTCTGAACTTGGACTAGTGCTTAGGAAAGGGTACAGGGCAGGAAAACAATCCATTTCTCAGCCCTTCTGGGCAGATTCAGGACTTGGGGAACTTCATCAGCTTGATTGCTACAGAGGAAATGGGTTCTGATGAACCCATGCAGATCTGACTGGAGTCAACACACTGGAGTCTTCAACAACATGGACAAAAACTGGGAGAGTTCTCATGCCTTTTCTGGAAAATCATTATGACTGGGCACCTCTCTGAAATGCTGGCACTCCAACAATGCAGCACAGCAAACAGAAGGAATTAGAGATCTCTGTGCAATAGCAGGACTACAACCTCTGTAGGGTCATGGTGAGATATTTCTCACAACTAGGGTGCTCTAAAGGTTGGCAACAGGCTCCATAGGAAGGAGCTAAGGAGAAGGAACTGCCCTGTGTGAGAGAGAGCATTGGGAACACATCCACATTGGAGCTCTGCCTTGGTGTGAGTGATAAGCCATAAACTGAGACCTTGTGGGTCAGGATTAGAAGGCATTGTTATTATTGTTGCAGATTTCAGTTTTACCTGATGAGGTAAAACAAGCTGAGATCTTCCTCAGACAACTGGAAGGAGTCTCACATTCACAGGTCCTGATCTTTATCAGGAACTTTAAGTACCTTGATGTTTCTGGAGGGATAATTAGCAGACAAACGAGTTGTAGATGTCCTAAGCAGACATCAGTATGTTCAGGGCAGGGGGAAAAACAAAAAGGTAAAAGCAGGAATATACTATATCTTGCTTATCTGGGACAGCTGTTATTTTTACAGCAATGAGAAAGGTCAGCAGCAAACCTTGGTGATGAGCAAAACTGGAGGGCTGCCTTGGGTGGTCATGCTCTCTCAATTAAGTTTTTGTATTTCTTTCACCCAGTGTCACTCCTGTCACCCAGTGTCACTTCAGATGAGCAAGAAGTCAGATTTGAGAACTGCAGGCTGCTCAACCTTACCTTAAGAAGACAATGCTCCTGAAAACCATTTCCAAACACATTAAGTTCAAGAAGGTGATTGGGAGCAGTCAGCACAGGTTAAAGAAAGGGGATCTTGCCAGACCTAACCAAGAGCATTCTAGAAAGAAATTATGAGTTCAGTGGATGAGGAGAGACCATGTGGCTTTTGACACTCTGTTCTGTAGCATCCTCATAGGGCAGACTGATGAAATATAGGGCAGATAAATAGACAGGGAGGTGGACTGAAAACTGACTGAACTGCAGGGGTAAAAGCATTATGAGCACCAGCATGATCTCCACGGAGATATTAAAAATCCAGCTGTACTTGGCCCCTCCATCCTACTCCTCATGACCCTTGCCTTGTGCAGCAGCTTGGACTGAACAATCTCCAAGCCATCCCTTCCTATCTCAAATATTCTGTGATTTTGTGAGCAGCACCTTCTCTGCTGGCCTCACTCTGATTTCAAAAGCATCTGTAAAGATTTTGGACAGGACAGAGTGATTTGGGCCCTGCAGTTCTGCCTCCAAACTGTTGTTCTGTTACTCATGAGACAAGTGGCAGATGTGTGCAGTCTCATTCTGGGGAAAAGGAGAATTTTGGTTAAGGTCAGAGCTGTGTTTATAGCTGTAGGCTGGCATATAAAAACTTGGTAATGCTGGAGTGTGTAAGAGTAAAAAAAATGGCTTTAGGCATTTAATACACTTCTGATACTTAGGCTGTAATTTCCTTCACTGGGTTGCTTTCACACAAGACTTATTTTAAGGTTTTGTGGCTGACACAATGGTATGACTGATAACTGAACTGCCCTGCCATGTTAGTAGTACATAGGAAATTTGTCTTTACCCACTTAGAGCAGCAGGCACCCCACCACACATCCATACAACCCAAACAAGCAGGGAGATTGTGCCTAGAAATTTGCAATGTGTTAGGAGAAAACCACCCTTGCTTTCTCTGAGGGACCCACAGAACCAGACCAAACTTTCTTGATGGTCCTGCTCATATGGAAGGATGTTTACATGGGTAATGCAAAACCAAAATTGATATTCTAGAAATTTTTAGGTAATAGAGCTGGTTGAAGTAATTTCTTTTAAAATAAGGGTTATTTTTCTCATGGTCAATTTGTTATCTTTCAAAGGCATGTTCCAAATTGATAAAAAATATAATGATGATCTGTATCAGTCTTGTAACTCACAGTTGTGTGAGATTATTTATTTTAGTTAAGTTTTAAACAAAGAAAACTCTTGAAAGCAATTCAATGGTTTTAGAAAAGTGGCTCTGATAGGTGGTGATTTACAGTATGTTTTTCACAAGATGAAAATAAATAAACCAAAATATTAAAAAAAAATCTAGTTAAGCTGAGCCCTGTAGAACAGTCTAATTACTTTTTATTGTTTTACTTTAAAAGCCTAATTTAGTCATGCTCTTTGGAGGAAACTAATGCTGCAAGGACTAATAGACATTAGCAATTGAACTGGCCAAGGAAAAGTTTCCTGTGTTTGCCTGCCCTCTTCTAATGCATTTTTGGCTAATACATCCTGTTTTGCTGTGTTAATGGGTTATTGTTCCTATTTCATAGGGGACAGTAGGGATATGAGAGAGTGTTGAGACCATGGGGCAATAGAATCATAGAAGTGTATTAACATAAAGACCAATTATTTCTATCTTTCATAGCCAGAGTGAATGGTGCAACATCTGTTCTTTGCAACTGTGGAAAGTATTTGGTCAACCTACAAGTCAGTGGTTATTGGACTGTACTGACAAGGACCAATTTCACACATATGGAAGGTGACTGCTCAGCTGAATGCTAATCTGTGTTACAGAGCTGAGCCAAAACTTCACAGTAAATCATTTCTATGGCAAATTTGGATTCCTTTCTGCCTATGGGATAACTTTCTGTCTTTTTTGAGGGTCTTAAGCTGTTGTCTTTAACTGCAATGACTGATTCCTTTCTTAGGAAAGGATACAGAACCTCCTGTGGCTGTTTTGAGCAAACATCTACATATTGCCTGCTTGTCAAGCAAAATAATGGTTCATGGATGTGCATGGATGTATTTTCCTTTTCCTTGGTTTGCTTTGAAATTGGGATGTTATGTAGTAACCAGTTTAGAACCTTTTTTTAAAAAAAACATTCACAGTTAATAGCTGAAATGGCTTGTCAGTAATGCTTTAAGAGATTGCTTTTTCCCTTGCAATTGTCACATTGCTGCAAGGGCACAGAAGCAGCTTTTCTGGCCTTTGGTATGACTGAAGAGCAGAGAAGGAAAGGTGCAGGGCAAAAACCTCCCAAATCACAGCTGCTACTTGAGGAACAGAGCTCTTGCATGAATCTACAGACCTATCAACCTTTTCCCCCCTTCTTCCTGCCATTAGTCATTTATTCTATCTCTGCTCCCCAGGAAATACTTTACCTCCTGAGCTGAGTCAAATACTGAAGCTGTAACTGCTGCAAGGGGTAGAAACTCTGGCAAGGAAAGGGAGAGCGCTCAACCACATTTTTAAGCTGTTCATTTCAAATTAATTTCCTTTGGCACAGAGAAGACAAATTTACCAGCCTTGTTTTCAGGATTGATGATGGAATTTTTCTTGCATTTCTCGAGAGGGGATCTGGGCCTTTTAGCCCTCACACTCCCAGATTTCCCAGTGTCATGTTTCCTCTGAGATTTAACATGTGAGAAAAGACACTTTTCATGAAGTTCATCAGATAAAACCAAAGTTGCTGATGATATGAGGGATATTTTCATTTTTACATTTTGAGTTTTGAATCAAATCACCATCAGTAGAGCCAGCATTTGGGGGGTGTGTGTGATTGGATAAAGAGTAATAACATTTTAGTCACTGAAGGTACCACTCTTCAAATTAAACATCAAGCCCTCTTTAATATACAGTGGAAACATGTTTGATGCTTTTACCATGGAAATAGAGCTTCTCAGGACCCTCTGTGGGCTGTATGATGTGCAAATGTTCACAGAAATCTGTGTACAGTGCTGAGCTCCCTGCAGCAGCCCTGCCCATGTGGTGCATTGCAGCAGGGTCATGTTCTGCTTGGGCTCTTCCCATTTTGTCCTGATGTCTGGGTGATATTAGTCCTCCCAGCAGGCTGGCACAGACAGTTTCCTCTCCCCCAGGATCTGCATGGTAGATCCCAAAATACAATTTCTGATGTTGTATGCCCTCTGCTCATAGCTAGTTCTGCTTCTGGATTTATTTTTAAGTGCTGGAGTAGAGTGGAGTACAAGAGAGTGTCTCACAGCACTCAGCTGAGCTCAAGGGCTACCAAGCCTTGTGTAGCAGCAGCTCTGACAGCACTGTCACACTGTCTGACTTTGACATGTGCTTCCTACGTGGGATCTCAGTGGGTGATTTGATCAGTGAAGGATGTTTGTGGCTACAGAGGAGATTTTCTTCTGTCCTGCACAGATTCCATGTCACAAGTATCACCTGTGTATACCACACCTTAAAACTGCCTCCACACCTGGATTTCTGTGCAAGATATCTCACTGCTTGTAGGTCAAAACCCCCCCCAAATCCCATGCCTTCCTTTTGTTGGGAGGAATGGAAGAAGAAAAATGTTGACATTCTGGACTGTCCCATACAGTAATGGAGAAATGATCTGTGTCCCTGGCTGGGCAGAATTTGGTTTAAATCTTGAAAAAAGTGCAATGTCACCTCCCTTGCTGTATTCAGATGTTGTAAGTAGAGTTTCCCTGTTTTCATGTGCAGTGCATCAGGCTGACCTAGAAGTGCTTAGCCCACCAACCTGATGACCAGTCCTCCTCACCTCCTCCTAAATTCTGCTGATGGAGTTTTTCCAAGATTAAGACTGCCAAAATGTCCTCCTGAAAGATCTCAACAAGCAAAATGGACTAAAAACTCCTAGATACAAACCTGGATACAAGCACAGTTTTTGCTAGGGGTTATAGAAGAATATTAACTGGCATCAATTGCAGTGGGAGGGGAAGGTGGGGGCAAGAGGCCAGGGCCAAGCTGGGACTGTAATCCCTTAAGCCATGGCAGCACAGCATGTCTGGCCATGCCTTTCCATAGTGTGAGTGGGAGCACTCAGACAGACAGGACCCCAGGGAGCAGGAGTTTAATTCTGATCCCTAGATCCAGACAATGTTTGAGGGATGGATGCTGCTGCACCTGACCTGCCTATCTTGTCTCTGTTAGTGTGCTGGGGTTTGATTGATTCATCACTGTTTTGTGCTTTTATATAATTAATTTTTCTTGGCATTTGAATGCCCTTTTACTCCAGCCCCTCAGCTAATATTCAGCTTCCCACAGACACACTAGCAGCGTGCTCTAATAACAGATAAGTGCTGTGGTAAATACCCTGGGGCCTCGTTACCATTCATGAAGTTATGGTTTGAAAAATATGGTTCCAAACGTGCTGGTGAATGAAAATACTTAGTCATAGCCCATTATGAACAACTGCTCTGCTGTGCCCTCTGTGTGCACTCCACAGCACGTGTGGGTGTCCTTTTGCACCCACCTCTGGCTTGAGCTGGTGCTCTGTCTCCAAGCCCTTTTCTCTGACGTGGCTCTTGTCTCATTTATGGCCATTGCTGCTCTGCTGGCTTGGGGATCCTCCATCTCACCATGGGGCATTCACAAGGCTTTACTGATGGGAGCTGTTCCTGCCAGGAGCCACTTTTCCTTGGTGTTCTTGAGCACTGATCTCTCTGGTGGAGTTTTTCTCTTGTAGCAGACTCCAGAGACAACACTATGGATAGAATATGACCCAGAGAGAAGTTCCCCTCTCTGTTTATTTCACAGACCTGCTGTGCTGACCTTTGAGGTTATTAAACTCTTGTGTGTGAGCTTAGACCTTGGTGAATCTTTTTTTTGGGGGGGAGGAAAGGTACATATGGGAATGTTTTAACTTTCCCATCAAATTGTTTTGTGGGGAGCATGTTACATAAAAGTCATTTCCACAGCTGTTGCTGCCCTGGAAGATTATGGCAGTTCTCTCAGTCATAATTAATTTCTTGAGCACTTAATCAACCCTGTGCATAGAGGTCTATGAACACTCCACTCCTCTGCAACTGTTGAATTTGCAGAGTGACAACCTGGGCTGTAAAATAGCTGTGGCTATAATGCAAGCAAATCAAATAATGGCTCAGCAAGCATTGCCATTACAGAAATGACCTATTAAAGGACCTCTTTCTTCTGCCTATTTTTTTTTAAGGTTTACTCCCTTCCATCCCTGCCTGGTCTCATTGCTTGTGAGTGAGAAAGGCATTTTGGGACACTTGGATTGTCCTTCCTCTGTTGTTTGGACAACTCCTTTGACCTTTGCACCTGGACCTCAGCTCTGTGTAGCAGGTGGTTACATTATTCCACTTGACTACAATGCAGCTTCTTGATTTTTAGGTCAGTGTGCTGAATCTCTTACTATTCCCTTATTCCTGCTATTTTTGGGTAAAAAGCTCTCTCCCCCTGTTCCCTCATTTTCTCTATTTACAGTTACAGCTTGAAGGAATATAATAAAAACTTTAAAAGAACATTTATAATACTGTAACTACCAGGGGACACCATGCAATATTTCCTATGGCTTAAGGAATAAACACAATTGTGTGTCAGATTAATTTGATAGTAGAAAGAATAGCTTAGTATCTTCCCAAATAATGATACCAAGATTGACTTAAAAAATTATTTGTATTTGTGAATACAGTAAACTGCTTTGTATTGTTAAAAAGATTTAAAAATCCTGAAAGTTTTGTAGATTTTTGCATTAATATTTAATCCAGAAAGTAACCCCAGAAAGGTGTTCATAGCCTAGTGTCCTTCAGTTTCTGGTACTTCTGTTGCCACTCACAGAGGGGAGACAACACCCTGTGATTTAATAGTTACTGACATGCAAAAAATAATGAATAATCACCTTGGTCACTTGGAAAGAGTCTGGGATTTTACTGTACAACTGCTCAAAAAAGATATTGACAAAAACATTCCAAACAAAGAGTCAATTTGTATGATAAAAAAGGCAAAAAAAAAAAGAAGATGAATTGGTGAAAAAATACAGAAGAAGCTTTTGTGATGGGTATTACTGTTCAACTATTTTTTTTAAAACATATACTGCTGTGGAAAAGCCTTTTAAAGTAGCTCATAAACATGCAGCTTTCATTCACTTTTAATCCTGAATGGGGAATATGTTCTTTCTATTGCCAAACCTGTGTATAATTTATATTTTTGTGTGGGAACAACGTAAAGCTGAGTGGAGGCTTCATCCAGTTGTAACACAAAACCAGGAGAGTTTTGTGGTTTTGGATGGGGCTTTTTTTTATAATTTGATTTTAATACAAGTGAAAATAACTGTCTTGGCTGGAAGATGGGATCTCAATTGCCCTCTTCCTGAATAAAAAATACGTGTTCTGGGAAGCTGGTGGAGGTTGGCTCTATGTTGGAGAGTTTTACCTTCACCTGCAGATCCATGAACAACCTTGCCCTCACCAGACAGAAACCCCTCCCTCCCTTCAGTGTATCATCACTGAGTAAGTATTTAAGGTTTTTTTCTTTTTCCATTCTCTCGGGCTGGACTGATTTCATGGTTATTTAATGCTGTTTTCCCTCTTCAGAGAATGGAAACCAAGTGGTTTGACACCTTTCTTTACAGTCAGATTTGTTTTCAGATGTCTGTGTTTTGGATTTAAACCACTGAAGGAAACCTTGTTTCTCAGGGAGATTTAATTGCAGGAATTCATGTTAACTTATGTTAATATTACCTTTGGCAGAAACACTGTTCCCTTTTGATAAATACAGTCTAAAATGACAGAAGGAGTTGGAAGAACCAACGAAATTATCATTCTGTTTCTGTCAGGCTGCTGTCTGTGAAGGGAGATTTCACAGATAAGAAGGCCCCTAATGATCTGCCATGGTGTCTGGTAAGATAGAGGAGTTTTAACATAATGGAGAACAATCTATAATTACTATAACTCACTTTTCTGTGGCTCCAGGCTGTTGGTGGCTGCTTAACAATTTTTCCTTAAAAATTCAAAATCCAAATGACATTCTGATATATATATATATATGTGTGTGTGTGTGTGTGAGTGTATATATATATATACACACATATATACATATATATACACACATATATATATACACATACATATATATATATATATATATATATATATATATATATATATATATACACACACATTTACCTATATATATATATGTGAGTGTGTATGAACTATGTATCCCAAAGTATTTTTAACATCTTGGTAATTACTTAGATTCACTGAATTCAGTCACCAAAGGAATCTATTCCATTGTCACACTAGTGGAAGCAAGTCAGTAGAGATGGTCAGTGTTAAAAAATTCTCCTTCTCTGCCCTTGCAACATGGACAGAGCTCATCTTTCAGACCAAGTGGTTGGATGGATGAGTGAAGGAGCCTCTTGATATTTTCTGCCCACACAAAAACTTTTGATGCAAACAGGTATGGACTCCTTGCTGCCTGTGTTCTTCCCTATCTGTTTACACTCAGGGCAGAGCTGAGTAAGACCTTAATTCTTTGGGAACTTGGCAAGCTTTAATAAACAAGATGATAAATGATACTTGCAGGGAGATGGGATTTTACTGCTGCTGGTCTGAGCAGAATGGATGGCTGCTGAGTGCTTTTTGGTATTCTGAGGATAGTTAGAATAAGCCAGCTGGATTTTAAGAGTAGCAGGCAGAGTATCAGTTAAACAGATCATTTAGGGGTGCTTATCGCTTGTTCTGCCCTTTGTGAAAATTTTAGGTATTCAAACCCAAAATTTTCTTGTGCAAAACTGGCTTTGCCCTGTAAAATTTGGCATTCAATGCACTATGATTGACAAGGCAAATGTATGTGTTAGAAGATGGGAGCCCAGAGGCATAAACACCAGAGTTCTCCAAGATCCTGTAGATGTTTTCTTTTGCTTCAGTCCAACTGTTTTCACTTACCTTCCTAGAGCTGAACAAAAAAGATCTCTAACCTTACAAAAATAATGTATATAGCTTTTCTCAGGAGAAAATAGTAGCTATTCTGATAAAGCAAGGTCTATGCACTCTTAATTCAATTTAAAATGAAAATATTAAGACCATTTCTGTGCTGGCTGCCCTTCAGCTTGCACTTAGCTTGAATTCTGATTACAGACAGTGCTGAAATCTGGCTTGTGACCTGCACTGAGTGAGTTTCATTAGAAGAGATTTGGACATTGCTCTGACAAAACTAGATGCACATTTAGCTAAAAATAAGGAAGAAATGGGAAAGTGCAAAACCTCTCCCAAACAAATGTAATTGCTGTTTTTTGAAATTATGTCCTTTTTTAGCTCACAAAATTATTTCAGGCAGAGCAACGAGTGACGAATAAATTCTTAGATCAGCTGGGTCTGGGCTGGGTTGCATTGTCTGGGAAGTCTTGCAGTGTCCACACGTGGCAGAGGGTATTTATGCTCACAGTCATCACCATTTGTCTCTGTTGCTCTGTCAGATTTGCTGGGGGCAGCCAGAGGACACATGGAGACTGGAGCAATGATTCCTTGAGGGCTCAATTTATGCCAAACGTTGAGCACACTTTTCCCATGTAAATGGCAAAATGCAGTTCCTGTATTGGACTCTAGGAATATTGGTGCTATCAGCAGTGCATTATTCCCCAGGCATCTATGTCTCATCTCAGTGAAGGCTTGGATGTCTCTCAACATCATTGCAGACCCTGATGGCAGGATATTCTTAATTCTGTCCTCTTTTCCAGCTTGCCAAAAACTGTCCTCTTCTGTCAAAAACCTGTTCTTCACCCCATGTATCTTAGAACCCAAAATACAGAATTAAGGAATGGGTTGTTTTGGAAGGGACCTTATAGACCATTTAGTTCCAAGCTGCTGACCTGGGCAGGGACAGCTTCCACCAGACCAGGCTGCTCCAAGCCCCATCGAGCCTGGCCTTGAGTACTTCTATTGACAGGGCATCCACAGCTTCTCTGGGCAACCTGTTCCAGTACCTTAGCATCTTCACAGTTAAGAATTTATTCCTGATCTAATAGAAAACTACCCTCTTTCTGTGTGAAACCATCATCCTTTCTCCTATCATTCAAGTCCTGGCAGAAAGTGCATCTCTAACTTATTTGTAGACCTCTACAGGTTCTGGAAGGCTGATAGAAAGGCTTCCTAGAGCCTTCTCCAGGCTGCTATCTGACATCTTGACATGATGCATGGGCTTGCCAAAAGAGGGAGTCTGTCTTTTCCTCCAGCCTAGTCCACCACACCATGGTGTCTATCTCAGCATCTCCTGCAAACCTCTCTTCAAAACTAATCTCAAAGATTATGAATTTTCCAGACAGAGCAGCATCTGAAATTTGATATTGCAGCTGCTTGTCACTGTCACCATCCCAGATGTGCTGCTTCTGTGCCCCTGTCTGCTCAGTGCCCATCTGTGTGCTGCTGGCTGGAGGACTGGAATGAACAATTTCAGCAGAGACAGTCATTTGGATAACTGCAGCTTTTTATTTACAACTGCACAGTCTCTGCTTCAGGCCATTGCTGCTCAAGAAACTCAAGGCATGAATGCCTCACTTAGCTTAGGGCTAAGAAATCCTGGCACTTGTTCCTCCCTCTCCACGTGTAGCTGCTTTTTCAACCTTCTACTAGAACTTTCACCATAATCCAAATTAATTATACTTGGCTCCATTACTCAATTCTTCCTCCTCCATGCAAAACATTATGTAAAAAGACTCCTTCTAAGGCTTTCTGTTGTCCCTTGTGGCTTCCTGCAGCTCTCTGGGATATAATTTATATGATCCAATGCTTGTCAGCTTTCCTTAGCAGTGTCCAGCTGTGTGCTGTGGGATAACACTTCATCCTTTGATTGTTTACCTTACTCCCTCTCCACCCACCTCCACAGGAAATCTCATCAGAGTGTTTGCCATGGGAGTGTCAGTCTTGGAATGAGAAAAGCCAGACAACACTTCTCTCTTCTAAAGCCAGGTCTTCAGTAATATGAAGCTTTTTCATCTACAGCAACAATTTCTACAGAAACACAATCTCTTCCTTCTTACCTGGTGATTTTTTTTGGTCAAAATTTTGCCTTTGTTGTATTTCTAGCAGTGTTTTTTAGTTATTATTATTATTATTATTATTATTATTATTATTATTATTATTACATGTTATTTCCAAAATGCTGTTTTACGTATTATCTATTACTAATGGCATGCCTTGGAGATTTCTTCTTCAACATATATTTCATTGCTTTTATTTCGTGGAGATAGTTTTATATTCTCCTAACTCTCAAAGATTTGCAGTTTAATAGCATGTACATATGTCTGCAAGAAAATGAGTTAGTGTGGCCCCGTGGCTTTACTGCTGAGAAACAGAGTTACTTTACTTCCCTGAAATAAATTAGTTCATTTTGTTTTATATTTCCAACATGCTCAGGAGGAGATATAAGTGGCTGCCTAACAGAGATTGCCTCCAAGTTGTTCCACAGTAAAGTTGCTGCAGTTCAGGCTCTGGCATCTGTTTATCCATACGAGATTTCTCAATATACTTTCTTGATTTGTTTAATAGAGTATGGATGTGTCTTACAGAGCTAAATTAGCCAGAGAGAAATTCATTGGTGGCTTGCTGGTAGCTCTTCAGAGGTACAGTTAATAAGTAGATGTACCACAGTGTGTAATTTTGAAGGTGAATATGCATATAACTGTGTTGCTGGATCCAAGTCAGTTCTGGGGAACATTTTGCCCTAATTTTAAATTTTAAAACCTATTCCTTTTAAAAGGGGTGCACACAACCTGTGAGGACTGAATAATTGCTTTTCCAGGGCATATTGCTCAGCTGTGGGCTGGAGTGGCTAAAGGGTAGGTGCAGCAGTTCAGAATGGGGCTGCTTCCAAAGCAGAACTGTTTACATATGGTGTGCATTTATAGACATGTATACACACACATATAAGCTGAGAGAGAGCAGGTTTAGATTGGATACTGGAAAGAAATTATTTACTGTGAGGTTGGTGAGGCACTGGAACCAGTTGCCCAGAGAAGCTGTGGATGCCTCATCCCTGGAAATGTTCAAGGCCAGGTTGGATGGGGTTTTGAGCACCATGTTGAAGTGGAAGGTGTCCCTGCCCACAACTGGGGGGTTGGAACTGGATGATTTTTAAGATCTCTTCCAAGCCAACCATCCTATGATTCTATTTTTCTTCAATTCTGTACTTTTCTGTTTAAATAATCAAGATTCAGTGGTTATTTCTGCATGTCTGGAATGAGGTATGCTAGAATTATACATTCTTCTCCATTTCAGGAATGAATTCTTCTTCAGACAGGCTATTTATCTGTTGCCAAAACACCCAGTGAATGACATGATGCACGAGAGTGACTTCTGAATAATGTGACATTATTAATGAGGTTGTTCTTGAACATAAGCACGGTGCTCAGAGATAACCTGGCACAACACAGGCACAGCACACTCCACAATGAGGCTGAACTATTACAGAGCCAGCTGAGCAGCAAATTCAATGCCTGCATGCCAGCCTCAGGGCTAAGGGTTAAAAGTTTTGTTTGGGGAGCAGAGTACTGAGGGTGCCATATCAGTTCTGTAGCAGGAGGAATTTAGTAAAGCTTTTGCCTGTATTTATTAGGTAAATGAGCTATCCAGGGATCAGGTTCCTTAGTCAATGTGTTACATGCTCCTAACAGATGCCAGATACTGAAATTCCCCACGGACAGTTATTTGTATGCTGTAAGAAAGTGTGTTTAATATTTTGCTCCCTAAATGATGATGGTAGGGAAAATACTTTTGTAAATATCCACCCCAAATCCTTTACAGGGACCTTAAATGTAACAGATTATATGAAGGTGCACCTATAAATCTTATGGACATCTTATACACCCTCAGATCTGCCTCATGACCTTCCATACCTGGGAATTTTGAGGACTTGTCAGCTCCCTGCCTCTGTGTGCTGGCTCAGCTCTGCACCTGGATTGCTTTTGTGAAGACATTCTGTGGGACTGTAGCCACTGGACATTACCTGAGGAGATGGATGGGACCTGAGTAGAGATATTCAGGTGCAGGGGAGGGCTAAAAGAGGAAAAGATGTAGCATGAGCATACAGGTTCTTCACCATCACTCTGCTGAAGTTAACAGTCCTGTCAGGACAGGCTCTTACTGCAATGCCCAAAACCCACACTGGGGTCAAGAATAGCAAAATAGGGTCAGACCAAAACAATCAATTTTTGATCTCAAATTCTATATTCTAGTTGTTCTCAGACTATTCTTCCAGAATTCTAGTTCTGTGTCAAAATGAATTGTTGAGCTGAAGTTTTATTCCATTTGGCGTGCATATTGTGTTGGAAAGGTTTGGTCTTGGTTAAAAGCTGATTAGAACACAATTTTAAAAAAAGTCATATTTTGCTGTTATTCATGAAGCTCATGTCTAACACTTTGGTGTGAGGTCTGTGGTTTTTAGTCTAGAGCATCCAAGTGTGGAAACTATTTTTTAGTCTCCTAGGTAACTGTGGCAAGCTTGGATGAACACATAAATCAAATAATTAAAAAAATATTTTTATTTTCTTGAATAAGAATGTATATGACTACAGTGGACTTAAAAATTCCAGGGCTGATGGAGTATTTGAACACAGCAGTGCCCAATGCACTGACAGCAAGCACCAGGGAGACATGAGGCCAGGTAAATTACACCTGGACACTAGAAGTGAAGCCTTCACCACAGGGGCACTGAAGCTTTGCAACAGCACCCCAGTGAATTTATGGGGATGTTTTTGGAAATTTTCAAAACCTGATTGGAGCAATATGATCCCACTTGAGTGCTGCATTTGCATTGAGTGTGGGGGAAATAGAGCAGATCACTGAAGATCCCTTTCAACCAACTCTGTTTTGCCATTCCACTCTCTGACTGGAATGCTGAACACTGACCCATGCAACTTGAATAATTATTTGTTTATATTATTATTTGATATTTATTCCAAACCTGTTTAGACACAGTCCTGAGCAGCCTTCTCTGGGTGACCCTGTTTTGAGCAGATGGTCTCCAGAGATGCCTTCCCACCTCAGCTAGCCTGGAAATCTGTGAAATTGCATGAAAACTGAGGAAAACACTCCAGGTTGAGTGGATTGCACAGTTCAATCTGTTTGAAAAGAAAGGCTGAAGGCTGGCTTTGTTACAGTGGGCAAGTGCCTCTGTGGGAAGGAGACAGCAGGCACTAAAAGAGCTCTTCAGGAGGAAAAGAAGAATATAAGCATCAGGAATGGAAGTAAGATAATTCAAGTGACAAAAAATGATGATGGGGTCTTTCCTTGTGTAATCAAATACCTGGAAAAAAATTCCCACGAGGCTGCACACCATTCCCAAGTGGGTATAATACATTAAAGAAAAAAAAAAACCAAAAAACTTTATGGATTGAATCTGTCAATATAAATATTAATGTAGTGTTGCTTTGCTTCACATGAGCACTACTTATTGGTGAGGCACTGAAGCTATTACCCGAAATTTTGAGATGTACTGAGACCACAGTGAAACCAATGAATGGCAATGGGACTGAACAACATTGATTCCTTATGTAAACAGAGGTTTGGGGACAGAATAAATCAGATTTCCTTAGAGACAGACTGTGTCCCTGTCCTGGTTTGGAGAACAGGTATCTGCCAATAAAGGCAGGAGCTTCTCTTTGAAATGGAGAATGTAAACCCCCTCTCTCCAAATCATTATAATTTTGAAATTAAGGGGCTCTCAGGCAAAGATATGGGAATTAGGAATAACAGTTCTTTACTAGGAAAATTAAAATAGAAATATAGTATTACAAAGAACAATCTCAAAACACCGACAGAGTCAGAATACAGCCTGACACCCTGTCAGTCAGTCAGGGTGTTGGCAGCAGTCCCATTAAATGGTGGCTGCATCCTCCTGCAGTGGCAGATGTGGCTCAGCTGAAGCAGTGTTCCTGTAGAAGGTGCAGTTTTCCTCTAAAGGTCCAGGGATGATGTGGAAAATGTCTGGCTTTCCTCTGGAATCCAGTGAAAAGAAGTGCTTTGATGTTCCAAATCTCAGTTTTTATCTAGTTAGGAGGCTTGGCTCCTCCCCTGGCTGGAGCATCTCCCAATGGGATGATGTAATTTTATCAGTCATAGAGTGGGAGTCAATGGCCCATTAACAGAAGATACCTCCTTGGAGGGAGGATAGGTTGTGGAAAAGATGGTTGCCCCACCTATTTTTAAAGATGGCCCATTAGCAGATGGTATGTGTCATGGAGATAAGGGTCACTGCCCCACCCAGCTTCAACAGATGGTGATAGAATACACATTTCTGGCCACATCCTGTATTGCAACCCAACACAGTCCCCTTTCCTGACACAATAAGAATATAAGATAAGCATGTTTTTTTGTTTTTAAGTAGTGCTCCTTGACCTTTCATTTGAACACTGACACAGGAAAGGGAAATAGGAAGATTCCTACCACACTCTCTTGTTTTCTCTTGGTAGGAGGATGCTCATGACAAAGAAGAGTTGAAGCCATCTTCCCTGCACCCCAGGGAACAGAGTGAAAGCATCATCACCACTCCAGAAATCCTAGTTGTTTCCCAAACCCAGGGGTGGTGGCGACACTTTACCTCCCACACACAAATGAGCCAGTTCCTGAATTCCTTCAACTCATCCTGCTTCACCCCAGGGGTGCAGACATCTCCAGAGCACACTCAGCCAACCTGAGTGATTTTTCTGTGAGAGCAATGAAGAGAGGGGGGGAAGCCCCCCTGCTGCTAGAGCACAAGTGTCTGCCAGATGTCAGCTGTTCCAGAGGATGACTGGATGAAGCCAGTGCTCTTCCCCAGAAATAATCACCTGGCTCAGTAATCACTCCTCATAGCCAGCTGTAGTGGCCAAGAGTCCCTGTTTGCTCAGCCAGTCCTAAAACAGCAGGAGCCATTCCCTTTCTCTTCAAACTTTTCCCATCTCTACCAATTCAGTCTTCTGGAAGGTTAGTATAGAGAAACTGCCTCTGGTTTCTCTATATTTATCTCTATATCTCTTTAATCTCTTTAGGGCTGGGAAAGGGACAATATAGAAAATGAAAACTGTGCTGAACATGAAAATATCTTGACTTCTTCATTTCAGGTACTGTATTAGAGAAGGCAATTAATTCTGTGCCTTTTCAGTATAACTGAAGTTTTTAGAGTGGAATTTGATAGCCTGAAAAATAATGGCACCTACCTTATCCAGCCCTACTACCAGAAACTGGGGCTAAATCATCTAAACAGACATACTTTTGGTAAAATAACATATTTGAATCCTAAGGGCTTTCCTTTCTGCAGAATTTTTGTGTATTTTCATGGGAGTAAGTAGAGATGACTTGAACTAAGGCTCAGGACCTCTACAAGGAGACCTCAGAGTGCAAGCTCAGGGCACCAGGCAGGGGTCTGACTGTTTTTACAAAGGGTGGAGCAACTCCCTCCTGCCACTCCTATGAAGTTCAGTGATGTGCCCTGCCCAGCCATGCTTCAAACAGATGCTTAGTAAACTTTTGTTCTAGCTCAGATGAATATTATCAAGGTATGAACACTGGGAGGAAGAGTAAAGGTCTTTTAAAAGAGAAAACAAACAAACTTTCCATTGTAGAATAAACACATATTTCAGGGACCAAGTGCATTTTTCGTTTGGCTTGTATAATCTTGCAATCATTCAATATCCACATCTGTTGATCAGGAGAGTCCTGCTCACAGAAAAGCTGCAGAATTGACAGCAGTGCATGTTTCAACAAATTAAATAGAGGAAAATGACCCTGTACTGATGGATGACTTTTCCTGTCATTGTGTGGGTACAGTGCACTCATTTCTTTGCCCTCAATCCTTCTCTGATAATGCTCAGCTCTGTCAGGTAAAATGGATGAAAACCCAATGGTTAAATGTGCCACTGTGAAGCTTCATATCTCTAATATATCAGTGAACAATAAAGGAAGCCAATTGTCATTGCAAGGTGTTTAAAAAAGGCATGGATATGCACAGAGCCTCAGAACAAAGTGTAATAACATTTAGCTACATGGAGTCAGCCTTGCAGGGTACTGCAAGATCAAGATCAACGCCATAAACCAAGGATGCCCAATAAAACAGAGAACTAATATAAATTTTAGGGTGTCATTAAGATTTAGGTTGAACATTAACTGGCAAAATATGGCTCACTTATAAATCTGTTACTGTTTAATGTCCCTGATAGCAAGTTATGATTCTAATATTATCACAGATGAAATTCAGTTTAGTATCAAATTTTGTTCTGATGTGGGCAGGCAAGAAATAGTAGTTTAAAATGTATCTAATCCTGAGTTTTTTTAATGTCAGCTGCAATAGAAACTTGTACAGAATTAAATCTTTAGTCCACAAAGACTAAATATTAAGAATAATTTTGTATATTCTGTTAAAAATTGTTACTGAGATTGACTTTGAAAACCCCTACAAGTGTGCCCAAAAGACCCACCTGACTCCCACAATAACCTTAAACCTAAAAAACCAGTGTTCTTTGTCTTCTAATATTCATTGGAATATATTTGTTAAGCCTGGGTTCTCATTTTAATAGATACAAGAGAAGGACAAAGGCAATTGCTAAGCAATTATTAAAATGCTCTTCATCTTTCAGATGAGAACTGACCAAGTGTTTTGCGTTTAATATCTTCCTCCTTCACATATCTTGTGAAAACCCTGTTCTTTCACTGTGCCCACAAGGGTCTCTTACATATGCTGAATAAAGTTTCACTCTCCCTCATAGTACCTTAAAATCAGTGAGGCTGCTTGAAGAGAAAGATACTCCTCTGTGTGAATAGGAATGCAAAATTTCTTGGATTAAAGTAGAGACAGTAGAAAAATGGTGCTGTTTATATTATATATGTATATATTTGCGTATTTTCTTTGCTGGTCCATTCACAGATTGCATGAATTCTGGTGCTTAGCTACAGAACTGAAAGCTGAATATGACATGCATACTCTCCATTATTCCAAACACAACTAAAGATAATTGTTGTTGGAAACTATAAATTGTTATGATGCTATACAGAGTCTGAGCAAATTAATACAGAAAAAATAAGAAGTTCAATTCACATGCAAGTCCATAGCACATAGCTCACTTACATGGTTACTTGTGGTTTTGGATGTTTTCAGCTGCCCAAGAATTGCTGAGCAGTCTTTGAACTTTTTCTGCACTGATTTTCCATTCATTATATGTTGTGTGAACCTTTTCTGGCATCATGAAAGCCCTAGTTCCTCTCAAGGCTAAACTTTCTGTTTGAGTCTTTTAATTTCTTTGCAGCCATGTTCATTTTGATGTTTTCAAGCTTAAATAGGAAATTTTCTCTTAGGTCTGTGATGATTTGCTCCTGGTCTCTATCTCTTTCCTGCTTGAAAGAAAAAAATAAACAAGGGAAAATGGTTTCAAGTTGTGCCAGAGGAGGTTTAGATTGGACATTCCGAAAAATTTCTTTCCTGCAAGGACTGTCAAGCCCTGGAATAGGCTGTCCAAGGAAAGTGGTGGAGTTACCATCCCTGAAGGTGTTTAAAGGATGTGCAGGTAGGTGCTTTTAGACATAGTTTAGTGGTGACATGACAGTGCTGGATTAATGGTTGGACTTGATTTTAGAGAACTTTTCCAACCTAAACCATTTTATGATACTATCCTTCTATTGGATGAACTCATTTAATCAGCCTTGCATGACACTGAAAAGTCATACAAGCATATCACACCTAGCTATGTCAGGTTTTTCCAAAGCCAGCAGGAAGAATTGATTTTATAACATTTTTCTTCCTTTCATGATTTCATTGTTCCTTCAATAATGAGAATGCAATGTTTCATTTTTGTATTTCTATGCAAAAATGTAAGTAACCTTAGTGGATGAACATCTGTTCTGAATACACAGCGGTTCAGTTTGCCTTCAAATTAGGTCACTGCTTAGAAGAAGAGTTTCCTTCATTACCCTGCTTAAAAAATGGAGGGAATGGGTTTTACTGCTTCAGCTCCATTATTCAGGAGCTGACTAAAATGCCCTTTATTTCAGAAGTGTTGAGCTCTTTCAGAGTCCAGTGTGCAAGGGCTACAGATGGTTAACAACAATGAGAGCTTAAACCACATCTGCTAAAGAGACTAAATATTGATTTTGAAACTGTAAGCAGGAAAGCGTTGACATTTCACAGTAATAATACTAGGTAGATTTTTTTATGTATTAGTGATCTTTCTGAAAGCGGATTTTTACTGTTTGTTATGGGGAATGGCATCTTTGGGGATTAAATGTGTTGCACAAGCACAATGAATTGGACTACATTCTGTCATTTAGTTCTCCAGGGCTGTTTTCCCCCAGTAGCAGTGGGACCAGCTGAGGATGAAGTTCACTCAAGCCATGGTTGAGTTACACTCTGAGTTTCTCCAGTGATGACATGGGACAGAACTCCTGGTTTAGTTGCTACAGTCCCAGCACTGCTGTGGGAGACAGCTCCTAGGCTGGAATAACTTGCAAAAGTTACATGCTAAGTCATTGTCAAGCCTGGCACAAAAGGAAGTTTTTCAGCTCTAGGCAAGATCTAAGGTTGGTCATATGATGAGATACAAAGGATGCTGAGACAGACTTAAATGTTTAATGTTTTATTCATGGAGTCTGTAGATGATGACACACACACACACTTTAAAATTACTGTTGGGAAAAATACAAAGGAGAGAAAGAAAGAGAATAGGGAAAGCAAAATCTTTCACCTGTGGATGGCCAAAAAAAGGTGCAGCAGAATCTCCAATGAAGATATCCTCTGCTGATCCTCTAATTGATTATATAATAATAAATTATCATGCTAATGATGATAATTTTCCACCATGTTTTTCCATGGTGACCTGTCATTGTGACCTGTTCAAACTCCCCTCTGGATACTCCTGCTTAAAACAGTTTGTTCTGAACGAGCCCAAGTGTTTCACAGTGAGCTTGGGTATAAGTCCAGCTGGATGTTCAAGTCTCTGTTAGTCACTATGTTATTGACTAATTTATGCTTTTCTTTTAATGTAAACTTCAAACTATAAAAGGAAGGGTGGGGAAGAGTGAGGGGGAGGAAGGAGTCATTCTTTCTCTGGTGACAATTATTTCCCATGAGAAATCAGAGATAAGAAAAATGTCAGGGTTTGCAGGTGCAACACCACGCAGATAACAGCATGAAAACAACAGCAGGAGAAAGTTTAAAATAATGGAGCAGCTTTGGTGAAAGGTAACAGACCTACAAGTGGAAGACAGACTACAGAACTGTAAAGAAAAGGACCTGAGCAATACAAGGTGAGGCTATTCTGCAGCAGCTTGGTGTCTGCTCTTCTCTCTCCACATCAGTTGTGTTCTTACCTCCTCCAACACCTTTGCAAGAGGCAGGTAGGAGCAACAAAGGTTTTTTCTGTGTGTTCAGGTGATCATAACCATAAGCACAATAGTTCCACATGCATCAGCAAGGAATAATTGTCTTCTATTATTAAAAAAAAAAATCTTGGACTGCTTTATTTAATATAATATATCTGTCTTAAACACTTTACACATCTCTGTTTTTAAAATTAATTAGAAGTTATACATTTCTTATGCTCACAATCACGCAAAATCACAGAAACAGTTTTTGTAAGAGAAGGTTTGCAACCACAGGTTTACTCTCAGGCCAGCTGTACCACATTTAAAAGTCTGTTCCTGATAAATCTGTGATTTCCTCCACGTTCACTTATTTTACACCATCTGAGGATATAACCTCTGGCTATAAGCACTAGCTAACTGCTTTTCTAAGCCATAAAAACCATTACAATATTAACTTGGCATGTGTTCTGTACAATAACAATTTTCCAGGACAGTAAACTTTTTGAGGATAGTAAACTCACAATATTTCCCTGGTTGCAGTTATATATTTCAGTCTGCTGCCAAGTGCTGCAGATTTTCTTGGGTCTGGCAAAGTTCCACATGTTTTAACAAAATTGTTGCTGGTGTGTATAATTTCTTTACTTACAATCCACTTGGAGATATTTACTATTATTGGTCAAAGATGTCAAATTCAATAGAAAGAAAATCCCAAATAGACCTTGAGAGTGCCCCTTGTTGCATTTTCAAATGTGAGACTCCAGCTGGCACTGTGACCACTACAGAAAGCTCAGTACAAGCCTGGAGGCAGGAAGCTGGGAGGAGAGCAAAGCAGCAGTGAAATGATGGCACTTGTCACTCACACAGCAGAGTCCCAGAATGTCCAACCACAGTGGATTTTGGAGGAATTCAGCCTGAGCAGCTTTGGGGGGCTATAAGAAGCTTCTGTCAGTGAAAGGTGATGTGGGAGACCATGGAAAGGCATTTTCCTGTGTTCATAACAAATGGCTGCTGAAAGCTGATACCTTCTGCAGAGTGAGATGGCTTTGCTTGCATTTTGCATGAGATGTTGTTCTTTGAAAATACAGGTAATGAGGCAGGCCTGGGGCAGGTTCAGCAAATTTGTGAATGACAGCTAGTGAAAGAAGCTGTCAGCTGTTATAGGAAACCTGTGTTGAGGTGGGGACTGATAAATACCTCTGGCCACATCAAATACTGAAGACTGGGAGCAGTTGACAGAAGCCTCTAATTTCTCCAAACCAAGCTGGACTTGGTCATAATGACAAATACACTAATTAATCCCCAACACCAAGAATGTACTTGTCAGGCCCCTGGTCTGGATGGCAGTTGTACTCCTCCTATATTCAGTTATTCTGTGATGATGATCAAAGAGGGGAAATAAAATCAGAGGTATATAGAGTAAAACTTACTGTTCTAACTTCTGGGAATCTTCAGTACTGTGAAAAGATAATTTCTCTCTCTCACTTTTTACTTCTATTTCCATAAAACTTCAGTGAACTTTCAAAAGTCCCATGTAGGGATTCTCAGGGTGTTTTGTTTCCTGTGATGTAGAGTCAGGGAGGCACAGATGCAGCTCCTATTCCATGGCTGTATAAATGATGGATAGAGAGAGATGATGTCTACAGCAAACCTTGTCCTGGTTGTAGGCAGGTACTTGTGGAAAATATGAGGATGAATTTCTTAGGCAAGTGAGTCAACAATGAACTCCGTCAGAATTTGGTTTTCAATTCTTCAGCATCTAAATATTTCATACTGTACACAAAACAATGGTGACTTCAGGGACAGATAGAATTTGTTTTCTTTTCAAAGAGGTCTTCTGCATTGCTTTTTTGACTTTTTTTTTTTTGGTTCCTTGTTGTGCAAGGGGACTTTAATCATTCATTCTCTTATCCTTGCCCAGGATTACAAGAAGTGATAGCTTGTTGCCATTTTCCTGCCTCCAGTCCACCTGAGACACTCAGGCTCTGAATATAAGATCAGTCTTGATTAGATTTCTACAGATATGTGTATTGAGGCAAACTGTATCTCGTTCTGCACTCGAGCTCTGCATGTCAATTTTGAGAATATTTATTATTAATATCATTGCTGCTTATCATCTCTTCTGATATTAAGACTGTAAAGCCAGGTAGTATTTGACTTTGAAAAGTCTATTCCAAGTTGTACCACCAATTCAAAAGTTCTATTTCCCATAAAAAATAAGCTTAGTATGTAACAGAATAGATGAACTGGTCTCACCTGTTGATAGATTTTATTTGTAATCTGACACCCAAAGTTTTGTAGACTCCAGCAGAAAGAATTCACCCTCATAATTTGTGAACACTTGAAGAACACACTTTGTCCTTACACATTTCCTGTTATATCCCTTTGCAAGTCACTTTAATAACAGAATATGAACAAATTTTGAATACAATACTCTGGAAAATAGTTTCTCAAGGAAAAAAATTGGTAACAGATGACTACCAGATCAGCCAGATATGTTACTCTGAGACCCAGAACTTGAATTTCAATTTTGATTCTTGAAAAATTACATAAAAAGTAATAATGGGACTATATTAACCATGAGAACAGTTAGACATGTGAATGAGTTTCATTTCACTGCTGTTTTCCTTTTTTTTTGAGGGGGGAATGGTGGGGTTGGGACTCCAAAGGGTTTCTCCAAAATGAAATCATTATCTACTTAAAGCAGGAATTGACTCTAAGATGTTTTAGACGAGTCCTCATAGAAATAAAAGGGTACAACCAGGCTAAGCTTGAGTGAAGCCAGTCAGCACACACTGATTTAAACCATGGAGAGATCTGATTTGCTGCTCTTCAGGCTTGGAAATAGGTTCAGGTACCCCTGTTAGACAAGTGAAAAATGGAAAATGCCAGGTGGCTCCCTGCAGCCCAGTTTGGGGCAGAGGAGAGGACATGGCAGAGCCAGGACACTGGAAGCACTGAGCTCCTGTGGCTCAGCTCGTTGCACCATCTTAGCTGTGGCAGCAATCGCCAGTCAGGGACTCCAGTTTTAGGCCATGAGATGGGTCTTAGGGGCAGATGTCTTACTTTGGAGAAGCTGTAGCTAGCAGACAGTCAGAAAAGAAATAAACAATGACAGCTTCATATGCTTGAAGTTGGTTTTGGTCCCCCAGGACATCGTAGGGAATTCTGGATCCCTGCCCCACTGAGTTCCAAGACACTACTTCATAGCTAAGCATCAAGTTGTGTTTCAGGTATGTCCCTGTTTGCTCCTGATGTACTGGGCCCCTGAGCTTGGAAAAGACTGTGCTGCCATTTAAAATTCTGTCTTAAGACACAGTCTGAGCTCTGTCTGCTGCATACCGAGTAACATCTATATTTACAATGCAGGACATAATTGCATAAGCAGTGAAAATTCACTCTCATTACAATGTTTTAATTCTTGACTTGTTCTGGCTCCTATACCCTCAGGCTAAGGAAAGGATACAGGTACTTTTTGATGCCTGTCAGAAGTAGCTGTCTCATGAGAAAGGTGGATGCTTTCTGTTCAGGATTTTAATTGTGGGGCCAAGCATGTCTTCACAAGGACAAATCACTCACACCCTTGGGGCAGCCCTGATGAGTATAATGCATTTTCTCATAAGTGGAAGCTAAGTAGGCACCTTCATATATATTATATGCCAGGATAATTAATAGGTGCCTGTATTTATGTATCAGAGCTGAGTGATGATGATAAAAAAGTGCTTAATGTGTCAAAATATTAAATAAGACTCAGATACCCTGAGCCCCAAAAGGCTGCAATAAATATTCCCAGCTTTCCACAAGTTCCCCTTCTAGCTGTCACATTTCCCTTTGTTCTGATTAATAGAAGCAACCTTCTAAAGTAAAAGATAAGAAATGGTGAAGTAGGACATCTGTAGTGAATGCATATTCTTTTCAGTCCAGAGGAAGAAGTGATGTAAGAGACTTTGGAATGGCTTTCAACAGAAGATTTAGGTGTGTAGACAGACTTTGTTAAAGATATTTTCTCCTATCTCATCTTTCTTCCCCCTTTCTGATGGATATGCACTCATACTTCATTCAAAACCTGTGCCTGTTGTCTTCTACACTCATTCTCCACAGACAACAACTTTCAGAGATATTAGGATGTGAAAGCCCATACTTCAGAGGTGTTTTACATTGTTGTATTTCCTATCCTTCCTTGGTTTTTCAGCATCTTTGATCACATTGTGAATATTTCTCCAAAAAGTAGTGCACTCACTCACTTGAGCACATGAAGGAGGCAGATTCCCCCCAGTCATGGAAGAGTTGTTCACAGAAGGCTAAATTCTATTGGCAAATGTTCAGGTGTCAGACAGGTCTCTAGAACAAATGATCACAGCTGGCAGTTGCTGCTCTTTCCATCTTGGACAAGAAGTCTTGTGCCATGAGCCTGCCTGCACAGGCTAGTGGCAGTCTCAGTTCATGTCCTGATGTTGTCCTCTGCTCCTTTGCCATGGAGTCTATAGGAAAATCTCCTGTACCTGTGGTCTCAATTAGCCAAAGCACATATTGCCATCAGTTAAATGCACTAAATCTATGTCAACCATATTAACATCCCCAGATGCTTCTGGTAACAAGGAGCATGAAGGTCTTTAGACAGTTAAGACTGTTAGGCTGATGTAGGTGAGTTTATGTATTTTCAAAAGTGAAGTATACTGCTTGTGAGGAATCTGTCATTACTTTGTTAATTTTTTCAGACAGGCTTCAGGCAGTCTTCATCTCTCCTAGTGCTATAGAGTACACATGAGTACAGTTAAAGTTCCAGAGTTTTAATCCTTAGGTAATACCCAGGTTTGGAAGAAATTGTTTATCACAATGCAGAGAAGGTGTACTTGACAATCTCGGATACACACTTCTACTTTGCAGACACAACCAAGTCAGGGGAGGCTCAACTTCTTCACTTCTAGATGTTCTCAGAATAACAAAACACTTTAATAATAGAGGAAAGACTAGTTTGAAAGAAAGACTTGCCTATTAGTAAGTCATGAAAAGGAGGAAGAGAGGGTAACAATGCTTTCATGGGTTGGTTAAAGTGTTGATAATGTTGGCCCACAGGGATACACTAGGGAGCACTCAGGGAACATTGGAATCATCTTTTTCTCACGCTGAATGTTCTTTAAAGCCAACCAAAAGAAAAAGTACTAGTGGTAGAAAGAGTGGAATCACTGAGCAAAGGAATAATGATATCATTAGTCAGAAAAGCTGTCAGAATACTCATGCCTTGGTTCTTGTTGTTAATAATTAAATACCTGAGAGTTTGCTAGCACTGTACTTTGTCATGCTTTAAGTAAACAAAATCCTTAACAGTCAGGGCAATTTAGGACATTCTGTAGCTGCAGCCACTAGGGACACACCACAGACATAGGAAATCCCACACAACAGTGACTCGTCCAGCCAGGCTGGACTCCAGGATGAGGGTGGCAGTCAGATACTGTAAGAAATACTAGCCAGGGCTTGATGTCAGAAAAATCAGTGCTGTTTTTAAATTGGTGGCTGTGGGAAAGGTGAGTGATCAAAGTCCAGGTAGTCAGAACACCATGGAAAACAGGAGGGAACAGTGGGTCCAGGCCAAAGCCAGATGTTCAGTCTTAAAGTGTAAACCTTGGATATTGGGTGGTCACTCTGGAATGAGGACTCAGGACCCCAACAGCAGTACTCAGAGTAAGCAGTCATGGCTGTGTGCACGGAAGATGGCTACAAGGGTGAGACACATACCAAATACCACACTGGGCAGCAGAAAGCACACAGCTCACATAGCACAGCTCACATAGCACAGCTCACATGGATCTCCTGGCTCCTGCTGCAGAACTCAGTTTCCCAGGGCCTGACAGTGGCACTGCTGAATTGCAACACAAAGAAACTCTCACCAAGTTTGCAAAGATTATTCATAAAAATGTACATGACCACTGATGCCTGAAAACCAGGCCCTTCATTTGTGCTTTCAGGTGCTTTGAGAGCAGGGCACTGAGCCATGCCTTAGGGAGGGGAATCTGAAGTTTATCAAAATTATATCCCTGTAACAGCATTCATTATGAATGTATGTTCTTTTATTCCATCATTTGAAGTGATCTCTGTGGATCTCAAATCAAAGCAATGTGTGACCTTCATGGTGGAGTTAGACCAGCACAAACACCTTGTAGGACAAGAGTGGTACGACACTGCTGAATGGTTTGGTTCTTGTAAAGAATTTGTTCTAAATCCTTGGTAAAAACAGGAAGAATAATCTGTTTCAGGCAATTTTTTTACCTTTGGGAATACACTAGAGCAGATTATGAAGTCTTGGAATAAATTCATTCTTAGAGCACATGATCCTTTGAACATTGATCCCACTGCTCCAAACAAAGATTAATACTTTGTGAGCAAGTTAACAAAAGACAAATATTTTGGAATGAGTCTTTTTTTTTTTTTTTTTCCTTATACTGTATTCAATTCAAAGCAGCAGAGATACCACACTTTGTAATTAATGATCCCCAAGTGAAATGCAGTAAATGACCATAGGTGAGCCTTGTCCTGATGCAAATCTCATCAGCAGCCTTTAAAAGGACACAATTATGAGAAATGATGAATCTGTGAAACAAATACGTAGCCTGTGTGTAAAAGGAGGATGTGATGCCACTGGTCCTGGCCTTCATCATATTCATTAATGTGTGCTCACATCTCCTTTCTGCAGAGTCTTTCCTCCCTGTGCTCAAGCAATGACATCTCAGTGATCTATCAGCACTGGGCTGTCCTCAAGAATGTAAAACATGGTCTGGAGCAATGGCATTTCAATAGACTGGGAAAAACTTGGTGGGTAATTAGCCAGAATAATGATTTGTGCTATGAGGAGATAGGGAGACTTTTCTTTTTAAGACCTAAGCGACCTAAATTTCCAACTCCTTTCCTTTATGATGCCATGATCTGGCAGGGTGGACACAGTATTGCTTACAATCACATATGCCAGCTGTGCACATTGTTTAATTGCCCTGAACTAATTCACTAATTTTAAGAAGGGTTTGAAAAACTAACACTGATGTTCATCAAGTCTATAAATTTGTCTCCTTGGAAGAAGAATCCTTTAAATTAACCAATGTACAGCAACAATCCTTGTTCAAACAGCATTTCCACTGATTTTGATATAACCCTGCCTTGAATGTAAAGTCTTAGGAGAGACTGACTGGAAATTTAATCCAGCACCCTGGCCATTTAAAAGCAACCTGGGGAAAATCTATTATGCTTGTTTTTCTGAGGAAACATGGTAATTATTTTACAAAATTTGAATAGAAAGATAAAATCCACCTTGAAAGAAATTCACAGGATTTTCCTGGCTTACAGTAAATATTAAATTATGGCTTGATTTTTTCATATGACATTAAAAGTGGCCAGTAATTTACAGGACTTATATTGAAAACTGATAAATGTCCTCAATGCCAATTAAAGGCAGTGGTATGGATGTAAAAGGTGGTTAGTACCAAAAGGCATAGAGCCCCTGCTTATTGATGTTTTAAAGCCACATTGTTTTCAAGCTCATACCAAGAATTGCTCTTGAAGAGACATGCCTGAATTATCTCCTGTCTTATCTCTTTCTTTTCCACAGCAGCCTTATTTAACCATGACTTATGCTTTGAAGCCATATCCCTCAAGTATAGCTAAAGGACAAACTGTCTGAAGAACCATATAAATAATAAATCCTACTTTTAAATGTCAACTCTAAACAAACATCTTAGGGACCATTTAGTTTGTTTTTAAATTATAGGAATAATAGAATTTTGCAAAAAAACAGCCTCTATGACATTTCTTTATATTTCATATTAACATCAAACAAGCAGATTTACAGGAGTGAAGCTGAACTTTCTATTCTTCCACTTGGTTTCTGCTGGGTATTAAAAAAATTGTTGCTTCTGAAAACCAGAGGCCTCTCTGAGTCTTAAAAATTCTCCCCTCCCCACACCACCCCCTCTTTTTATGCTAAATGAGTTATTGGATTTTGAACTTGATAATCAAAATTGCTACTTCTATTTCAAGTTTCTGAAACTATTATCTTAATATCTCTTTCTTCTTGAGCCTCTTGCTTCCCATTGCATCCTGCATTATACCATCCACTGATTGATTTATGAATGTTTCTCTTCGGAGCAAAAACCCAATTTGCCTTTTTTATGCACAACACTTTTATACCCTGGTGTTAGATTTGAAAATTCTCTCATCCATGCTGATCTAATAAGTATTTCTGTCTTGTGAAAGCTAAGGATGCTTGCAGTAAATTCTGTTCTGACAAGGGCATCCCCTGGAGGGTCCATAAAATTTCAATGGTTACATTCCCTTTTTATTTAAAATAAGACAAAAAAAGTTGGCAATAAAGCCAGGAAAGAGGAGCATCTATACCTCATCAGAGGGCTTGTCTTGATGAAACCCAAAGTCAGGGAATAGAGCTCTGTTTTAAATGGAGTAATCCAGTCTTCAAACATTTGCTGTATCACAGATATTTACTTCTCTGCTATACAGTCAGCCCACACATCTTCATTTTGATCTTCAAAATGTTGTAGTTGGGGTCCTTCCCCCCTTACTTCATGATCAGGAGAGACACAGCATTGCTGTTTCTCTCTCAATCCCAGTGGGCATTCCCAGCTGCTGAGCTTGTCTTGCAGATGTCCTCTGAGTCCCCACCCTCCCACCAAACCCCTTGTGTATTTTTCTCTGGACTCATGACACCCCACCCACAGCCTGAATGTTTGTACAGCATCTTTCTCACATTTACCACATTCCTTTTAGTTAGTTTTATTTGTTTATTTTCCTTATCAATATTATTATTTTTCCCTTTCTCACAAGACCTTCTTGGGAGACACCCACGAGTCCACTCCCACGTGTCTTCGTTCCCTGCTTGCCTTCTGCCCATGAGGCCTTTTCCTACCCATCCAGCATCCCCACTTCTGGCACAGCCTTTTGAGAATTGGAGTCCCTCTTGTAGGAGCAGACTCACTCTTGGGACCAGGTGCATCTGGGGATTCCTGTTTATTTATCATGGTTATAATCATGAATACCCTCTCCTGCCAGCTGAAGAAGGACTGGTTGGAGAAGAGTGGAGAAGGCTTGTTTTCCCCTGGGGCAGGATGCACCTGTGGTTTTAATCTCTCCAGTGCTTCCCTCAGGGATGAGAAGAGGGGGAACAGGACCATCCTCTGCACACTCCTATTCCCTGAGTGGCTGCTGACTGGAGAATGGATTATTTTCATCTCCAGTAACTTCAGTGAATATAGCAGCAGAGCATCAGAGTCATTCTGCTGGCAGGTTGTGCTTGTTAGTTGAGGTGTCAAAATGCTTAGAGCAGCTTTCCAGAACAAAAGAAGCCATGGGCTGGCACAGAGGATAGATTGAAGGGACACAAAGCCCTTTGCTTAGGGCTGAGATACAAGTCTTAGGGAAGTTATCCTTCACTCCTCCACTTTTGCAAAGAGAAGAATCTGGCCTTTTCCCCCTTCTGTTTAGTACTAGTTATTTGGTTTCAATTGTTTAATGAGGCCTTCTCAAGTGTGTGGCTCCTTGTGGCTGATACCATCCTTGGAGACAGATCCTTGTGCCATATAAATCCATGTAGGTTTCCTGCCTTTGCCAGAAGTGCATAAAATCACTGGGAAATGCAAGTCAGCTACCATGAGCTCCCTGCAAATTGCCTTTCCTATCTCAAAGTGATTATAAGTTTGAGGACTGGATTAGAGAGTGTAAGAGTGCTTTTGCTCTACTAACTCCCTTAGGGAACAAAAGAGCTGAAATGGGTAATGAAGTATTCAGTGAGTTTGCTGTTTGCTCCCTCCTGCCAGTTGTTTATTTCACTGAGAGCCAGCATGTATACTAAGCTTCCCTGATATCTTTATACTTTTTTATTGTTTTTTTTTTTTTTTTTTTTTTTTTTTTTTTTTTTTTTGTGGGGTGGCATGTCTGGAACAGAGGGTGGCAGGTTCTTTAACCTGGTCTGTTGTTGGGGAATTTGTGGTATTTCAGGTCTGTACCTGTATCTGGGACACAGGAGGATATAGAGGTCTATGTTATATAACACTTAGAGTCATCCACTTCTTTTTTGTCATATCTAAAATTATCTTTTTTTGGTTTTTTTTATCAGATGTTAGCATGTATTCTTGTCTCTGTGACTCACTTGGTCTACTCAGATTAAGATAATGAGATAAAAGAAATGATTTGGTTCACAATTATGCAACAACTCTAGTCACTGCAAAACACACCTCGATTGTCATAAGGTCCTTGAGGAATTAAAGCATTGAGGTGTGAAAAGAAAAAAAAGGTGAAAACAAGCCATCATCATGTTAAAGACTTCTGTGGCTGAGCAGAAACACATGTATTTTTCCTGCTTCGGGTAGCTGAAAATCATCGCTTTTACTGACAACGTAGTGCTCACCATCTTTATTAGCTAACCTATGACAAACTGAGTATGCAGGGAAATTCTTTCATGGCTTGTACTTTACTGGGAGCTGTCAGCACTTTTTCTTTCTGCCTTCCACTCCTGTCAGGTGGGAATAAGTTTAAAGAGCTGAACTGTCTCTTTTTCTCCAGAGTGCCACCATCTGGGACACAGAGCTTTGGGCACTGCTGCACTGGGCAGCAACTTGATAAAACAGAGTAGCAGCAGGTTTTCACTGGCAGCAGAAGCCTTTCCAGAGCTGAGAAGGGTGTTTGATGTGACTGATAGGTGAGAATTTTCATTTGGGTATAGGACTCCATTTCAGTGTTTTCCCGAGGAGATTTTTGCTCAACTCTGTATTCAGTGCTGTATGACTGCACTAATCATCATTGGATTGGGAACATTTGGAAGCTGTCTGTCCCTCCAGTCTCTGTAAAGGCTCCCCCCAAGGTCCTTGGGGCAATCTGGCTTCTTGTACAGACATATGCAAATAATTTGTTGTGATTCTATGCACAGCTCCAGAAACTGTCCTGCTGGTCTGTAGCAGACAAAAACCCACTGTGTGCTCTAGTTCCTTTATCAGTAGAAGGGTTTATATGGTTGCTAAAGCCAAACTGAAACATGTAATAAAATTTGCCAACTAAATGAAAATCCAGCTTTGGTGATGGATGTACTTGATGACTGATTAGAGCCTCCCTCTACCCTCCAGCATTTTATCACAGGCATCAAAATGTAGTTACATCTCTTATCTGTTGCAAACCTAGAAAGATATATATGCTTAGCAATCCTGTGAATTATATTACTGAACTTCAAGTGTCTAGATGCAGTATTTGAGTCAGAAGGCTGATCTCCCCAGGCTCCTCACTTAGCCAATGGAGAGAGAAAACATCCTCCAGCAGGCAACTTGTGCATGCAAGTCATGTTCCTTCTGCAAATTCTCCTCTGGAGGAATTTCTTTCCTTCTGCTGTTTAGTGGGGTCCTGTGGCTGCCAGTCACCACAGCAGATAACTTTGGGGCAGCTTGGAGGCAGGCTGGAGACAAACCTTTGGCATTTATCAAAGGACAGCTTTGAGGATGTGTCAGGGCAGAAGAGCTCCCCTTCTTTCCACAGGGTATTAAGCAGATGAGGATCTCAGAATTCCAGCACACCAAAAAAATGTTCTGGATGTTGAGAAAATACATTCTCTGCAGGAATTCATGTTCAAACCATCCCATCAGCCAGTTTCTGAGCTGGTTGTTGAAATGTTTTAGCTCAGTTGGTCAGAGCTTGATGGTAATATCACCAAGGTTGTGGGTCCAATTCCCATATGAGTCATTCACTAAAGAGTTGGACTCTAAAATCCCTGTGGGTTTCTTCCAGCTCAGAGTGCTCTGTGACATTCTGTGATATTTATTTGTAGTACCAGTGTGGGTGCAGCTAAAACAGCACAGGCACAGCTGCTCACTGTTCAGGGAAGGTAAAACATTGCCACCTGTCCATAACAGATTGATCTTGCTTCTTTCCTCCCAAAAATGTACATCTGCCTTTAGGTGTCTGGGCCAAGAGGAGAACTTTTGGAAGGGTGATTGTGTCGTGCCTGGGGGAGCTGCTGAGGCTGAGCAGGTTTCAGAGGATGTGAAATGAGTGGGGAAGTCGTAACAGGGGGGAGCTGATGTACACACAACCAAAACCTAGCCAAAAATGGAGAGTAAGATGCCAGGATACAAATGTGCTCACAGAGAATTTCTTAGTATCAATGGGGACTGATCAGACTTTGCTGCCAGATGCACTTAACTGGCTGCAACCGAGTGTAGGAGACCACCCACCTGTGGGGGTACAGACAGTGAGGGAAAGAGTGGTATAAAATGTTCGACTTTTTTTCCTCAGGTACTGCAATTTAAATTTTTTTTTAAGCTTTTCTTTTTTTTTGCAGTTTTGTTACTTTTTTTTTTTTTTTTTTTTTTTTTTTAATAGAAAACCTTTGGGCATTCTGGAATTACATGCTGTGAGAAAAAGCCTTGGTTACTCTAAGTTCCATCTGACATGGCTTATTGCTTGCCAAGTGTGCAGGTTGGGGTAGGGAGTGAATTTCAGAGGTGTGCTCATCCAGGCTCCATACTTCTTTGTAAAATACTAGTTTGCTGAGTACAATGTCTCTAAAAATACTGTCAGTGCTTTACAATACTCCTTACTCTTCAAAATTTGATTACATTTTGATATTGGGATGACTTTAATTTGCAAGTTTTCATTCTCTATTCTAACTCCAGCCTGTTTGGACAGATGGTCAGTACCTGCAAATGAAAACTAGAGCTAACACAGGGATGAGTGTCACCTCCTATCTGCATTTCATAGCAATGAAAATGGCTTTTTTGAGTCTCAGGTGAAAAATAGGATCCTCATAAATATGAATTGAAAGAAGTAGGACAAAAAGCAAAAAAGAAACAAATGTGAAACAGATTTATTCACTGGTTTAAACCTAAATTATTCTTATGCTCATAGGTGTATCAGAATGGAATCTTTAATTCTGATGTGTTCATGACTCATTTAGAAACAGAATTTGAAATACAGAAAAAAGAAAGTCACTTTCCCCCCTCCCCAAGTCCCTAGAAATAGGGACATCTTATGTTTTAAAGGTTTTGTATTATATTTTTTAATCTCAAACATTAGAGTAGTAGTTGCTGCATGAGTTGACACAGGCAGACACCTGGGACAAACTTGTTTCTAGAACACAGAGTAAACTTATTTTCAAAACCTTGGGAAGCAGGGGACCCCCAAAACATAGACATTTTAATGGGGCAGAGTCAGCTCTGGAGCAATTTGCCTCTGCATTTGCAGGAATACAAAACAGATCCAGGAACAAAGCTGATTCCTTAGAATGTGTCAGTTAAAAATGCAGATAAAAGACTGGCAGGCAGTGGTTTAGACACTAGCATGGGTTTTGGTGTGGTTCCAACCCATGGGAAAGTGAGGGATAATCTGGGACTCTGACTGTCCTCCAGAAAGAAGCATGGACACAGACAGCATGTTTTGGAGTACAAGAGTTTTTCTATGTATATCAAGGTGAGCCCTTTGCTCTTAATCCTAAATTTTGAAGAGCCTTTATGAAGATCCTTTGTTTTCTTTCCATTCAAATCAGGTGGTAATACACCTTATTTGAAATTCTTGAATATGAAATAGAGTGAGACAGGCATGTGCAAAAAGAAATTAAGAAAATATATCATTAATATTTTTCCATTTTCTGTGTCAGAATGCTGCACTTATCAAGGTTTTACTTATGTTTTCCTTCTATTGACTTCTCTATTTTCTCTTGTGTGATTTTTCCCTTCTGTGTAGCTGTTCTATGAGTGACCCCAGTTTACAGCTGTGAATGGCTGAAGTGGGCTCAATAATCCCACACATAGGCAAAGAGACAGAACTTTAAATATAAACCAAACAAATTCCTATAGAAACTAGAGAAAACAAAGAAAGGAATAAAAGAAGCTTAACACTAATAATAAGCACTGTGTGCCCCCTTTATCATCATCAAATGTGTCATGAATTTGTTCCCTTCTACACAGGTACAGCTGAAGCATGAAGCCAGTGGAAATGCAATGCCTCAAATCATGCTAGAATTCAGTAGTAAATCTTTCACAGAGCTGTTGGAAGTGCATGGAATCTGGAGTGTCACACAAGAAAATGTGTATGGTGAGCAGGGTTAGAATAGGAGACCTGGGCTGAGGTAATGAAATCATTACAGACCAAAAGTGGAAACTTAGCAGCTGAAAGGAATAGTGGAAAGGAAGAAAAAAAAAAATCTCCCTGGAACAGAATGACTATGGCATGAATGAAAATAAATTGTGAAAAAGGCAAATGTGAGTTTGGGGCATGTGAGCAGAGGAACTTCAGGAATAAAGTGTGTGAGGTCCTGAGCAGCTTGCATGAGGGATACGGTTAAAATAGTTACCAACAAGAAAATAGAGCTTTGAAGCCAAAAGTCTTACAGAGAATAACTATAAGTTCCACAGAAAGGAAGGAGGCATTCATGTCTCCTCACACAACAGATTTTGACTTATTCACTTGAGCATAGCTAGGATTAAGAGAAGATATATTTCTTTCAACAAGTAATGCAGGAGTAAAAGCATCTCCTAGTGAGTTTAGATGTTTCAGTTAAAGGCCAATCTTGGCACAAGAATGAATGGAGATAACCTAATTTTCCATTAATTTGGTTTTTGGTTTAGTTAGAACGAGGTTTGAGGTTTTACAACTGTCTTGTAGTAAAGAGAATGAAAATAAGATACTCTGTTAAGGACAGACTTGTTTAATTCATGCAAGTTCTATGACTACATGTGGAAGATTATACCTTGTGGCTGCCTGTAATATGCCAGGGATAGATGATCCAAGAAAGCCACTTTAATATTTCACTGAACATTTATAAATCTGTGTTGTGCACACTGTAGCAAGAGACTCCACTCTGCTGCCCTTCTCTGCTGAAGACAGTGGAATATGTTAATGGAGCAGTTTGGTACTCTCAATCCTACTTTAAGCTCTCTCTTCCTGGCAAAACATTGTACCACTAAGGCACTGGCAAGAAGGTAAACATACTTTGAGGCTCTAAATCCCTATTTTGCAGAGGTGCCTAGGCCCAGTTTGGAAGCTGTGCATCCAGCTGATGGTTTGTGTTTCTGTGATGTTTTCTCTCAGGTGTGAGGGCATCCCAATGCTGGTGGGTGGGGCATCAGAGCCTTTCCTTCCCTTGCACAGAGTTCAGGGTGCCTAACTTGGCTGTACAACCTCTAACTCTGAAACTGGACACTTAAATTCTGAGTTCAGTACTTGACTTCTAAATATGGCATTTTTTTTTTTTAGAGGTCCATTCACTGTCCTTTTTTGGGGGTCAAAAAGCTGCCCTGTGAAAATACGAAACCTACCTGGATAGGAAGGTTCATGTTGCAGTAAAAAGAAATCCAATTCTGGCCTTTGAAGTGCAATTCACTTTGACAGGAATGCTGATTTATATGTGAGGTAATGTAAAAATGTTAGAAACTAGGTGAATTGCTGCAAATGATATCCACATTTTATGAAGAAGTTATGGGTTGTTAGGTTAAGTGCCTGTGATGAGCCATTGTCCCTGTGGCAGGGAAAGGTTTTTTCCCAGTTTTTCAGCCTATGCATCTCTAATCTCAGCTATAAGGTATGAGGTGATGCTGAGCCATGGGCTTCCTAAGTGGATAATACATATCCATTGAGAAGATGGCCCTTGGCAACTCCTTTTCTCACTTTAGCTTCCAAACCACTTACAAGATTTTTCTTGTAAACACTTCCCCTCCTAAATAATGGATTCTGGGACAGTGATTGATTGTTCTGGCAAAGTTATGTTCATTGATTGCTAGGAAATTACTTTCCCACTCAGTTACTGCTAAAACAACAAAACAATAGCTGTAGTCTCAGTATTTTACAGCAGTTGTGTAGATGGTTTACACAGATCTTGATACCTGCCTATCCCTGTCTACTTCACCCTCTCTGCTGAATTTGCTGCTGGGTTGGTAAGGGCATGGAAAAGATTGGTTAGAAGAGAGATGACAGCCATTCTTAAAGTATTCCTTATTGTACCAGTTTTTTCTCATGTTGTGTTGGTTAACATTTTTGTGAGCATATTTAGTGAGAGTGTCCTGCATTTGGCCAGAACAGGGTTAGATTTTCACAGTAACTGGGAAAGGGACACGGCCACACCCTGCTGTTATTTGATACCATCTCATCACTTGCCAGGGTTGTGAGTAAAGGTGTCTTCTCTGGAGAAATCATGAGAGGTTGGAGGTGAAAGATACTGTTTTATTTCCATGTAAATAGTTTTTTTGTTTTATACTTTTCGTTATTGCTGCTGTTACAGCTCCTCTTCTTATCTCATTGCTGTTTCCAGAAAATTATTCTTAACTCAACCTTAATTTTCATCCTCCTGCCTCCAAATCTCAACCCCATCCCTGGAGCTGAGAAGGGGAAGAAAAGGAGAAGGGAGTGAGCAAGTGACATCTGGTTGGTGAGAATCTTGGCAGGGGCACTGAACTGGGTAAAGCCATTCCTGAACCATGACAGAGCTTTAGAAAAAAGACAAAACTCTGCATTAGTATTGACAGTAAATTCTACAAAGCTGAAAAGGGTGTAATAAAATGCAATAAGAAATAGGATGCTTTTAAAAAATTTCTCTTTGTTTTAGTATTACTTTCAGTATACTTCTGCTTTAAGATAATTGCAATATTAATCTAGCAGAGTTTCTAAAATTTTAATATGACAGTTTTGGTATTTAGTAGGTAGAACACCAACATCAGAGCATGGTTTTCTGTAACCTTTTTTATGGTGTCCTGAGCCACTCTGACATTCATATAAAAGCTATACACTATGTCTTTGGGAAAGGCTGTCCTTTGATTCTTGCAAAAAACAAGTATTTCAAGGACTGCTTTTGAGCAGACCTTCTGGAAGAGAGGGTAGGAATGCCAAGATGGAATTTCATGGACCACCTCACTTGTGATACCATAAGGATAGTGAACCTAAGGATGCAATTTTGTGTACTCTACAGGATGATGATGGCTGCTCCCATAAAGCAGTGATGTAAATGTGCTGTGGCTGTCATGGCATGTATGGCAAACCTCTCACTTGGTTTTTGTACCAATAACTGTTCATTGAGTGCCATCAAAATGGGGGCATCCTAGAGAAAAAAACTCATGTGCACAATTGTCCGTGTCTTGAATGCATCTAATACCTTCTGAGAGAAGGTTATGGTCCCCAGGTTTAGGGCCAGAAACTTTCTTTGAACAACACAGACCCACCTTGGCAAAACAAACAAAAAAAAGGTGACCAGAAACAGCATCTCTTTAGCAGCTCCAGGTGCCAGACAGCTGTTCTGGAGTTGTGGCAAGACAGAGTTGCCCCCACACTATTTGCTTTCCTGAGTGAGGTTGTGAGACTCATGGACACTCAGCAGTGGGAAAAAGGACATCCACCTTGGATAAGCATGTACTCACAGCAGGAACAAAGGATAGACTCAGCTCCTGCTCCAGGCAGGCAGGAGCAGGTGCAGGGTCTGTTCCAGGGACTCCCCAGTGTGCCACCAGCATCCTGCAGACTGTGAATGGGACACCCATACTGTCCAGACCAAGACTGTATTTGATCAACTTCTGCTTTGGCTGTTGAGATACTAGCAATTTTCACCACTCTCTTGAACTTGAGTGTAACCTTGATGCTTTTCACTGCTCCTCTCAGGTCTCCCTCTGATGTTCATGTCTAGAAGAGACTTGCTGCATCTGAGCAGACACTGCACTCCCTGAATATTCCTGGCTTCTCTGCACCCTTGAGTGGCAGCTAACCCGTGCCTCAAGATGGTGCCTGAGGAGACTAGTGAGGAGACATGTGTGCTAGGAAAGAGAACTTAGTTTAAAAAAGGTGTCTAGTATCCCAGTTAGAGATTATTCTTTTGAGGATTTTCACTGAGATGGAAATGAGAAGAAGCTAGGAGAAGTGCTTGAAGAAGGTTCAGAGCTTAAATGAAAAATGAAAGGCTTATGTAAATGACAAGGTTGCTGTCTGCTCATTCTGCCTGGTGGCAGAAATTTTGCGGATGATTTTCTGGATTACATTAGAAGCTAAAAAATAAAAGTCTGGTCTTAACTACACAGGTGAGTTAGGTATCCCATCAGTAAACATACTGACTTTAATAAGCTCACATTTTCTTTATCTGGTCAAGATGTTCCTCACAAGGAGTGTGAAATAATGAGATAGATTAGGAATGATTGTGTTTAACAGAAGCTTCCTTTTCAAAGGACAAAAATGTTATCTAGTCAGTTTTCCTCCAAAATTAGCGACAAGTTCCCTTTAAGCTTCTCTTTCACAAGCAAGGATTAATCAATTGAGGTAGTAGAAAATAGTTGTTGCCACTGTTTAGATTAATACCACATCTGTATGCTGGTAGGATAATAAAGCAGGGCTAATTAAGGAGTACAGATCTGTTTCCAAGTTCTTAATGATGAAAGAGGAGTCACAGCCTGAGATAATAATAGATGGCGTTTAATACTTGTCTCGGCCAATACTTGACCACAAAACAATACAGAAATTTTGTATTACAAATAATTGCTAATATTTATCTTCAAAGAAACAAATTGCATAGAATAACAGAAAAAATAGCTAGACTTTTATGCAGAAATACCAGTGTAAGACATCGGGGTTATACTGGTTTTGGGAAGTGACTGCTGCAGCAGGAAGATGCTGCTCTGCAGGTCAAGTGCCAGACTGCTCTTCCAAGCCATGGTAATCTCCATGTAGGTAGTGAGGATAATTTTCTGTCTTTGAAAGTCTGAATATCCCAGAAAAACTATAGTTTACTTATGCCTTGACACTGCCTGGTTTTATGAGAATATAACAAAAGAGGTAAGAGAATGCAGAAAAAGTGTGTATTTTACACCTACCTCTAGGCCAGGGCTGGGTTTGTTATCTCTGTGATTTCACAAGATAAAAATGTGAGATGTTATACAGTGAGAATAAGTGACTGTTTTCAGTTTTGCTTGCCATGCACAGCCACCCTAAATTTTTTCCTTCTGAAGTTTTAAAAGATTATATGCAAAAAGATGACTATAAAAAAGTATCTATAACAGCCGAGGGAAAGCTGTTCCAATAAGTTAAGTATTCTTATATTAGGAAAGCAAGTTATCTTAATTCTAATCTGATATAACTCACTTTCCATTTTACACACTGAAATATAATTTTTCTGTTATATTGAAGAGACAATGTCTTACTCATACATATTTCAGAAAAAGAAACTATGAGTTGGGAAATTATTGCTGGACTAGCAAATTCAGATCTCCATGATGTTTGAGAGTTGTATCATACTTTATTCAGAAAAAGAAAGCATGACATGGAAAATTATTGCTGGACTAGCAAATTCAGATCTCCATGATTTGAGAGCTGTATCATAGATGGAGATCCCACAGAGCACATAAAGCATCCTGTTTATTGTAAATTGAAGAGGAAGGCAGCAAGAAACCAAAACCAGCAATCCTTCCTCAATGGCATTTATGTAAAACAAATAAAGTCTTCAAGATGAGTCAGATATTGTGTTTTAGAATATATCCTAAACAAACAACTTGCCAGGCTTATTCAAGTAAAATTTAAATCCTGACAGATCTGATAGAGTGTTTAACCTTGGAATGAGACTTTCTGCTGAGACACAATCCCTTGTTCCTAACTGTGATCCATCTCAGCATAACTAATTATGCTTCTTCTTCTGTTGCTTCAGAGGAAGGCAACACCTCTCTTCCATTCCTGAAAATAATCTGTGCATTGAGACAAAAATAAATCCATTATGTAAATATGGCAAACCCAGATGCAATCAGTAGACAACAAAAGTTTTTCAGTCACCTTTACAAATTCCACTAATTTAAAAATACAAACTTTCCCAGCCTCTGATTAGGGAGTAATTTCTCCTGTATTTTTATCACTAAGTTAACTGGGGTGAAGTCCTGAATTACTGTCTTTAAGATTGTTTTTAAACTCCTGTGATTCTTGAAGACCAGCTTCCCAAATGATCCAGGTACTTCCCTCTTACCACCTTCCTCTGTGATCCATACCTCCTTATTTTCAATCTAATTTCAAGCTTTGGGCTTTTTGTGTTTGTATAAAAAAACAATCTGTACAGGGCCCTGTAAAAATATGTTTCATAAAAGCTGAAGGTCATTCTTCACACACAGACACTGTTTTAAAAGGAATGTTACTATGAATGCCATGTTTTTGTTTAAAAATCTTGCTCTGTTGTTACTAGTAAGCCCTTCCAAGGCAAATTTTAAAAAATCTCTAGGGTTTTCTGGTTTTATTATTCTTCATGTCTTGGAAGTGCTCTGGATGCAGTTGATTTCCCATATTCCAATGTAGTCCATTAAGTTCTGTAAATGCTTCAGCACATTCCTAACTTCACCCATGGGAAGTGGCCACATGGCAGTAAAGGCAACAATTCACATAAACAGAATGCTGTGCAGGATTTTAGTGGGTTTTTTTCCAAGGAACTAGGGAATATTTAAAACAAGGAAGTGCAATATGCATCACAAAGTTGATCATATCTGAGACGCCATTTGAAAAAAATTAAGAGTAATTTTTAAGGGAAAATTGCAAAGGTGTTAAGGTGTCCCATCTTTCAATAGTCTATTTGAGTTTTATTTATTATCTATTCTTTGATTTTTTCAGGTTTCTATGGGTTTGTGTTGGTATCCTGCAGCTGCAGATAAAGCAGGCTGGTGACCATTGCTAGCCCTGAAGCCAGTCAGTGTGACAACGCTGCCTTGCATGTCCTCGAGGAGGGTGATTGCATCTGAGCAGAATGAGAACTCAGAAAGAGCTCCCTGATCATGGTGCCCCATAACCATGCCTGGCTTTTCCCTGTGAGATTGTTAGTTGACCTAGATGCTGAGTTGATTGTTAGTTGACCTAGATGAAAACCATGCTATGGACCTGCTAATTCAGCATGCCCAGACCTGCATGTCATGCTTAGGCCTTTAATATATACATCAATTGTGACTCTCTACTTCAGCAGACATACCTCCTCCTGTCTTGTTATACTAATCAGCAACTAGATTTTAAATTCTTAGGCTGCTAATTGAAAACGACAGAGATTTGTTCTGAGAGAAACATTCTTGAATCTATGACAAGGCATTGCTGCCAAGGCTAAAAAAGTGATTACAAATATATAGTTGTTTCTTAGCAACCATTGAGAGCTCCCCTTTCTAATTAATACTGTACCATTCCTTGAAAGCCTTATTAGTTCACAGTACTGAAAGGTCAATTAATCTGAGTTAAAAATTGATGGTATGAATAATTTTTTGTGAAATTCTGGATGCGCCTGTGTTTAATCTTAAGGCAAGCAAGCAAGCTGTTTTGTTTGGTTTTATCACTTATTTTAATAAAAAGAGCTTGAAAATACTCAAACACAGGACGTGCATGTGCTGCTCATCTGTGAACAACAGAGACAAGTTTTCCTTCTCTCAGCACCTCAGCTCCCAGAAGCATGAAGGGAAAATAGCTTACCCATGAAAGGCATGCTGAAGAAGCTCCTCTTGCTTTACCTGCAACAACCAACCACAAAAGTAAAAGCAAGAGAGAGCACACAGCTCTCCAAATCTTCCCAGCTTACTGAAGTGTGAGGACATTTCATTGTCATTGCTGAAATAACCTTCTTGTGCATAGACAGAGTGCCTGAGACAAAGCCACAGCTGTGGAAATTGGGTCAGTGGCAGCTGCATATCTATAAAGCTATGACTGAAGGGCAGCAGTCTCACTGGTGTCATGACACATTTATGTTGCTATCATAAAACACCATCTCTAGGGTAACAGCAGCTGGCACTGTAGATAGCTCTGTGTCCTGCTCCTGTGTTAATATAAATGGTTATAAATGATTAATAAAAGGTCCAGTTTGGAGAGGAGAAGGGGTTGTGAACAGACATTGGGTAGATGTTGATTGTTCAAAAATCAAGGTTTTTAACCTGATATAATTTTGGATTGGGTGAGGTGCTGTTCAGACACGAGATGAATATTTTTCAGGCTGCAGAACAGGACTGCAGCACTTGAGAGCAGAAAACCCACTGTTCTTCTGTCATCTGGCAAAGACTACATTATTCAGAGCACCTTATGTCTTGGAACTGTTGCATAAATGTAAGAATAAAGACACAGGATAAACACAGAGGTGAGACTAAGATCTGTTAGGTGTTTACAACCTGATCTGAAGTGTTTCCACTCACTCTATTATACGGTGAGAATTGATTACCAAAGAAGAAGAAATAACTTCTTCCTGTTGCTTTCAGTCAGAGTCAGATCCTGAATTGTTTGAAAAATCTCATTTCCCTGCAGAAAATTACTGTAATGTGAGTTATGACAGTGAGCAGTGTTCAACAGCACCTGTTGTAGCTTTGTGGTACTTCTTCCATCCACCTCCATCAGATGTTTTCCCTTTCTGGGAGTAAGGATAGCAATAACCTTAGGGATATTAGGGATAACTGCTCAGGGCTGCTTAAGGCACAGAACACTCAGCTGGGCTACACTGGCTGTGCTGAACGGAGGTAAATATGCACATTGCCAACACATCAGTATACTCAGCAACACAGGGCTGCTCTGTGCCCCTAAAAACAAATGCTAGAAGACAAAGGGAATTGGTTTGTTGTAGCTAGGAGGCTGGTTGGTAGTGACATAGATAATAGAAGAAAAATGCCTATGTCCAATAAATTAAGGAGATAAATATAAATATTAATATAATAAATAATGTAAATATTTTGTATATTTATAAATGACTATGTATAGAAGAAAAACCTATTTATGCCTGAAGTTATGTAGGGCTCTGTTTATCAACCATTACTTGGGTGACCTGGAGTTCTGCTCGTATCAAGGTGGAAATATTGGATCCACAGCTAATAAAATCAATGAGGGTGACAAATGTGGTAAATTATTGTCAGCTATGGGAAAACGAAAATGAGAATGTCAGTGGCTGTCTGACTCAGGGAGCAAGATGATAAACTAGTTCACTCAAACATTGCAGATAAACTGATTTTCATCTCTAGTAAAGAGAAGCAAAGCAAATACTATAGCAATATTTAAATTTCAAGGAACTTACTGTGTGATATTTTATCTAAATCTTCCTGAAGATTTGAATTGAAACCTAAATTGTGCTAAGAGTCTGAGTAACTGGTTAATTTTTTCATTTCATTTTTTTATCATATCATCTTTTTTACTCAGCTTGAATAGCAGCAGTTTATGCTCTAGGAGAAACAGGCTGTTTAAACTCAATCTCCACAGTATCCTCTCGTTATATATATCAGTTTATCCATAAAATCCCTACACTCATGAGTATTCCTAATGTTTGATTACAATCATGACATACCTATAAATACCTTCTTATTACTGTTGCTAAAAAAACCTTCAGAATATCTAAAATTAAGCACAAGGTACCAATACCTGTTAGAGCTTCTCTATGCTTTCTGCAGAAGCATAAAGATAGGAAAAAAGAATCCTGATTCTGGATATCTGAGACCCTAAATCTGTAATACTGTAAAGACACAGGAGCAGAAAGAAACCCAGAGTAACTTGATATCATGGTGTCTATCAAGGGCAAGAAATTACTATGATCTTTTGAACAGTCATGGAATTAATGGATTGTGCATACAATATTCTACAGGCTCTGCTGTGATCAGTTCACCTTTTTTTTTTCTACATGCATTTTCCATAATGAACAATAATTTGGAACCCAACAGTATTGAACTCCTATAGCCAGCAGAGCAGTGGGAAGAATAAAATAAGCAATAACAGAGTCCTGGGAAGTCTGTGGAGGCCTGAGACTCAAAGAAACCAAGCAAACCCCAAAAGGAACTGTGTATTAAAACCAGCAGTGAAAAGGAACATAAATGCACCTCTCAGTCTCACTCACATGAATTACTTTTTCATTGTAAGGGGATATGGTACTGTTTGTATCCCAATGTGCAGCCAGAATGATATTAAAAAAGCCCAAGACCTCTTTTCTCTGTGGTGTTACATGAACACTCTGAAAAACCTTTGCTCCTTTCTGGATACCTCCTTTCATTCTTCCTCCATTATAGTCAAGTTCAGGGAGAATAACTGAGCCAGTGATTTAGTTAGGTAAAATTCCTGTTTAAAGTTACTTGCAACTGAAACTGTTAACCCTACACTGTGTAAATATGATCTTAACTTCATCTGTAAATTGGAGAAGTCCATGCATTGTGATCTACAAACCCTGTGAAGCAGCAGCAATTATCCAACACCCAAGGATGCCTCACAGAGACCTGCTCTGCCATACCCACAAGAAATACTCTAAGCAGCCAAAGTGGAGAGTCAGCTGTTAGGAATTAGCAAGGAAAGAACAGAATGGATGGCTATGTATGTTGTTATGTCTCTGCTTAGGCTACAGTTAGCTGAAATTCTAGCAATTCTATTTCCTCCGTCTTAAAAGGTTGTAGCAGAACATAAAAATGCTAAGAAAAAGGTTACAGGTGTTTAAAATTAAGAACTTTCTACCATATTTTGAAGAAATAAACAGCTAAGACCTCTTTAAACACACAGATAAGAGTGGGAATTGATGGAGGTTTGTATAATCCTGAATGACATAAAAAAGAATTTAATTATCACCACACCTAGAACAAAATTGTCTTTTATGAGCTTATCCTGAACTATAGCTGTGAGTTTACATGTATAGCAGATGCTGTTTCAGCCTGGATTGATGGCTGTAGTTCCTGATGGTCCTCAAAGTTCTCTGATATGGGAATCCAGAAATGAAGTGGGCTGTGTTTTCTTTTTCTTCTCATCCATCCTTGAACTTTTAGGTTTTTCTGTCCCACATCCGAAACAAAAAGGGTGATATTCTCTTCTTGATATTTTGGTTTTGGGATCAGATCTTGAAGTGATTTTGCTTATTGTACAGGAATTCTAGTTCTATCAGATACCCTTCCTGCCCTCTGCACATCTTTAGATCTTAAAATCTTGAAGATTTTGGTACTTGCACATGTTTTTTGTGCATCCAATTGTTGAAGCCATATCTCAAGTCACCATTTGTGTTTTGCAGTTATAGCTATTATTTAAATTTTAACTTGCCTTATAATACATTGCTATGTGACAATATGTTTTGTTGAGGATGGTGATGGTATTTTAATGTGCTTAGGTATGGCTTTAAGGCAAGCAAGCATTAACTATACCTGTGTGCATCTGTCCTACAGCTGCAAGAGACCTCTGCTTCAGCTTCAGGTTAACTGCAATAGCAAATTCATAATCAACAAAAGCATGAAAATTTTCTTAAAACTTGTGAACCTTCTTGTAATGAGATTAGAGCTAAAACTGTGTAACTAAAAAAGAGTAGGCTAATACATAGACCAGAAATATATCATAAAGTATTGAATACAGAGACATGACCTCTGGAATTTATTGCCAGAAATAGAGACCTTAAAGTACATGACACATCTGCCTGGAGTTGAAAGATATGCCACAGGATCTGTGGAAGACCAGTGACCCCCTGAAGAAAGAGCTGGTTGCCAAGAAAGATACACACAGGGATCTGAAATAGCAGCAGGCACTTATATCTAGGAACCTGAATACCATCCCAGTGAGTCTCATAAAAATCTGAGAAATTGTTGGAGGCCATGTCCCTGTCAGGATGTCAGAGAGATGAACCTTCAGCAGACCTACCATTTTTATGTAATGTCAACCTTGACAGGGAATGAACAAGCAAGATCTCTGGGGGATGGACTCAGGCTAGTCTGAAGTGACATTGACATTACATCTATGTGTAGTTTCAATTCAGTGGTAGGAGAAATGTGGGGAAGAAGATGGCTGAGGGAAAGATATGTGTGATTAGAAACTGAAATCTATGTGACTGTCAGGTTGCAGACCTAGGGGATGCACTGTAAATCAGAACTGGGAGGGCTGAGACAGCCACAGCTCAGCCTATGGCCCTGGGCTGCAGGATGGCTGAGCCCCTGTGCCCGAGGAACACTGTCACAACGTGTCCCTTGTCACTGCATCTCAAAAAAGGAACTGTGTAATATAGAGGGTGCTGGGCTTGTGGAGAGGCAACAGTCCAGGTAAAGAAAAAATCAGCGTGGGTGGGTCTTACACCAGTTTCAATGCAGTCTATTTTTCTTCAAACCACACCAATGAAATCAGGATTTTTTCCATTTTGCCTATGTACCTAGTGTTTAACTGTCTGCAGGAAATGAATTAGGCATGAGTATGAAAACCTCTTTTGGTAGAAGTGATGCCCAGGCAAACAGTGGATCTGCCATTCCCTTTGGATCTCATCTGACTTTTGTTGATGTCAGTGGTAGTACCACTGTGGCCACTGGAGGGACCGGATTGCAATCTAATTGCTATAATCCAAATAATATTGAAATATCATCACATAAATTATACTGTAATTGGAATACCTGTTTTAGAATTGGATTCTTGTCTGTGTGACAACAAAGCAGCTAAAAAATATGATGCTGATATGATTGCAGAAGGACTTATGTCCACACAATTACTGATGACACATATCTTAAGGTCTGTGACCAAGAGAACAAATGACATATCCTAATCTCTTCTCAAGGAAAGACAGCGTTTTCAGAAAACAGAAGTTGGACTCTCTGGTCTTAGAGATCTTTCCCAAATGTAAAAGATCTATGATTCTATTAAATATGTTTCCAAAAAGGCTTTTTTTTTTTTGTTTTTTTTTTTTAATAAACTTACACCACCTTTCAAGGGAAATTAGTGCAAACTTCTGGGAGCTCTGTACTTGGTTTGACTACAGGCTTTGAGGTGAGTTGGCTGGAAAAGGAAACAAGTCCTCATGAAACTGTTCAGAGAGGGAGACTGAAACAGAATGAAACTCACTCTGTGTGTGACCTAACCTGTTCACTGACATATCCTGTGTTAGGATAAACACAAACACTGTTTGTCTGAGCTGGCAGAGATATTCAACACTCACAATATGCTTGAGTTCCAAACCAGCTCTTCCTTGTCATTCCTAATGCTTAATCCTGATTCAAATTGTTACTCAGTAATTTTAATAGACCCTGATCAGCAGGGCAGCCAAGAGATTTTATACAATGGGGTGGTGGGATAGTTGACCAGCAGCTTTAGAAGGTATCACCTCTAGCTGCTACACATCTGGTGATGGAGGCTATCACACAAAGACTGTGAGATTCACAGATAAACTCCTTGAGTATTTCAGAGCCACTAGAAGTTGTCTCTTGACCTTTAATGAAACCAGTCAGTAACCCGAACCATGGAGTGTCTCAGGAGGCACAAAACTGTCTATTCCACTTGATTAGAATATGAAAATAAGTTTTATTTACAGAGCAGTACCTCTTGACTCTTTTAGCATTACTTTTTTTCCTTTTTTTTTTTTTTTTTCCAGAAGAATTTAGGCAAATTTCAGCTTCCTCTTTGAGATGCATGAAATCATGCAAATCTAATTAGCTATTCACATCCTGAATCAGCTGATATTAGTATGACTGAATATTAGGAGAAAAAATAGACTGAAATTACAGCAATGAAGACACAATTTAATGAAGATGAGAATCAGATTCATTGTTCATTGTTGTCATGTATGAGTTTCTGACTTTGGAGACAGAATCATCTCCAGATGCTAAGCATAAAATTATGACATAATGCAATTACTCATACTTCATCTCTATCTAGTCAATAGATTTTTCCATAGGGTCCCAGGAATTAGAGATGGAAAAAAATATGTATGCCAAACTTTCCACTCAGCAATGTGAGTTGCTCTCTTGAGGACTATTAATAACTTCTTTATCTATTGCACTGTGTTATTTCTTCTAATTTCATGGGCCTTGATGGATGAGAAAGAGGAAGGTGTTCTCCAACCAATTCACATATGTTCTACTGTGGTCAGTTCTGGGACTATCAGGATAAACATGTTTAATGGTCTAATTGGGAAATCTCTACCCAGTAAGGCCCTACATATGAATTTTGTAATTTATTACAGACCATGTGAGTGTTTTGTGATCCTGCTTCTCTCATTTCATCATCTGTTAGTGACTCATTCCTATAGACATCTATATGCAAAATGATGCCATAAAATGCAGGTATCTCCACATTTCAGTATGGGAGATGGCCTAAGCAGATTGCATCCTGCTGCTGCAACTCCTCATGGCCATCTCAAGCAGCTGTGCCCATTCCATTTTACAGCCTCAATGGATTGAGATATAAAAAAAAAATATGCTTGGAGTAGAAATTTTTGTAGAATACTTTTTCCACTGAGTAAAAGAATGTAGACAGTTTCCATGGCAACATTCAGATTTTTAAGACAGGTCTCTATAATCCCAGTGAAAAGGATATAGGCTTGTACTGGAAGCTGAGACTTCATATGATCTTCAACAGGGTAAGCACTTCCTTCAAAGAGCAGAATTTTCTGCTCTAAAAAAATTTTCAAAAGTGTGTTCTGTCTCCTCCTAAGCTATTTCCCTCAAATTCCAGATGTTGAAAGAGTCCTGTGCCAGTAGCTAAATTCATTCAAATGACTGCAAATGAGAAAATCAGGAGAGTTTGGGGAGGCTAGGAATGTGTTTCCAAGGAAAAGGAGTCAGTCCTTTCAAAAAATTAGTGCTTTTGAATGTAATAGCAAAAGGGAAGGGAAGAACCTTCAAACTGAAGAGAAAGGTTCCTGAAACAAGCAGCAAGAGCATCATTGATATAACAGAAATACTTCTCTGACAGCAGCTACAGGTCTTTGCAACAAGTTTCACCTTGGGTCAAGCCAGTGCTGATTGAACTTGCACCACAAAATAAGGAGATGTTGTCACATGGTCTTGTTCAACAGAGAATCCAGCTGGTGTCCTACAGCAAGAGCTGGTCTTCATCTGGAGAATAAAGAATAGCTCAAAATCTGCAGTGACCTGAGATTGGACTGTGTGGAAGAAAGTAAATTGAAGAACCAAGAGAAAGGAAAGGAAAATTCTGGACATTTCAGGTTATATGCTCTTGTATGAGTGAAGTTGGAGGCCAAGGGGCTGCTGTGTCCTGGCTGGAGTGCAGGTCTAGAGAGCAACCTTCCTGAGGAGGAGCTGTGGGCAGGTAACTGCCCTTGTGCACACAGATGGGCATTTTAGGAGGGCTGAAGTTGTTACTAAATGGTTTTTTACCAGTTTACTAATTTCTACTAATGTTATTATTATTTTCTTTTTAAAAATCTCATGTTTCAGTCATTCTTACTCTCCCTGGTTTTGAAGGGAGCTGGTTTATTCTCTGATCTGAGTTCTGACCTCATTTACACCTCTTTTACACTGATCAGGTGTATGCACCTGTTATCATTTTAAGAATACATTTAGAAATATGGGGCTTACCTAAAAAAATTTGCATGCAGAAATTAATGTTTTCCATCCATTTTGGTATTATGGTTCATATTCTGTTTCCAAGAGCATTACCAGGTCCAAGGTAAGCTTCAAGAATATTTGATATAGTAAAATAATAATGTGTTTGAACAAAACAAAACCAAACCCAAATTCTTTTCTATTTTGTTTAAAGGAAGCAATAAAGTCTTCATGGAAAAAAAACTATAAGAGAGACTAACTATTTGTTAGACAAAGTCACATAGGTGACTTTGATTCTTAAGCTTTTCCTACATTAAAAATTTAAGATTAGAAAGATAAACTCTTAGCCTTCTAGAGTCTGTTGCTTTACTTTGAATTCTAGGTGTAAATAATCTCTGACAGAAGCATCAAATTGGCTTCAACGTAAAAAAGCAAAATCTGGGAGGTTTTTTAGTGTATTTTTTGTTTGTTTGAGTTTTTTCCTCTCATTATTATCAACCAAAAAAGATAAGGCCTTATTGAAAGGTTAAAGAAAATCGAAGTAAATTTGTGTAAGTATTTGACTTTAGGAATAAATATGGTGTGATTTTTCTCAGCAGCCTTGTTTATCACACAAATGTAACTGAATTAAGAACAGAATAATTCTTGTGAAAGGTTTCACTTACCAAACTGTATCCTGTGTGTTTCTACACATATTTTAAACAAAAGTTCTCAAGACATATCATGACACCCCCAAAGTGAATCTGTTACTATTAAACCATTATTGCACATCATTCAGTTCTCCATGACTTGCTTTTTAAATCAGCAGAGCAATAAAAAAAGCTTTATGGCACTTATTTGCCAAACTTATTGATAGTGGTGCCTCAACAGGGATTCTACAGTGTCTTTTAGTTTTCATTATGTGGGTAAGGGAGCAGTAAAATTGCATCTGGAAACTATTTAACTTCATATTTAAACAGGGGGACATAGGAAATGGAGGAGACACGGCAGTAAAGGAAGAAACCCAGAAGTAGTAAAGAGGAAAACCAGAAATCACTGCAATTATACATATTTTTCCTCTCAAATGACCTTTTATTTGAAACAGCAAAGATTTTGGAATGCGTGGTAAATTTTGTAAAAATCAGTGAATTGATTCCCTCTGAATTACATGCCCCCAAAAGTCATTGTAAAAATGCACAGAATGGGCAAAGGCTGGTTCTCTTCACAGGAGAATGGACTTATCCATTATCCATTGTCACAATTCACACAAAAATCAGACAGGAAAGTTAGTAACATACACAACTTCTTATATCATGAACTGGGGTGAAAAACCTGAAGACTCAAAGATATGTCTGAATCAGCTAAGGCCAGATGGGAGAAACTTCCTCTTTACTATGCTTCAGTCAAGTATCATTGCCTTTGAAAACAGGCTGGGGAGAAAGACAACAGACTTCTCTTTGCTTCCACAGTTTATTTGTCCCCTGAAGAAAGGCTCTTAGGAAATCTCAAGCAGCTTTCAAACTGCATGGCTGTCAGGGGCAACACCTGCTGATATGGATTTGTACTCATGCACTTGACCAGTTCATGAGGAAATCTGCAATAAATGTGCATATCTGCAGGTGTGACATTTGTGGGGTTCACCTACTGTAAGAATCTTCTCTGTTGCTTCATAACTAAGAATGATTAAAAGGACACACCCAGGGTTTTAGGCATGCAGTTGGAATTAGATCTACAGCTAAAAGGACATCAAATGTCAAAGATGAAAGGGAGAATATGAAGTGAGAAGATAACTTTGAGGAAGTTATTCAAAGGAATTGAATCATATGTTTTAATTCTTTTAGCAGTAAAGTCACAATGTGTTTTGCTGAATGGAGGTTAAAACTATGTGTCTTTTCTTCTATGGTTCATATGGGTCTGTGAGGTTTACTGGAAATGCTAGCCAAGAGCTGGAACCAGCTATGATGAGGCAATGAAAAGGAAAAGCTCCTCTTATTCCAGTAAAATAACTATGTAACACATATGACTTGGGAGCTCTGTTTCTTATTCACATCTGCTGTAGCTGTATCCTGTACTTCATAAATCTTTCAGGGGGAAGAATGACAAAATCAACACCCCTCCCACCTCCTTTTTTTTTTTTTCTTTAACAAGAAATTCCCAATCAAATTTTTGGAAATCAGCATAGACTAGGTGGATTCTCAAAGGAGGGGACACAAAAACTGACAGCAACTGTAAACACAGAATGATTCCAGATAAATTAAACACTGCAGCAGTCATGGAAACCTGGAAAGTGTTTTGTCACTATATTTTTCCAAAAGTAAGTATTTACAAAAAGACTCCTTGACAACAGCAAGACAATACTGAAAAGTAGAGATAGATTTAGAAATATCAATTACATACATGGCATCTAACATGTCATGTTAAGGATGCAATCTGGCCATTTATCCAGAGAAGATTCTTCTTTTCCCTTTGTATTTTCCTACAGCATTTTTGTTGCAATGCAAAGAGAAAGCAGGTGATGTGTTCCTTTCCAAAAAGGAAAAGTGAATGGAGATGGTGTCTACTTATAGACTATATATACTTTGCCAATTATTTCAATGGACAAGAAAGAAATTTGTTCCACAAAAATAACCAGCAGAACTAATATAATAACAAGTAAGGGGGAAAACTGTGGCCTTAGGTCAGAATGAACTGTGACAGAGTAATTCTAGAGAAATCCTTCTGCCTGATCTACTCTGTCTTGACTCCTTGTCCTGAATATTCTCTAGTTCTGCTGGTATTGTGTACTTGTTGAGCTCAAACACCTGAAAACACTTCTGCAGCAATGCAGAACCATAGAATCATGCAATAGTTTGGGTTGGAAGGGGCCTTTATAGACCATGTGGTTCAATTCCCCTGCCAGGAGCAGAGACATCTTCAGCTGGAAGAGGTTCCTCAAGACCCAGTCTGACTTGACCTTGAATGTTTTCAGGGATGGGACATCCAGCATTCTCTGGGCCATGTGCACTGGCCTCATCATAAGATCTCTTCCTCATATCTGGTCTAAATTAACTCTCTTTTAGTGTAAAACAATTGCCCTATCTACAAGTCTCAGAAGCCATGTGAAAGTCTCTAAGGGACAAGAGCAAAGGTCTGTTGGGACTTTAAAGCATCACCAAAGAAGGGTCTAAGGGAAGGACAATTTTTCCTTAGTGCTCTCAGAAGAGCTCTGAGTCTGGCTATGCTGGGGCCATGCAGCTTCCACCCATGTGCTGCTGGAAGTGTGTTAGGCTCACAAAGAAGTTTTGGATGGATTTGGTTTGTTTTACAGATGTTGCCTGGGCCATGTACAGAGGTGTTAGAGTCAGAATGCCTCGTCTAGCTCACAGAGAGTGACTTACAGCTCCTACCTGTATCTCATGAATCCTAGGTCTGAATTTCTGTGCTCAGGTCCTTTTACCATAACAAGATGTCCTGAATCATGCCTTATTCACCTGGCTCTCTGCTCCAGGGCTCTTCCCTACATTAGCAAAGGTGTTTCACTGCCCCCTTTTCTTGTTGATCCATGCATGTTAACTCTCCCATGTCAGAACCTGGGGAGCAAGGAAATTCACACCATTATCCTCTTAGTGAATCTACATCTAGGTGTTAGCTGACTGCAGGATTTAGAACAGATTTTCTGCATTTGTGAGTTGTTTATATTTCATAGGGTGCAATTAGTATCACAGTCCAGTGTCTGTAACAACCTGGCCTCATGAAACTGCATGCTCATTAATGCAATTGCCATACTGGGAGATATTCTACACAGCCCATTTCATACTGATGGGTTTCTTTTGATCTCATTTAGTATTAACCACCATTACTTTCTCTCCTCAACAGCTTTTCTCAGTCTTTAAATTCCCTGATGCCCCAAATGTGTTAGCTATACTCAGCCCTTTAGTGCTGATCTGGAGATTCAAACTCCACTGGAAAAATTGGTTTGGGGTAACATGGGTACTTATGCTACCCAGCCAGAACAATTCTTAAAATAATTGTGCTATTCTGATGTTTGGTTATTCATGTTGCTGATCTTACAGGTGTTCTGAGAAGAATCTGCCATCAATTTTTGTTCCTGTTTATGCTGTGGGATGAGTTCCAAGTAGTTTTTATAAGAATACAATATTGTCAGGCTATTTAGGATGATGCATGAAATTACCAACCAGTGAGAAATTAATTGAAGTTATAAGAGCTTTTTGCAGCAAGCATTAAATTTTCAAGCAAATTCTTCTGAGCTCTCCTTCAGACATGTCAAATTTGGGTAGGACACCTTCATGACCTGATCAGAGGTCTCACTCTCAAGATCTTTTCAATCACTTGTGTGCATGCTTGGAAATAGCTTGGCAAAATCTAAACTGCTAGGAAGCTGCAATTGCTGACTACCTATGTCTCCAATCTTTAGCTAGTTGTTGTGGCTTCTGTGGTGGTTAGATTGTAAGAAGACTAAAAACATGTGATTCTAACAGATTTTTCACTTTGATATTTAAGCAATCAAGTTTTCCCCTTACGAATAAAATTACACATAAAAACAAAAATATAATTTTAAAAGGGTTTTAAATGTTAAAAAAATCACGTTTCTTCATCTAAAAATGAAGAAACAAATAATTTTCATTTTTTAGTTATGTTTTTACACCTAAAATTCCTTATTGAATGTAAACAAAGATTCATTCTCCTTGGAAAAATTATTCCTTACCAAATAAATTATCCCTGTGTTTTTCTTTCAGTGATCATACACTCAGTTATGAGGATGAGACAGGAAACCTGTCTCTGTTCTTTGTTTAGTCAGCCCCACCACCATCCTGCACTGCCATTTTGCCTCTGAGACATTACAGTTACACAAATAATTGAATTGTTTGTCTCATTTGAGGACAAAGCTGGGCATCAGGATAAAGGAGCCTCAAGGTGCAATCATGAGGAACCCTTCAGAGGGTGGTGAGGCACTGGCACAGGTTACCCAGGGAAGTTTGGGTGTCCCATCCCTGCTGGGCAGGCTGGATGGGGCTCCAAGAAACCTGGTCTGGTGAAGGGTATCCCTGTCCTTGGCAGGGGTGTTGGAATGAGATGGTCTTTAAGGTCCCTTCCAACTCAACCCATTCTAGGTTCTATGATCCTGCAATTCTGTGATTGTGTGGTCTTCTGCTAGAAAATAAGGTCATTTCTGTCACTGGCATTAGGGGCTGGCACTGCTGTCAGTCTCTGCACTATCTGCAGACTGACTTTCTTCTATTCATGATCTTTTGTAAATGCAAATCATGTGCAATTGTTTCTGATTTGGGACTGAATTATTGAAACGTGTTAACTGGGAGAGTGACATTCAGTAAATAATTAGCAGATGATGAGCTTTTGTATATAAACTTTACAGAATATGCATGCTAGTGTTTATGAAGCATTCAGGAGCTGAGAACATTTCCTCTCCTATCTAGAAGATATGTAAATACTTCACACACTTGTGAATGCATTTTCCTATTGTTTTTACTTTTTCCTTGAAATCACTTCTGTGTTCTGTATGCTGTACATAAAATATCAGATACATTTTGAAAATGAAAATATTTGTTTTACTTAATGCAAATCACTCACATAGGCTGTTTTTTCCTGTTAAAAGTGGGCTGCTATTTCATGTTAGAAGTAGGATGTCTTTTATAATTTGAAGGTTGTATTAGATTTTTAATTATATGTTGCTGTATAATTCGACTTAAATAGAACTTGAAAAATAATTCTCATGTAAAGAATAAGTGACGTTTAATGCATGGTTTCCATTTAATTAGACATTTTCTGCTTTAATAGTTTAATTCCCTGCCCAAATTTCATTTCCATAATCAAGCCATGCTTAGACTGTTGACTTACCATTACTTCATCAAATATTCACTTCAATCTTTGCTTTCCAAAATTCCCATTACTCTAAAACTAATTGAGAATATTTGAATAATGCTGAAAGACAATGAAGTTGACAAAGTCATTGAGTAAAGTTCAACTGTTGAAACAGCCCTGGTGCTGTGAGTTTTACAAACAATGGCAGGAAATGTTAAAAATACTGAAAATACAGTGAAAAATGTATATTATGTTTGCCCTGTAAATGCCTTATTTCTCTCTTTGTTGCCCAAACACATTATGTGAAAGCATTTCCATTAAAGTTCTTAACAAACATATAAGCCAAACATTACTGAAAGTTTTGAATACGCCATTGGTGAAGATAAAGGCTTTTATCCATGATGTTTATGAAGTCTCTCCCCAAATCATTTTCCAATTCTACATAAATTAGTTCTGGACAACGGAGCAATTTGGGGCAGGAACAAGGAATTTCACTGGATAATCTTTCTAGCAGAGATAGTTCCAATCTACTGCTGTGTGCAGTTTAACTACATCAACAGCTCTCTCTTTCTGGATACTTGTGTTGTAGCTGGAAATGCAGGCAGGGATAAGATACAGGGAGTGTTGCGCACCACCCTTAAATTATCATGAAAGGACCTGGAAATATGTTTTTGCTTAGAAACAGGCAGATGGGCTTTCTGTGGAACTGATGTATGAAAGGTGGAGAGGGGGATGGCACTCCCCCCTCAAAAATGCTTTAAGATCACCACAGGAGAAAGGAACATGGAAATTACAGTTTCATCAGAATTAGGAGCCATCTGCACCCTGGATTATGGTCTTAATCTCCTAGTTCCTTGAGGAGGCATTTGGCTGTTTCAGAAATCTCTTGTAATGTTTCCATGTTTGGGTTATGGACTAGCACTGCTTGTGGACCCATTTTTGGCCTTGGAAAAATGACCATGAAGCTCTTTTAATGCATGTCATAGGAAAGAGACCAATTCAAATCTGTGAGAAAATAAAAGTGTTGAGCTCACTAATATGTTGAGGCACTTAAAGGCTGCTATTTTACTGTCACTGGAGTTTTTCAATACAGTCATCTTCTAGTCATGCAGTCAGAATCAATTTTGTTTCATATTAGGATAATAGAGGGAGAAAGGTACACTTCAGGGTAGAGGTGGGTTTTGGAGAAAATGTAAAAGGTATTACTGTCTGAAATATAAGCCATCCATCTTGTGAACTTCTCTGGTAGCCTTTACAGAAAAGGAGACAGCATATTTAGCCCCAAAATCTAATTTTCCATCTCTTCCTTTCTATTTTATTTTTAATTCTGTTTCCAGTCTTCATAATAATCTACTCTCTGTCCTTTCATTCTACAGAGGAAAATTCTTTGAAGTGAGATTTTCAATCCATTTTTTTGTCTTTCTTTCATAGGCTTTGCTAAAATCATAGCATACTGAGGAAGGATTCTCAGCAAGTAAGTAGTCAGTACCAACACACACTATATATATACCTATATATATATGCATGTGTATGTATACACACATATACTAAGTTGCAGCCGTGAAATAAAGTAAATACATTCAAAATGAAATAGGAAAATATACCATAGAGCTCAAGATTGTCTACAACTATGAAGCATTGAGTGTTGAACACAACTTTTATCTCAAACTTCCTGTTTTTAGACAGAAACCACATCTTAGGTCTCAGCTCTACAGCACCAAACATTGTCAGGGCTCTGGAAAAGTCCTTCTATAATTGATTTCATTGTAAGCTGTCTCTGCTTCTACACAGTGAGTGACCTCTCTAAGGATGGGTACTTATTTTTCCTGTGATGTAACATTTGCAAAATATTCCTTGGGATAGTGCTGCCTTTGAGTGAGTGACACTGTCACATTCCACCTGACAAATTTATAGAGAATGAATGATAAGGAACAAAAGTATTTCTCTTGAGCCTGAAAATAGATAAAATGAACTGTTATATCAGTGGGAAGGTTATATAACCTTCCTTTACAAATTCTATGTTAAGCCATGTTTTTCCCTCTATACGGAAGTACCTCACAAAAACCAAATAGGTGGTGAAACACCCACAATATACCTAATTATTTTCTCATCATAACCATCTGACAGAAGTGAAATTATTTCTTTCAGGGGCAAAGGAGTACTCTGGGCTCCCAGAGAGGACATTGTGTGCCAGCTCCAGAAAAAGAGACTGCAGCTGCTCTCCTGCTACTGACAACCACCTCTCTGGTGGGATGTGAAGCTCCATGCCATCCACACTAATAATAGATCAATTGTTTGGCTGTAAAATTCCTTTGGATGCTGTGGAATTCACTCTTGCTGAGTGTTTCTGAGTGTTTTCAGAAGCCAAGACTAATAATGCAACATACAATGTAAACCAGTGGGCTGCCAGAGAGAGCTTAGTGCATTTCCATGTGATAGAGGACTGTATTTCTCCTTCAGCCACCATTCAAAGAGAATCTGATTTCTTCTGCACTGGCAGAAGTCCTAGGCATCGCTGGAAAATTGCAGCTTTCTGATACACTTTGGAATTTGAAAATCTCTGGTTCTTGTAGCTCATAGGTAGGGTTGAAGTAGAGGTACTAGGGTAGGGAATAAGAACAGAGAATAAGTGAAAACTAGTAACCCAGTGAGATGTTTTTGAGCAGCAGTATACAAACATAGGAGATTGGCAGGTACTTATCTTCCACATTGCCTCATTAGAAATCCCTTCATCATGTTCTTTAGACCTTAAACTTATCAGTAGTTGGAAGAATACCTGGCAGATTTTTCACTACAAAATTTGTTTGTAAACTAATTGATGCAATAATCTGTTTTATGAGTTAGGATTTTAAAGCTGTCTATGCCAATCATTGATTTATAATTTGTATTAGTTACTGATGACATCTAAACAGTTTTAATATACATTCCAGATTAAAAATTTAGGCAGAATCTGTCTTATTCTTCAACTCACACAGGCATGCTGAGAAGAAATGGGTGTATTTATTCCAATCCTAATGTTAACTTAGTGCAAAATGTATTTTACTTACTGAGCCCCAAAATGTTGGATATTGCTGTTGAGAATATTTCTCTCCTCTGAAAGCAGATGTATGACTCTCCTTAGTGACAGTTTGTAGAAAGGGGAAATTGGACACCATTCCTCCATTTTGCCTTAAAAGTAAAATGGGCATTGCAGAATGTGCCAGCTCAGGGGTACCTACCTGACTGATCACAGAATACTTGCATGGCTTGGGTTGGAAGGAACCTTTAAAGTTCATCTAGTCCCACTCCCCTGTAATGGGCATCTTCAACTTGACCACCAGTTCTCTTTTTTAAATGACACTTTTTCTTCATACCTGCCCACCATACATAAGCATCTCTCTACAATAAATATTTGTGTTTTCAGTTCTGTGCTCTCAGAACTGCTTCATTTATTTCCTGCTTGCTTCTAAACCAAATAGCAGAAACTATTTAGATAAAAGGAATAACATCCATCTGATAACTTTTTGATATAACACAGAAATGATAATTTCCACAAGGCTGGTGTTAATACTATTTGATGCAGAAATGCTGGAACTGAGTCAGAGTTAATAGCAGCACAGTGACAGCCAGAGTGACTTGATAAATGACAGCTTTCTCTGATTATCTGTTCTCAGAGGAACTCTCTCTGCAACAAGGATGTTCCTCCTAACTTCCTCCCATCACGGGTGTGGAGGAAATAGTCTGTGACTTTATATGAACTACAGTTCTCCCTCCATCTCTCCCTCCACTTCCTTTGCTCCATCCTTCCACATCACTAAATTATTTCAGCCCAAACCTTTCTTGCATGTTTTCTGCCAAAGGAAGCTGCTTGCTAAATTGAAAATCTGAAGGAGAAATTTCAAGATTAAAATAATTCCTGTGCTCCTGTGGCAGTGACTTGGAAGTGATTGGTGCTGCCTTTTCTGACCTTCCCATGATGGATTCATTAATCTTCCTTGAGGTGCCAGAAGATCAGCAAAATACTTCTTTTTGGCTGTCCCCAGACAGTGCTTCTGAGCACAGTGAAGTCATACCTTTGATGGAAGATATGAGTTGAATTTCAGCAGCTTATTGCTGTTTCAGAGTATTTTGTCTAAGAAAAAGACAGAAGTTACCTCTGCCCATATTGTAATTGTGTATGGAAAGCATCTGAAAGAACACACAGGCTCTTCCTTAACTGAGATGTGACCTTCAGCCATAAGAGAAGCCACAATGTACTTTGTGCTGTGCAGAGCTCTTCTGGCACATATGCAAGGCTGCCAAAGGCTTCATTTAGAAGTAAAAGTGTAAGGCTCTACAAGGAAGGATGAGCTCTTCAGAGCTCCCTGCACAGAGAACCATCATTGAATATTTGTTCAGGCAGAGCTTATGAAGCAATCTATACTGTCATAACAAAGATTTCATGGACACTGTGCTGACATCTACACTGCTGCTGAAAGGAAGATAAGAATCAGGAACAAGTAGTAAGTAATGCAGATGTTTACAGGTCCAGGGTTTGAATTTTCCCCATTCTACTCATTTTTCTAGCAATATGGATATCCCTTGTGAGAGCCAGTCCCTGCCCAAGGGCCAGGAGAGTGATTAGGGAAAAAACACATGGTGAGTGCAGGAAGCAAACAAGCTGAGTGAAGAGGGTGGCTGGAAACAACCTCACAAGCACACAGACTTGATTCACTCTGTCTTTCCTTCTGGAAGTGTTTGATGAACAACTCTAACAAACAGAGAGACAACAGCAGTGGAATCTGCAGAGAAGGTCCAAATGGAGGCTGAAAGGATGCTGGGACAGAGGCAGCAATGGTGTTTATGTATCAACCATCTCACTGGTATGATGAAGGGAACATTCAGAGGTGAAGCTATAGGAGAAAATCTGAAAATCCTGCTCATTACAGAGCTCTTTTTTGCTTGTTTTGGTTGTTTTTTTGGTTGTTTTTTTTTAAACTATTTTTACTTTGACCTTTAGGGGAAATTTTTCCCTACTTTTTGCCAAAATGAAGAAAGAGGAGAAGCCGTTCTGTTCTCCTGGATGTCTTCCCTTAGCCAGGGCAGTCTCCCAAGGGTTCTTGGCCTAGGGAAGTGCCAAGCAGCTAAGTGAGGACAGCTGGGAAAACCAGAGATGGGATGTTAAACTGCAGCTTCTATTTCCTGAATAAGTGTGCAGCCATCAAACCAGCCTCATGCAGGGATTTAAGGCCTTTCCTCTTCTAAGACTGCTCTTTCTATTGACTGAGGTGGGGAGAGAAAGGCAACACAGAAACGTTCAAGATATTTTGTTTTCTCTTCTAGACACACAATCATGACAGTTAATTACTGATCACAGTATTGGAGCCAATGTGGAATCTATTTGTCTCATAATTTTACTATTCATTCCAGTTTCCCCATATGGAGGTCTGTCTGCTTCATTTTACAATCTACATAGGGATAAATTATCCCATTTTCCTTCATTGGCTATAACAGAGGATCTAGTGACTGATTCAGAAGGATGGAGATATCAACATGAGTCTCAGATAATCCTGTTCTCAAACACCAATTATTCTCTAAGCCTATAGTCCTAAAAAACTGGACTAAATACTAATGAAACCGAACTTTTTTTTTTTTTTTCTTTTTTTTTTCCCAGCCTCCAGCTCGCCTGACAATTTGTAAGAATGCTCAACCCTTGGGTACTTCCAGAATTCTTCTTAACTAACAAATGCGAACTGAGACCCTTAGATTGCGTGTTAAAAAGTAAATGTTTCATTTCATTTCATCTTTAAAAAAACATACCTTTTCATCTGATGTGACATGTGCTTTGAAGCCATCACTTCAGTAATATTAATCTATCAATCTTTTTAAATGAGGCATGCATTGTAAAGAGAGGGATAACTCATTAAATGAAAGCTACAGCTGGAGGAAATGGACTGGTTTCCAAGAAGCAGATTTGGTTTTTTTTTTTCCCATGCATTACAAAAAACCCCTCTGTGCAAACATAGATGCTTCTATATCCACCACAACTATTACCAGTCTTCTTTGGAGTGTTTTTTACTTAATTCCATCCTAATTACTTTTAAGTTAGGAAACTTTATTCTAGCTAGTGTTCCTCTCTGAGATAAATCTCTGGGAGGATTGGAATTATCTATGCACATATGGTCAGAAAACAGTTGTTTGTGGTGTAGTGTTTTTTATTTTATTTTTTTTTAATTGATTGACTGTGAAGCTTTTCAAACCCACAGAATTCTTGATATAGCAAGTCAAGCTGCCATAAAGTATTAGTCTATGCTATTGTAGTCATGCTGACACAGTTCATCATATGCTTAGTTTAAACTGAGGCATGACTCTTCTTAGCAGTTGGAATTAGAAAAGTAGTTTTACTTTGGTTCCAGTATACACATTACAATTTTTGTCTTTAAAATGTTAATAGCATAATTACATTTGTACAACCTTTCTGCCTTATTTCCCTGAATTGATAAAACTAGTCTGACCTGTACAAGATACAAAGTTGAGACAGTTAGAACGACATCCAAGAATGTCATTAATTTTGATTACCAAGGTTGGTTTTCTTAATAGTGTCATTAAGACATGCTATTAAATTTTAACTTAACCAAATCTTTATTATATTCATGGTGTAGGGTTTTACATTTTCTCTTTGACAGTAATAAACAGAAGGACTAGTTGAACCAGTATCCTGATGCTTCAAATAAAATAATATGCATGTCCAGGTATGTGTGTGTACTGCAAAGGCAGACAATTTCAAATATTTAGGTAGTGGAACATCTTGATGGATTTGCTATTCCCTTTTAAAGGAGGTTATTTAACTTAAGCACCTTCTTCTTCAATATGCTTTTATGGCTCATCCTAATGGAAATAATAACACGGAATAGCCGGATAGCAATTCACACATTCAAAGCACTGTGCAAACATTAAGTAATACAGTTACACAACATCTAAATAACTATAATACTGGCTGTCAAAGCAGTGAGGGAGCAGACAAATGCAGGGGACTGCAGGCATTTCTGGAAAGGATTCTGCAGCGAGGAGGGAGCGAGATCCCTCCCAGTGGAGCTGGGCTCAGTGTGCCAGTGTGCTCTGGGTGGGCATTGTTCTGCACAGCCACCTGCAGTGCCCTGTTTAAAGTGGTAATTAGCAGGTGGCACATGCTACTCCTTTGCCAGTCCTGCCTTGAAGTGTTTTTCTGCTGTGCATCAAAATACAATGCCAATTCCAGGTTTTCAGTGACCAGTTTCCTATTGAACGTCTGGATACTGGCATTTTGAAAAGTTGTTTTTTCTCTAGTCTCTCTTATTTTCTCCTTCTGTTGCTGAGATTTTTAAAACAAGCTGCTGACAAGAATGCAGAAAAAACCCTCCTGTTTTGATGTCTCAGGTGATGACACTCTGTCACTGTCAACTTTATGTTTTATCTGGTCTATGTCAAGAACATGCTGATGAATTTATTGGGATGCTTGAAGGATACAGTTGGAGACATTCAATTCTTTGCAGCCTCCTGTTAATTTCCTGGCTTAGAAATCAGTGCTGCTGAGGTCTGTTAAATAGTAGTAGATTTTGCAAAAGCCCTCTGCTCCTTAAGGACCCCAGCTCTAGGCACACTGCTGACAGTGACAAATATACTTTTTTTGTTCATTATACCCAGAATGGAGAGAAAACAATCAATTTTCCTCCAACCATGACTGTACCTGACTCCTCTTTGCCATGTCTGATATATTATACTTCAATAATAAAGCAATCTGGAGGTCATAAAAGCACTGAATGCTATTTCAGTTTAATTCTAAACTGAGAATAATAGGTCCAGATTTTGGCCTTCAAGGGGAAGGGAAAACTTTTATTTCCAGTGTTAAATTTCATACTTAGAAATATAACTTCCTCTTGTCTTTCTGAGTTGTCTTTCATTGTAAATGTTCAAAAGTGGTGTATGAATATGATTGTGCACACAGTTTATGAATATAGATTTGTTCACACACATTTAAAATAAAGCAGCAGTTGCTGGGAGATGTGCAAGTGTTTATCTGTGAATAGAGATCTGCAGAACAATTCAGAGCATGACAAATACCCCCTTGCTTGTGAAAAGTAACATATCCTTAAAGATTGCATTAATGATTGTTCTGTTTCCACCATTTATTTAAAAACAGAAACCTGAGAACAGACCACCACTCCTAGTGCATTGTGATACTGTTAATTGAATTAGCAAATATCTACTAGCAAAAATTGCTAACAATTGGTTGGTTTCTATTACCTCTCCATGCAAGGTTTTTCTTCTCATTGCAGAGCTGAAGAGTTTATGTTTGGAATGCAGTGTTAAATTATATTTAGGTGTGCAATTGTAGGAGAGCAACAAGAAACACAAAAAAATTGAACTTAAACTTTCTTTCTGAATATTGACTTCTGATGTCTTGAGAGTAATTCTGTCAGACTCCAGTGATCTGGGATGTTTTGTGAAGTGTTTTTGTGAAGTTGGTCTTCGAATTTTTTTAACCCTTGTTGGCTTCACTGGATTTCCAAAAACTCAATTCCTGTCTTGCTGCCTTGCAACACTGTCACCACCACTTGGCTTTCCAAAGTCACATCTGTGCCCTCAGCGTGCCCCTTCTGAAATCGGCAATGATGAAGCATTTCCAGGTTTGTGGGTAACAACCAGCAGATGTCGCAATTTCCCCAAAAAGAGCAGATTTCTCCAGTCTTTGGAAACTGCAGCAACTTCTTAGGTATTTTTGTGCAGTACCCACACAGCAATAATTCTGTGTGAGGAAAGTTATTGTTGAGCAACATGCTCCAACCATCAGCTCTTTTATGTACTCTCACTTTTAAGTTGAATACATTGATATGAAAATATCCCAATTTTGCTTGCTGAAGAGAAGAAGATGCTGTGATGCTGAACATCCACCCTAGGACTGTGTCACTGCCTCAGGTTGGTTACTGTACAGAGGCATTTCCTGAGTTTTATTGCCACAGAATCCCTTCAGTCACTTTTGATGTCTGAGCTCTCCTTTTTTTTTGCTGCTCAGATGTCTGTCCAAAATGCTCAAATGGATTCCAGTTAATGAGATGCTGCACTAAGGGAATTAAGTAAATACTGTTGTAATGGAAGTATAACTGAGGGACTATGCCTACTAGTTAAATAAACTAGAATTTTTCTTATCTAACTTTAACTGCTTAAAAACTGGATAGTTTGTCTGCAGAAGCTGTTGTGCATCCTTCTGCTGTTAAGGGAGAAAAGCAAATGTGTTTGAGGGTCATGCCATCTCTTCCTAGGACTAATGCTGGAAAAATGTTCTATGGAGGTACCTGTATCTCTCTGCTAAGTGTAGAAGTTAAACTGCTGCTCCAACCTTGATGATTACTTTGAAGATCGTTAGAATTAGGTGTTGTTAATAGGAATACTGAGTAAAGCCTATTCTGCTTTACTTTTTTGGTTGCAGCCAGTTTTTAAAAACAATCAATCAGACAGTGGTGTTCTTGATCTCCAACAGCAGTAGCTAAAGAGACAATATCCATCCTATTTCAGATATGTAAATATTTGTGGCTCTGTTGGAAGAGTATCTAAGATCCTGCTTAAGTAAAGAGCTCATCCAATTTGAATCCTTATCCAAATGCATCCCTAGATTTGCATTAAAGAAAATAAAAATGTCCAGTGGAGATAAAACTTAGCTTAAAAAAATTAGTAAGTGTTGATTTTTCAGTTTTTGAGATTAATTTTACCAGGAGGAGAGTGACAAGCATTTAACATTACCAGTCTGAGATTCAGACATGTAGACTGAGCTGGCTGTCTCAGCTCTCCCTGTAATCCATACAGAATAAATGAGGGCTGAACAGGAGTCTGTGCTCAGATGGAAAAAACTGTCATCTCCTTCTCTTACCTGTAAGGACAATTTATAGAAGTAGCTTCCCAGCTAATGTTAGGTAGGATAAATCCTATGGGAAAAAAAATGGAAGAAGATAAAAAAATAGTTATAGATATATAGATAGATAGATAGATAGATAGATAGATAGATAGATAGATAGATAGATAGATAGATAAAAAATAGGCATAAGCATATACTATATTTTTATACTCAAAAAGAACTTGCCAGTCTGAGCTTGTAGGGGGTAATTCAGATAAAAAGTTAAAATAATAACAAAGATGCATCCTCTACAATGGACTGGAATAGCAGAAAAGGCTTCCAGCCTGTGGGATGCCAGAAAATAGGGAGTCAAGGGCAGAGATAAGCTGGGATGCCTTCTTCCTCAGAGAGCTCCAAATGACAGGATGGTGTTTCTTTCCATTTACATTTCATCAATAAAAGAGGGGGGGGACATATATATGCCCCAGCACATTAAAAAAAAACCTCCTGAAATGTTTTCCAATAAATACCCAAAATATAGATGGCTGACTTGAATTAAAAAAAAAAAAAAAAAAAAAAAAAAAAAAGAAAAAAGCCAGACCAAAATAATTTCAGTAATTAGGAGAATTTCTTGTGAAATGTGTAAGGGAATCAGCCTGACCTCAGATGGGAAGAGGCTCCATGCACTGCATGGATGCATCAAAATGTGCAGCATTCCACAGAGCTCCTGCTGACATTCAAAACCTCCCATGACTGACCTGCTGGAGAGGAAATTGTCACTGTAAGGCAAAAAGGGGTCAAGTGGACAGAGAGGACATGGAGAAGTGACACTACCTGACTCACACATTTCTCCACAGCTGCCACCTTGCACTCTACACAGCAGCAGCATGGGGCATGTGGAAACAACCAGCTGCAGCTTCACTTCCTGCAAATGGCCCTGGAATCAGGGCTAAGACAACTGGGCTTGATATTGGGCAAATATTGGGATAAAACCAGGTTTTCATTACTGCTAAATAAAACTAAATGGAAGAATTTTTGCTGTATAAACCTCACCCAAGAGACTTAGGGTCTAGAGTCAGCTACAGAGAGAGACAGAATAAATGGGGAAGCTTCATAGTGGCTTTGATAATTCAGGAAAATTGTCCAGGTTCAAAGTCAAAAGCAAGAAGTTTATATTTTTGCTATCTCTCTGACCATAGGGAAACATGCTGCTTAAAATGTCTCAGTACTCAAAGCTAAGGAAAAGAAGTGATACCTGGCAAAAGTCATGTTTTCAGCACAGCTGCATGCCATGACTTCAGTCTTTGCTGTGCCTGAGCACCTCTCCTCTCCTCTCCTCTCCTCTCCTCTCCTCTCCTCTCCTCTCCTCTCCTCTCCTCTCCTCTCCTCTCCTCTCCTCTCCTCTCCTCTCCTCTCCTCTCCTCTCCTCTCCTCTCCTCTCCTCTCCTCTCCTCTCCTCTCCTCTCCTCTCCTCTCCTCTCCTCTCCTCTCCTCTCCTCTCCTCTCCTCTCCTCTCCTCTCCTCTCCTCTCCTCTCCTCTCCTCCCTCTCCTCTCCTCTCCTCTCCTCTCGCCTCTCCTCTCGCTCTCCTCTCCTCTCCTCTCCTCTCCTCTCCTCTCCTCATCCTCTCCTCTCCTCTCCTCTCCTCTCCTCTCCTCTCCTCTCCTCTCCTCTCCAATTTCAAAACAAATTGCCTGGACCAGAAAGCTTAGTCACATCAACTGACCCCTGAAGTGCTACCCACCCATCCAGAGGCAGAGTTGTACCTCTGTGGCACCTGGCAGCAGCTCTAAAAAGAGATGCAGCTTATTGTCACGACCAGACAAGTGAAAAGTTAAATGAAAAATGAGGCTGATTTATGAAGGCAACTCATCAGGGAAAACCTGGCAGCAGATGGAAAGAGTCCTTACAGGTATCTGAACAATGTGTGACAGTGCAGTTTTTGTATTATTGATTCTTGAAAAGAAAGTGTAATTGTACTTCAATGCCATGGAGAAAAGGAGACTCTAAGAATTAACTTAGAGTATCTTTAAGATATCTCTTGAATGGTTAAACCACTTTTTCTGTTTGGTGTTTTCTCCCCTCTATTTTTAAAATAACAATAATATTCTCTTACATTTCTCATCACCTTACAACAGCCTTATGCAAGTTCATGGGACCCACATGGGAGCAGTTTGTTGTGGACTGTCTCCTGTGGGAGGGAGCAAGGGAATAGAGTGGGAGGGATCCTCCTAGAGACAAGTGTGATGGACTGACCACAGCCCCACTCCCTGTGCTCCTGAGCTGCTGGAGGCAAGGAGTTTTTAGGAAAGATGTTTTTAAGATTTAGCTCTTATTTCTCATTACCCTACGCTGATTTTATTGGCAAAAAAATTGAGTTAAAGTCGAGTCTGTTTTGCCCATGATGGTAATTGGTGAGTAACCTCTCCCTGTCCTTAGCTCCATCCTTGAGAATTTAGTTATATTATTTTTTCCCTGCTGTGCTGAGGAGGGACAGAACAATGTTGGTGAGCACAGGGTGTTCAGCCAGGGTCAACCCTCCACAGCTATTTTCAAGAGCCCTTCATTCTGGAAATTGCCTACTCACTAATGAGAACTGATTTTCTGCTTTTTATTAAATCTTTTCCTCACTCCCAAGTCCAGGCTGACAGAAATTATTATGTACATCATACTGTTTTGTGTCTAGCATAATTTTTTTCTCCAGCTTTCTGTTATTTTTTGTATTATTAGTTATTCTTGACTACCTCCACACACATACAAAGAGTTGGATGAAATTTTTTTCAGAGAGATTCCCTTTGGTCAGAAAAATGTTGATTTTATAAAATCATCTATTTGTGAGAAATTAACTTTTGTGGCAAGGCTTTTAGGGAGCAATAACTCCAATCTTGAGTGGATTTGACTCTCATATCAAGCTAATAACAAGTTAATTCTGTAAATAATAATGAAAAAAAAGCATTAACTTTTTCTCAATAAATCAAGTAATCTTATTTCCCAGAGACCTACTGACTATTCAATTACACAGAGATTTTTCATATCAAATAAATATAAAGTTTTGCATGCTTATGGTGCTCCAGAATTATAAACAAGGCAAAGACGGCAGGGAGATGAAATATACCTTGTATTAGAACAGGTGGCAAGCTTTAAGGTACATAAACTTTCTCCAGTTCTTTGCACTCCTGAAATATGCTTTTCTTGTTGTTGTTTGTTTTTGTTTTTGTTTTTTTCACTAGCTATAGCATTCAGCTTAATAAAATATATTGTTTCTGTTGACAAAACTTTCCTTCTGGAAAAGTTTTTCTTTCTAGTCTGCTGCAGGAAAAAGAAGACCCAAAAAACCAACAAACAAAACAAAACCAATATCTGAAGCAAAAGCTGCTTTTCAAGCAGACTATTGCCTTTTGGAATTTGTGCAGACCTTCATCAAGCCTTTGCTATTCTCAGCAGGAGAGGAGTTCAGTTCTCGCTGTGCCTCTGGACTGATGGTGTTTCAGCTAGATGTGAAATTAGATGAAAGTAGTTCAGTCTTTTCTAAGGCTATCAAAGCATACAATAAACCCATCACACACACAAGAGAATAGGTACATGCAACACCCAAAACAGAAATTTTATTCTCAGTAGCACATTGCCTGGGAAGCCAATGGGTTCTAATGGCCAAAGTCATCTTAAGTGTCCATTTCTGACATTTCCAGCCTGTTACATGCAGCTCAAATGACCAGAAATTGTAGATTTCTTCAAACAGAACCAATTGTCAAAGGAGTGATTCTTTCATATCCCTTTCTGGGAGAAAACACACTTTCAGGGCAAGGAAACACAGGGAAGTTTCTAAGTGATTTATAAGGGATACCACATACGTTCAAGAATGATCTTATGCAGAATAAATTGGGGTCTGGGTACTCAGTGTGCCACATCCTTGCTCTAGGTTGCCTCCTAAGGCAACCTGAACACCATTAAATTGTCAGCAGACCCCTGCTGGAGCAAACAGTGCATTCAGATCTTCAGTACTAATTGAAGCCTGTGTGAAGCTGGCCACCAAGGAATATCAGCTTACATGCCCTTAGCCATACAATCCTGGCATACAAACCTTTTTCTGCAGGCTTGTGTGTCTGTTTTTTTGCATGTAGCCCAGAGTACTGACAGGAACAAAACAGGCAGAAGCTGGATGTGTGCAATCCTTGATCAGACTCTGCTGGGAGCTGAGAAGGTGGCACCTTGCCTTTTTGGTTCTGAGATTTTGCTCCTTTATAGAAATGATAGAAAGACATTATGGTCTGTAGGAAAATATCCTCCAATTTAAGAAATTTACTGCCTTGTGTTATGTAAGAAAAGTATTGTGAATGGCTGGGATATAGCTAGGTAACAGACTGTTCATAAACACTGGTATAAGGAGAGCTCAGATAATCCTCAGTGCAGGAAAAAGTTTGCTGTTTCCTTCCCCCTCTCCCTCCAACTATCTAATCAAGAGCAGCAATCAAGAAATCTATCTAATCAAGAGGTTCTACCTTTTTTGCCTGAGTGGTAGCAGCACTCCTGTGTACAAGTAGCTTTATAGCTCCATGATTTCCATAATGAGTGTCCTGTTTAGGATTTACATCCTTCCCAGTAGTGCCCATGCTCTTGACTTCTGCTGGTCAAAGCAGAAGAAGGTATGAGGAAGGCTGAAGTGAGAACCTACCTCGTCTTTCTTTGTAAGCTTGTTTATTGGAATACAATATCCTGCTCTGTATTTTATTGACACTGCCCTCCAGGAAAACTGCTGCTGTCTCCAGCTCTTCTATCTGCCAGCTGCTCAAGTGCAGCTCAGATGTCCAGTTCTTTGGTTTAAAGTGCTCTGTGATCTGAAGTGAAGCATTCATGGGACTGCTTACCTTTCAGATGGAAGAAAAAATAGACCATTAAATAGCTGATCAAGGAGTGCTGTACCTACTAGACAGCAAATAAGATGTAGGTGAAAAAAAAATAGCATAAGTTTTGTGTTAGAGACTCAACAAAGTCATAAGGAGATGAATTTCAATTTCACAGTTAATTTTAATCCTGATATTGCTTTTTGTGAATATGCCTGTAGATCTTTCAGGCTAAGCATTAGGATTCAGGAAAAGAATTAAAGAAATTTTACTTGAGAAAATATGATGAATCTAAAGTTTGTTGATAAGTGGCAAGGGTCATAAAGAAACTACTCTCTATAGTAGAGATTATGATTAATGGGTATTATACCACCTGGCAAGTCCAGATGGCTTTATGCAATCATCTGTATCCTCCAAGAAATTTATGGATTTGAAAGCATTCAGAGCAGAATTCCTGATAAGAGGAAAGGGAATGAACCAGGTTCATTAGATACCAGAAGCAGATCCCTGATTAGGTCTGGCAAAACCTGAGGTGTTTTTGGAACAGATTGCAGATTTCATTGGTAAGACCAAAACGTAGAAGGGATCCTGACAGAACTTACATCTGCAAGGGGAATTATGCTGCAACTTGGTAAGTGCTGCACTGCTGCTTTCATCAGCCTTTTAATCTAGTGCAAGCTGCATGAGAGGGGATGGCATCTCACCAGAGTCAGCCCTGTGAAGAGGGAGATCTCTGGGCCTCCAAATGCTGGGGGAATGCACCTATGAAATCCATTTCTGCCATAAAGGTTTGGATGCATACTGAGAGACGGGGTCAGGCTTGCAGCTGCAAGAGGAGGTGGTTGTGGAATTTCCTCCCAGCACATAGTAATGAGGGTATGTGATTTTGATATTTTCCTGCCTCAGAGAATCACCAGCAACCTGAACCACAGCCTTGTGCACCAACGGGGGAAATTTCCTATCCTGTCTATAAAAACTGTTTCACTTTAATAGAGAAGTTTGATATATAATGAGCTAGAGAAGTGTGACCATCACCTTGTAGAGAGGTGGGGGGGGATAAGAAAAGAGAGACATTTTATTTACTGATGCAGCAAATGTGTAATTTATATCACACAGTTTCTCTCTTTAATGTGTGTTCATAGTATCATCAAAGTGAAACAATCTGCTAGAGGGTTTTGGCCAATTCTGCAGGTGAGGCTTATCCCAGTGATAAGAACTGTTGCCTGGAAGGTGAAACTTTCAAATCCCTGAAGACAGACTGGGATAATAACCACAATCCTTATCTAGGCAAGTTCCCTTACTGCTGAGCTACTAAAGAAGGAGAGAGATTACCTCCTCTTTCTGCAGGTTTTTTGTCTCCCCCCCACTCCCCTCAGGGTTTGACTTCAAAGCAAAGAGATGCTTTGAGACTGCACTGCAGAGGGCTGGGCTGGTTTCCGAAGACAGGGTAGGTGTCTGTGACCAAACTGATGATTAAGAAACAGAAAGACTTCTCAATTCCTGCTTAATTTTGTGAGTGCTCTAAAATCACTGCACAGTTCCCAGCCTGATCAGAAAATTTTCTGTGTGCTTGTGTCTTCCCCTGAGCTTAGGTAGAGTTTCTCATCCTGGAGTGGTTAGAGATTTATCTAAGCACCTTTGAAAAGTGGAGAGGCATGTCACTCCCTTGCAGATGGATCTTCCTTAGCAAGTGCCTGGCACCTACTGGCAAGCACAAGACCCTCCAGAACTGAAATTGAGATTAAAACCTACAGTTGTCACAAGAGGTAAGGACAGACTCTTCCCTCCAAACATTTCACAAATGAAAAAACTTGCCCATGAGGTAGAGGCTTGGGGATTGTACAGCCCATTTCAGCTGCAGTCTCCAAGGGCAGCCCAGTGCATAACTGATATTTAGGGTGATGAGGTAGCATTTTCTGCTGGCTTGCTTCTGGTAGATCAGAACTTCTCATGCTTTCGAGGTATTCTTTTTAAACTGCATAGCAGCATTTAGTATAATGGCAGCATAAACCTCCACAGCATTTTAAAAAGTGAGTAATGAATTGCCCAAGGGGAATTTATACAGGAAAAAAATACAAATAATGCCAACACATTGGAAATGCACGCTCTGCATTTTAACTAGCATCCAATGTGACAAGGGAGTTATTGTTGTGATTTTTTAAAATGCAAATTTGAAGAACTAGGCTTTATTCTTACCTCTGCTTTGGTTTCCTAGAAATAAAGAAGTAATTTTTCATAATTTTCCTTAAATGTTGAGAAATCCTTATCTGAAAACAGGTTTACTTTGTTGTGACCCTCTTGAGAAAGAAATCCAATAATGTGGTAATGTATGTGTGTCCAAAGCAGATCTTAGGACTCTACAGGGCAGAGCCAGAAGAAGGCTGCAACATGAGATAGAACTCCAAAGTGTTTGGAGAAAGTGGTTCCTGGATGGACTGATTATTTCTTAGGTTGTGGATCAGAGCCCCTAAAATAAGAAAAAGGGGATAAGCAAGACGTTAAAATAGAGGAGTTGGGGTTATATATCAGTTCTTATGAGGGCAATAAATAAATAGGAAATCTCTGTGCTGTTGTTGAAGCCTCTGAGTACCTGAAAATGTTTTTTGCCTAAGGCAAGTCACAGGAGGAAAGAAACCATCTGAAAATCTGCTTATGTGGAAAGACCTTGAGAAGGTAAATCTGCAGAGAGTTTGGGTGTTTGCAGGTAAGGCACACACCAGGGGCTCTAAACTTATCCCATTCTTGCTGATGTTAGAGACAAATACATGATAACTTCCTTACATTAAGTCATGCAACATTCCTTTTCTATTTAACTACATTCCTACAGAAACAGAATGAAGCTGGAAAGAGATAATAAAGTGAAATGAGCTGTTCTCTTTCTTCAACATGCACTAGAGATCCCTAAGGGAGCTCTTCTAGGTATCTCACCACTCTACCCTTATTGCATCTATTTCTTTAGTTGTCCCACAGCCCTAGTGAAACCACATCTTTCAGAGTCTGCTATAAACCATAATCCTTTATTTAAAAATAAATAAACACATTTAAAAATAAATTATTTTTTTAAAAAGGGAATAGTTGATTAAGTGTATACAGAACTGTTTTGGAGAAGCACATTAAAGAAAGCATATGACTAGGAAAAATATTTGTTATGAATGTAAGTAATGAGTATGTCATAATAATAACTAAACAAATGTTTTTATTGTATATCTTTACATATAAAAAGCCCTATGCAGATAGTTGTTGAGATTCTTGCATTTTGAAAATCTATAAAAGTGATCCGTGTTTCTTACTGAGGCACTTAGTTTTTATTCTTATACTACATAACTATGCAAAAAGAGCTATTTTTCAAGCTTTCATGACTTTAGGCAATCCTTTTAGAAATTTCAGGTAAGATTTAAAGGGTAAAAAACATATTTCAATGTGCATAAATTAAACCATTGTTTGCTTGTTTGTGAAGGCTGGAAATCAAGGTAGCAATGTTTGTTGAAGTTAACTTGCCCAGCAGTAAATCATGTTGACTAATCTCTTGTTTCAAAGATCAAAATAAGCAATCTTCTATACTATAAAGGTATTTCAGGAGGCTCCATTCAAATATGTGGGTTGTTGAAAAGAGTCACTTGGGCCTTGTCCCTTGCAGGTTTATTTTGTTCTTCAGCAATATAAGCTGTTTTATTTCCTCTTAATGGGCCTGAACTGATGGTAAAGTCTTTGTGTCCTTGCCCAAACAACTTTTAATCTAAAGGCAGAGTGAACACAACAGTGGCAATCCATATCAAACAGAATGTCTGAGAAAAACAGATAATCCACTGTGTTTGGATGGAATGTGTGTGACTTTTGAAGGTGTTCAGGGCCAGGTCATCCTTGGAGATAAATCCATTCACCATTAACTTCACTGAACTTGAACCAGTCAATGGCAGGTGGAGGTTCAGGCTATTTATACCTTTGCAGGGAGTATGTTACCCCTGGACAAGAATTATTTCAGCTCTGTGCTGGTAGAGGGTCTTGAGCAGTAGGGTCAGGCCACAGCTGAACCTCTGTGTAGTAGGTAATATTTTATTTTAAATGAGTGCTCAGAAGCAGTCAGATGCTGCAGCTCCTTGTCCACAGAGGTCAGATCCAGATGGATAGCACATTGCTGGAGGCAGTCTATAGTGAATTCTGTTTCCCCTTTCACTTGGACAGAAATCCAGCCCTTATGGTAATGAATAAAGCACTTGTATCACTTCAGATTTCTCTTGTATTTAAAAGTCTGCCCCATTCAGTTATTCATCTGAATAGAACATCTATCATCAATAGATATTTTGTTCACTTCAGATCCTGAGAGAGCAAAGGGATATATATTATTGCTATTAGGCTGATGACCAGCTCTTTAATAGGCTTTTCATAATGTTTCAATGAAAATTAATAATCTTGGTGTCATATTAGCTTAATTTTGAAGAATCATATGAAAATAATATTATCCTGGGTTAGCAAACATACTGTGTAAACAGCAATTACTATGGAGACATAACTGAGTTAGAGGTAAAGCATATTAGCTAGAGTGCCTGCAGTTCCAAATAATTCACAAAAGACTTATAGCTCTCCAGCTAATATTTTCCCAAATCATCACCCAAAGAAATAGTGTTAAATTGTGCTAAAACAGGGAGTTATAGAATGACAGACAAATGGCTAATTAACTTTGTACCACAGAGTCATAAATATCTTGCTGCTGTTCTTTTTTTGGAGGTTTGTGTGTAAGCAGACATTTAGGCAGAATCTATGCTGCTGCTAAAAGACAACAAAAGGAAGGTGGTAATTTTGTGTTTCCATGGTTCTGGGCTGCTGTGGTGGAAAAAAACACTTCCAGAGAGAGGCTGGGAGGGCCTGGCTTGCTGCAGTCTTGAATTTCAGTGCAGTTCTCTGGGAGATCCTGCAGTGTGTTACTACAGATTTCCAGGGCTTTTCTGTGGGAAAACCTCCCCTAGGCTGCTTTATGGGATTTAGATTATCCTTAAGGGTGGGGTAAAGATTTTGACCATTTAGCATGGTCTTCTTATCCCATGTATTTCTCTGGATGTTTTCAAGACATGATTGGACAAGACGGTAGATAATCTCAACTAAGCTTCCATTCCCACAAAGGATTGGATGAAATTATCTTTCAAGATCCCTTCCAGTGTGGTCTATTCTATGATTCTATGTAGGGACATGAAAGACAATTTCAGAAAGCTTTTGTTAAGGAAATTTTGGAATAAAAGGGCCTGGACAGTGGCTGGTAATACTTTAGCTTTGATTCCAAAAGAGACTGTCTGGGAAAAAAAGACCTGTCTGTGAATATAGATGTGTCAATAACCAGAGTAGGTCCAGTCTTGGATAGCTTTTCCATTTGAGAAAGTGTAGCATACCAAAGTGTTGTAGACAACACTTCTGGAAAAAAAGAAGGTGAAGTGACCATAAAACATGACCAGTCACCAGTGACAAAATACTTGAAGTTCTCATTTTTTAAATGTAATTTTTAAAAAAGGGCAGAGCCTCAGCTGATATGAATAGAGATGTGTGACTGGGTAAAATGCCCAGGTGTGTTTTTCCTGCTGTTCTTCCCTTGAGAAAAATAATCTTCTTTTCTAGGTATTTTATGACATGGCCTTCTTTGGCCACAGGAAAAGTACTGAGGTTGGACAACATAGCTGTTTTCTTACTGAGCAAACTTGGAACAATTTGTACCAAGCTTTATGCATGGCCCATGTACACATAGTGCTTAAAATAAAATGGACCAAGATCCTGAGGTCCTGAAAACTAGAGATGCAGCATGTCTAGGTCCTCTTCCCTCTTTTATCCAGAGCAGGATCAAATCCCTCTGCTCCCCTCTGGGTACAGTCCCTGTCGTGTGCCAATCCCAAACTGTGTCCTGCATATGTCTGGAAGAGTGTTGGTTGGCATGGGCCCAAACTACAAGTCAGGGCTAAGAGCTGAGGAGAGTGGATAGTCACAGCAGAGACACAGCAGGAGCCTTGCTGGTGCAATTGTGCTGGAAATTGTGGTGCAGCTCAGCAAACACAGCTTATCAAACAGTGCATTAACAACACAGTCTCTCCAATGACCCAGAGCTTGTCAGCACCTGTGATTTCCCAGATGCCTGGGAATGTGTAGGGAGTCTTGACATGAGCTTCCAATCCTAATTTCACAGGGTGGTTCTACAGTGAATTGAATGAGTTTTCTCAGCACATGGTTGGAGCGATGGAAAATTGATCCCATGGATGCCACTGTCTTGCTGCCAGGCACCCTGCGTGCAAATTAGCATTTCCTTTAAAGTGCAGAAGTAAAATCTGATTGTGGTGGGGTTTTAGGGCACAAAGATTTGTGTCCATGTCTAAAAAGGACATTTTGGATGCCCCATCCCTGGAAGTGTTCAAAACCAGATTGGATGGGGCCCTGAGCAGCCTGATCTAGTGAGTGGCATCCCTTCCATGGCAGGAGGTTTGGAGCTAGATGACCTGTGAGAGCCCTTCCAACCCCAAATGTTCTATGACTCTGTGATTCTAAAATGTGACTGCTAACAACTCTTGATCAATATTTCCACAAAGATTTTCAGTGATAAACTGAAATTCTAAATTTCCCAGACTCTCAGTCTAGGAGAGAGTCTTTATAATTTCTACTTTGGGGAATGAATTTTGACTTGAGAGAATAAATGGTTATCTTGGTGCTCTATGCCTGGAAGAGGCAAGTGGCAGAAGGACCAGCCAAATGGAGTGTCAGAAATGTGACTGCTCTAATAGCCATTGTCAGAGCTCTGGCTCTGCCAGTAACACTGGTGCAATACACCAGGGACCTGTGGGACACAGTTGGAATGTTTTAGTGTAAAGTCCAAGGTTCATTTTAATGTATTCTGGCCTACCAGAACCCTTTGGGAATGAAATCAGGCATTTCACGCTTCTGTATGGAAGAAAAATAGATGATATTTTATATATATACAACCAAGACATATAGAAGGTGTCCAGGAAACCTGTTCTGTCATCAGCCTGAGGCCAAGTTCCATGACTGGAAAAAGTGAGCTACAAGAGATCACCCAAAATCCCATAGAAAGAAAAGTAACCTATCTACTTGTAGTACCCCTCAGGTCAGGCTTGATATATAGAAAGAAACCCTCACATCCCAAGGTAGTAGCCCAGTGAGTCATGGGAAGGATTTTGCTTTCATTTTGAAGGGAGATGGTGAAGAAACTTGAAAAACTGAACCAGTGCCTGTACTGTTGACTGGTGTAACATCTTCTGTGGATTTGAAGCTGCTCCTTTCTGAAACTGCTCATTTCTTTTTACTTGCCTGTCTAGGACATCTCAGTGGGTTTGAGCTGAGAGAAGATCTAAGCCTCCATTCCCTATTCACAGTTTTTAACATGTGCTTCTTTGAAACAGACTGCAGTGATCAGGGTAAGGCTGAGAACCCCACAGATATTTGGTAGCATTTTCTCACTGAATTTTCAAGGCTTAGTCTTGTAAAGAGACTAGAATTCAGACACAACTGTTTTTTCTTTTTTAAGTTGCTGGGCACTGTGTAATTTCAGCAAGTCCTTGCATGAGAAATCTTGTTCTCTTTGCTTTTGTAAGCAGATTTAAAGGATAAGGTTGATTTTAGGAGATGATCTCCAAAACTCTATTTCTTTTAGAGATGTAGAAGCATAGTCTGACTTCTGTCTTTTGGTTCTTATGGTATTATGTTCTTCTGGTTTGTCTCTAAGTTTACTTAGATGTTAGGAAATATGTGTGCATTTCCCTCTGTTCCTGTGCCTGTCTAAGCACTAGAGAAGATATACATAGGGCAAAGTAAAGGAAAAAGGTGTTATTTAGTGTGCTAGGTTGACTGGGATAGTGCTATTTTTATTTTTTCCTTAGTAGCAGCTATGATTTGGTTTAATGTTGGAAACAATGTTGAAAACACAGGGATATTTACATTACTGCTGAGCAGCTCTTACATGGAGACAAATCCTTTTCTGCTCCTCACCCCACCCCACCAGCGAGGAGGCTGGAGTGCACAAGGAGTTGGAAAGGGACACAGCTGGGACAGATGATCCAAACTGACCATATTCTGGATATTCTGATGTTCTGGACCATATTGCACCATGCTCAGCAGAGAGAGCTGGGGAAAGAATAAAAGGAAGAGGGAGAAACTCAGACCCATGACATTTGTCTCCCCAAGTCACTGTTACACAGCTGCTCAGTCCATAAAGGATTGGATTAGCAGCCTGGATATACAAGAGATGTTTACTACTGGATTTAACTGGGAAGGGAAAGGAAGGCAAGTCTCCATTAAGTTTTGTCAATGTACTTACTATAGCTTCCAACATCCCAGGGACACAGCTGACAAAAAAGAGAGTAAAAAAGACATGCAGAGGACAGAGAAATGCTCTGTGAATCAGGTGAGTAACTATGTCTGTGGTCACTGGCCACCCTCCCTGGCCTCTTCCAGAGAGCTGCATGCAGAAGTGCTGTTGGGGAGCAGAACTTTCTTCATTCAGCTGTCTGAAGAACACCTCAACAATGGGCAGTACCTCCTAAGGTTTCTCATTTTACCTTTGTTTCCTTCGCTGTTGGTATTTTTCAGCTTTGTATTTTCTCTTGTTCTTGCTGGAAAATACTAGCTTTTTATTTTGTATATATGAAGAAGTGCCCATGTTTTCTATCTCTCAGGAACAGGGAGGAGCTGAGAGCCCTCCAAGTTATTTGGAGAGTGCTTTTCACTCACAGCATGGCATTTCAGGGGTTAAGAGCACCCCTTCTTACTTTGCTGTAAGATTCCTTGCAGTTTGGTGCTGACACTCTAATCATGGTGTATGATATCCAGCCCTTCTTTTTGTGGCTATAAGGACACAGCAACAGGTTTTGATCTGGAAAAATTCACCCTGACATTACTCTTTTGCAATAGGGATCTAAAAGGTGAGAAAGGCCTTAACAGAAGGCATTCTGTAATATTGGAGATGTTATACTATGACTGAAGATCAGAAGAAATGTGAATGAGTCTCCAGTGTTCTTGGAGCTTGAACAAAAATAGATATTTTTGAAAATGCTACTGTTAGGAAACAACAGAGGATGTACAATAAAAGTTCTTATTGTTTTGATCTTATTTAAAGGTCTGTTTGGACTATAAAACCATATCTGGGAACTATAAAAGTCCACTTTGTGTCCAAATACATAGCACTACTTGTCTTCTTTTTTCTCTCATTTAAGAATGAACTGCAAATAGTTAAAATTATGACCAAGTGTAAGTGCAAACTCTACCCACAAACAAGAATAGTATTGTGACTATCATATTGATATAATGATGAGAAGGCCTATTTATCCTTCCTTCTAATAAAATCCTTAAAATTCTAAGTTTAGTGAAAGGAGCCTTTGAATGCTGTTAGCCCAACTGCCTTTTGAAATATTGTGTCTCAGCACACCTATTGTACCTCAGGAGTAAAATTACATCAGGAGTTCCTTTGAGCTATGGGGTCCCCTTCTTTCCCCATTAAAGAATGGAGAGACCCTCCTGGGGTCACTTTTTTGTTTAAGTAATATCCTTATCAGGTCTTGCTGACCTGGGCAATTGAAGCTGAGTGTCCTTTTCGAGTTAAAAGAATAACAAAAATTCTGGGATGGAGAGTAAGGGTTAATACAGGCACAAGCCATGGCATGTACTAGCTTTCACTCAGCAAACTACAGGATGTTTTCCTGGGCAAGGATCCTACCAAAACTACAGCTGTCCAAAATTATGAGTCAAATTCAAGCATTTTTAAAGCATGATCCTAAAGATGACCTACGCTCAGGCTTGCACCTGAATGTGCTAAGTGGTGGATGGAAACTCTTCTGATCAAATAAATTTACATTTCCCAGCTGATTGCACATCCTACCTGAAAAAAAAGTAGCATCTAATAATGTTTCTAGGCTGTATTTTAAAGTGAAGAGCTTTGCAAGCAGTGTGAAGAGCACTATAAGGAAAGATCATGAGTTCTAGTTTATTTTTTAAAAGCTTGTCAAGGGAATCTTGAAGGTTCAGAGATATTTTTCAGCCAACAGTTTTGCCAAAGTGATGCACAGAGCCATGAAGCACAAACCCTGTGGGAGAGAGTTCAGCCTCTGTTTCTTTTTATGAGTGTCCTGTGGTACCAAAGAGCCTTTTTCAGTGCTGTAGCAGGTCAACTTGTAGGCTGTGCCTTGACAAGGAGCAGCTGAATACAGAGTTCAGCCCAGTGGCACACAGAGGCAGCTGTTTTGCTAGGCACAACAATAGCACAGCAGGATACAGCCTTTCCTGTAAGGAGAGTTTAGTTCAAATAACCCAGGCAAGAGAGATGTACAGGGACTGAAAAACAATTTGCTAAAGACACCCTGCTGGTGACAGGTCATAAAGAGCATTTCTGGCGAGAAGAAAATTTTTGGAGGTTTCAGGTATTCAGTAGACACACCGTGCAAATTTATAATTATGGGATTTTGTGTTACAATAATTGCATCATTATTATTTACAGCAGCCTTTTTAATGAGTCAGAAGTCAGAAGCTTCCCATTCTCACCATGTGAACCTGTGTGGAATTTTGGGAAGCTCTTGGAAGGTGCCAGTGAACTGCCCAAGGTGCTGTACCTGAGGAGTCAGAGTCTGGCTGAGAAATGAGAATTAACAGTGTCCAACATAGCCAGTGAAGGGGTTGTAAGAAGGCAAAGGGGAATAATTAAAAACCACATCTAATTATCTAGTTGGAAAAAGTGAACAAAAACCCTGTTTCATTCCTGAAAATGCAGAGCCTTCCACTTTGTGGTATAAAGTTAATTTAAATCATAGGTAGGTAAAACAATGCCATGGCAAATTTTAAATTTTTAAATAAAGGTAAAACCGAAATTACTGTAACTGTTTCTTAAGGTTACTTCTCTGCAACCTTTTGAAATATTTATTTAATACAGCACTTACTTGTGTTAAAACTGCCAGCTACTTAAAGAGGAAAACAACCCTATACATATATGCAGGAATAGAGTACAAAGATAAAGACAAAAATTTCTACCAGTGACAGTTGTACTCTGTTGTGTTAATGTCACCCATCTGTTTCAGCAAAACCTTTTCTTACCAGCAATTTAAAGTGCATTCATTGCAAAAAACAAGCACAACCCCCAGAGCAGGATAATTCATCAGCCTGTTACATTTTTGTCCATGGAAGATAGCCATGCCTTAGAGCTTCCACAGCTTAATGAGCATTTGTGTTGTAGGTCTGGTAACAGCTTAAATCTCCTTGTAGTCATATAAATCTTGGTGCATTAAGATGAGGTGGTAAAGATCAAAATAAGTTGCCAGAGAAGTGGATAATACAATCTGAATAACTTTTGTATCATAATTTAAAAGTGGAAAATATTTCCTGTGTATGTTATCTGAGTTTACTGGATTTGGTGGCAATGAACTCTGTTGGTATCAGCTGGTTGGTTTAGTAATGGTGAACACCAGACTACTTTCAGGTTCATATACAGATAACATGTACAATAAGATCCTACAAGGAAATTAAAGTCTGGTTTATGGAATTGCATTTTGCAGCTTTCTCTTCAGGCTGTGATTTAAATGCTAGTTTTAAAATTTGTAGCATGTGAAAATGCCTGCAGAGAGAGGGGAAAAAAAATTGTTTTGTTATATCTGACTTAGATCATCTAACAAAAGCTTAAACTGAAAGAGAGGAGATTTAGAATAGATTTTAGGAAAAAATTCTTTGCCATGAGAATAGTGGAACAGATTGCTTAGAGAAATTGAGACTCCCCCATCCCTGGCAATGTTCAAGGGTGGGTTGAACGGGATTTTGAGTAATCTGGTCTAATGGAATGTCCCCCTGCCCATGCCATAGAGGGCTGGAACTAGATGATCTTTAAGGTCCCTTCTGACTCAAACCAATCTGTGATTCATTCTATAATTCAAAAATTTATCTGATTTGTAGTGCATTCACGTATATTTGACCACTAACTAACTAATCCAACTGATCATTTTCATTGAGCTCCCTTAAGTGCTCTTCAGCTCATCCAAATTCTTTTGGAAAAGCAGTGCTCCAAAGTGCATAAGAAGCTTAGGTAAAGTGTTACTAGGTCTGTGGAAAGTGAAGGAATTTCTCATAGGCACTTGTGAAACCCAGCAGATGCCTCAGGGTAACCTGAATCCATCTGGCCTGCTTATCACCTTTATAACACTGCCAGTGCATGATGAGGTTTCTCAATGGCATGCATTTAAAAGAACAACAAGAAACAAACCAATCTTCTAAATTACTTCTTTGTTTTCATTTGGAGCTTAATTGTATTTCCAAGTCTTTCTTTAATGACCTTGTAAAATCATTGACTGCTGTTTTCCTTTTTTTTTGGTACATGCTGCTTTTAAAATCTGAGTCAGGGTTCTATATTAGAACACCCTATTCAGTAAGAGCAGGGTAGATAATTTAATTTTACATTGGGGTAATGTAATCTTCATGCTACCTTTCTGTTTTTATTTATAACTGAAGAATTCATTTCCTTTTGCCTTTCCACTACCTTCTATGTCCAGAGAAGAGAAAAAGGTTATAGAAATCTCTACCAACTTTTTTTTACATGGTCACCAATATGGTTACAGTCCTATGCTGAAGACTTTCCTCCCTCTTTTCCTTACTCCACCTCCCTTAGTGCCTCTGCCTTTGAGTCAGTTTGTCATCCATCAGCTCAACAGCACCCAAGAGCCCATCAAGCTGATTCTTCCTTGCAGCTCATCAGATTTGCCTCTTCTCTAAATGATCAGGGTGCTACTTTTCTTTGGCTGTTTCTGTCCATGAAGGTGCTGTGAGCCTGCAGGCTGAAAGCTCTTAGTGTATAGCCAGATTTAAGATTTGCAAAGGGCAGTACTTTTTATTTCTTAATTTTCAAGGCATTGTACATGCCAGGCTATGCAAATGTAGGACATGAAGCTTGGCAGAAACAATAGCTCTTGGAAAACCTCATTAGAGTACCTCATGTACTGCTGGGGACAGAGCAGAACTATTCTTAAAATACACTTTTGTTCAGAGGGCAATGCATAGCAACAGCTTGTTTTCCATTGTTCTCCATCACGCTCCAGAGTCCAGCTCTTTCCACTTAGAAGGACACAAAGAAATAGGCTTGGGAATAAACTCTGTTATGTTCCATTTCCTGCATTGGCAATAACCTTCTGGCCCATCTGTTAGGAAACCACACAGGATATGGAAAAGCTGGGTTCAGCTTTCTGGGGAAATGTGAGCCTGATTCCAAAAGCACAGCAGGTTTTGTATTGTGGAGGTACTTGAGAAAACTTCCTGGCCTTGAGCTGTTAGGGACAGCCATGTAGCACCTTAAAAAATTGGTGGCGTGAATGTGACTTCATAGAGAATTACAGGATCACAGAATTGCTAATATAGGAAGGGACTTCTGCAGATAGCCTAGTCCTACCCTCTGTTCAAAGAAAGGACAACCAGAAAGAGTCATGTACAGTAAAAATTGGAATATCTCAAAAGTATTCAAACACAGACTGTCTGGACATCATGCACTAGTGGTTTACTCTCCTCAAAGAAAAATAAAAAGGCCTTTTTTGTGCTTAGATTGAATTTTCTTTATTTTAATTTGTACCCATTGCCTCTTGCCCTGTAACGGGTCATCACTGAGAAAAGGCTGATTGTATCTTCATTACTCTACTCCATGAGGTATTTATAGGCACTGAAAAGATGCCCCAGAGCCTTCTGTTTTATAGGCTGAGTAATCCCAGCTCTCTTGACCTCTTGCATTGCAGATGCTCCAATTCCTGAATGACTTTTACTAGACTTAATCCAGTCTGTCTTTCTTGTGTTGAGGACCCCAGCACTGGATCCAGCACTCCAGATGTGCCCCCAGTGCTGAGTAGCAGGGGAGGATCTCCTCCCTTCACCTTCTGGTGATGGTCTACCTGAAGCATCAAGTTATGCTATTGATCTTTGCCACAACTTCCCAACTGTGGGTAATATTCAAAGTCTTGCCTCTGCAAAGCTGCATTTCAACCTGTTGCATGTTGGCTCATTTCTCCAGCTTGTTGAGATCTCTCTGTATGGAAGCACAACCTTACAGTGCATCAAATACTCCTTCCACTTCTGAATCCCCTAAAAACCTGCTGAGGATTCAGTTAGTCCCATTTTATGGGTTATTTGTGAAGATGGTGAGCAGTTTTGGCTCCAGTCCCAGCGGTGCCCCAATAATGTGTGGCCTCTGGGGACTCTGTCCTGATGACCACAACATTTTCAGCCTGACACTTGATAACAGTTTTCTGTCCACCTTGTTGCCCATTTGTCTTGTCTATGCTTCATCTGTTTGAGGCTAAGTTATGGGAGACTATTTTTTTCTAGAATCAAAATGAAGAATATACACTTCTCTCCCCTTATCCACTAAGATATTAATCTTTTTATCTTACTCATCTCTCTTTTTGGTTAGGCATGATTTTCCCTTCATAATTTTGTGCTGACAACTCACAGTCACCTACTTGTGCTTAACAAATTTGGAAGAGGTCCATCACCTTCCTAAGGATCAAGTTGAGGCTGACTGTCTGTACTTCTCTGCATCCTCCTTCTTGCTGTTCTTGAAGATAGGAGTGATATTCTGTCAGTCCTTAGGAAATTATCCCAGTTGCCTGGACTACCATGGCAGGAGTAGCCTCACAATGTAATCAAAGAGTTTCTCAGCTATCATTAGTTCTCATGTATGTCTAGTTTAAATGTTACCTAACCTGTTTTCCCTCCATTGAGGGTCTTACCTTCTTGTCTCAGGGTCTGAGATTCCTAAAGTCCACTTGTACCAGTCAATACTGAAGCACAAGTTTTTCATAATCATTCTTCTGCTGTTGATAGAGCTGTAGGAACTTTCTTACTGTTTTTGTCCCTTGGCAGATTCAGCTCTAGGTAGACTTTAACTTTTTTCAATCCTTACCTGTAGGTTTGGGCAGTATTTGTATATTCCTCCTGGTTGATCTGACACTGCTTGTATGCTTCCTTTCTATGTTTAAGTTTAGTCAGAAGCTCTTTGTTCATGCATACAGTCCTCCTATTACATTTTTACCAGGTTTTTGCATGCTGAGTTGGACCACTCTTGAGCTTGGAGAAGGCTCAATATGAATCTGCTATCCACCATTTTTTTCTCTTTTGTCTTTTTCTCCTGCCAGAATGCAAGATATTTGGGGTTGAAGTTTGAAATTTTCTGTGTGTATTTCTGCAAACTTCTTTTCTTTAAAACATCTCACATTTATTATGGACAAAATGGATTATGGTTTTCATTTAGAACTGCATATCAGATTTTAAACTAATAAAGAATGATAATTATTACCTGAGCACATTCCAGGATGAACAGATATTGTTGATTCATAAATAATTGCAAATAAGAGAATGTGGCTCAACCAATTCTATAGTTCAAAGTTGCATGTTAGTGATTTTGGAGGAAATATTAGCAGAACATTCAACAAAATCTGAAAGACTATAAAGTCCCTGGCAAAGACTAATGATAATTAATGAGTGGTCCTGTTTAAGACTTCCTTAAGGTAACAGAGTTTGTCTATGTGCACCTTGCTCCAGCTGCACCCTTCTCTGTGCTCCTCAGTCCAGTACCCTTCTGAGCTGGAGAAATATTATGCTTGGATATCCAAACTGAGGTGCAGAAAGGTTCTATGAGCTTAGACTGGGCCTGTTGGCCGAAGAGAGATCTTTTGCTTCCCTATGTTCTCTTCTTCATTTGGATTTTTATTCACAGACAAATCCTGGCTGCAAGATGTTCTGTAGTTCATATGTAGATTGAACATAGAGTAGAAAAAAATGCTGTGTTGTGATTCCCCTTGCTCTGTGGTTGAAAATGGCTGAGTGATACCTGGCTCTGTATGAATTGGCAAAAGTCTTTCAGAAAGTCTTGATCAAGAAGAAGATGCCCGCTGGCCTCAGTGGGGCACATTTATATCTTAGATGACAGTGTTATTAGAAGGTGAGTTTGCTATTCAAGCAAGAAAATTGCCATGATAAACTGAAGAAGCAAAGGTAGCTGAAAGACTTTATATTCTCTCCCTTATCTATAGTCCACTGTTTCCTACGTTTTATAGGATCTTTCCTACAATCTGCTATGTGTTGCAGCCCTCTGATTGTGAAAGATAAATTTTTTTGCTGGGTTTAGCTACACTATAACTATCAGGAGAACAGCAGAGCTACCAGAGCTCTGTCAGGATGTCTGTGTTGTGCCATTTGGATGGCAAAGGTAATCCATATCAACTAGCCCCAGTCTTCTACTTCATGATGTTCATTTTATCAAAGCAAGTTACTCAGAGTTTAGTCTCCTCTTCTGCACTGGATGCATAGATCAAACCTCAGTGTATTACACAGTGAAATCAATTGGTATTCAGCTGCAGATGCTCTGCACAGTGGCAGAGACTTGCTGGCTGCCTTCCAAGGCAGGTTTCAAAAGGACTCTTGAACATGTTGAAAATAGAAGAGACACTAAGAGGAATTATTTCTAAGTTAAGGATAAAAGAGACATGACTCTCAAAGTGACTTGAGGGTCTTTTACTGACCAATATTGATACAGTTTGCCTTACAGAGTATAGATCCCATTTCCCTTTGCTGCAATTTGCAATCTTTGGGGTTTTTTCCCATTCTTTGCTCTTAATCCTCTCTTACCCGTCAGTATGCCTCCCTCTCTACCTTGTGCTTGTTCAGTCAGCATGGGCTGGTTTATTTGGTGCCTTTTTAAAAGTGAAATGCATGGATGGTTCTGTCACTTGCCCATTATGGCTGGAGATCCGGATCTGGGAAACAGACACAATACATCCTTTTGTTTTGGATTAAAGAATCTTTTCCTGAACTGGAGCAGCAAGAAACACACAGCTCTCTCTGAGGAGAAATCACACTCTGAGAGTTGTGCTTAATGTCTTGATGTCCAAATGGATATTCCTTGGGAATTATTACTGGGACTAGTGCTCTTTTACATCTTTGGATTGACATGAACAGTGCTTTGAGGGCACCCTCAGCAGCTTTCCAACAGCACCAAACTGTGTGGTGCAGCTGACACAGGAGGGAAGGGATGCCATCCAGAGGGAGCTGGACAGGCTTGGGAGGGGAGCCTGTGTGCCCTGATGGAGTTCAACCCTTCAACAGAAGGCCAAGTGCAAGGTCCTGCACGAGGACTGGGACAATCCCAAGTAAACGTGCAGGCTGGGTGGAGAAGGTACTGGGACAGCCCTGGGGAGAAGGACCTGGGGCTGCTGGCTCAGGAGAAGCTCAGCATGTCCTGGCCATGTGCCACTGCAGCTCATAAAGCCACCAGCCATGTTCTGGGCTGCATCCAAGGCACAGTGGGCAGCAGGGGGAGGAGGGAACTCTGCCCCTCTGCCCCGTGAGGTGAGACCCCACCTGGAATGCTGCATCCAGCTCTGGGGGCCCCAGACAGTGGGGCCACTCCAAGAAGGACATGGATCTGTTGGAGCAAGTCCAGAGGAGACCAGGAAGATGCTCAGAGCTCTGAAGCACTTATTCTTCTGTTAGGACAGGCTGAGAGAGTTGGGGCTGTACAGCCTAGAGAAGAGAACTAGCATATTCCAGTACCTATAGGGAACTCAGGAGAGCTGGAGGACTTTTGACAAGGACATGTAGTGATAGCATATGGGGGAATGACCTTCAAACTAAAAGAGGTATGTTCAGATTAATTCTAAGGAAGAAATTCTCCACCATGAGGGTGGTGAAGCATTGATGCACATTTCCCAGAGACACTGTGGATACTTCATCCCTGTGTTCACAGGCAGGTTGGATGGGGCTTTGAGTAACCTGCCCTAGGTGCCAATGCTCATGACAGGGAGGGTGGAACTAGATGACTTTGAGGTCCCTTCCAGCCCAAATAATTCTATGATTCTGTGATTCTATGACTTGGGAGGAAGAGCTCTCCTGATCTCATGCAAAACAATCATTAAATAATGGTAAGGTGAATCATGTAAAAAGAAAAACAAACCATTTTTTTTCTTAAAGCTAGCACATAACATGACAAGATGCTTGCAAAACAAATAAGTCAGGCAGTTAAATAAGATCCCATCCTATGAAATTGTTGGAATAGTGTTCACTGTAAGGTTGGTGAGCACTCCTGATCTGTGCAAATGTTCATTTGCATAAGTCTTATAACCTGTCTGAAAAACTGCAGAATGGCCTGTCAGAGTCAGGCAAGAAGGTCAGCTTTGCCAGACAAAGTCTAATTATTTTCTGTATTAATTTTCACAGTAAGTCCCCTCTTGGAATACCTTTGTGTCAACCTGTCTGAATCCTTTGTTCTTTGAGGATCTGTCATCTGAAATACAGGGTAATACTCCAGGTTTTGGACAATCTTTCTTCTTCCTGATAATCTCAAAAAACCAGGGTAGATTCCAGATACCATTTCTGTCAGAAACGGGTGTAAGAGCTTCAAGTTTAAAGTTTTTCATTGTAGTTGTTAACAATGTTTAAGAGATTTATGTACCATTTTAAATTCTAAATATGAATGTTTTCTCCTTAATTAAAAAAAAAAAAAAAGCCAAAACAAAAGTTTTAGGAGACAAAGAAAGTTAAAATTCTAGGGAAATCAAGAATTTGGAAAATGCTGTAAACCAGACTAATCTTAAAATGTGGGATTTTTGAGAAGCTGGAAACTTTAATTATAATTCCATTTTCATAGAAACACATGATTTCTCCCTTAGATCTATGAAATACACTGGTGTGAATTTTGTTTCTGTTAGCTTTTATGTCCTTGGTCTGGCATTGTCTGGCTGTCAGAAGCAGCTAGGAAAGATGTCCAGCATTTTTCTTCTTGGATAGGGATGAAAATGTTCAAATGTCACTAACTCTAATCTGGATCCCTGTGACTGATATTTAGGGAATTTTTTTTTTCTTCTGGCCTTATTTACAAACCCCTTTGACATAAATGAACACTATTTTATGCAAATATAGAAAGGATCTTGGGCAGAAAGAAACTCCAAACATTTTTTGTGAGAGGGTAGGTGAGAAATGGATCACACTGCAGTGGGGAGGAGAAGATTAGGAAGGGGCACTGTCAATTTAAATTAGATTGGTAGACTTTTATATTATTGTCAAAACCTCTTCTCTCCTAATTTTAACAGTGTCTGGCTTGTATTTACTTAGGTGTTTAATACAACTCTTCTGACTCAACTTGAGTCCTGTTAGGCATGTGCACAAATGGCTGCAGTGATAAGAGTGGAAACATCCAAATGGAATTATGCGGGGATCCATATGTTTTAAACATCTGTGTCTTGAGTAGAGTGAAATTTGTAGGTGCACCAAAGCACTTAAATAAGTGTCTAAATGTAATTTCCAAAGTCTAGAGGGGTGAAAAACCTTGGCTTAATTTTATTGATTTATTCCTTGGTGATAAAGAAATAGAAACTGCAAACAAGTGTTCCATTAAATTAAACTACAGTTTTTCACAGTTTGCAAGTAGGCCCCAAGTGTCAGGGAAACTCATTGCAACATCAGCAAACCAGATTGCCACCTGCCAAATTGTGCTCAATCTGTCTACTTCAGAGCCAGAACAGCCCATGTGTATTATTTAGATACACTTAGAACAGTTGAGGGAGCAGGAAGAAGGGGAGGTTCTGGTCTAATATCTAAGATCATCAATATTGATGTGGTTTAAACTGTACTTCAGCTGCTGTTCCTCCTGCCATTTAAAACAGTGCAAAAACTCTGTGTCTGAGTGCTCTGGAATGTAGTCCTCCATGGTCAGTTTGTCTGTGCAAACTGGGTCAGAAGAAGAAACAATTTTAGCTGTTTGGATTTTTTCTTTGTTTGGATTTTTTGTTTGGTTTGTTTTTTGGTTTGTTTTTTTTTCTTGTTGTTTGCTTTACTGGTGAGGACAGGGGCAGAGAGAAGGTCAAGGCACTTTTTTAAAATTTCTTTCTGTTCCTTTGTTTCTGTTCTAGTTACTTAGGAATGTAGTGGTCGTCATGTTATTCCTGTCAAAGGATTTAGCTCTTGAAATAGCAACAAGACCAGCATGGCCAGTGCAGGGCTGCTCTGCCAGTATCTGGTGCCTTCTTAGTGGCCCTTGAAGGGAACCCTTGGGAATGGATGATGTGAGCATCTCTTGGCTGTAGGATGCTTGCAGCAGTGCCCAGGCTGGGAACCCCACAGTGGTTTCCTACTGTAAGAAAGCTAAAAGCATTCCTGCCAGCTGATGGAGTGTAAAGCCAGAGAGAGCAAAATATTTGCATACAGGGGCACAGACAAATGTAGGGATAAATGGAGATGTAATGTTCCTGGGATATTTCTTTCATCTCCTTGGATTTGTTGTCACTCCAAATCAACATTCAGTTTCAGTGACCAAGAGAATCTACAGGCAGTGATTAACCACAAAACTTCTTTTAAGAGGGAGAGATGGAGGCAGCAGGGTATGGTTGCTGTATCTCTGTCTGACCTAAACATTATGTTTAATTTGTGCTTGCATCTTACCTAAGCTCTGCTCAGATGTGCATGATAGACTCATCTGTGCCTACTGGTGTTGATTTGAGGTGACAACAGAGAGCTGATGTTGCAATCAGATGCTTTTGAAGCTGCAGCTTTGACTTGCTTTTGCCATAGATGGATGGACTTAGTTTAAAGGCTTCAGTTACTTTCCAGATGTCTTTCAAAGTGAAAGAAACGGGGCTTTGAATCTTTGGTGAATCTGGTGGGAAGAACTACCTGCAACTGAAGGATAAACTAAGCATGCTTTTCCTGAGTAAAGGTCATTTTTGCTAGCCTGTAAAAAATAAAATGGATATCTTTGATATGATGAGAATATACAGGACAGATGAACACAGACCCCTGGCAGTCCCAGGCAGTTGCTACTCTACTACATGTAAGAACTTCTTTCTGGCAGAGTTGATAAAAGAAAAAAAAAGTATTTTGGAGTTAATTAAAATACGTCAAATCATAAAAATATTTCCAGAGAATAATATAATGAGAAATTAGACTTACTGCTTCTGTAAATAGTAAAGCAGTGACTATTTAATGATTCACAGGTTTAATTACAGAGAAGATGACATCTTTATTATAACAGAATATAAGTAATTATGGATCACAGGAGCTGGACTGAACTGTGCCCAGTCCTGCATTCTCAGAGCGCAGCTGTGCAGAGCAGGTTGTCAAACACCCACAAGTCTGTGACAGTCTGCTTTTGTTTTGCAGTCAGCTGAGAATCTGTGAGAAATGATATCCCTCCCATGGCTAAGCAGTGTTTAATTGACCACAGCTAAAAAATTGGCAGGGTGGATTTTAAGCAGTCATGGTCTGAAACAAGAGATTTTGTATGATTGTATAGACAACAGAAGGTGCGTGCTGATGGACTACATATCTTTTAATTATTGTAAATAATGCTTGTTTTTCAATACTGAAAAATTAAAAAGATATTTTTAATCCTTTGTAATATACAGAATTTTTATTTGTGTGAAACATCCAACATCAAGTGAGTATCTTTGTAATAAGATTATTCAGGCCTCGTGCACAATGCATTATCAAGGCAAGTGGAATAAGAGGAACACTTCAGAAAGACACAAAGTAGCTAGGGACAGTTTTTGAGGGGGCGTAAAAAGTGACAAATACACTCTTCCAGTTTTTGTTGCTGTTATTTTTTATTTAATCTTTTACTATTACTATTATTAATTAATTAATTAATTTTGTTCTAGCTCAATTGTCTCTATGCCAAGAGAAAATGTGTCACTATGTTCACCTATTTTGTACTTCAATAAGTAATTTTTGTATGTGCATAGCCTAGCTGAAATCCAAAAGAAGAAGAAAAATATTGAAAGAAGGCAGAGTGAGAAGTAGGGTTCAGAGAAAAAGAATCTATTTAGGCAAACTTGCCTCAGTGTTACCAGGCTGTCACTAATATTTTGCTGTCTTACCTATTAACAAGCTTTCCTTATTGTCAGATTAAAATTTTCCTTTTTGTGGGTTTTAGATCGTGGTAATTTTCCCAGTCTCAGTGGACTTGAAAAATTTGTTTCCTTCTTCTTTGCAAATAACATTCACATATTTTAAAACTGCTCCTGTGGGATTCTTCTGCTTTTTCTTCTTTGCATCAAAAATCTCAGTCTATTCACTTTTTCCTCTTGAGACACATTCTACCATCCTCTAGCTATTACCTCTGCTGCTTTCTTTTGGACTTGGAGTGGCTCATTGTGGCAGCTAAAACTGCACACACAACTCCTGTTGAGAACTTTAATAAGTTACAGAGAGCAGAAAGATTGCTTCATGTGCCCTGCAGATTATATTGTTGACTTTTGTGTGACTTCTTTCAGATTTCTGCAGCACTGAAGGACTGTTTCCTAAGCAGCTTTCCCCCACTGAGTACTTGTGAAGTTAATAATTCCTATAAGAGTGAAATATTTTTGTGAATTCTGTTCCATGTTGTTGGGTTACTTTTTCAGTTTATCAGGGTCACATAGAATTTAAGTCCCAGTTCCTTCCATTTTTATCAGCTGAAAATTCAATCTCTACACTTAATAATGACAAGGATGGTAGGGCAGAAATATGGTTAGTACTGGCTCATGGACAGACTCGTGAAGGAACTGCACTTGATAAATCTGTCAAGTGACAGTACTGTTGTACCTTCCTGGTAATTACACTCTGACTGTGCTTCACATGAGTTTCCTGTGTGACAAGAATTTCATCCAGGTCATTTTGCCTTAGCTCTCCCTGAGAATGTTGTAGAAGGTAGCATGGCAAGCCTTATTACTGCTGCTCTGTCTACAGGGTGCTCTGTTCCAGGCTGGATTCACCTGAGGTACATTTTCTTGAGTCACTTGTGTTTTTCACATACTTAAGTCTGTTACCTGACACTTAAGAGGTAGTATTTTCTCACTCCAGGACAAAAAAGGGTGTTTCTTCTTCTGTTATAAGATAATTTAATTGTAAACCCATTTTCATTGTCATTGTAATATGTTTTCTAGTGTTAAATTTCCTCAGACCACAGTCTGAACATTAATTCAATATTCTAAAACCTATGAACTAATTTTCCTTCTCACTACCTTGTATTGCAGTATTTGTTGTGTTAATATTTTTTGAATAAAACCCTGATTCATCTTGGTATTGAAGAGATATAGACAAACAGATATCCAGGTGAAATCATCTGGCAGCTGTTAATTTTCCTTGCAGAGCAAGATAAAACAGTAAGTCAAATTCAACCCTGTTTTAAATTCTGTGGGTTTCAAAACATTTAAAAATTAATATTTTTCCCCAGGTTTGCTTTTAGTAAGAACAGTAGATCATGTAATTGTAACCAGGAAAAATAAACATTTTAGGAGGCCTGTTCTATAAGGGATATTGTGACAGACAGTGTTGAAAGCCTTGTTGAAGTTGAGGTAGACAATACCCACCTGTAATCCACACTAAATCTCCAATTGTGAATCAGTGAATTTGTGTTCCTTTGTTTGTAGAAGGCTGGCTGTGCCAGTGACTGTATTTCCTTGAAGGAGTGCCATGGAAATCTTCCAGAAGCTCAGGTAACTTGTTCACAAGAATGTTTGGAGTGGAAGTATCTCCCTAATCATCTTGAAGTTTAATTTCCCATAGCCTGCTCAGATAATTTTCAACTGTTGCCCATAGGAAAAAGAAGCAATATGACACATTTTTGATGACTGCAGGTCATTGTTCCTACAGTTCTTCAACTCTGGTACATTTGTGTGCAATCCACTTATGGTAAACAGGATGTTTGTGGGATCAATAACAGCAGGTTTTCTAGCTGTTGGTTATAACAAGACATCTTAAATAGTAGCACATCTCAAAAAAAGCCTGCACAAACAATTTCTTGTGCTATTGTTTTTTTTCCTTAACACTTACTAATCTCTGTTATGTAAAAAAATGTATAGGAAGATGTCATTGTAAGGCAATTTGAAATCTTTTTGGATTTAATAGCTAAAACCTCACTGTAAACAGATCCTACCAGAGAACAATCAAGTTCAGACATGATTTAGAGGCAAAGAAAAACATTCACAAGTTTTGGAAACATAAACAATTAGCTTCTCCCCTTGCAATTACAAAGAAGAAAAAAAAAGAAAAAAACACTCAGAGTTAAAAATCTGCTGGAAAAGTTTAAATCATCTGTAGTCTAGATTTTGAAATTATCTGAAACTGGCATTTCACAATTACTCATAACTGAGGTTTTGAGTTTCCTTCAGCTGTGCTTAATTCTGAATTTGAAGAAACAGTTCCTCATCTGTTTGCCCCATGACTTGGAAAATCAATTCAGGTCAGGATTAAAAATGGGATTGAATTTATTAAGATAATATTGTCATAGAGTAGCTGAAGTTGAAAGAGACCTGGAGACTGCCATCCCCCAACTCTGCCTAAAAGTGTCCTCTAGAATAAGCTGCTCAGGGCCATATCTATGCAGATTTTGATTAATTCCAAGAATGAAAACTTCACAACACCCCTGAATAGCTTTTATTGGCTCTTTCTCAATTGTTTAGGATTTTTGAGAATATTTTCTTTGCCTCTTTCTCCTTTCTGAAGCAGCTAAATTGTTTGTGCAGCATTATTTTAAAGCAGGAAATTGTATCCCTGTGGTCAAATCCATCATGCTGCTCTAAGAAATGGTCCTAGAAATGACAGGTAGGTAATGTCCATGCCAGAAGGTACTAGACAGCTTGATACATCTAGATTTGGATTCTTGGGCATACATTTCAGTTCTGTAGTTCAGATTATAAAAATGTCATCATTTAGACAACTTAAAATTATATTTTTTCTACTTTGGTTTTAGAGCTGTAGGCTGTTCGGGCTGCTTTTCTCACAGAGAGAATACTCTTGGTAGCATCTGTGCCTGGCATTCATGTTTCTGGGATAAAGCTCCTGTAAAAGACTTCTATGGAAATACAGGTCCTCAACCATGGAGCAGACACTCTCTTACATTCCATACCTATTAGTGGAGACACCAAATTCAGACTATATTGGTGGCTTGACTTAAATATGTGCTCATTTGCCTGAGTAACAGATGTCTTTTTCTATCACAGCCTCTGAAAGGTCATTTTACATAAAAAAAGAATTTTGTATATATTTGAGAAGAAAAAATCCTTCTTATCTGATAAATTCATTAGCATATGTTTTTCTGAACTACAAATATTAACATATTTTGTTCTAATTTATTAATTTGTATCTCACTTAATTTTGCATATCAATTATGGCACCAAAAAGCAGTATGTACTCCCATAATGTGTTGCTCTTTCATGGAATATATAGTATCACAGAAGCAGATCACTGATGATTCACAAATGCAAGAAAGAATCTAGTTTTGAAAATATTCTGCAATATGTCTGCAATTCCATAGGTTAAATATTTCTTGAAGGAAGCAAGATGTTTAAGTGAATAAACACATTCTGTATGCTAGTGTGAAATCATACTGATTATTCCTGCAAGATGGTACAGGCATAATCCTGATAGTATTGAGGCTGACAGAGCATCAGGAGTTTCAGGCAGGGCAAGCATAAATTCATCTCCCTACTGCCTTTATCCTTTGGTCACAGTGGTGGGATGCTAGAGACACACATTGTCACCAAGGCTGGTCATGTTTCAACCTTTAGCAATCTGAGGAGAGTTTGAGGAAAATCAGGTGTCTCGAAGTCCAAATATTCCAATTTGGAAACATCAGTGCCTGGGGATGGTTGATAAGGTGAAAGGCCAGAGTGGGTGGGATTTATTTAATGTGGAAGTGACTTCCTCAGCCATCTAAGCTTTGAAGTGCTAGAAGAGCCTTTCAGCAGAGGAGAGTTGTTTGCACAAGAGTTGCTCAGAACAGTATGTGAGATTTTCAATCAGGATAAACTTGCCAACCTCTCATTCCCTGTGGAGCCAGCAGGAGATACAGCTTGTGACAGAAGTGTGGAAACTAGTTTAGGAAATTTGCTTTATCTTTTCCACTGGAGAGATGACTCTTTTCTCTAGCTTGAAATAGCCTCTTTTCAAACCTGTATTGGCTTCATGTCCCTATTAAAATAAAAAGCTTTAAACTAATTATTCTAGATATTTTTTGTGGTTGTGTTCACTCTTTGCTTTGATGTAAAGCTAGACTTTTAAGCACAAAGTATGTCTCAAAATGCTGACCAGGATATCACTGGCCACCTGTGCCAGCTTTAATAGCAGATCTGCTGTGTGTAAAACCCCTTCATCCAAGGGGGCTTTGTTCAAAGTCCAGCACAAGCTGGAATGTGCAAACAAGAATATCTTAGAGGTTCAGAAGGTTTTTGGTTAAATATGTTCATGGGCTGGACAAGGATGAACTGATAATTGTCCATTAGTTATCAGGACAGGCCCTTCCTGAGGCACAGTAGGCAACCCTACACCCCTGTTTTTTCAGCACCAAACCTTATGTGGATAGTCATCCTGCATTTCTGCAAGAGGGTTTAGCTATGAATAACTTTAAATTCCTGAATTTATATATGAGTACAACCCAGTTACACATTCCCAAACCTAGAGAATACTTTTAAAAAATATGTCTTAGGTGCTTTTTAAAACTGTGTCTTAACAGCAGAGTTAGCAGAGTGAAACTCTGTTAAACCCAACCATTATCTCTGCATGATTTTGCAAATCTTCATCTTGTTAGGTTCACTCCCACATATTGGTAGAACTTCTCAGGACATGCCCAAAGGATCTCTTGAGTGCTGAAACTTGGGTACTTTTATGAATATTTTCTTGTGTGTTCTCTGGGGAAGGAGAAGTATCAGATACCACTGAGGGACTTTATCTACACTTTAAAATAGGCATATGGCAACTGAAATAAACAGTGGGGCCTTTATCCTACATACTTTCTAAGTTTTCTGGTGTTAAACCTGACTTAAAACTTCAACAGACTGAGTGAGATTACTTGGCATATGGAGGAAAGTGGGATGAGAAGTTTGATCTGACTTTAAACTTTAGCAAACTCTGTAGGGCGACAACTTGTGTGGCTTCAGATAATTTTCACTGTCATAAAAATTCAGCTATGTAACCAAGTTTACACCAGAATTTTTCCTGTTATGTCCAAGGTACTCAGTTCTGACAAGGAGGTTCCTTTGTATCCCTGTAAAATCCTACAAGGACAGAGCTTCAAGTCAACTATTGCCTAATGAAGGAATAAAATTGCTATTCTATGCTAAATCTGCATGAAACTTTCTATTATGAGACAAAAAAAAAAAAAAAAAAAAAAAATTAGCAGTGTGCTGATTACTTTTAATTAAGGAGTTGATGAAAAAACTAACCTAAAAATGAAAACTTCACAGTTTGCTGCATAAGAGAAATTGCAAAATTCTATCCTTTAATGCTTCTCAGGCTTGAGCATCACCAAAAACATTCTCCAGAGACCAGATCTTTTACTGCTCTTTTTCTCAAAGAGCCCCTGGAAGTTGTCAATAAATATGATTTTTGTTTGCCGACATATAAGGCTCTACTTCTTTGTATTTAGGCTTTTTTTTCCTGGAGCTTAGCCAAAAGAAAGCTTCTATTTGAGTGCCAGAAATTAGTAATTGCTTATTTCTTTGTAAGATCCTTGTGACAGACTGGATTCATCTGTTGAGGAAGAATGTCAGGTAGAATTTGGAATATCAGTCAGGTAGAATTATCAGAAGAAGTTTCACCCTCCTAAGCTTTAACTGAAAAGGCTAATTGGCTTTTAGAAAACCAAAAATGTGTGAGAATTACTGCAACATATCTGGAAGAAGCAAGATTCTCTGATTGGACAAACATAGAAATTTTTTTCTGGGAAGAATTGGAGTAACTTTTAATAGTAATCTTTCATCCATTGTCTCTTCAGTGTTTGGCAAGTATGAATCAACATTTAATCCACACAGGGAAACTAAGGCATAGAGTGCTTGTCGTCCTCAACAGTGGAGCCATTGTCTGGATCCAACATTGCTGCTAAGCTCATGTGTCTGTGAGCAAGTGAACAGTCCTTCTGACTTAAGTGGGTTTGCTACCATGCCTGCAGAAAGTGTTATTCAAATCATGATTTAACAGGAGCTGATAATAGAGATGAAGATACCCAATTCTCAGTCAGGAAGTTAGAATGGATGTAGATTGTGGTGCTCACCTTTCCTGACTGTGAATACCCATATCTGAACTACTCATCCTGTGCCCCTCCTCTCCTAGAAGAAATTGGCACTTCTAGGGCACAATTCATGTGAATTTTCATGGTGGGTTGACCTTGGTTGGCCACTACATACCCACCAAGCCATGCTCTTATTCCCTGTCCTCAGCAGGACAGGAGAGAAAATGAGGTGAAAAGCTCACAGGTCAAGATAAAAGCTATTTATTAAATAAAAGCAAAGACTGAATGTGAAAGCACAAAAATGAATTAAAGCTAAATGAATTTCTTCTCTACTTCCCATCAACAGGTGATTTCCATCCACCTCCTGGGAAGTATAGTCTTGCTATGTGCAGTGGTTGCTTTGGAAGACAAATGCCTTAATAATTAATGACTCCCCCCACTGCCTCTCTCCTTTTTCATAACTTTTATTGCTGAGCAGAAATATGGCATGGAACATTCCTTTGGCCAGTTGGATCAGCTGTCCTGACTATGTTCCCTCCCAGCTTCTTGCCTACTTCCAGGTCACTGTGCTTGGGATTCAGGGGTGGTTGGATTGTCACGATGCTGTGGGATCACTGCTCAGCAGCAGCTAAAGTGTTGGTGTGTTATTTTTTCAGGATGAGATGGACCTTGGTCTCAGAGTGCCTTTCTCACTGTGGACTGCAAAGTAAGTTAGTTGGGATGCAGAAAACCCAGAGTTTTCTCCTCTATTACTTAGGATTTAGGAATATTTTAGCTCACCAGACCTGTGTTGGATGGGGTCAATTTCTAAATAATTACTTTTATCTGAAGTTAGGAAGCAAGAAAATTTTATGGTTCTTTGTAATCAGAAATGTGTCACAGGTTTTTAATCTGACTGAAAGTGCAGAAATAATCTTTGTAGCTGCAAGTGCCTAAAACAAGGGTGCAAGGACTTTTCCATCTGCTGGACTTGATGAAGGTTGATGCAATCACCATGTTCTGCAATTATCACTTGACAACAGCAGATTAATACTTACAGTGGATGCTATTAATGCATGCTTAACAAGATGAATACTCTTGCTAATGAATCCCAGTACTCTCAGACATCAGAGAAAAGTTTCTGTGTGTGCATGTGCATGTGAAAGTAAAAGCAAAGCACCATGGGTTATTGGAAAGCTATTACCAACCCTCTGAAAGTGTAAATCAAGACAAAACAGCTTCCAGTTGGTGTTCCAAGTCTGGAAGTTCTACTACTAATAAGTATTTAGTGTTTGGACTAGCATATATGAAGTTTAATTTCTGTCCCAATGTACTGGAGACACTGACACCGTAGTAAGGCATGGTGGCCAAGGACACATGGGGTTGTCATTGCTAGTAAGAGGCAACAGACTGGAAGAATCTATCCTGGCATAAACCCATTTTGCATGCAACTTTTGTAAGTTGGCCATTTAAAGTCCAAAATTAGGAAAATTCAGGTGTCTACAGTTTAAACAGATGTCTTATGCACCACCATGTACCCTCAGTCTCAGTGGGGAATTATTTCCATCTAGTTCAACTGAATTGTATGATCGTGGTTTGCCATGGTACATATGGTAAAATGTGATCTTACCATATACAGAAAACCTCAACCAATTACCATGAGTAAAGAAAAATTACCTTGAGTCACACCAAGCTAAGAATCATGTCATAAGGCAGCAAATCTCATCAACCATCATAAGGTAGCAAATAAAGTCAGAGAACCCAAAGGAATGAGGGCAGAGCTTGCTGTGATGGGTTTGATGAGAGCAGTGAGCACTGGACTGTGGCTGGCTTGGGCACAGGGTAGTCCTGGGGCAGCTTTATATGGATACCTTCTGTCCATAGGGAAAAGGTGAAGATTCACCCCAAGTATCATGAACTCTCTCTAAGGTGTTACTGCAGGAAGCAGCAGACACAGATTGGAGATCCTGTGCATCTATCTGCCATCTTTCCTCTCTCTGGTAGGCCTTGCTTCTGATTCCTTAGAGTTGCTCTTTGTGAATGTTTGCACCCATCACATTTTAGTCACACAGTACATACAGGTGCAGAAAATCTTGGTTCCCATCTACCTACACAAGGCATTGTCCAGATCTGACCTTGATAGCTGTAGAAGTGATTCTGCCTTTCAATAGAGGTTACAAAGGCTCCCAGCTTTCCAGTTGTCTCCAGTCTCTGGTGTCCCATTGTTTGTCAGTGTCACATCTCTGGTGCCCTGAAGGACTGATTTTTCCATCACTCTGTGCTTCTGGCTCCTCTCTTCAGTAGCTGTTGTATCAAGATGAATGAACGTGAAATAGAGCTTCAGCAATTTCCTCTCTCTCTTGGCAATAGAAGGAGATTTTTGCAGGAAAGATAAGCCTTGGCTGTCTTCATCTGGACTTCCCTTTCCCTCTGCCACAGAACCTGCTGCTGCCTCTACAGGAAGACAGAAGATATCCATGGGCTTCCTAGGCCAGGGGCAGCTCTTGGTTCCTACAAAACTACAAACATTCAAATGCAGACCAGATTACAGAAGAAAGATCTTGCAGGCATCCAGCAAGCTTAGATGTTTCCTTCTTCTGATGACTATAAAGGGAAAAAAGATTAATTGATTAATCTTGTACTTATTTAGCTTTACAGTTGGATGCAGATGGTGATCTTTGCAGTGTTCAACTGCTGAAGCACCCGTAGCAGCTTCCCTAAGACACCACATCTAATCATATTCAGAAGAAGCATTTTTATTTCTTTTGAGAGTAGGCTGTAAGAATTGTATGTAGATTTCTTTTGAGATATCATTATGTCTAAATCTGACAGTAAGGGCAAGATAAAAATACCTACAGCAAATTTCATTCAAGGATACCATTTCTTTGCTAAAATAGATATCATTCATCACAACAATAGATGCTAGAAATAGGAGTCACAATGTGAAGCATTAGTACTCTAAATTACTGCCTTTTGCATAGAATAATCACTGAGCCAAAGCAGTAAATAGCTGATATTAAAGCACAAAATTTCTTTTTATATTCAATGTACTAAATATTTCTATTCTCTTGCACTTCCCTTGTTGCCTTCTCACAGTACTAAAGAAACTAATTTTTTCCTTTGCACTCTAACTGAAATGAATTTTCCTTCTGATATTAGTGCAGATGCCGGAGGCACTGCCTTTTCTATGGGGCTGAAAACGAGCCTGCAGTTCAATTCTGTTCTCACCAAAAAGGGTGATTCAACTTCCCAGTAACTGCATTAAGATGGATATAAATCCTGGAACTTTGCTTCAGGCAAAAACTCGCAGCCTTACACAGACAAGACTGACTCCTTCTTTCAGCACTTTACACATGTTATAACGAAAATGTTGTTTTTCCTTTTAAATGCTAGAAATTTGAGGGGAAGAGCTACACTGGGATCTTACCAGTGCTTCTGAGGAAGGATCACCCTTCAGGTACAATGGTGATTTACTTCCATTTCAGAGCACAGAGATACCTGTGCCTAGCACCTGTGAAATGGAAATCCCAGATCCAGATCTTTTCTCAACTTTGATATCTACATCTGTGTGATTACTGGAGCACACACAACTGATGCAAGGTGCTAGACCAATATCCTACCCTGATCTTCCTTAGCCTTTTCTGATCTGTATGGCAGCTGTAGGCAGCAGTGTTCCTCATAGTCAGTCCATAACTCCAGCCACAATGGCTGATTCACTTCAAATAAAGGTGGGAGTAAAGCTCACAGTTCAGCCCATTGGTTCTCTGTGGCTGGAGTCCTCTTTATTAATTATTTTCTTTAGGAGATACATTCCAGGCCATCACTGGAATTTCAGAGGTCTTATTTAGAAATGTATGAAGCACAGAAATGCCCATTCTCCACAAAGGTTTACTCATCACCTGGATGACATTTAGCCAAAAGCCTCCTGCAAGAAGAGTAAGAAAATTAATCTGCTGAGAGGTTATCAGCTCTTTCTCTGACTTTTTAAACTACTTTTCAAGACTATTCTCTTTAAAAACAGATTGTTGCCTGATTATTTCTATCTAGAGGAATTCTGAGCAGACCATGGGAATTCTGGGGGTGAGGAGAACCAGGGTACAGCCCAGGAAGAGTCTCCACCATCCTCTTTCTCCCAAGAAGCAGCCAGAGAGAAGTGAAAGCCCAAAGGTTGTTCTTTCTTACTAACCCTCTGGTACAAGCCTAGAAGTGCCTAGAAGTACAGGACAAGGATGCAGAAGGAATTTCACTCGTGTCTTCAGGTCCAAATCCCTCCTAACTCACAGGCAGAAGTCATGGGTGCAGCACTGACACATTTTCTCTCTGCAACCTGAGAAAAGTAATTTGATTTCTGCATTTCATCTCCCCCTCTCTGCACAGCAGGGCTAATAATAACCTCCCCCCACTGTGCTGGGTTTGCTCCATTAGTAGCTGTCAAATACCTGTAGAAGGGGAAGGGGTCATTCAAGGATATGCTGCTCTGGCACAGTGCAGCACAAGGTGAAGATGCATATTCAGGAGAGTGTAATTAGGCCTTGCTCTGCCCTGGTAACAAGCTCATGGGGAATATGAGAAATGCCAGCCAGAAAAAACCTTTGCAGTAGCAGCACCCAAAGTCTCCAACACCCAATGAGAGAGTAATCCATGCTTAAGTGCCTACTCTGGAGCTCATACACCAGCTCCATCCCTCTCTAACACCACTCATGCTTTTGGCCTGCTCTTAACCCCTTTCCCATGCATCCACCTGATCCTCAACCTCCTCAGGACCCACTGCACCTTGTTTTCTCAGGTGGCTTCTCTCACCGACATCCTTCGTGCTTGACCTCAGGAACACAGCAAAAGAAAGCCAGAGGCATGATTAGCAATCTGGGTAAAAGCCTTACAGAAGTTAAAAATTTACATATAGAAATAACTCTTTTCCAGGCCTGTAACTGTGGAACAAGAATTCTATTTTGGACTCAGCAGTGCCCCATCTCCCCATGCTGTGCACACATTCCTTGTGCCCAGGCAATTCACTGCAATCCCTGCTGCAGCCATAGCCCCCTCATTTCCAGCTGTTGGCTCTGTGTCTTCCCTTTAATTAAGGAAACTAGCCAAAGGAAATTCATTACCACTTGAGAGCATAAAAATGCCATTTTCAAAGCTTTCAAAATCCATTCAGAGTGTTGTAGGATTTGGAATTATTCTACTGAACTGAACGAGGCTGCAGCATAGAAAATATTTCAAAGCAGAAATTTCTATAGCTGGATTAATTGCTGGAAGGTTCACGTTCCTGGTGTGAACTTTGTGTCCATTATGTTTTAGATCTGAACTGTTCAGGTGTTTCTCTGTGTATTACTGAAGATCAGGAAAAACATTTGAATTGGTCCTGTTCTCGCAGAGAACTTCAAACAGTAAAACAGCAAAACATAGCACATGCAGCAGCAAAATTTAATTTGGGCACATATACACTGAATTCCCCGGATTATTGCAACATTTTTTTCTATATGAAATTCTAGTAGCAAAATGAAACACTAGCAAAAGAGTAGGAAAGAAGTAGATAAATTATGGTACTTTAGGGAAATATTTAAAAGCAGTTCAATTTGGGTTTTAAAATCAGATAATACAGTAGGATGCAATTAGAAAGGTAGGGAGAAGAGTTAGTTCATGTGTTGGTCTACTTAATATTAATCCCATCCACTGTTTCTGTTCATATTAATCAGCACATTGTAATTACTGTGTTGCCTCTGTCCTGGTGCTCCTGATGCCAACACTTACTGTGACAGCACTGCATGAGGATTAGGAAGGGTTTGATAAGAAATGAAACATTCAAGTTCAAACACTGAAACTCATTATAATGGGAACTGAAGTAGACTAGAAAAAAACATTCCACAAGTTTCCTTGTGCAAAGGTGCTCACATTGATATCCAGACAAAGGTATGTTTGCTGTGCTTCTGCCCCCAGAAACTAAGCTGTCACAGGAAGCTGCAGGGCAGGCACAAGGACATGATGTAGTAAATATTGTGTCCCTTTTAGATGAAGTGCTGAGTAGAGTAGAGTATCTTACTCCTACCAGTTAGTCCAGGGCTGAGGTATCTTTGGATGGTATGAGGCATTTGATTAAAGTGCTCCTCCCACTAAGTGCACACCAAGGGCATTCCCATAACTGCTCCACTTCAAAATCAGCTAATTACACAATGAAAATGTGGATACTTAACGAGAAGTCAGACTATGGCACAAGGCAATTTGGACTCCAAGTCCATTCCTCTTGCACCCTGATAACCTTGAGAACCTTTATTCATGAAACCAACTAAATGAGAAAGCACAGGTTACAAGAGGAGAAGTGTGAACAGTGGCCAGGGTATGATAAAGGATCATGAAGTCATCCTGGGATAATGTTGGTGAAATATTTCCAATGACACAATGACATTTGGAATGCAGATTTTTATCCTTTTTATTTCTTCTCTCTAGTTGCGCCATTCCCTGTCCCCCCCACCCCTTTTTTCTTTTCTTGGCTTTTTTTTTTTTTTTTTTTTCTGGCTCTTCAGTCCATTAGGCTGCAATCCTCCTGCAATCCTTCTTCTTCTTCCCCCTACAGAGCTGAGTGGGTATGTTGTAATCAGCACTTCAGACAGCTTTTCATGAGAAATTGCCAACGGATTTAAAAAATCACATATCAATGACTGCAAAAAAGTCACTGTAAATTGCTTGTAATCAGCATGGAAATTATCAGCAATATAATTACAGAAGACAGCCTTAAAGTATGTGTTTTGATGAATATAAACCATGAAGTGTCATCCACAACAGTTTCCCTGGTCTAAGATAAACCTTTGGATGCTCACAGTGCCCAACAGCCTCAATTCTTCCATCAACATCACATCCATATTCCAAGCCATGGTAATGGTGTATGGGCCATGATGGGCTTTTGAACAGGAGGCACAGGAACTCCTGCTGCTCTCTGTGACCTGAGAATCAACCACAGGGAGCATATATGTTAAGAAAGGGATGCCTGACCTACAGATCACATAACAAATTAACAGCAGAGGCAGGAAAAGAATTACCTTGTTTTAGCACACGTCAGCTCATCAGGCTGAGCTACCATCCAGCCAAATCATGTTCCATGCTAGTATGGACCAATGTTGAGCTGAGGATGGAAATGTAGTCACTCAGAAATTTAAATTGCCTATTTTTACATGCGGTAATTAAAGATTTCCTTCCTTTTCCTGAAGAATTCCCTTGTTTGAAAAAGAAATCTGTCATTTTCCACAGACAATTGGAAGCCTTTCTTTCCCACTCCAAAACACTCATTCAACAAGAGAGCAAATCACATGGTCTAAAACCACTCTTAAATAATCTCCTACCCCTCTAACAATAAGTCATTACTAGGCCATTAATGATTGCTGTTTAGTTTTGAATGTTTGTGTTAACTAATTAGTCTATTAATTACTGTTAGTTCCAATAAATAGGTTGAAATATTTCAAATTTCTTCATAAAATCAAACAAGAATGATGCATGTTTGACTCAAGAAAATGAAATATGAAAACATAAAAAATAAAAACATTTGTATCTGAGTCTCACTGCAACTTGAGCAATAAATGAATCCCCTCACTCTTCATGTGCATAATCAAACAAAATGCAAATGTACCTTGTGTAGATAACTTCCTACATTAGTCCATTTCTGCTAATAATTTGATTACACTTAAAACTGGTTTACTTTACAAGACTATAGAAATATCCATTTCACCAAATTTTAGTCAGCTGCATGTGAGCTTGCCCCAAATATTCACAAAGCAAGTGAAAATAAATGAAATATTTTTAGTGAAATTCTTCTTATCTGATGTACAAGTCTGTGACGAGCCATGACTTTAAATGCCTTCCACTTTCCCAGGCATTGGTAGCAACATGGACTTCGTTTGACTCTTGAGAAATTGCTAATCACACTGTATGCATTATTATGCATGATTTAATTTTAAAATAAATCCCAAATGGGAGGTGATTCCTTACAGGATAATCTTTCATGTTAAACACAGTATGGATGTGTAACACAACAAGACAGATAACAAAGAGCTTAAAAAAATAGGTGAGAAAAATAATAACTTTAAATGTTTCCTAAAATGAAATGGGAGAAGAGGTTGGCAAGACCATTTATGCAATAAAATAGTTATTGCAGGAGAGAGCCCTTCAAGAAGAAAGAAGACAAGAACAGACATTAACACATGTAATGACAAAACCCAAGAAGATCAGGGCACGGACTACAGAACAGTAATTAGGTAAACCAGCAGTATCAGCACTGAAAGTGACTGATCTGTGAAAAAGGATATAAAACCAGAATCAGGATGTCCTGCTTTGAATTTCTTTTGTACTTCTGTCTTGCCACTTACTTCACCTCCATTTCTACTTTGATTATATGACTATTCTATTTCTTCAGATTCCAAAAGACAATGTTTCTTTAGGGTGCAATAAGTTGTGAGGTTTTAATGAGTTATTTTTGATCTACTGGTTAGGAAGTTCATGAGTCTCTGTTTGAAACATCACATTAAATTTTTTTTTCAATTTGATTTCATTGTTAAATATCTATGTAATTTAGTTTGACTTTTGCTGATATTCTAGCTATTGGATCATATTGTGCTCTCCTGTATTAAAAAGCCTTATGATATTACATTACATTTTTATGAGTAGGTTAATTTAGACAATCCTCAAAATGGAAGGAAAAATATCTAACACCATTTTATTTCATGTCTTTGGAGAAGGAGCATGGTTTAGCTGTTAATGGAGAGAGACAGGCACCTCTACATAACAATTTATCCTTCCAATTTAATATTGAACTCCTGGAATTGCCTGACTGTGGAAGGGATTTAAACCACTGAATTTGAAGGGATGATCGAATCTTAAAATGGTAGATACAAGGTGTCATGACTTCTGACTTGGCAGGAGGTAGGAGCTCACTTGTTCAAACACAAAATGGAAATTAGTTGTTCACAGATTTGAAATGTCTGAAAACAGTACTAGTTAAGGATTGAAAAGAGTTCCTGAGATAAAATGTTAAAAATCTAGCCATTGATTTTTTAAATTTTGGTTGTCATGTCTGTGATAGATTGTAGCAGTAGATTAGGAAACAGGAGGAGTCAATACAATTACACTGAGGTAAAAAAAAACTATGACATCTGAATTTATATAAATGATAAATGATTGAATGCCATGACTTCTGCAAGACCATCATGTTGCCTCCAGTTTGGAAGTAATTTGAATCCAAGGGAATTATTTTGACAGACAGCATCAGATTCTGACATATGGCAGCATAGCTGAACTAAATTCCAAATTTCAAAACCTATTCACTCCTATGACAAGCTAATAGTTCAGGATACAAATGTGCCCCAGAAGAATAATGAAGCAGGGAAAGAGATAGCAATAGATTCTGCAATTTGAGATAAATTAAAGTACCTGTGAAATTGCTACTGGTTTTCATCAGCAAAACAGTTGGCTGCACTTGGGTCTTTTATCCATCTGCCAGTTTTGATTTCTGCCCCATTGTCACTTTGTAGAGGGTCCATGCAGCCTTGTGCCCTGACACAGACTGTCTGACTGATATGCTGCTGATCACTGCTGCAACATTATATTCCACACTCCCACATCTGTCTTTTTCTGAAGAGTGCTATTGTGCTGAGTGGGTGTAAACTGATAATAGAGCTAGCTGGCTAGATTATGTCATTGTTACACTCCATGGCAAAAATATTCTGTGCTTTTTTTTCTTTAGTGATCCCAAGTTTTTCAAATATTTTTGATGTCACTGGTATTAGCATTTAGCCCCTCTGATTTTTAGAGCTGATGAAAATTTTTAAAAAATTATATACAGAGGAAAACTTATATGTTAAGGGGTTTTGCAGTTGACTATTCTTGGTAAATGTTTATTTGAAATTTGAAATGCCATTAGCATCTTTAATAATAGTGGAAACGGACATTTAAAGAAAGAGTCCTAAGTATTTAAGTCCAATCCATCATGCATTTAAAACAAAACCATTTAAATATCTTCATTATGGAAGTTTCCTGTTTAAATTCTCTCAGTTTCAGGTTTATTTTAAATCCTAGTAGAATGTGGAAAATTAAACCTGCACTTTCAGTCTCTGGAAAAAATACTTTCATTGATCCAATTTCCTACATCTTTCCCATTCTTCTGCTAACTGGGAAACTCTCAGATGCCAATGGCTCTGGAAGAAGAGTATGAAGAGACGTGGTGGAATTATGGTGTCACCCTTATCTGCCTGCTCTGTGATTGGACATCTGTGAGTATGGAACCAGGTTTTCTCCCATAAAAAGCAATAAAAATGTTATCTCCAATCATAGAAATGAAAGATGATCAGTTGGTGAGATGAGAGGAACAGTTGGTATGGCCTACTGTTGGTAATTCTGTCATATAGCTCTAGAAATGCTATTCTGTGACTAAAGGTGTTCTGGCTAGAAATAAAGAATCAAAGGAGCAATAAACAGCTGGAGGAGGCAAGGGCTTGAAGCTCAGGTCAAATGGACAGTGAAAGTAGGGAATGGACACAAGTTAGAACAAAAATGTATATATTTTGTAAAGGATATGAGGATACCATGCAAAGATATAAAGTAAACAGGGAGAAATTTACAAGGAAATCAGAAAAATTATGATTTCAAAAAGCATTATAGAACAGTCTGTAATGATGATACATTGATATTGAACAAGTGAAGTCCTGCTGATACTGAGTACCCAGCTCCTCCCTGTCTCTGCAGCTTGCAGATCTTTTCTCACCTCAGGAATATTTGAATTCTTAACAATTGTTAGCATTGGTTGAATGATTGCAAATATGAGCTATGTTAATACTTTTAGGAGTACCATTTTCAAGGATCCTATTCAATTTACTTTTGATGAATAAGACAAACTGATCTATCCTTTCAGGATGTAAGATACATGTCTTTTACCTATGTTAGGTACTATGTATTTGTTCTCTTTATTATCAGTAAAGCCTCTTTGTCCAGGTCTAGTTAACTGCCCATTTCTGAGTTGTTTCTAGTGTGAGGTTTGCAGACCCCAGCTCAACCCCATCTCTTATCATCCCATACCTGTACTTCTTTCTGCTCCATCATGCACTTTCACATCTTGAGGCCTCTTCTATTTTGCCAGGTCTGTATTTCTGTATACTACATCACTATGTTAGAAATATCTCATTCCACACAGAATGACTTTTTTCTACCTCTGTCTACCTAAAACTGCAACTGTACTGCATGAAGATGGCAACAGCAAAAGAACTTAGCCACAGAGACCTAATCAATTAAAGAAATTGCTATTACAGCTAAATCAAGTCATTCAAACTGTAGACATGTCAATAAAGGCTTGGATGAAGCAAGCCTGGCAATCTCAGTCCTGAGGTCCTGTGGACCCAGTATCTGGGCTTTAGATTTCCAGTAAAACAGAGCTCCACAGTCACATGATATTCCAAGTGGATGTTATATAAAAATATAACTAAGCAACTTAATTTCAAAGGAAAGTATTATTTCAATTTCCTTTGGCCAAAATTCAAGTTTGCTCCAACCAATCTTATAACAAGAATATGTTTTATGATGCAAACCTCCTCATATGACAAATTATTTCAGATAGTGCACTATTTCTTCACTGGAAAAGCAAAAACTCTCCAAAGCTGAACTCTTTGCCAGAGTGATGCCTGAGTCATGACTTAATCACAAAAACAGTGTCTATTCTTTAAAAGGAAGGAGGCAGATGTTTGTGTTGGAAAGTTGGTCAGCTATGAAATAGACTTAGTCATAATGCTCCTCAAACTGCTAGGATGTGGAGGTTTTTGTGAACACTATCAAGTCACAAGGGTAATTTTTGTGATGGGATTATCTAGATGCAACTTTTTGTTAGAGTCACAGAAAGCACACCATGGCTGTGGTCTGTGAGGCACAGGAGAGCTCTGATGATTTACCCTGCTGTATTTAGCTGTATAGATTTCTAGTCTCCCTCAGCTCTGCTTGGTGGGGCACGGTATTGGTCTTGCCCAATACCTGGTATGAAAAGAACAGAGCTCTTTGAAGTCAGGTCTTAATTTAATAAAAAATCTCTAACTCCTTTTTTTTTTTTTTTTTTTCACTTTTCAGTCTTAGTCTATCCAGCTTTCAATTTTTTGTTCTGTGGACACGTTCACTTGAGTGGGTCTCTTTATTGCTTAGTAATGTGGTTTGCTCAGTAAGGTGATTTGGAGGCAAGTGACAGGCATAGGAATTATTTAAACCTAGGTTATCTTTATGTATATCATATTAAATCTGCATGACTGGACTTGGGCAAAATGCCATTTATTTTTTCCTTACTTCTTTAACCTTCTTTATGCTATTTCATTGTACTAATTTTATATTATAAGAGTGAGATTCTTCCCTGTTAATGCTGTTTATATTTCCAGGTATAGCTTTCTTAATGGCATATCCCATTGATGCAAAGACAGGCAGGGTGTGAAATTAGTCAATTATAAAGGGTGGCTAATTGCCTGACCTAAGATAGCCACATGGGCTAAGGAGAGACTGGGATAATTTTGCTGGAATAAAGAATTTATCCAAGGTAATTTTTTGGGAGCAAGTGGATGTAACTTCATGGACAGGGAAGCTGTTCAGACTTCAGCATGGTCTTTTGTGAGGTTGTGAGATTAGTTGCCTATGGGGGATGGAAGGGTTGGTGGATGGATGGATGGATGGACGGATGGATGGATGGATGGATGGATGGATGGATGGATGGATGGATGGATGGATGGATGGATATCTGATTTTCACTCACTGAAGGGAGCTGAATATAATTTTCTATACAGTTTGCATTGCTTTTGATAATCAGGGAAGGCAGGTCACTGCTTTTGAATTATGGACTCCACTTCTGTCTGATCAACAAAGATTAGTGTTCCCTATAAGTAATCTATTTATTCATGTCATCAAAAAAGATCTGATGTGGCAAGTTGCTCAACACTTACATCTTCTGATCTATTTCAACAGTTTGTTCCAGTCAGTACCTTGCAAAAATCCATTTGCTGGCTCTTTGACCATTTTGTGGCTATACTCTGAATCACCCAAGTTTTGTTGCAGTGGAGTTTTCTTAGGTAGAAACTGGGATCTCACTGCTATTGGGCTTTCCTCCCCAAGTAAATCACAATTTTCATTTCTAGAATTCTTACCACAGATCTGTTCCTGCTAACTAATGTACATTGCTTGCTCTGCTGAGAATCTGGGACAGACTGTGCAATGGCCTTGTCTCAGGGAGCTGATGTGATACAGGTGCCATCACATTCTCTCTGGCTTTGAGATCCATAAAATTTTCTAGGCATATTTGCATTTTTCATCTGTAAACCATACATTTTAATGGAGTAAAACATGACTGTACCCTTCCTTTCCAAACACTTAGAAAAATACTGTACCATTAAAAAATTAATGAAAAAGTTACTTGTGGGTTAATTCTTTTCCTACCAAAATCAGACAAGTTTCAGACTATTTCCTCCCACCTCCTGCTGCTTAGTACACCAACATTGTGTCCAAAAGTTGTGCAAAAAGTTAGAAAGCATTTTTCTCCTGCTTATTATTGTGATGACATTTGAATCATCCACCAGGGCAGAAATGATGAAAGAAAGACATCTAAAGCTGTAATTTTCAAGTTTCCTGTTTTTCTTTTTGCTGATGCTACTGCTTCAGCAGTCCCAGATCTTCAGTTAGATAAAGTGGTTTTCAAATTTATAAAACCCCTATCTGTTCTTAGTCAGCTGGATCTCTTCATTCATATCACTCAAAGCACATTAGGAGCTCAAGGAATTTGGGGAATAAATGCTATGTTGTCTCATGGGTTCACTTTACTCTTTTTTCTGCACCATTTTTGATGCAGATTTCCATGAGCTTTTAATAGAAATTCCTAAAAGTCAACCAAACCAGACTGTCACACTCACCAACAGCCTGAGTCTCCACTGGATCTGTTTACTTCATTCTGATACTTTGTGAAATAGAAAATAATAAATATTGTTCACTGTAATGAGAAATCTAATGGCATTTGTGCAAATTTTCACATGAAATAAAGAAAAAAGACAGGAAAAAGATAATCAGTTAAATTTTTGAAGGCAAATGAAGATTTATTCTTTTCTTTTAAAACAGGGAAAACGTTGTTGCCAATACTTAGTAAATATGTATTAATAACTGGAAAAGGAATCACTTAAAAAAAAAAAAAAACAACAAACACCAGGGCTATAAGAAACAACCACCAGCATTTGTGTACTCCACATTGGCTGCTGTAAGTCCACTGTGTGACTTAACATTTATAGATCAAGGATTTTTTAGATTTTATGATCACTCAGAGCTTCCCTGGGAATTTTGAGCTCTCTGTTTTTTCTTGAAATAGCAGGGCTGAAGGAGTTTTCTGAAAATCTGATATTGGAAGAAATCCTATATGTTAGAAATCTGACATTTTATCTTTATTTTATTTAGGGATTGATCCAAACGATCTGATTGCCTCTCAATCACTAATGGATTTAGCTTCCAAATACTCTTGAAGGTTAGGTAAATACTAAATATCTTCAGTTTCAAAAGCGAAAGAGAGATGAGGAGAGATTAATAGTTTAAGTTTCCATGGTATTAAGCAGCCACTTTTTAAAGACAGTCAATAGAAACAACAGCTCTCAGCACTTCTGAAAATTGAGTCATAATGGTCTTAATTAAGTCACCAAGTAAGTCAGTATCAGAGCTAAGAATGTAACTGAGGTTCTGTGACTCTCTGTTTGATTGTAAACATAAAACTTTCTTTTTTAGCCAGCAATCAGAAATGAGCATTGTTTGCAATTATTTTCATGTTCATAACTATCAGATTAAATGAAGTATGACTATCTGCAGGTTGATTTTTTGTTTGTTTGGTTTTTTGTGGGTGATTTGGGTTTTTTTGTTTGTTTTGGTTTGTTTTTTTTTTTTTTTTTTTCCAGGACAACCTGTGATTTAAGTCAATTGGTTGGTTTACAGCATAGCAAATGGCAGATAGCAGATGTCTTGTCCTACCCTCGTGAGCTAAGAGATCTTGGTAAAGTCCAAGGAAATTAAATGAAGGCACACATCTCAGATGTAAGTAGCCAGTAATTTATGTTCTAGGAAACATTCATATTTCAATCTCTTAGTGTTATACTGAATACCAGGATCACCCATCTCTTGGTTTTACAGCTAAATGCTTTTTTTTCCACTTCCTGAAAATCAGGACATCCATTTTCATTCTAGGTATTTTCAATGCTAGGCCAAGTCAACAATGAGAATTAATCTTCTCTCTCAGCACCCAAAACCAAGCTCTTAGCTATTTTTAATGGGAGTTTTTTTCTGTCTTAGAATTGCCACTTTATTATTCCTCATTATTTTACTGCAGTGATGCTGAACAGCCACAGCTGTGTCCCCTTAACCCTGCATTTCTAGACAGTCCAGAAGCAAATATCAGTCGCAGAGAATCCCTGGTTTTAAGGTAAGACTTAGACATGCAGTCCCTGGGTGTAACTATGGTCTGAAGAAGCTGAGGCTTGCTGAGCTCCTTGCTTATGCTTCCCAGTTGTGAAACTAAACTAAGGACAGATGAATTTGGGACTAAGTCCTCAAATATGGTAAATGACTTGCAGGCTCAGTGTTAGTTGTACTTGAAAAAGAGCTCAGTAACCCTAAAGTCATTATCATCGCAGGGAAGTTGATTGTCATTGTGTTAAATTGCAATCAAGAACCAGTACTAAGCATTGTGCATTATCCCCCTGTGCACTGTACATGATTATATAAATTTGTACATGTAATGATGCGTTTTTCTAATATATATATATTTCTGGATGTGACAAAGTGCTTCGTGCTGAGATCTGAGTGATGGTGTGCCAAATGAAAAAGCACTTAATGACCTGATTACAATATAGTTAAGAACTGGCACAATTCTTCACAGAATCTATTCATCATCAGGATGGGAGGGAGGGAGGGTTTAGCCCTTCCTAATGTTTGTCAGTAGGACTGGGATTGGATTCCACATTAGACAATCTAAATGTAGATGTCTGCATGCATGCTTTGTGTTTAGGATTCCCTCAGAGTCAAGGAAGAAAGCTAATTCAGGGATGAAATCTGTTGCCCAAATATGAACAGCTAGTATTATTTGAGATACTTTGAGGTATGTGAGATTACTGCCCATGTGAGAAGACATAGGACTTGCTACACCTGTGCCCTTCAGAAGCAGGAGATGCCACACTGGTTGCAGCATGTTGACCAACAATGTTTGTGGGCTCTAGGTATTCAGTTCCTGTAGTGGGAGCCCAGGCACCTGTCTCAGAACAGGGACTGCTACATACCTGCCTCTAAATGTCCATTTTCAACAGAATCTTAGTCTAGGGCCTTAATCTCCTAAATTTCTACCTCTGAGCTACATATCTACTCTTGGCCTTGCAAACATAAGTTCATGCATAGTCAGAGGGAAATAAAGGCAGTTTTGGATGTTTCTTGTCTGAATTTCTTTTCCACATAAAAATTTGTGAAATAACTTATACTCTGAAATGCCAATTTCTCCTCACTCTCTCTAAAGGGAATCTAATTTGACCGCACAAACAAGGACACCTCCATTTATAAGTTGCCACATTTGATCAGAATACCAGCACAGATTGCAAAAAAATATTTCAAAATGGGAATGCATTTTCAAAACATGAACAGCAATTAACTTAATGCAGAAGGATGAAAACAATTATTTATATCTCTGTGAAGAAATCCTTTCTGAGCAGGAGGGCCTAAAGGCTAAAAAAGCAGAATGGAACTGTGAGACCTGTTAGGATACACAAAGTTGTATGATTCTCTAATCACATCATCATCTCAGGAGACAGAGACAAGGATGAAGGTCTTGCCCAGTTACCTGATCATCAGCTGTGCAGCTTTGTTAAGAGCAAACTGAGAGTGGGAAGCAGACATCTCTAAGCATATGTGCTGATGTAAAACAAGATAGAGCTGTAAGCTGGATTTCAATTTTATTTCCTTGTATCTCTTTCTAAAAGATTACATGTATTTTATCTGTGTGATATGGAAGTTATTCATACTACTCCCAGAGAGCAGCAATTTGTGACTGATGATAAAGTCAGGCTTAGGATAGAACTTTAAATGTGAAACAGCTTTATGGTAGGCAGTGTCACACTCAGATACTCAGAGAATGCACCATGGATTTATATTTGTTTAGGCTAATGGTGTTCTTTCATTGTATTCCCTTCTAGAAGTTTTCCATCATCAATGGACAAAAGCAAGCAGATAATTATTGTACTGATTTGATTTTGTTCCCCAGAACAACTGCAGTTTTAGTAGATGCTTTAAAAAGGGTCACAATAATAAATACCCTGCACAGTCTTTTTAACTGTAAACGAGTAAAGTTATATGTTTTCAGAAATGAAATTTAAATGAAAGCAACAAACTTTACCCAGATTAATAATGTGAAATAGAACAAAATAGAAAGATAGAATTGAAAGACATTACTGTCTGAGTCTTTTTCTCACAGGATTAAACATAGCACCAGGAAATTCCAGATTCCTGCTTCAGATGTGCAAAATGGAAGACACAAGCAGAGGCAGCTATCCTCACATTTTTATATGGTCAATAACTGTGTGACTGCATCTTGTTTTAATGAGTGTATGAGTATACATCTGTTCAGTGAAAATGTAGATGATCCTTGTTTGTGAGAGAGGAGTAAGAATTTTGCTGTCATCCCTGGATATTCTCTTTTGTTTTTTTCCTACCAAACATACACCAAAAACCACAAACCAAACCAAACAAAAAAAAAAAAAAAAAAAAAAAAAAAAAAAAAAAAATCCACGTAATCTCCTGCCCCAAAGAAGCAAAAACCCAAAACCAAACAAAAAAGCCCTGCAGTCTGCTTTAAAATATTCAAACATTTTCAGCCTAGCACCAACTTTCATGCAATATTCCAATCTGCCAGACTCTCCAGCAGCAGCAACCCTGCTGTAATCCTGCACATACCAAAGCAAGTGCTGTAGTGACCAAGGCATCTTCACAGCCACGACAATGAGTGCCAGCAAATAGCTCTTGCAACACAACCAGCAAAATACATGATTCATACACTTTTACCCCAGAATTTGCTGTACTTCATGCACTACACAAAATGCCCTCCTGAATATTGTGTGGGTGAGACTTAACAACCACTATACATTAGAAAGAACTCACAGAGGGAACCAGCAAAGGAAAGAAACATGCAGTTATCACTGGAAAAACATTGCACTTCCTAATGCAATAGAATTCTAAAGAATAACTTATAAAGAAAGCCTAGAAAAGGAATTCATAACCATGGGATTATTAGAATTATGGTCTCAGCAGCAACACCAGCTATGGAGTTCATTGCAGTTTCTTTTTCCTGCCCTCATTCAATTGTACAAACACTAATCGTGTTTTCTTCTCACTGTTGCTCTTCTCTCTTCCCCTGCCAATCCCCCAAAGCCACCAACCATCCTTCTTTGTGTAACTGATTAACTTAATGAGGCTGGACTAACAGCACTTATATGCTGTCTGTGTTGGATTTTATTCCTTCTTATCATTCTGGATGAAGGCCATCCACTTTCCCAGCTAACCCACCTGAGGTTCAAAACACATGAAGCTTCTCCTAAAAACCTTGTTTCTACAAAATTATTTTTCACCTCATGACAATGTACTCTACTTGCTTTTTAAATAAGGAGAGTTTCTCTTAAACCAGTATTCAGTGTAGCCAGTGCTGAAGGCAGAAATCTCAGTGTAGCTCCAGCTGTGTCTGTAAAATGACTTCAGGGAATATGACCTTCAGGAGAGAGCTTGTTTCCTGAGAATTAGTGAAATTTACCTGTAGCTGCAGAATGGAAATCATGTCCTACAAGAGCTGATTGTCCCTGGAGAGACTGCAGAGTGAAATGCACTGGGTTATTCTGAAGCTAATATCTGGAGGTCTCCTCTGCTGAACTGCACAGAGGGGTGTTAGAATCACAGTTAGGGTTCTAATGGGATTAGGAAGGAGCAGTGCCTGTAAAATTCCCTGACCACCAGGCCAGCATGAGTAGCTAGGCTAGTAAGGGATGTCAAGAAGTTGCTATTTCATTACACTGGGGCTCTGAGCACCTGAATTCAAGTCACCATTCTGCCATGCCTCTGTGAGAAGTTAAGGCTGGAATTCAACAAATCATTTAGCACTGAGGATCTCAAGTACAAAGCCTGATTTTTTTTGCTTTCCCTGACATTTTGGTTATCTAAGGAAGCAGTCTGTCAAAAGCAAACAATTCCTGGCTGCAATGTGATGTCATTGAGTGGCATTTTCAAGATTTTGGCCTGTAGAGCGGATAGGTCATGGCTGGACTATTTAGGGACAGTTTGGATCACTTTAGAGCCTTTAAGTCTTAAAAGATTTGCTTGTTTGCTTGAATTGCAAGTGCCTAATTTGCAGCAGTAAAGTGTTTCCATAACCCTTCAGGCACAACTATTGCTTCAGCTGAGGCTGGGGAATGTAGAGATTTTGGAGGAAACAAAGCCTGGAGACCCCTGGGACAGAAGACTGCATGGGGATTTAGGAGGGACACATATGCCCAGAAGTGCAGGAATATTTCCACATGCACAGTTTAGGTGCTATGCACTTTACCATGACATAAAGCTTGACCAGTTATCCGGAAAAAAATTAGGAACAATGAAAATGACAGAGTTCAAGCATGCAACTGTTCTTTAAGTGTCCATCTGTGGAATGGTATAACTGCACATTTTCATTTTTAGGTATATATCAGAGTCCTGTAATACCACTACTGAAGCCCTGTGGTTTCTTTGTAGGATTCAAAAAGTCAGAATCATCAAAATTCACTATTAGGTAGTACCTACAAGGTCTCAAGTATTCCCTCTTATTTTCTGGTTAATGTTGAGATAGGTAGAACAGCATTAAAAATTCAAAGTATTCTGACTGCCACCAAGCCAAATCTGACTGCATTAAATTTCAGATGCATCTGAACTCTCTAGTGATACAGCCTTTAAGCCTTTGATGGTTGCTTTGATTCAAAGGACATTAGGCACTGTTTTTCCATGCAAATCCTCTGTACCTATAAGCTTCCAAATTGGGAAAAGTCTGAGTGGGAGGAAGAAATTTTCAGAAAAAAAAATAAAAATTCCTATGGCTCTTGTTGCTTGGCAACCTCTGCCTTTGCCTCTGTGTTAAGAAAAATAGCTTCCTTTGGAGTTGGAGTCTCAAGCCTGGCTTGAACTAGAAACAAGGGGGAAATAAGAGAAATGCATTCTGTAGGCTAGGTTTTTCAGTAATTACAGAGCCACTGTTTGCCCATTCCATTCAGCCAAAGGAAATAGGGAAAGCAGCCAACAAGGAGTAAGAATTCATGATCCTTCCTGTTGGTCATATGAATGAATATTTACAGAGTCCTTAAAATGATGCAAAAATATATTGTGGTGTGAGAATAAAAGATCTCTGTCCATTTCATGCATCAAAAAGAAGATGGAAGAGTCACTTCACTGTATAAATTAATGAATGGGGGAAACATCTTGTATAAAATTATTTTTCTGTCTAGGATACAAATGATAAATGAAAACCAGTTCTATGCCAGAAGGCATATTTGTGCTCAAATTAAGTGTCACATTTTTAACAATGGCAGCAATTAAGCATCAAAACAAACTGTCCAGGGAATCTTGTATTCTTTATCACTTGAAGTCTTCAGTTGAGATGGATGCTGTTTGGAAAACACACCTTAGCCAAACAGATTAAGTACAAGGGAAACAAGCTGCAAGGAAATGTTATGTGATACACAGGGTATCAATGTGGCTTTACTGTACATTTACCTTGGAACAGAGAGAAATGCTTGGAATGTTTTCCTCAGTTATAGTGTGCAGGGAGTGATTTTCCACTCTAGAACCTAGGACAGCCTGACACAATGGCTTCACCTCTGAAATATGAGGAGTGACACACTGAGAGTTTAGGGGCTAATGTCATACAGACAGGTAATGAAGTGACTGTTAGTACAGCTCTGCTAAGTTCCTAGGATAATTTAAACTCCATTAGAAAATGAAATATAGATCTGTAAATTTTACCCCCTTTCTCTTTTACTCATGCCAACACATAGTTTTTATGTGGGAGCTTCTTAATTTTTCATCCCTATGAGGACAGCTGGATGCCAAAAAGTATGAGGTACAGTACATACAGAAGAAGAAGAAACTTAAATTAAGACTGCTTCCTCAGATTCCCCCAGCAAATAGTGTCTCCTGATTTAAGAGTGCAATTGTCCTCAGTTTTTATGGTTGGTGAGGGAGAGAAGTTTTGCTCTTAATGACTTCTCAAGCTGTTCTGCAAGAGCAGCTAGAAGCTCTTGTAGTGAAGCACTTGCACTTGACTAAAGCAGAGAACTAATACAAAGGAAGAAAGAATTCCTAACCCATAAGAATCTCAAAGCTTCAGAAGATATTAATTTTATTGGCTTTTGTGGGAATTGTGTAATTTTCAACACAATTAGCAGAAGCTGTAGCTCGTATTAACAGGAGAGAATTGTTTCACACCAAAAGCTTGTGGAAAAACATATATAAAATATGATTCTTGTGTAACTACCCCAAATAGCATATGGCTGTGGTTAATCCCAGTAGGTGCTGAAGCACCATACAGCTTGTTCACACAACCACAACCCTGGTGGGCTGAGAGAACTGGAAGAGTTCATGGAAGCTCATGGGTTAACATAAAGACTTATGGATTGAGATAGACCAAAAGCTGTGCACCCAAGAAAGTAAAAGAAAGAATTCTTTCACTACTTAGCATCCTCAGGCAGAAATTTAGTGACTTCCAGGAAAACAGGGCTACATCACACATAATGATAACTTGGAAAGACAGATTCCATAACTCCCTCCTTCTTCCCCACAGCTTTTATCCCTCACCATGATGTCACATGTTTTGGAACCCCCCCTTGGACCAGCTGGGGCCAGCTGTCCTGGCTGTATCCCTTCCCAATTCCTTGTGAATCCCCAGCCCCCTCACTGGTGGCGTCAGGAGCAAGTGTTCAGTAATAACTAAAACATCCCTGAGTTAATCACAAATCCAAAATATGTCACTACATGATCTATGAAGAAAATTAACTCTACCTCAGCCAAAAAACAGTAAACATATATATAATACATATATTTATATATATAATATATTTATATTTATATTTATATAGCCTGTCATGATGAATACATAACCTGTACCTTCAATTTTCAGAATGTCACATCAGACAACTTACTAACTCATATGGTGAGGTATGCTTGACAAAGTTGGATGACAAGGGAGAGTTCATTTAATGAAGTTCCAGCAAAAAAAAAGAGAAGAAAAATGTTGGTTCCACTGATGCATGATGACCTGGGAGCAGCAGTTATGACAGATGAGTTAGGATCTTTAAATGGGCAGTCTGCCTAACACCCACATTGCAATCATACCCATCCATTTCCTCATTAGGACTGAGGGTCAGTCAGTCTAGAAACTAGTTATAAGTCATGAATAACCCTCCTGAATAAAATATGAAAAATTGGTGCTAGTTTAGACACTTGAATTAGGTAGTATAAACTTAGTGCTGTCTGGTTTAGAGAAAATGGGAAAATGCATTCTGAAAATATGCCAATTGTCCATTTACACAAATTTAGCATGAAAACAGTCTGTCTGTAACAGATTGTTTCTTAGTTCCAAGGCTATTGCTCAAGCAGGTTTTCATTGTTTTAGCTTAATCACATATATTTAATTGGCTCAATTCAAATCTGAGTAAGATTTAGCAGGAATTGCAGCTAAAGTTCACAACAAAACATCAAAATAGTTGGCAAATGCTGCATATTTAAAATGTCTAGTATATTTGCTTTTGTCAGTAAAGTGCCAGGCCATGAGAGTTTGTTTCACATCATAAATATGTGCTGGGTGGCTTCACACAGTCAGGACACCTGGTCAAAGCCAATGATGTGCAGATTGGAAGGCATTAGAAGAAGCTGATGGAAATGATGGCAGTCCATGCCTGTCGAGCATTTTGCATCTTCAGGTATGACCAAAAAAAAATACATTAGTCCCTCTACAGCTGGGGTGAAACGAGGCAGCGACTGGAATCATTATGAGAGAAAAACCTAAGATGGCATGCAGCCTAAATATGCTCTCAATTAATAGAAAGGGAGAAGCAGGATTTATGTTTTAGTTGAAGAGGAGATAGAGTATTTGTATGCCTTGGTCAAAGAATCACTCTAAACACTTTACTAAAGAGATGTGCTAACTTTCTTACTTGTCTTGTGTCTCAGTAATATTTAATTACATCATAAAAGCAGAACAGTTTTTATATGATGGCAAAAGAGTTTTCCCCTACTTTTGCACTGAACTGGGTGATTAGACTAATTTCCTCAGGGGATAAAAGAGAGGAGACTGTCTTAATCATGGGTCTCTCTGACACCCTCAGACCCTGAAAATCCTGGGCAGGAGCAGATCTGCAGGAAGCTTTATTCCTGTTTCATGGGTGCTGTAGCATGGCCCAGCACCTGAGTGATTGGATCTGAGATAATCAGTTTTGGACTTTGTTATGCACAAAGACTCTTAGTTAGGACATGGGCATTTGACTCCTTAATAGCCACAGCTCTAGGTGAATTTTTCATTTACAGTACCCTGAAGTGCTCTTATTTTTCCTCATATATTATTTGAGTGCTGGTGGGGAAAGGAAGATGATTATAAATTATGTTAATCATAGCACTGCCAAGTATTTCTGATTCTGAATTATTTTCAGAACGTGAGAAAAAGGACAATAAGTGGATTTAGAAACGAAATATAAGAAAGACAATGCACTTTGAAAGGAGGTGTGGTTTGCAAGATGTGTTAAAGCTATGATATGGTTATCATTAATAGTCCTTCTTCTGGTCCTTGACCAGGGAAGACCCTGATGGCTCTGGCCCTGTTTTGAGCAGGGATCGAGCCACAGGGCCCTCACATGCTCTTCTGAACTAGACTGCTGAACAAGTCAGTGTTTTTACACGTCTTGATGAATTAGGAACTGAGACTGGTTAGATACTAGCATGTACTAGCATGTTTTCCACCCAGGTCCCACTAAAAGATTGTGTGCAAATCTCATAGAAGTTCACAGTGATATTTTGTTCTTTAACTTTATTTTCACTTTCACTGTGTTCCTGAAGACCAAAAGGAGGACTAATAATGACAATCATGTGAGACTGACCCCCACCTGGCTAAAATGTCATTTCAGGCAGTTGTAGAGATTGATAATGTCACCCCTGAACATTTTCTCCAGGCTAAACAGCCCCAGATCCCTCAGTTCCTCCTCATAAGATTTGTGCTCTAGGAATTGTGGTATTAACTCATTAATTGTCAACATAATTTATCCACAGTGACATGAAGCACTTAATTTCTGAATAACAAAATTCACAAAATTTGTGGAAAGGGACAGAGTAATTTGGGCTGGGCAGAAAATAAGACTCTTAATTTTCCATAATAGAAGGAATGCAAGGATACCTTAAGGATCTGTGGCACCTTTAGCACGTGCCCTGTAGATGAAACCCAACCAAGGTTTGGTTTTCTTCTCTGCAAAGGTTCAGTGGCTGAAGATTGCACCTCTTAGTCACGTTGCCATTTGGCCTTAGTTTACAAAAACAATGCTTTGGGTTATTTACATTTCAGTAAATCCATTCATGGGGCTTAGTTGTTTTTTATGAATCTAGAAAGTAGTCTCAGAAGTTCACAAATCTGGAAGATTTGCCCACCTCTTTTGCAGCTTTGAATAATTGGAACAAATCAGACTGGCTTTGTTTTGCAGAAGAAACCACTCTGGATGTTCTTAGGAGTGCTTTTAAAGTATTTCCTTTTGATCTGTGTGTTCTCCAATTGATGTCAATTAATGTCAAAATGAAGCTTTCTATTTTCCCACCATTTCTTACAGCCTTGCAGAGTAATGGTCAGTGGACTGTAATATCTTGCCTGCCCATATCTTCCCAGCCATGCACACAATTTTGAGTGTAGGCAGCACTGAAACTTTAAAGGAACTTATCTAATTCCTGAGGCAATGGAAAAGCAAATTAGTTTCTAATATTTTTGTAATGGCCGCAAGAAAGCAGTTAAGAGATAAAAGCAAAATTCCCCTTTTCTGGAGAAATAAAAAAAATAGACTGAAACTTCAGGATTAGTAAAATTTTTCTTGGACAAAATCCTTTGTCTGACTTACAACACCACAGAACAATATATATACATGCCAAAAAAGAGTTGCTAAAGGATATTTTTAGACACTATTTGGAAGACCAACAGTGTAGAAATACTGACCAGGTTGTGATAGTAGTCTGTGCCTTTAACAAAGAAACATTTTCCTATTCATTTGCCTGTCTTTGTTAACAAACAAGGAGATGAGCCTGGTTAGAGCTGTGCTTTAGCAAACTGTTTTGAATGGGGAATGACTTTCTGTCAGAAGACACACACAGTCATCTTTCATTGTTCCTCTTTGCTATTATTTTGCTAATTGCTTCATATTCCCAGAAAAGGAGCACCTTTGGACTGGAATTAGAAATTCCTAGGAGCTGAGTAGGATGACTTCTTTTACATTTAATTTCCTGTTGCAGGAAGTTTTGGGTTTATTCCTATCTTAAGAAAAAAAAAAAAATTATATGTCTAACAATACAAAGAGAGGAAACCAAACACTGATTTTTGTACACTCAGAAACACACCTTTGGTACAGATGGTCAAAACCAGTTCTAGCATGCTGTTATTAAAAAGTTGATGAAAAACTAAAAAACACTTCTACTTTCTCCCACAACTTGCAACTCATCTGTAGAACTCATTGTTATATAACATTGCTGGAAGCTAAAAATCAGAGAAGAGTAAGGTGGGTTTTTGAAAAAGAAAACCTCATCCTTTTTCAGGACTATAATGTTATTCAAAATTATTACAATGGGCAACAAGAAAACCATGCTTTTTAAAGGAATCTATGACAGGGACAGGCTTACTCCTTGCAGGGTTCATGCAGGGAACAGACAAAGCTGCAATAAGGACAGGATACTAATGAGGCATGTCTCATTTTTAATTTTTCAGAGGTCAGAGTCCCTGGTGCATATTCCCCACTGCTGGCCACCTGCAGGCTTTCTTACCACAGGTGGCCACAGTCCTTATCAAGCACAGAATTTTGGACCAGCAACATAACTGCTCTAATGATAATGCTTGAATTCCTTGGAATATACAGGAAGACATAAAAGAACTCGTGCAAAACTCACACCACCTTGCATCTGAGGGGGTAGGAGTTTATTGAGATTGCTCATTGTAAAATATTGTAAAATTGAAAACAATCATATCAAGGAATAAAGGATTCAGCCATTGCCTTCCAATCTCTACAAAATGACATGTTAAACCAAGTGCAGATTTGACCCCCAAAACAGGAAGAATTGGGAGTTACACATTCAGCCCTGTGGACAGAAAAGGGACAGAATTTTAGTATGCCCTATTAATTCTGTAGCCATTCTGTTTTGCAGTGAAACTTGTAGGAGGCTTTTCAGATTCTTAAAGACTCCAGTCAGAAGTGAACACTTTGAGAGGAAAATTAATTACAAGTATCCCCCTGCCTATTATAAATAACGTGGACCTAACTTCCTGAAAAGGATACATCAAATCCCCTCTTCCAGTTCTGATACTGCTTAAATTACAATAATTTTCAGGATTGTAAGAAGCTGATAGATTGAATATAGTGATTTCCTGAACTCTTAATTCTAATTAAAATTCTGCAGGCTGACAACATAAAATACGAGTCAAAGTAATAATCCAAGGTCATTTTTTTGTGCTGCATAAAGTAACTTATTTGAAGTGTCATGCTTATTAGGAATATCTAACAGACAACACATGCTACTCCTCTGTGCTTGCAGCCATGTGATTTATTAGCTTGAAGGACAACTTTCTGCCATTGTCAAATAGACCTTGACAAAGGGGAAAAAAGATATTTTGAAGCCTGATCAGAAACCTGAACAACACAAAACACTCCTCACAATGGGGCATTCAGAAAAGATTTTTCTATTCTCTGTTTATTAATACTGTGAAGTATTTGTAACATTAATGTTATATATTTCTTACTGTAAGACAGAGATTTAATGGGCACAGTGCCTTGAACTCTACTGAGAAGGGGAGCAAAAATGGAGATGGACAGAAATCTCTCTCCTGTTGCTTCCAATTTTCTGCCTTTTTCCCTTCCAGGGACTGGCATTCACTATTGTTAGTGGTTTGACTCTAATAAGATGCAAAGTGCTGGCACATGTGAAATTCTGGTAGGTTATTTATAAATAAAATGTATGTTAGAACAACAGCAGAACTCTTGTAATGAAGAATGGGCACTGAAAATTTATGGCCATCTCTGCCAAATAGATGTAAAGTATTTTCTTTTTTTTAAAACATCATGCACGATGCATTTATTCCTGAATCAGAATTAACCCTGACAGGTAGTTCCAACATGCAAATCCAATATGATAAAATATTTTAAATTATTTTCATTTTACAACAGCATAATTACAATGAAGCTCTCTTAAGTGTAAGCTAGTTTCCCAGTCCTCAAATGTTCTGAAAAGAGTGGACTTCAAATTAAGTTTTCTAAGCCTATTCTCATTGCATTCATCATGTCTTTGAACAGACGAATTTCAGAATATCTTGGAGGGTTACATTTTATCTTCATCTAATAACTTCTGAGACTAAATTAATTGGGATTTTAAATCTTCAGTTTGAAATTTGTAATTATTTATCATTACAGTGCTAGTACTTGCCCTCAGAATTGTAATCAAGGCAAAGGTAGAAGCTATGCTAGGAAAAGAAAGAGAAGAATTCCTCACCTGGTTGTCAGTAATAACTCATTGTAAATTGATGGCAAAGACAAGGCAGGTTGACGTTTCCAAATACAGTAGTTCTAGTAAGCCCGGGGCTTGTTTATAATAAAGAGGCTTTATGTGTCACTGTCTCTTGGTTAGGGGAAACTCGACAGGTCCTATTCTATTTCCTTAAAAAAAAAAAAAATTGTTTTTAACTCACAAATGGGACAATTATTGCATATTTTTACTTCTGCATTTTTTCCATTTTCTTGCCATGTGCTCTCTTGGTTCAAGAAGTTTGCTGGATTTCAAAATAAAGCTTGATAATGTTCTGGCCTGGTACTGTTATTTAAAGAAATGAGCTTTGCTTTTCTGTAGTAGAGACTACAAGTGTGTTTGATGTGGTCATGCCCTTCCTGCCTTGTTCAGGCCCTTGCATTTTGTGCTAGCTTTGACAGAAAGTTCCTGACTTGGTATGCAAAATTATGTCCATGTGTGCTGCTGTGGCCATTATTTGCCATTTCCAGGGGGATTTGGATGTTTTCTTCCCTGAATCTATTGCAAGTCTCAAACTTTGCACCTCTCTCTCATACAGAAAATGTTTGCACCCAGTTAAAGTATTAGACTCTGTGGGTTGTGGCGAATAACATTTTTCATCTCCAGTATTTGGTGGTGTGAGTCAGTCCTTTTCTACAGTGATTTCACAGCTCTCTGCAGTCCTGGGAGATTTCTATGCCCACAGCTGCCTGTGTTTTCCCATCAGGTCTGCCTGCAGAATTACACAGCCCAGCTGAATTTTTTATTTCCCTGTGAACACTTGCCAAGGTGGTGTTTCAGACATCACCATATTTGAGATCCATCTCTTCTTTCTGGGCAAGGTGAAGCTCTCTATGTAATGTGTGCAAGAGACAAAATGAGCAAAAAGGTATAAAGCCCTCTTTATTTTATTTGTTTTATCATTTGGAAGGTAGAAGGTCCCTGTGAATGAATTGCTTGAAGATCATATTTCCTCAAATATCTACAATCTTTGTTTATGCACACACAGAAGACATTTGTGATAAGCTCTTAGCACATGGTGTGTTCCATTCCCAGGGCATTTGCATACCCTTTATAAATAGCCTGAACAAGAAAATAAGACTGAAAGATTTTAGGTAAATTATTCAGGTGATCAAGATGATTAAAAATAATTGGAGTTCCATTAATATGGTACCATAAAAAATAAAAAATGGAAAAGTACTGGGATGAGGTATGAAAAGAGAGACTTAAAAGGTTCATAGAAGTTAATTACACTTCAGTAATTTTGTATTGCAAAACACAATCATGTTTTAATACTCTAGTTTGTTAAGGGAAAAAACCTTCTGAATTTAATTTTTCCATAGCTACTATTGTCACCATTTTTAATACAGAAAGTCCTATATTGAATTACTTATAGATTTCACATTTAAGTATGGCATAGCTGAAGTTACAAAATGTTAACCTTGAAATCTTTTCACTTCCTTACTGCCAAGAAATACCATAAAATGGGGTGAAATCTATATTTTAATTTAGCACCAAATGAAAAAATATTTTTTTTGAGGCAAGGCAAATATTTAAATTAAAATACTATTTTTTTCACAAAAATGTTAAAAGTAAAAAAATTATGATGATCTATTTTGTCCATGAGTAGGTGATTTTCCACAGTAATTTTCCATTGCATATCTCTTTTTCCAGAAACTGATCTGACCGTTGTCTCACAGGATGATCCCCAGTCACCTCACACTGCATACTGATGCTTCTGTTGTTTCCAATGTTGCCCATGGTCTGTGGTGGATGAGTATGGGAGCTCTATTTGTCACTAATTCTTCTTGCTCCTAAACCTTCTTCAGTTCCCTGTTCCCCTGAGAATGACTCTTCTCTCTTTCATTTTCACTGTCACTAGAGGCACCATTTTTCATTTTCTTTGTGTTCTAGTGATTTAGCTACACCTTGTCCTTCAGGGAAACTTCTGCAAACTCAGGCTTGGATAATTGCAGTAGAGCCAAAAAAGGGCTAATACCTGCTTCTGTCTGAAAATCTTCTGTAGTGTAGTTTTCTGAGTATTTCTGAATAGTCCCCAAGACAGGATGCATCTGAAACTATACTAAACTCATCACAATGTGCCTGTACTGGACAGAAGAAGAGCAGGGACACAAGTTAGAGCAGATTACTGACAAAGTGGATGTTGCATTTGAGTGTCTATTTGGGTCAAATAGTGATATTAGTGATATTGCTCTGTTTCATGGGTGCTTTTCATTTTTTCTGGGTGCTATCTCCATCCCACGTGCTTCTTTCACTGTCGAAGTGGCTCAGGCCAAGTACTCATAGTAACCATCAAATCTTTCACCATTTTAATTTTAGGTCTCATTTTATATTGATGAGAAGGGATGAGATTACACACAGATCATTTGGAAGAAAATCCTGATTTTGCACTAGTTCTGTATTTCTCTAAAGTATCTTGAGATATATAAGTATTTGAATATTCAATAAGTGATGTCTCAGCTGGAATAATCTTTAGCTGGGGTATAGTATTTGGGATGAAATATTTACTGATTTGAGTATTTTGAGATTGCATGCTTACTGTATTGATTTCTTCCAACTGCATAAACACCCATTCAATATACAACTACAAAATGTCTTCACACTCTTCCAATCATCCATCTGCTTAGTTGCATCCATTGGGAATAACCCAGGAGCACAGAACAGACTATGTTCCCAGCTGTAGCAAATGTTCTGCAGTGCTCCCTGCTGTCAGCAGGATGATCCCCACAAAGGACAAGCTGTTATAAAATGTGATGTGTCCATCTCTGTGGTCTGGAGAGCACCCCCAGCTTAGGGCACATTTGGAGAACAGTCAAGGTGCAAAGAGAAGGTGGTTTTCTGGGTGAGGAGTAGGTGATTCAGGGTATTTTGGGTTAAAAGTAATGTTAACAACCCACTTGGGAGGCAATAAATAGCCAGTCCTCTATGAAAGTACCATGTTTCAGTAAGAGGAGAGCAGGGCAAGAACTGTCTGAGGAACAAAAAAAATGGTAATAAATTCTTCACTTGGCTCTTTACTGCAGCCTTCCCCAAAGATGAACCCAGCTACTCCTGTGAAGGGTAGTTTGATGCATTGTGTCTCAAAGGGGACACCTGAGTGTACCCTCTTAGCTTCTTTTTTTCTTTATGGCTATTTTGCAGTTCTCTATCACAGCAGTTCTCTTTTCTCTCACTTTTTCCCTATTTTTTTTCCCCTTTATTTGTTTTTTTTCAATTTTTCTCCCTAAGTTTCATTCCCTTCTTCATTTTCCTATGTGATTCCTCCTTTCCTCTCTCCATATACACAAAAAGAAGCCAAAGTGCCTTTTTATTCTTTCAGCATCTGCCTAGCTCTTTGGCTTGGCAGAGTTCATGGGCAGCTAGATTTCCTTTTGAAGCTGAACACTAACTTTCAAAGTCAGATTGGGAACAAATTTTAATGCTCCTTTACTGAAGTTCTTAATTCAAAGCTAGAATTTAAGCAGGCCAGCTCTCTTAGAAGCAAATGCCACAGGCAGGAAGAAGGACAAATGTGATCTAAGTTGCCTTCCAAGAGACTGAACATCAAAGAACAATCACTACCCATTCCCCAAGCTATGCAGAAGGCTGGATTTCCTGGGCAGACTTATTCTTATTTTAAAACCTTGCTCTTAGGACAAAGGCTTTCAAGTAAAGGACTAATTTTTTTTCAGTATCTCAAGTAGCAATGCACTGTGCTAACCAGTCAAAGGGCAGTCAGTGGGAGTGAAGCCTTTTGTTATTAACCTCAGGCTTTTGATTCTCTAATTTAAGTAGAAGTTTTCACACCAAAGGGGTTCCCTTCACCCCAATTATTTCTTCCTGCTTCTCTTCCCCAGCCTTGGTCTCAGAAGCATTTGCAACAGTTTGTCTTAAAGTTCAGTTTCTAATAAAACTAAGCTGGTGCTTCTTGACCTGTTCCAAATTTGACCCTTATCATGTGTTTTTTTTTTTTTTTAATAATTTTCAAGTTCAGAAAGACATCTTCTGAGCAGAACAGAGCATACGGAAGAAAATGGAAATGAAGGAATTCTCTCCTTTCCTTCCTTTCTTCCCTCTCCCTATTTATGAATCTCTCACTCTTCTCTCCCCAAGGGTCTTTCAGAGACAATCCCTGCACTCTCAGCTCCTCTGTTATGGCAGAGTTTGTTTGCTCTTTGCTTTTTTACAGATCCTGACACTTTTGGGAAGAAGGATTAAAAAGTTCTCATATTACCCTGCCCCTATCTCACACAATGCCCCTTTGAAAATCGGGGAATGACAGAAAGCAAAAAAAAAATCAAAGAAATTGTAACTTTTATACAGAAACTACCATCTTAAACTTGATGATGATTACAGTGACTTATTAGAGAGTGATGGTATGTGGTTTAGGAGATAGAAATGAAATGTATTGGCAGCTGTCAAATTTTGCTTTTTCTAGTGCTTGGCTCCATGAAAATATCAATAATTGAACCAAGTATACTAGAATAAGTGCTTTATTCCATGCTGAGAGACTGGTACTACTTTAAATAAATCAGCACACTCATAGCAATAAAACTCTTCATTTGAAATAAATCCTTGATGAATGATAGTATATATGGTGTTTCTGAATACCTTTCATGAAATTAAAATCATATTCTGATTATATTCTGGTTAGTGCAGCAGCCAAGCTTTGTTTACTCTGATTCAGGTAGGAATGATATGTCTCTTTCAGTAGCAAGCAAGAAGCTTGGAAACCTTTTTTTTTTTAGTTCCTGACAATAATTTCCAATACCTGTCCAGAAAAACTTCCTAAAAACTTCTTGCTTTCCCTTTTTCCCCTATTTTTAAATTACAATGCTGAAAAATCATAAACCTTATGCATCCTCAAGACACTCCTGTCAAAAAAGGAGAAAAGAGGTCCTCCTAGACAAGACATGAATGCAGAGAAGATTAATTTTAAATTTGAATATTTCTTATGATGTGCAGATTATTTGAATGATCTGCTTTCATAGAATGAAATATCTCCTTGTAGTTTGTCAATAAATAAAAGACAAGCACTTTTCTTCAATATCTGGAATCTTAAAAGACCAATAATCATCAAAAGAAAAAAGACATCAGGGATACTTTTTGCAATTGCACTCCAATTCAAGTGTATTTTTATGTTTTTCTTTTCTACAGAAATGACATAAAAAGTTTCAGTCATTATCTATATGAGGAAAATGTGCTCTTTTTCTCCTGATTTAAAAACTTCCTACTGTTTGGCATCCCGCAAAGTAGTATTATTGAAGTGATAAATTAGATTTTATTGCTTACTGAGCAACGATTGGACTTATGCTAATCATTTCTAATGAAGCAAATCATGTTAACAGTGGGTTTCTAGCAAATCAATGCCAGCAATTTTATTTTAAGGAACTTTTTTTATAAATTAGATAAAGGAAATTAAAAAATATTGTTGCTCAATAAAATGTAAAGGATTGGAAAAAATATGGCATTTTCCAAGTATGGGGCATGAAAATAATTTATATGAAAATATAAAACAGTAAATCTTTGTAGAAGAACAGAGGATTAATTCTTTCCCTTTGTTAGAAGAACCTATGTAGAGACAGGAGACTTCCCTGTGTACTGCTATTAGAGGATGAGGTTTCATTTCACTGTCTCAATTAACACTCCAGACTCAAGCATCCTCAGGATCACTTGCTAGTTATTAATATTTTAGGTAAGGTGAGCAAAGTCCCAACACAAATAATGGCAGTGATGAAATACTGTCCTTGGAGAAGCTTCAGACAACAGAAAGAAGTGTGAGTCTATAGTGGCTGCAGTTTTTAAATTTTGTTGCCCATATGATTTTATATTTCTCTCCTCCTCGTTGAATACTGGCCCTAGGTCTGGACCCCAGACCCCCATAGATGTGCCCTGTGGGTCTCAGTCCTCTTGCACTTCAAACCACCAGTAATCACCACTTTCTTCCTTACTTCCCTTATCTTTCTGACCTGAAACTTTTATTAATCCATTTTTCCTATAACCTTTTCTCTCTCTAATGTGCCTGATCTAGCCCCTGTGTGCAACTGCACAATTTCCATCAGACAGAAAACTCCAGGAGATTATGGAAATAATGTTTACCTTGGTGAACTAGATGTCATGAAAGTAGCTGTGTGCCTGGCACAAAAACTAGCATAAATTTAATAAGAAACTACATTTATTTTCCTATAAAAGAGAACACTGAAAGGCATCATCTGAAAAATTTAATTAAATGCAGCACAGTGGAAGAGTGCAAGCACCTTTTCTTTCTGGGCTTGAATTAGTTTGCTATGTTATGGGGTTTTTGTTGTTGCTGATATTGTTTTGTCACCTCTGCAGTGAAAAATTTTCCTGAAAGCATCTAGCTCCTCAAAGTGGGAATGGGACTGAGAGCTGCTCTTCTCCATGTCTAGGTTTCAGAAAGTTATCTGTACAGTTGGTTGAGGAAAGGGTTTGGGTCTTCACCTGCCATAAACTCAGTAGCCAAAATTTAAGTAAAAAAAATGCTACCCAAAATGCCACTGTTGATGTTTTATGCAGGCGTAGAGGATGGTTAAAGACAGATACCAGATAAGTAATTTTGTCATATGACACTGAGAATTTTACAGAATGATCCCATGGTGAGTGATTTGCTCCCTTAAGTACAAAATTAGTTGTCACTTTAACATCAGTATGTGGGAAATATTTGATGAGAATCAGTATGTAGGTGATGTAACTAAGGAGACTGCTTACTTTTGTTTTCCTAAAACATTTCTTGTGCTACTTTGTAACCTGAGAGTTTTTTCCTGTTTTCAATTTATTTTTCATCTCACAGACTCTGAAAGTGAATTTAGAAGACCTTTGAAAGAATTCTGGAAAGCCTTGGAGAGTTTTTGAAGAAATCCATCCTATTATTTTCACAGTAGCTCACATAAGAGTGGTCTGTGCAGTGCATAATAGAGACAGCTCTCCTAAACATCTCCTTCCTAGGAAAACAGTAGATTCCAGTCTTTCTGTTTCAGACTGACCTTCCCCACGTCCCCTTTATTAGGCTGTTTGTTAGAAAGTGACATCTGAGGACACACACTTGTGAATTGTCATTGAGGGGGAGCACAGGACTCACCTCTCAGGCTCCAGCTGCACTTAAAAGCCCTGAATGTCATGGCCTATTCATTCTTTCTTACCTTGGTTTTACATGTCTTGTTCAGGGCACAGCAAAGGCACTGATACCCTGGCAAAGACCTGACAGGGAACATCCAGCCCAGAATGCTTGGGTTTTATTTTATTTTATTTTATTTTATTTTATTTTATTTTATTTTATTTTATTTTATTTTATTTTATTTTATTTTATTTTGGGTGCTTATTTTATGGTACAGGCTGATGTTTGTGGTTCTGTAGGAGGGTACTGGAGCATCTCCTCACTGGTTCATTGAGCTGCTCAATCCAAATTAAAACAACTGCTGCTGTAGGGCCACTTCACTTTTCCTTAAATTATTTTAAAGTTAATCTAATTTAATGGACTTTCACCCACTTGTTAAATTCCACCTGCAAAAATAGAAGGTTTTTGAAAAAAAAAAAAATCTTCAAATCTTCATGAAGCAAAAATTTGACAGGATGACACAGCTCAGACAATGTTATAGGAAGTGGAACACGACACATGAGAGGCTGGTAATCTGTATATTAATTTATTTGTTATTGGGCTGCTAAAAATAACTCAGTAATAACAGTCTTGTTGGTACAGTAGCAAAACCATTCTGCTTAGTGCATCTACACTTTTTTCAGTGGGACAAATATCATGGTTTAGGAACGGAAACCCCACTGCAAAGAAATCCTCAAGCTGCTCCACTACCTGCCCTCTAGCTGGAGACACAAAAAGCAGAGACCAAGTTGAGATAAGAACAATTTACTGGAAACAGCAATGAGATAATGAAACAAACAGTAAAAGCAACAATATCAATAGCACAAAAGTGCACAAACAGAGGGTAATTTATATGCAAAATGCTGACCAAGCCTGAGACAATGAAAAACCCTATATCTGCCATGCTTTCTGCCCCTACTAGAAAGGGTCTCCTTCCCAGAGTGAGAGAGAATCCCTTGCCCCTGCCCCTGGTCTGCTTCAGCCCTAATTCTCCCAGGCTGCCAGAGCTGACTGAACTTTGCAGTGTAGCTGAAAAACACACGTCTAAACTACTCACCTGGGCTCATTTAGCAGCCCTCTGGAGATCCTTCCAGGAAGGTGATTCATCTCATTTGCCCAGAGAGCTGCCCCTGAAAGTACCTGTCACTTTCCATCCTCTACAAAGCAATCTTGGGCAATAAGCTGTAACTGCTCAAAGCCATCTTAGAGATGTAAGTTTTGGAAAGCTAATGGTAAAAGCTGCTGCTTAGAAGGGAAGACATTGTGGCCACATAGAACACATTATCCTCACCTCCATTTTAGAGATGGGCAGGTTAGGCAAAGAGGCTGCTGGTTGCTTTCTCAGTGTCCTGTAGTCAATTTATGGCAGTAATAGGTGCCCTATGAAATTCTGTACATTAACCATTAAATGAGCTATTAAGATGGCCAGGCATATAAGTTTATATAACAGTATGATGTGAGTGATTGTGGGTAGTTTGTAACATATTTATAACTTCACTGATTGAATTAATAGCTCAGATTTTAGGTCCTAATAAAACCAGCATGCAATATTTTGGAAATGATCTCCAGATTGCTGTTATTTTTCCTACTGATGCTTAAATAATTTTGATAGATTGATAAGTAGCTTTAAAAATGGTCAAACTGCATCTGACTTCAGCATTTGGACAGAATGACTTGACTGCAACAGATGTCATGTTTGTGTCAGAATGATGCATGAGTCACACTATTCTGCCATGTAAAAAGAAACATTTGTTATTTTTAGAATTTGGCTTATAAACAAGCCACATTTCCATTTGCTGCCCAAGGGTGAAAGAGTAGCTGTCACTTTACTGATTGCACATCCTGCACCATATGTCCGAACCCTGAACTCCTGCAAAGTTGGGTGGAAAAATCAAATGCAAAGTGGAACTTTCTTTCTCTCTCTCTCTGTCTTTGTCTTTTCAAGCATGAAATCTTTAGGGCATTATTTTCATGGTTGAACTCATTGTTTCCATCAACAGAGTGCAAGAATCAATCAATGATTATAAGGCTGCCTTATGTATTTACAGTGGATTTAAAAGTGACTGGGCTTTTCAGGAATTTGTACTCTTGACCCAAAAGACAATAGCATTTTTTGGAACTAAAGTTCTAAGGTTACCTAGTTCTGTATCCCCACTGTTGACAAATTTCTGAAATTGTGCCTTCTAGGTATATTTTTGTGACTATAATATCCCTTATTTTTTTCCTTGCCTTTTAAAACATAAAAAATCATGTCTTTGTATGAGAGCTCCTCATCCTTTGCTGTAGTTTTTGTCTCACTGAGAAAAAATTTTAAAGAAGAAAGACATTTAAATTATACAGTCATTTTCAAGAAAAGAGCGTTTTCATTATTTGTCAAGCAAATAAGATGGGAAGAATGTTGTACTGTGTTTTTGAAAGCACAAAATATTTCTTTCGTGTCCTGTTTTTTTACACTATTTCACTGTCTTCAGATACTTTTCCATTTAATATAGTCCCTGTAGTCATTATTTATCTAGGCTGAACATCCTCGTCTAAACTAATTCTTGATGCAACTCTGCTCTTTCTCTCAAATTGCAGCAGGGATGACATTATCTCAACTTTCTGTTCTTGTTGTGATATAAGGCAGGAGCTATTGTGAAAAAAAAAAAAAATCAGCTCCCCAGAAAATTCTTCACAGAAAATGAGACTTGATGGACTGACCCAGACTCAATTCTAGATAATATATTAGAGAGCCAACATTATAATCATAATTGGGAATGAAAATAAGAGGAATGAGGAATGAAAGAAAAGTCTGTATGAACAGCATACCTATGACTAAGTATTTTTAAAAATAAGTAGGTATCAATTTAGAAAAGAAGTGGATGGAAATTGGGAAAAGTGAATACAGAAGACCTGACCACAATAAAGACCTTGTTTGTATTCCTTGCAGAATATTCTATTCCCAGTGCAGAACTGAAAATAGCCCCTGTAATTTTAAAGTTTTTCCTTAAACATAGGGATTTTTTTTGCACTTGTTTATGTGTACATGTAAATATGTGTGTATATATATATATATATATATATATATATATATGTATATATGTATGTTTTCAGATAAACATAGGCCTTAATGCTCCTTCTGGTGCAAGAGAGGAAGAGAAAAGTTAATTTGGGCACATGAAAGCCTTCTGTTTGTGATGCTCAAATCTCTTGTCTCAAACTGATTGTGCTCCCAGAGCAGTGTCTCTGAGCCTGAATTCCTCAGTAGAGTCACATATCTGCTGGCTAATGGAGAGCCTGATGTCAGACAAATCACTTTTACCTCTTTTTAAGGGCTGGTAATTTTACACTGTCCTCAAACTAAGATCCAAATCAAGTTAGCCATATGACTTCCAATAAGGGTCAGTTTTAATAGTAATTAAATGGCGTTTCTCGTCAGCTGTGAAATATTTCAAAATTTTAACTATCCCTTAGTATTTTTCTTAATATTGAAATCTGTCACCTTTTCTTCTTTAAGTGGACATAATTCATAGCCACTTTCTTTGGCCAGATGTCACTTTAAATCATCTTCATGTTACTCAGAAAAATGTTGTTCTCAGTGATTTAAATGTAACTTTCTTCTGCTTGCCATCATTGACAAGTCTGTCTTCATTTTTTTACCTGCAGTAGACTCATTTTGGGAAGGAAAATGAAGCATAGCAGTGACTTTTGTTCAGTTATTGAAAAGGAATTGATTCTACATAACTGAAAGCAAGGAGAATTTGACAGGGTTTGAGTCCTAGTCCTGGCAGACTATAAATGTATGAAAGATTTTTTTTTTCCATCATAGATCATGGAACTTATTATGCCAGTAAAGAGGCTTTAGTAGCATGGAACTGACTCTTCATGATGCTGAGAATCCATCATGTTCACATATAAATTTACCACTGTGGCACTTTTAAATAATTAACCTTATTGACTGGTAGGGCTTTGGGTGTGCTCCTGGGCTAAGAGGCAGCAGATCAGAGAGGTGGTGATTCCACTCACAGCATGGAATTAGGGGTGAGATGGAGGTCTCCTTCTCCATCCACAGGAGCTGGAATAACCCATTAGATTCCATCCTCCAGTGGCCTGCTTCTAAACACCAGGACAGCAATGCCTGAAAATATTAAAATGCCTTATGAAAGAGCAAACATGTGACTCTCAAATGTATTATTAAACGTAACATGAATGGATGCATTTTTTAACACTTGGGATTGACAACATTGCAATATAACACTACTGTCGTAAGTTAATTTTGTGTGCTTAAAAATTTTATGAATCATATCAGATATAATTGTTTTTTGTTTAAGAAATGTCTGTTTCTACCATCAAGTTAATAATTAACACTGAAAGCTTCATTGGATTTAATTATGGAATACTCTGAGCAAACCAAACAACCTTTTTTGTCTTTAAGATGCCAGAGCAGACATTGTTTCAAGGACTAATGATGAGGCATTGGATAATGAGGGAAAAATGTGAATCTGAAACTCTTAGCCCACTCAGGAACTTAATGACTTTAATTTTTACACTGCAGATGAAGTAAAAACTAATTTTTCACTTGAGTATCCATCCCAGTAGCAAAACTGTTACAGCCTGTCCTGGAAGGTGAAATTTTAAAAACTGTTTTGCATTTATATTCATAGAAATTGGGAGAAAAAGAGTATTTTTTTAATTAAATAGCACAAGTATGAGGTTTTGAATACCACAGTGAGGGGCTTTGAACCATTCTTTACAAAAAGGAAGCATTTTAATGTTTTTTACAGATTCCAAAGCTGGTGTTCCTCCTATAAGGTGCAAACAATGTCAATAGAACTGCACCAGCATAAAACATGACAAGAAAATAATTTGTAACAGAGAAAAATGACTGTTTGGAAATTGCCCTTTGCTTATGGACAGTTAATAGACCAAAAGGAGGTCAAACTGTGCACAGTTGCTGTTAATCACTGCACAGTCCCAGTCTCAGCAAAGTGCCTTTGGAGACCTGAGAGCTCATGTACTTCCTTTGTTAGAAAATCCCTACCCACACAGAAAAATATAAGGCACCAATTTAGTCAACAAAACACACCGAAGCAGCAAAGACTGAGGCAATGGAATAAAGGGGAACCAAGAATCCCTGTAGAAAAGAGAACAAAAGTCTAACTAGGGATCCCTCCCATCTTTCTCCTACCAGGAGCCATGCCAAGTCCCAACACCAACCCAACTCTGCTAATGGTCAAAGGAGCATCTTGTCTTAGTTCATAAATTACAAAAATCCATTCATAATGAAAAGTCTTCGTCCACCCATCCCAGCTGGCATGAAGTGAGATGTGCAGTGCTCCACACCCCTCCCTGCTGGAACCTCTGGTCCAGAAATGCTGTCAGTCCCTGCCCATGGAGCCCCAGTTGAGCCCAGAATGGCCATCAGACAGGAAGCTCCACCTGGGTATAGGGGGCTGTCCACACGAGGCCAGAGCAGATAAAATACATTGCCCCAAGACAAATGTCACAATTTCCCTATTGTCTATTGGAGTGTATAACATAGAAGCCTCTCTGAGTTCCTCAGAGAGAGAAAAGAATGCAGGGATTGAATTAAAGCCTTCAGAGAAATTAAAATATATTTAGCCACACAGATTTGAAGTGTAATTAGTTTTAAGTAAGAATATACTTTAAGTGTTTGAAGACAGTAAAAAGCCCTAAAGCCTAAAGTTCAGTAACTTATCTCAAGACATAACATAACAAAAACATAGCAGAACATTGCTTGCATTTCTAGATAAAACAGATAGATCCATTTATGTGAATAGATAGAGCTATATGTGTTAATTATATGTAAGGACTGACACTACTTTCAGACTTTAGGATTGAGCTCTGATGGGTGTAGGAAGAATGCTTTAGATTCATGTTTTTTAGGTGATTTGATGATTTATTAGTAAAATCCCCTGTGCTGGGGTGAGACAAGAAGAAGAAGAAGAAATGGAAGGAGAAGAAGAAAAGGATGAAGAAGAAGAAATGGAGGAGGAAGAAGAAGAAGAAGAAGAAGAAGAAGAAGAAGAAGAAGAAGAAGAAGAAGAAGAAGAAGAAGAAGAAGATGAAGAAATGGAAAGAGAAGAAGAAAAAGATGAAGAAATGGAAGGAGAAGAATGAGAAAAATATGGAGAAGAAGATATAGAGAAAGAAGAAGAAAAATTCCAGGGAGCTGCTGTTGCCACTGCTGCTTCTGCTCATGACTCAATACCAGAAATCTTTTAGCATGAACTTCAGTGCTTTGAACTCTTTGTCTTCAAGATTGATGAATTCATGCAATAAACAACTTTGCAGCAACTAACAACTGCTCTTGCCTCTTTGAAGACCCAGACCCATGAAAAGCTCAACACCTGTCCTTTGATTTTATGGCAGCTGAGACCATGCTGGTTGCAAGGGCATTACCTATCTCTCTCTTTTCTCTCTCTCTTGCTCTCCTTTTCATCTCAAATTTTTCTCTTCTTGAAATATGGGTAATTTAAGGCTGGATGGGTTAGAGTCTGCTAAGACAATGTTTTCTGAGATGCTTTATTTTTGTTAAATGGTTAAGTTATCATCTTATAAAGTTTTCCAGTGAAGTTTCATCTTTAATATCAGGGGAACTTTTGCCAAGTTCTCCTTTGCACCACCTCAAGGAAAAGTAGTTCCTTAAACCCTTTTTAAATAAACTCACTAAGAGAGGAGCAGAGCTTTACAAGAGGCAGAACACCTCACACCCTTCCCCCTGCTCTAGAGTGGGGTCCCTCCCATGGGAGACAGTCTTCCATGAACTTCTCCAAGATGAGTCCTTCCCATGGGCAGCAATTCTTCATGAACTGTTCCAGTGTGGGTCTCTCCTACAGAGTGCAGTCCTTCAGGAACAGGCTGCTCCAGACTGCTTTATGCTTTGTTTTTATCTTACAAGATACAAGAAAAAAGGTGGGAGAAGAAAGAGAAATCTTCTGATCTTCTCTATAGATCTCCCGGAGACAGACAGCTTTGACATCAGACATGCTGATGAGAAGGAGAAAAAAGGCTCAGATTCCATTTCATGTACCAGCTATCATATAATAATTACAGCTGCTATATTCAACAAGACAAATTGCATTTGCCACTTCAAAATGACTGAGTCAACACAGCATAAACCTCAAGAAGCTGGAGATGATGAAGATGATAGAGTTACCTATTTTTAAGTCCAGTCACCACTTTACTCCAGGGTAATCCTAGAAAACCATTTCCCATGTAGGTGTGAATGTGTCCTGAATGTTTTCTTTGTTGGGTTTTTTTTTCCCAGTCAATTTTAATTTCGTCTGCAATATTTGCTGTTAATAATTTCAACTTATGGCTGAGTCTTCTTTCAAACATAACTGTAGAGACTGTAAAAAAATGTTATCTTACCAAAGTCACCACCCCTGGAAGTATTTAAAAGATGTGTTGGTGGGACACTTAGGACCATAGTTGACCTTGATAATCTTAGAGATCGTTTCCAACACTGGGCAAGAGGAAATGGCCTCAATTTGCATCAGGGAAAGTTTGGGTTGGACATTAGTGAGAAATATCTTCACTGAAAAAGTGGCAAGGCATTGGAACAGACTCCCCAGGGAAGTACTGGAGTCACCAGCCCTGTAATAGTCCAATAAATGAGTAGATGTAGCACTTCACTATATGGTTTATCATGCAGAGGGGTATGTGGTGAAAGGTTGGACTTGATGATCTTGACAGTATTTTCCAACCTTAATGGTTCTATGATACTCTGATTTTAAATGATTATATAATTCTATGATCTCAAAAGAAGTGGCTGCTGATCATGTGTGAGTTATCTCCCTGGGGTGTCCTTAAATATTTCTGTTTTCTAGTTTACTCTGTTATTTGTGAGAAACACAAGAACATGGGCATAAATCTAAGTATTGCCAGCTGAGAGAGACTGAAAGGGAGAAGTATGGTAGGCATATGAGTTATTTAATGAAATTTGAGACATCCAAGTTATTTTTTTCAAAGCACATAAAAAAGCCCTCAAAACAATCAACTTAAAGCAGCAGACCTATTTCCCACAGAACTGAAAAGATTGACCAGGTCACAGCAACCTATGAACAGTCTCATTCTGCTGTTTGTCATCCCTTTGTATAACAAAAAGTTTCTACCATTTTATTGAAAAGGTAGTACAGTTAACTACTGACTAAATTCCCCATAAAAGACTAAGGATGGAATAAAATCTATATTATAGAAACAATATATATTATATGTAATATTGTTCTTCTGTATTAGGCAATGCTAAGCTCGCTTTACAGAAGTAGGCTAATAAATGAGTATCCCTCCACAGACAAACTAGTACTCATTCAGTGGTCAATGTAAAACCACTGTAAGCTTACAAATTTAGTATGCTGTATGTTAAAAATAGATTGCTTAATTTCCATCCTCTGCTAATTATTCCAAAATTTCCATCTAATTCAAGTTTCCTGTGTTCATAGCAGACAGAATAAATTCACTCATTTTTACTGCAGAAAACTTATTTTTCTTTCAGATAAATTCACTGATTTCAGAAAAAGGTTCCACAAGTATACAATCCCTGGAAAGGGGAGACAAATGCTTTTGGAAATTTATATACATGGGGATGAATTTTAGTCGCCTGTACTGGAATGTCTCTCTAGTATTATCAAATAGCACTTTTAGTGCTAAAATAAGGAAAGAGACCAGTTACCCTGGGAGAAATATTTCTTTTATGATCTTTTTCCTCCTCACATACCTTCAGTTCAAAGTAACTAGTGTGAATCTCTTCTGATTGCAAGTAACAGATTTTCTTCTTTGAAGCAAACTCCCTATAAATTCTGGTAAAAATGTCTCCACTCTGCCATATTAAAAATAATTTGATTTAAAAGAAAAAGAAAAACAGCAGAATTTTGAAGTTCAAAATTACCAGTGCTAATACTGAGACATTGAAACACAGCTACAGTTCAGGGAAAAAAAATCAATTCAAAACAAAAACTACACCAAGAATAGAGAAAAAAAATATTTTCTTCTTACAGTGATCTTTCATTCACTTACAGTTTATGGGTTTCTATTTTGCAACTTATTTGAAAACATATTAAATGTCTTTTAGAATATCCCTGGGCAAAGAAAGGACAATGTTATGCCTCCTAGCCTTCAAAATATGGTGCTGTGTACTGAGTGCCTGCTGAGGGTGCTTTGTGCAAATTATAACTCCTGACTTCTGCCAGTAAAACCTGTGAATGAATTGCTGATATAGATAAGCATGTTTGAATGCCCAAGTACATTTCTTGGCATCATTTTAGTGTAAAGTATCTACTAGTGTAGGCTATTTCAATATTTAAAAGGAGCTTATGAGAAAGATTGAGGCCTTTTACCAAAGCCTGTAGTGGCAGGACAAGGGGTGGTGGTTTCAAACTGGAAGAAGGTAAGTTTAGAATGAACATAAGGAAGATTATTTTATGAGGGTGATGGTGAGACCCTGGAACTGGCTGCCCTGGAAAGTTGTGGATTGTCACAGACATGTTCAAGGTCAAGTTGGAAAAGACTATAAGTAACCTGGTCTAGCAGAAGGTGTCTCACTCCATGGCAATAGAGAAACTTAAAAGTACTTTCCAACACCACCCATTCTATCATTCCAATGGCCACACCTAGGGGGTCTTACTCCCTCAATTTCTACTGGAGGACTCTCCCCTTAAGAAAGACAGTGTAAGTAGAGATCATTAAAACCTAAAATCTTCCACTACATCATCCATAGCTCAGTGCATTAGGACTGTAAAGGAAGATGACTCAATTTGGCAGGCCTTGGAGAAGGCATTCTGAAGTGGAAAAGTTAGGGTAGGAACTGTGCATTGCTCCTGTTATAAGGCAAGGGAAATAAGGAACTAAGAGAGATGGAAGAAGACATGAGCTTTAAAGTCAAAAGCTCTTCTTCAGACCTGAGCAAGAAGCAAGACATTTAATTTCAATCAGAGACTGAGAACAATAGTTCTAAATTTAACTTATGGCAATGCATGAGATGGGAAAACCAGTTATGTGATACATTTCAAACAGAACATGGTGTTAGTAAGTGGGGGTGTGATGCAGTTATTGCTTCCTTTGAGATACAGAAAGGTGTCAGAATGAGCAGATCTGTCTTTTAATTTGACAGAAAAGCTATGTCTGTACATGAATTTTAGCAGCTAGACGAATTACATATTTCAATTTCCAAGTATTTTTGAAGGAGATGGGAGGCCCATATTGTAAGTCACCCTGAGGGCTCAGTACTGGGATATTATAGAAATAAAAAGTGCTTTGCTACTTGTAATAGTCTAGTTCTGCTCTCCTGATGCTTCCAGGACTTTGCTCAGTAAGTGTTCAGTCAACCACTGGCATGTCTTTGCCAGAGAGTGCAACACTAATGCAATAATAAAAAGTTTTGTTCCTGCAAGAACTATAAAGACTGTACATATCTGCCCTTGAGAAACTGCTGTGTGATCTTAAATAACTCAAGGGGATCAGGAACTTTCTGTGACAAGAACCACATTTCTGATAGAGTATTGCTTTTACCTATCATTCTTGAGGCAGTTCTGCTCTCCTGATGATATTTCTTTTTTTCCATAATCATATGTGGTAACACTCCCCTTTTAGATTTCCTGAGAGTCTCCCATCTCTGGGAAAAAAAACCAAAACTAGAATCATATGAATATATGTAATGATTTTTTAAAAGATAAGTGTGTTTCTTGCTCATCTTTTTCTTACCCTCCTTCAAATCTTATACATATTCTTTTCTGCTTCACTTCAGGTAGCAATTTCTGAAGGAGGAATTTTCATAGTGTTGATAGGTCCTTGTTGCCTAGGAACACTTTTCAATTTGCCACTGTGCTGGTATTTAGGTCACCAGTGAATTAATCTTTTAAAAATTATAGCTATGTAGTCAATCACCAATTCTGAACTATCCCATCGAGAATTGGCAGTACAGTACTTACTTGCTTATGGATTGAAAAGTTAAATTGAATGTTCTGTTTGGAAAGAAATTCTATGAAAGAGAAAAAAAGTGGTTTTCCTTTATAGTAAGAAAATATCTACACTTTGCAATAGTAAACTCTGATATTTTCTAACCTACATTGAATTTAACTGTGTTGTCTAAAGGACAGACACTGCCCCATTAGGGTTTTCACATAATTCCCTTCAATTCAGAAAAGCAGGATCTGTTCATATCAGAGCAAAGGGAATTCAGTCGTCTTTCTTTGAAGTCACCTTCTCAAGATCAATGAAACTTTTCCATATTTCATACTGCTATATATCTGGCAGTAATGACCATCCTTCATTTAGTAAAAACTAAATAGTCATCATTTCTGAAACATGAGAATAAATGAAAAAAAAAACAACTTTTCTTAATTATGAAGAAAGTTATTTCTTATGTCAGTATTACATTTTGAGCATCTAGAACACAGTTCTACTAATAAATTAGGGAAATTTGATATGTTCTGCTGATATGTTCTGCTACCTCATCATATCACTGGGAAAGAAAATTTGCAATTGAGGCTAATCTCTTACCATCTCCCTGGTAATTGAATCTGCTAATTCCTGGAATGCTGCAAAGAAAGAGAAATAACTGGATAAAACATCAATTGGAACATGCCTCGAGTCACCTATTTTCCCCACCAAGGATGAGTTCTGCCTATTGCCCTCAATATCTCAATGCTGGCCCTCAGAGCTCTCCAGGGATGCCCAAAGCTGAATGTGGTATTCCAGGCATGATTGTGGCAAAACATGTACAAAGGAACATTAACTGCCTTGCTCTGTAGTGCATCTCCACATATGCTGTCCAAATCAGTAAAGAAATTTTAATTATCAGCAGTTACTTCAAAATAATCCAGTAGATAATAAAATGAGTGTAATAGGCACAGAACACTGCTTCATTTGCACTGAGCTCTTCTGTCTTCTCATTATTAAATAAATAATGTGACACTGAATTTAGGAAAAGTTATGGACTGGATCCTTTGCTGGTGCTTACCTCATTACCATGTGCTATTATATCAGAATCCTTCCCCAGTTCACTGTTACAATGATAACTGTGCATGGCACTAAGGAGAGAGATCCAAAAATGGCCCAGGTAAAGGGTTAAAGACAAGTCTCAGGGGAGACCTTATTGCTCTCTGATACATAAAAGGAGTTTGTGGTGAGGTATAACCAGACATAGGACAAGAGTTGACTGAAGTTACACCAGGGGACGTTAAGCATGGATATTAGAAAAACATTCTTCATTGACAGAGTGATTAATCAATGGAACAAACTTTCCAAGGAAACGGTGGAATCACCATTCCTGAAAGCGTTCAAAAAACAAGTGGAGTTGTCAGTTTGCTATATGGTTTAGTGGGCATGGGAGTATTTGGTCAAAGGCTGGACTTGATTATCTTGAAAGTCCTTTCCAATTTCATTCAGAAACACAAATGGTTCACACTGGAGAGTGACTTCAAGTGAATGTGTTGAAAGGGGTACTAGTTCTAAGCCACACTCTAGTCATTACAGCATTTATAAAACTTATTTCCTGGCATTCTCATGAAGAATATTTTTAGGTTGATTGGGTTATTTATTGTATGTAAAGTTATGCTATATTATAATTTATATGTTGTTTTCTGATTTATTTGGTTTATGCCTTTTTAAATTCCATTTTTGATGAAGGTGAATGCCAAATAATATGTCAGACCCTTCATTCAGAAAAGGACACCAAACAGGTGAAAAACATAAGCAGCCAAAAAAGGGAAATAACTTAACAGCTTAGTAGATTGCATAATTAATCAAATCTTTAGGGAAATAAATTTAGAATTTCTGTATTTAAAAGTATTCTGGTAGAAGATGCTGTGATTGAATGAGGAAAGGAGGAGAGTGTGCTATTGTAAGCAAGAGTAAGGCTTTGTGAAAACTCTTTATAGTGATAACTGATGAACTGATGCTTGAGTTCCAAGTGAAAAAAAAAAAAAAATCCATTTTATTTGAAGTAAGGTTCTCTGACCATATTTACTGATTCTTCCATTTAGACCTCCTCTAAGAGCTACTGGAAATAGCTATCCACATTTACCCCACATTTTTATTCCTGACTTTACTCTGAGGATAAAACTCCACAGAACTCCTTTGCCCATGTCAGTTGGATAGAATTCTCTCCTGCCATGTCAGGACAGTAGAGTGGAGATTGAAGGAGACTCTGCCTCTCCCATTATGTGGGAACTTCTCACATCTCCTTTTGTGCCCTTCAGGAGATGCACAGTCCTTTGCAGGACATTCAGGAAGCTTGTCAAGTCCTGTTTGAATGCAGTAAGAGTAATTGGGTGCTGACTTTTGAAATGTTAGTTTTCATTTCTGTAAGAGACAAAGAATAACAAGCTGGTATTACAGAGAGGTTGTCAATTGCTCTCCAGGGGCACTTGTGCTCCAGCAGTTGACAAGTAATCTGTGCAGACTGTGTGTCATTTGTTAAGTTCCTTGGGAAGCTTTGGTGTACAAAGAGTTATATACTCAGTGCTTGTTTATTTTTTTGCTAAAATAAACATGCAAACATTGAAAGGAGTGGAAGAGCAAAAGGGATTTCTTTATAAACACGATTTTCACTTGCATTTGTTTAGCATTATTCCAAACTGTCCTGAAGATACAGAAGAGTGCTGCATATTCAAAGGATTTCAGCACTTTTGAGTCAATGCAGATATTAAGGGGGAAGATTTCCATAGCAACAGAATTAAAGAAAGGAAAATATGAAAAATCAGTGTTGGATAAGTACATGAGGAAATACATGTATTGGTGGTGGGAGGGGAGGGCAGATTATGAGGTGCTATAGAGCAAGCAATTGAGCTCTGATTGCTCATTTTTTCAGAGACAACAGAATCACCATGAAGTCCTCACTGTCATTTAATCAGATTTACATATGAGATCCAGTTGATCATCCCACTCTGACTGTGATTATTAATTCTATAAAAATTAAGATCTTAGTTATTTATTAATATTCTAAAGGATAGTATTTTTTCAGTAGTATTCAGTAGCTTCCTATATGATTGAGCAGTGACCTAAAATGATATATGTTGCTTCCCAAAGACCTCAGAGAAAGCATGAACATGCAGTGATTGTCTTGTCAATTATCAGACACACTGATAACATTCATCAAACACTCATTCAGGTGTTTTATTCAGCTGTATTTCTCATTCATAAATGGTCATTACCTGACAAATAAATTATTAAAATGCAATAGAGTTGTATTTTAATAAAAAATACAAGTAAAAATACAATAAAATTATATGTTAGTATGTCTTGAATAAAAGATTACAGGGGATTATAGCAATGGCTGTAGATTACTATTGAGTGAGGTCCATAGTCAAGAGAGCATAAAGACAGGTGTCTCAGTAGGAAGAGTGAATGTCCAGCTGTGTCCAGCTGCAGTTCACATTCTAAACTAATATTTTTCATTGATATTTCTCTATGAGAGAAGGCTCCAGAGAGACCTTAGTGCAGCCTCTGAGAAGAGAGCCTGTGTAAAATATGAACACAAACTTTCCAGTGGGGCTTGTTGAGGTAGAACAAGATGTAAAGTTTGCAATCTAAAAAAAGGCAGATTTAGACTACATGTAAGGAACAAAAATGCATAAAAATGGTGAAACATTGGAATAGTTTTACCATATTGGTGGTAGATGCTGTGTTCCTAGAAATATTCAGGGTCTCTTTGGATGGAGTTCTGAGCAACCTGATCTAATGGAAAAAAGTCCCTGTCCATGGTAGTGGGGGTTGGACTGGATAAACTTTAAAGGTCTCTTCCAATCCTGCTATGATTTATTGATGGTCTTAATGTTATGTTAGGGGACTTGATGATATTATGGTCATTTTCAGCCTAAATACTTCTATGAGGCTATGAAGAGGAATGAGATGTTTGAACTGGAATTGGCTTTATGGGAAGAAAACAGAGACAAGTGTGGTGAGAGCAAAAGCAAATGCATGGCTACAGGGTAAGGAGGGTCTGGAAAGGCAATGGATGAATCTGGAGCTGGAACTAGATAATCTCTAAGGGTCCCTTCCTACCTATTCTATTCTATTCTATTCTATTCTATTCTATTCTATTCTATTCTATTCTATTCTATTCTATTCTATTCTATTCTATTTCATTCCATTCCACTCCATTCTATGATATCCACACTTCAAGCAGTAGACAAAATTGTGTATCTGGTATGTTCTTGCCATGCCTGGACCTGTTCAAACTTGTAAGTAACTTCTTATGAAATATTTTCTGCTCTATCTGCTACGCTCCATGTTAGCTGTCATGTATAATTTTACAGCCAGTTAGGCACACTAAACATTGATTGCCTCTTTCCCCCATGGAACTTATCCTTAATTTCCAAACAGCTTTAATTTCTCTTGGCATATGTTGTAAAAGAGTAGAATGGAGGATAGCATATAATATTCTTCCCAGTAGTCAAACGATATTCTGCTAGTTCTGCCTCAGAAAACAGAAGCCTGTAGATTTTGACATCTGTACTGTACTTTTAAGAGAATGATGAATTCTCACCTGACCTTTTCTTCTGCCTCCACTTAGATGGACTATATATTTTTTTTTTTTCATATTTTGCAGACTTTTTTGTTACCTTTCCTTCTTCTGGATTCAGGTGTTGTCTCTTTCCTTCCATCATACCTCAATGTGCATCTCTGATTGCCCCACTGCTCACTCTACTTGTGTTGTTGGACTGGGTTTGTGTGGCAAGATTTTGGTAGAGGGGGAGCTATAGAGGTGGTGTTTGTGAGAAACTGCTAAAAGCTTTCCCCATGTTCAGTGGAGACAGTGCCAGCTGGCTCCAAGACAGAACTGCTGCTGGCCAGGGCTGAGGCTGCTAGCAATGGTGGTAGTGCAGAAAGGGAAAGGGCAGCTATGTGAGCTTGTGAGAGCCACAGCCCTGCAGAGCCCACAGCCAGTGCAAAAGAACTAGGGATCCTCACTGGAACAGTTTGTGATGGTCTGCAGCCCCTGGGAAGGACTCAGGTTGGAGAAGTTGGTGGAGGATGATCTCCTGTGGGAGGCACCCAGCTCTGCAGTAGGGAGGAGTGTGAGGAGTCTTTCTCCTGGAGAGAAAGGAGCAGCAGAAACATTGTGTGATGGACTGACTGCAGCCACCCTTACTTGTTCCCCTGTGCCACTGAGGGGAGGAGGAAGAGAAAATAGAAAGCAGGGAAAATGGAGAGTCAGTTTGTTTTTTCCTATGACATTAATTGATGAGTGATCTCTCCCTGTCAACCTATGAGCCCATCTTTGCATTTTCTCTCACCTGTCTAGTTGAGGGAGAGGTAGAAGTGTTTTTGATTACCAGCCAGGGGCTCCCCACCAAAATTCATGAAGCTGGCTGATGCTTCTCCATCCTAGCTTGTTTCCTTCCTGGTTTCTGACCCTACTGATTTCCTTCATCTCATTTCATTTACCCACACTCATTTTTACTCACTTCTGCACTAATTGCAAACAGTTCTTCATGTTCCTCTTTCTGTACCTGATCTTTATATTGAGACTGATTCTCACTATTGGGAGCACAGAGTACTTTGTAATTTTCCTGGATCTGGCTAAAATATTTTAAAATTTTGGTTAAGAATTCAGAGATGTACTTTTTTTTACTATCTTTCTTTCTTTCTTTCTTTTTTTTTTTTTTTTTTTTTTTTTTAACGATTTGACTTTCTTGTGCATTTAAAGAACTTTAATATAAAATCTCCAGTTTGTTTCCCTGATGCTCCTGAATGAATTCTGAAAATAGAACTAACATTATTAAAGGAATAATGGATAACAAGCATAAATCATGGGGTAATTATACAGTTGACTAATTGCAAAAAATACTTAAGACCAGGTGAAATTGTAGGTTCTAATGTCTTATACTGTTTTCAAAATTGTGCTAAACTTACAATTTTTCCACTAAAATTTGGATCACATATTGCAGTCAAGAGACTGCAATATGCTCAATTAACTTGCCCAATGTAACTTGTAAGAAAAATGCAGCTAGAAATATCTTATTTCAGCAAAGTAGCTGGGATGAATCAATAGAACCTGTCATAAAAAGTCATTGAAGAAACCAGTGAAGGTGAAGCCTCTGAAGAGACTTTTTAATCAAAATGATGTTGGCTTCTTCAAAATAATTTCCTCAATGTGATACTGTGGTTAAAGGCATCAGTAGCTTATTTTAATTTCTATTGTCCTCTGGGGAGCAACTGTTTTTGTGTTGAGGTTGATTTGCCATGCTGGCTGTATGTATGCTAATAAGGCATTTGAGAAAAACTTAAGGCACAATGTTGATAAACAGATTTCAAAGCTGATGGCACAGTGGGATTATTTAGATGCCTGGTGACATCTGTATTTACATTCACAAGTGTGGTCTGATATTTTCTGCTTCTTTCTGTAGTTCAGTCTGCAAAAAATGGGAAAGCATTTGCAGTTTTGGCATGAAGTCATGTGCCATATGTGACATTCCACCTAGTAATGAAATAACCTAAAGTCCTTCCTAAGTGGCCTTATGAAAAGTGAAAGCTGAGTTTACAGAGGAACAAAATCAGATAAAGCTGAACCAAGAGCTGTCCCTTGCTCTCCTGCCTTTACACTCTGGTGCTGTGGGAGAGTGAGGATAGGAAGCCTTCACCTGACCAACAGAGGAATAACCACCAAAGGTGTCATTCATGCTTGATTAAAGCTGGTGTAAGTGGAACAAGAATCAGACTGTTGTATCTATTTACTTTGTACAGGCACTGGGTTAACCTTGGCATTCTTGACTATGCAATATACCAACTATTTCAGTGATTAGCAGTTAAAAATGGCAACATTTCACCATGGTTCTGTAATATTTGTTTTGCACTGCAGATGGAAGAGGGATCTTATATAGGATTTCTTATACAGCACGTGCTACTGTGTGATTTGTAGCATACTGCAACCCTACAACTCCTACTTTGCTTAAGCTGTTTTTAAATGAAAATTTAATACTGCTTCTACTGCTTTAAAGAGCATTCAGATTTAAAACAAATCAAGTCAGCCAAACAGCCTTTATTTAACCCTTCAGAAATGATCCTTTAACTTAGTCCCTGAATAGCAGTTTCCCTTCAGAAACAAAAGAAACATATTTAGTAATTTTGGCTGAAGAGAATGTAGAAAGCAAAAAGGCACTAATATAGCTGTGCAATTCATATTAAATTACCCTTCCAAATGTATACATGAAAGTGTCTAGCAAGAAGAGATCCTTTCTAGTTCTCTAGTTCTAAGTGATTCCTACTAGAAAAGACCTCAAAATATCAAGTTCTCTATTAAACTTTCAATATGTATCTTGTCAGTCAAAACTCCCATTGGTTACACAATGGGCTAACCCAGAATCTTTCCAATGCTTGGGTAAGGTCTTTGGTGTCTGGATTTTATCCTCAGATTTTGCAAGAAATATTTATTTACATAAAAAAATGGTACATTTAAAGGCAATTTGTACTCAAAAATTACTTTTGTGAGTATCAGAGCTAACACATCTTCAGTCAGGTTGGATTAACAATATCAGCATTCCTATTTCACATTTTATTGTGAGATTTCTGTGGCTGTAACCTTGTTATTTCTAGATAATTTTGATTTTCTCTTTTCATTTGGTTTGTTAATGGAATTGGGGTAGGAAATCTATCCTTGCATGCAAAGTCAGGGTCCTGTGGATTACACAGCTCAGGGCTGTAACTAGTCATAACTAGGTTATGAATATCTCCAAGGATAGAAACTTCATAGTCTCTCAGGGCAATCTCTTTCATTGCATGACCATCCTCATAGGAAAAAAAAAAAAAAAAAAAAAAGAATTTGAAACTTAGATAGAATATGCTGTACTTTAATTTGTTCCCATTTGCTCTGGTCCTGTTGCAGGGTACCACTAAGAAGAGTTCAGCTCCATTTGCTCTACACACCCCACCAGGTATTTCTACACAATTAATAAGATCCCCTGTGACTCAGCTCTTCTTCAGGCTAAACAGGCCCAGCTCTTTCATTCTTTGCCTGTATGACTGATGCTGCAAGACCTAAATCTTCTTCCTGGCCCTTTGCCACTACAGTATGCCTGAGTCTCTCTTGCACTGGGAAGCCAAACACTGGACACAGAGCTCTAGATGTAGCTCACCTGTGCTGAGTAGAAAAGAAGGATCATCTTCCCCTTGAAGGAATTCGAACCTAAACATTTTCACCTCATGGAAAATGAAAAATCTCTCAGGTCTATAGCTAATGAATTCTTACTATGCCTTATCATTTTGTGACCCAGTGTGTGATTCCTGAACCAGAGTATTTCTTGTGGACAGCTGAGAGGCATTCTGCAATGTCATTATTTGCTTTCTGATCTGTATCCACCTCTTATTTGCAAGGAAAAAAGTTTGCTAATGTAGCCAAAAGGAAGGAGGCCTCTTTCTTTCCATGGAAAGATTATTCAAATTACATAACAGGAAAAGATTCAAATTACATAACAATTGAGACTATAAGACCTAAAGATACACAGTCCTCTTCTGTATTCCTCCATGCTGAATTAAAAATGCATTCATTTAAAATAGAATTTAAACCAGAAGATAATGTAACAGAAACAACAGCGGAGCAAATACTCTTGCTCCTCTTGACAGCATTTTTTTCTTTCAATTTTACTTTTGTTTATCCTTCTGCTTTTTCTTTATCTTTTTTTTTTTTTCTTTACATTTTTTTCTCCTTATTTTACTTTCAGCTAACCATCTAAATTAAATTCTCTGCTCCTCATACTGGCAAGTTTGAATGATTATTTGACAGAGCTGAAGTTCATCAGGGTAACCTATCGACTTCTCGACATTGCTCTGAGTAAGTTATAAAAAATGTTTCAAAAGTCTGTGGCACATTTGCAGACAAGGTGGTGAATGTCCACAGATGCAGTGAACTTATAAAAGAAGCAAGCAAGTCCAGCTGGACAGAGAATTTCAGTTTTTGGGAGTGCGCATGGGTGGTGTTGCTGCCCACATACAGATTTTCCTCACTTCTGGAGATGTATAATCCCCTTCAGTTGCCCCCACACAGGAGGCATTCTAAATCTTCACTAGACACAGATTTTGATGAAAAATCAAAGACATTTAGATTGATATTCCTAATATTTGTTCCACTCCAACATACAGCAGCCTAATTGGAGAATGGGGTGTGAATGACCTGGTGTAATTAAGTGGATTTTAACCCCAGCACTTCTTCAGGTTTAATGCTAGACCACAGGATGCTATTTACTGCATAACTTCAAAGAGAGCAAGAGACACACAGGGAATGTTTCAATCTTTTGAGTGCTGATTTTTTAATATCACCCTCTCTAGCAGTGCTGGCTTTTGGAAATGATTCCTGAAATTGTTCACTTATCGGTGCCTTGAGCAGGGCTGGGAAAAGATGTGTGAAGAAAGCAATTTATTAAAGAAGGAAAGAAAGAAGTAAAAAATAACTCAATAAATGCCGTACTTCCCAGCCATGCAACAGCTGGTGAGTCTCCAGAGGATGGGTGCAAATAGCTCTCCATGTCCCCTGGGTGTGCCAGTGGCAGCAGGCACATTCAGCATGGTGGCCAGAGCCCCAGGGATGATGGAGCTGGTTGATGAGAAGCACTGATCAGCTGGGCCCCTGCCAGCCTAGTTCAATGCTACTATGTGCATGCAGAGACAAAAGCCCAACATTGACATTGCCTCCACTCATTGTCTTTTTATGTCTCTTAAGCACGTGAGAAATTAACCTGCATGGTTATGTATTTATTATGAAATATAATAATGCATAAATTGGGAATAATGGATTTTACATGCAAATGTCTAGAGTAATGTTTTTACATTCTGCACATAAAAGTTATTCACAGGAAACCCATAACTTTAAATATCAGGTATTTCAAATATCAGTTAAACAGTCACAGAACCATATGAAGCAATTTTTATTTTTAGACCCTGTCATGATGGCAATATACAATTATTATTTATTGAATTATTATGGATTAAATACTTGAGGTATTTGCAGTGTTTTAACATGATGTATGTCTTAGCACTCGCTGGATTTTCTTCAGAACTTTATTTATTTATTTTGAGATAAAAGTGGGAAAAAATCTTCCAGGACACTGGGTCAAAATAAACCAGTAGCTAGTTTTATATTTCACAATCTCTGCCAGTGGTGATCAGTTAGGGAATAAATTAGTTTAAGTTACATGATTTGGGAAAAAGAGCCTGCTCTGAATTACATACAAAACCCCGTTTTATTAGCATTTGTAGAAGTTACACAAGCAGAACAAAAAGAAAAATCCTTGACAGAATTAGTAATATTGAAATTGGAAATAGACTTTTTGTTACTGCTTCAAGGGGGAGTGGTAATATAGGCTTGTCTCTGTAGTGAATTGACTCAAATAGCAGGACATCTATTATTTTCCATCTTTACAGCAAACCTCCAAACATCTGAATAGCATTGAAAATTGTGGTTGCTGAGAGATTTTATAATAAATTACTGGATATAAAAGGTGGCAAGGTAAATGATTGTGCAACAGAGAATAATTAAGATCATTATTTATTTTGCCTTTGGTAATGGCTTGAAAGTTGATGAGGAACAAAATAAGATAAAATGCTTATTAATTATGTTAATCAGTAAATATTAATGACATAAGGTGAAGTTTCCAAGCACCTTGGCTAGAAGGTCTTTTTTTTTCCTTTTGGGATTTACTGTTGCTTTGGGGGCCCTGAGGGCATGCTCCTTTTTTGGGGTTTGGCTGGTTGGGCTTAGGGCCAGCTTTGGTAGTGGGCTGTTAGCCCTTGCATTGATGAGCAGTGAGGAACCTCTGTGGAGGATGTCCCATTTCTTCTAGCAGCACTTTTAAACTCAACCTTCCCTGTTAGTCTCTGAGGCATTTTGCAGGTTGTTCCTTTACTCTGACTCTGATTGAACCTGTCAAATTGCCATCCTGATTTCAGCACACACCTCCCTCACCACAGTCACCTCTTCCCCATCTCACACAGTTCTTCTGTCACTGTTTGGGTGTATTATTGTAGCCCCAGCTTCTGAGCCTCTCCTCCTTCTATTTGATAGTTCTGGATAATCTGGCTTTAAGCACTTCAGAAGAGGACACACCATTAATCATAAATTTTAAATGACAGGAGAGTGAGACCTAGTGCAAAACAGAGACAGAGGGTTCTTCTGTGAGTGGCAGGGATTTTGATGCAAATTGCCTTTTTTTTTTTTTTTTCAGAGGAAATAATGGCAGAGTGTTTGTTAGAGAGAAAATCCTTATTTGTTCAGATCTTGGCTTAGGTAACACTTCTATAGGTGATCAAATCTCCTGTAGCCTCAGGGCAGTTGGAAGCTGACCAGCTGGCAAAGGGATTCTCTTGAACAGATCCTCACAGTGACATCTCCAGCTGGACTGGAGATGTATGCATTTAATATTTTAGTTTTGTATGTATTTAATAGCTTAACCACATACCAAATACTCTCCTACATGAAGGTAAACACCATCCCAGACAGAGCCAACACACCATTTGTGTACAGGCAGTTAATACTGCCTGTTCAGAGATGCCTTATGTGTGCCAAACACGATCTCTCCAGCAGCAAGGGCCACATAAGGATGTGGCTGGAGGGAAGGGACTGGCTGTCCCTTTGCTCCTTGAAGCAAACAGTGTGGGCTGGACAGAGCAGGAGCTGCCCAGGGGATCTCTACAAGAGTCTGAAATAGCCAGCTGTGACAGCACTCACTCAGTTGTGACTGTTCAGTCAATCAGCAAACATCAGGCTGGTTCTTTGTCTCAAACCATTCCATGGGCTCATCCCTTTAGATGACCAGCTCCTGGACCAACCAGGGAATTTATGATTTTAGTGCATGGCAGTGCAGGGATGATATCCAACTACATCACAATTATAAGTGAAAAAATAACTTCAGTTTCCTACTTATCACTCCTTCATGAATTGAATGTCATAGCTTGTGCTTTGAGGTGCATTCACCTTTACAGAGACAAGGGAGTCCTGCAGTGGGGTCACCTGCTAATTCCTAGAAACTGACTCTGGGACTGAAAATGCAATTTGTGAACAGTTTATAGATGCTTTATATTACATATATATTATGCATTGTTGAAGGCTGGTGAAGCTGTGCTCCACATGAGTCTGGGACTGGCTCTAAATCCTTTCTTGTACCCATCACTACAGAAGTTCAGGACCTGGAGGGGAATGCATGGTGTTTTACACCTGGTATTCCTTTCTTCTGCTCTGTGTTCACAGCATGTGAAACAAGACAATGTTTGCATGTGAAACACTTATGTTATTCTTTTTTGCTTTCTTGATGTAAATCCCTGTCTGGCAAGGGCAGAGGCTCAGTACAGCATGTCACAAATATTTATTTAGGTGTCAGGAGTGCTGGCTGAGCAGCAGAGCAGGCAGACCATGTGCTGATGTCTGTGTGTCTTTGTGTGTCTGTGTGGGATAAGACAAAGGGAGATGCAATTAAGAGCTATTGTAGATTGACTTTAGCACCATGCAAACAAGATTGAATTGGCCCATCTACTCAGCATATGGTTGGAAATCTGTGTGGCTGGATATATCCCCACAAATAATCTGAAAGACACTGTCATGGTTTACAGAGCTGGAACAAGCTATGCAGATTCAAAGAAGGGAGTGGGATGTGGGAAGGGGTTTGACTCTTTGTGATAAAAAAATATTTCAATATCAGTAAGAGACACATAAACATACACATATTTTTCCTGAAAATATCTTGAACATTATAAAACAAAGAACACTTTATTGTCCAGAAGAAACTTTAGGTTCCTGAATGCCAAGTGAATGGTTTCATTACCAGGGGTTGTTTTAAGGAATTGAATAAATATTTTACTAAGTGCCTTGGTAAAAGTAGGCCAGAGTTATTTACAAAAATAATGAACTGCAAATAGGGGTTCACTGTATGGAAGGAGAAAAGATGTTTTCTAATAATAGTTTTGATTCTAATGCTGTGACTGGCCAGATTCTCTTATATACAGGAAACTATCCAGTTACATTTTAGGGATCCTGGCTGGATGCCAGACACCCATCAAACCCTATCACTCCACAGATGGACATGGGAGAGGAAATTTAGTGAAACGTTCATGAGTTCAGGACAGAGAGAGATCACTCACCAAATACTGTAATGGGCAAAACAGACTTGAATCAGAGATATTAATTGAATTGATTACTAACAAAATCAGACAGGCTAATGGGAAGTAAGATCTTATAAAAGAATAAAAAAGCTTTCCCCCCACCCCTCCCTCCTTCCCAGCTCCAGCTCTCCCCCCTGAGCAGCCTAGGGAAATGGGGAAAGGGGGTTATGCTCATTATGTCCCTGCTCTAGCATGGGGTCCCTCCCACAGGCAACTCTTCCATGGTGTGCACTCCTTCGAGGACAGGCTGCTCCAGTGATGGTCCCTCACAGGGTACCAGGGATCCTGCTCCAGCATGGGCTCCTCTCTCCATGGGTATGTATCCAGTACAACTGCCCCTTCTTTTTCTCAGAAAAGGTTTTTGAGAACTACTTTTTTTCCTCTTAAGAGTTTTCTAAATAATCTAAGATTTTCACTTTCTCTAAAGCCTCTGAGAAAGAAAAGAAAAATATTGGAACTTTTTTTATGGCGCTGTCATTTATCATAAGTGATATTTAGTAAAAAAGAAAATGTGCAAGGCGATTTCCAAAACATTTTCAACAGTAACTGTAAATTCAAATTTAAGCAAAAAAAAGAAAAAAAAAAAGAAAAAAAAAAAGAAGTAAGAGTAATATGTCTCTTAAGCCTGTGAATTCTTAATGAAGGTGATGTTTTATATTTTGGCTGGCTCTGCAGACTGTGGGCTGGATGAAATAGAGTTTGGCATTTCTTCTGTAAGCTTCCTGATATGGAAAAACGACCATGCAGATAGCTTAACATTTCTGGTCTTTCTCTTACACATCACTCTAAATATCTACAAGAGGCTTTGTAAAAGAAAAAAAAAAGATTCTTCCTCGTGCATATGCTCTCTATTTCTTTAATCTCTCACCTTTTTGCCCAACTCTCACTTAGAATGGGAATTTTGATATTTTTTGTTGCAATCTGACTTCCACCTCTGATTTATGTTAACAAACTGAAAACTGTTTGGCTAAGCATGGTATAGTTACTATCAAGGAAACAGTAAATTATTTTTTTCTTTGTTTTAGAAGTCATGCCAGAAATTATCCAAATTGATCTTTAGTAATTTCTCTATTGAGTGTACACAAGCTTAATAAACTCTATTAAAATCTTATTACTGCATAAAATTTAGACTTTGATTTTTTTGTTTTTTAATCATGGTGAGATTTATTCCATAAGAAGCATCTCCTATAAAATGCAGAAATCTTCCATATGGTAAATTATGCTGAGAGAAGGAAGAACACTCTCTATTTAACACTGTTGGGCATCTGTTAATAAATAAATGGAAAAAGCTGATCATGAGTCAGTGTGTAGGCTGCTTAATTTCTTTGTAAGAATTTATTAAAACCATGAGGCAAATAATGATTTTAGGTGACATTTTAGCATCTTTCAGCTGTGAAAGAGAAAATTACAAAGGTTATGTTTTGAGAAAATATGTCTCTAATTCTCATCAAAATGTATACCCTTACCATTTGCTGTAGTCAGATATCTGATATGTTTCATGGATGCTGTGGTTGTCTTATGCAATATTGCTTAAAGACGAGACAGTGCCACCATTTATGTGTCAGCTTCCCAGATAAATTTTTTATAAGCTTGTTGTATTAAAAAGAAAATTTGGCTCAAATGCTCTTTATTTGAAAATCATAAACATGATGCCATGGCAAGATACAGACCATAAGAGTCCACTGTAAGGAATCAGAAGTTCATCTGCATTATTTTACTCTGGAGGAAATTAGATACCAAAATAAAGGATAAGGATTCCAATCCATGTTTTGTGCAGAAGGAATCTTTTGTGCAGAAGGAATCTTTTTCTCAAATCAGATACTAAGCTGAGAGGGTTTCTACTGACATTTGTATGCTGTCCTAGTCTTTCCTGTTTTTCACTTATTGGAAAAATCCTGTTGAATTTGCTAGGAATGTTTCTCATTAAAAGGTTTGTAAGACTGATGTCAAGACACCTTGATATAATAAATATAAAGAATAATAAAGATGATAACTAAGGAACAGAAAGTTTACACATTTTAAATTATATGGAATGTAATGTTTTAAAAGTCTTCCTTTTGAAAATTTTTCACTCAAATATCAGAGATACTCAAACTGCCTGTGACATAAACTAGGATGTTTTTATTTACAAATTGCTGAGAGCTGAAAGTCAAAAATTAAATGTAACTTGAAATTTATTACTTGGGCATCTTAATACTGACAATGTTACCTCCTGTACCAACTTCTCAGGAGAATATTAACTGACTTAGTAACCTCTGCAGAATGACTTGAAGTGGAAAAGTGCTATGCAAATGCTAGCTGCTTGTATTAATAGATTACTTTAGATCAAGAATCTTCTTTTTTGGAGGGGGCAACATAAATTGGAGGAAAGTGGTTATGTTTTTTGTGTTAAAAGTAAGGGAAATAATGTAATTCTGATTTATTGACTCTATCTCTTATTTTGTTTTCCATTAGGATCCTACAGATTATGTTGTTGATGTCCATCCAGTTTCACATCACTGTCAGTTAAATAACTTGCTACTACTCTTGTGTCATTGTGGTGCTGTGTCTTAATGATGTACAGGAACCCAGTGTCAGCCACTGAAGAAAAAGATAGCTTTCTGTGGCCCAGAATTTGCATATGAATAGTTGAATAGCCCTAAAATTATTAGAAAGATGCAGATGTACTTGGTTTATTAAAGTAACTACTCATTTCATCAAATTTTGGGGCTTTGTTGTGTGGAGGGCTGCACGTGACACAGTTACCTTGATTCATTTTTAGATCAGCAGGAGAAATACCCCTTGGCAGGCAGCAAAACTGGCCTCTTTTCAAAAGCTGGTTTAAAAAGGAAGGAGATTTGCCCTTTAAATATTTTTCTCTCCATTCTCTCTAAAGGGAGTCCAGCTCTGTAGCCATTCACTGTCTAAATATCTGGCAAACTACAGGACAGTTCAGAGGTAAGACTGAAAAAAGGATAATACAGCACTCTTGAGGATGTTCAGATGTTCTGGAATGAATCTTGGTTTGCACTACTGCACACTGAGTCAGACTGATGCTGATTATACCATAGAACCATAAAACTGAGCAGTGACTGTGAAGCACAGATGTAGTGCTCTGACTGTGTGATGTGTAAAGATGTATTAATTACTAGAATTAGCTTTGCTAGAAGCAATTCATCAAAGCCGTACAGGTAGTGCATTAAATTTTTTCTATTAAGAGCTAGTAAGTGGCCCTCAAAACTGTAAAAACTCAACTGACGTTTATAGGTTCATTTTCTCTTGATTTGTTTCCTCTCAGGTTTTCTTAAAGATTTTCCAGGAAAGATGAAGTATCTCAAAATATAAGCCTAGGTCATTAGTAGCTACAAATTCATTAGATAGATATCTTACCAGAGCATATTTCATATTCCTACCTCATTTCACATTTTTAATTTAACGCTGTTTTAATTTCAGATTGTGCTGCCTTTATTCCACCAAATAAGAGGAGAAATTTGCTTCCGAGGCAAATCCAGCTGCTGTGATCTACTTTGCAATCATTAGCTTGATTTTTTGTCTGTCAATGTTTCCTGTTTTTTTGGCCCTAGGAATGAAAATTAATGGTGAGGCATGACAGATGAGTGATGCCATCAATGGCCAGAAAGCTGAGAAAGAGACTGGAGATGTTCTTATTGCTGACAGCCTTTTGGTATTTTCTTGTTTACTGGAAGTGCTTGGGCTGCTGTTTTGGGATCTAAGGGTTTCTTGATACGAATCTCAGGAGTTTTCAAAAGGAGTTTCATTTGAGTTAAATACCTTTGATTCTCCTGCATGTACCACTGATTTGCCAGAAGAGACTTGAACAGCTGTGAGGGCTGTGCTGTCTGCTGTCTAAGCAGTCACATCAGTACCCTGACTGACAGTACTAAACAACAGGAAGAAATATCTGGAGAAAATAAGAGGTACTTTTTTATCAGACTTTGATCACAGATGAAGTTAAAGCATTCAAACTGTACTGAATGTCACAGCATTTGCTATGACTGTGGCTCAAGGGAGGGTCTGTGCTTTGCCACCTCTCTTGAATCAAGAGCAGTGTCCTTGTGGTTTTGCAGCAGATTGTTAATACAGTTTGATTCTTTCTCAATTGCTCTTGGTCTTTTGACTTTTTTGATTGCTGGCATCAGCTTTAGAACACATAGAAGCAGATGACAGGAAGGACTTGAGAAGTAGGTAGAATTTCAAAATTCTTTGTATAAAGCATGCAATCATGGGCTGATTTGGGTTGGAAAAGACCTTAAAGAACATAGAGCTCCAACCTTCTGCCATGGGCAGAGATACCTTCCACTAGACAGGCTGCTTAAAGACCCATTGAACCTGGCCTTGACCAGAAATGAGGAAGTCAAAACTTCTCTAGGCAACATGTGCCAGTACTTCACCACCCCCACAATAAAGAATTTCTTCCCAAATTTGGCATCTTTCATATTAAAGCCAATACTCCCTATCTTACCCCTATATGCCTTTGTAAAAATCAGTCTTTCATACTTGATAATAATGATAATAAATAAATTTATTCAAACCATGCAAATGTAGAATTATTTTTTACTCAACTAACTTCAGTGTCATTCAGGACAGTCAGTCTGAAAATCTGTTTAAGAACATTTAACTTCATTGTTTTCAGAGGAGGGAAAATTTTCTCATGTCACTGTTTGACTTTTCTTGGGACTGACAGTTCTGAGAGGTCTGAGCATCCTCAACAACTCCAAAAAGGTGCTGACTGAAATTTTTCTATTGTACCCAATATGACAAGATTTTAAACGTAAGTATAATTTCATTGCAATAAACAGATAGTCGGCTGGAAAAAAGATAATTTAAAGGAAGTACACTGAATAAAAGGACCTGAGCTCTTTTATTAGAATTCTACCAAAGAAATATGATCAGGGTGTCATGGACGTTATCTTATGGAGCATAACAACTAAGATAAAACTAACACATGCCAATTTCTGGAGCTTTTAAAAACAAGATTTCTGCTGTAATCTTGAAACAACTGTGGCTCATTGTGTATATTTCCCCAGTCAATTTTTGCTCTTAGTATAAAACATCAAAATTAGAGCTATGTCTTGTACCTTATTCAATTCTACATGGCCCAAATGTTAACCTAATTAATGGGAATGTGTAAATATATATCTCCATTGCCACTGCAGTCTGGGAACCTGTAAACCTGGTAGAGGACTCTGATCCTGCTAGCTATCAGATATGAAATGAGTGCCCAGCCTGGAGGACCAAGAAGTTCACAAGCCTCCTTCCCATTTTTCTAGTTCCTTTTCTGGTCACCTTCCTGGATTTTTATCTGCTGTGAGGTCACAAAGTTACACAGAGAAGTCTGTACTCAAGAAACCAATGTTTCTGCATGTAGTACCTGGTACACATCTTTCCTTCCCAGTCCAGGATGTGCAGCCAAGGAACAACACAGGACAGTAAGTTTAGTCTGCCTGTCTCTGTTCTCTCATTTGCATGGCCTGATAAGGGATAAGATGAATTTCATAAACTGCTTAGGAAACCAGCTTTGCTCCTAATCCCCGGTGTGGGATGCTGCCAGATGGGTTGTCAGAAGACAAGGGACTTGCAGGTGGCAAGGAAAAGGGACACAGCTCTGGAATCTGCTGATGTGGGGGCATTTGTTCCATCCTTCATGAATTTCATGGAGGGACAATCAAAATCTCCCCATTCAGGGCAGAGCAACAATAGTGCAGATCCATGCCTTCATTGTGGATAGCTCCACTCCTGAATTTCCCTGTGAATACTTTTTGTTGAGTCTTTGGCACTTCACTGCAATGACTAATGAACATATACAGCAAGAGTAGGGAATATTGTCCCAGTGTGACTGAGGTAACAGCAGAGGGCACTCAGTGTTTCTATATGTTCAACCTTTTGGTACACCCCACTCACCCAGACACTGCTGGGCAATTGGAGTACAGGCTTTCCTCGGGTACAGGATCTGTACAGGAATAACTCCTGCTTTATTACTGCATGTGCTGAGGTACAGCTTTTCACTGTGGGGTTCAGATCTGACCAAGAAATTTCCATTGTCAGCAGAGGGGTAGTAACATGTATGAATCCCACAGCATATGAAAAATTATGCCATTTTTGCCTCTAACCACTTCACAGTTTCCTGTTTATTTTTTTCCTGTGTTGCATCCACGTCTGCTGAAATTCAAATCTGGCCATTCGGTTATTTATGTTTAGCCACAGGATCCCCAGGTTAGTTCCCTGCTTGAAGCTTTACATTAATCCACTTTCTGCTTGGAAAAGATGTGAAATTTACTCAAGAATGAAATTGTATCCCACATCGTTACACTGTTCTCATTAAATCTATTATTTCCACATCATCGCCCAAGAAAATACCCGATGCAAGAATCCTCCTAGAGTTCACTTCCCTAATTCACAGGACAATTACAAAATTGTTTTTGCCACAGTGGGAAATGTTGACTGCTGGGTCACTTAAATTCTTGCAGAGCCAGCTAATAAGAAAGAGCACTATATCTGCTTGCAGAACTAGACTGCAGTAATGTAGCCAGAGAATATTAAAGAGCTTTTGAATTTGACTTCTTTTACTTCACTTTGTTTTGTAATTTTTCTTTTATTCTGTAAGAAAATATCTTTTCTGGAAAAAGTAAGTGAGATTTATATGTGGATTGTTGGGTGTTTTTTTTTTCCCCCAAGACTGCTGTCTCTGTGCTAAATTGAAGAAATTTTTAAATCAAGCATTACATTTATGTAAGTGATTACACTGAAATATATTTTAAGAAGATTCCCCCAAAACTGTTTTATTCCAGCATCCTTCTGATAGAAAAGTAAACCTCACATAAACAGTTTTAAGAGCATATTGACATATAAAAGCTTTAAAAACAAACCTCTCTCCACAATCTTTTATTCTGTGACAGTTATGAAAGCATGTACAGAAATATTTTTTGTCTGTAACAAAGATCTGAGTATTTTTGTAAATGCCTGAATAGCCTCTCCACAGAGAGCTGAGAAAGCAGCTGTGTGGACTAAAGGCTATTCTGTGTTATTTTGAGCAGGGACATGATCAGCAAAAGCACTCTCAAAATGCAGATGAAATAAATGATAGAAACATTTTTATTGATTTAAGTGAAGAGGCAAGGCAACTTTGAAGAATTTGGGCACCTCATCTTAAATTGTCCAAGGCTGCCCTGGAAAAGCAGAATCTTCCTCTAAGTTATATTAAATTGAATACAGAATCACCATGAGACAGCTCTTTGATTTCTCAATAGCACTGATTTGAATGATGGCACAGTGATCTTATCTCTAGTTTTTGCAAAAAAAAAACAACATAAGGCTTTCAAATATTTCCATGACAGGAGCAGTGTAAACTCTTCACCAGGCAATTAGTACTTGTCATTTAGATAACTTGAAAAGACAATTTTATCTTCCAGGGAAAAAAAGAAAAAACAAGAAAAACCCAAAAAAAACCACCAAAAAAACCACCAAAAACCCAAGCAATTTAGTAGTAAGCAAATATGGAAGGCTACAGTCCTTCATTAGACATACAAATGTAATCTACTTGCCTAAATGTTGCTTGTAGAGAAAAACATATTATGAAGCCAAATTTGACCCCACTTTTGCTGAACCCTGTGTCTATTCAATGCCTATGAAAGCAGCCTTCAGTGACTGTTCAGATGGTGCCTCTGTTCTGTGGATCTCCAGCATGAGAGCAGAAGACCCCTCTCTGATACTTAATTAACAGAACGAGAGGGTAATTTTCTTTACAATTTCCTCTTAATTATACAATTTACTGAAGCAAATTTAAGTCACAGCTACAAGAAAAACTGTGCCTTAAAAATACCCCACCCCCCCCTCTGAGAGACACAGTATTTTCAACTCTATTTTCTATTCAGGTTAATAAAGAGAAAAACAGAACCAGTTTTTATACCACATAAATATATATATATATATATATATATACACACACATATTTATTTATGTGTATGTAGATATCCATGTGTCTGCCTGTAATGTCTTCCATTCCTTCATGGTTTATAACCATGAAGGTTATAAATTAAAGCTGCCTCTGAAAGTGCTGCAGATTTTGCACATTCAAAGGAAATGCAGACTCCATACTTAATTTTCATGTGATTTAACAATCCTAACAGATGTTCAGGCAAGGTAAATGTTGCACACCTGTTTGAGTTTGTAAATCTGTTCTTGCTCAGTATATTTGCACTATTTTGTGTATCTAAAGCCTACAGCTTGTTTACATGCTTAAATGAAGATTCTGATCAAGACTCTGTGTAAAGTAGACTTGGATTCCTTACTCACTACAAGATATCTTCTCTCAAGCCTTGTCTCCTTCCACCATTCTTGGTAGAGACAATGTAAATAGATTAAATTCTCTGTAGATTCTACTTACTGGGCAGTGTTAATGTAGTCAATTGTTGGAGAAACAGATAAATACCTGAGCTTTTCAGAACATCACTCAAAGTTGAACATCCTAAAAGTTTCTTAGCATACCTCAGTTTTAACCTTCCAAGACTTTTAAAAATGTCTGGAGAACTTGAAAGCCTCTAGAGAGGTTACTTTTTCATTTTTATGAAAAAAACATACAATAATGTTCTTACTCCATTCTGATTTAGTATTTCATTTGAGGCCAAACTGCTACCTTCAGAACCTGTTTTCTGGACTGGATTAGAAGTTCTCTCTGAGGAATGCTGTATATTAAAGACACAGATTGATGATAATTTTACTTTATTCAAAAGTTAGAGGTGAAAAAAATAATACACTCCATTTTGATGAAAGAGTGAATGTTTGAAGACTATCTTCCACAGCATAAAAAAACTCCTAATCCTTTAGTGGCTCTGTACAGAAACTGACTGGTTTATGATGGTTTAGTGGAATTAAGCAAATAAACCTTTGTTTTACCAAAATGTGTTGCTGCATCCTCATCAATATCCAAACCAGAGAGTTGGGGAAGTATCCTGCTCAGAGGCATGTAACTCACCCTTCTTTCAAGAGCAGAGTTCCCCAAAATACTTGAGAGTTTTCAGATCTCTAGCAAATTTCCTTAAAAATAATCTATTCAAGGCTTTTTCATACATTCTGTAGGATGAACAACTATTTGCATTTCACCTCGATTTTAATTTTATATTATTTTTATCTTCTATGTTTCAGTAACACATCAAAAGCTGCAAAGTACTAAGGAAGTTCGTTTGAAATGCTTTTCATATTCTAAATGAGGGAAGACCATAAATATTTTAGTACTGGAGGTTTTTGCAAATGCTTTTTTTAAACATGACTAGTCAGTTCCAGCTCCCACATATTGCAGTCTCAAGGGTGATATGCAGTATGTTAAAAATATTTCTGCCAGATTTTACAGGTCTTAAAATATGAGATTCGAAGTTATAGATTGACTGGAGATCTTAGTAAAGCTAAATAAAAGAAGGGTAATTAAATTCATATTTTCTTTCAGGCTCCACACATGTATTTTCATCTTCCCAGTAACATTTTATCTACCATTTGCAAATGACCAGTTAATATTTGTGATGTTGACTGAACAACCTGAGAAAGGGCAAGAACTCAAAACAAGGCTAAAAAGGCCCAAATCTACCTGAAAACTGGTCAATTGAGAGAAATCTTCTACCAATATTGTTACAAATGGATCCACTTTATAAGCAAAAGCTGTTTAATTATTCACTAAAATCATATGAAACTATATAAGCTGTCTTGAAGGTGTTTTGCAGCAATTACACAGTCACAGATCTGTGTGGCCAAACTTATCTTTATAATGCTAAATGTAAGATGTGTTAAAGAGAAGAGATTTATGCAGGTATGGACTCTGATCAAAATTTATAGCAGAATCTAGATTATTTAGTTGTAGATAACCAGGGGTTTTTTGTAACTTAAGAAGTAACTGCACTACTAGCTAGTTGATGAAGAACTTTCCATTAAGTTGGATAATGTGCTTGGAAAAAAAAAGACACAAGAAAGTCAAGAAAGAGATTTAAGGAAAAGCTGGCACATCAGCTTTTTTTTTTTTTTTCCTTTCTTTTCCTAGCTATATCAGTCTCATAAAGGTTATTACATCTTCTTACAATTGCTGCCATATTGGTATCCTCAGACCTTTTTTTGCTATAACAACTCTGGAAGGTCTAGAGGTGGTGTGAATTGAAGGTAATGAGATTCCAGCTTAAATCAAGATGATCTGTAAATCTACTGTAGCTTTCTTTTGAATCTAGTGGAGAGTAATTAAATTGGGCAGGGAGGAGAGGAAATGTTATCGTTTCTCAGCCTGTATATCCTGGAAAGTATCTCACTCAAAGGAAGGTTTTCTTAGTCAAAAATAGGTAAAATATTTTGTATTCATGATATCAATGAACATTAATCTGGAAGAGACTGCACCACTGTCACCCAATCATAAAATTCACCTGCTAGGTCAATGTATGCCATGTTCAGGATAGTGCACTAAACAGTGCACTATTGCCTCTAAAGTGTGAGAGATATATATTTTAACTCAAGCATGTATGTGAAGTTCAGCAGTGGTTGTGGTGTAAAAAACTGCAGAAAATGTTAATTAAAGCATGGGTTTACAGCTTAGACATCTAGGGAATCCAAACTATAATTTATAAAAAAACTTATTTTTTACAAGTTTGTTTATGCTGTGAGCAAAACCCAATGTTGATAAAATTCTTCTTTGTACATTTGTAATTCTCTTGAATTCTTAAAAACAGAAAAGCCATAACTAATCAACACTGATTTGAGCCTTTCAGCTGATGTTTTATTGAGTTTTCTACTCTGGTCTTTCAATTAAGCTCCTTGGTAATAGCACAGATAACTGACTTTTTCTGACTGCATGGTGATCAAATATCCTTCTGCAATAATTCATAGTACTTTCAGATATGTATGCTTGAAAAAGTCCTTTTTCTCCTTTTGCTAGGTAGAGTGGGAAATAAATAAAAAATCACAAATGTATCCCTAAAAAAGTATCTTAATCATGTCATCCTCAAAGAAGTTTATGCAGTAATAAGCCAGGGTGTTATAATCTTGTCTAGTAAATCCCTGTGATGGCTCTGATGTGGATTCCTTTCACTTCTTTCATCTGCTTCTCATATAGGGTCTTTTACCTGAATTGGTACAGCAACCCACTTTGTATTATTATAATTTTCTTGGTTGGTCCACTGTTCTACAAAAGTTGAATAGACTGTATAGTTTTGAGTGCTGCAAGTACACAGCAGACATACATGATCAGACACTCACAGAATCTGTAGCATGGAGGCTAGTTTTCAATGAATAGTTGCTGGAGTGTTTATTTTACTAGGACAATTTTGATTTTAACTTTGTTGCTTTGTTCAAGGAAGCAGTCTTCTTCTTCTAGTGCTGGTTAATAGATGAAATAATATTTTAAACATTTTAGAGAAACCTTTCTCAAAGGGAAAGCCAGTGTCCCAAAACCAGAAAATATGTCATAAGAATGTGCTAATTTAGGCAATGCTTTTTATAAGGGAAAAATATTAGCATATTTTTTTTTTCAAAAGTACATAACAAGCCTAAATCAAATAAATTCAGATAATACAGTGGTAATAACAGATTTTATCTTATTAAAAATCACATTGCAAAGGTCTCAAGCTATTGTGGGTCATGAATCAAACCTCTGGATGATTTCCTTCAACCCTCACATTGATTCAAATCTCCCAAAGTTTTCATCTGTAGGAATTTTAGTTTAAATGTTTATGTTTCCATTTGGAAGGGGTGAGATGATGCTGAATTAGCTCAGTTGTTTTCTTTGCTCAGTGAGTGGATTATTACAGCTTCAGCAGCAGGAGCAGAGATGAAGTTCCAGGTGTAGCTGAAGCAGGAGGTGCTTGGTAGTTTTGTTGGATATTACCCTTGCTTGCAGTGTGGTTTGGAAATGCTGGGATTGTTGGCTTGCCAAGCAAGGGGTTATCTACAGGGGTTATCCTTCACTGTGGAGACTGGTTTGGAGCACATTGCAAGGTGGCTTTTGCAAAGAAAGCAGGCTCTGAACAGCTTTGCTGCTCTATTTCTTTGCACAGCCCTTCCTTGTCACTGAATTGTAGACATTTTCACAAGCTTTTCCCTAGCTGCTGACGTTTCAAGCAGCATCAGCTACTGTTTGCAATAGTTGACGACCTGGGTTAGCACTGGGTGCATTTTCAGAACATTTCTAGAGCAAAAAGGACATTTTTGAGAATGGAATCCATGTTCATATGAGTCGGTTCATTTCACACAGACTGTAATAGCCCTCAGACACATCTCAATGGACCTGGATTTGACCCAGATGTGATAAGGTCTTCACTTTTAATTTCAGAACTTCTGAGTGTGTTTTTTAACAGTTTCTTTCATTACCAGCTTCCTAATTTCATTAGTTTCTGTTTGTCGAAACTTCTCACAGCAGGAATTGTATTTAAAGAATTAAATTAAAAATATTTAAGGATCCTGGCAACTGCAAAAATCCACCAAAAAAAAAAAAATGGGGCAAGGAAACCGAGTATTCTTTGGTTTCCAGCTTCATCTGAAAGGGCTTAATAATATGAGACAGAACAATTCTGTGGATTCCCAACACTATATATTATTTTGAATGGATACTGTGAAAGGTGGTTTAACAGACAGAAAACTATTCAGCATGAGGTTGTAATTGTTATGCATTAAGCAAAGCCAACAAGTGTAATAAATAATCCTTTGCAAACATAATGACTACCACCTTTGTCATTATACAGAAAGTGAACCCATGACCTGCAGGGTTAGAACATCCATTGTCGGCACAAAGTATTTTACTGAATAAAATCTCACAGATATATTTCCTTTTCATTATTTTTTCTTCCACTGGTTTACTCCCTAAAATTATAAAATTTTATAATGTAGGATTTTCGTATTTTGCTCAAGAACAAAGTAAAATTAGAGAAATATTTTGGAAGTATGCTTCATAAATGAAATAAGCAATTTCTGTCAGGGATGGCAGGTTTTGCTAAGTACTCTTCTGGACTACTGCATTTATAAACAAATCCTGGTTGAAGGATTTTTACATTATTTAGGGAATAAAGAGGGAAATAGTTCCCAGTGTCTTGTTTTCCATTATTTGGAATTTGATACAATATATGATATTTTAGACTGATTTTAAAAAATCCTGTCTCTGCAGTTGAAGAAGTGTGCACAGAGTGCTGAACCTTTTGAAACCTGTTTGCCTGAAGCTTCAGTAATCTGGTCCTGTATGGGATGATGATTTTCATGGTTCTTTATTGATTTATTTCTGCATCTTTCTGTTTGAAAGGCTGCTTAAAAGGAACTTGTTCTGAAGCTGCATATAAGTAATTTTCTCCCTAAGAGTTCTGCTAGAGAAATTTTTTGCACTACAGTGAAAAGAATCAGGTGATATATTTTAAAAATGTGTGTAGATGCCTTTGGCATTTTTCATTAGTGCTGCAACAATTCTTGTTGCTATTTGCACTTGTTGTGCTTTGAGGGAAGGTGATTATGTGTTTTATATCAAAGCACTTAAAAAGGTTACAAAAGTCTGGGCTGACACCGAGGTTCTGATCAGTTTAACCAAGAGTGGATTATACAGCAAGGCATTTCTATTTCTACAGCCATTTTAACACATGGAGAGTAGGAATGTTATAATAATCATGTAGTGATGCCCATATTTATTAACTATTTGTACAATAAAGATTTTATAAATGGTATATGAGGCCACTGGCACTATTATTGCAGTAGTGGGATTTTGCTGATGTTTCATATATAGGATTGTAGGGCTGCAGTGTTGATAAACTTTCTGATTTTCATCATTGTTCCTGCTCTGTGAATGATTCTTCTGTAACAGTTTTATAGCAGAGTATCATGTGAAATGCAGAAATTCTTTTTCTGCTGGACAAAGACTGCATAAATAAAGGATTGGCACACTATAATGTTAATACTATTTTAATGTTTTGTGGATACATATGATATTACAGCAATCTAATTTATTATGAACTCTTTCCATCCATTCTAAGATGTCCATCCAATAATTATTTTAATTTAAAACTGTGGAAGTAAGTATTCCTCTTTTCCAAAGAGAACTCTGCATGTATCCACTAGGGACAAGGGCAAAGACAGGCTATGTTTCCTTCCTCACCTATTGTTTTCATACTAATCTTCCTTCCCTGCATGGTGAAAACTGGCTTTTGCTTAAATTTATACGGTGAATTTTTTATCACTGGGTTCCGTCCTTTGATCTTCATCATAACAGAATAGATATAAATACTAACCAGACAGCTTAATTTGAAAGCAAATATTAATTTAACCAGTGTTATTTAAAGCTGTATTACAATTTTAGTGTCTCTGATTAGCAAATCACCATACCAAATAATATCACTGATTACCAAACTATCTAAACCTATATTTTTTTTTCTCTTTACTAAAACATATATATATATATTATCAGTAAAGAATTTATCTTCTTTCTCTTTCAGAATTCTTTTCCTTTTTACCTGACACAGAATATTTATAGCAAATGTCTGCAAATAAAGAAATGTTATTTGGCTTTTTGGCTGCACATTTATTCTGCTGGCCTTGCAATACACCCATTTTCTCTTAGGTCATACCATTTAGAAACATTTCTGTTTGTGATCTTCTATACACACAGTCTGGAAGCCACAAAAGTCATAGCTTCTGCCTTTGGAATGGTAATTTTCAGGATTTGAGAATATATCTTCTTGCATCTAACACACAACCAAGCATTTTCCCTTACTTCTTAAAGCAAGAATAATCAAAAAGCCTTCTCTGATACTGAGGGTATTTTTTCTAAAATATATTTTATTTTTTTCAGTGGAGTGCAATTTTCCTCCTCCCCAAAAGTATTTTCTAATAGGGATGGAGAAAATTGTGTGTGTGGTTTTATAGTAAGATTGCTAGTCAGTAATCTGCACTATAATCACAGCTTTATACACGTGCCATAAAGTTAAATGCCTTACATGCAGGTTAGAGCTCTTTTTATGTTTTCAATATGTTCAGAGTAATCTTTCCCTTCCCTTATATCTTGAGAAATCAAAGCAAGCTGTCTCTTTGATTTGTTTCTGCTGCAGAATTCCATAAAAATGCTTCTACCTCCAGCCTGTCCTGTATCTGTCATTCCAGAACAAGTGGAGTGGTTTGCTCTTGGATGAATTCCAAGAGATTAGCTTGATTTGTGCTGATAGATGCACATTTCTCATAGTCTTCTTATTTCCACAGAGGAAATCTTAAAATTGTAGAAGAATCTAAACCCATCAAGCAAAGTGTGTGGCTGAATCACGATTTTGCTTTGCTGATGTATGCCATGTGCCCAGCATTGGCCACATCCCTACATATGGTTAGCATTTCCACAGTTCCACCCTTCAGGCAGGATGTGTACAAGGGTTCTGTTGCACCATTACTGCATCATTAAGCTCATGACTTCCCCTTTGGCTTATTCTCCAGGAATGCCCCTGGGAAGAATTTATGGACATCTCTCCCATTGCTCCAGGACTTTCCTCTTCAGTCACCATGGATTTATATAATCAAGAGGTAGGTCTACTTGACTTTTGAATGATGTGGTTAATCAAGGGTATATATTGTCCTTATGAGTGTCTGTCAAAGAAGAGAGGCTGGAGATCAGTATGCAACAATTTTCAGTAAGACGTATCAGCCTTTTCTCTAAGCCCTTTTCTTTGTACATTGTAATTATGTTATGTATATTTTTCTTGGCTTAGATGAAATCTCTGCAGATAAGAAGCAGGTGTCAAAATAAAGATCTCAGTTTGTCTGAAAATAGTACAACCAAACATATTTTATACCTTCATTAGATAGTCAAGTCTTTAGCTTCATAATTAAGCCGAATATCCTGCTATCTTGATGAGTGCATTTTTATAAAAAGAAACCATATACTTTTAAAATTTTGCTTAACTTTGTTTGACTTCTTTCATAGAAAAGAGCTGCAAAACTTATGGAAAGCAGAATAGAATATTTTTGTCTTAATATTCTTTTTCTACATTTTTCTATCAGGTTCTTAATATTGCTGGACTATTGCTGGAATGTCTGTGTCCATTTTTCATTCTCTGTTGATTAATGTGTCACTAAACCAAATATAAGCTAATTCTTAACAAAAATTCCACCTACCTCACTTGTTTGTGGGCTAAATTTCAACATTTGCAATGGTTTATTTTTCATATCTCAAGAGATTTCTGATTTGTTTTGCCAAAATTTGAACCTTTGCTGTGTGTAATGTAATCAATACAGTCAAACATCTGTCTGTAGAATAATTACAATTTCATTACTCTTTTTCTGTAAAGTCAGCATGCATAGGAATTAAATTCTCAAAACCATATTTTATTTTCTAAAAAGTATATTTTTTCTACAGTATGAAAAAGCAGTGCAGTTTCTTTGTACATTTTATACAGTTACCAACTTGTTCTTAAAAGACCAGTGCAAATATTTGGGCATATGGGAGCAAAACTCCTTCAGCCTCCTCCAGCCCATCACGTTTTTGAAATTTTTTCATTTCAAAAGCATCTGTGAAAATAATATCAGCCAAAAGTTCAGTGGTGGTATGATAGAGATCTTTACATCCAAATGATAAAGTTAAATGTCTTGACATGCCACTGAGTGTTTCTTTCCAATTATGTTTCTATCAGTGCTTTACATTTGCTAGAGCCTGTTGCTGACATATTTTCTTCTTATTTCCAAATTCTTTCCTTTAGCCACAATAAACATCACACACCACAGTAATTCTTCTCTATGGATAGAAATCTTTCTTAGTTTTTGAAAAGCAGCAGTACTAGGCCAGAAGAATAACACTGCATTTTATTCCAGGATTCTGTTTGCAGAAGATGTTAATTGTCCAAAATCTGTATTTCAGTAAAGTACTGAATCAACAGGTTGCCTGTTCCTTTATTTGTAGTCTCTTTTGAAGAGTTTGGATAAGCATAGTCTGGTACCTCTTTGCATGTTCAGATGTCTGCTGTCAGAAGTAGTTCAATCAGACTTATAACTTGTCACCAGTTTGGCATAAATTGGCAATGTGCTTTTCAAAATTCTGTTTTCTCATTATGTAAATGTTCCTTGACATATAAAATGGAATTGAAGAGAAAACAATGGTCTTAAATATTTCTCATTGAAGTGACTATGGCTGTGTGCAGTCAATACAGATTTTGAGACATGTAGAGCTTTTCCTGAGTTTTTTTTTTTTTTTTTTATTCTAGCACTACAAAGATATAGTTGATCTAGAGATGCAAAAGATTTGGAACTCCTGTACTGAGGTCTTGTGCTGCATATAGCATGCTTTACTTGTTCCCAGGATTGTCCCACAAAGCATAAACTGAAACAGCCAGTTCATGACAAACATTGCCAGTATGAAAAGCTGTTTCAGGAATTTGCTTTAAATGCTATTATTGATCCCAATGAAAATACACCACCTTACTTCCAGGAAATGGAAACTTTTCTTCCAGTCATGCCAGAGGTTTGTTTCTCCAAACACCTGATCATACTAGGTCAGTAGTCTCAGTCAGGACAATATTCTTGGAAGATTTCACTTGGAGCTTATGACAAAAGAGGTGCCACCATGAACCAGGCCAGAAGGATATGCTGATCCTTGTAATGCTGAAGCCACATAGTGGCATTTGGGGACATGGTTTAGTGGTCAATGTTGTGGTGTTGGGTTAACAAAACCTTAGTTGGACTCAATGATCTTAGAGGTTTTTCTAACTTAACCATTTAATGATCCTGTATTGAAGACCCAACACTCTTTTTCTAGTTGTTTCCAAATCATTCAACATATGCTTAAACAGGAATCTGGAGGCACCCAGACTTTCCATGTGTGCCTTGATTTCTGATCTGTCTAGATCTCAGAACTTTGAGGGAGGCAGGCTGTCACCCCCTGCCTTTTCCACAGAAAGCCAAACCAGTTTCACTTGCAGTTGAAGTGTGTCCTCTCCATCCTGCCACTCCTCACCAAGGTCAGCCAAGTCTGTGCTTGGCTTTGCTGACTTTACAATAAACTGGCTCTGCCTATGAATGAAGAGTATCTTCTTCCAGCCTATGTGGTCTGACAGACAACACTTTCATATTCAACCACATCCCAGTGCTTACATAGCACAGAAATTTCCCATGAAAATGGGGGTTTAATTGGGATTTTAAAAAATTAAATCCTCCTAACACATTCCTAACCTATATTTTTGGTGGCTCTTGAGGCCTCAAAAGGAAGTGGAGGGTCAGGAGGGATGACTGTAGTAGAGATCCTGAGGAGCCCTTCTGAACACACCCCATGAAATTTCCATGTAAATATCTTTATACAAGATCAGGATGCTGAAACCCATTTAGAGATGATACAGTAAAGTTTATATACCTAAGATATGGCTTATTAAATCCCCCAGTTGGTCAGATGATTCACATAAGTGACCATATCTATTGCCTAAAAAGGAATTCAAAGGAGACATGGTTGAATGCAGACATTTACACTATAGACATCACCAGACTGATAAATTCACTCCAAATCTCTTGATTCCACCACAAATATTCCAATAAAGTGGTCAGATGCTGTTTTCCTGCTTGTATGCAGAAATGCCAATGAACATTTTGTAAAGTTCACAGTTACTGGGAATATTACATCAGTGAGGAAATTCCATCACCACCCCCTTTGAAGACAAGATATTTAAAAACATTTAATTAATATTTTGCAGTTTATTTCAGGCCTCATGTTTTAAATGAGAGTGGTTTGAAATGTTAAACACTTTTTAGTTTTAATAAGTGAGCAAGCCTCCAGCTGTTCTGTAAATAATCAGGAAATGAAGGCCAATTGGTTCCCCTTTGCAGTCTGAAGCTGGATGAGATCTGAATGCTTGCTTCACAGTTAGAAATGAGCTTGCAACATCTTTAACACATTTCCCTCTTATTTATAAATAAATAAATTAGCTTTTTCAGTGGTCTTATGCTTTCTAGAAGGTATAATATAACTTTTTTCAGGTACACATTATCCTTTAGTCTAATTGTAACATTGAAATACTTTTGATGTTTCGCAATTAAATTAATTAAATGTTCTTCTTTTTCTTTTCTTTGTTTTCTCTGACATGCTAGCTTATAATTAGAACAGACAGTATCTCATTTTTCTCTGGCAGATATATTTATTTTTATTCCATAGATATAAGGAATTCTGATACTACATTTCTTATGTACCAGAACCTGTCTTTAATTAATTACTAATCTCCACAGAAAAAAACCAGTTTCCTTTGTCATAGTACAAATAGGTCTTCTGCATTGTTTTCTTTGAGATATTAAAATTAAAAAAATTCTCCTCATCTCTTTTTTTTTTTTTTTTCTGTTTTGAAAAATCTGGGTAGTCACAGACTTGTACGATCTTCCTTTCCCTTGAACCAAAGTTATCTGCTAAAATTGGCACAAAAACCACAGTCTATATGTATGTGAAATTGCTTTTGATAATCATGTTCTCCTTCTGAGAGAGCAATAATATTGTCAGTATCCTTCTTGGCACTTGTGGCATCACTGAATATAAAGAATAAGCATCAGAAAACAAATCTATCACCAACAATGTGAGCTCACAGCCCAGAAAGCCAAGGATGTCCTTGGGCTACATCATCATGGCCACCAGAGAGGGGCTCTGCTCTTGTGACATCCCACCTGGAATACTGCATCCAGCTCTGGGTCCTCAGCACAGGAAATCCACCCTTTGAAGGGGTTCCAGAGGAGACCACAGGGATCAGAGGGTTGGATCACCTCTCTTATGAAGTCAGGCTGAGACAGCTGGGGTTGTTCTGCCTGGAGAAGGAAAGGATCCAGAAGGACCTCACTGTGGCCTTCCAGTACCTAAAGGGAGCTTGTAAAAAGTGGGGAGAGGGTATTCTTGTACATGCAGTAGTGACAGGGCAAGGGGCAAGGGTTTTAAACTGAAAGAGTGCTGGTTTATGCTAGATGTTAGGAAGAAATTCTTTGTCCAGAGGGTGATAAAACATTGCAATAAATTCCCCAGAGGTGCTATGGAATTTCCACAGCTGGAAGTGTTGAAGATTGAATGGGATTTGATGGGGTTCTGAGCAGCCTGATCTAGAGAGTGGCATCCCTGACTGTGGTAGGAGGGCTGGAACACAATGATCTTTAATATCCCTTCTAACCCTAAACATTTTATGATTCTTTTTAATTTTGAAAGGCAGAATTTCATTCCACTTTTATTCTATATGCTGTATTTGTGGAAGTAGCAGCCATGAAGATTGAACTCCTAATCACTAGATAGATTGACTAAAAGTGTATGGTTTTGGAAGACAAAATTCCTCTGGTGCTGTGGTGGTATTTGCAATGAGTATTTGTGACTTTATGACAGTGTCTCTGCAATAAAACTTTTAGCAGAATAAAAGGTTCTTTGGAAAGGCTTTATTCCTTCTTCAGGAAGTTTATGGAACTGCAATGTCTCTGTTAGACATCAGGAGACAAATGGCTGAATGTCATTCTTGGGCTTTCAGCAGCTATTTGGGCTGTTTCACCTCAAGTGTCTGGATCATTTTGTACTCCATCCCTCATTTCTCTCTGGAGTCAAAAGAAGCTATAGCTTTATTATGATATTTAGCTTGCATGGATTCATTCAAGTGTTTTTTCAGGTATATGAATCTCTGCTGTAGACTGCTTGTTAATCTTGACACTGCTGATTCAGAGAGGCTTGTTAGAACCCACAGGTTTGGTATGATCTCTGTTTTGTCTTGGTATTTGATATAATGAGAGTGGCTCAGTGACTTTCAGTGTAGGCTGAAAGAACTTTTCCACCATTATACTTTAATAGTTCAGACTCCTGCCCATTGGTGAACATGAACATCTGCCCTGGACATCTGATTTCTCACTGCTAAAATTATCTTTCTATTGTTTTCATACCCCACTAGGAAGAAAACTATGTACTGGATTGTCTCTCTCATTTTCAATAGCTACTTACCAAGAAAGGTTGTGTGGCTGTCTAATCCACAAAAAATACATCATGTTTGAACAAATATGAAATTAATAATCAGACATTTCTGGTGCAAGTATTCAAAAGTTCTTGAATAATGTGTGAAGTCATAGTTTGGCAATGTCTGTTTACAATAATTCACTGTAAGGGCTGAATGTAGATTTGAAGATCCTTTGTCACAGATTCAACATCAGTTGGACTCACTTCACAAAGCCCCTTTACTCTCTAGAAAGGAAAATTAGAGTTGTCAAAATCTTTATTGAAATTTAAACTATCATTATAAGTGAAATACAGGTCTTAAAGATACTTTTTCAGACAGCAATTTCAGCCAAGAATTTCTGTGGAAAAAGAAACAATCAATAGGTGTTGCCAAATTCCCTGACATGTTTGGAACAGTTGGTATTGTGTGTTTTCTTCTTTACCCTGTATGCTCACATCTCTGCTTTCTCTGGGAGTCTATAATGACTAAACTCTCTTTTTTGTCTTCAGGCTACCTTAGAAAAACCTCCAGGCTGTATGATGAGTCATCCAGCTTTTCTTTAGGTATTTTATTTGTCTTCTGTAGAAATCAGACAGCACCATTATCCATTTCATACTGCTTTCCTAAGATTGCCTGTTCACAGGGACAAAAGCTTCAACCCTTGAAATCATTATTTTCCTCATAAAATGTCTTTAATTCACATTGAAAAATGGTAATGCACTTTGTTTTGGGAAGACGCCAGTCCTTATTAATTCTCTTTGCAATGAGAAAAACCTGTGTACCAAGAAATGGTGCACCAGTTTTCCAAATAACCTTTACAAAGAAAAACATTGAAATTCTCATTTAAGCCATCAAACAAGATATTGTATAAAAAATGTTCCTTCTCCTCTTTTATCAACCAAACTAGTCAAGTCATAGCAGAAGGTTATCATGCACCCTGCTTAATGCAAAAAAACCCCATGAATTATATTCTGCTTTCATTACTGGAATTCTCTTTCATCTTGAACACTATATCTGCTGTGATTGGAAATAATTTTAGTCCTGGCCAGGGCTTCAGGTGGCCCTGCCAGAACAGTGAGATTTGAGCAGATGACCTCCAGGAGCCCCTTGCAGCCTCATCTATTTTGTGATTCTGTAATTCTGTGAAAGTCAGAGCATTTTAGGTTTTTCACAGTCTTGCATGCACTTCTTCTAATTTCTCAAAACCTTTTTTTCCCCCCAGGATTGATTATTATTATCAGGCATGTTGAGGTTATGTTTTGTTTGTCACTTTTTTCTTTACCTTTGAGGAAGGAGGGGGATAAGAACCACTAATTCCCTGCAGCTTGGCCCATTTTGGATAGTGAACCTTCCTTTTTAACTATTTGTCTTCAACAAAGGAAGAAAAGCTTTCCTCAATAGTGGTGCTCTGAGGAAGCCAGATTGCACAAAGGAAGGCATGACTGTAGTTTTCATACACAGAGCTGTTTCTCTCTTAGTGGTGGCTGCAGGACAGTATCCACCTACTCATGGATCTTCTGGCTTCTTTTCTATTTCACTGAGATGAAGATTTGGCATTCCAACACAACCTATAAGTAAGCATCATATTTTCCTGCATATATGGTTCTCTTTCATGTTGTGATTTCCACTTTTCAACATCCTGAATAAGAGAAAGCATTTTCCTACTGTCTTAGGAAGGCAAGAAAAAAGCAACAGCCCTGTGATGATCAGAATTCCTTTCTTCTGTCTGCAGGGAGGAAATAATGATTTTTCCCTCCTCTTTGAAGTAATGTCCTTGCCTCCATAGTGAGACTTATCTTAGTCCTAGAGCCTTGCACTTTCCACTGTAATCCTACTTGTGCTTGCCCTCCTTCTCTTTTACAATGGTTTCTACTCCTACCTTTGTCACATTCAAATTTGTTATAGCTAATTTGCACCTAATTCCCAGTTTCTCTATAAAGGCAGCAGAGATGCTACACCTCTGCCTCTCCACTATACCCTCTGCCCTTCCCTCCAACACTCATCTTTCCTTCCATGTTCCCCTTACTAAATCCTTCCCATGACACATGCAGACTGACCCTGCCTTCTCATTCAGGACTGGAGTGAGAAGCTGACTCCTCTTTGGCCCCTAAAGTATGGATAGAAGCATTTTCCAGTGTTATTTGTCTAGGAAAGCAGAATGGTGAACAGATGATGATGAGGCAGATGTCAGCTTTATCTTTTTCTTACAGCTATGGGGACACCTTCTTTTTCCTAATCCAAATCAACTCTGTGTTGCTATGATTGGAAGAACCTTCAGGCACAAAACCTTTTCATAAGATATTGTTAGACCATAAGATTACAGAATTAATAAAATTGCATATTGCAAAATATTCCCTTTCTGAATTAGTTCAAATACCCCAAATACCTGTTTAAGTTCGTTTGTCAGGTATTTTGCTATATGTGTTTTCACATGCATATATTCACAAAGAGATTCTTTTGCAATTAGTGAATTACAGGCCAGATCCATCCTCTCTCTTGTTTAACATCAGTATAATGACTGTAACTTTATAAGTGAACTTGGTTTCTGAAGTCTGTAATTTTAATGTAGGTGCATTAAGTGCTGTTTTAGACACAGTCTCTGACAGTCATCCCATTACTTTTTTTTCTTTTTTCTTGGTGGGGTACAACTATGACTTTATATGGATAGCAGTAGCAAGAAGTTGCTCAAGGTAGAATGAGATACTTATGACTCTAACACAATAAACAGTACAAAGAAATTTGGCTCAGCAGTGCAGGTGAGCACTGTGGACCCCATACTATAAACTACCCTGTAATATTCACTTAAAAAAATTAAATCTGGAGTTGGACAAAACCGGGTTTAGAGGTAATGAAGAGAACAAAAAAATAACATAGGTAAAATACACCTCATATAATGCATTTGGGTGCAACCTGGTGTTACAGACCAATGAAGAGAGAAAAGTATAAATATATATATGTGAATATATAATTTATAATAATATAATAAATATATATGTGAAAAGGGTTTTCTTTTAGAATCGTATATTCAGTTTTTTAAATATCTTCAAGCAAATATGATATAAGGAATGATAGAGTGTCAACTGGGACTCTGATGCAATGAGCTAAAGATGTAGTAGGAGGCTTAGAATGTAAGAAAAGTGTGTTGTTTCAATAAGAATAACAGGTTCCATCAGCCTCAATTTTGTCTGTTGCTCACTTCTTAACACAATTTAGTGTAGATTGTTTTTTGTATCAATTCTCACTGTGAAATTCCTCCCAGTTTGTATGCACTCCTATGAACATTTTATCCTGATACACTGCATATTCTGTGCTGCTATCTGTGTTTATACCAAATCTTTCATTTCCTTATGTGAGTTCAGATGCATTATTATCATGAACTAATTTGAAAATGGAATGTTTATTGCTTGCATTTATTTTGGAACATCAAGATAGAAGCATTTCTGATTGATTCTCTCAATTTTCTACGCATTCAAGTTGCATTTTTCAGTAATTTCTTCACATTATTTGCATACATGAAATGCTGCATTTTATTGTGCCTATAAGATTGAAAGGAATTTCCTATCATTTTTTCTTCCCAAGGGAAACTGCAACCCGTAGAAATTTTCCACTGCTCAATTTTCATAAAAGCACTTGTCAAAAAAGTTTTTATATAATGGTCTATTATAGTAGATAGTTTTATTGCCAGAGAAACAGAAGCAGTAAAGTTATTCAAAGCTCACAACAGCACACTCATTCTATCTTCCTTCAAACAAGCTGAGCAGAAAGTATTATTTATTCCCTTTTTTAAAAAGTGAGGAGTCAATGCACACAGAAAGAAATAATCTTCCCATAGGCGTATAGTGCTCTAATTGATGAATAGCTAGCACTAATTCACAGAAGGTATATCAGTCCTGTGTAATTATTTTCTTTCTTGTGATACCTGCACGATGGGAGTGCTCCATTAAACTGTCTGTGTTGGAATATTTTTATTGCTGCACAGTATGCAATCATGAACAGAGCTACAAAAGCAAAACAAAACAAAACAAATCTTCAGGTCAGTTTCACAAGTAGTTGTATGTATTTGTGTGAATCTGTAAATTATGTATATGCATTGTATTTCCATATGTGTTCAGTAGAACATGCTGTGAAATTTCAATTTCAGATCTAATTCCTTCCCTAAAACCTTTCTTTGTAAAATATTACTCTTGTTTCAGATGTAAGCTCAGACATTTCTTATGATTGTGACCATCTTTTATTTTCCTGGGGTTGAAAAATCAACAGCCAACACTCAGAGAATGGTTTGTGTTGGAAGGGACCTTCCAGATTGTGCAGTTCCACCTGTCATTGTCAGGGACCTTTTCCACTAGACCAGGTTTCTCAAAGCTCCATCCAACCTGACCTTCCTCTCTTATCTGGAATTCTGAGGAAAGTCAAGACAAGACAGTTGGGGTTCTTTTGTCAGTTAAGAGTGTTGTGACATAAACTTGAATATCACTTGGGTTTTGGTATAAGTTATGCTTAACAGTGGCAGAACTTCACAAGGTTAAGTAAGAGATTAAGACACCTACCTTTAGACTATGTAAATATTAGCAAGTAGTTTGTCATAGCAGGGGTGAATCAGCAGTATGAAATATGTCATACCCATCTACACTAAGAGCCCAAGAGGACCCATCAGCCCAACTTCAATTCCTGTGAAAGTACTGGATTGAGTCCTCCACAAGGTGTTAGTAAACAAAAGAAGCAGATTATTGGGAAAAAAATAGGAGAGGTTTGCCAAGTACAAATCAAGCCAGACTAGCCTAGATCTCCTTTTATACCAAAATAACACTTTGTATTTATATGGGGAACGCAGTGGATGCTATTTTTCAGGTTTCAAGCAAGGGTAGAGACATGATCATTTGACTCTACTTAGCATTTGTCAGGCAGACCTGGAGTATTGTCTCCATTTCTGGGCCCCACAATTCAAGGAAAACACAGACTGACTGGAGAAGGTCTAAAGGAAAGCAACAAAGATGATCAAGGTCTGAAGAACTACCCCATGAGGAAAGACTGAAGATGTTGGATCTCTTCTCTCTGGAGAAGGATCAGGAAGGATCTTGTCACAGTTTCTAGTACTCCAAGGAGAGCTAAAAAGAGGATGGAGGCTCTGTTTTCCCAAGGCAGAAGATAAGGGACAAGGGTAGAAGTTGCACCACAGTTTTACCTTGGTGTAAGAAAGACATTTTTAGCAGTAAGAACAGTCACTAACTGGACCAAGGGAATTACCATCACCAGGGATCTGGTAGAATCTCCAGCACTGAAAGTTTTGAGCTAACATTGGATAGAGCCTAAACCATCTCATACAGATTCTCTTTCCCATGAAAAATTGTACCAGAGGATCTTCCAGGTCCCTTCCAGCCTAGGCTGTTCTCTGATTCTACAATATGAAGATGGCACCACTCTACCTACAGTATATGTCACTTGATGGGATTAGAATAGACAATTTCAGTCATGCAGTTCAGCTGCTGATTCAAAACCTTTGGTTTATTAAAATTTTCATGCTGTTATGTCATTTACGTATTTAGAAGAAATTAAATCTGTTTGTTCTGACCTGCAAATTCTTGTGTCTTACATATCATGACATAAATGACAGGCCATTCTATAAATCCACATTACATTGGTCACATCTATTAAAAAGTTAATAATTTCCTGCACAAACTAAAAATAATGCAATCAAAATGTTATACATCAATTAGTACACTGTGCATTTGTGAAAATAGGTAAATGAACCAAGAAAATATTTGAACATATGTAAGCCATGAGATAGCATAATCCTTTTTTATCCCCACTGTTATATATCTCCAGAAAACAGTCACATCCTCTCCACCTCTGTCTTTGGTTTGTCTACGCTCTAGAAACACAATTATTCAGTCTACAAGACATTAAAAATTGTGTGGTCATCTGACAGCTGCTCTGCCTATATGAGGTCGTGTCCTAAATCTACTGAAGTTAATTAGCACATCTGTGGAGAAATTCTGAAAATAAACTTTCTGTCATTGTTATTTAACTTCATTTTCTTATGCAGCCCCCTATGTACATTGAAGACAGTTAACTCCAGTAAATGAAATGCATTTTTGAAATGCATGAGACCAGCTGGCAAGAGATAAAATCATCGTTGATTGTGGAAAATTTCTTGATATCCTTTCATAACAAAGTCACAGTTATTTTGGCATGGTACCAAATTATATTTTTCAGCTGTCAGTGATGCTTCAAATGGAGAAGCAAAATAGTTGACACAATCATTATCATTGAATCACTGCAGTTTTGCAACTCCACCAACAATAGTTTGTTTCATAATTTCTATAAGTACAAATGAAACATTTGTGAAATAATCTTTTCCTAGCTGACTTCCTGGCTCTTCATTTTTTATTTACAAAAGGAAAGGGAAAAGCATTCTGAAAGCAGATTTTTGTCTATAGGAGCAAAGTGTTCTGTCTGAAAGCATTACACATCTTGTAACTTCTCCCTGAAAACCTGCATATCGCCTAAGGTAACTTCTTGATTAGTAATGAGGATTTCTTGGCAAATTGGCATCACTGTTAGACCTTTTGCCAGATGGAGGAGACTCCATTCTCACCTATGAGGAATAAAAACTCTACTGAGAGTGCTACCTCAAATTCTCATAGTCTTTTGCAAGTTGGATGAATCATAAACAGATGTCTTCTGTCTTTTGAACTGCCATCTGCTGTAACTGGTTGGAAGATCTCTGGCTATTTCTGTCAAAGTATGCTAACTTTTTTTTTTTCTGAAAAGACTATTCTTTAGACAGCATGTTCTGAAGAGTAACCCTGGAAAGAAAGCAGCTGTTTCTTCAGAGCCTAGCAAGGCTCTGGTTCAGTTAATTATTTCCTTTTTATTCTTTTCCTTTTAGAATGGAAACTGGTTGCTATTCTCATTCATTCTGAAAGTTTTAAGAACTGTCCAGGCTATATAACGAGGATTTATTCACATGCATCTTCTGCTGTATGGTTCACTACTGTTGAAACAGATGAAATCATAACAATTCCCTGAGTCCTTATTAAGCTGGTCCAATGTCATAAATGAATTTTTGTATGTGTTTGATGTGACTTTTTTAATCCAAAGGTCCTAACTGTCTAATTGAAGGAGCTCCTATAACCATTATAATGGGTATGCAGTTTTTGTGAATGATACACATGCTATGTGCATAAGTCTGTCCACATTATTTCAACCTTTAAAATAAAACCTTCTAAATGTCACTAACTTTCTAACTTGCAGAGACAACAGCATCATTTTAGCATATAGCTGAAATATTTTTAGGTCTTGGAACTTTTTGTATCTCGTATCACTCTGTATGAAGCTTGTTACCAATGACAGTGCTCTTATTCCACCCTGTCTGGGAGACATCAGGATTAAGTTGCACCCCTGCTATTGGTGCACTCCCTCTACATGGGGAATGTAATTTCTGTAGTCTCCACCTCTTCTTTTTCCCTCTGCTTGAACACCATAAATTGCATGCCAGGGAAAGACAAATTACAGTGGTGCTTTAATTGTAAGATAATTTGTCATAAAAATTGCCAGTCCCTTCAAAAAATTAGTTAGTGATGGAAGAAATCACACTTTAGCTGCTACTTATCCTCAGCTTTCAAGTAACAGATGCTATGAATACCACAGGTCCCCTGTTTTCTTAACCATTCACAAAAGCACTGCCCTTTGGTCCAATGAATTTGCAGAGCTGCCTGTTTCATTTTCTGAGCTCAGGGAATTATGAGTTATCACTTGCAAAAAGCATAGCTTCGCACCATTCCCTCACTGCAAGTGGGACTGCTCAGCAAAAAAACCCTGATTCTTTACACCAGGAGAATACTTCAAAGAGCTTGAAATACACTTTGTTTCTAGTTGCTATCTCAGTGCTTAATTCTGTCTCACTGTACCTAATTTTCTTCTTTCTCATTTTAATTTCAAGTCTGTGTATAACAGAACATTTATGTGACATATTAATATACGAAACTGAAAGATTTTTAATGTGGTATGTTAATGTGTATTCTGCAGTGGCCCACCATCCCTATGTATCTGTCAGTCTGCCCATCCATCCACACATCAATCTATCCATGATGGAAGCAAAACAAACAACTTGGAAAGAGAAAGTTGCTTCTTTCCCATACCTACATAACATTATTGCATTTGAGATAACAACAGTAAATATAAAAGTAAAGATATGAACATGTGAAATAGAGATATGACCCAAGAGTAAAAAATGCAGAAAAGAGAAGGCAGAGATTTAAAATGAAGTGAAAAGGTGTTGGGAAGGAATAATTCATGATAAATGGAAAGAATACATTTTGAAATTTTGTAGTATATTTTCCTCCTACTCACACTTTTGTGTTTGCAAGGTGAATCACTTACTCCAGGACCAAAATCAATTTGTTTTTCCATTGACAAAGCATAATTACAGACTTCCAGTTTAAACAACTTTGGATAATTTGTTCAAAGAAAACAACAACAAAGAAGAAATATAAACATCTGCAAGAGATCACAGTTATGTGTTTAACTTTGTACCTCCTTCAGGAACCTTCCTTCACATATGACTGACTAATGCCTAGAAATGACTGGAAAAATAAAAACAACCACTAGAAAGAAAACTAAAATACTAACATTAAAGTCTTCCCAGCAGATAATGGAAAGATTTCCTTCTGACTCAATAGATTTGAGAAAGGAAAAGAACAGAAAGAAAATTATATACATGACATTGACAGAACTGAATAATGTTTGAAAGCAAACCAAGCCAGAAAGAATGTTGAAGCAGTGACAAAAAGCAATGAAAAGTAGAAATGTTGTTTTGTATCTTTACCAACCTAACAAAACCCTTTTTCTGGTTTTCGTTACTTATAGGGCACAGGAGAAGTTTCCCCAAAAGCTCAGATCCTTCCTCATTTCCTGAGATCTAGGGAAAGGTAAGACAATGTTCTGAGCCTATGAGCCACAGGAATTTGTTATGGGACCTAAGGTATTTTTTACTCATCAAAGTTAGGAGGATCTAACTCCTAATCAGCTGCTTAAATTTACTGAGGATGCTGCAATAGCCTTCAGCCAACCAAATCTAATATTATTGAAGTGCAATATCATTATTAGTTATTTATACACACCATCAGCCCATAGCATACATAAGCAGATGTGAGAGCTTTTGTCTTTGTTAAACGAAAACATAATCATAGGGGAATAATCAGCAGAAATAAATTTAGAATTTAGGACTTCACAGTGAGTATATTTATCTTTCTGCTCATTTACTGTTGCTACTAAAGAAAGAGAGAAAATAAATGTTCCACCTTCAGGTCAAACAGCTCAATAGTTTTCCCAGACTCCTGGCACTTTCTCACCCCCCTTTAACATGGTGTGATGACACTGTCTCTGAGGCACAAAATGTCAAGTACAGCTGTAACTCTTCAACCAGTCAAGTTTAGAGCTTATTAGTGTTGATGATCAGCACAGGTTAGCAAAAACATCATGTTGCTTCTTCCTACTGAATTTCATCAGAATCTAGAGAGTGGTTTAAAACAGCAGGTTTTGAAGTGTTTCAACGTTGGCAGAGCACCCTGACAGAATTGAGAAGTGTACTGGGGACAAAGCCTCACTTTAGCATCTCCTATTGTGTCAAAGCAGTTTCTAAAGCTTCAAGAAGATTAATGTTTTTTCATAAGTATTCATTTCTTCCTCTCAAACGCTGTGTTGATAAGCTTTTTAGATTAGCAGATAATGTAAAGGACTTCAAAGGCTTATGCAGCATTCCCACTTGACTTCCTGAATACAGCTGGGAGTCAAACTAAGAGGCAGTCTGAGGCAATTAGCCACAGGATGAAGTAAATTGGAAACAGAGACCTAACATTATATATGTATAATTACTTGGATATGTGCTTTGTTTTGTGTGAGTGGAGCTACTATCAGAGTATTGAGATAGTTTTAATACACAAATACCTACATTTCATGTGTGGGACAGGTCTGAACATCCCCATTTGTATGCTGTAGACAAACTGGCCAACCAAGTAGGGTAAAACCATTATTTTAAAAATGTGTGTTCCAATTGCAGATTCTGTACTTGGTAAACCTGTACTAAAGAAGTGACCTCAGGTAGGTCATGACCTCTATCACACAGTAAAATTCAAACTAATTATTTGCTTTAATTACATTTTTCTGGTTTTCTTCAGAGGTTAAATTCTAATTCAGCTCAATTATAATTACATCATACAGAAAGAGTGTTTAAATTTTCCTTGGGCAGATACTGCCCAAGATAAAATAGATAAAATAATGAGACTGCTTCTTTTTTGTTTCTCTTGAGATCATGGAGGATGGCAGTAAATATCCAAAGATAATAGTCTTTTATAAATGAAAAAATGAAGTGGTGCCATTCACTGTGACAGATTAAATGATTTGAAAATATCATAGAATCATGTAATAAAATGCTTTGGGTTGGAAAGGACCTTAAAGACCATCTAGTTCCAACCCCCCTCTCATGGACAGGGATGTTTTTCACTAGATCATGTTGCTCAGAGGCCCATCCAGCCTGATTTTGAGCACCTCCAAGAATAGGAAGCCCACAACTTCTATGGGCAATTAGTTTCAGTGCTTCATCACCATTATAGTAAATAATTTCTTCCTTATATCTGTAAATTCAAAAAAGGAAATCCAAAAGTAACTTACACCTGTGAGTAGGAGGACTGAGGACTTCTCAGGTGAGTAAACACTAGATCAGGAGCAAGAACCCCCTACTGTCTCAATTCTGAGTTACCATACCAAATACTTTTCCCTTTTAATGTTTCTCTTGCAACCCTTCAGTGGTTCACCTTGAAATGATGTCATATGAGCCATATTCTACTTGCTTGGTAAACAGAAATACACAGCTGAATCTCTGTTTCTGAGATCTGGGCTGTAGTACAGAACAAGTTAACTGTTGCTTCTCTTCGTTTTCCTTCCTACCCTAAGCCAAAATTAAGTGCTCTTTTTGACCGCTAATGAAGACCTCTTGATTTCTTGGCATATCCTTTGATTGTATCTTCATCTCTCTCTTTGAAAACCCTTTGGGATCTTAATACCATAAATTTTCTACAAGTCTTTTAGGCTAACTCCCTAAAAGGTGGCTGTAGTAGCTAGTGCTGAATAGATACATAGTGACCTTGTTCAGGTGAGCAAGAAGTGGTACCATAAACACAGTGAAGTGTAGGTTGACGAGGTTATGTGGTATTTCATGATGGCAAGTGATATTATGACCTTGTCATCACCAGAAACTTAGCTAAGTTCATTAGGTGTTTCTTCACATCTACTTTGGAATTGCCCTCAAGTGGCCACTGCATTCTGAAATCAAAGTGGTGTGATCCTAAAATAGATGTTCTTGTCAAGAAGTGGCTTTGTGCATTTCTGCATTAATTGCTTTTATTTCAAAGCAGAAAGCCTACAGGGGTTACACAGAGAGAGCCAAGTTGGTTGCATTCCACCATGTATCATTAATATCCTCATTGCATTTTTCCACTCACTTTTCCCTCTTGGGCAGAATTTCATCTGTTTTACAGGGTTGCTAGGGAAGTTTGGGAAATCTGATGGAGTATTGGTACAGTCTTGCTGCCAAGAACAGGCAGTCATTTCTTCAATTTGTGGCTTGTCAGATGGACTAAACTTATCTAGAACAGGACAGTTCAGAGGGAACACTGTGTTGGATGTAAATATAGTGTAAGCCTAAAAAAAGAAAATTAGTTTAAAAGTGCAGAACTCTTTATGCATAAATATACTCCAGAAACAGAAATAGTTCTTTGCAGCATTTTATGGCTTCATATTAAATTATGTCTGCCTTGGTTGCTGTTTGTACTAAGGCATGACAGGACATTTAATGGCCCTATAAAGAAGCCAGAGAGGGACCCTTCATCAGGAGCTGTAGTGATAGGGAACAGGAGTAATGGGTTCAAACTGGAAGAGGGGAAATTTAGGTTAGATATAAGGAAGAAATTTTTTATTGTGAAGGTTGTGAGGTATTGGAACAGGATGCCCCAACCCTGGAAATGTTCAAGGCCAGGTTGGATGGGGCTCTAGTAACCTGGTGTAGTGGAAGGTGTCCCTGCCCATGGCAGGGGGGCTGGAACTAGATGGTCTTTAAGGTACTTTCCAAACCAAACCCTTCCCTCATTCTATGACCATGCAGACTGAAAACTAAAAAGCTTTGACAAAAAAAATCCTGTGATAAAATAACAGAAAGAGCAGAGACAAAATTTTAATGAAACTGAATTTACAACATTGCGACAGTTCTGAGGCACCTGCTGTTTAAGCCATCCAGTTTTGTCATTAATCATACGAGAAAAACATCAGCTGTCCCACCTCACTGGCTTTTCAATAGCAGCCCAAGGACTCTGACTCTCCAAACTCAGACAGTTGGAGACTTGTAAAGGAAACATCTAAACATCTACTTTTGCTCAAACCTTAATTCCACCAAAGGCAATTTTTGACAGGATGTTTCAACCTGCTGCGGTGTTGATGAATTACATTGCTGGCAGAATTATTTATTCAACAGTTAATCCCCTTATTCTCCCACAGAGCCATGTTTTTTGTTACTGTGAATTGGACCTTTCTAGTTTTATGCTTTTCCTAAACTATCACTTCAATATATGCAGCACCAGCACATGTTGCTGAGTCAGTCCACTCTACCAGTTAGATCCATTCCCATTATGTTTAATTGCATGTATTTAAAAGGCAAATATGCCATTTTCTTGGTGCCTTTGAAAATATTTTATTGTCCCCTGAACACAGATATGCCATATGTGGAGTTGCACACATTAAAGTTTCCAGTAGCAGATTAACTTGTTCTACATTTCCCCATTTAGCTTTTTAAATATTTGCTTGGATGTTTGTTGCTGTAGTGAACAGGATTTAAAATTATATAAAAGCAATAATGAAGCAATAAAGTGCTCCCCTGTGTAGAGTTCATACTGCATTTAATTGGCACAATGGAGCAGTTTACAGCAAGTATTCTTAGGTGTGTGATAGTTTACTGTTATTGTGCTGCAGATGTTTCTAGGTAACCTTTAAAAGGAATGGGAAATACAGAAATTTCAGATTGCTGCTCGAGTTTTATGAGTATATTTTATAGAAATCTATAGAGATGAGAATGACACAAAATAATGGTGACATTATTGAACAAGAATAGACCACCATTAATATGCCTCAATAGGGGTCCAATAAAACCCACAGTCACAGTGCAACAGTGTGAAAATCAAGTTTGACATTTTCAGGCATAGAGACCTACAGAAAATCAGCAGGGGCAAAAGCTTACAGGAAAAATTGTATATCCAAGGTTGAAAGAAGGATTACCAAAGCTAATTTAAAGAAAATATGTTATATATAATATTATCCCAAAGCATAAAGCTATTCATATTTAGGTATGTATACACACATAATGTATACAGGTTCTAAATACTTTCTAAATGTTATTCCCTTGCTGATAATACTTGACAGCTGCTTAATATCAGCTCTGGAATCAAACAAATGAAGATTTTGCACCACTATTTTTTCTTTTGGTTGTAGTGTGCTCTGAACTGTTAGTAATAGCAATTCAACCTCTCTGACGTCCCTAAAAGTCACTAGGCCTGAAGGGATTAGCAGTGCCTAATCATCAAGTAGAATTGTCATACTACAGCTGTTAAACTCTTCAGGTTTTGTGGGTCTTATCTCCTCACACATTTTTCTCTTATGATGTTGCATTTCTTTGTTCACCCTGTTTAGTGAGCATAAGTGAATATCATTAGTGAACCTCTTTACCAACACAGAATTCAGGAAAGCTCACTGTCCCAAGGTGCAGGAAGTTGAACTCAAATGCAAAGGACTTCAGTAGAAAAGACTTAGTGTTGGAGAGTAGATGTGCATATGTTCTCCCAGAAAAACACATAAAAATCAACAACAAAACCCAAACCCAAATAAATGAGATCCCAAACAAAGAAACAAGGGAGAAAAACAGACAAAGAAAAAATCCAAACTCACACATCTACACATATACCAAATAGAAAGCGTGGGGGATATCACCAATTCAAATTACACACACCTAGTAAATTAAGCACAAGTACAGGCTGAGCACAGGATAGGTCAAGATTAGTCCTGGGTAGAAAGACTTGGGGGATTGGTGGATCAAAAAGAAAAACATGATCCAGCAATATGTTCTTGCAGCCTGTAAAGCAAGTTATGTTCTGAGCTGCATCAAAAGAAGGGAGATGAGCAAATCAGAATTGACTCCTCCCCTCTGCTCTGCTCTAAGGAGACCCCTCCTGGAGTGTTGCACCAAGCCCTAGGTCCCACAGTATAAGAGAAATGTGAGAACTTCTTGGATTTTACCATCCACAGATTATAACAAGTTTAATATATAAGCAAAATAATTGCCTTATTACAATGAATTTGAGGAAGAAAATTTTCATTTTAGTTACAGACATCCTCTACTTGAGGGAGTTTTTCTGTAGAAATGAAGCTCACAAGTTTGGGTTTGGATGCATTCCCAGTTGGACTCAAGAATACTGACAATGAAAGTACATTTAACTTTAACCAATTTAACAGTTATCATCTTGTGTGATGCTGCCTAAACTGAAGGCATTCTTCATTGCATTTAACAGTGACAGCCATCCCTAATTGTTTTCACTGAATGTTTGAATCAAGATGAGATATATATTTTCTGCATGACTAGAGAGACCATTGCTTTTAAAATCCTACCTCCCTGCAATGACATCTTTGTTTCTGTCCATAGTTTACTTCTGGAAAGTTGAGTTAAATTTGCTGCCTGAACTGGTCACGAGGGTGTATCAGCATCTCTGCAGAATAATTCAGGGGATGACACCCTTAATGTATCCTAAATGGTCTTAAGGGAGGTAGTGAAAAGGCACAAGAGCCTTCTCCAAGGGGCACAAAGACAAGCAGCAAGAGACACAGCTTCCAGATTTCCAACAAGGAAAATTTCTAAGTCAGGTGGTGGAATTGTCATCCTTAAAGATTTTCAAAATTTGGCCAGCAAATACCCTGAGAATCTTCCTCTAAGTCTGAAACCAGACTTCCTTTGAGGAGACAGGTGGACTAAATGGGATACAAAGGTCACTTCCCACCTAAATGATTCCAAGTAAGAACCCAGACCTTGACACAATGAAAGCATTTTTTTTGAACAGTGATGGACCAATTACTATCTTGCTGTCATTCGCTTCAGAATTTCATAGACATGCACAGCCTGAGATCTCTGCCCATATTTTGAGCAATGTCATAAAACTTTCATAGAGATAGTCAGCAACCCTGTTCTACTAATTTTCTAAAAGTTATCATTAAAAGGAGTAACTTTGTTCACAATATGATGTTCCTTTTCTGCAATATTATCCAAACTGAAAGACTGTAAAAGGCTTTACACACACATATATATATAACCTATATGCAGGTTGCAATTGCAAAATTGAATATGCAACTTGATTAGATAAGGGATTGAATATGCTTTGGTGGTAGGAATTACTTTTTCCCTCCACACTGAGGCTCAGGACTGAACCTTGTTCCTGTGTTATTTTGATTCAGCAGGAGCATATGCAATCCAGCCAGATCAATTCAGTGCTAAACATCATGGCTTCACAATCCTCCTTTTTCTTACAAAGCTGAAGGATGCTTTATTTCAGTCTCTTGAACACTTGCAGTAGCTACCTCTAGAATGAACAATGAGGAGTTGTTACACACTGCTAGCTCACTTGATTAGTGCAGTAACTATAATCTCTGGTGCCTGTTTTGGTTTTGTATTTTGTCAGAGATGAACACATCCTCTTATGATGAAAGCTTTATTCCCCCAATTTTTTCCCCTAAAATCTCCAACATTTAAATAATTTAACATATGTTGGTTTCCATGGGGAAACATTAGACATTTTTAAATGGAAATTTGTCTAGCTCTCTCTGCCCCTTCATAAACTGGCACATCCTATATTTAGTGTGTTCAATGAATTACACTCCAAGTATTCTAGTTAGAACAGCACTGTCTGGCCAAGGACTGTGACCTAGAGGAAGGATCCCTGGTCTGGATTGACATTAATTAGATGTGACAGCCACCCAACCCTAAGGCTCAGCACAGATCCTGCAAGTGTCAGGACCTCAGCACATTTCAGCAGGGGCTGCTATCCTTGACAGCAAAGAGTTGTGAGTGCTAGTCTAACCTGCTTGAAAAGGGAGTTTGCAATATTCATTGCTTAGAATTGATAGGAGAAATACCATCTCATTAACAGTGGGATTCTTTAATTGTTCCTTGAATTTTTAATGTGCTGAGTAAGGCTCTTCCCCTCAGTACAGCAAGAACAGAGTATGGTAATGCAGGAGTGATAAATGTCTGTCTCTGAGAGTCTGTTGCAGATCCAGCAATGCAGTACAGGCCACTCAGATGGATGTTAAAATGCCTCTGCAGGAACACACAAAAATGCCCCAGCAGGAGCTGCAAGTGCAGAGCCCCTTTGAGGCCCAGTAGGTCTGACTCAGTGAAGCACTGGGGCATGTGATGGCTGGGGATGTCTCTACATTAAGTGTCTGTTCTGGGTCTTCATAAAATCACTGGGTTTTAAAGTGTGGCTTTCAAGATAAACACATGTGAGGGCACTGAGAACCCAGTTTGAGGGGAATGAGAGGAGGAAATTAATGGGAATATAGTTCCTGGAATCTTGATTTAGGAAAGCTCTCAAATTTAAACATAAACCCAAAGCGCTTTTCTGCACAGGATGTGTGGGATGAATCCATGCATTACAAAGTATGGCATAATGCTTAGTAGAGTGTGACATTAATAAGAGAACATGACTACTTAGCACTTGAAACAAGTGTTTTAATCTTTTAATTCCAGCATTGCTAATGGTCTAAAGCTTTTTAGGCTGGAATGGTTTCTTGCACTCTAGCCTCCTTTGTTTTCCTGACTAAGATAAGAAAAAAAAAATGTAACAGGGGAAACAGCTGCACACCTTCTGGTAACATCAGCCAAAACATCTAGTCTTGTGTTAGTGACCCTGGTAAGAATAAACACACACAAAGAAGCATGACCAGGTGGAGGACTGCACACAGGGTGGCAGTCTGCCAGTGCAGAACTACTGAGCATTTGTTTTTCCACAAAGTAATGTATGATTAGACAAATGGAGCCACATTGAGAGAGTAGACACACATCTTCCTGTGGGATAGGCAGTGGAAGATTTGTCTTTTTTGTGCTAAAATGAAGTTGGATATAATGTATTATGAATGAGGCCCCTTGACAAGCCTTGGTTGTCTCTTCTGGTAGTAATGACTGTATCACAGGCTTTATCTGCTGATCTAGGTGGCTATCCTTCTCCTCAAGAAATTTGTTTCTTTCTTGAAGGTTTATTGTCCCTGAAAATTCAAATCTAATATGCTCCCAGGAAGATTCTTGGGTCAGTGATGGACCCCAGGGAGATCCCAAGGCAATTGTGCTGTTTCCATCTCTTCCCCTTGCAGCTCAGAGGCAATGCAGTACAGGAGAGAAGTATATTCAATGCATTGTGAAAAGGAAAATGTTAAACATTTTTAAAAAGTGTTAAACACTTGTTAAAACCTGTGGTGAATTTAACTGAGTTCAATGCTGCTGTGTGTCCTAGAAAAATGTCTCTTGGGTGCCAAAATATGCTTCTCAGGAGGGAAACTGGAAAGAGATATCTCTGAGACTTCACTTTAAACAGATTTTTGCATGCTACTCTGTCATATAAAGAGATTTCTCTTTCAGATTGCTCTTTGTTGACCAGAGAGGTTGTGGACGCCCATCCTTGGAAGTGTCCAAGGACAGATTGGATTGGGCTCTGTACAACCTGGTCTAGTGGGAGGTTTCCTGCTCATGGTAGGGTCTGTGGACATAGATGATCTTTAATGTTCTTTCCAGCCTAAATTGTTCTATGATTCTGTGACCTAGTGGGATCCAGAGATTGTGAGCTGTGTGGGTAGATTGAGCCCCAAGGGCAGACTATGAGGCAGCAGCATCCTTTACATTTTAACGAGGGCAGAAAGGAAAACCTTATGAAGTAATCAATGTGATGAATGCCATGAGAATGTCTTTTGACAAATCCCAGTGTTTCTTGCTCCTTAGGCACAGTGGGAGTTAAAGCCAGCATTTTAATGTAGTGTGGTAGATCACTTACAGTGTCAGCATTTCTTTTTTGTGTGCTTTGTACAGAGATGCTTTTCCATCAGTATGACTTATTGAGAAAACCACTGTATTTTACAGCAGTAGGTTAAATTCTTCACTTCCCTCTATGAAACACATTTCATAATCTTCTGATTCACTGAACACAACACATATGCATACAAGACATTCCATTATCCAAAAATACCCTGATCTAACGTTTTAATACAATTTTTATGATACTGGTAGGTGGAATAATAAAACTAAATAATTTCAGAGAACTATCCACAGGACCTGCAAAAAAGATTCTTCTGCAAAATCTCAAAAAAGATTTTAGCATACTAAATTATTCCAGTTGTTTAAAATGCCCCTGTAAGAGTAGCTCCATTATGAGACCTGTAATACAGAGTGATAAGTATTAAGGCCACTTATAATTGAAATAAAATTCAGCAATAAAATAGATGTGTAAACTTACTGCTATCACACTTTTGTGGCCTCATACTTGAGTTCAGTCTGTAAATATGCCACAACTCTGTGGAGACAAGACCTGTAACTTTTGATTAACATCTGTTGGAGCCACCTTCATTGTGTAAAGGTAAATAATAACAGAGATTTTATCCCACCTAAGCAGGTTGGTTCATATACTGAGTAATACTCTTGTGTTTGGGCGATAGCAACCTTTAGGCCTGTGAAGGATTAACAGATTTGTGAGTTTTGAAACTCTATTGTAATTGAATTCTTAAAATTGCCCTAAATAAATCAGTACTTTTGTAATTTCTTTCTGATTCACTTAACATCTGACTGGTGGAGTGAGAAGGGTAGTTTTCAGTAGTTATAACCCAGTTCTTTCTAAATCTCTCCTTAATGAGTTTATTTCTAGGATTTTCAGCCAAGCAGAACTCTGAGCACTGGAGAAGCTACAAAGAAGGGATGGACTTAAATACTCTGAGTCATCTTCTGCATATAGGAAAAAGAAAGAACAGTGAAGTTTTTCAACCTTGCAAGCTGCTATGTACTCACAATTCAAATAATTTGAATTGTAACACAGACAGCTTCTGTGTTAATTCCACTTGCCTGTACTAAAATGACTGTTCTTCATGCATGAAAAGTTCGCATCACTTGATTATAACCTGGTGGAAAAAAGGCTAAGTTGCTGGAAATTAAGAGACAGATTTCTAAAGAAAAGAAATGGATTTTGGTGGCTAAGGCTTTAGCAGGACAGATTGTTCAGAGGAGCTTAACATGTGGATATAATTTGCTAAAGGATTTTCCAGAGGGCTAATGTGGTAAAAGAAGTCAGATGTGTTACATGATTAATGCAGCTGCTTTGTCATCAAAATTCAAGTGGTCATCAATTAGATCAGTGTAATGGGGTCAACCACAAACTGTCAAAACTACACAGATCACAAATGGGGCAGCCAGTGAGACAACGATGGGGAAAAATAGAGCACAACAAAGGCAGAACTTATATCAATTTTCTGCCTGATTGAATGTGTTATTATAGATTAACTAGCTGAAGCATCATAAATGAGTCATGAGAAGATTACCATGCTTATAGTCATTTAGAAATGGCAGTACATCTTCTACCAAATGACTTGGAGGAAACCATGTGTTGAAGCATGAATATTGGCAGAAATTAGGTAAAATCTATGTTGGAAAGGAAAAAATCATCTTCATTATCTGTTACTGTTTTTAACAAAAGATAAAATAGAGGAAGGTAAGATAGAGCCAAGAAAAAAAACAATTGACTTCTAATAAAAAACAGCCATCATAAACTTATGTCTCACTTTGTCTTGTAAAAGGGCATCAAAGAAGATGCAAGGAAGACAAATATTTCAAATACTAAAGGAAATTAAGAGTATATGAACACGAAAAGAGAAACTTAAACACTTCTGCTTCAGAAAAGCTATAGTTCCTGATGAAAACCAAGTTATTCTCTCAAAATATTACAATATATATATGTAAATAAAATGTCCTCACAGGAGTTGCTGTTAACCTAGGATTATTAGATGAAAGAGAATTTTTATATGTTTTCAAATTTTCCATGTTTATTGTATAGTCCTTACTTTTTTTTCAGTTAACCTTTTCTAGGTTTCAGTTTTATTTATTGTAGGCAGACTTACTAGAACTCTTGCTAATGTATCTCATCCAAAGTTTTGCCTTAAGGTCAGCCAGCTGTGCTGGTCCTGTGTGTTTCTGCCACATCCAGTGTCAAATCATATCCAAAGACTGTTCCTGGCTTCCTAAGATAGATACCAAAACAACATACCCTTCTCTTTGGATATCTCTCTTGTTTTCCACAGTCTAAAGGCAGAAAAGGAAACAAGCTCAGAGTAGATGTTGGCATCATTGGAAGAGTTGGGAGTGGCAGACATGAAATGTTATGAACTGACTGCAAATTCCATTCCCCATCCCCCTGCACTACTTGAGGGGACGAAAAAAAAAAATTAAAATTAAGTTGAGCCTGGAAAGAAGAGAGAGATGGGCAGAAAGTGTTTTAAGATTTGTTCTAACTTCTTGCTATCCTACTTTGTTATTAAATGGCAATAAATTTAATTAACTTCTCCAAGTCAAGTCTGTTCTGCATGTGACAGTATTTTCTGGGTCATGCTCCTGTTCTTATCTTGACCAATGAGCTATTCTATAGTTTTTTCTCCCCCACCCATCCAGCTGAGAAGGGGAGTGATAGAGTGGCTTGGTGGGCACCTGGCAGTCAGCCAGTGTCAACCCACCACATGTTATGCATAGAGACATTTCACATCATGTTAAGAATTAAAAGATAAATAATCAGATGCTCAAATTGCATTGCTCCAAAGAGTTACTGGAGAAAAATTTTCCTAACACACAGCACTGCACGATCTCTGCAGGCCAAAAAAAATTTTGCCCAATTACCCTGGATTCCTATTGGTTGAAGGCTTGTTACCTCCCCAGCACCAAAAGATTTCATCTGTCTTCGCTGATTGCATAACATAAAAAGGTTCATCAGGACTCAGATTAAGGGTCCAGTGCCCTATTCTTATTAACCATGAAAGAAGCAACAGAGGGAGAGCAAGGAAAGTGCAAGTTCGTGATATTGCCTCAGCTACCAACTATTCTTATTTCAAGAACATCTAAAGCTGCTTGTGGTTCTTCAGTAGATTCCTCTCTCTCTAATTTTTCTGATCACTGAATGCACATAAAGTCTTCTCTGACTCTTATATTGTCTTGCTGCCCTGAGATTCTTGCTTCATTAAAACTTTTTTTTGGTCATTGTTACAAGAAAATGAGAAGATTAATGACTGAAATCTTAGCCTAATGACTCAATCAATGGCAATGATTTCTGTGGCTGCCAGACCATCTCAGATTTTAGTGAGGATTTCTTTGAAGCCAGTCATTCACTGGTGCCCTATATGTCACTGAAAAAAATGGGCACAAGAAAAGGTGCAAAAAAGCAATTCAGCTGTTAGTTTGAATTGTGGCCTGAGGGAGGTGGATATTTAAATGCCTTACAGGGTAATTCCTACAGAATTGGTTCATGTGCTGAATGATGGGTACACTTCAGCAGCTCACTGCTGAATCTTTCCCCTTGGTATTTCTATCTTCCTTACCAAGGAAAGAAAGACCCACTTGAGACTTAAACTAAGAGGGTGGTTTTCATTGATCTTCACTCTGTAGCTTTTGTATAACAGTCACCAAGAAATAAGAAAGAATTACTCTTTCTGTAGCATGCTAAAATTGGTACTTCCCAAGAGACTACAATGAACTGTCCTTTCCTACATTTTATGATGATGTTTTAATCTGCTGAGTTGTGATATAAAACACTACTTTCCACTGAGCCATCTGCTTGCCATTTTCTGGATCTGTCCTAGTTTTCTGACTTTATAGGTCTGTGTGAAGGGGCTGTCTTTTGTGAGAAGACACCACCTCCCATATCACACACAGACACAGTTCCAGCTGGCTCCAAGGTGGACACACAACTGGCCAAAACATCAGTGATCTTGGTGATGCCTCTGCAATAAGATATTTGAGGAAAGGGATAAAACACTGCACAGCAGCTGGGAGAGATGAGTGAGGATATGTGAGAGGAGCAGCCCCACAGACATCAGGGTCAGTGCAGGAGGAGGGGCAGGAGGTGCTCCAGGCACCAGAGCTGAGATTCCCCTGGTGCAGCCCATGGTGAGACAGCTGAGCCCCTGCAGCCCATAGAGGTCATGGAGCCCATGGAGGATCCCAGAGCAGGCAGATTGCTCTGAAAGAAGCTGCAGCCTATGGAAAGCTAGGGCCAGAGCTGGGTCCTGGCAGGAGCCTTGGCCTATGGAGGTGAATCTACAGAGGAACAGGTTTTCTGGCAGGAACTTTCTCTGAAGAGATTTAGTATCTCTACAACCACAGTTGCATACAAATTGGCTATATTTATACTAAGCAAGCTATACAGATAATACCATCTATGTGTATTACTGAGTATTATTTCTATAAATTATATATGTATGTATGTATGTACAGTACTGTATGCTGTACTAAAGCAAATATTTTCAGAAATGACACTTGAATTTGGACAGTCACTAAAAGCCACTGATTATCACAAGTTAGTGGCAATGCTTTTGCTGGGCCTCCAGTTTCTGTAATCACACAGGTCTGTGAGAGTTTTCATTGCCTATTTTCAGAAAAAAGACATTCCAGATTTTTTTTTATGAGAAAAGCTGGAAGAAAACAATTGTATGAAGCCTTCTGTGCTCAGAAATCAGAAAAGAAGAGTCTATATATTTTTATTTTTTTTTAAGAATCTCATTCCTCTGAAACTAACAGGCTTTTATTTGGGGACAATTTTTCCTCATGACCTTTGAATACTTGTAAAGCATTGTTGTTGATTTTGTATATTTTGTCTCCCTGTGTAACAGTAACACACCTACGGACAGCTCCAGGGGCCCTGCAGGGCTCCCACAGTTCCAGAATTCATTCCATTTTCACTTGACTTCTTGGAAGCAGATACACTCTGTGTACCTATTCTGTGCACAATGAGCATACACAAATCTGTGACATGGTTTAAATGTCTGTGATTTTTGGTGCCATCTGCACAAATGCATGGCACAATGATTTCCCCTCTTATAAATATCATCTGCCTGGGATCATTTGGATTGCTGATGCAGGTTTGCTCAAAGAGTCATAAGAAGAGCTGCAATTCATTTTTGTTTCCCTTGTGAATTTGAAATGTTGTCTCTGTATTTTTTAAAAATTTCATCATGTTATTTCCTATATTCTATATTTTTTCTTTAATCATCTCAACACATTGCTGCACCATGTTCTTGCTGATAGCTCCATCCATTTGACATATGTACATGTTCTGATTTCCAATTATTTCCTTAATAAGAGTATCCTTTTATGAATATCCACTATGCAAGATTATCCCTTATACCTTTATTAATACTCAAGAGATATTTTGAAATTAATTTCTCCCTGTTCGCATTTTTAATTTTTTATTGTCCTCCTTTATTTCTTTATTAGATGGTAGATTGCATCACAAATACTTTTATTTTTTTCAGAGCAGAGGTCCAATGTGCATCCAGATGTACTTATAGCTTTTGTATCTTAAATCAAACCTGGCTTTACAGAAATGCAGATTGCAGCTATTTCATTTCTATTCACAAAGCTTACTTGTGATGCATGAACACACGGAGGCAATATATAAAAATGAAAAGAGACAGCACTTATAAAACCACGGAGTATATTTTATAGATTTTATAGACCTTGCACCTCTAAATCTTAAGCGTGATTCTTAGCTGTACTTCCACAAAAATCCCCAGATCACCAGGCCATGGGATTCTTGACCTGAGGTATAAGGCTTGTAAAAGCTCTGATGAAGCTTTCACCCTTCATCAAGTAGTTCAGGATTTATTAAGAAACAGGAAACCTTTGGCCATGTGCATTTGTACCATGCTGGCTCTTGCAGCAGGCAGGGAATGGGAGACATAAAATCCTGGGCTTCTTTTCTTTTATGTAAAGCCTCATGGATGTCTGGGTTCAGCCCAGCCAGCAACAAACATCACACAGCCACTTGCTCGCTACCCTAAGGCAGGAGGGGCAGTGAGAAGAGAGCAGGAGTGGAAAAGTGTGAAAAGGAGCTGTGTGGGGGAGGAAAACTGGGAATTAGTTGGGTACCAAAGTGCTGAGACTCGTCAGCACAGGGGCACCCATGAGCGTGCCAGGAGGCAGAGCGAGGCAGCTGGAGCACTGCTGCTGCCAGGAGCAGGGGCACTGCAGGGCTGCACACCTCAGGGCTGGCAGCTGCCTCTGAGTTTTGAAGAGAGTGGTGAATATTAAACTTTGTCTTCCACTAAGTGATCACACTCCATTTTAGATCTGGCTTTCTTTAAAGAGTTCACTCAGTGGTGGGTAAGTCTGCATATAGGTCATGTGGGGCTGTGCTATCAAAGCTCAGGTGAGACTTCACAGGAGCTGTGAACTGCTGCTTTTCATGGCAGGTTGGACCCATTCCCATATGCTGGCTGTATCAGGAGCTAGCAGTTATCTCCCCTTCAACTGCATCCTTGGGCCAGGGCTGTGTGGCTGCAGCCCTTGTTTCCACTTGCCAGCAACACAAAACCACTGCCTGGGGCTTGTATTTCCCTTGAACAAGCACAGAATGTGAATTCCAGCAGAGAGGATTTGCCACGACATTGCAAGACCCCAACTGCCCCAAGACATGGTGTTTCCATGTGTACTGCTCTGCATTCCCACACCAGACTGCAGCCTGGGGCATGAAGATGGAAAGTGACCCAGGCAAACAATGCACGTGAGCCTATTGAGATGGAAACGCTAAAATGATTGCCACTTATATATATATACATACAGCCAGGTGGATAAGCACTGCAGAAACAGGCATATAAAATGGGTAGATGGAGAAGTAGACCTGGTGAACATGAAAAATATTCATCTATTTTATTATGCTGGTCATAGAGTTTGCAATATTTCCAATCACTCTCTATATTTTTTTTGAGTGTTTTGATTATGAGACTCTTTTGGACAGGCCATTTCACTTTTTTCCATTAGTTTAATGTCTGCACTTGGATAGGGATGGAGACAGGAGGAGGAATCATAATTCTTGGCCTTGGAGACCTTAGAACATCAAAGCCATCTACTGTAATGTCAGATTCTTAATATTAATAACTATGAGACCTATGAAAGGGCAGACTCTTACCCCTACTCCTGCCAATTTGCTCTATTTGTGTAGTTTTCATTAATCTCAGGCAACCCCACTCATCAATTTCCCTGAAGGCTTTCTGCTGGCTGGATATTTTACTGTCTGAACTACCTGAAATGAGGAGCTTGTATAATCCATTTGGGGTAACCATTTCTAGAGACTGGCTCCCTTTCCTTTCAGCTTGGCTCCTTTCTCAATTTCATCAGCAGGGCTACTGGCAGAATTCCTCCTCTTTCTGTTCCACTGTGACTACATGTTGAGGGTGTCTCAATTTTTTCACCTTTCCCAGGCAGTGAATCTTTTCTGACTGACTGAAATTGAAAAGACAAGCTGAGACAACAGATCACTTTTGGGTAGTTACCCAGAACCACAGGTGCAAAATAAAAATTTTGATCAGGCTCTAACATTAATTATTAGTGAAAAAATGAAACACAACAATTTTTTCCATGTGTGAGTATGTACTCAGCAATCTGACATTACTATTAAGAAAAGGTTAAAAACCCCAAAATGATGTATTTTTTTTGTTTATTGCCCCTTGTTGCCTCTGCTTTCCTAACTCATTTGTGCCTTCAGATCTACAATAACAATGATAATTTGCAATGAAAAAGAAAGAGTGAAATAAAAGATAAGAAAAACAAGTGATGGAAATGAAAACAATTGCTCACCACCAACCAACTGATGCTGAGATAGTCATCAAGCAGTGACCACCCCACCACTAACCTTCTCTCTAGTTCATTGCTGAGTGAGATGTCACGTTTTATGGAATATAGAGCCATAGGATCATAGAAACATAGAATGCTTGGGTTGGAAGGGACCTTCAAGACCATCTCCATAAGGATTAGCTTGCAAAGAGCCCCCTCCAACCTGGTCTTGGACACTTTTAAGGATGGGGCATCCACAGCTTCTCTGGGAAACCTGATGCAGTGCTTCACCACACTCACAGTAAACTATTTCTTCCTAATAGCTAATCTAAACCTGTTCTTTTTCAGCTTGAAGTTATTCCCCTTTGCACTGTCACTGCACTTCCTTGTAAAAAGTCCCTCTCCAACTTTCTTGTGGCCCCCTTTAGATGCTGGAAGGCCACAAAGAGGTCACTGCAGAGTCTTCTCCTCTGCAGAATAAATAACACCAACCCTGTTGGTCTCTGTGATTTGAATGAACCTCTGTTCTGGTTTTGGCTGTGATAGAATTAATTTTAGATATTAGATAGAATTAGATAGATATTAGAGCGATATTAGATAGAATTAATTCCCAGTAGCTAGTATGAGATTGTGTGTCCTTTGTCTGAGCATAGCTGGCATTTAAATAAATTAAAAAACTGACAGAAACTAAAAAGTAACAGCCTCAGTCTTAATGACTGACAAAAGCTCCTCACCAAGTGTCAAGTCAAGGAGACAAGATGGCACCAAAGGCCAAAGAGAAAGAAATCCTGAAATAAACTAGATATTTTTGGCAAGCTAGTCAGTAAAGAAGCAAAATTCAAGGCACACAAGGCACAAGGTAAAAACAGCAATTTGTGCCCTAGAAAATTCATAGACCTCTAAGTGATAAAAAACTTTATGCTGTGGCAGATTTTTATAAAACTTCTTGCAGAGGAAGTTGTCAAGCATTGATGCTTCTTGAATTGGTTCTGGATCAGTCCCAGATGTTTCTGTTCACCCTGACCCTGGTTGCTGGCTATTCGTTGCTTCCCCATTCATTATGTTCATCTCCTTTGCAGGATTTTGGATGTGGCAGAAGCATCACTGTTAAAGGATCATTTGGAGTGGCCCTTCCCTTGCATGGTTTGTGAAGACCAAGCATGAACTCATGGAAACAGAAGACACATGGATAGATTTGCATGGAAGTTGCATGGTACAGCAAATTAACCTTTATGTACCACTAGCTAGGCACCACTGACTTTTAAACCTTTAACAAAGATGCCCTTTCTGAAATCAAAACTTTCAAATCTACATAAACTCTGTAGAAGCCAGGTGCAACTATTATCAGTTGCTGTGGAATTGAGCTGCTCTGGCTTAACAGAAAGCTCATTTTCTGTAAGAAATCAGGCAAACACCAAACTAGAAAAATTTTCTGTTATTGACCTGCAGAGAAGCCTACTGGGAAATTTTCATTTGCTCAGTCTCCACTCCTTGGAGTAGTGTGCTCTGGCTTTTCTCAGTTTAATATCTCATCTTTGTAAATTATTATTGCTGTACTTGAAACATAGGACACAGAGATTCCAATCTTAATTAGGCATCTGATGCTCTGCAACTGTAAAGGGGATCATTTTCAGGAAATTAACATTCCCAAATTGAGCAGTCAAATATATTTCCTTATTGAGAGATGTGGTGAGAGTAGCTGCAACTGTGCCACCAAGTCCTAGGGATTTTTTGAGGGTCTTGTAGCACCCTCAGCCGTGGGGTATGAGAGTGTCAGTTTGCATCATTTAAAAGGTCAATTAAACTAAAATGCTATATTTTTGCTTTTGTAGCAGAAAAGCTGAAAACTGTAAAATAAAAACTAGAGTCACATTGCACACATCCACCTTTTTTTTAAATTAATAAAACAATCTAATATTTCTGGGAATCATGAAAAGTCAAATGTGTAACACTGCTGCAGGAACCAGCCTGTCCTGACAGATGAAGAAAAATCCTAGGCATTCAGGTGCCCACTTTACATATTTAGGCCATTTTTTTACCCAGCCAGACTTCCAAGAATTGAGCCTGTGTTTACTAATGAGCCTCCAAACTGATGATGCATCTATTTGCTAGCCAAAAATTCTGACTGCAAAAACAAACTTTGAACGGAGGTTCTTTGAAGAGCTGGAGCCATAAAAGTTGCATCTGGAATTGGATATAAAATAGGGAGAAAAGGTGGAAGGTTTCTGTCTCAGATATGTCAAACATTAACCTGGATGGTTTAAAAGAGAAATTGTACAGAAAGTAAGCAGTTTAAATTAAATTAAAATATTAAAATAGACATATATATGTCATAAATTGGTTGCATATGAGGAAAGCTGAATTAGCTTATGGTTACTTGTATGTGCCTACTTCGGTTAGTTAATGAATTTTACAAATTACTCATATTCCATGTTTTGTCAGAAATACCATCTTTTATTACAATAGAACCTGCGGTCACATGCACAAATATTGGTGCAGTAAAAGATATTTCAATTGACTGTTTCCTGGCAATTAATTTCTCACATCTGTTTACCAATTTCAGTTCATCCAGCTAGAAAAGCCACTTCAAGAAGTAGAACAACACTGTTGTTATAGGTGAGCATTCTCTTTCCCTCTCTCCCTCCTTCCCCATTTTACATAGGCAGGTTAAAACAAAAAAAATAAATCTGAAGACAAAATATTGATGTACAATAATTCAAGCTGAATGCATAAAGTACTGTTGGAAGAGCTATTCCTGGATAGAAAAGTTATTGAAAATACATTATCTTAAAAAAATGGTGTGCAAGAATAACAAAGCCTGATTTTCAGATTTCCTAATGGCTTTCTATTGAAAGCTGAACCTGATCAAATAAATTATGCTCTTTCTGGAATAACTGAGTAATTAGCTTTCACTCCATCCATTTTCCTATCAGTAATATTTATATGCTGCCCAAGGTATTTAGGATCATGAGGGTTTTTTTTCCTATGGAGCTTCAAATACAAAATCAAAGACATTCTTTCATAACTGGTGTTTCAAATGATGTCTGGGTGTGAAGATGTTCAACAATCATTTTCTTTGAATGTTTTGGGGTGATCTCTGATGTCCAGCACCTCCCTGCTTGTGGTTTGACGTGCTGGGACACCCAGAGGGGTGTATCTGAATGAATGAAAATGAATTTTAATCCCACATTGCAGTATCCTTGCCCATTTGCAAGGCAATAGAGATACATCATTCATTACTTATTGCAAACAGAAAGGGAAAATGTTTAATTTTGAAACTGATGTGTGATTAAGATACCTGGTCCCTGGTGACCAGCAAAGAGGACATAGCTCAGAGTGCACAAAAAAAACTTAAGGAAATTCAAGATGACACAGTATAACCCAACTCTACATTTCCTGAAAGGGTATTGGCACAAACTGAGCTCATAAATTCTAATTTAAAGCTTTTATTCTGGCCTGCCTACAACAACCTCCTCTAGCTCTGTTTGCCAGATTGCATTCACGCATGTATTGTGTTACAGAAAAAGACTTGACAGATCTTTATCACTTTAGAACAAATAAAAATGAACATATGTAATTATGTAACTTCCTAAGGAGGCCTGTTTCTTTGTGACATTGTTCTAATTCTCATGGTGTAAATGTGTAGAACTTACATCTCATGTAGTCCTTAGTCTTGCAATTGGCCACACTCTGTCCTGCATCTACCAGAGGTGGAAAATCTGCCCAAGAAGTGACTGCAGTAGAACCTGACACAACAGAAACATTATGGAACAGACAATGAGCCCATAATTTAAAGCAGGTTTATACAATAGAGTACAGAACAAAAACATGTCTATATGTCATTTAAGTCTTTTATTTATGCAGAGTTGTTTTAATCACTATTGTACCAGATCTTTAGCCATAGCTCTCAAAGTCTTGCGGAATTTCCCATTATGCTTAGTGAGTATTTCTAGAAGCTACCAAATAAATGTGATATGAAGACAAGCAAAACACATTAGGAACTTCTAGGTCTGTTGTGAGTTGGGCATAAAAGTATTTTTGGATGAAATGGCAATTTCTTCTGCTTCACCTGAGATCCACAAATTTATTAGTGAAGTACGGGGCTCAACTCATGAAAAATCAGCCCTTTAGAAGCTATCTGAAACATCTAGTTCCTTGTGTTCTCCTCTGTGTTGGCTCAGGATATGAATTGTTATCCTTAATAAGGCACCCATATGACTTGACTTACATGATGCTTTAAATTTGCAATAACTGATGTGGCACTAGTTCTGAATTGCAGCTCTGTTGCTGAGATTATTAAACTAGCACCATGACATCTGTGCAGCCACAGTTTCTTCTTGCACACCAGCCTGACCATCCCATGCAGTCACACATTTCTTTATACCTTGACCAGCTTAACTGAGGTGGAATAATTGAACTTAATTTTGTAGCACTGGCAAGCCTTTGATAGGTTTAGAACACTAAGGCTTTACAGCACCATGTATTTATGCTAGAGGGCACTCATATTTCATTCTCAGCAGTGTCAGAGCTTGGCATTTGTAGAACATGTATCCCCAAAGCCTGGTGCCAACAGTAACTTCCAGGGAGTGCTGTGAGGTAGGTGTGTACATAGATCCCTGTTTTACAGGTGAGCAAACTGGGGCAGGAAGCTTAAGGTAATTGACACAGATCACAGCAGGAGTTAAAGGTTTTTTTTAACACAGGTGTTAAAGGATAACACAGCATTCAAGACAAATTGAAAATTACTCTCAAAAAACCCAGCTCATTATACATATGTATCCATACATCTAAGTCTGTGCAGATTAATTCTGGATGTGAATTTTTACTTTTAAAACTAGAGACCTTGCTTTCTTATTCCAAAATTCTGTGAGAAAAATTGAAGGCTTTAGGAAGAGCACATAAAGAGCTATGTCTCTGTCCCTGGCTCTCCAGGGAGAGAAGCACAGCTCCTGTCTGCAGTGCCTATATAGTAACAGAGCATTTAGTGAAAGACACACAAAGTCATAGAATCATTTAGGCTGGAAAAGAACTTTGAGTCCAAACACAAACTTTACATTGCTAAGTAGGATAAATTTTACAGGCACATGAACCTCATAGATCTCAAAGTATAAGGCCAGTTTGAGGAATTTTTTTTTTATTATTTTTCATGTTTCCTATGGAGCAGATATTCACTAGGCTGAGAATTTCACTCTCTCATTTCCAACTAAGTGTTCAGTGAATTATTGCAGTGGCATCTGCAAACATAAGGCATCATGAGATTTGTCTTCTCCCTTACATGCTGTTACACCTCTCTAAGAAGAGGAGCCCATCTCTGAAGACAGCTCCTGCAGCTGAGAGTTCACAGCTTAGGAAGGAAAAGTCTGAGTAAGAAGAGAAAATGAAAGTGATTTCTCTATGGCAGGATAGAGGCAAAGTTTGTCTTGAGGAGGCTTGCAGCCAGATGTCAAGACTAGTCTAGACACACTTCTCTGAATGACTCCACCAACCTGCATTTTTTATGAGATGCTGAAAACCAACAATTTCATTTCCACAGTACAACTCAATAAATTCTTCCAGAAGGGTGTCTTTTAAGACTGTTTCATTTTTCTTGCTTACTGTGATCATTCATATACATTTTAGAAGAATATTTTCAGAAGGCAAATACCCTTCTGCTTAACACGGATTCCTGAACAGTTCTGCTGTTATGTTACAGTGTGGATAGTGAATTTTCCATGAGCATAAACATAATGAAGGGATGCATGTTAGGACTTAAGAATACTCACAGTTTAAACACAAGGGGATATCTATGGCATGGGGGATGAGAGGCAGGGAAAAATCAATCTGGGCTTTCCTGAGGAAATGCTGGCTTTATAGAAAAAGGTTTCTGAAAAATCTGATCTGCTTTACCAAGGAGACTGTACCCCTGATTGCCTGTTTTGTCACCCCTCACACTTGAGTTGTTCCATTTTGCTTCATCTAAGATGAAGAGACTGCATCTCCTCAGAAAGAGGGAGCCAATTCTTCATCAGTCTTGGAAGCTCAGATCTTCTGGAGAACTGAATGATGTGAAATGTTCCTTCATGTTCAGTCCTGTCACTATATCCAGGAGACTGAACTTGCAATGGGAATATTTAACTGTGAGCATTCTTGGTGTCTCTTTCTCAACAGCTCGATTTTCATTTTCATCATCATCATCTTCCTCATATGAAACAAGATCATTCAAGTTTGAGGGGTGACAGACAATGCAATGATGGCATTTGCCTGGTCAAGGTATTGAGAAAACATCCTGGAAATCAATGGACATGTAGGGTGCTTCTGCAGACACATCACAAATATGAATTTTCAGAAACCACATGGCAAACAAATAGATTTTTGTATCAGTGATGCCACCCAAAACAGCCATCACCTTGAGTCTTAATTGACCAATAGCCTAAGAGAGTTTGAATATTTGCTATCAATGAACACCTCATAATAAATTTTAGCTGAAAAAAAAAAGGAAAAATTTAAATATATTTTTGAGAAAATGACAATCTGCTTAGGGACAATGTGGGCAGGCTGGTTTTGTTGAATAAAGTATAAATTGTGAATCATAGTTGTTCAGCTCTTGTAATAGTCTGGAAGTCTCTTAGGATTTAAAGCAAGCTGAACAACTGACAATCTTGGAGGAATTCAAGTGTGGTTTTATAATATCTGGTTCAACAGACTGAACTGGATCACTCTCACTAGCAATTATGTGTTTCACCAAGCATCTGGAAGCTTCATTGATGTTTATGTTTTCCTGCAAGTAAAAAAGAAAGAGAGGTTGATTAGTCAATATTAATTAAACCATGTTGCATATTTCCTGTGCATAATTAAACTTTTCTCTCGGCAACATCAAAAGTTTACTTACCTTAATAAACAGTTTTCAAAAATTGACTGTGTTAAATAGTGCTCACTGGAGTTTTGAAGTTGGTTAAGTTTTAGATATATTATGATTCATATCTCTTTTAAAATGTACACAGAGCTGATTTAAAATTACCTCAATCTCTTGGTGATTTGATTGCTTCAATAAACTAAAAAAACAAATGCCAGAGAGGTGTTGAGATCAATGACTGAAGTAAAGCTCTGAGGACCATATTTCACTGTTTGTATAATAGTTGCTCATTTCCAAATAATTAATTACCAAGAGCAATTACTGTCATGCATAGCACTTGTATTTTAAAGCCTTTCCTACAATTTAAAGATTTCTCTATGCAATGCTCACAATGAAACCTGTGATGGACCAGTTTCATTGAATAAATGATACAATCTCTAATAACTCACAAAACAGTAAAAAAGTTCTATATGATTTGGAGTTCTCCCTTTTTTCCTGTTGAGGCTGACTCCAATGCACAGTATCTCCAATGCACTGCTTGTGAAGAGATGCACCACCACTGGTTTCATTTGTAGAAATTAAGTCCTCACTCTAGGGGTTCAAAATGAAAGCTAAAGCACATCTTTTCCTACATGTGCCTGATATCAACTGCACATTTAACTTGGAGCAGCCATTATACTGTTTGTAGAATAAGTAAAGCTGAAACAGACTGATCAGTGAGACACAGCTCAACACAGCATAGAAAATAAGCAGGAGTACTGAGTGAAGGTTTATTTTCTTTTTTTTTTTTTTAAATAACAGACACCATCACCATGTTTGGAATGAAAAGTCACACTTTCTGGCATAAAAGTCACTCTTCCAGTGTAACTATTGGCATTGATTACTTATTTCACAAGGCAGGAGATAGAAACTCTACTGTAGCTTCAATCTTCTAGGAAATTGTGCCACACAGCCACATGCATCCATATGGAAATTCATCCAAATATATAGGCATTCATTTGTGTATTTGCAGACACTACTCTTGCTCAGAAAATATAATGTTTTATTTGCAGCCTAAGATTATCCAGGTTTTCAAGCTGAATCACTGAGTCATAGAATAGTTTTGATTGGAAGGGACATTTAAATGCCATCTAGTCCCAATTCTTGAGCATGTCCAGGTTCCCTCTGGATGGCAATCTGGAACCTGCTGTACTGAGGCCATAAACTAGCTATAAAAGAAAGAAAGGTTTGTGTTTCACTAGAGAAGACACATTTACAGGAAAACCAAAAGCTAAAGGAATGGATTCTGTGAGACTGACTTTGTCCAAACCCCTAGAAATCAATGTCAAAAGTCCACAAATTCCATTGTCCATCCCTTTGCACCACAGCAAAGGACTGCAATCTGTGGATCTAACTGAAAATGTGAATTAGTTCAAGATTTCACAAGTTTGTCCAATGACATACACAAACTTAAATATTTTGTATGTAAAGAATATCAGTAAGTTGTAGACCCCCAATTCTTTACAGAAGTAATGTACATAGTAACTGCTAGGAAGTAATATGAAACTGGGAATCGTCTCTGTACTTAGTTGTTAAAATTCTGCCTGTATCACATGGCTGTCTCAGACCAGACTAGAAAATTCCTCAAGCATGCACTGAAAACCCTTTTCAGACCACTGTGAAATTTTATTAGGAAAAAAAACCACAACAATGAAAAACATCTTTCAGTACTGCTTAGAAAACTAAAGCCAAAACAGGATTGTTAAGTGCACAAAAATAGGAATGTTTTGCACTTTTGCATTGTGTTTGTCTTTACTGATGTGCAATTTACTGACTGGTGAGCATTTCATTTGCTCATGTGCTGCTTCTGTGTTGAAATGGCAGTGTGTGTTTATTCAATAAGGTCTTAGGGACTAACTAAGGTACTGATTAATGCTGAGATGCAATGTATTAACAACAAATCTCTTTGTCAGAGGCTACCATTTTACAGCACTGGGAGAGGAGGAAGGAACCAAGCCCACAAAAGTATAAAATGGGTAAAGGTGGCCATCTCTCATCCCTGCTGGTGATAGATGGAAGTCCATGTGCCAGACATGAGTCTAAAAATGCAGAAGAAAAAAAAAATGCTCCAGCCAGTACTCAAACAAGAAAAAAAAAAAAAAAAAGAGGAAAGGAAGAAAAAGCCCTGGTCTGAATATAGAGAGGCAGTTTCTCACCCTCAACATTTATATAAACTGTTTAAGCTGTGTGGATGGCAATTTCAGCTGGGATACAAGGAGGAAGAGGAAGGGTGACCCTGGCAGACAGCACAGCTGGTTTTGAGTTTGTTTCTAGCTCCAGCTGCTCCTGTAGCTCAGATGACAACTGGCACACAGTATGGATGAGAAGAAATATGTTAAGGCACTGCTGCAAGGAGCCTGTGGTCATGCCAACAAAGCAACTCCTGCTGTCCCTGCCTTGACCACTTCCCTTCTGATGCTACTATTGCCTTTTGTTACCACCTTAATCCTGTGGCATCCTAGACCTGCAGATCAGACATTGCTGCATTCTGGTCTGATTAATGAAATATTGATTTCTCCACCTCTCCTCCTACAGTGTGTTTTGCAGAAGAAAAATCTGTATTCTGCTTGGTGAAAGAGCTACAGACAGTAGAAGGTGATCTGCAATCCAAACACAGACATCCAAAGGCCTGGTGATTTTAGAGAGCATGAAGTGTTGAAAGGAATAGAAGAGGAGGAAAGAGTAAAAAGAGAAAGTGAAAATCCACTCAAACACAAAGAAACCAACCATTAGAACATAAGATTGGACAGAGGGGAATAATCACAGACACCCTGCTAATGGTATTGAGACATGGAAACTGCCTCAATTATACCTAAAAATAAAATTTATTATGTTTCAAAAAAGCAAGAAAATATAGGTGGAGTGAAAAAATATCTTTCAGTGGGTCTCTATGTTGAAATGCCACAACTGTCACCTCCTATATGGCTTTCCCCTATAAAAAAGCACTACAGGTGTTCTGAATTGAGTATGATTGCTGAAGTTCAGACTAATTTTTATTCTCCTCTCCTCTCCTCTCCTCTCCTCTCCTCTCCTCTCCTCCTCTCCTCTCCTCTCCTCTCCTCTCCTCTCCTCTCCTCTCCTCTCCTCTCCTCTCCTCTCCTCTCCTCTCCTCTCCTCTCCTCTCCTCTCCTCTCCTCTCCTCTCCTCTCCTCTCCTCTCCTCTCCTCTCCTCTCCTCTCCTCTCCTCTCCTCTCCTCTCCTCTCCTCTCCCCTTTTTATCTTTTATCCCCTCCTTCTCTTTTATCTTTTCTCCTCTCTTTCTCACATCTGCAGTGCTTGTTATCCACTCTCCTTTGAGGCCACTTTTACTTTCACAGTTCTCCAAACACAGGAGACACTCTGTCTTCCCTATATTGCTTTTAAGGCTGCTATTACTCAGCACAGCATCTTTGATGTGTTTATCTGGACAGCAGCTTTCTGTGATAGGGAAGTGCTGCTGTGGCCATTTGTCAAAAGAAGAAAATGCACAGCCACGTGGAACTTGGTCCAGCGTGTGGTGGCTGGTTGGAAAGGGGGAGATAGCACAGGATGAAGTCTTCACATGATAAGGTAAGAAGGCAACACTTTCTCAAGTTCTTGAAGACCAAGAAGGATCTTACCCTTATTAAGGTGTCTTTGTCAGTCCTGTATTCCTGATTCATCATGTCAGCCTTTATAAAAGCCTTTCCTGAGCATCCTGCCTTGCCCTGTCCCCTGAGGTGCCAGCCCATTTCTGTGTGGCTCAGCAAGCCCCAGCATCTGTGACCCTACCCCAGTCAGTGCAAGAGCTGAGTTGTGAATCCTTCCCTAAGTGATTTATCCTGCATCATCCTGCCAAAATCTGCCAGAGAAAGGACCTGAACCCTGCTCCGGTGACAATGTCTGACTACTTGTGCCAGTCTTTCTCCTGGCCTCATCAAGAAGGAATGCAAAAGTGAAAATCAGAACATGCTACTCTTTATTCTATTACCAAACACAACAAGGCAAAGAAAATAACTCTGAGTAATCTCTGAAATCCAGAAAGGAATACTGGAGGACATAAATGAAATTAGTGCTGGCTTTGTAGATCGATCTCATTAAAATATATCCTTTCAAAGGGCAGTTTTATGGAAAAGATAACAACTGAGGGCAGGGAAGAGAGCTGCATTATTAAAACCCCTTGAACTGATTGCTATTAGAAATAATGTCTTGTAAGCAACAATCAACTACAGGGAAAATAAATACATTATCTAGTGTGACTCAAAGCAATACACAAGCTCAGCAATTGTTTTTGCATTCTGGATTACCTTCCCCCTTATCTGCCATCTCTACTGCAGATGCAGAACATTAACATTTAGGGCATTCCGTTTTAATATATGAAATAATTGCCCACAGGTTAGACTGGCTCTTAGCTCTTTATAGAAGAATAAAGGCCCTGGCAAGTTTTAAGGACCTGTCTCACTTTCAGATGAAAGAACATTTTGTTTTGTTACCATGCACATATCTTAGATTTGACTTTCTGGTTGTTTTCTGATAGAACAGTTTTCCCTTTTCACACTGATAGTTTTTTCCTCTTACAAAATCTGGTGCTTCTGAGTGTTACTTTGAAAACCAGCGTGAAGAGCAGTGTGTATAGAGGCACAGAGCACTTGGGGAGCTCTCAATCAGTGCTGCCTAGAGACATGACCTTAGACTACTACTGCAGCTGAAGGAAATTAACTTCCCATAAGCAAACATTTACAAATTATGAAATATTCAGGTGTTAGACGGGAGCCTATCATGAAGCTCATAGCTTTCACATTTTATTTCCATGCTGCACTAGAATCCAGGAGCAAAGCAATTATATGAAAGATGCTTTAACCTGCACTCTTCTTGAGCTAACACTCTGAGGGAATGGCTCCATATTCTCCTTTAGCAGAACTCCCTGGAAGCTGCTGGGAACAGAGCCTTATTAAGACGGTGTGCTGTTCTCCTGCAGTGGTGTTTCTAGGAAAATACAGCCATACAAGTTAAAAGACATCTGATGCATGAACATGAAATTCATGAAGTTGAGCAGCTGTAACTGCAACTCTGAGAACAAAATAATTTCTGTGATTGAATTCTTACAGCTGGTTGAATATCCTGCAACAAAATTATTTCACTAAATGGCATTCAGATATAAAAAAAATGGTGATTCTCTGAATTTCCAGATTTGGGACAGCATTAAAGGATGCATTTCATAACAATGATCCAAAGAGCTACAGGACAGTTCTAATATAGGACAATCTGAATCAACTCCTTTTAATTACAGAAAACAAACTCTGCAGAGGATTCTGCATAGAGTGACTGTACATCTGACATGAAATCTCCTGCCTTAAGTGCCAATTTCATTTCTTGTTTTATGTCAGAATCCGAAATATTTTCTAAGACTGTACAGTGAGATTGGTTAGACTTTTTTTGAGTGAATTAAAAAGACAATCTAGAGAGCCACACATCCCTAACGGGGTCTGCAGTCTCAAATGGATTGCTTGGATTTAAGTTAGCAGATCAGCACATTAGTTTAGAGTGCCAGCCCTAATTTAAAATAATTTCCAAACCTTGTTTCTCTTTATGGAAACCAGAACTGCTTTTCCCATTCCTCTGCAAGTCTACTGTATAGCTTGCTTTTTTCATATTTCATAATAGTTGTCCAATCAAAAGAACTGAAGAATCTGTGATTTAAACAAGAGCCAGTAGAGCTTGGGTATTTCACAGAATTCCCTGGTAAGATAGGAAGAATTCCTGTCCTTGCTTTTTGAAAGAAAGGCTGGAACAGAGGAGAGAATGACTTTCTGAAGGCAACACAGCAGATCAATGGCAAAGAGGACTTTTGATTGCTAGTCCAGCATTTGGGCCCTGTAGGGGGTTGGAACTGGATGATTTTTAAGGTCTCGCCAAATCAAGTCATTCTGAATCTGTGGTGACCATGGAGTGCCTGTCAAACAAAAGCTGAATAAAGGACATCTTATTATTCACATTTCTCAGAGGCAGAAAGGTTCTGGAACACTATCCTAGTCCAAATAGGATGTATCCAAACAGCCCAGAGACTCAAACTGCTCATGAGTCTCCAGGCCAGGGTGCTCAGGAGACAAGGAGCTGTGTGCCTAATCTAGTTTAGTAAGGATCTGGAAAGCACAGCTACCAACCCTTCTGGGCAATTTGGACAAAATGTGAATGTATTTTCATCTAATTCTGTGTTGCTGACAGCAGAATTAGAGCAGGGAAAACAGGAACTCAGGCATAATCACAGCACAGCCATGACCAGTAAGGTATTTCAAGTTATTTCTGAATTAGGTACTTTCAAGCACATTTAGTTTTGCCTGACTAGTCTGTTTTGTTGCACAAGTTCCATTTTCATTATAAAGTGATAAGAAGCTTGAAATTGCTCTGTTTCTAATCCAAGTCAAAAGCTCACTTCTTTGAACTAGGGATGGTGGTGAAAACAGTCTGGCCATGTGCAGGATAATTAAATGTGTGACAGGAAGAAGAAATTTCCTTCCTTTAAAAGAATGAATCTTTTGCAATAGTCGTGGTCATGAAGTTTATTAAAGAATTTACTGTTAAGGGTTATTTGGTGACTATCTGAGGATGTGACTCTCAGACAGTAATCAATATGAGTGAAGTGAATATGCAGAAGTAAAAGAGACCAGGCTCACACACCAACAGTATAACTTGTGACTATACTGTGAGGTGGTGTTGCCCAATAAGGCCTTTCTCACACGGAAAAATATCCAAACAAAACCTGTCTTTGTAGCAAGAAGAAGACTGAAAGAGGGTTATTTCCTTCAGATTAATGTAAGAATCAAAACTAATATCTAAGACTGCCTTAGGTGGCCCAAATGTTTTATATTGGAGCTGTTAACTTACAAAAATAGCACCAAGGAATAATACAGTGATTTTTTTTGGGTGCAATCTTCCAGTGCTACAGACAAAAGCTTAAAACCATTGACAGCTTGAAAAATGGTAGATACATATATAGCATGCTACTTTCTGCAAGGCAACCAGAACGAAAAGATGTTATTTTTGTAAGTAATCACCTTTGTTTTTCCAAGATGCATAAATCATATTCAGTTTGCTCTCAAGGATTTAACATTTCCAAGTACATCTCCAGAAAACCTCTGGAGATCTAATTATTCCAGGGCACCACAAAAAGAGAGTTACTACTTATTTGAACTGCTAAAACTTCTAGCTGCAACATGATGACTCCTTTGTCTGTGTTATTCTGCTTCAGAAGAGTTTCTATTCTCTGAAGCAAACAAAGTTAGCAATTTATTTTTCCCAGACCCAAGTTCAATTACTTCTGATGCCCTAGGCTGAAGGGATACCAGGTACGTATAATATCCAGAATTCTAAAACAGTAGTATTAATAACTTTTGTTTAGAAAAGGAAGTGTAGGGTTTACTTTAGAACTTAGACCAAGTGGGGAAATTATTTTGGTCTAACTTAGTTCAAATATTTTGACTCTACCGTCTTTACTGGAATGACTCTTAGCATAATCTTAAAGTCAAGAGCCTCCCTCCAATTATGGGTGTGTGGATTGCAGAACAACAGGTCCTAGCCTCTGGTGCATAGCAGCAGAGAATAGTCTGATTACAGCTGTGTGCCCTCAACTCTCACCATTCCCTTCAGGGTGGCTTTTGAAAACAAGGCTTGTCATAGCTGGATATTTTTTTGGTTCTTACATGATTGCATTGGCAATCTGGAGACTGCTTGGGTTTTGGAGTTAAATAACATAAGAAGAATCTTAATATTTACTATGTCTAAAATAACAGAAAAACTTATTTCTATGCAGCTTAGAGAAACTTGGAAAAATTTCCTCTCTTGTGACTTTTGAAAAATTTATGTCCTTTATACATATTTTATACTTCCATAGTTCTGCCCCAGACTGGCTCCATCATCACCACAGAACCTCTCTGTGATCTTTGAAATAGTTTGCATATTCAGTTTCTGTCATGACATACAATGGCCCTTGGCACAATAAATATGGTTGCTCTTACTGAGTGCTGGACATGTGCCTACTGAGGGCTGATGTATGGATTCCATTCTCACAGCAAAATGCAGTTTGTCATAAAGAGGAGCACTGGATTCTCTTGGCCTCACCCAACACAAATCAGCAGATGAATCACAGACCTGAATACAAACCAGGTGTTGCACATGAAGGAATAGGAATTACCCTGTTGTGGAGCAAGATAGTTTACACACTTACCTAGACCAAAATTTCTCTCTATAAATGGCATCTTGAAAAAACAATGGCTAGATTTGAGACCCATTCAGTAGGAAAGCAAAGACATTCATTACAAAGACATAGAATCATAGAGTGGTTTGGGCTGGAAGGGATCCCTTCAAGTCATCTTGTCTAACCAGCCTGCCAGGGCAGGGACATCCTCAACTAGATCAGCTTGCTCAGAGCCAAATCCAGTTTAGCCTTGAATGTTTCTAGGGATGGAGCATCCATCATGTCTGGGCAACTTATTCTAGTGTTTCACCACCCTTGTCAGAAAAAAAAATCCTTACCCCTAGTGTAAATCCACCTTCTTTTAGTTTAAAAGTATCAAAAAGGCCTTATAGTAGGTTTGTCCCTATCTTTGTTATAAGTCTCTTTAAGTACTGTAAAGCTGCAATCTCAGCTCTGAGCTCATGCAATGCTTGAAGCAGTCTGGGATATGCTGCTATTCCCCTGCTGTTACTTCTGTTGATTACAAGTGAAACATCTTTTAAATACAAATACTTCAAGAAGGTGTCAAGATTAGAAAAATAAAACACAAATATATACTCTAAAAATTCTTAAGTACCTTACATAATGTGTTTAAAAGGAATTAAACAATCAAATGAAGCATTTTGGCTTTCAGACTACTAAAAATCAAGCTTAAACCAGAATCAAACTGTTTATATTTCAAATAACCAAAAGTTCCTCAGAGATCTCAATGATGACACCAACTTTCATAATAGGAGGATACGATCAACACTGAATTGTTGTGTTCAAATTAATATTTCACATACCAGCTCTCCAAATCCTGCATGAAATGAAATTGTCTGAGACATCTCAAATTGATCTGTAGTACCAATGTACTTTTGGCCTTTATAATTTGAATGTCTGAGTGCCCTTTCTGATTTTTATCTCAATATTCCATGCACTCAGGAAATCTCTACCAAAGCGAAGAATTGAACCTCAGAGCAGTTCATTCAGCACTTTGACCACTGATATTTCCTTCCTCTCCAGATCTGTGATTTTTTTGAAAAGGCTTTTGAGAATGAAAGGTTATAACAGTGAACATTGTAAAAGCACTACAGTAGACTGACTTTTATTCTGGAATGTGAGGCAATGAAGCTATAGTCTCAAATCAGCATTTCTCGGGCAAAGTGGTTATATAAATATTTAGAGATAATATTCAATGTTAAGAATGATGAAAAACATCCTCATGTCATTCACAAGAGGTGGCTTTTATGCCTTGCCTAAGGTCATCTTCCTCCCCAGGCTATTGTGCAGTAATCTGGGTACATACTTTGCTGCTGGTCTATCCTATTGCTGCAGCTGCATTTCAGAATGTTTCAGTAAAAGACCTAAAAGAAATAGAAATGCATACTGCATATTTAAAAATCCACCTTTAATACAACCAATAGAGGAGCTTTCCAAGGTGCACATTTAGACCAAACAAACTATTTTAGGAACTGATTTCTCTGTCCTTAGAAACATTTGAAAAGAAACAGAAACATTACCTTGGCTGATGTCTCAAACCAGCCCACGAACCCGTTCTCTTTGCAGAACTGATCCATCTTGATGCCGTTGTTCATAAGAACATCTATTCCCTGGTCACATTTGTTTGCTAATAGGACAGCTGGCACAGGCTTGCCATTTGGAAGAACCAACTTAGAGTCCAAATCCTCTTTCCATTTTGTCACTGCTTCAAACGTTGCAGGTCTTGTAACATCAAAGACAATAAACGCCCCCATGGCCTCTCTGTAATACACCCTGGTCATGTTTCCAAATCTTTCTTGTCCTGTAATGAAGAAAGTAGGAGGGGGGAAAAAACACCACCTTGTAAAAATCATTGTTTCCAGTCTAGGTCAGAATTTCACATAGTAGGTTTTCTAGAATAACACTACTGAGTGCAGGACTTCATTTTATAAGTCCCTGGGAAACTACTCTTTGCCTAAATATTTGTAAGTACCATGCTAGAACAATTTGTATGAAAATGCAGGAATTTTCAACCCAACACCCAAGGAAATTTAATGAAGTTCACTATAAGTGAGTAATAAGTGTAATAAGTGAATAATAAGTGTATGATCTTATTAGTCTGCCAGATTTCTCAGCCTGTGGACAGTACCAAGAGTCTTTGGGTACATCATAGGACAACAAGAGTCACAAAAAAATATAGGTACCACATTGGAAGCTCCTTGATATTGTGGTATTTTGTCTAAAACATCTAACACAACTGAACTGCTCAAGCATGAAGAGCATCCTGCATTTTCTCATGCAAATGAAAATGACCAGCAGTAACATAGTAAAGCTCTGGAGCCATACCAGGCATCAGAGTAATTACAAGTTTACTTTTATGGCAAACTAAAACACAGAGGGAAGGAAGGTGAATTTAAAGCCTTACAAAAATGGAAAGTGCTCTAAGAAGTAGAACAGCAGTAGCAATATGAAGAGCTGCATTGCTCCAGTGAAAAGATCTGTGAGGAGAATTTCATATTAGATCTCTTCAGAAGCTTCATGGTTTTATTTGCTGAATTCAGAATGTTTTCTGGGAAAGGACAGAAGTTTTGTAAGTAAACAGTATGTTAGTATATTCAAACATGGATTTTTGCAAATATCTATCATTTTATATTATTAAAAGTGTGAACAAATTAACACATGACATCAGGATGTGGTATGGTTATCATATGTGTATTTGTTAATATATCTGCTGTTTTCATGGGAATCCTGAAAAAATAAATTACACAGAACTTTTCTTGAAAATTAAAAATAGATTTTCTACCAATGTCTACAACAGAGCTGTGATCCAAAGAAGAACTATAATCTCCTGAAACATTTTACAACAATAACAGTTTTTAAGCAAGGCAACTCCAGTACATGCTTTCATAGCTGGGAAAAAGTGCTATGGAAATAGAAGCACTGAATGCAAACCTGTTTGTAGCATTACTTCCTCAATATGAGCAATTTTGAGTAGGTTAGGAAGACAAGAAGATTGGCTGCCTCTGACCCCAGAAGGTTACCTGTGGAGAATTAATCTGATGGAAATTGTACTGTCAAATAAAAGGAGGGCTGAGAAGGGAAAAAGTGCCTATTGCTGGGCTCCTAGACCATGAACTTTCATTTAATGGAAATAGCACTGAATCCACTTAAGGGGTCAACACCATCAGTTTGTGATGGTTATCTTTGGTTTTAAGCACTGTGGTAGAAAGGCGAAAGTCATTCACATGATACAGAAACCAAAGAAGAAGCCTGTCTTCTCCAAATTAATGTCAAACTTTTTTTGTCTTAAAGAAACACTGTGTCCTATTGATAAAGCAAGATAGAAATAGATTATTTCTGGGAAAGAAGAGGTCATATTCAAAATTTCTTTCTTCTATATTTTATTCAAATGTCTTATGATTCCTACCAGTGGGTTAATCAGATGAATAGCTAAATCATGTGCTATTCAATAATCTCCTTGTTGAGAAATTCTTTTTTCATCTGCAAGAAGGTGCCTTCCACCAAACGCCAAGGTCTGATTAGAAACATAGTAGTGAGATAAGCACCAACATAAACAAATAATTTTTGATGGATATTGTATTTCACTGGTGCTTTATACTTCTCATACAAAGTTCTTGAGATGCTTACACTCTAGGTGATACAAGAGCAGCTTAACTCAGGCCTCACATGTATTTATTGAGACACAGATTGCTAAAATAGGTGGAACATAGTGTCCCAGAACATCAACCAAATTATTCATTTACAGCATGAAATTATTCACCATGAAGGAAGTTACTAAAGGAATAAAAGGCTAAAGGCTCCTAAGTTGTGATCTTCTGCCTCATAGTGGCCCACAAATTTCTGCCAAATTGTATGACACTGATTATTCCCCTTGCTTCCAGCTGTTTTTTCAGATACACGGGATTTTCACTGAACAGAAAAGCCAATAAGTTTGTAAAAACAGCATTTTGCAGGCAGACAGGGATAACCAATTTCCACCACCAACCACTTGAAAGAAAGAGAAAGAATGGAAGTGCTAGACTAATTGTCCTAACTGTTTTTGAAGTGGTCTTTTCCTCCATCAGTTATAATTAATGTATCAATATACTTGACAGAAAGACATTAGTCAAGTGTGAATGGGAAAATAGGTGCTTTATAAATCAGAGTTGTAGTTTTATGACATTTGCATAATGACTTTTATTCAATTTATTTAATTGTGGAAAAAGTGATTTCTAGTATTTGTATTGAGCTTGGAGAACTTAATAATATGGCTGAGGATGCAGAAGTATTCTTTTTTTCCACAGCTTTTTGCTTATGTGAACAAAATCCTATATTAGTAGATGAGGTTCTTAAAACTTTTTCATTTAGCAGAATTACTCATAAAAATAGGCACTATTTGATGTAATTAAGATGTCAACATCTGGCCTTAGGTTTTTCAGCAACAAACACAGTGTCTTAGGCAGGAACTAGGCCAGAAAATAGATCAGCCATTTGGTATTCAGTGGTATATCACAGGCAGCCTTGAGCATCAGAATCTGCTTTACTGCAAGAGCCACTGGGGAAGATTGGTTTTGCTTTTCACTGGAGGGGTCAAATATTTGATCTGGCCCATGGTACTTTATTGCATCCCTTGCAAGGCTGCTGGCATTTGGCATCAAACCCCACAATTCCAAAGGCCTTTGCCCACTGAGGTGATGCTGTATGTTGGGATTATCAGCCCTAAATTAGATTCTAAAAAATGAACTGGGAGTACTGAAGGTCCCTTTGTAGTTGAAGACTGAGAAGAATGTCCAATTGTTAATTCAGATGAATTCTACTCTATTTGGAAGTGAACCCAGTGAGACCAAGGTAACAAGGCACCAAGATTTCTACTAAAGGGAAGCTCTCACTGTCTAAAGGGCAGCTGCCTGCACATTTATCCTGATTTCAGTGGCACCTCTGCAGCAGGAAAAGCTATCAGTTCATGGGTTTAAAGCAGCCACCATCTGAATTTTCGTAGTCTATAAAAAAATTGCCTCACATAAATTTGTACAGTAATCTACAGTTTTCACTAACCATTATCATCTCTAATAAAGGTATAAAAAGTAAAGATGAAGTGCTGAAACTCAGATACTTTCCACCATTCTTGACCACAAATGTGGCACAAAAATTGAAATTAAAAATTGATTAAAACTGCCCAATGCTGATTTTTTATGATGCATCCTACTTCTTGCCACTGTCCTAAGAGAAAATGCTTTAGGGAACCACCTTGCTTTACAAACATCCTTTAGCTAACACTGAGAAGATGGAAACTCTGGAGAAGATTTAAACATTTTTTCACCTTTCACTTCAAAACATCTTTCAGAATATTCACACTTGAATTTAAATAATTGTCTTTAAGGACTGAAGCTTAAGCAACCCTTGAGCTGATGTTCAGAATCCCAGAATAAGGAAAAGCAGGCTGTCAGCAGGATCTGGCCCATAGATTCCACAAATCTCTACTGAAATAACACCCTCACAGCAAGAGACTTATTCATGTTTGCAGAACAGTAATTTCAAGGTAACTTAGCCTAGAAATCACCATGACTATCTTATTTATGCATATGTGCTGCAAAGCTTAGCAGCTGCAGAAAGCCTAAAAGGCTGAGGACGTGCTGTGCCTGGCATTAGTGAACAGGTTTCCACTTCCCCCCTCTGCAGCATAACAACCCTAAAAACTTTACAGCTGCAGAGCCACTCCTGTATCTGTGGGAAACTGCTGCTTCTGATGGTGAAAGTGGCAGGGAAAGGAAATGGAACTGTTCTTTCCCCAAAGCATCGGTTCAACTCTTTATGAGATGAGAACCAGACTTTTAAACACAAACCAGAATCTTTTTGGTAGCAATGAATAATCCAGCCCTCAAAAATGCAGAAGGAGTGATAAGGAGGGTGCTGAGATGGCTGTGGAAAAGGAGCAGGGTGCAGTCTATGATGTGCTGCTCTCTTCTCCCTGCAGTAAATCCATGGTTAAAGCTGGTCTTCAGAGAAATCTCTGGGCTGTTTGGGCTCCAAACACAGACAGCAGCACAGACAGCAGCCTTGCAGAGAAGGGAACAGACACACAGATCTGCTGTCTGCAGCCACTGCTTTCTTCAGAAGTGGTGTGCCAGCCTGCATCTGCAGGGCCAACCCCATCCACAGTAACCTTGTGCAAAATATTATTCAGTTTCTTTAAAGCCTTCCTCCTAACAATTTGTTAATGAATTTAAAGGATATGCACACAAAAGCAGCAGAAAAGATAAAAAGACAGAAATTGACTGAGGAGCAAGATTTACTGTTGTATGACACAGCAGTAGAGGTGATGGCACACTTTAACAGGAACACCAAAACTGATAATTTGTGACATAAGGTGAAACCAAATGGAATTGTTGTGAAGAAATTAAAGACACGGAGGATTTTATCATGTATATCTCCTCCCACACTCAATACAAAACATTCAGTCACCTCAAATTTAGGCACTTTACTGAATCAGATATAAGTTCATAGATTTTAAAGACAGCATGTTGTTACATCATATAGCATAAAGGTTAATCTTACTATTCCTGCCTAACACTCACAGTTTCAGGAATATAATTTGTGTTCAAACCACTGTCTTAATGTAACAATGTGTGACGCAGAGCCTACATTATCCCTTCGTTAATTTTTGTAATATTTATCCTGGTTTTTTGGCATTACTCTCTCATCTAAATTAAATGCAGTATTTAGCTGTTAGATTGTATTATAGCTTTGTTTACAAAATTAAACAACATAGAAAAATATATTACACAAATAGTAACTACATTTAATTGGACGGCACCAGATGAGCCAAATGTACTTTTTCTTCTTATGTACTGTAAGGGTAAGCCAGGCTAAACTGCTTGGTCCTACCACAGCTGGGATGTCACTCCTCCAATGAAGTCACCATGTACATAAATCCTCCTTGTAATGTAGGTAAGCTTGATACTGGTTTTACTCTCAATATTTTAATGCAAATTATTTCTAGATTGTTAAACCCACTGATCCACAGTGTGAAAAGCAAGGAGGAGTACACACATGCTTGGTACTGTGTTCACTTCCTGTATAATGGAGAGGGGACAGGATAAGAGCTAAAATAATACCCGATATCTATAAATACATACATATATAAAAATGCATTTATATATTATTACTGATATTAAATATTATTGATGTATTTGCAGAATTTGCTTCAATTCAATGTGTCCTGCATGCTAAGCCAACATCCCTCAGCTTGGTCAGAGACTGAGAGTTTATTTCCTTACACCAAAAGATAAATCTGAGCTGATAACAGTCCACTAAAAGACAGAGCATATTCTTAGACCAGAGATTTTATTTTCCTCCCTTTTCTCATTTGCCCATTTGTATTTTGCAAATGATGATACATGATCAGCCACATCCAGGAGAAAATTCCATTCTCTCCATATTTCCAATTATTTTTACTTGTCTTTCATTTTTTTAACCTCTTTTTATCTAACCAGCCAGATGCCTTATGTATGATAACTTTTATGCCTGCACCATGATCATTTGAATTCAGTGTGTTGCTTACAGAACTTGCTCTCTATGTACAGCCAGCAGCAGCAAAAGCCCCTCAAGCAGAAGTCATTAAAGCTAAGACAGCAACTCTTTTTATTATTGACCACTGTCTTGACCTTCACAATGATGCTTAGAATTAGGCAATTCATATGAAATTTAGTACTGTGCTGCAATTCTCTCTGTCATGTGTGATAACTCAGAAAGCATGCTAGTCATTCAGCACTACAACTAGGTGTAATTGCTTCTGCAGCCTGACTGAGAGCTACATCATATGATCTGCCAGCACATGATTAGTAGTGTAATAAATCTCTGAAACGAGGCATGCAAAATACATTCTTTAAGTCCCTGATACATTCAGAATTTACTATTCAATGCTCTTTTCTCATGCAGAAAAGTTTTTTCTGACAGTGTATGTATTTGTTGTTACAATCAGCCACTAGTGAACAGTAAAATAAATGTTTGGCCCACTATTCCATCTTTTCATAAAGAAAACTGAGAATAAATGCATTTATAACCATAAAACCACACACAAGGCTGTTTTAGTGTGTGAAAAAGTGGAGTTTATACCTTTTGCATAAAGCACTGTTGTTGCATAAGTTTTAGAACCTCAGTGCCAAATTCAGAGCTCAGACATGAGACAGCTCAGTGCAGAAGAAAAGCACTCCCTCCACCGATAAGAATGTCAAGAATTTTTTCATTTCATCAGTTTTACCCAGTGCTGTTCCAGACTAGATCAATGAGCCCACAACTCGGGCCACAGGCTGTTACATTTGCCTAACAGCTGATATGATGCCCACCTTTATTCCCCACTTAATGAAAGTAACTTCTTAATTTAATTGAGTTTTTAAATGCCATCCTTTATGCTGTAATCCATTGTTACAGCTGTATTTGATTCCTGCATTCGCTAAATGAAAAATTATTACTTACAGCATGGGACATATGCTATCAAGATAAACTTATTTTGTGGACTGAGACAAAAATGATTGATTTTCAGAAAGAGGGTGGCAGAAAAATGTCGTGTGTTTAATTTGAAGCCAAATTGAAAACGTCTGAAGCACTGACAGCAACAATGTCAAATTCTGTGTGTTTTAATGATGTAAGCATGTGGGGATATCTGGATTTCTTTTCTTTCTCCTTGCAGAGGGTAAATCGTCTTTTGTTTTGCTTGATGTTGGAATAAGGGTATTTAAACACAAGTAATTATAATTTAGCAACCAGAATTAGTGCCAAACGGAAACATTTTTCTTTCCAAAACATATAAGAATTTACTTTCATTGAACTTAAGGGGGGAAGGTTGGAGAGAGAAGGAGAAGGAAAGTATTTTGATAAACTAACTCAGATATATATTTTCTTTACTTTTTAAATTATAAAAGTAATTTTAATCATCTTACTGAATGCCTCATCTATTCCACCAAATTAAAAAGGTTTAACAGGACATTCTTGTTACTTTTCTGCCTGTCACAGATGTCTGTTAGTCCAAGAAGGCAAAACTGAACATTGCCAGCTGCAGGGAAACAGCTGGGGTAATTCAGAGAGAGGTGCCTGAATATGTCCAAGGGCTTGGGACAAAAATCAGCTAGAAGAGATTCCACTCTCTCTGACTTCCCTGGTTTGGGAGTCTGCTGGTTTTAGGCAGCTTCCAAAATGTCAAAGTTTTCTCTCCCCAATCTGCTGTCCCTCGCTGTGCAGGCAGCGGCAGCTCCCAGCTTTCAGAGCAGCACAGACAAACCGGGGGCTGCATTTTGCCTTGTCTTTCCGTAGATTAAGGGGCAAGGGGCTGTCCTGTGTACTCACCAGCAATGTCCCAGAGCTGCAGCCGTACCACAGTCTCGGCATCCCAGTTGAGCACCTTCAGAGCAAAGTCCACCCCGATGGTGGCCCGGTAGTGGGGGGAGAAGTTCTGGTGGACATAACGCTTGATGATGCTGGTTTTGCCCACTCCCAGGTCCCCGATCACCAGCAGCTTGTAGAGGTGCTCCTTCTGGCTGTGCTTCTGCATCTTCCCTGTGGCTGCTCCCTGCACACTGATTGCATGCTCTGCCCGAGGAATCCTGCCAGCCTGAGGGGAAGAGAGGGGGTGAGGGACTGGGAGGGAAGGAAGGAGAGCAAGGTAGGTGGAGGCTCTGTCCCTTCCCAAGGAAGCAGGATCACCAGGTCCAGCAGGCAGCCCTGCTGGGAGATGGAGTTAGGAAGGACTGGGGGAAGGAAGTCTCCCAGAAAGTTTTGTGCGTATGTGTGTAAAGGTCAGCACGAGGTGTGTCTGGGATTAGTCTGGCTGCTAAGGACTTTGCAGGGAAATTCATGCAACAGTCCTGCACTCTGTTTGGCTCCTTGCTGAAGGGACAGTGCTTCTGTTGTGCACTAGTTTTACACACAGTAAATTTTGAATCATTGCCTTGGAGATAATATATCACTCCATGCCTGTTACCAGATGCCTTTAAGACACCAGTCACTGCAAAAAAACCCACAAAACTCCCATCAGAGGTTTCATGACACCACTAAAGTGCAAAAAATTCAACCAGTATGATTTTAGCATTGAATGCAACTTGGTTCTGATCCTTGTAAGTTAATGTGAAGGCAGTCACATTACTAGAAGTGGCAGTTATAGCAATATACAGCAGTTTTACTTGTGTCCATACTAGCAGAGCTGTACAAATTTAATTACAGAACATAGACATTTTTAAATTTCATTCCCATAATTGTGATTCTCTCTATACCTGTAAGCATGTTCCCATCTGAATGCATCATGCAGCTCGTGCTTTGTTTTTTTCATACAACTGGACTCTAAAATGCAAAAAACTCCAGTTTTATCTCATGACTCCGATAATCAGAAGTTATGAAAGCATAACAGCATTAGAGCACATGAATGCCAGTGCCTCAACAGTCATCTGTTTTCCAAAACAAGTGATATAAAACTTGCAAACAACTGAACTCATTTGTGCAAATCATTCCACTGACATGATTGTCCCTATATTTTGAATGAAGAACATAGGGTGCTTAGCTGGAGACTTCTACCCATTATCTAGAGGTGTTTGATTCTTTTAACAGCTTTGATAGCAAACCCACAGATTTTAATATTGTATGCAACTTATCAGTGAATAATTTTTTGTATTTATTAGTGCTCTTGATATAATGAAACCATTTTTTTTACTTATTTTTATATTATTTGATAAAGTTCTTAGCCAAGTGTGGACTGAAATGGAATTAGAATTTTGTCATCTATCCAAAAAGCTGGATTTTAGTAGACAAAGAATTCAGAATATTCATATTATGCAATCTTTTATAATTGGTCTTTAAAGTCAGTTTTAAAGTTTGTGTATATACGTATGTACATAAACACACAAAATGGAAGTAGGTAACTAGAGAGGAAAAATTTCTTATTTTCCTTGAATCTTTTTTTAATAAGAGGATTTTTTTTTTTTCTATAAGATAAATTGTCTTTCCAAAACAAGCTGTACCTTGTTTGGAGAGAAATTTTAAAGGGCTTAGCCTTGTTAGGAATGGACAACAACTCGACAGGCAAACCAGTTTGATCAGTTTGTGTATTTGCATGATTTGAGCTTATTATTGTTATTACTAGTAGTGTGGTATGTCAGTTCTTGCCTTTACAGCACCACTGTTTCCTGAGAAGTTCCAATACCTGAGTATTTCTAAGCATTCACCATTACCCTCTAAAGTTGAAGATTTCCCCTTTTAGAGCTTAAACAAAGAACAGGCTGAGAGGATTTAGCAGTTTTGGAAATAAGGAAATTGGTGTTTTGGACGAGATTTAAATTACATCTGATGTTCCATTCTTCTTTGATGATGACCATTGCTCAGAGAACATGGAACAGTGCATGGAAGGTCCCTGCAAGTGTTTGGTAACTGGAGGTCTTAGGCTATTAGCAAGCACAGTTAGAGGCTGGCCTACACCCAGAAGCATGAGGCTTTATCTCTCTTCCAAAGTTTTTGTTAGCATTAGCTATAATAGCTCTGGATAATCGTGTTACTTGTTTAAATCTCCAATTCTTCTCTGGATGTGGCTAAATTCTTGGCCCCAGCAGCACCCTGGTACAATGAGCTCCTCACAGGCTTAATCAAGGTCACCCTGGGCTGGCAGCAGGGTGACCAGTGGGATGGTCAGTGAGGTGTTCAGATGTGGGGTGAGCATGGAGGAGGGATCACTGCAGTTAGAAGGGATGATTTGCTGAAGTATGGACTGAAGCACCTTGTAGGGTGAGAGCTGCACCCATTTCTCCTAACTTAATGGTGAGCTGGCTTTTATAGACACCATCTGCTAAAATGCTCCTGAAATGTCCTGCCTTGCTCCACCTTTTTGGATCTGTGTATCTGTACTGGTTTGGCCTCCTTGCTGTCCAAAGGCACTGGGGTGGGAAGATTTGGACCTATCATTAATTTGCAGCCCAGCTGGAGCACTGCCATGGGAGAAGGCAGATAATTTGGGCTGGTTATGGCTTAGAGGATCACTGGAAGGTTGTTTGGTGATGCCAGCTGATCCCTTCATGCACACAAACAGGTTACTGCAACTCAGCCATCTCCTGCAAGCAGAGGTGCCCAGGGAAGCACTGAGCTGAGCCCACACTTAAGAACAGGTAATATAAATCACACCAGTTTATATTTACCACCCACAGGTAGGAGGTTAGCAGGGCTCAATTGACTCCAAGTAACTTGTTAGGCTGGGTGAACCAGATGGTGCTTCCAAGCCCTTGCTCTGCTGCTTTCCAGGCAATAAGAGCATTAAAACATGCCAGCAACTTGGTTGATATTTGTGTTTCTAAGCCATTTGTCTGTGCTTTCTCTGGTATATTTTAAATTTTATAAAATCATTATAAAAATAATTGAAATTCCATATGACATTATATATATCTATGCTGTTTTGTTTTTGTATTTTCTGCCTATCCATTATTTTATTTTAATACTATACTAATATTAATAGAGTCTATTAAAATTATATTTTAATTGGCAGAATTGATCATAAATTGATACATCTCAGTTGTAAATAACAATATTATTAAGAATTACATCAAATTAAGGCATTACAAGCTGTGTTGTGCTCTACATAAAAGTGAAACTCATTTTACAGTGATAATTTTCAGAAATTCCTCACTATTGTTGTGTCATTAGTGGAGATCTTCTTCTCTGAGAGAAGTGATAAAATTGAAGATGCAATTACATTGACAGGAGTCAAGGGAAGCACAGCTGCATCCTGGATCCCACCACTCCTCTTTGTGTGGCATATACCACAGCAAAGGACATCAGCCTGGAGCACCAGACTTGTTATCAACATCCCTTTTAAAAATGGCAATGTTGTCTGAGACAATGAAACTGCAAGGCAATAGGTTTTTTTTGTCAAAACAAGGACATTCACAGAATCATGGGAAGTTGGAAGGGACTCACCAGGATCATTGAGTCACACCACAGCTATTAATGTTATACCTGGTGTCTACTAATATCTTCAAGGGAGTGAACTACACCATCATATTCATCTTACCTAATAAGATATAAATGACAGCACAATCCAGAGACATGCTAATACACATCTGTCTGTGCACAGGCATATATATATATATACACACACACACAAATCAGTATCATAGATCCTAAGATAATTTTATTTTAATTTTATTTTAATTTTATTTTAAAAATACAGAGCATTGACATTCTGCACAGAGTTTTTTGCCAGACTTTCATATTTCAATTAATTCTGGAATATGGAATAAATACAGTGTCATTAGCTACATAGTTAACAGCCCAATGGTGCATGAATCATTGTGTTAAAAGAGTGAGATTTGTGGCTCTCTTACAATTGCAATCCTTAGTCTGATAAAGGGACTGAGTTTGACTATTTATTGCATATTCCAACAGAGCTTCCATATCCATCAGCCCTGTGTGAACACAGTCAGTGCTCAGATGCAAATACCTTTCTACTCCAACAAGCTCAAAAATTAATAATAATATTATATAATTCCCTCTCTCAAGGATAAATTTTTTATATAGATCCATACAGCCTAATAAAATCCAAGTTAAAGTCTATTCTTTGGAGCCTGCAGCAAAAATCTTAGATGGACTGCAGTGCATTTTACACTAAGTGTATTTGAACAGCCACCCGGGAATACACGAACACAGTGCAACTCAAAAAAGCAATAAGGTAAGGACCAGAATGTCTGCCAAGGGTAAAATCTAATAACAGGGGGGTCAGAAATACTCTGGGAAAAGTAAAACAGCTTGTCCCTGAGGCCAGACAGCAATGAAAGCATCATACAGCACAGATTTAGTCTGAAATGTGCCCATTCCAAAGGAAATTTGTTGCACCTCAGATTCAATCAGTGAAGTGTAGGAGCACTCACTGAGGCTGCAGATGGAAGCATCACACTCCTTGCAGGAATTCTACTATGGAGCTACTAACAAAAGCCTGGACCAAACCAACAGTGCAGCAGCTTTAACCCTCTCCAGGTGCTGAAGAGCATTTGTGCAGTGAGAGTCCACCAGCTGCAGTGCAACAGGCAGGCATGTCTAAGCCACACTAGAATATTTCTGATAATCAGTAACCTGCATTATGCCCCTCCCATGAATTTGAAACTCCCACAGGAGGAATTTAGAGAATAGTCTACCCTGTCCTGCAAAGAGAAAATCTCCTTCAAGAGCAGGGCTGAATGACATCAGTGAAACTTTTGTCCAATTCATGTAGACTTAAGACTGGTTCTTGAAGACTCTCAGTCTTTAATGGTGCTCACACAGAAGCATCAACTTCATGTGCAGGGAAATTTGTAAGAGTGGATCCTAAATTAATATGCATTGGCTTACATAATTTCCCTTGTAAAAGTAAACCATGGAACAAAACAACAGAAGATGCTACCTTTAGCTGATAAAAGTTCATCAGAAGTTTATTTGTAAGTTGTATTCATTGTCACTTCAAATATGACAGAAGCACTGAGTCAGGAAAGTACTTCTGGAGATCACTGAACCTAATACCCTGCTCGAGGCAGGGCAGGTAAAGGCAGGCATGAAGACTTCACAGACTCTGGGAAATGTGTTTCAGTGACCACACAGGCAATAAAAAGCATTTGTTTTTAATGTTTAAATAGAATTTTCTTTCTTTTTTTTTTTTTTTTTTTTTGTATTCTTTACAGATTCTTTAAGATCTCCATGAGCCTTCTCTACCCCAAATGAACTGTTCCAGTTCTCTAGTCCCTCCTTGATGCTCCAAACTCTTAATCATCTTTGCATTCTTTTGCTGGACTCAGTTATCCTCATTTGTTTTACTGGGGAGCCCAGAATTGGACAGGACACTTATCATCCACTGCTCTCCCTTTATTCACACCCAGTGATTTCATCATAGTAGCTATCCACTTAGTAAGACATGATACATCCTTCATAAGCCTACACTGACTACTCCAAATCACCTTCTTATCTTTCCTCTGTTTTGAAATTACTCCCAGGCTTTGCTCCATCACCTTTCCTGTGATCACAGCAATGCTTGCCAGCCTGTAGTTCCATGGATTCTCCTTTCTCTTTCTGAAGATACCAGAGGAGGGACCTGGGTGCTCCCACATGGGCTGAACATAATGAAGTTATGTTTTGTGGGACTGTATGATGGAGAAGACAAGAAGAGAAACCAATGGGATGCTGTTGGAATCCATGGAGTGGTGGCATTTTTCAACTTAATCTGCCTCTCTGTCACTCACTTTCTCTCTTTTCTCTTTCTTTGTATACTGCTTTCTCTCTCTGCCTCACATTAACTTTAAAATAAAATTCGTACTATTCACTTCAGCATATGGTCTTATTTGCACCTTAATTTGGACAGAAACAGGCATTTCTATAATAATTTTAATAATGAGACCTTACCAAGGTGCAGATAGTGTGCATATATTCATCCTCAGTCACGTGTCCCCTCCATCTCTTTTATATATTTTTTTTTTTTTTACTTTTGTGTTTAGTAAGAAACTCCTTCTTCATCCTTGCAGGCCTCCTGCTGTGTTTGCTTGATTTCCTGCATGTGGAGATGGACCATTCTTGAATTTGGAGGATGTTATTCTTGAAAATCAATTGGCTGTCCCTGACGCCTCTTGAGTTCAGGGCCTTCCAGAGGATTTTCCCAAGCAGGAATAAACTGTAGTTTTTTCTCCTGAAATCAAAGCTTAAACCCTGACTTTTGCCTTTTTCCCTCTTCTCAGGCTCCTGAACTCCACTCTCTCAGGGTTGCTTAGCCAAAGCTGCCCCAGTTTTCACATCCCTGTACAGCACTCCCTTGTTTGTAAGTATGTGGTCCAGCAGAGCATCCTTCCTCACCAGCCCATTCATCTGCACAGGGAGGCATCACCAACACACTCCAGAAACCAGCCAAGACACAAGTAGACACAATAAAGGTGTTTATAAAGACAGTGCTGGGCTGGGGTTCCTCCCACCTTTCCCCAGTTGTTATTTAGCCTGCTCTGGGAGCAGCACTTTGGGGCTCAGTGAGAAAGGCTCCTGTGTGCTGAACTGCTCCAGCCCTGGATGGGGGCCAGGCCTGCTCCTGGGACCCTTATCTATGCAGGAAAGACAAACAAAAAATAGACATAAGGAGGATAAGTAACACTGCATGGATGTCAGCTCATCTGGTGAAGGGTTTCCAGACTGGGATTTTTGTCAGTGTTCTCAATCGCAACAAAATTAAAAAAAAATGCCCCAGTCCTTTCTGTTTGTGTATATATGCACACACAGAATATATTCCTTCTGTATATATATATAAAAGGAGTGTCAGGGTGTGCTATAAAGCAGCTGAAACTTTGCATTTTTCTCAAGTCTTCCCTTTTTTGTAGCTTTTTTAAGGATACATTTCAAAATAAGAAAAAAATCCCTAAGTAATTCAGAAAGTTAAGTTTTCTCACATTTTTCAGCACTTTTTTTCAGGTTTTAGCACTCTTCTCAAACAAAAAAAACCCCAAACCAACCACACTTCCCATTCTAAAAGTTATCTTAGCAGTGAGACAGCTGCCTTCTCAACTGGTAACCAGATACCCAGCTATGATTTTTTTTACCTGATACATAACAGAAGAGGACCATCCCTTGTCCTAGCAGAGCCAGCATTTCTTTTCTTTGTGGAAGTGGGATTGCGGGGAAGGGTGTAAACAAATTCAAGAGTAAACATGAGCTTTGCCATACGTGATTGTTCATGGCTTAAAGACAGCACACAAATGAACATCAAGGAAGGGAACTATGCTTGGAGACCTGTGGTTGAACTCTTAAGCCAGAGATTTTGTGGTAATTAACATTGCTTCTCTCTAGAAGCAGTGCAGTAAAACTCAATCCAATACCTATAGAAGTGGAAAGTGACTCTATTTTAAAACATACATCAACACTCTTGATACCCACCATCCTACAAGTGCCATGTTCTGTGTTATACTATCCTGCTTACCTATACCCAGATATATCACAGTGCTTTGGCCAAGATTTCTTGGAGCAACAGGAAGGAACTGCATGCCAGCCACTCAGCCTCCACCATCTCCTCAACCCTAGGACTACCTTCAGGTGCTGCTTTTGGAGGAGTGTTGTATTGCTTCACATCTGTTCCACTTCCATGAAACATTAGGTTTTGCTTATTAAAGCATCTAGCCTTCTTACCTGGAAGCTGCTGGAGAGGGTTTGTCCCTCTTTCCATCATCTCTTATTGGCATTTGGGGGTTCCCATATGTGAAAATTGGACATTACCTGGCAATGAGTGCTCACAGTGCAGAAACTGCATGTACTTGGCTGTGTGGCCAGCAGGGCAAGGGAGGGAATTCTGCCTCTCTGCTCTGCCCTTGAGAGACTCCACTGGATCCTTGTGCCCACTTCTGGAGCTCTCAACCATGTCTGCCCAGAGGAGGCCACAAAGATGATTGGGGCCTGGAGCATCTCTCCTACAAAGACAGGCTGACAGAGCTGGGGTTGTTCAGCCTGGAGAGGGCTTTGGGGAGGCTTTACTGCAGCCTTCCAGTACTTGAAGTGGCCTTATGAAAAAGAGGGAGAGAGACTTTTTCATGGGTAGATAGAGATAAGACAAGTGGGAACAGTTTTAAATTTAAAGAAAAAGATTTAGATTTATGAAGAAATTCTTTCATGTGAGAGTGGTGAGGCACTGGCACATTTTGTCCAGGGAAGTTGTGGATGTCCCATCCCTGGAAATGTTCAAGGCCAGGTTGGCTGAGGGCCTGTGCAACCTGGGATAGCAAGTAGCATACATGCTTAAGGGGGGAGAGGGGAGATTTGGATCTTTGAGGTCCCTACCAACCCAAACCACTGAATGATCTTTTTTTCCTTTAGATGGTTTGGGTTTTTTTAGGATGTCCCTTGCTTTATTTAGTTTACTCTTTGTTTCCTGTTCTGGGTGTCTCAATGTATTTCAGGCAGATGTGCTGGGAACTTAATTTGCTGTCACCCCAGGTGCCATCAGCACCTGCTTTTCCTATATCTAACCTGCTGTTATCCGTTTGGGTTCTTACACACACTGATGCTCCCATTCATTTTCCATTTGGAGAAGTTTTAATGCTGCTCTTACAAACCTCTAAAATCCTAAAAGATGAGATGGAGCTCAAGTTCTGGTTTGCCAGCCTCTTTAATTAAAAAAGAAAAAGAAAAGTCATCCTTTCAATATTACAGCTTAAAAATGAGCCCCCAACAATCAGGAAAATGCAACCAACCTATTTCTATTTTTCGTAAAGGCAGCAAAGATAGAAAATAGATAAATTCTGTAAAAAGAACATTTCATTGCATATATTTTATCATCCCACTGCTGAGTTTTATGTGTTTGATTCATCCTTTTAATCCATTTGTTGTAATAGATTTCTTCCCCTCTCATAATAGGATACAGGTACTATCCTGCTGAAATTTAAACCTGTGCATATAATCCCAAGGTTAACAGAGGGTTTCAGAAAAACAGAGGAAGTAACTGAGTGATATAATTCAGCAGCCTTATTAATGTATGTGATTTAGTAGGAAATCTTAATGAAAGCAAAATATAGTACAGACTGCAGAATTAGTCACTCAAATGTCAAACTTTCGGAGTGTTCCTGTTTGTGCTTAAACACCTACAGGGAGAAGTGAGAGAGTCTCAAAATAGGATCAGGATTCTAAATGGGCTGCAGATTTTCCTGAACTGTGATGCAGAGACAGGTCTGGGAGCAAGAAGGGGTATGGTCAGACCAAGAGCAGAGTGCTGAGTTAAAAGCCAGTTGGTTTGGGTATCACCATTCCCAGGTGAAGTAAAGGCTTCCCAGAGGTCATGGACTGTGTGCTTTCAGGAAGATTTGCCTTCTGAGATACTCAGCTTCCTTCAGTCATCGGTGCTAATGAGAACAAAAACCTTAAGGAATCCCATGTATAGTCCAGACCAAAAATCCTACTTATTCCAACAAAACACTGAACAGAATGATAGAATGGGCCATCATTTTACATTAGTGTTACAAGTGTTAAATAAGAGAGTAATAGAAAAGTTAATTAAATGAAGTTTTAAAAAATTCACATACTGTATCCTTATGTATCCTTTGCTAAATATAAATATAAGGGTTCTGTACAGTTAGTTAATGGTTTTGGGAAGTTTTTCCCATCTAACACAAAGAACCTCAAGGTTGGAACTATTGGATATTTAAGAATGCTCAATGTTTTTCAAGATTCTGAAATCCTCCCAGGGCAAAGACATCTCTTTTAATATCTTTGGTGGTTATGATGTTACTTATAATTTATCACCTGTCATATTGCTAAAGTGATATCAGCTCTTCTACACAGCCCTTAAAAGTATTCTCTATTTAGTGAGGTAAGTTAGAGGTCCCAAGGACCACTTCAAGCATAAACATGCACAAATACCTTAAAGTGCAAATAGCAAAATGTTCTTGGAGTGAGCTAAACTATCAGCCTAGTGAAAATGTTACAATGAGAGAGTTTAACTTGTGCATCTTATGCTAAATAGCCAGCTGATCCAAATGAAACAATTAGGAATAATTGGCAGAAGTACATGTCAGTGCCTTTCCTATTACAGATATAGAAAAATTCTGCATATGCACATGCCTGTTTCTCTCTAGGCTACACAGAAAGGCATCAACCTCTCCTCCTCCTGCACAGCAGGAACTGATAAAAAATGATGCTCTGTTAATGTCCTGTACCTGACCACCTCCTAAAGCTGCAGGTTATTAACATGATTTTACTGCCATTTAAACCTAAGCATACAGATACACTTGCTCACACTGGTTCATCCAGAAGCCAGAGTAATCAGCAGAGAAATTTCAGCCTGCTTGAGCTCTAGTCTCCAACACCTTCTCCTCAGCACATAAGATACTCTGGGTCTCAGTGAAACAGAGGCATGTCACTTAAAACTCACTGTTTAGAAGGGGCAGTCAAGTAGGTTATTTCACACTGCAGTCAAAGCTTCCATCTTTTGTTTGTTTATGACATGCTGCCCATATTGCTCAGGATATGGAAAGGACTTGTGTTTTCTTATAAATGTGCTTTAGGCTCACCCTCAAAATTTCAAATTTAAGGTCAAAATGGAGATCAACTTCTTTTAAAGTAAACTGATACCTCTACATGTGTAATGAATGGACTGCAGCAAGCAGAGTTAGCCATGAATTGGTCTGGGTTCAAGAGCATTCACACCCACAGGCTTTTGGACCTCACTAACACATTTTGTTTTACAACTCAAGTGTTACTTTCCCCTCATGGTGCAAAAGAGAGCATTAGTAAGGCGGTGGCATGGTGACACATGGTGAGGGCAGACCCCCTCTGAATCCTCCCCAGCTGTCCCTGCATCACTCCTGCAATGCCCTGGAGTTCCCACAGTCACTAGCAGGTCACTGCAAACTCCCCCAAACTATCCTCCTCACCCACAGCTGCACCACATCCCTGAGAGGCTCCTGGCATTGTATCATGCTCTTCATTACACTGTGGAGAACACGCCATTCCCTAGGGTATTTCCACCCAAAGTGAGACAGTTCCAGTGACATCAGGCAGCTCTATCCCTGCAGGTTGCCTAAAGTCAGTCCCACTCATTTAGCTGAAAGCAAAATCAGTCATGGCTTTGATGTTTTACCAGGATTTTTAACATATACCAGGAATGGCTTTTCTGAAGAAATTAATAATTTGATGGGGAAAAAATATGATATGATTTTTTTCCCTAAAAGAATGAAAAACTGAAAACTGAAAATCTTGGTAAAAGAAGTTCTTGTGTAGAGTGAAAGCATTGAGATAATGCTTTCCTAGTCCACCTTCCTTTTTGTCTTCTAAAATAAATAACACCCCTCCCTCAGCAGTTGTCCCTTTTAAAACACAAAAATTGAGGAAAAAGTGCTTTTCAAAATCCTGCATTTGACATTCTTGGAAATTTTCCATTAACAGCACCTCTAGACTTACCTACAGCCGTGTTTTAAGCACATCTCGATCAAAGTAGTTCAGAAATAATCTTAGTATTTTCAGAGGTCATAGGGAGTCTGATGTTAGCAGAACTTTCAAAAGTTGTCTAATGTTCTTAAGTCCATTTTACAAGCTAGTTTTAGAGCTCCAGCAATGGACAAGAAAGCAATGGATAAACTGTAAGTAATTAAAAAAAAATAAGAAAGCAAGAAATTATCAAGCTATAATACTCTTCAGAGCTTGCCATTTTAATAAAATCCATTGGTGCACTGGTTTTCCTTGTACAACACAGCTTTAAAATTATTCTGTCATAAATTCAGCACTTTGAACAAATCTAGAAAAAAACTCTGCTGTTGCTTTATATGAATTTTATTCACACTGCAAAGTTAGACTGACAACTTTGGAAGTTAAATGTCACCTTGTATTTCAAGTTCTCAAGTCACAGTGCAAGAAGGAGTCATAATGACCCTGCCAAGTCTCCTTCATAAACCAATTGCATCAGTCTCTGAGCAATTCTGGTGTCAGGGGCAATCCTCAAACTGGAAAATCATCCCACTCCAGTGATTGAAACTCTACCACAGTTCTTAATAATTTTTAAGGATTTATTACACTCACTTTGAAACAGATGTATCTTTTCCTCTGTATGTACTAATTTTCAAAACACCAGACTTTTAATATCTCTGCTGGGCTGACGATAAGCTTTATTTCCCCTGTAAATATTTATCAGTCATGACATTATCTATTAACCTTCCATGATAAGTCAAATATATTAGGGCCTTACATGCTCACTACAAGACACATCTGCCAACCCTACAATTATTCTCCTGAGCAATAGCATGTTTTCCATTTCAGCTAATACACTGTTAATAGGAAGAAGCTACATCAACAATCCACATCCACATAGCAGCTCCATCAGGCAGACTGACATTCTTCTGTGCAACTCTGGAATACAGAAAACGGGGACATTCACACACTGCAGTCAGCCAGAGGCAAAAAACATCTGCTGACAGTCACTAGGGGCAGTGACAGTGACAGACCGCTCTGGGAACACTCCCATCTTCCTGTGAGCACCAGTGCAGCTGCCACATACAAGCAGTGACAGACAGGTGAGGGAATTGCTGAGAAAGTAACACAGAATGTTATGCAAAACTCATGTAGTTAACATGATACAACACATGGTGAACAGCAAGTGTTTTTATATTCATAGTGCCTCAGTGTCAGCAACAGTTTGGTGATAAGGAATCAATTTCATAATGGCTGAAACATAGTAAAAAGAATCGAGCTTTTATATTATTCTCAAGCTAATCTCATATTCTTCAGCTATTAAAAAAAAAAATCCAAGAATTTAGCTCCTACCCTCACCCAACTCCCTAAGCTTAAACAATCCAATGCACAATACGAGCTATTTCAGAAGTCCTTGTTCCACTTCTGGAAAAATACAAGTTCTAAATTTCCAAACACATCTTCACAGAAGCACAGAACAAGCAGAGTTGGAAGGGTCCCACAAGGATTATCGAGTCCAACTCCTGCCCCCACACAGGACATCCCCAAGAGTGACACCATGTGCCTGAGAGCATTGTTTGAACACTTCCTGAACTCTGTGAGGCTTGGGGCTGTGACACTTCCCTAGGGAGCCTGCTCCAGCACCCAAACACCCTCTGGGTGAAGAACTTCTCTCTGATATTCAGCCTAAACCTCCCCTGACAGAACTTCAGGCCATGTCCTTGGATCCTGTCACTGGTCCTGATCAGTGCCTGCCCCTCCTCTGCCCCTCCTAAGGCAGCTGTGACTGCAGTGAGGTCTCCCCTCAGCCTCCTCCAGGCTGAACAGACACAGTGACCCCAGCCACTCCTCATATTCCCCTCAAGGCCCTTCACCACCCTCATGGCCCTCTTTCTCAATGGCTTTGTATCTTAGGTTGGGTCACCCAAACCAGCTCCCAGCACTGGGAGTGAGGCTGCCCCAGCTCAGAGCAGAGCAGGACAATCCCCTCCCTTGCCTGGCTGTACCTGATGCATTTCAGGACAGGCTTGGCCCTCCTGGCTGCCAAGGCACTGCTGACTCATGTTTAACATGCTATCAACCAGACTTAATATTTTATGGGAGAGGATTGAAAAAAAATGAAGCTATTATTTCTCTGCCACTCAACTTGAGCAAACTAGAGTCCAGGATTTCTTGTGAAATTCTGCTACTGAAGTAAAAGTGAGTTTTTCCCTCCCAAGTTAAAAGGGAGTTTGATCACAGACAACTGTTCCATTTTTCTGCATTTTAAGGATTTCCCTGTACCTAGAAAAAACAACCATGAGACTGTATCTTACACAGAAAAATATTAAACTTTGGTCACATTTTAATAGATGAACTTCACTAAGGAAGTTACCTTCTACACATGAAACTGGCACTCACCTTAATGCCATTTTTGTTTCCTCAGGTGAAGAGCAAAGACCAGTGCTGTGCTAACAAAGTACAGTGTTACAGCTGAGAAACAGTTAATTCTAAGTGCTGTGATCCCTCCTCTCAACTCTATGTTTCTACCTTGTATATTTGTAAGAATTAGGGCAACAGATTAACAGAAAGGATTTAAGCAGGCTTACTGGGGAATTAGTAAATTTACTCAATGAATTGTCCTACATCCACAGGAAGGACTACTGGACTTTTGGACAACATGCTGAATGCTGCTGTGATCATCTCAGCTTCAGATGCAAGATTACTAGCTCTTCTGCCCCCTCATCCTTCTTTCCCACTAGTTTAGACTCTGCTGAAGTAAGAAGTTCTTAACAGGAAGCTCAAAACTCAAGACAGGTCACCAAAAGAACTAACTTCTTCCACAAATACAAACTCCTGGAGTGGGGGTTTTTTACTGAGCTCTGAAATGACCAATTGTGAAGTGCAGCAATGAAATCCAGAAGCAGAACATTTAGTAACAGCCTGAAACTTAAAATTGATTTTTATTGTCATAAGGATTTGACAAGCAGTTTTTGCAGGACACTTAGAGCTTTAGAATTTTATTTTCATCAGTGTAATTGCTCATTCCCTCCTGAATACACACTTATGTTCCAAATTGCAGTGACTTCCTGATTTCTGAGAAGTAAGGCACTACAGTATCCCTTCAAAAGCAGTTACAGATTATCATAGCAGACACTTCCCTCTGAGATCTGAAGGTCAAGATTGCCCATGAAAAAAAATGTAACTGGTGACTGAAGGTACATCCAATGATGAGTAACTAATCACCACTGTTACCAGAACAGCCTTTCTGGGTGATCTAATGTCAGGCTTGAGAGGAAGCCTCCAGTGCACAGAGCAGAATTAACAGTGTTCATTTCCTTACATACGGAAACTGCTCTATTGTGGAAAAATTCCTTAAAGCTTTCTTTTTAAGCTAGGGGACAGATTTTAACCAGAATCTTCAACCATCAGTACGTTCTTATGCTCAGGACAAGGCACTGGATGAAGACCTTTACATTATAACTTTGGAATAGGAGTTGCAGCCACTGCAATGCTTTCAATGGCACATTCATCAGTGCCACGGCGGATTCTGAAGTAGCCATCTTCTCCCCATGAGGTGCCCCAGCTGTTCTTCACAATCCAGAATTTCTCACCACTTTCTGGGTCTTTTCCATAGCCCACCAGTAATACAGCATGATTGGTCAATTCAAAAGGATTTAAATTATCCCTCAGCCCTGTGTGATGGTAGATCCCCTCTTTATAAAGCATGAAATCATTATAAACCTCAAAGGCAACAGTCAGTGGGCCGTGCAGAACAAGCTCAAGTTTCATCAGGGCTTCATTGCAGCCTCCATAGAACCCCCCAACATAGTGGTACTCAGAGGCGTAGTAGTGGTAACAGCTGCGCTTGAAAAGGCACGGAGAGTCCTGGGCTGTGTAAGGGAAGCAGTCCTCTTCCACCACACCAAAGTCTTGCACATACTTTCCACCAATGAGATATGGGAAACCACCATCACAACCTGAACAAAAGAAAGGGGAAAACAAAGTGCTTCTTCCCTTGGAAATTCTATTATTTGAGGTGGGAGACTCTCCCACTTACATCTTTCATAATACTTCCAGATACAGTATTGAACACATTTCGGTGACCCAGATCATTTTAATACTCCAGTTAGCTAGTCAGCTTTCTGAAACACACAAGGCAAAATTCACATCTGTGGGAACTATTTTGGGAGCACTAATACTTGGATTCTTTATCATCCAATTGCTCCTGAGAATCCCTGTCAGAAAGAACAGCTAGTTATATGCAGTACAAGGATCTGTCCTAACAAGGATACAGTACTCTAGGAAGCTTTAGTCATTGCTTTTGCTCATCTCTCCCTCTCTCTGAATATGCCATTGGGAGAACATTTAGTTCCATTGTTTCTAGGTAAGCATTGTAATCAGCTACATTTTGAGCCCTACTCCTTAGGTATTTCCCATCTCACAGGTAGATGAAAAGTTCAGAAACATCCTGACCACAAGGGTGACTTCTTGTTCAATGCCATTGCTGCAGTGAAGTGGGCTGACAATTCTGTTTTCGTTATTTTTTAATTTCAAATAAAATATTAAAGTATACTGAAGTATAGCCTGCCAAATATTTTATGAGAAAAGTAACTTTGGTCTGATGGGGAAGGGATGGAAATTTTCAAACCAGTCTCCTTCTGCAGCATTATCATTACTTGAAAGGTGTCTTTACATACACCAGCATCCTTACCCTGAGAATACTGGCTGCAAGACACGACCTGCTGGGGACTGAAGACAGGTTTCTGAGTGTTGTTTGTGAGGATACGTATCCTTGCTTCCAGCATGCCCATGGAGGAAAATGCATAACAGCTGCCACATGAGCCTGGGAAGGGGAGAGAAAGGAACCATCAGTAACATAAACAAGGCTAGTCACCTGCCATCAGATACATCTATTCCTAAAGTCCACAGAAAAGAGTTAAAACCTACCAGACAGTTACTAAAACCTGAACACCAGTAGTGCAAAAACTTTAAATCTTCATTTAGCTTTTATGCATGCAATTCAAAACCACTTCTAACAACTTCTCAGGGAACACTGAGCTTATTCAAGAATAAGAGGCAAAGTACTGCTCCAGTGTTTTTCAGCATTAGCATTTAAGAACTATCCAATTACCCTATTCCTTCAGAATGAACCTTCAGGGACCACATTAGTTGGGCTGAGAAGGCTCTATCTACCCTTTATGCAGCACATATGCTAAGGGACAATGAACTTTTTGAAGTGAATGCTGACAATATTGCTCTTATTTCAACCTACCAATGGATTTGGTCCTGTAATTTCCAGTTGAAAAAATTATCTACTACTATTTTAGCTACCCCTAAAATAACTGACTTTTAAGAGAACAGTGACATAAATAACATGTTTGATACAGTGGATTCATCCCCACTCCCCTGGCTTCCCAAGGGCATGTAATTGTACACTGGCTTTTCAGAGGCACCTTAATTTCCCTTCTGCTTCCTGGCAGAGTTAAGTCTCCTTACTTTTGCATCAAAATTTAGTAAAGCTTCTAGCTTTAGGCCTCTTCACTCTCTAGGACCTTCCTTTCACTCATTAAAAACCTTTGGAAATGGAATGACAAGCCTCACAGGAAGAACAATTACTTGGATGAGGTCCTATTTTTATCTACTGATTGTCATCAAGGTGCCTGATTTCCTTTTGTTTCCTGACAGTGGGAAAACCAAATATTGTAGAGCTATGAAAAGGAGGGAGCCTTGAGAAACAAAACAAAATACTTTCTCTTGAACTGTGTAGGTGTATAAAAGCAGAGCTATTACAACAGCAACACTTCAAGAAATTGCACCTTCACTCAGATGCATCTCTGAAGAAAAGGGACAAAATCATCCTGAACAGGAACATTTTTCCCAGCAGGGCAAAGTAAAGCAGTGAAAGATGCCTCCTACTCACTGTACAGTCACAGCAACTGAGATGGGCCACACTGCAGAACACTTTGTTGTATTATGTATGCAAAAACGTAAAAAATACAGTTCATACAACCATTTTGGTCTGAAGTCTGCTGGATTGCTGCTAAATTTCTTTCCTGTTACCACAGTGGTATTTCTAAAGTCCATAGAATGACCTCTTTTGTAGGTTTTGTTTGTGTTTTTTTTAAGCCTGAAAGCTAAAATTCCAATTTGATGGAGCAGAATGTATGTCTGTTCCACAGACATTTAACATACTCAGCATGGACCCTGAGATTACATAAAAAGTGTAGGAAGCTCTTTTATTGGAAACAACAGGCTTATTCTCATTTAGAGAAACTTTGAAGCAACAAAACAGAGAAAGGCTAAGTCTGGAACTGAGTGTTCAATTGTTTGGAAGATAAAAGAGCCCTTAGGACATTCATAGTTCACACCAGGAGAAAGTACAGGATTCACACCTACAGAGGACCACATAATTTCCAGTTGCTATCTTCCAGTCCTTCCACATAGCTAGAAATTCCACAAGCCTTCCTATTCTGCTTCTGTTATCAGGAATACAGCTGGCAGAACTTGTCAGAATAACTAAGCCATAAATGAGTGATTGGTGATTTAAGTCATCCCTTCCCCACCATGCTAACATTATGTTTCTCTCCCCCAAAAGCTGCCACCAGATGCAAATTTATCTGCAAATGGTGTCATAGGGAATGGACACATTAAGGGAGCTCACTCCTGGCTTCCATTATATAAACATCTAATTCAAGAATCTCACATCACAGTGCTATAAACACTCCCTACAGAATCAACACATATGAGCACAGCATCCTTTTAGGTTCTTACCAGTATTTCAAATTTATCATTGTCTGCAATTTTCATACTGACTAACATCTCCTCTTACAACTAGCCTGTTAAGCAACACCTGAATTTATCAGGGAGATAAGATTTGGAGGCAGAATGAACAATTTTCATGGGTTTGTTCATTAAAGCTACATGATAACTTGCCATCAAAAGCAATCAGGGAAAAATATTAAATAAAAAATTAAATGTACATCAGTTCAGTCAGCGTGCAAGTCAGTGCTGTCTGAACAAGCCAGTACCAACACCTACTTTGGTACAGCATTGTTAGGCAGAACTCCACCCAGTTTCCACAGGTTATTCACAGTAAAGGTGCAATCTATCAGCTGCCAGACACTAGTCTAAACTTTCTGGTTACCAGCAAATTACAAGCTACATCAAAGGAGCTCTAGAACACTGAATTCAGAGGTTTTATTTATTCATTTTTACCTTGATTCCGAACAGGGCTGACATAATTGACACCATTCACATTCCTCCAGTCCCAGGATTCTGGCAAACTTGAAACTTTCTTGAGTAACTCAGGTGTCAGAGGTGCAGGCTTTGGTCTAAAGAGGAGAAAATGCTTTTGAGAAACATATCACACTCTAGGCAAGGAAACAATTACGTAACACCCAGTTTTCATCTTTGGCTTCTACTAGTTGGACTTGCTTCACACTGTGCAATTTAAAATAGTCTCCATCTAAAGTGAGTGAGTGTTAATATAAAGAGATAAGCTCGAGCAGGATTCAAGACCTACTCAAATTGCTCCCTGAGGGAACTGTTCTATTAACACTGTTGAGGAATACATTCAATGGAAGTAGCTCAGTCTGCAAGTTGCAGTGTGAGCTTCAAAGTGAGCTCTGGGTGGCAAAATCCTTTTATGCAACAAAGGGAGGAGGGACCTATGGCCCAGCCAGGTGACAGATGTTCAGAGAGGACCCCAGACTTTCCTACTACTAAGGCTGGGGATATAAAAGCCCAAGGGGTTCTTCATCTGGGGTCTCTCCTCAGAGTGACCCAGTTCGAACTGCTCTTTTATTATTTAGTTATTGTGCCAAGATTAAATTATTTTAGGGGTCTAGAGATCTCAGCTCTGCTATGGACCCCTGGGGTGGAGCAGGTAAGGAAACCCTGTGTGACTGAGTGGGTGTGGGGTGTAGCTACGAAGAGGCCTGGGTCCCAGCCCAGGTGGTGCATGTGTGAGTGCCAGAGCAGCTCCCAGGCAGCCAGATGGGGGAGTTTCCTTAACATCCACAGGCTGCTGACCAAGTACTTTTGCACCAATCTGAAGTGCTGAGGTAACTCCCAGATTGTAGCAATGCAGTTTTGCAAGTTATTTTACTACAATCACAAAGTATCTAGAATATCAGACCGCAGAAACCATCTTGCCTTGGCAGCATGCACTGACAGCAACTGCAGTTTCACTTCAGGTTCGGGCATGGCTTACATTGACAATCCACTAACTGCAGTTCCACTTGCCCTGGAGACTCCTCTGGAGCAAGTTTTTACTGTGACTTTTGAAGAAGTATTGAACGGTACCTGTCATCACCTACCACCTGCAGCCAAGTGATGCTTTTATCAGCAACACAAGATCTTCCTGAATTCAACTTTCACATAAACTAATGTTTGTCACCACAAACACCAGACACTGAAGTTTGTTTTGAAAGCAGGAGAGGGCCAACCAAAAAAATGTCATGGTACTGCATGGGTGGAGAGAACTTCCAAATAGGTTACTGTGTTTAAGATCATTCACAGGGTGACTTCTATCTATACAATGAAACCATAATCTGCATGATATTCCTATGCAAATCAGCATTTTTATTCTATGATAGGACCTTCTTCAACAAACATGATTGCCACAGTTTGGAAAAGTAAGGAGCATTCCTACTCACAGAAATACCAAGCGCTGAAAAAGCAAAACTGTGAAGAAAGTAAAACAGCTATAAGTAAGGGAATCTTTAGATCAAAAAACTCTAGTTCTCAATTTTTGTAAAGGATTATATACCCATCCCCATTACCACTCTCAGCTAAGTGATCTGCAAGACCCTGAAGGCATTCTCAGAGCTACTTCATGCTTCCTCACTGAGATACTCTACTCCTGCTAGAGGAATCTTGTTGCAGGCGTGGCAAATTATCAAAATAACTAGGGAATTCCCTCAGAAGTCTTTGATATTCATGTTTAGGAGCAGAGAGCAGTTCACTGCTTTTCAATTGCAATTATGAACTAGCAGAACCAAGATGAAGCACAAGCAGAAACTCCCAACTATGGCAAGCAACTGATAAGCAGACAGGACAGTGAGATGATAACTGAGACTGTCCCCACTTTCTCCCTGCACATATGAGTTCAGCAGTGAGTTAGTGGGCAAGACTAAAGGGTAGGTGACTCTATTTGTCCTAACTGCTTGAGACAACAGATGCCCAGAATCATTCAAATGATTTTCATTCAAATGAAAAATATGTTTGCACACCATGAACATGAACTGGAAGGCCTTGAAACTTAACTAAACATTTGAACTAAACATAGCTAAAAGCCAGGACAAATACAAGCAGGCTCCTGGCAGCAGTGGGGTTTGTTGCAGAACAAAGTGTCTTATTACCTTGCAGTTCTGGAATAGAGACCCCCAGCTCTTTTAGTTAGCTCTTCCAGGGCAAAATTCTCATACTCCTTGTACCTCGTTGCTCTCCATGACTTCTGGTGGGCATTGATAGCATTTACAAAGTCAAAGTTGTGCACATAACGTCTCTGGGAGAGTCTGCAAACAAAAGGAACCAAGTAAAACAGTAAGAAAGGATTGGGATTGAAACTAAAGGTGTTCTTTAAACTCAACATGTAACTCTGAAGTGTCTTCTGGTAGGTACTAGAAAGAAACAAGGAATTATTGGATCAAGGCAAGGTTTCTAAAACTTGAGACAGACTAGATACAACTGTCTTCCTTAGACATGCATGTTTGATAACAGGGCTTCACCACAGACTGAAGGAGAAACTGTGATGGAACAGGCAAACCCTCCTTTGTTCTTGTGTATTCAGGTTTATTTCCAACATTATCACTGGCATTAACTTTACCCTCAGTTCAGGAATTGGTTCTTACAATTTTAGCTAAAACCTCAAGCACTGTTACGAAACATTTTACTCCAGAAAAAGATCACTGATCTGTTGCTTACCTTCCCCCAAGCTTCTGCAGAGGTAGCTCGTTGATGTGAACATCGGATGGAGATGAGGAAATCTTGTGTCCTGTGAAACAAGCCCAGTTGTGGCCAAGCACATCATGCACCCATCCTGGTAGGGTCTCATTACAGTAGCTGGTTACCTTCTGGCCTTCCTTTTTGTACTGTAATGAGAAGAAGTTATGCTTGTGTTGAGCAGATGCATTTGTTAGCATAGCCATAGTTCCCCACCCACTCACAGCTGCTTCTTCCTGCCTGTGTTTCACAGGAAGCAGCCAAACACACTCCAGAGGTTAAGAAGATGAGAAAGGTTAAGAAAGAAACTGCTACTTACCAAAAAGCTGCAAAAGACATCTGGGTTGTGGCTTGCACTTTTAGCAAAAAGTATGCATTCATATCAGTATCAACTAACCTGTGTTAATCATTTGGTTCAACAATTCCTTTCTCAGCAAGATGTAAAAGTCCTCTTAGTATTCAACCTTTTCTTCAAGGCCCTGAGATTTCTTATGCCAAATATGTGACCAGTCAAGCTAACTCTGGATTGCCACAAAGCTTTGAGAAACTGAGACTCAAACACAAGGAGAATGGCAAGTTTGTCATCCAGCAATCTCACAGGAAGACATATACTATTTCTGTTTTAAAATGTATATACTATTTATGCATCATTTCACAAGTCAAAAGCAAAGATGTAACCTCCAGCCACTTTTTTAGGTTTGAGCTGTGATGGCTAAGCATCAAGAAACAATTTCACAGGAGCTATCAAAATGAGACGAAGAAATGATGATTCCACCATCATTTGATGGGATGATCAAAACTAAATGACAACAACTCATTTAAAGTTGGCACCAGAGACTGCTACTAAAGTCTCGAGTCCTCAGTCCTAATACTTTCTTGTTCAGCCACACACATCTTCATTTTACTACTGAAGAGGAGCAATAATTTAATATATTCAGCAAAATGAGGAGCAATAATTTAATATATTCAGCAAAATGTGTCTTCATACAACAGGTACCACTAACACTTTGTCCAGCTACATAAATTTTCTGAATTAGCAATTCTCTGACAACAAAATGTCTCACTGTGAGGGTTTGTGTGACTCTTTACTCATCTCTTAAGTTTAAAGTGTTTTGTGTAAGGTTGTAGTGTTTTGTGTTACACTACAAAGGCACCTGAAAACCCCATGCAACAAAAGTTTTAACTTTATTCTTCTAATCACAAAAAAAAAAAAAATCACTTATGCAGAATTCAAGTTTCCTAGTCCAACAAGACCTCATTAAATCTCATCCTATTTGAGCTGCACATGTACAATGGTAGAGGGATTCTGTAACTATGTTTCAACAAAATGCTTGCTCAACTTCTTTACTGAAGAAGGTGATGACTTACAGTGATGGAAATACCCCAAGATGGAAAATATTAATTAAAGAGACTAGGAGGTTTGTGACCATGTTGAGGTTTTGTGAGAAATATGAAGGAGAACTTACAATGAAATAATTAGGTTTATTTATCAGTGGGATAAAATGAAAGGTTAATCCTCTGACTGTTTTGGAACAATGGGAATTTGCTTTGTACCCAGTCTGGAGGATGCAGAGGCAACATCTACACCCAGCAAGTGTGTTTGCTGGCTGGAGCAGGGTGAGGGCACTAGAAGGCTGAGCTGCTGCTTTGTTCAATTCTTCCTTTCTTACTGTGCAAGATTGTGCAATGTGGGAAATAACCACACTTGGCCAAATACCAAGGGCAAGGTCCAGAAATGACTTTTGAGAAACACCCTCTTCACAACAGCAGAACTAGAAATCCAGACACTTCCAAAAGCAACAGGTAGTGACTTTACAACTAATTTGCTGTGAGATCACTTTTCTGGCTCTACATGACTGTGGAAATTAATACCTGGTCCTTCCTATCTAAAAGCTGCCACAGATTAAAACAGTACAGCCACTCTCAATAAGCATAGGCTTTCAATCTGAATACCTGAAGATTATCAGAGGACCAGGTCTGCTTCCTGCAACAATCCTGCCTTGCATAGTGTTATTCTGAATTAAAACAAGCAACACAGATTTGGGGCTTATCTTCATGGGAAAAAACAAAAAAGGCAACGAGTTATCTGCTAACTAGCAAATTAAAACAACAAAGAATTTATTTTTCTCCTAGAAATCTCTCTCCCTTTCCAGATATAAAATTAATTGCTTTTTTTAAAGACGTAAAGAGATAACCAGAATAGCATTCACACCATCTGTGTAACTTATCTTTTGGAAAAGTGAATGTAGTGAATTTCTTGCAATTTTTTTCAGTTCAATGTATCAACAGAACTAGAAAGGAGGTGAAGGGACAGACAGTAGCAATACTTCAATACAAACAAGACAAAAAAGCCAATTTCAGACAGTCTGCATAGAAGCCTAAAATTAGACAATTCAAATCCTCTGTAGCTACCTTTGTGTAGAGTGCCAGACTAAGTTACTACTGAAATAATTTTGAAAAGTGGACATGAAGACTTTGACACCTTAACACATGAGTAATATTTGGACAAAGGGAATTTCAACTCCAAAAAATAATATATCTAGGAAATGAAAATATACCTACATAAGGTCACAACTTGCTTTCCCCTCCCTCTGACTTTTAATTGAGAGCCACTGATGTAGACAAGCAGCAGACAAACTGCTTACCAGAAGGTACACCATAAAATCATTGCTAAAACAACTTTGCTAAGAAATGCAGCATTTCTTATTTCTACCAGTGAAGGACTAACAGATGAGATCTAGGAAATTTGACTGTACCAGTTTTAGAGGACCAAGTATGAGTACACCTGCCCAACTAACAGCCAGTCATATGGCAGGGATATGGCACCATTGCACAAGCAACAGCTGACTCAGGTGGATGTGAATTACAATGTCACACTCAACAGAAGCTGCCAGCACAGTACCCAAAACATCCAGAGTCCACCTCAGAACAGCATGCCTCATGGAGGATAACAGCCATACAGCTGTGATCACCAGCAACTGCTGGACAACTGCTTGCACATATTTCTCTGCAGACTTTAAAGATGGTTTTCATTTTTAAGACCACTGCAGCTGTAGCACATGATAATTTCATCAGCCAATGCTCACACCTGCAGCATTAATTCCATCCAGTGACCTGACCAATCTAGGATAACTCCTTTAGAAGGGCACCCAAACTATACTCATAGCTTCAATTCTGAGCTTTGAAAACAGTAAAATTTAATTCTATTTCAAATGCATATTTTTCTCAATCCTGAAAACTCACATGGTTTTGCCTAATGCCAAAATTTAGCCAAGCCATGCCAACACTAACCTTAAAAGACTTCACATAGCTAAATTCAAAGCTTGCTGTTAGGTATCTGAAACCAGGTAAGCTTTTCAGTGAAGTACACTTTTAATAAAGTCTTTCCTGTGCTGGTCATCATGACATAATCTAACTGCATGTTCAACTCTAGTCCTAGTAAAAACCATAATTGCTTAAAGCTTTTTGAAAATCTTTAATCTCACCAAGAGGAAAGCAAGAAAGGATGGAGACCTTATTAGTCACAGCATTTTAACAGGAATTCAGAAGTGCCACATAGAGAGGCAGCCATCCTAAGCTCTCTAAAATCTATTGCTCTCAACTTAAGCAATGTCTGGGCAATAAACCAACTTGAGTTCCAAGAGGCAGGACTACCCTACACATTAAACCTGGTGGAAAGACTTACCTCTCAAATTTGTGTACCTATGTACAAGTATACCTATGCATTTTACACATTAAATGAGAACAGAGCTGCAGACTTGCAAATACCCTACTACACAAAGATACAGTAGATGGTGGTACCAGAAAAACTACTGCATCTTGCTACCCAATGCAAAATGCAAGCAAATATCAACTCCAGGTGGATTTTCTTTACTCTAGGAAACATCCTGCAATTCTGAGTTTTGTGCTTTCAGATTTACACTTTAGGAAAGCAGCAGCTGCTTACTGCCAGTTAAGCAATCCCAAAGTAGACAGATTAAAAACTGACTTTCAATTGATTTGCAGGATGGTTAAATAACATTAGCAACTCTAGCACTTCTACTTTAGCAATATGAAATAAAATGGAGGTTTTATAAAACATAAACATTAACTGCTGTTACTTATTTAGGCTATTTATTTCAGAACAGCAGTCCTTGATTTTAACCAAATTTGGGAGCACTGGGGAAGAGAGAAAAAGATATGACAAAGATGTCACAAGTCAGTTTGGAAAAGATTAGTAACTTGAGTGGTGAAGTATTCTAAAATCTATCTCTTTTTTTTGCTGAAGTAGTGTAACGTTTCAATACAAAAAAGTGCCAGACTTCTGGTATTTGCTAAAGAACATCTCAGAAGTCAGATGTAGAATCACTTCACTTAAGGGACAAAAGTGAGAAACTCATGAGACTGTCTCATTGCAAAGTGGTAGTCTTAACAATAAATAAGTACCTCAAAGACATCAAGAAATTGAAACAAGTTTCCTCAACTTTCGTTTCAGCCTTATTCTAGCTTTTTATGTTATGTTGCCCCTATTCCTTTTGCCATTCCTTGGGGTAAAAAAAAAAAAAAACAAAAACCAAAAAACTTTAAAGTTTTATATATTGCATAACCCTAAAGAATCCTTGTATCATCCAGCAGAAGCACATGACCAAGCTTCTGCCAAGTACACAAACTTCAGATCCAAGTTCAGTACAGGGATGTTTCAGAAGCACACATTAAATAAGTTGTTTTGTGCTAGAAGCAGAATTCAAGAATGCAGTAGGATGCTGCATTTAATTTGGAAAACTTTAATTCTAGGTACAACAGTAGTTATAAAAAAAACACTGTTAGAGTATCTTTACTTCAGATTCAAAGTAAACAGAGGACAAAATAAAATTGATAAGCTCATCTAATCCACTACTCTGATGTATAAAGTCATTTCCCCACAGGCCTCAAGTGAAAGAGCAAATACCTTGTAAAGGCAATGAAACCCTACAAATATTTCAGTAGGTGTCTGTTTAGTAAGCCACAGGAACAAAAAGCTATTAAAAACTCATTGAAATATGCACAGCCAAACAGGCTGTGTCCATATCTACACAGTACAGTAGCCCTGATAAAGCCACCACTTAGACAAGACCACAGCATTGCTGTCAGCAATTAACAGCTTAATTCTTTAACACTAGGAAAAAATACACTGAAGGTTCTATTAGCAGAAGTGGCACTTCTTTGCCTGAAACTCACAAAGTACTGTATTGGCTTAAATACTGCTGCTCATTGTATCTGGCAAATCCTCCTTCTGCTCAATCTCAGACTTGTATTTCTATTTCATATGTAATGCAATGTTTTCTGGATCAAAAGTAAACAGATATGCACAGTTAAATATGTCACAAGGTCAAGCAGCATGTAAGGAACCACTTCTTCCCCCCATGTGCCCACTGACTGTTGTGAAATTGGGAGTTTTGCAGAGACACATTGCATATTGTTGCCCAATAAGAGCAAGTAGTTATCTACAGCAAAAAATGCATTTAGTAAGTGCTGTGGTAGTTCCTCATGATTCTTAGCAATAGACTTACTTCTTGGTAATCTGTTGTTCTTTTACAGCAGCAAAAATATTAGAGAGGGCACCTGAACTGGGCTCTAATCCTCTCTATGGTGTTTAAGGAAAGAAGTCTTTAATTTAAATACGTTTTGCTGATGAATTCCCCATTACTGAACAATGACCCAAACAAGCTTGCTATTTCTTAATACTGAAGCCAACTTCAAAACTAAGAATTAAACCATTACCTTACAGAGGGTTGAGACACATTCACGACCATAAAACACAAGCTGTTGTGTATTGCGACTGCTCAGATGCATATTTGACTTACTTTGTTTAGAGCAGCAAGATGAATCAGGTGACCATCAGAAGCTCCTTTCAGCTTAAATTATTCTGTAACAGTTTTGGTATGTTGTTTTAGGTGTACTTTTGCAACTCAATGCAAAACATGAAATCAGTGCAATAAGTGACATGAGTGCTTATGAGTCACTTGACTTAGTGTTCATCTTCTGGGGATGTATTTCACAAGGTATGGACAGCAGCAGCCTTCAGCTGCTTCAGTTCAACAACTGCTGAATTCTGCCTGCCAGAGATGACACCTCAAAACTGAGTTCATGGCCAACACTACAGAATACAGTGCTCCACTGTCCTCACGGAGACAGCAATCCCTGCCACTTGAGGCAGGTCCTCCTACTGCAGGTGAGCTCACAGAGGTGTCCCTGCCTGAGAAGTTTCAGAGTAATTCTGTTCAGTTAGATTACCCAGAGAAGTTTCAAAGTAATTTTGTTCAATTAGATTACCCCTCAGTGTCTGTGCAGTTTTCACTGTATCACCAGACCTATGAGGAGCATACATCATGGCAATATAATTTCACTATCTTATACAGATGTGAATGTCAAATCAGGTGTTTCTTACTCATACTTTGCTTTTGCTCAAGTACAAAACTCTGTCTTGTTTAAAAAACTGCATTATTATTTTAAAAAATTCCACTTATAAGAGTGCACTAGGCCTTGACAGTTCATTTTATTTATAGTGGGTCATATAATACCACATTTCAGATTTGTGAAGAAAACAGTATTGTTCATGCAGGGATGTTTTAATTTAGCTGAGCAGTGCCAGCACAGCACCGATGCCTCATCTGCTCCTCAGACAGCTCTGACAGCAAAATAGGCTGGAGGTGCATAAGAAACTGGGAGGGAACACAGCTGGGAAAGCTGACCCCAACTGACCAAAGAGATATTGCATGCCAAACAATATCATGCATAGAAATAAAAGCTGGGGAAAGGAGAAAAGAGAGACATTCAGAATCATGGCATCTGCCTTCTTATGTAAACAGCTGTGCACAATGAAGCCCTGCTTTCCTGGGTATTGCTGAACACCTGCTCATTATGGTGGCAGGTAGTGAATGAATTCCTCATTTTGCTTTGCTTGCATACACACACAGCTTTTGCTTTACCTATTAAAGTATCTTTATCTCAGCCTACAAGTTTTTGCACTTCTATCCTTCCAATTCACTCCTCAATGCACTGGTGGCTGAGTGGTGCTTGGCTGTTTACTGGGTTAACCTACAACAATAAGCATGTAAATAACTTTCCCAGTAGTTGTGCTACTCTATATAAAGTCCTTTCCCTTACATGAGCCTAAATCAGCACAGATGGAAGCTGTAAGGAGGTTGCAGTTAAACTGGAGCCTTCTATGTAGTTTCTGTTCAGTAAGGATTCCAGTTCTCCTGAAAGAATAAATCACTTGATTTTTTAACACCTGAAAACACTGATTTTAAAATAGTTGCTATAAAATAAACCATCTAGAAAGACAATTTAGAGCAAAGATTATTTCTTCACCCTCCTTAGCACTAGCCAAAATTCAAAGATTTTATGCTTGGACAAGGCCTGGATGTTTACTATTGACTCATCTCGAGTCAGACTTGTGTTTGTGTCACAATCTTGTGATTGTGCTTCTTGAAACAACCAAAACCATATTCATTGTTCCTGCTGAGGGCTGCACTCACCCGCTGAGAAGCCCTGTCACACAAAGCATCTGTCTTGCAGGTAGTAAAGCCATCCTGCTGAGATTACTTACTTCAAATCACTCTTCAGATTCACCATGCCACTCATCAGGAGAGCAGCAGAGTGCTCCTAAGCAAGTGTTTTCTCCTGTCTAACCCCTGCCTACCATCACTGTTTTCAGCTTGACCTGAAGGCATTAACAGGGACTAGAGAGAACAGCATTACTCTAAAGGAATAATTACAGGCAGCAGAAAGGTTCCTTAGATATTAGAGCAGAATTCTGAAATAAAATTCATAGATCCCAGAAATCCTCCATCAAGGAGAAGAGACGGCTCTAAAGTTTCAATGCATTTGACAATATCTGTAAAGAAAGACAAAAGCAATGGTATTTGCTATTTGACTTGGGTCCACAGAGTCAAAAAAAAACCCCAAAACTTCCAGCCTGTCAGGAAAGTCAGTTTCATGAAGTCTTCAATTTAATCATACTCAGAATAGGAAGTAGCAGCATCTGTATTTTTTTCAGGTAATGGCCAGTGTGGAATACCTCTTCTCTTTCTCTGCTCCCTACCCAACTACTGATCACTGTTTCCTTATGTTCTCAAAAAAAGGAAAATAAGAAATCCTTTATCTGGTAATCCAGGCAAACCTTAGAGCCAAAGATAATCAAGTGACTCAGTGTGGCACTCAGGGACTGAAGAGAAGCCCAGCTACAGACCATTTTGGCAATTGCCAGGTTAACTCACCTTAAAAAATGCAAACCACTTGTAGTCATTTATCACAATTTCAAAGCCTTGATTGTAAATCAAAGTGAAGAAACCATAGTTGCCCAGATTATCCTGAGCCACATCTAGCTTCTGAAGATTGACAACCACAGTTTTCTCCACAGGCCCTAAAAGAAAGAAATAAACATTATAGCATGATCACTGTATGGAAGAGACAAAAATAATACAAATAATGTATGAAGAATGTTGTAACATCTATTTTATTCCTGAGGATGCTAAAATATTCTAGCTGAATACTGTCTTCTGTAAAAGGGCATTGTGACACTTCAGGACCACCATTTACCTGTCAGTGGGTCTACATGCTCATTTTCTCCACTGCTAGACAGTATCAGCACATTTTATTAGGAGCAGCACTGACAGCTGTGACTGGGAAATACCAGCTTATTTAAACACACCTTACAGTAGAGCTACAAAGGTCCTGGATGCTGTGTCACTCAGGCTGTGCCTGCAATGACAACTCTTCCCCTACAAGATCTGGAAGAGGCATCACTCATCCTACACTCCTTCACACCAGCGCTCCAACCCTACCACGCACCTCACCTCCACTGCTGGTACTGCCACTCGTCTCCTCTGATCAAAAAGCAGATGACACGGAGAAATGCAAAGCACCTACTATTTTTAAAAATGACACTGACACGATCATTAAACAGTAACTTCTATTCTACACTACTAATAGCCCCTGGAGGGAAGCGATACTTCCATCTGTCTGGATGCTGTCAGCCTTCCCCGACTGCCAGCCCTGGCAGCCTCGCAGGGAGGCACCTGCGAGAGAGGGGCAGCGAGCCGGCATGCCCCACGGAGAGGCCTAGTCAAGTCCGGATGGGAAGGAACAAAAGAGAAACCGAACCGCACGCTGATGCGGAACCGCAGGAGCGCAGGCAGCCGCCTCCCCGCCGCCCATGCGGTCCGGGGGCTCGGGCACGGCCGGCCCCGCTCCCGGAGCGCCCCTCGCCCGCCCGCCCGCCCGCGGCCCCTGACGGAGGGCGCCGGCCGGCCCGCCGCGCTCTCACCCGCCTGCGAGCAGTTGCCGTGGCGGCCGCCGGCCCGCCAGACGCGGAGCTCCCAGGCGCCCAGCAGGTCGGCGAAGGAGCAGTTTGCCGGCGTGTCGCCCAGCACGGCGGCGGGCAGCGCCGCCAGCAGCGCCAGCGCCAAGCCCCGCAGCGCCCAGCCCGCCATGGCAGCGCCCGCCGCTCCGCGCCGCGCCGCTCCGCCGCGCCCGGCCGCCGCCTCCCCGCCCCCGGGCCGGGCCCGCCCCGCCGCGCCTCCGCCCCACACCGTGCCCTTCCCCAAGGTCGCCCTGTTCTGCGGAGCGGCTCGCCAAGGGGCATCCTCCCCCACTGAGGGCAGCCTCTCGCCCTACATCCACCCGCCTCCCCGAAGGGCATCCTCCTGCCCGCCTGCAGGGCTTGCTCCCCGTGTCGCTGCAGGCCCCGTGTCGCTGCTCGGGAGGACGAGGCCTCGTGCTCGCCATGGCTTTAGCAGCACAAAGTGGCTCAGAGCTCCCGCGGCATCACAGCCGGGCATCCCAGCGGCACGAACCCTGCTGGGGATGTAACCCCAAAACCCTGCGCACCTCTGAGACCCCTGTACGTGAGCAGCTGACGAAAAGCCCAGAAAACCCATCCTGAAAGTGGAAGCTTTGGTGGCCTGCAAAGTCTTGGGTGTCCCTGTGTTTGCAGGGCACAGGTGCTGTTGGGGATGGAGATGTCTCCACTGGAAAGTGAGACTCTGGGTACATGGCCGGGTGTGCAGGGGAGAGACTTTTTCCTGTCTCTCCGCAAGCAAAATATGCCTGCTTTCACATTCCCAAAGATATATGTGCAATCAAGAAGGCTAAAAGACTTGCTAATGAGTGAATATACCCTCATTTTAAAAAGCGTTATATAAAAAATAACCCCTCTCTAGGGAACAATAAATGCATATAGTATGAAAATTTGGGCTATGAAAATGATGCACTAGCTTGGCTATGGAGATAAATTTAAAATAAATGTTGTTAAACTGGTATAAATCTACAAGTAGTTGCTCATCACAGGTTTCAAAAGTGTAGCTTTAAATAACTCATGAGCTAAACTAGGTTTAAATTGTAAGTGTCCCAATTTATTTTTTTTATTGATTTAAAGCAGGATATTAGGAATTGAATCAGTAAATTTAAAGTGTTTTAAGCAATTTATTATTTTACCACCATCACTTTCTTTTTATGTCATCTTCTCAGCCTTTTGGGGAAGGATTAATTTGACATTTTGCTGCTGATTCTTCGAGCAACCAGCTAATAGATGCTTTTACTCATCCAACAAAGAGATAAAAACACTTGTTTAAGGCAGTGTTTTGAGGATTCTAAAGCACTGACTTAATTGGAAAAGCAGAAATTCCTCTGCGTTTCAGACAAGAAAATAAATGCTGTTTCCATTCACTAAGATTCTTTGTCCATTAGTGTTATGGTGTTAAAAAAATAGTTCTAGGTCAGTTTTTTTTGCAAGGGTAGCTGGACATGACATATGAGCTGGACATTTTGCTGCTCATGCTATACTAGTGCATGCACCTTACTGTTCCTGATCCATCCTCTCTAAAAAGGTGAGGCTATATCATCCTGTCTCCTTTCTTTACCAATGACTTTTTTTGTTCTGGCTTCACTTAATCAGAGATCAGCCCAAAAGTTCCCAATGACCTTAGGAAAAAGGTTAGTGTTCTTCTGGTTTCATGTGCAGGAGCAGAAAAGGTCTGTGGTATCTCTGTCTCATCCCCATGACACTGGTTGGATGATCCTGCCTCTGCACTTTCTGTGCTTTGAGTCTCAATTTTCAGTTTCAAATTGTAGCCACTGCAGGCTGTCATGGCACAAAACCGTTTGGGTTTCTCTGTAATTGCCTTAGAGTAACAATGGATTATAGAAAATAGAGATGTATTTTGCATAATGAGGTTGTACCGTGGTCATTGTGACCAGACAGATATGGTTCAGTCTGACCTATTGAGTTCACTCCAGTCCTACTCCTCAGCTGTAACTTATTTCACTTGTGCAAGATAAAGTCACTCCCTGTGCCTTCTCTCCATTAGTAATTCTAAGCTGATTACTTCAGTGTGAAAAAAAGTCTTCCTGGCTCAAAAGCATGGACATAACTGGATTTGTCAGTGAAATGCAGCCTTAAATTAGTGTGTGAGGCACATCAGATTGGGCATCTGTGTTTGGTGACAGACTTGTTCTTTCTTTGTCACTCTGTTTGTTACAGCTTTCTTGAAGACAAAATTTTATCACTTTTAAGACCTCCCTAAAACTGTGTTTTATCAGTGTTTTACAAAGCTCCTGAGGCTGAGGAGAGTCAGACAATGAGTAACCAAGTCAGCGTGATGGTTTATTGTCCCCAAGGGGAGTGGTTGGTCTATTAACCTCCTGATAGTTATGGTATGAACCGGTCTTATTTGTAAGGTGATTGTCACAGGGTGGGGGGAACCCCTCAACAATATGCAGTGCAAATCTTTCCTTCAAAAGGTGACTAGCTTTCTTCTGGGTTAGACAGTTGAATCAGCTCAGCAGAGGATCTAGGGCTCCTTGCTCACAGCAATCAGCAGGAATTGCATGGGGAAACAGGCAGATTTTCATTCAATGTGAAGATGTGAGAGATGGACTCACCACGTGTTGAATGGTTGTAAATTTAAATTTGATTAAATAAATCAGAATTTTGGCAAATAATGACAAATAAACCTTTTATTTCTAGAAGCAATCCTGGCCACTTTGATTTATCATTGTCTGTACAAGTGGAAGTGGTGTGTGACTGTACAGTGAAGTGCTGTGGGAAATGAAAGGGTTGAAGAGAATACTGGGAGCAAAAATCTCAGGCTTGGTTGTTATTCAGTCAAGTCAGTTCCCCAGTCTGGGAACTAACCATGACTTAGATGATAATCAGCCATCGACTGTACAGGGGAGAACACAAAGATTACATGCCTGGAGTGGTTCACAGAAAGCTGATTTTAGAGTGAACAAAATTAAAGGATCCTTGCTCACAAGAGCTACTCATTTATTTCAGTACTATCTGTCTAACAAAAAAATTATATCTTCTTGCAAACTCTGCTGCACTTTCATTGGTGTGTCATCATCCCTACCTCTGATGAAGCACAGTATATTGGGAGTAATTTAAAAATAATTCAGAGACCAAACACAACTGAGACTGCCTTTTCCTTTCCTTATTTTGGAAAGGTACAAGAATATGAGCATTTGCATGGTCCTGTGTAGGCTTTAAAATAAACTCCTTTCTGAGACAGTAGGTGCTGTTCTGCAGGTGGCTTTGCAAGAGCAACATCCTACTAGCCGTTAGAAAGAGAAGAGCTGTAGTCAAAGATTTATTTTTTAGAGCCTTAATTGAGACATGGTCATTATGTCACTATAAAATTTGACGATTTCGTTTTACTTCAGAGTGTTTATGCCAATTTAGCACTGTATGTGCATGATTGAACACATCCTGTTTACTTCACAGTGAAACTGTTTCTGGCTGCTTCCAGGAGGCAAATAGCTAATATGTACTCATTTGTTGCAACTATAAACTTAGGGCTTTTTAAGAGAAGACACTTGCTCTACAAAACAATTCAAGCAGTTTCTAGCAATTATGTGAGTTAATTTTGTGAACAGAATGAGCATGACTTGATGTGCAGCACTTTGTCTAGGGGATCTAAATTAGCAAGTGAAGTTTGCAGCTGTCTGGAAATAACGTTTTTCATAAAGTTGGTTTTGAAGGTTTTATTGGGAATTCATTATTTATTTTGATGCAGGAATTAATAATAAACAAAAGGAGTGATGATCAATTTCCTTCACTTTTTCTTTTTAGAGACAACCATATATTTCATCCTTTTATTTTGTTTTTTTTTTTTTTGCTTTTTTTTTTTTGTTTTTTTTTTTTTTTGTTATTTTCTTCAGTGGCTCTAGCAGGCAAATAGTTGCCTTCTAAAGTGCTTCCACTATCCAAAATCTAAATCAAAAATATTCATAGCAATACTAAATAGCATTGGGGTGGTTTTTAAGCAAAGACTGAGCCTATGATCTGGTCAGTTCTCTGACTCAGAGTATCATTTCTCAGAGGTACTGTGGTACACCTGCCTGCAGTGCAGCATAGTGATGGAAAATGATACAGCTTAATAGAAAATGCACAAAACAAAAGAGAAAGAAAGAAAAAGGGGAGGATGACTTAAATGAAGATCAATTCACCAGGCTGGAGTTTAGCACATGTCCAAATCAGTGTTGGTCCACCTGGAAGGTCATGGTGCTGAAGGACAGAGCTGGGAATAGTTAGATGTAGAGGAAAAGAGATTCTGTTCACTGCAAGTGCTGTGGAAGCACCCAAATTGTAGAAGGATGTCAGCAGAATCTGTTTGTTTTTATTTTTTTCCCACAGCACACTGCAAAGTTGGAAATTATAGCTGAATCCGATTCCATAAGTCATATGTAAATATCACCTTTCAGTTAGTTTGCCTGGCTTATGTCCACTGAAGACATTTTTTCTGCCAACCTTCTCTGAAAGATGATACACTTGTCTGCATAACCTGTGTTTATATGTCTTTGTGTGCACAAATATAAGTCCTTTGTTCCTGGAAAAACATTATATAATTTAAATGGTGTTTTTTTCCTCCTATTTAAAAACTTAGGAAATTTATTGAAAGCTTCCTGGAAACTATTATTTCGGTTATTGTATTGACTGTTAAAATAACAATGTTAATTCCATTTTGGTTAGGATATGCTGAAATATCTAGATAATGCTCCAGCTGGGGTAGAATAATAGGAAATGTCACTAATTAAAATCAACTTGAAAATCCTGTTGTGTTCAAAACTGCCAGGAACTTCAAAAGTTTCAATATAAAGAAATTTGACATTAAAAATCTTCTTTCCTTCAGTTATGTAAATGTGTACAATATTATAATATCAAGGAATCAAGAAGGCATCAGCTGGAAGATTTTGGAGTAGTCACTTGCAGAAATATGTGGGTGAACTACTGAGAGTTCACAAACATCATCCCATAGGAGATCATACCTGTATTGGAATACATGAGCTGGTATTGAATAGATGATGATTTCTTGTAGAGTTCTCCAGCCCAGTGGTTCGCGGAAAGAGAGTGAAGAAGATTAAAAAAAAAAAAAAACCAATTACCTTCTCAGAGCTGCCTTCTCTGAAAGAAATGCCATTTTCCACAAATATCTCATCTCATAAACAAACAGATTTGCTGTCTGAGTGCTTGGAACATATGTGCATTTTAATCTTCAAAGGGTAAAGGATTTTGCAAACCTGAAATAATTTCATATCTAACATCCCATAACAAAACACTGTTATTTCTACTGCTAGGAACTGGGAAAAAAAAAAAAAAAAAAAAAAAAAAAAAAGGAGAAGTTAAATAAGTTGATTTTACAGTGTGTAGATCAGATGGGAAATTGGATAGCCATGAAAATTAAAAATTCTGATAGCAATACAGCTGTATCATGTTGAAATAAAATAAGAAAATCCATTATACTTAGGCTTTCCAGTTGACTTTAAAATAGGCAAATAATTAAAATGGTAACTCATTTCCTTTTCCTGGTGTGTGTTTGCAGTTTGATGTTTGGCTTTAGCTGGTATAATTGCAGGCTGCCAATGCAAAAACCAGTCCTGCTCTGCCTTTTCCTACCTCTTGTATCAGACCCAGCAGGTGCTTTTGTGGCATCAAAGCCAGAGATAGAGCACTTGCAGGCAAGCAATTTGATTAGACAAAAAGAAATTAGCATGCCCTCACAAAAAAAAAAAAAAAAGGAAAAAAGTATTTTTCCATTGCATCAGATCACTGAACCCGTGTCTAGATAATCCCTGAGCATGATGGAAGGCATGAGCAGAAGCAGAAGGCAGCAGCATCTCTTTCACTACTGTAACTGCAGTGGACTTGAACTGCCTCCATAACAGGAATAATTAATTAATGATCTAACCCATTTCTCCCAGTTTTATGGCAGGTTTTCTTATTCTGAGATGCAAGTCAGCAATTTGCTAAAAATCACTTGTTTGCCCATGGTTTTCCTATTCCAGGCAAAAAGATCATCCATCCACAGCACCCTCGAGGTGAGGTTTATGTCCCAGCTCTTGAGGGGTGCCCTGCTGCCCACTGCAAAACCAGCTCAGTTTTGTGCCATGGAGTTTGAGGGCTGCCCCGATCATGGCCATGCAAAGTGTGGCCATAGCACCCAGAGGCTGTCCCTGCCCACTAGGAGCTGGGGAACCGAAGACATTAAAAATTCATTTCTCAATCAATTGCTAAAGTGAGATGAAACATGGTAAGCTCTCACTCAAAACCTCCCTATTCTCTATTTATTGCTATGTTTTGCTGCCTGTAGGCCATGAGAAACTTTCCAGGGCTGGATCAGGTATGCTTTTATTTGAGAAAGGGTGAAAAACAAAAGATATTTATAATCAGAAATGCTTAGCAGCCATCCTTTCCATTGCTGTCTGTAACACAGCTGAAGTCCTGTCTAGTTTTGAAATAGGTCTGCAGGAGGTGAATACACATGTGCAACTGCCTGCTATGACTTTGTGGTGTGACTTCAGAGTTAAATGCCAGCTAAACTATGTGTGCACCAAAGAACCCTGTGCATCTGACAAGCATTTAGTATTGCTTTTCCACACTGAGTTTTGAAAACAAACAATGAATGTTTGCTTTTTTTTTTCTTTTATTTATTCCCTTGTTACTCCAAGATGTCTGAGGATTATAAAACTGTTGCATTTTAAAGTGTGTCAAGAGCTTGTCAATTTGTAGCACTTTTTTCTGAAATGCTGACAGCCCAAAGTCTTTCAATTTTTGATCAGACATGAAGTCTGGCAGGAAGGAAATGCAGTCTTCTTCCAGAAAACTTTCTATCATTGTTTTCCTGTTTATCACTAACTTCATTTTCTAATTGTTTTTCACTCCTTTGATATCAGGCCAGAAAAAAACTAGAATCTCTCTTGAAATCTTTCCCTTTTACCTTGTTTTACATATGAGCTTTAAAAGCTTCTTATCTGAGACTATCCCTTAGCTCTTTTGAGACACAGATGCAATCAGACTTCAATCCAAATTGCAGGTTTTGCAAGTGCACTTTGCTTGCCTCCATTTAGAGGGGATAAAGGAGTCCATTATCAGTTCTGCCATTTACTCCTTGCATCCAGGCAATTAGGAAATGCAGGACACACACACAGGACACAACTGCTGGCTGTTGCTGCACTGGAGGAGGTGACACCAGAGACAAGGGCATGTGTAATCTGAAGCCAAATGAACTGCTGGCAGAGCAGCAGATGGGCACATACTGGCCAGGTCAAAATTCAGTTTGGAAATCAGAAGGCAGTTCCTAACCTGAAATCTGTTGGGTTATCCTAAAGAAGGGAGGGAAAGTTGGAGTGCCCTGTTTTAGGAGGATTACAGGGAGTCTGTTTGCCACAGCCCAGTCTGAGCTCAGCGACCCAGAGGCACATCTGCAGGCTTTCAATTCTACAAGTATATAAAATGTATGAAGAGCAAATAGCCCAATTTAGGCTCCTGTTTTGAACTAGCCTTTGAAAGAGCCTCTTTCTTTCTGTTCCCACTGTTTCCCAAATTGGGAACCTAAAGAATCACACTAACTTGTGCCGCTGGGTTTAAAATTGCCTATTTTCTGAATGCTGCTGTACTAAGAAAATAAGAGTAGGGCTGTTCATTTCTGTTATTCAGTAGCTGATTTTTTTTTTTTCCTTTAAAGGGACTGAATTTTCTCTTCAGGGAAAATCCTAACTGAGTTAGTGTTGGTTTTAATAGAATAAACTGAGTGTCAGAAGCTGCTGCTTCTGTTTTTAATCTGTAAAGCAACTCAGTCAATTATCTTGAATCTATCTCATCTTTAAACATGAGACTTTTTAGCTTCAAATACACTTGCAGGAAACCATTCAGTGAATATTCATTCATTTTTTCTTACAAAAAAAGTAAATGGTCCTATATTATCTAAATGTATTTTCTAAAATATCAACAAAAATGTTATGTCTGAGGTAGTTAAAAGGAATTTCTACCTTTCCACCTCCAGGTGTCCAAATTTGAGCCTGTTTTCCACATCATGTCAGGTGTGAGCCAGCTCAGGAGGAAGAAGTTGGTACCATGTGAAAAGCAGGGGAAGTGCTGTGGACCCTTACTTATCCATAGTGCTGCAGAGATGTGTCAGTCACCACAAAGCAAATGTACCACCCCCACTGAGACAGACCTTGGCCTTTTTCATTCACTCTTTTTTAAAAAATGCAAAAATTATGGATTTTTCATATAATTTTTTCCAGCAACTGGAGTTACATGTCGCAGCATCATTTTGAGCCTTAAAAATTTTAAAACTACCATCTCTGGCTTTTTTCCCCCCTCCTCTGCCTTGTGCATTTTGTTTTCTTTTTTGTTTGTTGGGTTGATTTGGTTCGTGGATTTTTCTTCATCTTGCTGCTCTAGTTTTCCACTTCTCATTTCTGCTTTGACTCTTCTTATATTGCTCCCTCTTGCAAGCAATTTTTGCTTTATTGGAAGCAATTTCAGACCTATTACAGAGCTGCAGGGCTTGCATTAACTTTAGGATTGCTTCACACCACTTCAGGTAAGAAACTGAGGGGTAGTTTCCCACTATGTCTTTGTTTGTACTCCACATCTTTTATCTCTAGTTATTGTCTTTGTCAGGAAAACCCACAAACACCTGAGGTTTATGTCCAAAAAGGAGACAGAAGAGTTTTGCAACTTTATTTAAATAAAGGGAGAGACTCCTCTTGGGTACACACCCACAGAGTTTTCTCTCTTGAGGTTTGGGAGGGTGCAGCCTCCTTTTATCCTGAATTCCTGGCTGGATATTGCCTCTTCCTTCCCCCATTGGCTGAAGTACTGGAAAGATACAGCTTTCCCAAGCTGATACCACATATTCCCCTCTTGAACCTGCTATTTTACCCCAAAGTTCACAAGTTCAGGCTTGTGCAGACCCACTTGGTTGTTCCAGGAGCCAGGGTGTCAGGGCTCTGCAACAAACCTGCTGCCCAACAAAACAGAATCCAACAACTCCTAGGTACCATTGCACTATAAACAATGCATAATTAAGGCATTTTTAAAATTGGATAACATGTAAGTTTGAAAATTATGAAACGGGAAAAGGAGATTTCTGTAATTTTCCCAGCTTTTAGACCTACAGACCTGATTGTTTTTGTAGTGATAATGTTCTTGCATTGATCCACATTCGGTAGAGATGATTTCAGAAGGCTTCCCACACTGGAAACTCCCAGTGGCCTCTGGAGACATGTGCAGTGATGATTTCATAGACAATTTACCTTTATTTACACTTACCCTATTTTCTAAAACAGCAGTGTTGAGATGGGAGAAGAGGAATGAGGCCTGAAGCATTGAGTCACACCCTGGTATATTTTCTTTGTATCTGACTTCCCTTTTACACAAATATAAAGAGATTAATGAAGCTGCAATCTGGAGCAGAGTGGGGCCCATCTGTTTGAGTGACAGTATAAATCCACCTTTTCACTCTGCCTCACAGTACATGGATACTTGCATGAGAAGTTAAAAGTGCAAAAAACATTAATGCAATCCTGAAATACCTCCCATCACAGAGACCTCTGAAAGGCCATAGCTGGGACATCTTTCAGGCTTGCATCAAGTATCACCCAACTGGTGATGATTTCAGTATGGTGGTTCCAAGGCTGTGACTGATTTTAGTACACAAGTGTGGTGGTTCCCTTTCTGAGCACTGACACAGTCTAACAAAGCATAGGGATTTTTGTTCTGATGAAACCAAGTCTTGCTTAAATAGTGCAGACCTCATTTCTGGTTTTACAATGTATGCATTAAAATGTCCCTCTGATTTCCTGGTCACCAAAGCAGTAAGAAATCAGACACTCTCTCCAGATAGTCCACAACTTTGCTGAAAAACTCTGCTCACAGAACATGAAAACTTGCTGAATGCCTCTTGAAAGTGCACTTTCAGATTTTTACTTTATGTGGAATAATTTGGAATTAATGCAACACTTCTCTGTTCAAGAGAGAAAACCTCTTATCTGCTCAGATCTTCCTCAAGGCAGTATCACCATCTCTTCCAACAAAGCAGTGCTTCCAAGTTAGCACCAATACTCATTGTGCCAGAGCTCTGGGACTTGCAGCCTGAGGCGTCACCATCTTGAACTCCTGCTCAACAGCACCTCAAGCCAGTACATGGGACACAGGGGCTGGCCCAGGCACAGGGCTTGCAGTCACACTGATCAGCTCTGCAGAAGCTGAAGGATGCCCTTTTGCCTCTGGTGCTATGATCTTACTGCAGTTATCTAATCTTGCTGTTAAACCAGGTGTCTGCCATTTATCAACACAGCACAAATACAGGAATGGGCAAAGTAGAAAGGCTGAAGGTCCTCAGAAGATGGCCAGGCTACCTGATGGTTCTGTTCAAAGCAATGGCTAGTTCACATCCAAACAGTGCAATTTCTCACTTAAATTAACATAATGGCTGATAGGGTGTATTTCAGATATGGCAATTTGAAGCTTTATTTGGGTTTTCCTCACTGGGTTTTGCACTGCTTTGATGCCACAGTTTTTGGATCAGTCAAGCTCTGCTCAGGAATTACTTGTATACAAGGAAGCACTTGATTGCTAAACATATTTATATTCACCATCTCAGAGCAATACTTGCATTCTCATTTGCATAAGGATGCATCCATGCCTCTTGCAGTCGTGGCCCAAAGTCCTGGCTGTGTGTGGGAGGAGTGAATTTCTGTAGCAAGGAAGCAAGGAGAGAGGTTGTGTTGTCTCCTGCTAACTTCTGCTGAAGTCTCTGCTTCTAAGACTTATGACCACTTGGACTAAGCTGGCTTCTCCTCATTATCTCTTCCTTCCCAAATATATCAGACAGCAGAGATTTCTCTGTTTTCTGCTTGAGCACTATGGTTTCCTCAACATTCTTCAGGTAGGGATGAAAATCTGCCAAGGGGTTCCTGCAGGAGCAGGAGACCATGTCCATGCACAGGGAACCTTGTCTTTCTGAGCCACAGCATAGACAGGGAGATTGCAGGCTTTGATGAATGGCACTTGGGGAGTTGTCTTCCATTTCCTTGGAAAAGATGTCCAAAATATGCAGGAACGTGGAATGATTTAAGGTGGGAAGGGCTTTGGGCATCTCCACTGCCAACAACCTGGCCAAAGCAAAATCTTCTCTGAATGAGGTCAGATTGCTCAGGGCTTTATGAAGTTGGGTTTTAAAAACCGTCAAGGACAGGGTCTTCAAAAACTCTGAGCCCCTGTCCCACTGCCTGACTGTCCTTGTGGTGAAAAAAAACCTGTTCCTAATATCCAGTCTGAATATTGCCTGTCATTCTCCCACCACACACCCTTTTTGGGACCTTGGCTCTGGTTTCATGAGGACACCACAGGAAAAGCTTTGCCCATCATCTTTCTGCAATGCTGTAAGGGGCAATGAAGCCATTCTACTTAGCCCCCTGCAAAGGCAGGGAGCATGTGATTCCTGCCTGATTTAGTACTCCAGTGGTCTCTTTACCCTATATCCATTGGACAGTGACAGATTGAATGCAGAAAGGGACTGCAGGAGGGCTTGTGAGTTTTAAGCAGTCCTTAAATGGCCTGAGGATAGGGAAAAGCAATCAGGTCTCTTTTGCTGTTGTCATCCTATGGACAGGAGAGTGCTTTCTCCAGTGCTAGGAATGGAAACAGAAGACACCTGAACTTCCTGCAGTACTCTCCAACAGAGTGTCCAGCTGGCCTCTGAGGCACAGCTCTCTGGAGGTTTTCTGGTGCATCCTGTCAGCCTAGTGGGTTTACCCTGAGTGTGAAGCCTTGCTTTTTGGTTGGTCTGAGGTGCAGGGGACATTGTAAGTTCTGTATTGCAATGTTTTTTGCCTGTGACAGTGAGTACAGCTTTGGGGATGAGAATGGAAGGGTTTAACCTCCATGTGATTACAGTTGTAAGGCAAAGGAAGAAACCCCAGCTGGGAGATTTGTACTGAGATTTGCAGCATTGATGCAGCAGTTTTGCAAACCCTCAGTTTGGGTGATATTTTAGCTACAAGGTTGTCCTCCTCCATTCACAGGAGAGACAAGGTGCAGTCTCAGCTTCAGGACCTCCAAAGACTCTTTTATATCAGAAGGCAGTGAATCCGGATGTGTACTTCATTTTTAAAAAATAAATTATATTCTTGTCCAATGAAATGCCACATCAAGTGATCTTTATTGCTTCTTTGCTTCACTAAGGCAAAAGGAATCAGCCTTTTCTTTCAGTGTAGAGTTCATTACTCTCATGCTCATTCTTGCTTTGCTACTTGTTTCTCTACCTCTGGAGTTTGTCCAGGAGTTTGGAGGATCTCTCACTTAGATCCTCTTCTCTTCCAGGCAATCACCTTCTTGCCCGTGGAAGAACTGCTGAACACAGACTGCAAAGAGCCTTCACTGCTGAGTGTGCAATGAGAGCAAGTCCTACTGCAAACTGGAGGTTAGAATAGGTACCCAAAAATATGGTTTGTGCGTGTGTATGATGTATAAGAATGTTTAAGCAGTCATGGTAACTTTTACAATCCTATGATTGCTCCTTATCTAGTTGGAAGTATTTGTTAATCATTGGCATTAAAAGCTAAGGTCCATGAAACCCAGTATGTGCCTTCATTTTAGGAAGATCATAAGGAAATTTTTTAGCCAGTTGGACACATACTCATTGAGCAAGATCTTGTCTAGAAAAACATACATACTGTAAACAAAGGACTTTCTCATGACTAATTTTGCAACATATTTATTTTTGTTCTCCGGGATGGCATTCGTGTCAGTGTTTCCACCACACTTATTTTACAGTCACTGGGTTTGGCCTGAGTTTTGTTTTTAAGGAAGCATGTAAGAAACAAAATCAGAGGAAATGTATATTTTTTATCAACACTAGATCAACTTCTTTATCAGTCATGTATAATTTTGCTGCCTACTAGGTCACAGTTGAGGCTTTGGGGTGGTGATTAGGTTGCGTCCTCTGCCTAAGCTGCCCATGCAAAGAGCTCTTTACATCTCTTTAGGACAGAGTCACCAGAGTCCAGGTCAGACTGGTTTCATGATGCACAAAATGAAGGAAAACAGGAAATTCCATAAGGGCAGAACAAGAAAGACCAGTATTTTGTTTTTAGACATAGCCCTCAAAGAAGTTTGAAGATTGGTTAGTAATACCTTGTCAGAATCTGGATGCTGCAGGCAAACAGATATGCCCAGATATCTCATTACCTAAAGAGACATTTGGGACAAATAACAGGTGGGAAAAGGAAGAAAAAAGGGGTAACTTAGGGCTCTGATGAATGTCACTGGGGTTACTGTTGCTGTTTCAGCTGAGCTGGCAGGACAGACATGTATGATACACACACCCAGCACAGTCTGGCTCAACCACAGCCTGGCACATGAGCTCGGGCTGAGGCTGGAGGGGCAGGGGTGGGTCACCCAGGGCATAAGGTTTGACACAAGCATCAGGGAAAGTGTCTGTAGTGTTCACATAATCCAACTGCATATTAAAACCTGCAGCTCATCAGCCTTCAGGAATAAAAGCTTTCAGACAGATGTGAACTCAAGCAGGTTTCCATGGTTTTAACGCTCAACATAATGGCCCTTCTCAAGAAGGAAGTGCAAATGAGAGATTTGTTTCCCTAAAGCAGTCAATAAAAATGTTATGCATTTTTTTCTCCCTAAAATATTGCAGAGCACTAAAATGCTGAAGTGGTACTGAATGATACTTGGAATCTGAATTCCTGAGTTTTCTAGGCACATTGTTGACAGCCATTGGGAAGCACACTGTTATTCATGTGAGCAGACAATTCCCCATGGCTCTGTCTGTAGAGATGCTCTCCTTACCTGACCCGGGCTGAGCTCTGCTGTTGCTCCCTCCTTTGCTAGGAAAGCCTGGCACAAGTAACACAAAAACAAAACACAATGCCAAGCTCTGCTCCAAAGTCTTGAACAAAGCAGAGTGCATGGGGTTTAAAATACCATTCCCTGGTCATGGAGAGAGCTGCTGCTGAAAGGGCAACAATTCATCTGGTAGCACCTGCTTCTTTTGTGTTCTTGGCTTGTCAGAAGCAGCTGAACAAAATCTATTAGGTTAACATGAAGTTAACATTTGCACTGTGTGTGGGGGGAACCACAAAGGCTTGGAATCACTCATAAAAAAAGGTCAAAAAAATCTCACTATGAGGAGTAAGCCTGAAGCTTTTTATTTTCTCCTTTTTGCAAGCAGAAAAAAAAATCCAACTAATCCTGAAACAATCTTAAAAACTTCTGATTTCATACAATCTTGACAAAAGGCTTTCAGACTAAATTTTGGCAGGGTGTTTGATAGACTATGGACTTGGAAATGAAGCACTCAAAGAAGAATTTGGGCTATTTACATTAGAAAAGCTGAACTCTTTTTAGTAGTACATGAAAGCACATAATTAACTTCTTCCCTAAATTGTTATTTTTCTTTCTAGTGATTCCACTTTTTCTGTTATGAAGGTTAGCAGTGGATGATTACCCAAAGAAAGTGAGTTTTAAAATTTATTTTATAGTTTAAAATAGAGCTTGTACAGTAAAATTCTCTTGGTCTATATTTTCCCATGCTTTTTTTTACTTTCACCACTACACAGATAATATGAAATATCAGTCTGGTGAGATTTTAAAATCCTATTGCAGAAGCAAAATCAGCATGGGTATTGGTGCAAACGATTAAGTGTGAAGTTTCCTGTAGCTGCCTTGCTGATGAACTCCCCTCTCAGAGGGTTGCCTGGTTTTGTGGTTCATGTGCCTTGCTGAGAAGGTCCCAGTGCCTGATTTGATACAGGGTCTTTTTCTGATGGAGCTGGAACCAGATCACAGTTGTGGGCCATGCTGACTTCTAGGGTACCAGGAATAAGATCCTAAGGTACCCCTGTGAAGGATTTTTTCAGTTAAAATAGATTTCATAGAATCACAAAATGGCCTGGATTGGAAGGGACCTACAAGATCATCTAGTTCCAACCCCCTGCCACAGACAGGGACATGTTTTACTGAAACAGGTTTCTCACAGTTCTATACAATCCAGTCTTGAACACTTCCAGTGATGTAACTACAACTTCTCTCTACCAGGGCCTCACCACCCTCACAGTAATGAATTTTTTGCTAACATCTAATCTAAACCTACTCCCTTTCAGTTTAAATCCATTTCCCCTTGTCCTGTCACTATATGCTCTTGTAAAAAGATCATAATTTCTCCTGTGGGATGTCTTCAGGTACTGGAAGACAGCAGTTAGGTATCCCTAAACCTTCTCTTCCCCAGGCTGAACAGCCCAAATTCTATCAGCTTTTCCTCCTGGGAAGTGCTCTCTATTCCCCTAATCATTTTGGTGGCCCTCCTCTGCACTCACTCCAACAGGTCTTTTCTGTACTGGGGACGTCACTGGTTTTACTTCAAAAAATCAAAAAGAACACAGGTTTTTCTAAAGAATGAGCTGTCAGCCAAGACAATAATGACAAAATGATTCAGTTTTAAGATAAAATGTGCAATGATGTAGCACAGGGAATCATTTTTGTAAAACAATTTTGAGTAACACCTCAGGGGATTCCATCCTCCTTTGGAGTGCTCTGCCAATTCACATCCACAATAATGCAATCTGCACACACCTGCCACGTGTTTAGCAGAGCACAGCTTCCATGGCAACTCCATGTATAGTGAAGTCATCCTAATTTAGGTGGAGGAAATGGAAGAAGGATGTCTGGCTACTCCTCCTGTCACAAACTCCTCATGTGACCTTGTATGACTCATATATAATCATGCAAGTTCACCATTGGTGGAGCTGGGCAGTGCTTTAACATTTTGATTCATCAAGGGAAAAGCTAAAAATATTCTTATAGGTGGTCCCAAACTGGGAAAAATGATAGGGGAATGTGGTCTCTGCCTATTACTCAAGAGCCAAATCTTCCACAAGTATTTATCAAAGGCATAGTGACCCAGCTGGAGCCCAGGCCATTACTCTGCCTCTCAGAGACAGCACCAAGCATTTCATGTGAGAGCTGAATGACCAAGCTGCAGACATCCATGGCATCTCCACCAACCAGCTCTGCTCAATACTGTTCAGAGATTTTCCTGACCTGTTGCATATTTATTTTCCAAGCAGAATTCAGCTGTCTTCTCACAGTGATAGCATAAAAGGTGATGAAATTTATTCATTCACCAGTGCTTCAGGCCTATATACAAGCTTAGCTGAAAAAAAAAGTGCATCTTGGAACCTGATGACTGCCTTTATGCACATTGATGATTGTTGATGTCTAATAATAGAAACCAGAGAAAGGAACAAGGGGTACACTTGAAATAAAAGAAAATAAAGAACAAAGGTTTGTTATTGTAGCTTTGCAGAATGAGGGTTTAGTAATGAACTGGGAAAATAGGAAGGGCAACTGAAATCAGAGAACAAATGTAATAAATATGATAATGTTCCTTTCTCAGATAGTTTTGTAGATTTTGTAAAAAAAAAAAAAAAAGGTTATTCATGCATCCTACAAACTCTGGATTTATGACTAGTAGATTTAATTACATGAAATATTTCTGCTCAATTTAAATGACTTTAAAATAGGCAAAGACAATAAGTTAGCTAGCAGCCAGGTTTCAGAGAAGATCTCTGAGCTGAGGCATTCAAACCACAGCTTAATGCCTTGTGACTGACTTTAGGAGGATGATTATCTCTTGATTCATGGTTCTGGGAACTGCAGCCAGCAGTCACTTCCTCTGGAACAGTGCTGATGTGCACAAAGTGATTTTGATGCTTTCACAGAAATGTTGCAAGTGATTTCTACTGGCCCTTGTGCTGGTCTTGCTCTTAGACTCGGAACAGCTTCTTTCTTATGCTTATTCAAAGATACAAAACACATGTAGCACTGCTGGCAGGTGTTTGCTTTTCTGCTCTGGGGAATTTGCTGTCTTTAATTTTGATTAACAACCATTTGCTAAAGGAAAGATGATATCTGTGGGGTTCTTTGTTTGTTTGTATGTTTGTTTTTTGTGGTTTTTTGTTTGGTTGTTTTGTTTTGTTTTGTTTTTTTGCTGTTGTTGTTTCTGTTTTTGCCAGTGCATTACTAACAACATGATCGATGCCAGGCTGTAGGAAGCTAAAAGTTTGTGTGCTTAAATGAGAGAATATATGAAAAATGAAGGAATAACTAACCTGCAGGAACCAAGAGCCATGACCCAAGTAGAATGAACAGGAGAACACTGTAAATCAAACTATAAAACCAAAGAACAGGTTGGCTTGAACTTTGTGTTCATTGGCTCAGTAAAGCACTCTGATAGGCTGAATAGGGTCATTGCCCCTTATTCACATAAGCTCCTTCCTCTTAGACCATGCACAGTAAAATCAGTGTCCCCTCTATCTTTATCTTTAAACAGAGACCAGAGAATGAAAAGCCAATGACTGTAGCTTTAAGTTGTTATGTATACAGGAGATGAGTTTTTTTTATTATGGAAATGTATAAAAATGACCACTTGGCATGAGCACACACATGAAGGTGTGTCAACTTTTTGGATTCATCATCCAGCACCCAGCTCTGCACAGATATTAAATGAGTTAAAATGTTTCAACTCTATATATGGGATGGCTTCTTGTACAGTGGAAGAAAGAGCCTATACTTGGCAATACAGGTTTGCAAAGTACATTCCTATCCTTTGTCAGTGGAGAGGAAACCATCAGATGGGAACTCAAATCCTAGAATTCAGAGATCTTTTATGACTGTCGTCAACATGTGATCACCTTGAGTCCATAAACAAGACTGTACTGGTAAATCATTCACCTGTTACTAATTCATCTTCACACTGTTTGGATTTGGCTTTCTCTGTTGCAGATGTTTCATGGGGACATCTAGTTGGAATAGGACAAAGGAAACCCAGGAGGAGAGAGTTAACCAGCAGTGCATACCATATAGGTCCAGTGCTTCAGATTGCTTTTACACTTTCCTTGTTTGGCTTCACAAATCTGCTCTTAAGACTTTAAAGATGGGTGGGATGGATGCAGGGTTCATTACCCTGTGGGCTGTGTCTTTCTTTTTCTAGAATGTTTTCAAATTGTTCCATCAAGGAGTTTTTGCTTACCATTGTACTCTACAAAAGGTGCTAATAGATATAGGATGTTTTCCCCCATCAGACCTATTCCAAGGACTGTTCTAGGGGATTTTTTAGGGCACATCTTTCTAATGTCCTTAGCACAGTACTAGTTATAAGTTAAGGAAGAATGAGGCCCAAGGCTCTTTAGCAGACCTGTGTGGCTGATGCACAGTTGGTACAACAATTGTGTTGCCAAACCATGAGCAGAATAGGTCACACCTGAAGATCTGATTTCTTGGCTATTGCACCTACTGGATAAGGCAGAAAAACATTTCACTTGATCATAATTCTCCTAAATCAAACTGAAAGCTCAATTGGAGTATTTTAAAATTTTTTAAAAAATAATTTACTCTGGGAAAGACATGCAGTTCATGATATTAGCGATGCAGTGGAAAGAAACCACTCAGAACTGATACAAAGTTTATCTATCAGTATTTTAGGACAAAATAAAGTTGATAGAGTTTCCTTACTTTGAAGTCTGGGGCTGTGCTGGTTATCTGATAATAGGCGTCTCAGAGCTGTCATCATATGACCTGCTACTGCAATTCAGAGGGAGGAGGAACAGAGAAGTGACACATAGTGAGAGAGCAAGAGAAGTCCTAATCAGCAGTTTTAAGGTCAAATTTTAAGTGATCTTATTGTTCACTCATGTTTCTTTTTTACCAGTTTCCATTGTGTTTTTGTCATTTCTAAATCTTGCTCCTAAAAAGGACAAAGTGCAGATAAAATCTAATCTTCTGATGTCAGACAGCTTCATGACTTTGCATCAGACCCTGTCTCCTTTCTAAAGATTAACTTACCTTTGTGGGAAAAGTAATCTCTAACACTAACTTTTCTTCAATAAAAATCTCTTGGTAAGGTGGGCAGGCTAGGTTCCATCCTGAGGCTCAGCTGGACAGACCATGAGAAACTGTGGGTTGTAACAACTAGCAGTGAGAGGAAATGGCATAAACCACGGGTTGCATTATGAAGGATTGTTAAAAAAATGATTAAAATCAAGTTTTACAGGTGTTAAAGGGGAATTGTGTGAGAAGCAGACATGCCCCACTGACATCTGTAGAGAAGTACTGGGGACCTCTGGGAGCTGAGGTGGCGAGGTCTAGAAAACCCTTTCAACAGTGTCTCGTGTGGCTGAAATGATTGAGATAACAGCATCATAGAACACCAAATTTGGGCACAAAGGTAGCAAAAATGGGACTGAGAGAGAAAAGTAATATGGGGTTGTTTATTTGGGAGAACAGGGAGCTAGAAAAAGGGAGATGAAGATGGGCTGGAAAAGAACAAGCTTAGGAAATGGGGAGAAGAAAGACAAAAAGGACTTTTTTTATGTACAAATGGCTTGGGCCAAACCCTCTGCTCCATCTTGCAGGCTACCCCATCTTATTAAAATCTGTTTCAATTTTCTGTGTGAGTTCTGGGTGTGAGATATTGGAACTCACAAGGGGTCTTGGCCAGTTCTAAAGGAAGTGAAGATGTGAGCCTAAATAAAAGGAGGAGGTGAGACAGCTAAGTTAAGACCTAAGTAAGACAGTGAGTTAAGGGCAGCTCTGGTGCATATGGACTTTATATTTCAATGAGGCAGAGGGAGCAAGGGAGCAGGGATCATTGACCTTGTTTCTGGAAATGAGTGGGCACTGACTCTATTTGAGTCCCTAAGGAATAGTTTACTACACTCCCAGTCAACTAAAGATCTCATTTTTTAATTCTACCTACTCTTCAAAGTCCAAAGGTTCTGACAAGATCTGTTTTCTCAGGAAGGTCAGCAGTTTCCCATGCTTCATCCAATTCTGATCCAACAAATAACTTTTGCAAGTCCCTGGGATCTAGGAAGTTGACTGATCTACAAAGTAGAAAAGCTTTCAGGACACTAAGAGAACAACTGGATGCAGAACAAAGTATTTTGTAAAAGAAAGGATCTCAGTTTGAGATTAAATACTTGAGACAGGTTCAGTTATATATCACGTTACATAGTGTTCATTTAATTTATTTCTTTTTTGTTTTTTTCCTCTAGAATATTCAGTTTTAAATCTGGCCCTGAGTGAGCTAGAGAAAACCACTGAGGAAAACATGAAAGACCACAGATAAACCCTATAAAGATACAGTGCTTCTATCCTGCTTTTTTTTCTTGGACAGTATCTTACTCTTTCTTAAAGAAAAGAAGCCTATCGCTAAAGCAAATGGCATTGATAGGTTTAAATATCAACTCTGTTTTCCTCCATAAGTTAATAGCATCAAAGGTCATAAATATGCCTGTTTCAAATGCACAGAAACAAACTATCAGTTGTAGAGGCTATTGTTAACAGAAGTGCTTGTTTATCACCACTCATTCCTGAAAGGTGATACCTTACTATCTTCTGATTTAGGACTTTTAGGGTTATTCCAGCCTCACCTTCAGGGTGACAGGTGGAACCAATTTTCCACTACACTCTGCATGTAGTGAGGTTGAACACTTAACAAACTCCCTGTGCCCTTGCATTCTTTGGAGAAAGTTCAGGACCTGTGGGTTGTTGCTGGCTTGGGAAGTTTATTTCTCACTCTTGAGGAGGTGACCCACTATGACTGAATTCTAAGCATTGACTCTAACTCATTATTGGGTCCAACTTTTGACATAAGATATATTCAGTTGCAGCATATTTTGTTGCCAACACACAGGCCAGATTTACTTTTCTGTAAAATTGGTTTCAGAGACTTGACATAAAGCCTTGCAAAGATGCTCCTAATTCACAGCAACGACTACAGCACCAGCCTGGGACACGGGTGTTCAAAATGTTCCAGCTGCCCTTGACAGGCATTTTTATGGAAACTTACAGCTGTTATGCCTTTCAGCAAAACAAACATCAACAGCAATCACTTCCATCCAACAGAATTAATAAAAGCACAGTAATCTCAGGTGTGTCAAGTCCATGAATGTCAAGTCCACATGTGGATACTGACATGTTCCAGTGGGAAGATGAAATACAAGGCACTTGCTTTCCAATGCTTCATGTTTCAGCTGCAGACAAATATTTTTAGATTTTTTCATTCAGGTCATGCTTCTATAGACACTCAGTTTAAAAGAAAAATGCAGAATTGGAACAAAGTGAATCCAGGTCATCTTAAGGGGTAGGTATCTTGTCAAGACATCAGGAAATGTGCATAAATATGATAACCAATGACAATTTTTCACGATTTTATTTGGTCTATGACAGCTCAAGTAAATAAATATCACTCTTTTTTCATGCATTCTTAAATTGCTTGATGACCAATGCAGTTTTGAAGAGCCATGGCACACAGCAAGAAAACTTCAGTAGCTGTAAACCACAAAGCCATATTTGATGAATGTGAGTGGAATTTTAGCTTTGTAGCAGAGTTTTCTAATCTAAGTGTCTTAACTTAAGCTCATCTTTACACACTTCATTATGGCAGATCTGGTACTCAGTGCTTACTTAGAGTTCTCAGCAACCTCAATGTGAGAACAAAAAGATCACCTGCATATTAGTGACAAGTTCATGGTCATTATGAGCTTCGATTTTAATGTGTCTCAGTTACCAGTTGTCTGGAAAGACTAACCCAGTTTTATTTAATGTGCTGGAGTGACTGTCTTATACCAGATATGCCTAAAATTAGTGAATCTCATGTGTGCAGGTCTGCTGAAATTACAGCCACTTCAATACCATCCTGAAAAAATTATAATATACTGTGAAAAACACGTGGACATGACAGATGTCAGAGAATGCAATGTGCCAACGAGATCAATGTATTACCTATATTTCATGTAAGTCACAAAATGTTTCATATATAGAGGTGACCTTTGGCAAAATGCTTGCCCCACTTGTTATTTACATATAATTGATAGTAACACTTCATTAGACTTCTAAAGTTCATGGCAAAATATTGAGTGCTCTGCTGTACTTTTTATCTTTAGCAACCAAACTTGCAATAAACCACTCAGCAAATTCATCTGCTCCCATCAAAATTTTTCTATCATATTCTGATTTCCTAATTAGTGGATTCAAGCAGTAGAAGCAGCAATATCTTTATATTGTTTTCTCTGAGGGCTATTTATAGTCCTTGATGGCCATGTCAAACTCCCATTGCTTTTGTGATAGCCATATCCTATCCAAGGGTGTAATTTAACCCAGGGAATTTGACAGCTACAAAATAGACATAAGCATCTCAGAAGAGGCATTAAAACTATATTTTAATTTTTCCCATTGTCATTATGCTTGATGAGCTATTTTCAGGTCTGTTACAAAGGGAAATGTCATAAAAACAAAAGGCTCCAGATGTTTGGAACTCCTCTGTAAAATGACTTCAAAGAACCAAAGCAGTCTAGGAATTATGGGACAAAATTATTAGTGAACAAAAAACTTTTTGTGTTTCCCCCCCCCCCCCCCCATATTTGTGAAGAATACAGACTGCTGCTTTCTTTGTTGAAGAACCACCCTCAGACCCTTGAGCAGGCAATGACAAAACTCAGCTCTTCCCTTCCACTGCACCTAGCTGCAGTTGCTACAAGCTCTGAGCCAAGACAGCTGGAAAAGCTAAAGCCAAACTTCTGATGTGGCAGGTAACAAAAAGCAGGGAGTGATTTGGATATACTGCTGAGATCTAGTAAACACAAAGAAAAATAAGCTTCTGGAAAAGTATCAGCAAACTGTTTAGACAATGGAAATGTATGGAAAATAAAATGTTTTCTCTATCAAATCAAACTGAGAGTGAGGATAATTGGTGTTAAAATAACTGCTTTCTGTAAGAGATCCAGTCCTGCTGTCTTCCTAGAGATGTGAGGTCCAAAGTACACCAGAGCCAGAAGAACTTATGTGGTTAAAAGACACTGAGAACAATTGTGTTAGTGCTGCAGATATCCATGACAGACAGAGAACAAAGGTACATATAAGAAAGTAGAGACAGCTCATAAGCAAGAATCCCAAAAAACATTTTTCATCTGAATTTTTATTTTTACTTCTTCAGACTAAGAACAGTATGTAATGGAGAAGATTTTAAAAAAAGTTTTTTAAGGGAAAAGGAAAGTAAAACCTGGATAAATATTCAGTTTAAAGAACATTTTACTATATCTAAGACTTCAGGGTAAACTAAGATAATAGAACATGAAAATGAGTACAGACCCCTGGGGTATACCACTGGTGACTGCTTTTCAGTTGAACTTTGTACTGCTGATCACAACCCTTAGAGTCCAGCATTCAGCCAATTTTCAATCCACTTCACTGTTTACTTATACAGTCATTACTTCATTAGTTTGTCTGTGAGTATATAATGGGAGACATGGTTGGAACACTTGCAGAATTCAAGGTAAAAAACATCCACTGCCCTCTTCTTTGATGAGGTCCTCTTCATCATTGAAGCAGTCACTTCAGTCACCTGAGTTATTTCTTTTCCTCTGTGAAATCAGTGTTCGAACTGACAATTCAATGTTTGGGAATTGCAGTCAGATTTATATTTTAATTCAGTTCCATTCCCATTGGTGCTACTGTGAGATTTAAAGAAAGGCTACATTTGCCTCCCAGTGAAAACTGACAGTGAAAGTAATTCTTCTCACCTGATTTTAAATGCCTAAAGATGAGTCTTAGTTCAAGTCATATATTTTACCTGTTGTATGTGAAAAAATGGAGTGTGAGATATCTCTGGACAATAAATTTTCCTGTACTGATATAAATTTCCAAGGTGAGAGGATAAAATTCCTCTTGGAAGTTGTTGTCTCCTTACACTGCTGATCTACAGAGTCCAAAGGAATAACACCTACATTTTTATAAAGATAAGTGAAATTATCCTCTCCCTTACAAAAGAAAAGCTGTAATTATGCCTATACCTTAATGTTCTACTGATGTTGGCACCATGCTGTACCCATAGCCTAAGGCAAACGGGAGACAAGGGAGGAAGTATCAGTCTTGGAGAATTAATCCACTGCCACTGGCATGGAGCTCTGATCCTGTAGAGGAGACGATTTTCCTCTGGGACGACATATGGAGGATTGTCGTCAATTTATATTTGTCCAAACCCTGGTGCAGTGGAACAAAGGAACAACAGCAAAGTGTCTCCCTGCAGAGCTGGCTAACAGCTCTGCAGCAGGGATGCTGCCAATAAAAGTGTAAGTTGCACCCTGGTGATGCTGCTTTGCTGACAGAGAGGACATCAGACTGCCTTCATAACAGAGATGCTGTCTATACTTCTGGACTCTTTACCTGCCTGTTTTAACTGCTGTGCTGGAGTTAATATTTTTCCATAATAGTTGGTATGGGACTGTTGTTAGGCTTGTGGTGGAAGCAGTGCAAAAATACAAGGGTGTTTTAGTTGCTGTTGATCACTGCTCAGAGTCAAGGCTTTTTCTGCTCCTCATCCCACCCCACCAGCAAGGAGGTGGGGGTACACAAGGAGGGGACACAGCCCAATTGATCCCAGGGATTGTCCACACCACATGATGAAATGCTCATCAGATAAAGCTGGGGGGACGCAAAAAGGGGGAGGTCAGGGTCATGGCGTTTGTCTTCCCAAATCTTGGTAAATGTGATTGGTCCCTGCTCTCCTGGGGATGGCTGAACACCTCCCTGCCCATGGAAAGAGATTGATGAGTTCCTTGTTTTGCTTTGCTTGTATGTATGGCTTCTGATTTCTGTATTAAACTGTCTTTATCTCAATCCACAATGTTTTTTGTACTTTTATTCTTCCATTCTGATCTGATGGAAGAGTGAGGCAAGAGAACTATGCGTGGGCTGAGTGGCCAGCTGGGATTAAATCATGACAATGGCTTACTGCTGTCCTTTTCTCTTCTGTTTACAGTGGCCTTACTAAATTCAGGGCCACATCATCATAAACATGATTTCCTCCTCTGCTATTCCATAGTGAAGCACAATTGCACCAATTGCATCATGATTAGCAGCAATATTCATCTCTGGCAGAGGAATGATAAGAGCCCTCATTGCAGTTAGATCAATTAATCTGTGAAGAAATGCTATGAAAATGTTCTCACTGCAGACTGAGAATGGAATACATTAGCACAAAAAGAGTCTATAATTTTTGTCAATATAACAGTTAATGGTCTTTAGTTGAGCAAGTAAAGAAAGGGTTTTCACCAATTTGAATAATCCATTTAAATGTTACATAAAATGGATAGATTGGTATCTAGTATCTGTTATAATAGGTCAGTACATTGTAGATAAGTTTCTCCATTGCAATAAGGCGATGACCAATCTGGAATATATTATTCTGGAATAGCCAAGACTGAATCAGCAATAATACACAAAGATGAAAGAAGCTATAAAACCTAATGTATTTCTATATGCTGCAGAAATCCGTCATCCATATAAAAATTATTGATACCTCTCTTCCAAATATTGGACTTTACTGTCCCTCAGTAGATACTTTCCATAAGCATGGAATGTTTATGTTTTGGCATGGTTTGAATGGAAGAGCAAACAGCCATGCCTCCATCCTGTAGCAGAAGTGATTTCTGATTCTGATATTGCAATTACTAGACATATTGTTTTAATTTTAAGTACTGGTAGGATTTGCAATTCCATAGTTATTTAAAGGTAATTTTTTCACAGGAGGACATTTGGCTCTTGCTTATTCTTGAGAGCACATACTCACTAAGTTCCTCTTTACCATGGGCCAAATGTCATGTTGGACATTTTTTGTATTTATCCTGAGATATTTCATTAATATTTAGTTCTGATTTTCTGTGGATTCTTGTAAATAATTGTGGTCATCCTCCAATTTTTGACTTTCCCTTTTCAATATCAATTTCAAGACTCTGTTGCCACCACGGAAGTTTTTGAAAGCTACTGGTAGTTACAATAGCTTTAAAAGGTCCAAAACAGTGAAGTAGTGATTTCTGAGGGATGAGAGTGCTTTGTTGTTATCTGGACTGCAACTTACATATAAACTTAACTTTTTTTAATGATGTTTAACTAGGAAAAACTTGCTGGGAAATCATTGCTATCACTATTGACTATTATAGTAATCATATTCTTAATTAAAGCCAAGAGATAGAGTATAATTGTATTTCTTAGCCAGGCATTTAAATATTTTTTTCCTACTTGACTTTACAAAACTTCTAGCTTTTAGTCTTGTCCTTCAACTTGGAAGGAAGGAAGGAAGGAAGGAAGGAAGGAAGGAAGGAAGGAAGGAAGGAAGGAAGGAAGGAAGGAAGGAAGGAAGGAAGGAAGGAAGGAAGGAAGGAAGGAAGGAAGGAAGGAAGGAAGGAAGGAAGGAAGGAAGGAAGGAAGGAAGGAAGGAAGGAAGGAAGGAAGGAAGGAAGGAAGGAAGGAAGGAAGGAAGGAAGGAAGGAAGGAAGGAAGGAAGGAAGGAAGGAAGGAAGGAAGGAAGGAAGGAAGGAAGGAAGGAAGGAAGGAAGGAAGGAAGGAAGGAAGGAAGGAAGGAAGGAAGGAAGGAAGGAAGGAAGGAAGGAAGGAAGGAAGGAAGGAAGGAAGGAAGGAAGGAAGGAAGGAAGGAAGGAAGGAAGGAAGGAAGGAAGGAAGGAAGGAAGGAAGGAAGGAAGGAAGGAAGGAAGGAAGGAAGGAAGGAAGGAAGGAAGGAAGGAAGGAAGGAAGGAAGGAAGGAAGGAAGGAAGGAAGGAAGGAAGGAAGGAAGGAAGGAAGGAAGGAAGGAAGGAAGGAAGGAAGGAAGGAAGGAAGGAAGGAAGGAAGGAAGGAAGGAAGGAAGGAAGGAAGGAAGGAAGGAAGGAAGGAAGGAAGGAAGGAAGGAAGGAAGGAAGGAAGGAAGGAAGGAAAGGAAGGAAGGAAGGAAGGAAGGAAGGAAGGAAGGAAGGAAGGAAGGAAGGAAGGAAGGAAGGAAGGAAGGAAGGAAGGAAGGAAGGAAGGAAGGAAGGAAGGAAGGAAGGAAGGAAGGAAGGAAGGAAGGAAGGAAGGAAGGAAGGAAGGAAGGAAGGAAGGAAGGAAGGAAGGAAGGAAGGAAGGAAGGAAGAAGGAAGGAAGGAAGGAAGGAAGGAAGGAAGGAAGGAAGGAAGGAAGGAAGGAAGGAAGGAAGGAAGGAAGGAAGGAAGGAAGGAAGGAAGGAAGGAAGGAAGGAAGGAAGGAAGGAAGGAAGGAAGGAAGGAAGGAAAGGAAGGAAGGAAGGAAGGAAGGAAGGAAGGAAGGAAGGAAGGAAGGAAGGAAGGAAGGAAGGAAGGAAGGAAGGAAGGAAGGAAGGAAGGAAGGAAGGAAGGAAGGAAGGAAGGAAGGAAGGAAGGAAGGAAGGAAGGAAGGAAGGAAGGAAGGAAGGAAGGAAGGAAGGAAGGAAGGAAGGAAGGAAGGAAGGAAGGAGGGAAAAGAAAGAAATCTTGCTTTCTTCACTAACCAGTGTGAGCAAACAATTTCTAACAAGCTTGCCAGATCCCAAGGTTGTCTTGGCACTGAAGAAGAGGGATGCTGCTTTTTATGATTTGTTTTTATATCAAAGAGCAATTTGTTTGCTGATAGATGGTGCAGTTAGCCATAATACTAACCCACAAAAATGATAAAAGGTGATTTTAGATTGGAGAAAATATAGCCAGGTAAAAGGCATACAAAATGCAAGCAGCCTGAAGCTGTTAGTAGAAGAAACAAAGGGGAAGAGCAGTAAACATTAAAACTGCCTTGCAGTTCATAAGGGATGAAATGGAGGAGTACCATCAAGTGCAAAAAAGCATCTTCAACAAAGCTTATTACTCAGTAACTTTTGGGTTGGTTACCAGTTTAGTAGTGTAACTAAAATCTTGATATGAGAGAAGAGGGGGAAAATGTCATGGTAAGTTTGGTCAAAATTTTAATAGAATGTGTGCCTCAAGGGAGAAATTCAGAGCTCAAACTAAAGTTAAAACTCTACAAGCTGTCCCTAAGCTCACTCATGAGACAATTCCTTCCAGTTGGAGGGAAGCTTTGAGATTCACAAAGAGGTCACAATGCCCCTGTAGAATTTAACACAGCAGGATAGCAGTGCAGCACTGGACAGTGTGTCACACTGGGGGAGGGCAGTTAACATCATTGTGAAAGAAAGCAGGGCTTATCATGAGTGACTGAAGAAATTCAGCCAGGATAAAAGTCATGCAGTATATTGAATGACAAAGCTTCCTATTGCTCTGGAGATCTTTGAACAAGAATATCTGGATGAAAAATCTGTGATCTCATCTTGATTGTGGAGGTGGTCAATAAAAATGGAGGAACAATTTCACCTAGTGAAAATTCAGAGTTCTGGGATTTTTGCTGGTTGCATTTTTACCATGAGAAAAGAAATATGCTGCTGTGGGCTGTAGCTGGCATCAAGAAGCTGAAGGCATGCACAACAAGGACAGCATAACCCATCCATCATAATGAAGCACTGAGTCAGAACCTGCCACTAAATTTAACCAGCTTGACACCACATGGGAACATGAGCACAAAATGTCCTGTTTTGTGTACTCACAACACAACATGAAGATGGCATAGATAGTAAAGTGAGTGATGGAATGGCAACACAGATAGGAGTGAGGAGGCAGTGTTGACTCATCTGTTGGATCAGAAAACATGACAACTTCTCTTGTTGTCTGTTTCACATGATGGACAGTCTGTTGCTGCCAAGGAGAGTTTTGCACTGGGAATGACATCAAATAAAAGCACAAAGCAAAACCAAATCCAAATACTGTGCAATGCACAGAAGATGAAGTAGAAGCAAATCAGGCAACAGTGGAGGCTGCAATTGCTATGTGTAGATAAATTTTCAACTTTCTCAAGCAGAATATTAACCAAGAGGTAAAAGAAGACCAGGATTTCAGCAAGATTAAAACAGGAGGTGTGGGAACTGGAACAGGTTTGTGGATTCCCCATCCCTAGAAGTGTTCAGGGCTAGATTGTTTAGAACTCTAAGAAACCTGGTCCAGTGAAAGGTGTCCCTATCCACAGAAGGAGGTGGAACTAGATGATTTTGAGGGTCTCTTCCAACCTTAACCATTTTATAATTCAATGATTCCATGACTTTTTGTAGTACATACTGAAAAAAATTAATTTCAGACTAAACAAGGCACCCAGTAAAACAATCTTGGGAACAAGGTCCATGTCTCTTGCATACCTTTGACATTTTTTTGGAATATTTGATAGTGCTATCAAGCTTCTATTGCTTCACCTTTCATCAGTCAGTCTCAAGATATGGGATTTAATTGGAGAATTCACTCAACTTTGTCAATTCAAAAGCCCAAAAATCTCTCTACCAAGTTATCTAGGTTATTTCTGAGAGAAATAAATATATCCTTCCATTGTATGATCCATCTCCATGCAAAGTGGTGTAATGAGGCATAGAGGACTGAAGGGACTCTCAGAATTATCCAGCAACAACCATGGATCATATCTACTAACTGAAATGTCCACTAAAGCATCAGGAAGGGGTATTCTCAGATGCACAGTGAGGTAGCAATGTATATAAATCATGCAGTCATTGTTTAAATTTCCAGCTCAAATAAATAAAGATCAATTAAACCAGACTATCACCTGATTCTAATGTACTCTAAGACTCATTATTCCTGTGGAATATGACAAATCCCAAATTATGAGATATTTTCACTTTCTCAGTAGTAGACTAGAATACAGTCTCAGCTGCAGAATGAGAAAGGATCTTATCCCTTAGGATTGTTTTTTCAGGCCTACATGTAATTCAGAGTATGTGAAAGTAACATTTTTGAGCACTATCGATTACTTTACCATAGTTGAAGTTCTGATAATTGGTTGAATTTTTTTTAACAGTGACAATAGTTTTTCTTCAGATGAGTTTCCAATTCCAGTATAAGAAAATCTGAGAAAAAATGTGTTGTCTGTAGCAGTCAGGTTAGATTTCATGATCAGATAATCTTTAGTGGTCCTAAAATGTTGGTTGCTACATCAGGTTGCCTGTAGTAGGAACAGAATGGTGAAATTATAGTCATTAGACAGTTGTATTCTTAAACATGTTTAGTGCTTATAGAGGCGTTTTAATAACTCAGAATGTTTTCCAAACATCTTTCTAATAACTTGTAGGAAGGTAAATACATGATCACTCATATTTGGAAATGAACACAGGAAGATTTAAGATTTTGAAATTTCCTGAAGCTGGTACTTTTGTACAGAGTATTGATCATGTCACTCACTATTGATTTTGTCACAGAATTAATTTTATGAGGTTAGCAATCTCTGTGATGGACTGCTGCTTGTATGTCTGGTCCTGCCAAACCCAAGTGATTTTGCATAACTTTCAGCAACTAAAACCATAAAAATCCATGTTCATGAAAATCTGCCTTCTAAAGTGTCAAGCTGGAGGACTTTCCAAACTGTTTTCTCTTACATTAATCTTCTATGATTCCTGAGAACCTGTCAGTAGTGTTTCTTGCTATTGATTGTGTTTGATTTATAGTCTCAGTGAAGCATATTTAACCCAGAACATGGTCCTGATCTCTACTCCTTTAATTTAAACCATCATGCAGTTACTTTACTGATTCTCCTAACACCTAAGAATTATTTTATGACAGCATATGCTATGCAATGGATGATCACAGACTTTCAATGTTTTTTTCAATTACATGTTATGTCCTTTACAAGCAAGGCATTAAATAAGCAATAGCCATGTGACATCTCTCCTCACTAGATTCTTTCCTCTCTCTGAATAATTTTGATGACTGTTGTGAAAATTTTTAGTTGCCTAGTAGCTGAAATGTAGAATTGCATTCTGTTTCAATGGTAAGAAAAAAAAAATCAAAACCAGAAATCTGATATAGATGTATTCTTGTTTAATGGACATAGTCAAGTCTTTCTGCTATACTACAGTATTAATGTCATGATGTAAGGGAGCATTTTTTAGACAGAAAGCATTAATTTCAGGGAATAATAATAACAAAAAAAAGTGAGAATTGAATCTTCAGGATGGCTTGAACCTTCACTATCATACTTTGTTATCAAAACAAGATGATTTTCATACAATACCCATGATAGTTGCAGGAAAAAAAAATTGTAAATTAACATTTTATAATAATCAATAGATAAAGTGTTTGAAAATTCCTAGAAAATTTCCTGACAGGTCTCTATGGGATAACATCAATAAAATATATATGTTCTGCTTGTTTCATGCATCACAGGATGTTCTCCAAAGCTAAGAAAACAGTACCTCTGTATCTGATGTGGCAGGAGTTTTGACAGGGTCCATAATTTGCTTGATGTTGATATTTATCTTCTGTAAATTTCAAAAGATGCAAAGGCAAGTTAAATGGGGCTTCTTCAACCTCTCTGTTAGTTTTAATACCTATTATTATTAGAAGTCTGGGACTTAACCATGTTATTTTTTTCTTTCAGTCATTGAAGATGAAAGTGATAGTACACATGCAAAACAGCAGATGGAGGTAGTAAGATTTGAGATAACATATTATCACAGATGTATGCATGCATTTTTATTCCAGGCAAAAGCCATGACATAAATAAATCTTCAGATGAAAATTTTTTGATTGTTCGTATTGTACAATGTTTTTGGACTTTTTTTTTTTTTGAAACTGAAAATGCAGTAGGTTAGGGAATGGTCTGCTTCTTGATAAAGTATTTGTTGCTGTGATAAGGATAGGAGGTCAGTACTGAGGTTCAGGATCTTGTTTTGTTAAATGAGGAAGCATGTCTTTCACATGAACCCAGGTGGATGCAGAAAAGGCAGAAAATTTCCCAAATGCTCACTAATCAGTTTTCAAAGCTACTTGACATCAGTGTTTGTGGCTGGCAATGGGATATAGATCCCCACCTTATTTTAGGGAGCTGATCTGAGTTGTGTCGCAGCTCTTGGCAGCATCACCATATACCTGCCACGAGGTTCAGCTAATCTGTCCTAGATACAAACCACCTAGGGCTTTTCCAACACCAGATTAGCTGTGGTGATGAAAAACATGGCATGAGCTGATGTTTAACTGTTTGCTAAGGTCACAGATAGATCCAGTGGTACCTGTGATGAGCTGCTGCCTGTCCCCAGGTTGGTGTTTTAGCTTTCTCAGACACACAACACCTCAGTGCTGTGAGCAGCAGGGGACTTGGTGCTAAATGCAGCTCTGCTTCACAAAAGAGGATATGCCACTTCCCCAGAGTGAGCCTTTCTATTCTCCTCCTGACTTTCCTATTTATGTATTATGGTCTTTTTGGCCAAGCTGTCTTGAAAGAAACGAAAGCCAAGCTGCCTTTCACAAGAGTTGTTAACAAAATTGAGCTCACTTCCTCCTCCATTACCCAGCTGGTGTAAATCAATACAGTTCTGGAGGATTAAATGGCACTTTCTGCCATTTCCTCTAGTTGCAAACTCAATTCAGTATCTCCCTGATAAGTGTTTTGCATGAGAACAAATGTCAACAGAACAGCATTATATCTTGGATTTCTTCAGTGGGGATGGTTTCCTTCTCAGCAGTCCTTTTTATTTTAATTCCATTTTAAATTTTGTTTGATTTCTTTGCCCCATTCTTCTGCATTAGCAGCTATGTGAAGGACTGTGAAGTAATCTTTTTGTTGCACTGGTCTTCCTGAAGTTTTTTTCCCATTAACAGAGGCAAGCTAGACAGATTCCAGTGGCACTTGCTTCTTGATCACTGCAGAGGCTTAAGCAACAGTTTTACACAAGAAGGAAAGAAAAGGCTCTCTGAATGCTAAATAGCTCTGTGTGGTTTGCCACCCACCCACTCTGCTGAAACATGGTCCATTAACTCAGTGTGGCTGATGCAATTTGAAAAGGGGCAGCAGTTCATACAGCAGTCTACATTTACCAGTAATAACTTCATAGATACAGGGGAAAAAGGGGGGCACAACATGCTAGCAGAAGTATACTAATTCACTCTGAAAAACATATAATAACTAGCAATGTCTTCTGAGTTGAATAATCTTGAGCATAATAGAAATGAAGGACAATATACAAAGTTTTTAGAATTTTGATTTTTATGATTTGAATTTCTGGACCATTTATAGTAGACATAATAAGAGTACATAGATGAATAATTGTAGGTGAAACCTTATTGATCTCTACAAATACCTGAAATGAAATTGTTGTGAGGTGGGTGTCAGCCTCTTATCACAAGTAACTAGTGATAGGACTAGAAGAAATAAATGGCCTCAAGTTGTGCCAGGAGAGGTCTAGATTGGGTGTTAGGAAAAATTTCTTCCATGAAAGGGAGATTCAGGCTGCTCAGGGAAATGGCATAATCATCATGCCTGGAAGTGTTCAAAAAACATGGACAAGAAACTTAAACACAAGGTTTAGTGGTGAACTTGGCAACACTGGGTTAACTTTAGGAATTGATGATTTTAGATTCGTTTTCCAAGCTAAATACCTCTATGAATCTATGGATAAACAATACATCTACCAGGACTCAACTACCCATATATGTGTTTGTGTTGAGACTGGAGTATTTATTCAAATGTGGAATGGTAGTGGCAGTATTTCCAGTGCATAAAACCAATCACAGTAGCTAAAAGGGGATGAAAGGGAGACATAATGGCTGCTGATCAGGATATAGTCTTTTTCACAGGATTTTGCTGTATTCCTTTGTAAAGTTTAAATTGTCAGCTCTAAAAGTGTATAATGGGAAAAAAATGTGCTCCTTTAGTAGGATATTCAGTGATAATTTTTAGCTGGTTCCAAGGAACCAAAGAGAGTCAAAGTGTTATTAATTTATTTGGGTAAGAAAAGACAAGTGTGTTGCCTAAAATTTGGGATGAATTAAATTCTTTGTTCTGCATAGACTTGGTAAAGCATTTGGGTGAAATCACTTACCTTCTCGTATCTCGTTAGAGGTTTGATGGAAACACAGAGGAGATGCTGAAGCTAATGATCATCCAATAAGTAATAAGGCATTAAAAGACTTGAGCAGGTTAGAAGGAAATATATCACCTGGAAATTTGCTGATATTTGCAAGTTTCTCTTCTCTGTAATGTGTTGTGTGCCTTATTTCATTTTTATATCCCTTGGTTTATAGCTTTTCATTTTCTTCATCCTTATGAAGCAAATTCAAGGAAGAAATAATAGGATTATCTCTGATGTGACAAGACTGGAAAATCCACAGAGCTGACAGCCAGCACCATTCTTGTTCCACCAAAGGGATTTTTGACATTTGGAAGTAGGATTGTGCTAGACAGAAGAAAAATAGTACTTAAATAACCCTATTCGGAAATAAAACCCTCGGGAAGAGCTTTGCAGAGATGTTTTTCTTTACAGGCCTTTTTTTTTTTTTTTTTTTTTTTTTTTTTTTTCCTTTGGAAATACTTAGCCAAGTGGCAGTTGAAAAAGGAAGTGTAGAAATGACAAAACTAGGGTTCTAGCTGTAATATTTATTGCACCGTGTCATAAGCTTTGCCTGTGGAGCTGAGGCTGAATGGAGTTGTGCTGAGGAAATAGGATGGATGAGATGGTTTCCGACCTTTTAGGCTGACCACTAATCCTCACCCATTACTGAACAAGGCTGTCTTTTTACAAGTCATAGAAATAATTAGCTAAATCCCACTGAGTGAGAGGTATGAGGGGTGGCTCACAGCATGTTTGGGGTCTGCCTTCAATTATCCACCATGGGCTGACCTCAGTTTGCTGCACTGCATAAAATGCTATCATTGCCTTTTCTTCACTCAGATTTTGCAATTCCATTTTTAGAAGTGGAAACACAGGTAATAGAATTAGAAAGGCAGAAGTTACAGATCATATTTTAGTCATACTTTTTCCCCATGTTTTGGTCTCTTTTACAGTGGAACAGAAGTTTCTTTTAGCAGAAAATAATTTGGAACTTTGTTCCTCCTGCTCAGCCTATTTTTTGCCTTTCCATAACGTTGAATATTTAAAGAATATATTTTTTCTTTTTAAAAGGAATGCTAGAATGAAAGAAATTTGGTTGTTCTGTTTTTCGAGGGGTTGTCATGCACCAATCAGCTTGATGAATTATGTTATTTTAGCTCATGTGTAGAAGACTGCTTTAAGCTTGTGATATAGGTACAAGTTCAGGGAAGAACTTTTACCACTTGGTAACACTGTGTATTGATGTTAGTGGTGAAGTTATCTTGCAAAGAAATGAGCTAAACCCCATTGCCTTTTCCATCTTTATGACTGAGGGAAGTTTTTGGAGAAAAAAGTATTAAAATACTACTAAAATAAGTAAATGGTCTTTTTAAAAACTCTACTACTTTGTCATAAGGAATCCACTCATGCCACTGTACTATCTACAATCAGCCACTGAAAATACCAACCTCAATAGTTATAGATAGTATCACAGTGGCTTTGAATATCAGATATCAGGTATCTGTCAAGTCTGAATCAACAACTAACAAACTGAAATGTTTGAAGAATGAAACCTTGTCACACAAACCATAATTACATTTGACCTATTCTGTGACTTTTGGTTTGATGTGTGGGTGGAGGAAAAAACCCTGGGTTTTGAGTTCAGGTCACATCCTTTGCCTGTTGTGTGCTGTGCAGTGTGAGATGACTGGCTGTGGAAATGCAGCATCAGAGGAACCAGTCTGTTCTGGTAAGAAGTTGTCAAGAGAGACAGGAAAACAGAGGGCAGTGAACAAATAGAATATTTTCACTGCTGTCTAGTGTAAAAAAAAAATAATAAAAAAATCATAAATTAAAAAAGTCGATTCCAGTGTTTGCATAAATGGCAACTTTGGAAAACACGAAGTTCTATAAGAAAGATCAGCCCTGGTTATTTGCTGAAGGCTACATAAAATGCCATCTCAACCAGTTGTGTACCAAAACCCCCAGTTAAAAGCATATAAAATATAGGGATGTATGTGTTTATGAGTGAGCCAGGGGTATTAGGAATTAATAACATGTTTATAACTCAGATAAATACTCTCCCACAACTTGAAAGCTGCAATGAAAACACTGTCATCCCTGATGAGAATTAAATTTAACTGTTGTACTGGTGGCTGCAGTTTTATGTCCCTGCAGCTGCAGCAAAAAATCCTTGACACTGGGTTTGAATACTGCATTGGACCTCTCCCCTTCTTCCCCACAGGACAGAAGAAGAGATGAGACATGAAATTTGTTTAATTGAGAAAGATTTTTCCAAGAGAGTGATCTTTCATCTCTGATCTAGTTGTGTTGAACACTTTGAATTCTATTCTAATTCTTTTCATGTTTCAAATGTAAGTAAGTCTGGAAACAGAGAGCATGGCTTTATATCTAGGATATTCTAGTAAATTTAAGATTAATGGGAACATTTCCTGGCACTGAATTGACTGACATGGTGTAATCTTTGATTATCCTAGTGAACTTATTCTCCCAGAAAACTGCATTAAAGGTAATTGGTGCGGAATAAAGCAGTGTGTTTAGTCAGGAGGAAGGCCAGCTCTAGTCAGGAGCTGTATTTTTGTGAACATGCAATCTGAAGAAAATTACCCCCTTCAGCAGTTATTGGCCAGGAACAGTGCCCCTGCTGATGCACATGGGCTGTTACCAGCTCCAGCTCAGAGAGGGCTTAACAATGAAATCCAGGCTGACTCACTGGTTAAGTAGTTCTGTGGCTGAATTCCCATCCGCTTAATTAGAACTGGGAATTGTTTTTCTGTGGTTTTGATTAAGTAAAAAATAACCAGTACGGGCAGTACTAGTACAAAATTACCAAGGTTTGATTAAAATTATCCAAGTAAAAGGTTTAATGGGATTTTCAGTGGAATTCAGGTGCCCTGATTTTTGTAGATAACTTTTTGAGGTAAATGAAAGCCAAGAAAACAGTGAAAATTATCAAATGTAGAAGCTTGGAAAAATAATTCTTGTAAATAAAAGATGCAAATTCCTTGGAAAAATTTTGCTATGGAAACATACTAAGAACAAGCAAATCCGTGAAGTGTTTCATTGCCAGCCATCCTGAGCATAGCCTCAGACTCTGATCTGCTACACACTCATAAGTCTCATTCACACTCACCACCAGGATTTTCAGTGAAATTATTCATGATTGGCATTGCTGTAATCTGAGTGTCTTTTTCACCTTGTTTGGTAAAACATGTTTTCCTTCCTGCAGCTGGCTTCATGTTCCCTCTGAGCCAGCACTGATGCATTGCTTGTATCTCCCAATCTATTTGGCAGACAGCTGCTATTGATGCAGTGTGATATGACAGAACAGCCCCTGTCAGTTACTGTGCTGTGTATTTGTTGTATGACTGGGGTAGTGAAAGGATGATGAAGAAATTAAAAACTCACAATTCCATGGTCTGTCATCAGATAACTGAGGTATAATAGAGGCAGAGGTAATTCCTATATTTTTATGTAATCTATAGCAGCAGTGCTGGAATTTTCTGTGCAATTTTATATGTTTCCTTTCCTTTGGCCTTCAGACTATTCTAACAAAGCTACAGGCAGAGTTTTGCCATATGGCACAAGAAGTGTGCACCTTTTGGTCTGAATTCAAGCAGTCATTGCCCAGTGAGCTCCCCTTCATTTCTGTGGGTGTTTCCAACAGTTATGAGCTCTCTGTAGCTGTGTTCAGCTGTGGATTTTCGTTTGTGGTTGGGAGCTTTAATTCACTGGAGACTGTTGTGTTATACAATGAATGTTGTGTTGAAACTGGGCTATGGCTGTGCTTTCCCCTAGCCTGAGCAGATGCAGTTTGCTGTTGGAGTAGCAGTGCAATCAAGAAGCCTGATGCTCTGTGGCTTAATGGGCCAAGCCTCCCAGGGCTATTTGGTTGGGATAAACTGTAAGGGGTACATGCCAAGGCACCCTATTATATTGCTTTAAAAAAACACCTTGGTAAAGCCTGCTTGGATGAACACTCTTTGATATTTGGTAGTCACATATGGGCAGTGCTGGCCAGCCTTGTCTTAAAGAGCATGGCAAGTCTTTGTTTTTTCAATTCTGCTGCACTAACTTGGTGCCAGATTTCCTTTACCAAATATTCAACTGTTCAGCATCTTTTTGATTATCAAATAACAAAGACTCAGAAGTTGAAATAATCTATTAGAAAATGAAATAATTTCACACAGTTTATAACTGTGATAGGATTTTGGTATGATGCTAGCATGGAAATACAGTGAGCTCAATAACACCTTTACATTTTTTCTTTTGTGCTCTTTATTACTCTCCTATCCATAAATTGTGCTTTATGCCAGTGTGATATTTAGCACTTTTGACTGCTCTGCTTTCAGATGGGGCTCCAGAATTGTATTGGCCTTTTAATTGCTTCCTAAATTCACAGTTTTATGACTACTCCTCCTGTAATATCTCACTTCTAATAGAGTCTTAAAGTTTTGGTTTTGGTGTATTTTTCTTTATTTGTCTTCCTCAATTTATCTCAATATTCTATATGCTGCTTTTTATTCTTTCTACATGGGTACAGACATCTTCTTTTCATATTTTGCTTCACTACAATTTCTTTTGTCAGCTTCACATTGATGGTTAAATTTGGGGCCCCCATTAGTGCTCATCTTCAACTTGGAAGTAAATATTATCTTCCAAGTGTTAGACTGAGATTTTAAGGATTCCATATCCTCTTGGCATCTTCCTCTCTGGGATCATCAGTGATGTGTCTACAGAGTTTGTTCAATATCGGCCTAAAGTGATTTTTAAGCTCAGATTCAAAGGACATCCGTGGTGCTTACACACATGTTTGAGAGTATTCAATGGAAGCTCTGGAGCACCTCAGGAAAGGCTTAGGCAGAATGTGATCAGTAGAGGAGAGCCACGTTCTTGGAATTACTCTCCTGAGAGCCAAGGACCAGCCCAGACCAGTCTTGTGGGCAACACCACACACCAGTCTTGTGATAAGCCCTTGAGCCTGCTCTTCACCTCACCAAATAAGCACAAATCTGATGTCTCACCCCTCATATACAAGTGAGCATATTGCAAGCATTGGAACAGGCTGCTCAGGGTGTGGTGAAATCATCATCCCTGGAAATGTTAAAAAATACACATGGATGTGGGGCAAAGGGACAAGATTGCTGGTGGACTTGGCAATATTGGATTAATGTTTGGACTTGATGATCCTAGAGGTCTTATCTAAAATAAAAAAAAAAATATATGATTCTATGACACATATGTTCGCAACATATATGAGAAAGCCCAGGAAACCCTTAACAGTGAAGGTTTTAATTTGCTGATCTTTGGGAAGAAGTTAAAGGTGGTAAGTTATGTGGAGGCAAGTTTTGAATGCCTGTTAAACAAAATCATAGTGAGCATGATGATTGCTTTGTTTTAGTCTAAAAAATTGACTAAATTCTAAGACTTGGCTTACAAACAAAGAAATAAAAACAGATGGTGATTTGAAACTACTGTCCTGAAAAAAAAAAAAAAAAAAAAGCAAATACACCACAAATGTCCCTGTATATGTAAAAGAAGCTCATCCATTCCTTTTGCAGTAATAGATGCTTTTGCACTCCACTGTGATTTGGTCTTAAACTCCTACAATAGAAAAACAAATTTAATAAATAATCCATGAACAGATTCAAAGGGGGATTGCCGTTCTTAGAATTCCAGCCCTTTTTGCAATGTTCTGTGAGCAGATGGAGGACATGAGAAGGAAAGGAGCACCCAGCCCAGGTACTAGTTTGTCTGAGGAGGACAGTACTGGCAGTAAGGCTTCTCTGGTATCAAATAGCAATTATGGACCAAACATGAAAGATAAAGCTCCAGACAGACAGGGAAATTAGACTACAAACTTTTTAAGAAATTGAGCTTTTGCTTTTCTCATAACTAAATACCCTGCTATTTCTGAAGGCATATCATGGAACTGAACCCCTCTCTTTTTAATCAATGTAAACATTGCTTTGTGATTTAATCTGAAATGGGATTTATTAGTTTATTAGTTTCTAAATGTCATCATTATGTAGTGATGGCTGAAACTCAGAAGAAGCACAGCTGAGAGGTGGTCAGAGAGCATGGTGTAAATTCACTGCTCTTGCAAACAAAACAAATTCAATCCAGTGTTCCAGAGACTACTTTAAAAATATTCTTCAACAAAACAAGATGTTGCATATGATTTTCAAAGTATTTCTCCTCAAATTACAATGTAGTTGCAATGCTTCTTTTGGTAAAATATTCTTCACCTAAAGCAGTATATTTCACTGAACCAGTTTCTGTGGACTTCTACAGTGAAAGAATTTACTTTAGGATGTAGTGTTTTAGGTGGTTCAAAGACATAATGTGAATTCACATTGTTTTTTAGCTGGACTTTGGCACTTTACCTACCATTGTGTTATGAATTATTTCCCTTAATTTGTCAACAGCAATAAGGTGATTCAACAGCATCTCTAGAAATGTGTTTAGAAAATAATGTGTGTAATAGTCTTTTATCTGAGAGCTGCAGTTCAAACTCTGCATTTCACTGCATGCAGTGTAATTATTCAATATTCCATGTCAGTCTGTGTAAGAATATTAAGACTATTAAAAACCCTTGATTATGGAATGGTGTGGAGAGAATTTCCAGACTAGAAGGTGGCTTTGTTCTCTTTTGGTTTATTTGTTAGTTGTTTTTTGGGTTTTTGTTTTGTTTTAATTTTGTGGGGGTTTTTTTGGTTGCTTTTTTGTATGGGTTAGGGTTTGTTGAGTAGTGGCTTTGTTCTTGTTGTTTGTTTTGGGGATTTTTTAGCATTTAGCAGGAAAGGTATAACAATACCTTTGGCTGTAAACAGAGTGTAGCCAGACCTGAGATAAAACATTTACTCCTAGTGGTCACAGAGGCAGAACTCTAGAAATGAAATTGTTAAAGGATATAAAAATTGTTTTCTGATTTTTTTTTTGCAGTTAAAGATTAGATGCGAACCTACAATCAGAGGAGTAAAATAGTTTCTTAACAACATCCATAAAAATACTATTTTGGTATATGATTCCAAGTTGAACAGCTTTATTTTCTGTTGTTCAAGACAAGATTCTTTTATTATTTTCTCTCAAATGTATTTATGCCTCATCAATGAGATTGCATGTGCTTCAAAAGACTAAGTTCAAACTATTCTAGAATGTTTTGTAACTATGATATACATTAATGTTAAGTTAATAATTTAAAGCAAAAGAGAGGGAGAAGTAAAAGAGATAAGGACTATACTTCAAGGGTTTGTGTATAGGCATACCTGATTTATACAAAAATGCACTGAAAACATAGCTATAAGTGTTTTGGAGAAAAATAAAAATCCAGTTTTCAGTCATATCACAGATTCTTTTTAATACTGTTCAAAAAGTACCTGACTATACATAAACACCAACTATAACATGATGTAGACATTTGAGAAACAAGCAAGTGTATTCTTCAATGCTAAAATAAATTACATTTGTACAGGTAGAAAGCAAACCAAAGCTGATAAAAATGTTAAATTTTATGAAAAATTATTTTCAGTTCACATCAAAATAATAACTTTACATTCTCTATGTTTTAATAGTATAAGCAGCAACAACATAAAAAAGAACAAACGGTCACAGAATGTTTGAAACCAGTTCTTCATAAGTTATTTGCAAATTAAAAAAAATAATTACAAGCACTTGTAGCCCACATAAATCTTTTGGAATTGGCACCATCTCTCTAAAACATCTATATTCTATATAGATTTCTAATTACAAATACCACCAGCAGCTGCCATATAATCCTATTAGTACATGTAATATACATAGTATATTTGTTCCCATTTGGCAGAATGGAGTGACTTAATGTTTATTGTTTGTTAGTACTGTCATTGCTCAGGTGAGACAAAACCAGCCATATACAGCAATTCATCACCCAGATGAATTTTTTACTTACCTTTATGCTCCACTGGCCTGTATCTCTTTTCCTTTTCACAGTATAAAATTGTAAATGGTAGTTGGAGACATTTGAACTGAGGATATAATAATGAACCACCACAAAAAAAAAAAAAAGTGAATTCAGATAATTCAACTTCAGTCTTTACTAAATGAAGTGCACACTGAAATGTGTAGCAGATGAATGATTTTCTTGTTCATGGAGGGTATTGACTTAATTTTTGGAGATTCATTCAACTGCCAGAAAACTGTGACCTCTTGGGTATTTTTGGATGTGTTTAGTCACATCCCTTAACACATTTATTTAGAGGATGACTTTCTCATTGGGATACCAGATAGAGTGGGATTGATAAAGATGAATGGTGGGAAGAACCTATTCACCAAGCCTAGCTTCAGGAATGAACCTAGTAAATCCATCTGCTGTTTGATTCAAATGGGAGTAGGAATAATATCCTGCCATTATCATTCTCTGCAGAATAAATAGTCAAAATCTAGATTCCAGTGGCCACTATCCAACTTTGATTGTCATTATATGGATACTAATCTGGAATTATTCCATTGACCCCAATAGATTAAGGAACAGTGCCAGCAAAGGGCTTCAGGACTTAAAATTATTCAGTGTAATACATAGGTTTTTTGCTCTAGTGTAGAGGTCAGGACCTTTTTTTTAAATATCTAACCTTTCTGTGGAGTTTATAAGAAGAGTTAGTGCCCAAGAAAGCAGCAAAACAAGGAAAGAGATGTCTAGGAATACTCTATTTGAGCCAGTATGGAAATGCAATATTCAGAATATGCTAATTTTTCACTGGGATCAAATTTTTTGAGATAATTATGCATTTGATTTCAAAGATGGGCCAGGTCACCTTTGTAAAAGGTGACTGGAGGAAAATGAAACAAGTCCCTTTTTCTGCAGTCTCAGAGAAGTAGGAACCTCAAGTTTAATTCCTTCACCTATCCAAGAAGACTTAGTATCTCCTTTCCAGAATGGGGTCTGAGAACTCCAGATGGAAGACAAGATTTTTGCAGATAAAAAGCTGTCCAAGGGCACATCCTTCTCTCCTGCCACTAGAAAACTTTTCAGGGAAGCATTAAACTTTTTTTTTTTTTTTTTTTTTTTAGCCAATATATAGCACAGACAAAAGGTAGCCTCCACTTCTTTGGAGTTAAAATACCTTGTCTCTGCTCCAGAGATTTTTAAAGTATTTTATATCAAATGGTAATATAAGATGTCTATTCAGTGTATGTCTTATCAGGTTGCACTGTTCCTTTTCCACTGCAATACTCTTGAATTTGTTCCTGTCCTGTGAAGCAGCCTCAGGGAAATGAGCAGAGATTATCCCAACACTGAGTCATTAGAGCACTTTCCAGCCAGGAAACTGTACTGTGCAGTCTGTGTACTCTCTGGTGGGATATGCAGGGATCTAACCTAGGAACTGGTGTTTTCTGCATCCTTGTTGGGTTTTAGCATTTAACATGAGTGAGGTACAAAGATCCTTAGATGTGTGGTGCTCAGCTTAGTTCTGAGCATACACAGACATACTATGATAGATGCTGGGGTGAGGGGGCATTTAAATAGTTGTTTTAAAACTGAGTTTAAAGTGTAGGTATTAGATTCTACTGAAATCTTAACTTTAAGCTCCAAAGTATTTTTTTTGGGGTCAACCCTGACACTGGTCTCCAGTACAATAAAGGATTAGTGGACACATTTCTAGTCCTGAGCATAGTTCTCTGATTTCCCCAAGGAGCCAGCTCTTTTTTATGCTGACTGTTGCTGTCATCTTTTATCCTCTCACCTCATAAATGATGCATTTAGCAGAATAACAAGGTTGCACACTTTCCTTTACAGAACTTACACCCACAGCTATATTGTCCTTCAGTTTGGTCTTGCGCACTAAAGAAAACATTTGCAGGGGAATTTCTCTGTCATCCAGAGCAAGAGTCATGGATTGGCCTTCCTGTTTACTCTCTTTTGATACTGTATTCTCTCAGTTTTTAACAAAAATTTTCCTTTTACAAACACAGTAACTGAATAAACATCCAAGCAAACTAATATAACCATTTTTTTTTTCTTTTAGAACTTATAACAGTTTCAAAATTAGGGTTTTGTAGCTGGAAATCAATGGAAGAAGCCAGCACCTTGTGACCAACCAGGCTCCCATGAAACATCAACAAGCAATTTGTGGACTATGGTCTAAAAATCTCTGGCCTAAGGTATCTGCATGAGTCTAGGCACCAAATGTTCAGATAGAAGTACAAGGAAGCACATCTTCAAAGTCATGCAATTATTCTTCAGAGGCAATTTAAAAATAGAGTTCTTCAGTATTGCAAAGGCTTCTTTCCAACTGGCCTGCCAGAGTGACTCACTTTATTTCAAAAGCACAAATCTAGAGGTGATTACACCATCATTCCTTGGGGTTGGCCTCAAGCACAAAAGAAATAAGAGATTTTTTTGAGGTCCTTGTGGTTAAGAATGACAGTAGTTTCAAATCCTTTAATTCCTTTTGTGGCAGCAGCTCTAAACTGGAAGGCATTTTTCAAACCATGCAGTTGGTTCTTGCACCTTGTTTAGTTAGATTGAAAAGTGCTCATGATTGTAACTTTTGCATTTATGTCTGAAAACCCTTGCCACTCTATCTTAATGTCCTAAACAGAGACTAGCTTACAAACAGCATAATGAAGTCATGAGGTCTGTCATTCCTGTTTTTTTTTCTCTTATGTCAAACCCACTGGCTTCTCCCAAAGAACTTTCCAGTCTTGCAAATCTCCTACTGGGCTCATTTGGATTATTACTACAGGCATTGCACCATTTTTGCCTTCTTCTCTGCAAAACCTTTCCTCCCTTTGTTGAAATTCAAACACATAATAAAAAATGGCATTGATGCACTCCAGTCCGCACAAATAAAGTGAATTCTGCCTCCTTTAAATTCCCCTAAGGTTGCCCATCTTTCATTAAAAATAGATTGACTTCAAGAGGGTACTACGTCAGCCAGGTCCATCCACAGTTCCTTGTGCAATTAAAAGTTCTGCTGTGGCTGATAGATACACAAAAGATACATGACTCCACTGAAAATGAGAGTGAACAAAAGTGCTTAAAATTTTGGTTGCACAACATTAGGGTTGTAAAAAACCCTTAAAACTCTCTTAAAACATGCATTCAGGGCACATAGTGCATCCTCATACCCATATTGTCATGACAGTATACAAGAACATTGTCAGGAAGCTCTGGGCAATATCTATGGCCAGGATGGTGCAGTTTGAGAGCAGAAGAGGTATATTTATGCTGAGCATGACAGTTTCTATTTTTCACTCCTTTTTACTAGTTTTATATTTAAGGAAAAGTCTTTATGTTTGTTTGTATAATCCTTATTTCCACTGCTCATTATTTCACAGTGCAGTGAAACCCATAGATTTTTGCAGGAATACAATTATATGAACTTTACACCACCGTAAGAAAAAAACAGGGGATCTAAAATGCTAGGGAAAGATCAAGGTGGAGGATGTTCTTGTAAGAACATGGGTCAATAGTTTGAAATATAAGAGAACAGATAGTAATAGAATCCCTTCGAAATTCACATTAATTATCTCAGTATACTCTGTTTATATTAAAACAATATTGCACAGATGGGAGACAAATATTATCATATAAGTCTTCCACGAACAACATTTAAATGGTCTAAACTCCCCTAATAAGAATGTTTGTATCACAGACTGATTGGACATGCTTTTCTCTTAAGTGTGGGTTGTAACCTGTGACAGAAGATGCTTTCTCCTGAAGACATGGACAGCTAGGGAATGATGAGACATGCTAGTACTGTGAACCAAGAGGGCAAAACTGAGCTGTAGTCTGGGAACCGTGCAGCTGCACAGAACGAGTCCGTGCTGGTCAGTCGTGCGAGGAGGCAAGAACTGCAAATGGGCCACAAGGGCCTTCAGTCATGCCTTGGTGTGGGGTGTGCCTTCTGGAGTAGAGCTGTTTTGTGACCTGCCTGCTCATGCTGTAGGCAAAGCTGATAAATGACTGTACCTGACAAGACAAGCATGCCCAGACTGCAATTGGATAACACTGCCTGGCTCTAGAGTATCTCTGTGAGATGCTGGTCTGGATTCAGTCATCTATTACTTTTTGTTTTTAAATGTTGTTGATCAGCAAATTGGGGTGCAACACATAATAGTGAAACATGCATCCCAAAGGAATAGAAAATGCTCTTTGCTAAAATATGTGAATGTGCTTTCATCTTTTACTTGTTTGATCAAATATTTATTTTGAACATGGGGGAGAAAAAGGAGGTACGAATTTTGATTACAAAATATTTGCTATCTTTGAAGAAACAAGATCTAAAGGTTTTGAAAATAAAATATAGCAGCCTTATTTCAAGGCTCCCTTCCTTGAGGCTGTCTTCTATATAAGGCTACGTCAACTCAACTTTGAATTGAAGTACATTACTCATCACTTCATGCTATCCTTCAATAAAATAAAACAAACCCATAAAAGTTTGGCACCTGAGGACAGCTATGTCATGAAGAAGAGAGCAAATACAGTGTGCGTTTAGGGTCTGACTTACAAGTTCTATGTAACTACACCTATCAAAAATTATTTAGCTACTATTCAAACTTTAAAACTCTTCCCTGCCTGTATTAAAAAAGTGCTGTGACAGTATGAAGTGCACTAAACTGTACTACCTTGATATAGGAAAAAAAATTTGAGGAATCCCCTTGTTTCTTCTGTGAGTTGCTAAGAAACAAAGATTCTGTTGGTTCATATCTCATTAGGTCTTCTTTGTTCTAACCTTTACTCTGTATTGCTTTGAATGTATTTTTTTCTTTTTTTTTCTTTTGTCACTGTTCATAGCTGCAAGGCATCAGCAGCAAAACAAAGTTTAAAATTGTTGCTTATTAAAGAGTAGTTTAATCACCTCTAAGCAGACTTTGACACAGGGTTTTTTCCCTATATATATATGTATATATTAATTATGATTATGACAACCTTTCCCACTGAAAGTTAGCATTCGTCATAATCCAAATTGATATCCTAGAATTCTGTCATTCAAAGGATGGAGAAAATTCTTAGGTCATTTACCTGTTTGTTACAAGCAAAGATGGGAATCTGAATAAGTATTCTAACTGATAATATTTTCACGAGGAAGTCCATAAAAATGTGTTAATTTCACTAGGGAGTGCAGCTATAATATAGCTTGGTAGTGCTGCTAGAAAGAGAATATTCATCAACTTGCCCTGATAAGGGAATTACAAAACAGTACTCCAGAAAATATTTTTTGCTACTTCATTATTAGTTGGCAACATGGTGAAATAGTCAGGAAATCTTCCTTGCGTTTTGTTGTTGTGAAGGTGAATCCAATGTTAACAAACTGAATTTTTGATACTGATAGAAGAGAATTTTATAAACAAATGCTCAGGTTGAGAAGTCACTTGTAAAGCCCTCCATATTGCAGTCACTCACTGCAAAGCCTCAGCTTAGTGTTATCCACGTGTAATGTATCACAGACACAATATTCTTCAGCAAAAAGTTTTGTAGTTTTTGAACATACATTACTGCTTTTTGAGATCTTCATAGAAAAAAAAAGAAAAAAAGAAAGAAAGCTTGACAGGTTGGTCCCAGATTTGAGTCTGTTAGAAAATGTACATTCAACGTTTGGTCTTCTATTCTTGATAAAAGATCAAGGTTCACTTCTGGGTAAGGGATCAGAGTAAACAAACAAACCATTGTACAGTTGTTTACAATCTTGTTCCCCCCCTTCCCCTATTGTACACACAGTTCATTGTAATACTAAAGCAAAGCACTTGGTATGTAACTGGATTAACAGACTCCTTATAAGCCCTCAAAAATAGATTCAGTGTTTCTGAAAAGCCCATGTTTTTTTAAGGCCACGATAATCTGCCAAGAGTAATTTTGTCTTTAAATCGGCATAATCAATCTGATGTTTCCACCTCTCAAGTGATTCCTCTTCTTCCCTTCCATTCCTCACAAGATGACCCAATGCCTCTCACTCTGTCTGCGTAAACACTGGAGATCTTGAAGACTTGGCTGCCCCCTCACTACTTGCTTGTAGTTGTTGAGACCCAATGTCGTCTTGAACTACATTCACAGCGAAGAAGAACTTTGAGTATAATCTCTGATGAGGAGTGTGTCATATTTGGGGGAGGACGGGATACAGAGAGCTGATTCAGAAGCCGGAGAGCTGGGAGATGCACTTCCAGAATCGATGGAGTCTCTAAAAGGAGAAGGAGGAGTTAAAGCCACCAGCTCCTCCAGGTCTTGCTTGGCTGTTGGGGTCTCTGAAGTGCCTTCTTTGATGCTGTCATTTGAAGGTTTCCTAGCAGCCTGCGAGGCGCCATTGACTTCAATGGCAGGAAGCGGTTGGATCTCTGCAAGGGTGGTCATTGTTGTAGGGAGCTGGATTTCCCGGGGAATCAGGTACGAAGAGCAGAGAGGAGCAGCTCCCATTGTCCCTGGAGTAGATGTGGAAAGCATCATAGAGTTCAGCTCACTGATATTGGCCGTGAAGCGAGTGACCACACTGCTGATCTGCTCCATGAGGGAGCCTTGAGAGGAGCTACTCCGTTGAGGAGGCTCTGACTGGAAGGTTGGGGCTTCATCTTCTGTTCGGCTGACAGAGGCAGTTCTGTGGCTCAGAGTGCTGATTGGTGAGGGAGTCTGTGGTCGGTACTGAGCTGGGTATTGCTCTTCGGCTTCCGAAACGTCGTACAGAGTTTTGGCACTAGCCTCGGGAAACGTAGCGCTGCTACTGTGCCGGCTACTGTCTGTGCTTTTGGAAAAAGGCTTGATCACTGCCGTCTGGTTGGGGTTCTCTTTTTTGTTGATGTGGACTGACAGCCGCTGCCAAAGGTGTGCTCCTCGGCTGCTTTTCTCGTTCTGGGCCCAGGAAACTGATTTCCCATTAGAGCTGTGAACACAAATGAGATAAGATGGTAACTTGCAACAAATTTAAAAATATCATTGCTGCATGTATATCAGGGATTGTGTTGTATTTCAGAATTTATATTTACCATAAAGCTGATTGCTATTTCATCTGTATCTATCTATTGCAATATATCTCTATCATCTGTACCTGTATGTTCTGGAAAACAAGCAGTGTGTCAGCTCATTTCACAGGCCAGTTGTGCACCCAGCCATCACTGTTCTGTGATAATTCATGGCCACTGCTGAGCCCTCTGTTGAGGCCCGTGGGACATAGACAGTGTCCATCCTGGGCAAGAGACCAGCTTGATGGCTTCCCTTCTGTTGGACTGGTGCCAGAAAGAGGGCCTGTGGGACTGAGGGATGCATAGAGGAGTGAGGAAGAATTAAATGCTTGAAGAGAGTGAGTGAGAAACTTGGACTGGCTAGAGTGCAGGGGCAAGTGTTAGGTTGACCTGGGAGCTTTCAGTGGTAAGAAGTTTGGTATAGTGTTCTGAACATGGATTCTCGTATGGGGCAGGGATTGTAGATTGGGAGATGGAGAAGTGCAATAGGTTAAGGCAGGGGAAAAAAGTCTGTTTGTGTCCCACTATTTGAAAACATTGGAGCAATACATCAAAAGGGGCTATACTTGTTGCAGGCAATGGGTAACTTCATCAAGGTATTTGGAAAGCTACCTGCCACTAAATTAAAGAAATAATTTTTTTTCTTTCAAATTGCAGGTCAGCTTAGAGAATGAAACTGTGTTCCTAGGAAAGAAATACCAGACAAGCTATACAAGTAGCTCCTTATGGTAACATGAGTTTGGAGACAACAATAAACATTTTGCTCCACTTTTCTGCAAAATGGTAATTTAGGGTAAATTGTCTTCAGATCTCATCATACTCTTTATCAAAGTTGCTCATTTGTCTCCTCTTGATACCTAAGAAAAGCCAGCTGTGGCCCTTATAAACACATAGTATTTCCTATTACATCTTAGTCTGATGAGCTGGTGTTTGCACATGCATTAATATATGGTTTTTGAAAATAAGGAAGATATTAGAAATATTTCTTAGCTGAAAGAGACAATGACTCTGAAATGGTGCCGACAGGAAAAACAGTCTATATATATAAACAAACATGATTTATATACAAAACACATCAAAACTGTAGACAATTCACTTTGGTTTCCTAAACATTTGCTATAGCCATTTAGGATTTTTGAAAAGACAACATTGGAGACCCAGGCAGATTATTGCAAATTTGTTTTTTGTTTGCTTTTTTAAGTCTGCAATAGATATCCTCACGTTAGCCTGCAGCATAACAGTTTACAAAGTGCATACTTTACTAAATACAGATGACTTTATACCAGCCTTCATGTGGAAGCTTCCCTCAGACTATCAATTTAATAGCTCTTCTGTCCAAAAAAAGAAAAAAAAGTAAAACAAAACCTCCTGGTGGGTTCACGTCTTGATTACGTTACATGGAATTACGATGGATCATGTAACACAACATATGCCAACAGATTTCCCCTTCAAACGCAGTATGACAGAATCCAGTAGACAAACACAGTGTAAAACAATGGGCATTTTAGAGAGGGAGGACTGGGAAATTATAAGTATATATAATTATATACTTATATAATGTATAAGTACATAAGGGTTCACTCTTTTGCTGCAATGGTCACCAGATGTTATTTGTATCTTGGAAGTTGACTGTTAGGTCCCTACCCCTAAAATGCCAGGCAAAACAACTGGTGGCTTGTAACTTGCTATTCTGACAATCCCTTCCTTCTTCAGTACCCCAATCAGAGCAAGAAGGAAAACCAAATTCTGTCCTGTAGCACTGCTCACTTTGAATCTCTGTGGGTACAGTTCTGCACTGAGCAGGAGCTGGTACTAATGTCATGCAGAATAAAATTGTTCTCTCTGAGGACCATGCATTCATTTCCTTGCAACACACACACTGTGGGTGTTCAGAACTGTTTTAGAGCCCTGGCTCACTGGTCATGCTGAGCTCTGAGCTCAATGGGAGCTCTGTGACACAGCAGGAGCAGAGTTTGGATTGTTTGGCAGAGATCTTGCCTCTAGTTCCAATATGATGACCATGAAACTTTGTCCTAGGTGCAGCTGTGTTTGACCTGGACCAGGAGGGAGAATGATCTGGCAGTTGTAACTGATCAGGCAGAAACAGAAGACCCAGATCCAGTCCTGGATGTCCTCCTGGTGAGCTCTTGGAAGGACCTGTGACAGACCTGCCTGCCACAGGGGTGAAACAAATCCCAGTAACATGAAGGATTAGTCAATGCAAATAGAAATATTTGCCCAGAGAAAGCAGTATATTCTAGCACTCCTCCTGACTTCAAGCACTTCTTAATACAGATGTTTAAATCCTTTAACAGTGTACTAAATGCATGTAGATATTTTCATGGCCTGAAGGTCAGATTATAAGAGTTTGTGAAAGCAACATACTACTCCCTCCCTGGTCACAGTTAAAGAGACAAAAGTGAAGGGGGGATATGATGCTGAAGAACTTTGAGAGAGTGAAAGGATGAAATTTGAGATTGCATCAAGCCCTTGGCAAAGACAGCAAATGGTTAAATCTTCAGTGGAGCAAGTCATCAGCCTCCCTGAATCTCAACTTGGGTTTGGGTCAGTCTTAGCTGAAACACTCACTCACTTCTTTCAGAGTAATCTGTGCATGAGGGTCTCATGTTGATCCTAGGGCTCTGAAGGAGACTGTTTAGTGGAAATTTTGTGCAAGTCTGAAAGATATGATCATTATTCATTGCAAATTTCTTGATATTAGTAACTGAATGGGACACAAACACCATTCACCAAACAGGTGGTAGGGCACTGGAACAGGCTGCCCAAGGAAGTGGTAGAATCAGCATCCCTGGAAGTGCTCCAAACACATTTGGATGTGGCACTTAGGAAAATGATTTGGTGCTGAACACATTGATGTTGGGTTTACAGTTGCACTTGATGATCTCAGAGGTCTTTTCCAACTTTTAAGAGTCTAAAATTTTTCAATAAGGAGTGACCCCTATAAACAGCTAAAGAATTTCTGTGTCAGAAATGTATCTTATGCTTTATCATGCTGCACCTACTTACTAGGAAGTCAACACTGGACTGAAGTGTGCAATCATTTATTACCTCTGTGAAAAAAGCACCACCTGTTCTCTTATATTGGCATGAAACTGGTTTGTGGATAAATTGCTGTGATAATACTTTAAGATCCTGCTCTAACTGCATATTGATTGGTACTCTGTCAAGTTAGCTGCAAACCACGCAATGCTCACAGCTTAAAAATAGAGAAATAAAGATAGATCACAGACATAGGATGTCTACTAATGGGATTGTTTACATTTACTAGGCCCAGCTCTGCCTTGACTCTTCAATGATTAGAAACTTTAGGATAGTGAAATTTTAAATTTTTCTTGTAAACAGATTTTGACTCCATCAGTTGAAAAAAGAAGAATTATACGTTTGAATTCCCAAAGGAATTACACTACACAATTTGGGTGAATACAAAGTTTTCTACCCTACTCTTCTCTTCTGCTGGCACATTGCATTGAATAGAGCAATAAAACAGAGGAGAGTGCAACAAACTTCAATCAGTGATACCAAAACTTTAGCTTGTTATTTTTTTTCCCTAAAACAAAGCCTTTTTCAGCACTTTTTTTTTGTTTTTGTTTTTAATTTCTTTTGGTATAGGTTAATTAGGTTCAGCTCCATGCACAAGAGAAATTTCCAGAGAACCAGATAGTAATTTTTTCTCCACCGTCTTTAGTAAAAGCTTCTTTGATTTTGATGGACTGGCTTTCTCCCTGCCTGCTAGATCTACATAATATGTACAAGAAATGAAATTGGAATAAATGAGAGAACTTTTGAAGTAGCTGGTATTTCAAATATTACTTCTACAGTTGTCCACTTGATGATAGAATAGTAATTAGTTTTGTTTCTCATTTTTTTCCATTACTATATCTCTTTAGAGACACTTGAGTTTTCTCTTTAAGGATTTTTTCTCTTCATGAGAGATATTAACTTCTTTTTATAAAATTAGGTGTAAAAAAGTATTCCTCTCTTTTTTTCACATTTGTTTTCAAACTGTCTAGAATGGATCACTTTGTCTTTTGTTTTGGTTGAGGTAGTATAAGTTTTATTGCAGTATTTTTTCCTCTGTGGTATGATTATTTATGAGATGGTGCATAGGTTTGCTACAAGTGTTTCTTTAGCCAGGTGCTAGTGAAGCAAATTTATTTTGTAAGGTACTTCAAAGTGCAGAAGAAATGAAAAACAGGAAGAGGAAATTACAGACACAGCAGCTGAAAACTCTCATATTTTAACAAGGGTGCCATTCTCATTAATTACCCAGTGCAGCTAAAATTAATTTTGATGCTGTGTGCCTAGGGACTGGTGCTGGGGACAGTTACTGAAAGCATATGCAATTTGAAAATAAGTCACTTGTTCTCTTAATATCTTTGCTTGAACTAGGAAAATCAGTTTAAAATTATGGAATTAATAATTTTTTTAAAGAAAGCTTAGAATGCATAACTGCATAGTATTATTCAGCAGTAGAAACCAATATATAAGTGGGACTATAAAAATGTAAGGGAATTTTTGTTCTCTGTCACATACTAATATGGGTATCTAACTCCAAATTTAAAATGGTACAATTGTGAACACACACTGGAGAATAACTTTATGGAGACATGTATGATATGTCCTGGTGTGACTATGATAAGGAATAATTTCAAATTCTTAAATTTATAAATCCATAAATAAAAGCTCATATTTGAGAACACTGATGAAAATTTAATGGAACTAAAATTGGTAGCAAATTTGTGCCCAGACATTTCAATGGCTGAAGTGTTGCAATTAAGGTATAGCTCCAACACTGTGCAGACTTCTCGTGTCTTTAAGGCAGAAGTTTTCCTGTGCTATCACCAAAAGCAGCTGGCAGTGATAAGCAGGATAAACTCCTGTACTTGGCTCAGCCCATTTAACTTTCTGCCAAAGAGAATCCTTGTTATTCCAAGTAAATAGTAAGAACATGTTCTCCTTTTAGACTCCTCTGCTGAAACCTTATTAAAGACTCAATGATATAATTACTCTGCCTGAAAAGGACTTGTGTGCTATCTGTAGACTTAATTAAAACTTCATTCTTCATAAGGGATAGGGTGGGTATGTGTGTGCCTGTGATTTATTCAAGTAGGACATATTCTTTCATCTTGTCTCTTGCAATCTCAGATCATTATTTCTTTTTCTTGTAGTGACCCACGTTCTTCATCCCTGGGAGAATACAAGTGCCTTACAACATGCTAAAAATGCTGAAATGAAATAAGTGATAGAAGTGGTGGAATTCAGTTTGAACTATGAAGAAGCAAGTCATAGTTTCACACAGGAATATAGGACAACCTGGATAACTGGATGCAGAAGCAAAGATGCCTAAATTAGAGCAATTCAACCACTGTAATGTTTTATGTTCCTATTCTTCTAATTTTAAAAAAGCTTTTAAGAAAACCTCTACATGCCTATGTAATTGTTTCCCTAAATAAAAGATGATTGTGCCACACACAAATAACCTGCTAGTGATATATCACTCCAGTTAATTAGTTTAAATTAATCTCATACTACTTTTTCTATGGAAATAAATGACAACAAGACAGAAAAGAGGAATGATACAGGGCAAAAAATAATTTTGTTGTGTCCTCAGTTCTAGCAATAAAGAATGCTTTGCAATTATTTTTCAGAGTAGTTTTCTGTTTTGAACAGCAAGGGCAATTATTTATATTACTCTACAAACCATAATCTGCTGATACCTCCATTCTTCATGAAAATTACAGTTTACATTTGTCTGACTTTAATACGTATGTATGAAAGAAACTACAAAGTGGGAGAGATCTGATGGACAAAACCTTTGCCAGTGACCTCCCAGTGCAGCCACCAGTGATGCTGATTCTGGCAACTGCTTCAGCAGCATGCCTGGTTAGATTGGGAAATGGAGGGTCTGCTATCTGAATGAAACATTTCTAATACATCAGTGATCATTACCCAAAGTGCAAAAAATGATGCTGGTATGAGGAGATGTGTCTTCTTTCCTCTACTCCCATGACCTCACTGAGGTTGTTAATTAAGGTAACTAGAGCTGTGTTATTCTTTTTGTCTGAAAAATGCCCTTTCAAGCATCTCTGAGCACATCTCTGTATGCTGGAGCATTCTATTCATGGGATGGAGAGAACACAATGACACCTCTTGAACTCTGAGTTCTGCTTCCTGATGCAGAACATGCTTTAAGGTGTTTTCAGCATTACTGAATGGTAACACAATTTTTCATTGTTTTCATTGCTAAAAGTATGAAATGGAAACTGGGAAAAATATGAACCATCACCTTATCTGACACTGAATTCAAGTGTACAAGCAGTGGACAAGAAAAAGAAACACAAAAAAATACAGACACACAAACAAAAAATCAATCAACCAAGAAACCAACCAAAAAAAAAAAATTATCTCTCAGTTGTATCTCCAAAGTCAAGAGTTCATTTGACTTCTATCTTCTGCAAAGAGCATGCATTTTGAGGATTTTTATGTTTGGCATGCCTGATAAATAATTACAGAAATATTTTTGCACATGGGACTTATCAGCAGGAAAATTACTCCTGTGAGTTATTACGCAGTTTCTTATTTATTGCATTTAATCTAATCAAAAACGTATATATTATGCAAGGAATAAAAAAAATGATGCTGTGATGCCTGCTTTGTGAAACCTTCATAAAACATCTCATTCCATAGTTGATTTTATCATATATATGTGAATGATAAACACAGGTGATACACAATAACTGCCCTAATTAGAAATAGCCTTACAAAGCATCACATACTGTATTCACAACTTCTATTTTTATGTCATTTTTCATCTTGAAGAATCCAAATCCATTTGTAATAATAATATAAAGGGATGGTTAGGCCCTGATGTGGAAAATGGGGTTGGAACACAAATACAGTGTTTCATGAGGGATTTGAATCATGAGCTGAACAAGTCTGCCCAGTATGAATTAAATAGCATTATTTAGACTGAAAGACTGCAAGTGGGATTTGGTCAGTACCATGGGACCTCTTTGTCCTGCAGGATGACAAGCTACTTTCATCATTCACAGAGGATCAGGCCTCTGTATCTGCCATTTTCCATCTTCATCTCAGTGGCTCCTAGCACTGCTGTGATACTTACTGGGACACAACAATGGTACCTACTTTCTATCCTGCAATGCCTGAGTTCTCTCAGGGATATTCCCAGGCTATTCAATGGCAACTCTGCTGAGCTCACAAAATTGGACAAGGAGCATTGTCCAGGACATTGTGGCTGGAGACAACAAAACACAGCCATCAAATGCAATTGCACTCTCTGTTAAGCAGCAGGTGTTCTTAACTGTTTGAGTAGGTCTTGCAGCTGACAGTCTTGCTGTGGAGCTATTAGACTGACACAGTTTCCAGTCTTTTTGACTGTTTGGGCATCCTCTTTAACAGGAACCTTTTTCTCCTCTCTACTTGACTCAGATCGATTACAGTCTGGAATGCAAACAGATTCTTCACTGTGAAGATATAAAAAAGAAGTTTTTCAAGTGTGTATATATGGCCAGGTAAAACAGAGTTGAATACTGTACAACAAAATACAGTTGTCTGACAATTACATGTACTTTTCCACTCTTCAAAGTTCCATTATATATTGATAGCAAATAGGTTTAAAATGAAGAGGAAATATTTCTGAAGGCAATGCAATGTAAGAAAAGATGACACATAGACAAGAAAACTTTCCAGTTGACAAAAAATTATACTTTGTGTGCAACACTCAGCAATCAATATTCCTGCAGACATTTTAACCCTCAGGTGTGTGCTATATGCTGTGAATGTTGATGTTCCTTTGTGTGTGTGAATGCTGTACCCAGAGGAAACATTGCACTGTGCAACTAACACCCTCCTGCTGTGATAAAATTTCCCAAGGAAAAATTTCCCACTTGGGAAAAATGATAGTATAATTTGGTCACTCTCTAAGATTACATTTCTAAATATCCTGCAGGGCTTGATAAGGAATGAGTAGATTTTTTAACAAATGGTGAAATGATTCTTACACTTAGTAGAACACAATGACACAATGCTTCTTAAGAGCATTGTTTCATGAAAGATGCATAATCATCTTTGGCATGTATGTGGCTTATCCATTTATGAAAAGACATGTATGGAGAAATGACATTTCTGTCCCTTGGGAGAGTTCTACTTTTGGAAATTTGGCTGGACTCAAAATGAGAAGGATTGCTGAAATCTCCAAGCATTTCCCAGAATTAGGTAGTTTGAAATATTTCAATAGTAAAACATTAAAATGATCATACTGAAGTATTTAATCCAGATAACATTGAAAAAGGTCTAGTATTTGATACTCATTAAATTGTAATGTTGGTATTTAATGTAATGCAAAATATAATAACAAATGGTGAAAATAAGTATATGAATTAAATTAAATGGACAAAGTTATGAAAAGGTGGTTTAAACTGTATGTAAAATTACTTTGAACCTTTTAACCTTTCCTTAAAACTACTGTAAAACTTAGCATTTTTCCATTAGACATTTTGATTGGGAAGAACCCACATTTTCATATTGAATATGTTTTCATCCATCAGTTTTTCTCTGTACTTTTAAAAATTTCTTTTGGTTAGACAATGTAATCCCTAATATGTAGCAGACCTACCCTTACTCCAGGTTTAAATGCAGTTCCTTTTCATCTGCCCAATGGGCATAATAAGTCAGGTGCAAGATTTCTCCTCCCCAAAGCACCATATTACAACAACATCACACAGGACACGTGGTTCAGACCACTGGAATGAACATGTTGCAGGGTTTTTTGGTAGTCAGATGGAACACAGAAGTCAGCAGTGGCAAAATGTTTTGTTTTTCTTTTTTTTTTTTTTTTTTTTTTTTTTTTTTTAAAATACTTTATGGGATACACAGGAATTACAGATGGAGGATATAGCCTGGAATTATCCAGGGCTGTTCCTTCTGTTCACAGACATATCACACTGAGCTAAGGCCACTTGCTCTTTGCTTACCTGGTCATTGTAGCTCGCCCACCATTCCCCATACTCCCTTTTGGGGTGAAACACTCTATTTCCGACTTGTGCGGGGGGGCCAGTCTCCTGCCTTTGTACCTAATAAATCACGACAACAACAGGAGCAAACAGAGAGAAGTGATTGTGTGCTCAGCTTTCTCGGACAGCTGCTGTGCAAAGGGCCATGCACATGAATGTTTCTGTAGCAGTGGTGGAGAAGAGTGCAAAGCAGCTGTGGGAGTGGTGGAGTAACTGCATAAAACCCCAGATTAGTGTTAAAGCAAACAGGGTTATGCAGGACAGGTGCTCGCCATTTTCTTTATATATATCTGTATCTGTATCTCTGCCTAGGAGGAGCTAGATTGTTTTACAGAATAAATAACATGCTAAGACTTTAATATTATTTGGACTTAGACCAAAACAGTTAGAAACAGTTTAAGAGAAACAACATTTAAGAATTAGTAGGAAATAAGCTGGTGGCCATGTTCTCAATCCTAACTTATTTCCCTTATCCTACATCTCTGTAATACGTGGCCTGTTCCACTTTTCAAAGCAAGCACCAGTGTAGTGGATTAGTTGGGTGAAATCTGTGTGGGCTCACAGTTCATGCTGTGAATGGGATTTTCTCTCTCCACTGGCAGCAAACAGAAGCCAGATGACTTCCTGAGATCTAGACATAAAGACAAGTGAAATCAACCCCAAACCAAGAGCCCAGTGCAGCACTATGCATATTGTATGTACAAGACCTTGCACTTCAATGAAAAAACTCACTTGGATAAACAGTCTAATACTTGGTTATCTATTAATGGGTTACAAGATAAAACCTGGTCATTGTTTACTCACTGAACACTCAGTTGGGAAGTGAGTAATGTGCAGGTCTCATACTGTCTCTCCTCCCAGCAGTGATCTTCACCCTAACTGCACAAATTCTTGTGCTAGGTGTTGACATATCTATTTAAGTCTTTTAAGAAAGATTTGGGCAAAATACCTGCACGTGTCTTCTCAAAGAGATTGTGATATCCCACCCCCAAATCCTATGAGCTGCACTTTTAACACACTTCTGTGGGGAAGCTTGTGCATTTAACACCATTAAAATCACAGAATAATGGACTTTCGTTGCTCGTTCATTAATCTGATCTAGATAACAAAAGTGCCTTGAAGAGAATCACCCTGTAAAAGAGAAATAAGCTGAGCACAGAAAAAGTGAGCTAAATATTGGATGCAGTTGAAGTAGACCCTCCAGAGCAGTGTATATTGCATAAATCACTGATGAAGAAGATTAGTGAAGCTGAGAGTGAACCGGAGATAGCAGAATGCAGTGCATAAGTGCAAAGTCTTTTGGTTGACAAATTATAACCTTATTGAAAAGGAGGAACAGCAATTTTGCAGACTGGCTACCCAGTTTTTAAGACATTCCAGGATGTGGTTTATGTAGTGCTCCCAGACAGGCACGAAGCTTGCACAGGACACATATGCACTAAATGGAAGTTGATTCCTAGAGCAGAGGAAAAAGTGGATGGGTTTAGACAGTAGATAAATTTACTGAAATGTACAAATGAAATCAAACTGGATAGTACAAAATTAGTTGGAATAGCCAGAGAAAAAGAGGCGAGAGAAAAGAATGTGCAGAAACTTCACCGGAAAAGAAAGGAAATAAACTTGGAGTGAAGATGTTAGACATCAAAGAAAGTAGAATTTAGGAGGAGCAGGATGGAAACCTAGTTATGTTTAGACTAAATAACCAAAAGAGATATTTCATCTAGCAAGGCAGGGAGAAAAAAATCAAAACTAAGAGATACTGGGAGACTCTAAATGCTCACAATAAGCAGGATTCTAGAAAGTAGACAAAAAAAGGAAACAAGAGATAAATGTCCTCAGTAACTCCATTCTGAAGAACTTCAGGTTAGGATGGATGTGACCCAGATAAATAAACCCCCACAATTGTCATTTCGCATTAGCATAAATTTCACTACCTTGAAAATCAGCAGAGACACTGCTGAGAATCTCTTAAGCTTATCCATCCACTCAAGAGCAAATTACACCATCAGAAACAATATGTCTCATAAAACCTCAAAGTCTTGAGCCACAGTAACTGCTACACTGCCATTCATTCAGTGCTAAATATTCATGTAATTAGCAAAAGAGTGACCAAACTCCAATCAGTCCTGCTGGTGTGGAAAGTGCATCTAACTGTTGAAAGGAAGCTGCAAATTTCTTCGAATGACTATTCTGGAAAGGCATACCAAAGGTTTTGTGTAAAATATTTTCAGCTCTCACAGCAGATTTCACAGGAAATTACTTTGGCTCAGAACACCTTACTTTAGAGAAATGTTCCCTTCCAGGTTGTTAAAACCAAGGATTGCCTTAAAAGAGCCAATCTGTTGAGAGGGAAAACCCTCAGGCATTTCTTTGCAGTTGATACAAGAAATACTAATGTGAAAAGTAATTGGGTATTTTGGAGGAAGCATAAAATACTACAGTGTGAGCAGTAATTGCAAGGGAAAATTTATTTTTTCCTTTTCTCCAACTCCAGGGCTATATACTGTGTAGAAAAGAGAAAGAATTCTTTAATTCTGTGCAGAAAGGCAACTACTAAATTCCATTAAAGGATTTTAAATTTTTTGGGTCATCTTTAAGTGTTTTGCTCGCATCTTTTGGTGGTAAATTGTGATTTTCGTATTTTTTCTCACAGAAGCAAGTTTTCTTAAGGAAAATATTTAATGATAAATACCAATATGTTTTATAATTATTGAACAGTGACAGGAAATTTGAGAAGTAATTCCTAGTAACTCAGTCACTGCAGAGCTTATCCATTTGCCAGATGCCTGGTCGCATCACACTATTTTACACATCAGTGCTCTGCTCTCTCCAGAGAGCCTTGCTAGAGAGAAAGAGACTCCTGGGCTGAGAAACCATGACTGTACTGCCTTGGTTTTTAGTGAAGTCAATGTAGGTGTGATACATGGTAGGAAAGTCCTGTGAGACTGCTCAGGTTTCAAGCACTTCTAGATCTTTCTCTGGGCTTCTTCACCTTCCAACAGAACTCCTCTTGTAGACAAATTTTAATGGATAATATGGGAAAAAAAGGAGGAATATGGGTATCATCATCCTGAATGAGATCAGTAGTGATTCACTAAAATCTGTAGAAATCAGCTTTTATGAATGTGTAGGTGTATAGATCCCTATATTTTTTTGTTTCCCCTGTGCTGACAAATCTCTAAATATGGAGAATGGGCTTTTTTTTAGACTATGCCTTCACATTAGATCCAGATGCTGGTATCCTGGTGGTGTTGACTCCATGTTAGGGTGAGACCTATCGTTTTCATGGTCCCTTGTACCTCTGCTCTTTCTAAGTTTCCATGCAGAAGGTGTTGGATACCTTGATCAGCAGCACATTTCATATGGCTGTACATCCCCTATCTTGAGGATGTTGGCAGGCCAGTCCTGGAAATTATGCCAATGCCTATATTTGTGAATAGTTTGGTCTAAGACATTGAATCCTTGAAAAACAATCTATGGATAGAATGTGGGTGGTAATGCAGAGGTTCTGTTAAAATGTCCACACTATACAGAGTGAGGCACTTCTCAAAATACAAGAACTTGCAGTAGCAAAAAGTAGTTTTTTCAAACAATCTGTTCTCTGAAAAATCAGTATGAGCAATTATAAACTGGCTTTTACTCTTTGACATGCGGGGCGGTTTTTTTAATCTTTTTCAGTAAAAACGTTTAACTAGCTGAAAACATCCCAGAGTATCTTTTTGTTTTTAAAGTGCAAATCAAAGCTAATTTATTGTGATGGAGATGGAGAACTGTCATCAATCCCTACTTCTAATGCAATCTCATACTACCATGAGGAAGTGTTATTAATTATTGAGCACCAATGTGTTCTTGACCCTGTTAGCTTAGATATAAGAAGCATATTTCACCTGCAATATTCCTTGCTCTTGATGTTAAGAAATTATATTTCATAGCAGCTGAGTCAAAGCTAGCCTTTAGATCAGGTAAGAAAATATCTACTTTAAGATTTATGCATAAATGCTAAAGAAAATAATACGAAAAATGATTTGTGTTTTTGCTTAGGGGCTGCTTTGAACTGCAAACATACTGTGTTCTTGAAAAGTCATTCTGTAAGATTGGTCATGCTATCTTGAAATTGCAGCATATTGCACTGAATATTTTGGAAGGGTCTCTTTTTATTGTGTGAAATTTCCCCATTTATATAATGGCTAAAATAAATTGTGTATTATTAAGCATGCCACTTTTTTCATTTTTAAAAAAGTCAATATATATACATTACTTGCTTATTAGAACAATTTCAGCAAGTAAAATTCCTTTAGAGCCAAACTTATTTTTTTTTTCCAAGTGCAGCATAATATATTACTTTTTTTTTTTTTAGCTTATTCTAATTAAGCAATCACATGCAATTGCAGCTGGTGAATTAAAATGACATTTTTGTTGGAATGATATACAAAGCATCATACTGGCTCAAAGGAAGATTAGACTGATAGCAAAACCAGTCTGTCTAATTGCCTTGTTCCAGAAAGGTTTTTTCCTGAAATGTTGGACAAACCATTGTACAGGATTTTCATACAGTAGAATTTTACCTATATAAGCATTCAATATATAATTCTATAGTCAAAACTATAGCAGATTAAAATAGTTATATATTACAAACATATATAATGTTTATATATTTTAGCAGACATCTGCCTTAAATTTCAGTCACACTCATGAAAAGATATCTCTCACCAAGCACAGCTCTCAGACAGATGAAATACCATCTTTCTGCCAGTCCACATCAATATTCAGGATGCAAATACAAATACCATTCATTATAATTCATGCAGCTGTTCCCACAGTGGCAGACTGGCTTGTGACTTGGTGGACCTTGGAAGGACGAGGGTGTATGTCCTAGCTTTCTGTTTATCAGATCAATTACAGTGCATCCAATTAATTACAATGCCAGTTTTTATCAAAGGTTGCTGTAGAAGGAAGCAGAAGTTCCTTTGGTAGACAAATCGGGTAGACTGGACCTACATTGTGCATGCTAATGGACATGAGACCATCTGCATGGATTCCCTGGGTGCTCTCCAGCATGTCTGATAAGGACAGTAGTGATACTGTGTATTGCATCTTTTATTTGTGATCAGAATTTTGGGAGACAGGCTTGAAGATGAAAAAAAAAGAAAAAAAAAGTAAAAGGGATAAACACTGTTATTAAAAAATAGAAAGTCTTTCTTTCCCCATGTAAATATAGAACTGTTGGGTCCCATCTTCACTGTTCCTTCCTTTTCTTTTTTGCAGAACATTAGAAAGACTTCATTTTGCAACCTAAAGAATATGTAGGTAACAGTGGCAGTTCACAGTGTCATTTAATATGCAGACTTGAGCTATAGTGTTTGTTTCAAAATGATGGTAACGGTGTCTTAATAATATAAATAATGCCAAATATTAGGCTTGAAGACATGTTCAGTTAATGCAGCCAAAAAACTATATCAATCAATTAATCAATCAATATTTTAATTAAATTTCAGAGAAAATTCGAAACAACAATACTAGCACTGTACACAAAAACCATTGTAATAAGGTCATTCAGGAGTATAAATTCATTATACAGATGGAATGTTTTAGCAGCAATTTATTAAAAGCTTTCAGTAATACCTTTCACTGAGTTTTATAATATATTCTTCAATCATTTCAGAGTATTTGAAGTTTAATTAATCAAAGTGTCAAGCTTGTCCAAAAAGACACCAAGACTAAATTATTTAGAAAAAAGTGAAGAACTCAAATCATTCAGTAATCTCTCAATCTAAATTTTTGTAGCATATTAGATTAAAATAGCTCCAAATGATCCATTTGGGAACTGATTCATTAATAAATGCAGACTAATCCATCAAAAGGATAATGACTTTTCCTGAAGAGTCATTTTTTTAATCCTGCATGCATCAAAATTCAATTTTAGCAAGGCCATGAAGCAAACAAATAAAATCTTGTACCGCTATGCCTAGACTTCCTTTTTTTAAATAAGAACAATAGTTGTTGGGCCAAACCCTCACCTAGTGTAAATTGTTATCTACTATAATTACATTAAGTCATGTAAGAAGCTTAAACCTCCATTTTTTACCATCAACTCATAATAGGGGCATCTAACCACTTTTTGCAGTTTGTCAAGGGTCCCATTAAAGAGCACCTGGAGAAATTAACTTATTTTTTGGTATGCAGTGATTTTTTGACATCTTTTGCTCTACAGTAATATATCATCCTGTTTAGAGTAGCTTTTCCACTTTTCAGTTTCTACAAAGATTTATTGCATTGAGGTGGGCAATGGCTAAAAGCTGGTCACTGTTAGAATTCAAAGATGGTACCAGTAATTTCTAGAATGTAACTTCTTAAGCATTAGTTCTCTCAGTTCACATTCTTTTATAATCTCCCAGCTAATTCTCTGCACACACAAGAGCTGATTAGAAACACTAAAAATCACCTCTAAATTATTTCTTTTGTCTATAAATCTTCAGGATTTAAATAATGTCTCCCACATTTTCTTTTTTCCTTTTTTTTCCCCCCATGGTCAAACAAAACTTGAATTGGAAAAAGCTTTTAGTGTAAAGCTAATATTAGAACCTGTTGGGATATAAGACAGGTGGCCTGGAACCTCTCCTCTGCCATTGACTGACATAAAAATAATTTTACTTTTCACCAGGCTAGAAAGTAACTTTTTTTTCCCCCGTGTTTTTTTCCCCCCATATTTTTTCCAATCAGTGTTTACTTTATACAAGACAGAATGGCTCCACCAAGTTCCACTTGACAGCTACACTGTCATATATCAGAAGCTGCTGATATTACTCCATACAACAGGTTATGCACTAGTCTTGAGCTCAGTCTTGTGGGGTTACAACCTCTTCTTTATTCAGTTTCTAGTTTTCCATATTTAAGTCAGTTCAACTACTCACAGAAACAGAAGAACTGATGACTTTTATGAAATCTGTGTCTGTCTAGAATTTAGGAAAGCTGTGTTTTGCCTCATTTTGCCAGGCAATGGACCTGATGGAGTGTTAGTCGTAGTGAGTGTATGAGCAATCAGAGCACCAGGAGTATCTCAGCCCTTTGCTTATGAAAATTTTGAGTAGGAACCTATAGGCTGTGTTCTGGACAAGTGTGGCAAGTAAAAGGTTTTTAAAAATTAGTTTGGAAGTTAGGTGTAATGTTCTTTTATCATGGTTCAAAACATGTCAGAGAAATTGTTCAGGCTGCATACATACGAGGACAAAACTGGCACCTGCACTATAAAAATGTGCCTCAATAGAATATGCTGTGGCAGAAACTCAAGATCAGTATCTTTATCAATGGGTCTACACATGAAGAATGAGAACCAGCTTCAGCTCTCCACAAAAATCTCTCAGATTTTCTTTTATTCCATGTTCTTTACAGGACTAAAAGCTCCACATATAGGTCTGTTTCATATCTCAGGCAAATTGCTGAGGCATAGGGAATTTGAATCTTTCCCATTTACATTTGAAATCCTCATGCTGATAATGCACACGAATACTCTAAAAAGATTTGATCACAGCTTGATGGCCATGACTTCAAATCTATCTGCTTATTAATATTATTATGTATGTGGCGTTCAGCCAGTGAAAAGTTGGTATCTGGACAGTGGGAATTGCATGGGTTACATCTTGGCAGAAGTTTATTCTGATGGGGATTACCATTTGTCAGGAAAATTAATGTCTTCCCAGGACTTTCTTTACAATGCAGCATAGCAATAGTGAAACCTTGAAGAAGTTTTCACATTTCTGATTCACTTGGCCTTTTCCAGTAGTTTATACAGATTTCAATCATATGCAACATTTGTTTTAAAACTTTCTTGTGGAAAAAAGAGTGGACTTATTGAGAAACTTCAGACTTCTGTAAAAGCTCAACTTAAGATTTCAGTGCTGAAATATGGCATGCAGATGAATTATATAATACTTAGACTGGAATATTTCTAACCATGAATGGCAGCTTCTAGGCTGATCCAGGCACATTTTCTTATTTTCTGGTCCAAAATAGCTCATGTTTGAATTGTAATGAAAGAGCTATAGTCAATCATAAGCAGGAAAAGCGAATATAGAAGGGAGAAAACCAGCTACTCCATGCAGAAATAGAGTATGCAGTGTTATAGTAGACACCTGTTCCCAAAATATTTCATTATGGCACAGTTTGGGACTGCCTGATGTTTAATTATACCCTAACTATAGACATTGGTGGCCCAGGACTGAATCTAATTCAGTAGGAAAAAAATCTGCCTTGCTTGTTTTCTTCATAAAAGAAATGGAATGGCAATTAACAGCATGGGAGCTCAGGCATTTTCTGATGTACCAGCATTAAGACTTGAGAGGGAGAAACCTGATTATGAGGTGGATGTGTGGGCATCTTTATCTAAGTTAGTAAGATACAGAATGATGGCGATTTATACAATAAAAATTTTGTGGTTCCCCTAACAGTGAGTTTGGCTCAGTAGGACAAGGAATCCCCAGTCCTGGATGAAGGCTGTCAGTACTATCACTTCTGCAGATGCATACAGAGCAATGCTCAATTCTGTAGTCATACAGTGCAAATTTCTTAAGTGGACAAGACAATACATTAAAAAACAGGCAAGTAATCTGTTTAGTTTGACAGCATAGCTTATGTTTAAATATTTAGAAAATACTTCATCACATAGTAAATGTAAGTAGAATAAAGTATCACTGCCACACCGAGTTATTAAGCTTTAGTCTCAGAAAGATTTGTGAGAGAAGTATCTATGATAAGGTGCAGAAATTTATGTGCATGGTTCTTCTGTTTTCTAGTATTGTGCTGGTCACAGCTGTATGGAGTAATTAGGCACAAACCACAGTCAATATATCTTGAATGTACCTAACATTATCTGGTTTAGCTGCTGCTGCTTCTTTCCTTTAGGGTGATCATAGCTACCTGCCTGGATTGCAGATTGAAAGTGCTGCTCAACCTTCTGGCTTAGTCACTCATGAAGAAGATGACAATCTGTCTTGTTTTGTTTCAGGAGGGTGGTTTTGGCTTGTGCTGGGCATCTATAGGCTTCTCTCTTTTGAGAAAAACACTGGTAGGTTTTAAAGACATAAATAGCACATATATATGTGAAAGACAGTGTTTATGGAGGTTTTTAATACTTTGCTAGTTGCTCAGAACAGTTTATTATTTGCTTCAAAGGGAAGAAATCTTGCTATTTTTCAGGTAATTATGGGGAGTGTGAAGCTTGAAAAATGGAGCATGTGTGCTTTGGTCCATTTAAAGACAGTCTCCAGAAGACATAAACAACTAGTGGTTAATTTTTTTGTGCGAAATCCAGGGCAATGATATTAGAAAGCTAAGAGGAGTTTTTGAACATCTGCATTGCTCTCCAGGTCAGGGTAACATGGCTGAGACCCTTTGATGTGCAGTCCTGACTAGAAATATCACAATAGAAATATAATAGCAACTCTTGCAGCAGAAATATACAGCTTTTATCTTCTGTGGAATAGCGAGTTATTAGAGAGTGAGAAGCTAAATTAGCCCCGTATTTTTGATCCTTGCAAAAAGGCTGTGTGGTACCTTAAGGTAAGGTTTACTCAATGTATTTATGCCCTTCCTAGTGTCTAAACTAACTGGCAAGATGACTGGAACCAGAAGTTCCAGATACCTTTTACACCAGTTATATGGCTTAGACTCCAGGTATGTAGTACTCCTCTGTGAAGTCACTTCTGATAATGTCAGGTTCATTAGCCCTACTTTAAATGAGGGCAGGATATCTTTTGGTGAGTACTGCTGAATCACAGTAGCCTACAATAAATGGTTTTCACCTCACTGGGTAATGAATAGCTTTACTCTCTCCTTCTACATATTTCATTATGTGAAGATTCATTCCAACACACAACCACAGCTTGCCTGAGTTTTCTTAATTGACGTACACCCCATGCAAAAAGTCATTTAGGACTGTAACAGATGCATTGCTTTATTTAGGCAAAAGCAGTCTTGGTATCTGTCATTTTGTGGCTAATGTGAAAGCTCTGAATGGCGTGTTGGCATTATCTGTTTGACAATGATTTGCTGCAATACTACACTGTGCTATAAATTAGTGTCAAGAAGCAAAATGCTAATGATAGAGGCCCCTCTATGTACTGGTGATTTAAATAGCATGTTTCTTTAAAATTCAACAGTGACTCACATTCTTTTAAATAAAAGCCCTCTGAGCTATTTAAATAATGCCATGAAGTTCTATTACATATTTTCTTCAATTCTGAATACTTTGATGTTTAATTGAATAACTACCCAAACAATCTTTTGAGCATTGTACTGAGCAATACCTTGAAACCTATTGCTTTGTGTAACCATATTTTTTCAGAGAAATGTTTGACTATCATGTAAAATGGTGGAACTCTGTTTACTCATTTTCTACACTAAATGGAATTGAAGCTGACAGTGATTTTCTGTTCCTTCTTAGTGATTGTACCAGACGTAGGTGAAATCCTGAGCATCATTTTAAATGTACTCACCACCTTTTAGGACTCTCTTTCATGTAATCAAATTGGCATTGATTAGAGAGAATTTCCCAGGATCGATGGAATAATTTTGCTCTTGGATGCCTAGACCCTTCAGGCACAGGCTAACTGAGCACTACATAACACAGTGACACTGACACAGTTTAATGGGCTGAGGATTCAGAGCAGGAGAATCTTCTTTGTTACAGTTTTGTGCATTGATGAACACTGCTGATGACATAAAAGTTTTTCTCCTAGTTTCAAATGCAAAGTTCAAGTTTTTGTACCCAGAAAAATATGTCAATGTATCAGATTTCTGCTGCCATTTTCATCCCTTCACGCACATACTGGGCCCTCTTAAAGCTCTTTTGGATTGAAGCTATTCCCAAGACAGTTCTATTGAAAAATAAGTCTTAATGATGATCTATTATATTCTACTAATATTTCCCTACTGCAGGTATTATCTACGCACTGAGGGATATCAAGAAATGAAAAGAGAGTCCTCTAAAAGAAGAAAATGCATCTTGTAATTTAGAATATTTAATAATGGGGTATGCTCTTTCCTTTTCATAACAAAATAAAGATTTTAGAGTAATGTCTTTCCAAACCAGACCTGAACAGATGTCAAAAACTTCCTTCCCAAGTATGAGATCTTTCTGTCATCTATAATTTCAAATTGTTGAGTAAAAATCCTGAACTCTGCAGTAAAAGTGAGATGAAATAATAATGATCTCAAAGAAGAATGCCTTCTAGTGAAGACAGCTTTGAAGAATGACTCTTTTTACAGTCCCAAAAGTTGCTATAGTGCTTCTAATTCGAATACCTTAGGTCATTTATACATAGGGACAGAAGTTGCACAAAAGGATATTTTAGGCAACCCTCACTTAATCTGAAAAATGATTTATCATTTGAAAATATTGCACTACTCTGCACCTGGAAAGGAACTGGAAAAAAGCCCCTCATCATTAACTGATAAGTATGAAATATCTTGTAATAGACTGGCCATTTTTGTACTGCTTCAAAGCATTTGAAAGAGAATAATCAGTAATATTCTGACAGAAAAAAATAATCACTTTGGCATAATATATCCTGCAGGTATTGCTAATAAAGTCCTCCCTCAAGTCTAAATTGTGGTTCACACATAAATAGAAGTACAAATTGTCCTTGTTCCATGCCAGCTGCAGTTGTGAACAATGACATGTCTGGAAATATTAGTATTATCAATCCTAAAATCCACGTGTGTTTCAGTGAGGAGAAAGATCTAGCTACATATCACTTCCAGGCTAGACATACATAGCTGAGGAATGACAAAATTGCTTCTTTGCAGTTTCATATTGACAGAATTTTTAATTATGTCAGCAGTTAAATAACCAAAATTATCATCATAACACCCATACCAAAAGTGAAAGGAGCAAAGGATGAAAACCAACCACTGGGCAAGCTGTACACCTTCAGGTTCTGTCTATGGAGCAGGGCAATTTCCACTCTAGAGCTCTCCTTTCTCTTTAGTGTTCACTTAAGGTAATTTTTATACATTGAACACACAAGTTGTCTTCATGATTGCTGAATTCAAATAATACCTTAGGAAGAAACAAAGAAATGTCTCATATGGGAGTATCTGTTCAATGGCAGGAAGAGTGGACGGAGCAGGGGCTGAGAACAGCTGAATTTGTTAGAGTTAGGAGGATTCTTATAGAAAAAGGTAAGGAAGAGAAGATAGGTGAGGACAAAAAGAGATAAATTAGGTAGAGATAATACAAGAAAGGAAAATCAAGGGGATGAGAGATAGAAGGTGCAATAGAAGAGTCATATGGAACAAATCCTCAGATTACTTGCAGTGGCTGCTCATGGTGACTTGTTTTTGACACTCTACCTCAATTATGGAGCTCTAGCAGCAACCCTGCTGTCTTACTGCTGTAGAGGCAAAATACAGACACTATGAAGCTCATTTAAAGGAAAGAGATTGCAAATGGGTACATTCAGACAAGGCAATGAATTATATTTCTTTTTCACTTGGGTTTTTTCCTCCTACGATCTTGTTTTTCTCCCTAGATTCACATACAATTGTCACAGCCAGTACTTCCAGCTTTGTTTTCCCATTGCTTTGTCCCCTGTAGCATTTTGACTAAATCAAACCCAAAATTTGTGGGAGTGAGAGGACTCACTTCACTCCAGGGCAGAGGCAAAGACAATTGGCACCCTTTGTTTTTCCAGTATTGGTAACTCTCAGAAGGTCGCCTCCCCACAGTCCCGCAATTAGGAAACTTTACCTAAGCGTTTCACCAGACGATCCCCTCCTTTTCCACAGGTTCACCAGGCTGCTGGAGCGGCTGGCGGCTGAGGATGACTTCCCATCCCCGACGTGCATCCGCACTACCGTCGACGTGGTGAACGCGCTGCGCACGTTCCTCTCCGGCTTAGCCAGGATGATGTAGACCTTGGGCACAAACATGCAGCCGAGGGCCACCGTGGCACTCAGACTCACCGAGAAACACATGGTGATTATCTTGTAGTTGCTTCCAAAGTATATTGGCACAAAAGCCAGCCAAATGATGCAGGTGGTATACATGGTGAAGGCAATATACTTTGCTTCGTTGAAATTAGCTGGGACATTTCTTGTCTTAAACGCATAAAAGGTGCAGCTCAAAATTAATAACCCATTGTATCCAAGGGGAGTCACAACACCCAAGTTGGTGGTGTTACAAATCAGGTAGACCTCTCGGATGCTTGGGTAATCATGCATTATATCTGGTGGCTCCATTATAAAGAGGGCAACTATGATGCCTAATTGTATACATATCAAGATGAATGCAATAACCAGCTGGGCGCAGGCACTCATGAACCTAGGTTTCTTTGTACAAATTTTCTTCTTGCTTCCTGCCAGGATTCTTGCGATGCGGTTGGTTTTGGTTACTAGAGCAGAATAACTCATAGCCGGCGAGAGCCCGATGCCAATTCGCTGAAGGTAACAGTAAATCTGTTGAGGTTTTGCAATCAGACAGAAAGTGCACAAGTAACCCAAGCAGATGCCGGCCAGAATGATGTAGCAAAGCTCTCGGCTGGATGATTTGACCACGGGAGTATCACGGTACATTATGAATATGATTGTAACAAACAGGGTGGCCAACAGACCCAGGCATGCAAAAACAACGGCTGCAATCGGCTCGGGGTCGCCCCATCTGAGATACTGAACTGGGATGAGGTCACAGCCTGCAGGAAAAGAAAAAGAGAGAGGTAAAATGAAGTATGTAGATGTGAGATTCTTTAACGATACTGAGAGGTTTCCTGGTATTTCTGTTCTTTTTGTCTTTCAGGAAGCTGCTATTGTGCTGAGTGCAGGTTCAGATTGTGTTAAAATAATGTCAATATAATGGCACAATAAGTACATTTCAGTGATAGCTTATTTCAGTAATACATTTTATCTGGAATAGAACATGATGACCAAGGTGATTAAGAGAAATGTCCTCTCACAGTGGAAATTTGTTTTTTAAGTTCTATGAAATATAGGAATTTATGAATAAATTTCTGCAAGTTGCACTACCTTAATACAAAGTGCTTCTGAGTTATTTGCATGCTATTTGCACTTAAAGGACTAGATGTCAATCCTACTAATTATACTGTATACTATGAAGGATATTGGTGTTTGCTTAATGACAAATGGAAGTGGAAAGAAATCTTGCAGATTCTGTCAAAACAAAAAAAAAAAAAAAAAGAGAATGTTTCTCAAATGTGCTGCCTTTTCCTAACAAACATTTTCTAACTGAACTCATAAGTAAGAGGTAATTTGGAATGACACACTTCTTTTTCTGCCATTCATCCTTATAAAATGTTTGAAAAATTGAGATCTAATTTAACTTTTGAAATAAAACTGAAGTTAATAAATTAAAGCTGAACAAAGCTGAATAAGCAGAGCAACAGGTTTAAGGACACTTGTTTTTCAGTTTTGCATAGGTTTTGGCAAATCATTCTATGCATCTGGTTCACAGGAAGTCTGAAAGGTTTTAAATTCTGCAGTGTACAGACCAGTAGACAGGAGTAAAAGAAAATTGTGTCAGAAAATTTGTTGCTGGCATCCCTTCTTTTTTCCTCCTTTGTGTTTGCACTGTGGAGGTTGGATAGATGTTTCTGCTTTCTGGCCAGTGATATCCACCAGGATTTTTGGGCAGACATATTTGCTGTGTTGCTGAATACAGCCATAGGCACATGATGGCACATCCATCTTTGCATTTTACTCCCAAAAACTGAATCTCCTTCAACCTCACTTCTTTTCATGACTCACTCAAGATGCAGATAGGTTCTGTGCCCTGTGGCACCAGAGTATACTATAGCAGTGCCCACCAAGAAAAGATTTGTTCCCTACTTCCCATCAGCTGTTGATATCCAGGTGCTTCCTGTGAAGCAGGGCTTCAGTAAATGTAGCAGCTGCTCCAGATCAAAAATATCATAACAAAAAAAAGTGCACACACCCATGCCTTTATCTTAGATTTTGTTGCTGAGCAGACATCATACAGGATGTCCCTTTGGTCAGTTTGGGTTGGCTGTCCTGACTATCTCCCCTCACAGGATCTTGCTCATACCCAGCACACATATTCCAGTGGGAGGAATGTTGGAGAGACAGCCTTGATAAATGGCTGTTGTGTTATCAACGTGCCTCTAGCTACCAATGCAGAGCACAACATTGTCAGGGCTGCTATGGGGAAATTGAGCACCATCTCAGCTGGACTCATTAAAAAAGGGAGGACCTTGATGCTCTTGTGTGTAACTTTCTGAAAACAGTGGACATGCTAACATTGCCATCCAGAGCACTACAGCAGGGAGTGGATGATGGAATGGAGAAAATGCAACTAAAAGCTTTTATTTCCCCCATTCTTGCACTGAGCTTGACTAGACTTGATTGCAAAATCTAAATTACTTCAAAATTTTGTATTTTTGTAATCATGTTGTTGTCTGCTGGTTAGGCCATGCAGGAGAGTGTCATCTTGACTTGTGGCTCTTGATAAGGCACTTCACCTTGTGAAGATGGAGTGCCAGGTGCTCACATCTGTATTTTCTGCACTGAGGGTAGTTATGACTGTCTGCTTGGTATGTAGATGCCAAGAAATTTCAATTAATTAGGCAAACTTAAATCTCAATGACTTGATGAGCAGGAGCAAATGTAGATATCAGGACTATAAATTGGGAATTTCTACATGCAAGATATAATGTATGACTTTTCTTGTATTTTAAGTGAAGCTTAGAGTTTTCCAAATCTGCCACTAACATTCTTAGCACAGAAAATCATTTCATGAAACCATATGGGTAGATATTAGGCCTAGCTCCTTTTTTCTCCAAGTATTTTTGCATTCGATGTCTCTGCAGAAATAATATTTTTGAAGATATAATGCATTCAATCAAGTGGCAAAAATACAAGAAAGATATTTCTGTGTTCTTGAAAGGAATAGAAAAATCAGTAGGATTGGGGTCAATGAGTCTTTGACATTAGTGCAATTAAAGTATACAAATTTGCAGTCACTTTAGTGTAGAAGAATTGGGCTCCTTATTGAATACAGATTAATTTGCCGTCCATACTTGCCTGTTTTGATGTGAAAAGCTTTTTCTTGCATTAATAAAATAATTGCCCCACCTAAACATAAAAAGGACATTAGATTTTTTTTCTGAAACATTCTCACTGCATTAGTTGATGATAGCTTTTAAACTCTTGCTGGTTTTGTGGATTTACTTACTCAGTATTCCATATGAGGGAGACACTATTTCTTTCTGACTTTTTCTAGTGTAAAGCAGCACAGTAATCACAACATTAACACAAGTGAGAGTAGTGAAAAAGTGTGAAAACAAGAAGGAATCTCTGTTATGTGTAGATATCCCACTGGGGGATTTTCCCTAGGACGTTTTGCAAGTAAATGACCTCTAAATCTATTCCTGATTTTTGCATGATTTGACTAATATTTTGTGGAAACAAATGGTTTCCAACATCTAACACTGCTACGTATTCTACAAGCAGTGACATAGGGACTAAATTTTGCATCATTTCTAACACTGTAGCAGAGGTGAATCAGAACCAAGTGTTTCTCACTAGTGTCAGACTATTTCATGCCTTCCTTACTTTATTGCTCTTTTTACATTCTCTTGATGAAATACCTGAGAAAACAGTTGAAAACTTGTCCTATTTTTCCCATCACTGAGTATACTTTACAAGGAGATTGCTAAACTTTATGATGGTTTATTCCTTAATTAAGATTTTAAAACTGGATCATCTTCATGAAACATTGATAGGTGAAGTTTTCAAGTAATAATTTTGCAGGCAATGGTTTCAGACAATGGCACGGTTCAGAGAAGGACAACTAGATCAAGTAAAAGAAAGAAGGGAAAAACAGCACTGTGAGTGTTCATGTTATATTGATGCCCAGGGCAATATCAAGACAAAAGCTGAAAAATGGTACCACAAAAAGAACTCATTCTTGTTAATGGCCATGACAATGTCCCACGGCCTACCTCTTACACTTTATCAATGTCTCCAAGCACCTGGAAAGTTTTTTCTCCTGGATGGCTCAGAAACAGGTGGAACAAAGCCAGCAGTCTTGTCTTATGGTTTCCATGGTGTGCTGTGGCCCTAAGGTGATCTTTGGCTTGTGGAAAGGCTGTTTGGACCCAGTCCAGTTTGGAGCAGGTGTGGAGGTGTTCTGTGTTCAGGGGTGCTGGAGCCAAGTAAAATTGCCATAAAACTACCCTCATGCTTTTCTGGCCAGAAAGATAGCCAGTGTGGAGTAAGACACAGATACACATGTGAATAACAAGATGAGGAGAGAGAAAAAAAAATAGAATTCCATTTAACATGCTAGGGAAAGGTTTTCTCAATGGACCACCAAAAATCACCAAGAAAATACAGATAAGAATGTCTAAGGATCTTCTGAGGAAAAAAAAAAAAAAAAAAAAAAAAAAAAAGTAGTTTCTGATATTTTGAAAAATGCTCTAGCTGCTTAATGGATGTACTAAACTTTGCCATGAACATGGAGAGGAAATGCCCTTGAAGGCCTGACCACTGTCATAAGTCTATTAGTAGGTCTCTTTCTGTAGAGACAAATTTGTCCTTTATTTCTGATCTTTCATATTGCATTAAAATAATTTCATCTGGGAGAAGAGTTTACAGATACAAAGCATTATATAATAGAACAAATTTTCTGTGTATTTGGTGCTTAGCACTCCCTTAATTTGTTATTATAGCCTTGACACCTACCAGATGCCTCCAGCATCCATAAAAATGCATTAGCTTAGAACTGAGAAATCCCTTCCATGGTAACCAATATGAAATACAGTATAAAATAAAGTATTTTCAAAGGTAAACGTGACAGTATAGGGATTGTGAATAGGATTGACTTTGAAAAGTGATGGTATTTCAATAAATTCTCTTAAGTTAACATCATGAGCTAAATCTCACTTAATCTGCACATGGAGATTAAAACTGGCAGAAAATTGCCATTAGTTTAGTAAGTTCTAAATATTTTTCAGTTGGATTTGGCAACTTGGCCAGCAAGTCTGACCTGTTAAAATAGATTTGGTTTTCTTGGTAATTTTTCAGACATCATTCCACGGTTATCAGAAATTCAAACACCAAGGTTGAAGCTCAAACAACCCATCTACATTTTAGTAATGAATGTATCTTCATATTGTATTTAGCACTCATTATTCAAAATCTATTCATGTTATGAAATTAAATATTTTATATTAATGCTTCTAAATTTTTCTCTTGTTATAATTCCAAAAGATGGGAGAGAGATATTTTGGTTAGTTATTTAGGTTTCCACAAATAGGGAAAGTTGAGATACAAAAATGACAGCATTAAAATAAAAGTCTGCATTAAGCTGATGGATGAGCTTTTATAATTTTATTTTTTTTTTTTTTACAACCCCACATTATCCAAACAGAGTATTACACTCTCCAGAGTCCTGGACACATATCAGGACCCTGACCTTCACATGGAATTTGGACCATCTGAAGGGATAGAGGACATTAGCATGTCAGAATTTTGTTCCGGTGCTACGGTAAATTACTGTAGTCACCAGTCCTGCTCCCTACTCTGGTGGGACCTTTTGAGCTTGCTAAAATAGCAGGGCATGTAGAGGTGTCTCCTTAGCTGCTGCAGCTCCCAGACTGGCACATTTACTGAAACTATCAGCAAAGGTGACTTTGCACAGGCAATGGGGGCAGCTGATGACTGTGCATGTGTGTATTCTGTCACCTCTACAGGACCGGATTTGGGGTCAGTCACATCTTAAACCATGAAAGCTGGAGTTTCTGTGGCGCAGGGGCTTGAGTCCTCAGGAACTGGAATATGTGGATTTAGCAGTGCATTGCAGTAAGAGGCAATGCCATGAATCTTAGAATGATACATTAAAGTTACTTTATGACCATATGGGAAATTATTCCTTGATTACACAAGTGTGCAGAATGATGGGAACAACTGAATTACAACAGTCAGGTTTATCCTTATGCCAGCTCTGCTGTTTTGATTTAAGTTTCTCCAAAAAGTGCTGTCTTTGTGTGTTGTAAATGTTTTGCTCCAAATGCAGACTTTCCATAACATAAGGCACAATTACAAGTGGATCCTTCTGGCTTAGTTGGCCAGCTCCCCTTCATCCAGCCCAGAGCCTCCAAGAGCTGCTTGTTGAGCTCAGCAATGTTGAACGAGCTCACTTGAGCCTGAAGTGCTGTGTGGCTCATGATGGGCTGGAAGCTGAAGATCACATCTTACCTGGAACAAGCAATTGAGGGGAGAAAAGTGTACAAACCCAGAACCAAAGGAGCAGAAAATGAGATCCTGGTCATAATATTGCCACCTGAATCCTTAACTCATCCACATATACCTTTGCCAAGAGGAAGAGAGGGAAAGTGACTTACAGCAGTGTCTACAGTCCATTTGGAGTAAGAAATAAACAGGAAAGAGAAATAAAGGGCAGAGAAAACAGGATGAAAATTGGACACTATCTCTGCTGATGTGCATTTATAACACCAGAAATAATTAGATGAAAATTGTGTTCTCCTACCCTCAGTCCCAATTACAGCCTTAACAATTATGATCAAAAGCAAGATCCTAGTAATGTTTCAGCAGGAAAAATCAATGTCAACACAGACGAAATTTTGTTCAGAGCTGTGTCAGACAATTGCTGAAATCACCCATGGCTGCAACATTTTTGCAAGAGAAAATAAAAGAAAGAAGTCTGATGGGAGCAAGCAGTTATCCTTTGAAAATATTTTGGGCAAAAGATGAACCACCTTGTGCTTGGGTGAGGGGCAGAATCCAGTCTGATGAGACAACTAAGACTCAGATGCCCATGACTTCTGCCTCACACCTTTTCCAGTCCTTTCCATACTAGGTTTTTTTGGAAAATCAATCTCTTATCTGCCACTTACAGATGGGCAGCAAAATCATGAAACTGCTATCCTGGCTTTACTGTACTTTATTTGGGGAAAGCATTTTTGTAGCTACAGTAAAATATATATATTTCTGATATATACTCTCACACTTGAATGGCAAAGAAAATATTTCAAGAGGTGTGAATAGTTAAGCTTCTATTTTCATGGCAATCCAATTAAGAAAACCAAATAGTCAGCATATTTAGAATATACAGAGACTGAGAAAAATGTCAATACAACCTGAAAATAATCCAGTTGTCACTGAAATAAATATAATCTAATTATCTTGCCATTCCTGAGGCTACTAGACAAAACTTTGTTTTTGGTATTTTTTACACCATCCTTGAATATCACAAAGGTAGAACTATTGCTTCTTTCTCACCTCAAAAAGGTTTTTAAATGCTAGTGGTAACTGAACCAAGATGTTCCTACGTACACTGGAAAAGCTCTGAGACATTGAAAAAAATTTATTTGGTCTTTCTAGAGCACCACTTTTGAAGGCAGAAGGCCACATACTCAGATTCTCCCAAAGCTTTTGAAAAATTAGCATCACTGTTGGTCATCAGCACTAAGAAAATCCCTCCACTTGTATCTAAACTTGTGTGACATCTATTTTCCTTCCACCTACTGTGAATATAATCTGAAGAAGAGTTTTGAGGAAGAGTGGAGTGACTAGCATATACTTCTGGTCTTAAAGCACTGAGTTCCTCCTGCTGTAGCTGAGTCTGTGGCTCAGCCCAGCTGGTCACACTAATGTGTAAATTGGTGCTGTATTGTATGAATGTTCCCAACACAACACATGGGGACTTGCAGGAGCTACAGCAGATTGGGAAGCTTAACTTGATGCTAAGCCAGGAGGAAGAAAATTACTTCTGGTACATGTTGGGATAATATGTATGAATCTTAAGGAAAGGAAGTAACTTACTAGGTTTCTGTCCAAGAAGGAGCCTGAAATTTGCGATGAAATAAAATATGGGCAGTTAACATTCTGTTTCTTGCATCAGCTTCACTTCTAGATGGAGACATTTTCCAGTAACTGATTTAATAAGGAGAAACTCTTGTTCCCACTTACCTTTTCTACCACCTTTGGATTCTCTGTGCCTTTCTGTACTTCAGTACTTCAATGTATTTTTCTGTTCTGAAAATAACTTTGTTTTCTTACACATATTGCATCCCTTCTGTCTTCCCCCTGCTGCATCTGAATTCTGATATTCTATAGGTGGCTGAAAAAGTGCACTAATCGTCCTTCCTTTCTGCCAGTAACATCCCTGCCATTACATGTTTTATTTAGTGAAGTTTGTGGCACAAAACTGATGCTGATCATTGATCATAAGAAAGATGTAAGCAATGCTTTGCAATGTGAGCCAAGATAAGGTTCCAAACAAGTTTTTATCCAAGGTCAGATCTCTGGCAAACAGTGAGGTGCAGCTCTATGTTGAAAGCCTTTTCAGGTGCGTGACTGATAAATTTACAGGACTCTCATCTGAAGGTGATCATGCAGGGAAGACTTATTCTAATGAGTTTTTATGTGTGTAGCCTTGTGGAGCTGACATTCCCTAGGAAATGGCTTTATCAAGAAGTAAAGGACTTAGTATGCTGCAGTATCAGATGTAGGGACATTTCAAGGAGATTGCTGTATACTTTAATAAACTGAAAGGAAATTTCCTTGCCGAAATACAAAATACATCAACCTCTCCTTACTTTTAATGCACATTTATTACTAAATCCTATGTTGTAAACAAGATTAAGAGGTGGGTTTTTTTATAAGCACAAAAGTTTGCACTAGCAATATGATCATTAAAAATACGGTTCATTATTTTGTACGGATAAACTGGGAATAGATTTCTTAAAATTTCTTTGTGGTATAAAGTTAAAAGACAAGATGCAGCCATCATGCTGATAATAAGCTGGGTGGGGACTAGACAGCTCTGAAGCTGTGAGATGGGTGTCCTGTTACTAGGAGGGCACATTCCACCAGCTGTGCTCATGGAGGCCAAAGAGGGAGGTTTAGTTTCCAAATAGGGCCTGCCAAATTTGTGCCTGGCTGAGGAACAAGTGTTAGATCTCCTGAGGAACATTGCTTGGCACTGATGCCAAGGGTTCCTTTGTGTACAGATTGATTTTGGTCCCCATAAAGGTATAAAATGCTTGTCTGAAGCCAGATGAATGGTTTGCAAAACATAATTTTGCAAACACAAAATGTTTTCTCATGTATTGCACAAATCTGTTGGCTTGAATAAAAATATAACTGATTTCCTCAAAAACAGTCACTGATAGGTGGAAAACCATTGACTCAACCTGTGAGTTTTTGAGGAGTAAACACATCACTCTTCCATTCTGAGGCAAAGTGAGACTTTTAAATGGTGAATCTTCCCATGAGACCACAACACCATGTCATGCTTGAACCATGGAAATTTGTACATCCTGGGGAGCCAGCTCCAAGCACAGAGCCTGAGGGTCAACTTGGCAGCCTGGCCACTTCACTTTACCTTACATTTGGTGCTTAGTGTCTGATTACACCAACTCACTAGGTCAGTGGGCAGTTCCTTCCCACTGCTGGTTCTCTGGCCTCTCTGTTGGCACTTGGAACAGATGCCCTCCTAACTGACTTGTATCAGTTCCATTTTTAGCTTACCTGTGCTGGGTAAAACCTCAGGTGCTCACCTAAACAAGGGCAGCAGCTGGGATCTACAACATCTCAGACAAAATGCCTGGAGGCTGAAGAGCTGACCCATTGCACTAATTGACCCTCATGAACTGACCAACCTGGTGCAATAACCTTGTGCCTGCAATGTGGCCTTTGGAACCTTTTGAGAAGTGTACCTCACATTGTAATCACACCCTCAGTACTCTGCTTTTGGGGACACATGCAGCCTGTTCTCTTTTACTCCCTTCTCCATTCTCCTGGCACAGAAATTTTTCCCTGAGAGAAGAAGGCTGGTTGCCCAGGGAGGCAGAACTGGGGGAGCAGAGCTATGGGAGTATAGATGCAGCAGAACTTGAAAGTCCATCTTACTGCTATTTCAGTTTTCTCACCTGAAAGTTTTTTTTTTCTGAGGAAATGTGTCATGTTTGACATTTTCTGAAAAGTGTCCCAACAGTTTCATGATTAAATGATATTCTTGCAATAATTTGGTAGCCAAGCTCATTTATCACAACAATGCAAGAATCCTTAAGCAGGAAAGGATTAACTTTATAAATAAAAATCTGCCTAGAGGCTAAGCCTTGCTTTACACTCTCCCATTTACATAAATTCATGCAGCAAACTGTATTTTCCTTTGTCTTCCCTCACACCTCAGTTTTTCCCCTCACCCGCAGAAACTATATGCAAATCAGGTCAGTGACCTCTTCTTGGAAAAAAACTATGTTTTCTCTCCTTATCTGTACAAAGCTTGGCACAGTGAGAACATGATCCCTGAACAGTGTTTTGAAGTAATTTGTACTCTGAAGGTTTTAGTACTTGAATTCTGTTTATTAGTCATAAAGAGAGGCTATGAGATACAATGTTGGAGTAATTGATCTCCAAAGAAGCCTAACTGGTATTCTGCAGGAGCATAGAGGTCTATGCCAAGGATGAACACTGTGTTCCAGAAGACTGTGATGAACAAAGGACTAATGCAAACCAAAGTTTGTTTGGAGCACTTGAGCTTTTAGCAGTAACTACAGCAACTAAATCAGAACTTTGTCAGATTAAAAAGAGAAGGTAGTGCACTATTCCTCTGCTTGGGAGGTGGTGGGGGGGGGGGGGGAGGGCGCTAATAAAACTCTTAAATTCAATCTTCCTTAATAATTTAACTGATAAGCAGTTAGTTTCTATATCTTTTTGGGAAAGGGTAGAAGATCTGTATTACTGAAAAGTTAGAACATGGCTGAATACAAAACCTGGACTTCTTTTTTAATTTCAGGATCTGGTAATTCAAATATTTGGAAATGAGTAGAAATATGTGAATAATTCCTGGATCAGTTTCAGGGACAAATAGCAGCTTCAGTTCAAATTTTAGCTTTATCTCCCTATTCCCTCTGACCAAAACCATCCTCATACTCACCTGTATCTGCTGTTTGTTTCCTCAGCTCAATAGATGAACACTTTCATTGCCAACACAAGCACAACCCCCACTCATTTACCTGTGAGGTCCTCGTTGGGCCAGGAGCCAAGCTGGCAGGCTTTGCACGTGTATTCATCAGAGACATACTCGTTTTCTTTGCAAGGGGTGCAGGTCCAACAGCAACTCACTTCTCCTTTACGGATCACCTGAGACAAAAATTGACATTTGCTTTTAGCAGCATAAACACACATTCATGCTGACCCAGTTGATAATTTATTTTTTTAATATCTTTATTTTTCCCCTAATAAAGGAGTTTTCCAAATTTTATTATTCTTTTTCATGATAAGTTTTCAAAGACAAAATGTGACAGAAGTTCTCAGTTCTCCCATCACGTGGGTATCAGAAGAAAGAATCCACCAATCCCAGAGAAGTAAAAGTGAATGACAAAAGACTTTTTTTCCCTTTTAGAATTTTCAAGCACCATAGATGTCAATGTGCCTACAGAAGGCAGTGCATGGCAATGAAGGCACATGATACACTCCAGTGTGGTCCATACAGAGAAACATGTCAATAATATTATGACCCTAAGGGTTGGTTATCCAAAGACTTTTGGATGCTTATTTTTCATCCTATAATGAGTGATTTATTAAAGTTGATTTTTCTGGATATCAAACTGGACATGCCTTTTCCAGAGTTATTTGATTACTGCATTTCCAATTACCATTTAATGGTGAGAATCTTCTCTTTCTCCATTCTAACATCTGACCTGATTTCTCATTTCATAATTTACCATCAAATGCATGCTCAGGATTAAAATGCAGATTTTTCAAGATCCTTATTTACCATCTCTGGGAACATCTGTGTTTTTTGTCAATATGTCTTTCTTTCAAAATAAAGTATTCCCAGTTTCTCTGCTCTTCCAAAACAGTTTATAAACAAATACTCTCAATACTTCCAATAAGAAATAGGTCAACTTTTTTTATCTCTTGCAATGATGAATTTAGAAAGTGTTGTCAGTGCCAAATGTCTTTATTGCAATTTTAGTTAAAAAAGCCAAACATGTAAAGGAGCATAATGAAAAATAATAGGATTGCTCTTTACAATACTGCAGTGAAAAAAAGATAATTACATTATCTAACTTTCATCAGCAATATAGAGACTTCAGAAACTTCAGATTTTGTGGTTTGGTTGTTTTTGGTTTGGTTGTTTTTGGTTGTTTTATTTTGTTTTTTTTTTAACTTGCAAAGTATGGAAAGAAGAACAGCAACACCAAAACAGTTAAACTGATGGAAAGGCTAGGAGAGCATAAGTGATTTATTCTGCAAGAGTTGAGACTAGAGCTACTTTCAAAACAGAATATCTGTCCTCCACAACACATCATATCTTGGGATTTCTTTCATTTAGAAATAGAATGAAAAGTTGAAAAAAAGGAGGAACTTTTTTGTAATTGAGAAAATAAATTTTTATAAAGCTTGTACTAATTTTTAGAGATATGCCTTAGATATATATTTTATTAGATAGCAAAATAAAACTCCTATGCTATTATCAAAACACCAAAAATTCTATGAACAATTAATATGCTCTTTTCAGTGTAACTTTCCAGCAAATGAAGATCTTCTGTAAAAGCCAAATCGATCAGTACACCAGTACACCGATAATTTCTTACCCAGTAGTGCCAGAGAAGGATTATGTATCCTTCTCTGGAAATCAAGATAACTGTTCTTCAAGACTCAGAATAAAGTCACTTTTTTGTGCATTAAATTGCTTAGCCATCAATTTATTAATCCTTTTATTTTTCATTTCCTGAATAATCCTTTGTCATATCACTAAAATGTAAACTATTTTTTCTGATCCTTTTAACAGAAATAATAATCTTTAAAACTCTTTAAAAAATTATTTTTCTTCCCCCTTGCCATCTGGACAATCCTTTGAACATGTATTCATTTAAATAATCATATGTCCACACAAGAGACAATAAAGGAACTCAGAGCCATGCAGTTCTGAAGATGTTAGGTGTTTGCCCTCCTCTGTCCTTCCTGTGTGTGGCTGTGCCTGGAGCAGGCTAACAAACCCCAGTTTGGTGACTGTGGGACTCACTCATCCCACCTGCATTGGTGTGTCTGCAGCTGTGCTCTCATCAGAACCAACTCTCCCATCAGGGTGTCTTTCACCCTCAATGAAGAGAAATAAGCTGTTCTACACCAAGATTGATCTTAACAGCTTTCAAAGCCTACACAAGGATGAGATGGCTCCTCATCTAGAATAACATTATTCATAAATCTGACATGATTCCTTATGTTTACATTGCCAACAAATACAATCGGTCTGATGAAACTCATTAATGACTCTGACAAAGACTAACTGGTGAATAAATCAGGGTGACTGTGCCCTAAAACTCTGTAAAATTCAGACTAAAGAGGGTAACTTCATGTTGCAGAGATTGCTCATGCTCAAGCTCTCTGCAGCTCCTTCCCAATTTTAAGTCATGCTGTTTTAATACATGAGAAAATTGAGCTTCCAGTGAGACTTGTTAGAAATCACACATGATTGTTTTTACAGTTAAATATGCCCCTCTCCTCATTCCACTGGCTTTTATATAAATGACTGCAAGGTAAGCTATGGACTTGCAGTATTTTAATGGTTCTGCAGGAAGCATCATGGAATACTGAAGGAAAATAGTGTATAATTAATATAAGACAGATTCATCCACGGTCCTTGCTTATTAAAGCATGGAAATAGAGGAAAGAAAATTTTTCTGAAGTTGGAAATAGTGGTAGTAGTTGGTGTTCTGATGATGTAGTCTGACAGTATCTGATGATACCACACACTTAAGGTCTGATTAACAACATTCCTGTCAGGGTGACTATGTCTAGCACTGAAATTTACCTGCAATTGTACTGACAAGTCCCAGTCAGGAATTTACACTCCACTGCAAAAATATGCAGCAAAAAGCCTCTAAACAATACCTATTTGAAAGCATTTAGAATACAAGTTAAAAAAAAAAAAAAAAATGTCAGCAGTACACAGATATAGGAGTCAAGAAAATGGCAGCATATTAAAATAGTGAGATGATTATGATAAGAGTAAGATCTAAATACTTAAGTCTGTACATTTAATTAAAGTGGGATTCTGCTTCCCCAGGTAAAATCAAGAAAAAACTTGCTTTCAAATTTCAAGGCTGTGCATGCTGCACGATTGAAGCAAATGAAGAAAGCATTTACCTTTATCTGGCCTTTTTCACAAGGCTCACTGCACACAGATCTGATGATGTTACTTTTCTCTGACCATATTTCATCATCGTCCATTTTCAGCTCACCATTGTCCCAGCTGCCAACGTTGATATAATCAAAGTAGTCCTTCCCCATTTGTTTAAAATTCATGATTTCATATCTTTGGAAACAGAAAGGAGAGACATAGCTGAGTTGAGGAGAACATCACGAAATATTTCAAATTAAAGGAACACCATAGAGTCAAAAATCAAGCATGTTGAAACAAAGAAGAAAAAATTTAAAGCATTATACTTGCCCTTGACTATCTCACAGTAGTTTCTGTGATATCATAATCTTACTTTTCCATTGTATGTTAAGTTGGGGTTGGGGTGTTTGTTTACTTTTTATTAAATTTTGTTTTGGGTTTATTGCTGGGGTTTTTTTGGGTGTTTTTTTCTATCACCATAAAAGTTCCCTGAACACCCTGGTGTTAAGTGACTGTTTCTGAGAATGACTATTTGTTTATGGAAAACAATGAAATGAGTCAAACAGAATTAAATCTGTCTGATTTCCAACCCTAGAAGCCAATTGTGTATGGAGCCCCAGTTTCCTCTACAGCAGATACTGAGTAATCTAAACCAATAATGCCAATTCCTAACACTATTCCTAACAGTGCTTCTCACTGTCTGAAGGTGCTTACTCCTCTCCTGAGGGAAGAAGATGACAGATAAACTCTCAGAGTGAGGTGGAAGTAACCTCTGTGCGATCAAAGGAAGATTCCTGTGCTGTAAGACTGCAAGAAATTTAGTGTGACACCCAGAGAAGAATCAGGCATCACTCTTCAGGCAGAGTCCAGAATCATTCATTTTCTTTTTTATTTTTTTTTTCTTTCCCCTTTCTTTTCTTCAATATTGCATCAGTAAATGCTGGTCTTTCTCATTTTTATATAATTCCTCAGCGATTGAAACACATTTAGTTCCTTGTACAGTGTGGTGTGGAAGAGAGAAAGTACTCATGACTCAGTCCTAGGCTTCTTTTGGGTCAAAGATAGAGCCCATCAGAGTTTTCAATTTCATATTCCTCTTCCTCCTACTTTCTCTTCAGTTCCCACAGAGTCTTGCAGAAAGTCTGTAGAGCCACACAAGAGTCAATTCCTCCTACAGCAGAGCACCAGCCCACCTTTCTGCCATACAGGCCTGTTCTTTTAGCACTTTTTTATAAAGAATGCTTGAAAACTTGGGCAGCTCTGAAGAAATTATGCCATGCTTTTCTTTGCCTCCTCTTTAGTGGATTTGGGATTAGTATGTATAAGCAATATGAAATTTACTGATGCAAAACAAAAAACCAATATAGACCAAGAAGTCTAAGACAATCTTGGCTTTAGAAAAGCTGTCTCGTTCATAAACAAGGAGACACCTTTTTTCCTGTCAGTAGGCACCAAATCAGACCTAAAAGCAAAGCATTTAGACAGGTCTGCATTAAGAGTGTACATTAATTACACTGTAAGAGTGTAATTTATGAAGTTGAATGTGCAGATGAGGAAATAACATGCTCATTAAATCAAACAATCTCATAAGTAAGATACCCTGCTGGGTTTTGTTGGAGTAGAGTTCATTTTCTCCACAGTGTCTGGTATAGGGCTGTGTTTTGGATTTGTGCTGAAAGCAGTTTATAATATGGAGGTGTTTTTGTTATTGCTCAGCAGGATTTACACAGGGCCAAGGCCTTTTTTTCACCTTCACATTGGCAAGGAGGTTGGGAATGAATGGGAAGTTGAGAGGAGACTCAGCTGACCCCAAGTGACCCAAGGAATATTCCAGACCATATGACATCATACTCAGTATATAAAATAAAGGGAAGAAGGAGGAAGGAGAGGATGTTTGGAATTATGGCATTTGTCTTCCCAGGTCACTATTATGCATGATAGGGCCCTGAACACCTGCCTGCTTAGGAAAAAATGAAAGAATTTCTTGGTATGCTTTGCTTGTGTGCATGGCTTTTGCTTTTCTTGTTGAAGTGACTTTATCTCAACCCATGAGTTTTCTGTCTCTTGCTCTTTCAGTTCTCTCCCTGACTCTTGATGCAGGACTAAACAAGCAGCTGCAAGGTACTTGGTTTCTGGCTGGGGTTAAACCACAACAGATACACAGATATCTCTCCTAAGTTTTGAGGAAACACATTTAGAACTGACATGCAGTATCCATACTACATTTAACATCAATATTTTTCCTATACTGACATAAAAAAGATTACAGCAAAACTATTTTATAATATTGTCTATCCATAGATCTCAGGATGCTTTGCATCATGAAAAATTCTGTCAGAGTGGGGAAACTATGGTACAGCAGAGATTCATTGTCAAAATCACACCCAGGGCAGATCAGGACTGCAGTCACTGAAAGGAAACGAAAGTGGAGTCTGACTGAATGGAAAATGTGATATTGCACACATTATATTGTTCTTGAATCTTTACAAAGAAGAAGAAATAAGCACATATACAATGAAAAAATTTTTATACATCTAGATTTTGAAATATTTAACTTTCCATATTGTATAAAGAAGGAAATGTTCACAGCTACAAAAATTATCTCCTCCAAAGTTGAGGATATGAATGCCAGACTGACACAAAATAATTGAATCCAGATGACACAAGCACAAACCCAAAGAAATAGACTTTTTCTCATGGTTATAGACTAACATTTTTTCTGAGGTTCACAGACAAAGTGACACTTTGTTGAGGATTAAACAGACTAACCAAAAAGTTACTACAGAGGCCACAGTAGAGCCATTATTCAACACTGTCAGACACTCCAGAACAGCTATTAGTATACTTGGTTAAAGCTTCGATTTTAGGGTTTCATGGACAGACAAAAGTACTGCCAGTGCTTGACAGGCCAATGAACCTAAAACAATGATCTTCCCAGTAGTAGTTCCATACATACATGACAGGGGCAATACTGGAAAGGAGCCTAACAAATTTAATATAGTAATGCCTCCATAAGTCTTGTCTCTCTTCCCTGTGGAGAACAGCATTGATGGATGGGTAGAAATAGCCAGATTCAGTTAGTCTATTGCTGTAGTGGAGGCTGATGAGTCACTGGTTCCCTGGAGGTTCCTCGAGATAATACAGGGGCAGTTTGTCACTTTAGGATAGGAGAGACCAGATGGTACAATAGCACATTTCCAGCAGTGCTCTAATCACTGTGCAAAATACTTGTTTCAAAACAGAAGTGCCATGAAGTTGCTGGGAATACATATTCTACTGGTAGCACAGTCAAAACATCAGAATTTTGTTTTTCTTGCCCGTTCTTCCCTCCTCAGTTTCTTCTTTAGCATTTTGATAGTATTTACAGAAATTTGTTATCTTCCTGAGGAATCATGGCTTCCATACGTTTTTTTTTCCACGTTTCCCAACTCACATAAAACAGGCCCTACACTGGACTGTCTGCCTGCTTGAAACTCAGCGTACACATAAAGGGCTTTAGAATAAGGCCAGGATTCAAAGCATCTTGTGAGATTAATCGTCTGTTGTATAATATCAAAACCTTTTTGCTATACATTGAAATCCTGAGCTATCTAGGTCAGAAAGGGTTTTTATGTTCTGATTTCCTGCTTAACACCACCAACACAGTACAGCTGTGAGGATTTAAATTCCTGTTTTACAAAGTGAAGATGTACTTATCAGTGCAAGTGAACAGGGCAGATGAGCTGTTTCAGTATGACTACACCATCTCCAAGCTCTTGCAAATAGTGTTTGACAGTGCTTAAAAGACTACACACTACTAAAAACCTGAAAGTTAGCAATGGAGCTTCCTACAAAATCTCCTTAATCCTGAAAGAGTACATTGTGACTCAATGTTGCCCGACTTAAGCAAATAGAGTGGATTTAATGATGAAACTATTGTTGGACGAGGGAACAAAGAGCTATGATTCAAAAGAAAACAAAGTCTGGGACCACTTTGTAACCACACACAGTTCATTAGTTTGAGTAGATGCAAATATCACGCAAATCCAGGGAAGCTGGACTTTCATAATTGGTCTATCCTGAGGTGCACATTCAACACAGTGTCCCCATGCTCTTCAGGGAAATACTTATGTCCAATTGTGACTGAGAAAATGATGACACATGATATAATTTCTTCATCATCTTCCTTAGAATTTGAAAAAATCCAAGATATTCAATTGAATTCCTTGTAACAAATGATGTTTAATTGTTCTTGCTAAGAACACCAACATGAGGAAAAGGTAAAGTAAAAGATCTCTTTGCAAAATTTAGATATTGTTCTTGATGTTGTCATGTCACATGTTTCTTTTTGGCAGGCCATACATCACTCATTCATCTCAGTCATTTCTACACAAGAAACTGATTGGAACAGGGTCAGATGCACTTCATTGCATCCGAGAACCTTTAAAACCCCAAAAAATCCTTTTAAAGAAGTCTGAGATAAGTCTTTTTGAATTTGGTCCAAAAAATTCAGACTTAACACTTTTCTTCAAAATTCAGCTATTTGCAGAAATAGAAACGTTTAGCAGAAGACTGCTTTGCTCATGCTAAAAAAGCTCTGGAAACAAGTTTCCATCTGAAATTTTCATAAGTTTCTGCCAAGTTGTGCCTGAGTTCTCCTACTAGCCCACAGTGCCCTTCCTCAGAGTTTGAGTATGAAGAATTTGAAAATTTGTGTCTCCAGAAACAGACAGAGAGTGCTGTGTAGGTGGCTGTCCTGCTTCCTTGCTTTTGGAGGGACTGCTGACTTCACAGGTTTGAAAATAGGATATAGAAAAAAAAATAAGGTTTGAAATTGCAGAAATTTTTGGAAATGTCAAAATATTTTGACCAATGAGTTTAAATTTCCCAATTCATTCTACTAGGAAGTTAATGATTTCCTTTCAGTTCACGTTAGTGGGAGAAGACAAAATTTAAATGAGTGTATAGGATAAAAATTTTCCCTCTAGTCATCTGTTTATATGGCAGCATAGCAAAGATGTTTAAAACCTTCCAATAATGTGGACATAGAGGGTTATGTCAAACAATATTGGAGCAAAAGCAGTGAATGAGACATGAAATACATCTAAATATAAGGAATGAATATACTTTGAAAACTATCATACTTGCTTCTCATCCTCTGAAAATTCAGTAGGCAGAAACCCAAAAAAATCTCCACCCCCTGTCTGTTTTCAATGTGCCTTTCTATGGATACATGTGTCATAGAAAAACTTGTCTTATACTTCATAGAAGTATATATACTTATTTATGCATGTTACCAGCAAAATAAGATTTGTTTAAATTCAACTTGTCTTAGGGCAGCACAGTATGGATTGATAGCTTAGTGTGTTATGCAAGTGGAAAGGTTTCATTTGGAATATAATCAGGTTTTTAATAATTCTGATTTTTAAAATCCTAGATGTATCATTACAATATTTCTGATATTGTTTTAGCTTTCTTACTGAAAGAACAAAATCTGCTATGATTGTTTATAGGTCAATTCAACACATAGACTTAAACACCCACATAAAGAGGCTGTGGTGGACATCATGGTCTAAAGATCTGATAGTTTGTGTTCAATAATAATACTACTAAATGGTACAGATGAAATGCAAATTCATGCAGGAAGCTTTTACACTTGAAAGTCCACATCTTTAATTTGAAATGCCATAAAAAATGCACAATAAAAAAATAATCACTTTTTGCAAAATAAGCACAGGAATTAGGAAACATAAAACTAGGAGTATGGGATCTTAGCCCTTTTGTCAAGTCTGCACATATCCCCTAGGTACTGTTAGCCTCTCTACTATTTAACAGTTTGACAAATATCAACATTACCTTCCTGGTGAGTCACCATTCTCATCAAACAAGATCATGTCCCCAGAGACCCCGGTAAAGTTAGTCTTCATGAGGGATTCCAGGAGTTTCCGACCATCTATGGGCTTCATGGCATCACAGAGGCCCACATAGCCTGGGCACAATGACATCTGCATGTTGTGGAGCCCATAGGCCATGGAGTATATTGCATTGATTACAAAACCCATCTTGGAGTCCTGAACGTGCTGCGTCCTCAGAGTCATCTGGCCTGTTAGGGAGCAAGCAGAGGGTTTAGTGAATAGGGCTGGGATACAGTCAGATCTTCAGACATCTGTTAATTATTAACACTTAATTTTTTTAACACTTTTTAATTTCTTGTCTTGGGTTGCAATACAGGATGTGGCCAGAAATGTGTATTCTACCCCCATCTGCTGAAGCTGGGTGGAGCAGTGATTCCTTATCTCTGTGGCACATACCATCTGCTAATGGGCCATCTTTAAAACCAGGTGGGGCAATCATCTTTATCTTTTCCACAACCCATCCTTCCTCCAGGAAGATATCATCTGCTGCTGGCCCATTAAGTCCCACTGTATGACTGATAAAATTATATCATCTGACTGGGAGATGCTCCAGCCAGGGGAAGGAACCAGGCCTTTCCCACTTAGACAAAAACTGAAACTGTGGACAAAAAGTTATCCATTTTTCCACTGAATCCCAGAGGAAAGCCGGACCTTTCCACATCGTCCCTGGACCTTCAGAAGAAAACTGCACCTTCTCCAGGAGCACTGCTTCAGCTGAACCACATCTGACACTGCAGGAGGATGCAGCCACCATTTAATGGGACTGCTGCCAACACCCTGACTGACTGACAGGGTGTAAGGTTGTATTCTGACTCTGTCAGGGTTGGGATTGTTCTTTGTAATACTGTATTTCTATTTTAATTTTCCTAGTAAAGAACTGTTATTCCTATTTCCTATATCTTTGCCTGAGAGCCCCTTAATTTGAAAATTATAATAATTTGGAGGGAGGGGGTTTACATTCTCCATTTCAAAGAGAAGCTCCTGCCTTTATTGGCAGATACCTGTCCTTCAAACCAGGACATTTATTAACACTTAATTGTTAATTATCAATAAAAGTATTTTAAGTGTTTTAAACAGTTCATAAAAGAAGTTTTAATTGGTACACACACTGACCATGTTGCAATAAAAACAAAGAAGTTAAAGTAGAAGTTCTCTTTAAATATTGTATTATCCAGATGATGCATTTCTCTTTGCATTTCATCAGCTCACCTCACATATGTTGGTTTTAGAGTGCTGCTCTTTCATGTGCATTTTTAAAGCATGCACCATGGACATTATTACATAATATTTTAGGTAACCCAGAAACTTCTCTCCATCTGTAGAAATCTCTTCATACCTTAAGAAATATTAGTTGAAGTGTAAATGTAAAAGGAGCTTTTTCTCTAGAAATCTCATAAAAACGTTCTGCTTCTGGAAAATCAGTGAACTCTGTTGCCCAGAGAAGTTTTGGATGCCCTATCTGTGGCAGTGTTCAAGACCAGGTTGGGTGGGGGCTCTGAGAAACCTGGTGTAGTAGAAGCTGTCCCTAATCATGGCAGGAGAATTGGAGTTACATTGTCTTAAGGTCTCTTCCAATCCAAGACATTCTATAATTTTTTGAATACACTTTTGTTTCAGAGACATGGAACTAATCCTATGAAAACAGACTGACCTAGGCACCATGCCTTCACTGTACCAAAAGTTTACCCCAATAACTCTCCTACTTCATCATCTCTTGCTCCTCCCTCTTTATGAAGTGAGGATAACAATACAATACAGACAAATACATTAAAATACATGTGAAAGATTTGACAGTGTGGGTTAGGCAATGACTGTTTAGCCAGAATTGGTGAATCTTAAATTTTTGGGCTTTTAAAACACATTGCTTGCATTTCTATGCTTCTATTTATGCTTCTGTGAAATTCAGGGAAAAGAATTCATTTGGCAGCATCTTGAAGACCTTTATTTTTTGTAAAACACTGCTATTACTAGCACAGATTTCCTCTGTTGACAACATCAGGCAAAATAAGAAAAGGGTAGGTTGTAGTTTTTCTTCCCAGCTGCACTCTGGCCATAAGGTCTTTAATATTGTGGAAGTGAGAAGAGTCAGAGATAAAACAACTGTATCAGTGGTGCTGGATATTTATCCAACAGCTGGAAAGATTTGTCTCTGGAGGCAGGGCAAACAAAGAGCTCTATTGGAACATTTGCTCTCCTTTTATTAACTGAGCAGCAGCACTAGGAGCCAGAGGAAAGGGAGTGCAAGTAGCCTGCCCACTCCATGAGAGTCTGCTGCCACTCTCAGGGCAGGTGAGGGGCAGGGGTGGTGCTCACACCTGCCCATCTGAGTGCAGAGGCAGCACAATCTGAGCAGTATTTTGTGCCATGAGAACATTGAGGCACAGACAGTTTTCTCTTTAAAGAAATTAAGACTAATATATGACTCTCAGGGTAGCACTCATCTAGTTTAACAATACCCATCCAGAAGACAAGGACACATTCTGATGTGTAGGCACCTTTAGCAGAAAAGAATAAGAATCTCCAGCTGGTGATCAATTCTATCATAAAGCATGTATGACTAGACACAAGCATACCTTTTCAGTGGTGAACAAGAGCATCACCACACAGTAATAATCACTAAAATCTATTTCAGCACCGGGAATATCAGGAGAGGTAGTTAAACACATAGTTTGAACTGAAAAAACACTGTAGATGTCAGAAAGTGAATGAGAGAACTGAGAGATTTCTTTTCCCCCCCTATTTTACATAGAAACTGGCACCATCATTGCCAGTCAACCTCAGGAGCAGTGATTATTAACATCTTGGAAGCCCAAACAATATGATTGTGAAGTATCTTAATGGAAAAAAATAAAGTTTGGGAAAAACACAGTGCTGCTCATTTGTTATGTTTAACTAAGGTATTACTTTTTTCCTAATTAAAAATAATAGGCATGAAACCTGCAACAGTGGAGTACATGTAAAACCCATATTAATTGATATTAAGTGGAAAATTGAACAAGCATATTACACTGCAATACATAAACTTGTTTTAACCAATTATTCACCCACAAAATTAGAAGCTCACACACGGTGCAGTTAATTATAGTAGCCATTAGAAGGAATCAGATTTGCATTGGTAGTAGTATTTCAGTTGCTTTATTGAATATGATTGCTTAAAAATCTAATAACTTATTTCTTAATTCTTACTCTCCACCGGGCTTTGTGCTTCAATTTTATGAAATTATTATTCTGATTTTCTTTAAACACTGAACCTCATCCTGTTCACCTGATGATTTATAATGAGGATGCTTAGCTCTTCCTAGAAGCTGCCGGCAATTGTCAATGGAGTTGTGAGGGATTTAGCTGTTGTGAGAATTTTAATATACTTCCTGCAGCTGGAGAACACATTCCCCTGTGATATTAATTGCCTCACTTGGTTATATCGGGGCAAATTCAACCTGCCAAGGTCAGTTTATATAGTACCACAAGATTCTGTATTTAAGGGATAATCACAAAAACTGAGAAAAAATATTTTTTTTTCTTTTTAGTGTATTGTAATAAAACCTTAAAAAATATCAGCATTAAAAAAACCCAATCAAAATCAAGGCTGAAAGTTACTTTCAGCCCTCTTCACAAAGTATTTTGGCATGTCAGACTTGAAGAATATAAGTAACCCTTACTTAGCACAGTGACCCTAGCAGTGGTTTGCAGGGAAGGCTGAACATACAAACTAAAAGGTAGTCTCTCACTCAACAACAATGACAAAAAAATAAAAATATTTTAAATCTTTCTCTGCAGCAATTATGATTTAGGTAGCCTTAAACACACTTTTCACTTAAGAGTTCTTGCATATTGTTCTTTCTGGAACTCTAGCACATATTCTTATATTCTTACCCTTATTACTCATCCATAAGTGGTGTCTTCAGTCAAGAACCTTTCCTGACAGGAGGTGGTCATGACATGGAAAGGTGGCATGGGTGAATTTAATAGGGATGGAATACTGTTTAGAATATATCAACCTATTTATGAATCTATGTTGAAGTTTTCAAAAGAGCAGACAGTGATAGGACAAAGGGGAATTACTTTAAATGGAAAGAGGTCAAGTTTAGAGGAAGAAATTGAAGATGGTAAGTCACTGGAACAAGATACCCAGAAAAGCTGTTAATGCTCTACCCTGGAAGTATTCAGGCTGGGGCTTTGGTCTGGTGGAGAATATTCCTGCCCATGCCAGAGAGAATTAAAGTACTTGATGTTTATGGTCCTTTCCTTTCCAATCCAAACCATTCTATTCAATGATTCTATTGTACAACTAAATGCATGGAGATGGCTCAGCACTAAACTCCTCATCCAAATCTGTTCTTTTCTGTTGTCAAGTCTCCAAAGCACACAAATATGTAGATGATGAAAAAGAAACATATTCTTTCACCAGGAAAGTGATTCCAGCTAGCCACGGGTCATTTCTTGGATCTATTTAGAAACAATTAGTGCACTTATGGGCAGTGATCCAAGGAAGCACTTATGGATGCTGTTAGTCCCTGGTGAGCCAGCTCTGGACTGCTTCCCATGCTCCAGAGCTACTCCAGCAGCTCCCAGAACTGGTGGTTCTGGTTGGTGAGACTAATAAAATAGTTCTTCCAAGACTGAATACCTCCTTACAAATATGGAAAAAACAAACTAAACAAAACCCACAACTTTGCAGCAAATTCTGAAATTTATCTATTGCTTTTAGCACTGAGAATGAAAATAAGTATTCTTTAATAGATTTCATTACTTTACAGATTTTTTAATGCAAAACTTGTCATTCATGGTTTTTTTCCAGGTTTTTACTCCCAAGGAAGATGAAATATATTTTTTTCTGCTTGCCAGCTTGTGACACTACAAAGCTTCATCAAGCAAGTGTTAGAGTGTAAAATTACCATGGTTCAATATGCTTTTTCTGCTTTCTAACTTTTCCAAAGATCACAATACTTTGCATATTAATTTTTTTAAATAAATAAAGGATAAAAGATATAATGAAAATACTTTACATTCCTGACAGTCCTCAACCCCCTTGTTTCATTCTTTGAGGAGAAATAGGAGAACCAAATATGAGACACAAAATGGGACAATATTTTTCTTTCAAAGTGAAGAGCAGTTTGTTTGCTGAACACTGAAATAAAGGAAAATTGTTTGTGTTTATTTACTATTATTATTATTATTATTATTTAAAAAATTCTCGGTGATGAAAAGGTTGTTTATGACAAAGTCATGAGAGACATTACAATGGAAACACATGCACATCCTACAGCCTCCAACTCTTTCATAATGTTTCCCCATCATTATATCACAATCTAGTTTCTATACAATTTCCCTAAATGTGCCATTAAAAACTTCAGCGATTCTTTGTGCTAAGTTTTGTTTTGATGGACAAGTGAAATGAGTTCTTGTTTTGCTGGAAAATATGCCCTACATTCACATTCTGCTCACTGTACTTGAAATCCATCAACCAATGTTTTTTTCCTATATTTTCTTTCCTTTTCCTTAGTGAATTTCTTAGAAAAAATTCAGGACAACAGGGTAAGCTTTCCAAGAAAACCATGGTAGTGTCTGTCTTCTGCAGGATATAGTGTGTGGCTGCTCAATTCTGTCAGCAGGTCCATGTTGTTCCTGCTGTGCTCCTTGTGTTACTTACCCTGGATCTGTGTTCTCTAGAAGGCATGCCACCAAGTCAGTCATCCCAGAAGCATGCATGTCTCTGCACTGAAGAAATGTGTGGTGTTTTATAAAACAGAGGAAGTGTTGTAAGTAAGAACCATATTGTTCAAATCTTATCAAATTCTCATTGTTTCAAAATACAGAAAATTACTGATTTTGGAACCTTTCCGAAAGCCTGTTATCAGAGCTTTCTATTAATATGAAATGATAAAGTAACTTTCAGTTCTGTGTTGTTTGTAAGGTTCTGGGTGTATTTTTCTGCTAAAAAAAATAAATTCCAGTAGTTTATTCATTTATTTATTTCCCCTATTTTAATGTATTACAAGCTCTTTGACTGGTGAAAAGAGGCATTTTTTGCTCTATGGGAAATATCTTTTTTCTCTGGGAAATGTCATTTTGATGCTGAGGCAAAACACATAGCATAAAACTGAAACAATGTGAAGATAAATTAAAAGCTTGAAACAAAGCTTTTCAGCATTACTGAGATAAGAAACAAAAGTGACCCATTTCAATGCAGCTATGGAACATTTTTGAAATTTGACAAGGGAGTAGCTTCCAGTGCAATTCCCTCATCATGCTTTTGACCAGTTCTAACTTTCACTCTTATTAACTGAAAGCCAGAATCAGCACTATTACATTTTATATATTGAGGGGCACCAAAATGTTGAGAGTGACCAAAAGACCAAATTCAATGCATGGAAATACAGAGATGACTTTAAAAAAGTTTTTTCAGAGTATTTAGTTGACTTTGGTGTTTCACATTTATTTAAACCTGCATAGCCACGGCATTCCCAGAGTGCTCAAAAATCTGACAAGAGCTGGATCTTCATCCCTGGGTACCCACAAAACAGTGGCAGTCTGCTTCTCTTGCCAAGTTCAGTCTAGTTACCAAGAAATAATAACAGAATAGGTAGTCCTAGAAAAGGTAAGAAAATAGATACCTATTTCTATATGTAATTTTCTTAACAGTACTATTCTTCCTCTACAAAATTCAGTTTTTTTGGTCACAAATTGCAACAAAGCTCAACTGCTATAGGTGCAAAAGCACATGAAATGGAGACATAAAACTCTCTGTACTTGCAAACATACTTATATGAAGTATTTTAATCTATAGAGGGAGTTGAACTGCTGAGAGAAAAGAATGCCAGGAGCTACTCCAATCGAAATATCCAATATGAAATGCATATAATCTGAATAAATTTGATTGCAATTTAATTTTTATGGCTAGAGAGACATGGTCCAGATAGTTTCCAAGGCTCAGGAAGGCAGTTGGAGAAGCAATTGCAATATAAAGAAGAAAGTCACATTAGGTGTATCATCACATACATCTAATATATTGAATGAAGAAGTCAGGGAACATAAAGAGAAGGAAAATCACATGTGGCTTTTTTAGTCAGATTTTCTAGGAGTTTGATGAATTCTGTAAGAACAATGAGAAGATTCAAGCTATTAAAATGTTTGAGTTACATATGTGTTAAATTCAGGATCAGTCTTTATGAATAAGGCTTTCAAAAATATAAACAAGAGTACATAGCAGTTTTTAGCATCACACTGCTTCTTTCTCTGAATCAAAAAAAATGCTCTGAATAAAAAAAACTCGTGACATATCTGTGTGGGTTCCTGGCTCAAATTACATGAGGCTGCTAAAAAATTCAGGTCTGGATTTATGCCTTACAGCTGATTTGCCTTTGGAAATTTCTGGATCTGACCCAGCATCACTGTAAAAGTAGTAATAACAGTGTTTGGGTTCCAGGTTTGAAATGTGGAGCATAAAAATGAGGGCTGGACCATAATTCAGCCTGCCAGCCCAAGCATGAGTATCAAACTGAATGACATACAGGATTTATACAGGAGAATTATAAATGTTTTCTAATTCACTGTTTAAAAAACAGAAATTAATTTTCACTAAATTTGTTCTGCTTTTATTTGCAATCTAAAAATAAAAGTATAGGAATGCTAAGTCTGAGGAATATGATGTTTAAACGTGACACATTCCTTGAAATATGGAAAATACTTTTCTATTCTGACAGCACTTATATTTTGTTGGCTGAGTTCTGATTAAACCAATTTTGGCATTAGACTTTACATTTAATCAACAGATTTGCATGTTGCAGTGCAAAAGACTAGACAGTCAGTCATGTTTAATTCCTTCATTCTATCTGGAAACCCAAAAGGGACATTTGTTAAACCAAACTTCTGTTCATCTGAAACCATGGACCTTCTATGTGTCCTTTGGAACTCATTAAAAATAGATGGACCTGGATGAGATTTAGCAAACAGGTAGGTATTTTTTTATGTACTTTTGTTTTAAGTGCACATTTGTACCTTAGGATGCAAAACTTTTCTTGTACTTAGCCCAAATTTCCCTAATCTCCCTTTCTGCTAATAAACTCATTAATTCTCAATCCTCTTCTAAATTGCTTGGAAATATATCTATCACCCTTCTTTTATGAGGGTTTTTACACCCTTGGAAAAAGCACTTTTATCTCAGAGAAGCTGCATGGCTAAATCATGAATGGAATTTGAGATTTTTGCGTCCTTTAAGATGCATTCAGAATGCTGCTGCAAATCTCCTTTTCCTGTGAGCTGTAGCCAGGACACCTGTACATCACTGTGTGCTCTTCTTCCCTCTCAGCCCTGCCACTGGGTCCTTGCTTCCAGCCATGTCAGATATAAGCTGCTTTCCTCATTTTCAGTGCCCTCTATGTCCCGTTTGTGGCTGACCTTTGTCTGTGATGACCCAGTCCCTTTGTTTTCTACTTCACTGCTTTGAACCACAGTATTTAATGTCAGGACCCTGCTGTAAGTACCTGCACAAGTGACCTCTCACCTCCCTTCAGATTCTTGTTCCCACTGCTCTTTTACATGCAACTCCTATTTTTTTTCTTAAGTCTGTTACCTCTGCCAATCAAAGTAAGATACTGCACTGCTTCAGCAGCATCAGTCTCCATTTATTTACTCTTTATTTTCCATGACTTAGATCAAAGATACTTGGGATGCATATTCTGTGTTTGAGTATCACCATAAATAATGCTGTTCCATCCATGCCTCCAGCTTTTGCACAGCATGGGAAAAATAATATCACTTAACAAGGCTGGCAAAATAAATAATTTAAGAGACTGGTAAATGGAATAAATATGCTTCTGCTTCTGGTGACTTTGACAACTTGTTGTGTTCCAGCAGTACTGTCCATTGGTCCAGAGCTTCCCCACATGATCAGCTTGTGTTGGGTTTTGTTCTTGCTTGGTGTTAAGATGCATATTTTAAAACACCCTTACCAGGATAAAAAGGTACAAGGAATTAGAGGTCTGGTGGGAAATTTGTTCGAAAGAAAGCAATCACATAAGCATCCAGTCTTCAAAGGTCTAAAGGCAATCAATACCAAAGGATTAGATTAGCCTTTGGAGACCTGAAGCTGGTCACTGAGTGGAGTTACTCATCTGGATAAGCTTGCACACCTTGTCATGAACTGCTTTGAATTATGGTCTTAGATATTATAACAATCTCTGACTGGTGCTAGAGGTGAAACCAACACCAAATCTTATAAAATCTCAAGTAATTGGAGGCCATTAAATGTCTCCTTTTACACATGCATTTTAAATTTTATGTTCTGACTCTTGTTCTTTAGAGTTGGCTTGTAGCAGCTCTCCTGTGGCATGGAACTGATTACACTGAAAATCAAGTCAGATAAGTCTGAGAACTTCTCACTTTCTGTAGTGCTCCAGCTGGGCAGAAAATCAATGTTCTTAGCAATGACAGCAGTGACACCCATTTGGATTAAACAAGTATGTTCTAATCTGCAAATGAAAAATGAGCTGGGTGGTGAAATTTTCATCTCAGTGTGAACTAAGTGTATGTGAAGCGATGGAAACGTTTTAGTGCTTAATAGAAATGAATAGAGAAAAAAAATCTTTACTGTTTTTTGGATTCTCTTTGGCTGATTTAATAATTTTCTTATACATATCTTACTGAATCATGTATTCTTTAATAATAATGTCTGCCCTGAAACTGTCTATGAATAGCTTATGTTAAAAACTGAGAAAAATACTCACAAGTCACTGGTTACAATGATTTATGGATTCGTGTACTTTCTGTCACAGAGATAAACGTAGCCTAATATTCTACTAGGCAGTATTCATCAAAGCAAATGTAGAGATTTTAACAGTTAAATTCATAGCTGGAGCATAGGTGAAGTCAGTTATTACTTAGATTTCAGCCATATCTTCCTGTGCTTATTTTCTTATTGAATAAACTGTGATTAAATACTGTTAACCATTCTTTATGTATTTATGACAACACAACTGGATTACAGAGAACAATTAATTTTGTTTCCCACTAATATAATGGTTATTGCCTTTTATATAGGCACATTGATTCAATAATGACCTTGTCTATTAACATCAGCTCTATGTTTGTCTTTTTATCATTATCCCAAGAAGTGAAAAATTGCTTGAATTTTGATATTAAAAACAGGTTTTGATTTCTCTCCAACATTTCTCAGTAAACTTAAACTCTTAATTCTAATCCTAAGAAACACCTTAATTTTTTTGTGTGTGTGTTTGAGTTTATATATATATATATATATATATATATATATATATGCATTTATTTAGTTAGATAAACAAAAGGACATAGTCCTGTTTTCTTACCAGGTGAAATCAGAACCACAACTAATTCCTCATCATGTAGAACCTCTTAGGACAGTCTGTGAAATATTTGTTACCACTGAAGGCAAGTATCACCTTTACAATTGTGAAGACTGAACTGAGAAAATTTAGGAGTCACAACTTTAAGCACTCACAATAAACAAATATTAATATAGGAATTGAAAAGACATAATTTTCAGATTCATATGGGTGATAGGAAATGAGGCAGAAACAGCAACTACCATGCCAATTTCAAACATTCATGGTAATTTTGATTTTACAGCCACAGCATCAAAATCTCTCCCTCTTGCAATTCTCAGTGAATATATTTATGTCTTTATTGCTGGTTAATCCACAGAGTTGAGTAACTTAAAGTTTCTTCAATTTATCATATACCCTTGCCTACTTTTGGAGCTATTATGAGAAAAGAAGCATAGGTGTCTTAGTACTTATGGCACAAAAAATGTCATTAAGTAACTCTGCATGTCATCTTTCAGGCCAAACTTTCAATTTCCCTTATATGGGTTTTGAAAGATGGTCTAGATAAAAAAATTAGAACTATAAAGCCAAGTAATATGATGATTAACAACTTCCTGTGTGAAAATCTAACTAAATGGACAGTTTTAACTGACAGCTGAACATAATGTTGCTAACCTGGGAAATTCCACAACTGAATTAACATCCTTTGCCCTACAGCAAATTGAGAGAATTAAAACTTTAATAATCTGGTTTTCATTCTTTTACTGTACGCATCATGGTCCAGCAATTAACATTACAAGAAAACTGAAGAAAAGGAAATTAGAACAATCTATTTGGAAAAAAAAAAAAAACAACAAACTTTTTTCTCTATTCATGTTTTGCAAGTCAAAAGATTTTTATTTTTGCACCTTTCTTTCTGTGTCTTTGACATTCCCAGGTTTTAGGAACCTATTTGACTTGTGGCTCTTTGTGAGAAAGATTCCGGCCGTAAGTTCTGTTCACATTAAACTATTCAAGCTTTATGATTAAGTTGTCTTATATCCATTACTGGGTGACTTTATGTACAAAATAACATCTCCCTGCACTCCCATGATAATGCTTCTGAGGTGATGAATTTTATTTTAGATGCTATAAGACACTTTCTTGGCACTTACATTTCATAGTTCCCAATCTTCCACATAAAACATAAATTAGATTCTCACATGTCTGGTAAGAGGTAAGGTAAAAAAAATTCAACAAAATCAAATTGAAATGTTTTTTACATGGCATACTGATGGAAACCAGGTCTTTATTAGCCTGCATCCAGCTATGCCCACAGCATTGACATCTCAGGAAACAGGTCTGCATTATCATGGGGAAATCAATGAAGTTTGCTGCTCAATATGCAGTACCTGTCAATAGTGCAAATAAAACCTGTCTCAGACTGTGTTAGAAGGGTAACAGAATAAAAGTAATGGGAAAAAGTCAGTTGAATGTGGAAGGTGTACACTGAGATTTTGGGATTCCTAGATTCAATTTACATCTCACTCACAAACTTCCTCTGCGACCTTGTCCAAATCAAAAGAAGGACTTTAAGATCATTAAGTGGGATTTAGGTAAGGGTTTGTGTTGTGTAAATCCAATACTCTGATCCTTTAAGACATTTCTTGGACTCATGGGTGTGTGGAATATATTGACATTTTTAGGAGGGAAGAACCCTTGGGGTTTAGAGCTGTTGTTGTACTAATTCCCAGCACAGCACCACCTTATCCCCAGCATTGCCAGAATACCCATTGTATTAGTGATATCTCAAGGGTTAGAAAAAAACTAAAAATCTGCCCAGAGAGTTACAGAGAATAAGAGGCTTGTGAAACAGTCCTCCTAGCTTCAGAGGAAGGACCCTGAACAAAGGTCCCTGAACAAATGATCCTGAACAAAGGACCCAGAACAAAGGACCCTTTCCAAGTAGTCTGGGGTCTTCTTGCTGAAGCACTGAATCTTGGGTTCCCACTGTGTCTCTTGTCATTTGACTGGTGTCAAAGGTTCCAGTGCTCTTTGGAATTCAAGACATGGGTGCCAGTTCACAGACTAGACAACATGCTTGTACTGTTTGGCATCTCATGAAATAAAGAGCAATTAATAGCAGTAATAAATAATTTTAAAAAAAGCCCCAACAAAACACCAGAAAAAAGTACCACATCTATCTAGTAGTGCAGAAATGACAAAACGTTACGGGAGTTTTTGCTAAAGTTAGTACAATTGAATGAAAATAATCAGCTCAAAATGGCATATCCTTAAATGACCCATGGCTGAAAGAAAATCTGATTACATCTTTCAAAGCTCCTAATGTTTTATATGAAGTTCATAAATAATCATCACACCCATAAGTGCTTCAGATGATTTCTAATAAATATATTAGGTCTCTCATTGCTTTTGTGATGCAAAGCAACATTAGCTCCTTTTTTTCTGATAAAGCACCTTTAATTTTGTGTTGCAGCATTTTTGAAAGTGTTTACATGCCTGTGGAGATGGATTAGCATCAAGTTTTTCAAAAACAGAGAGCAGTTAGGTTCTGAAGCTCTATCTCTTTCTTTGGAAATGTGAACACTTTCAAAATTGTGCTTTTCATCCTTTTGAAAACAGCAACCATTGCAGTTACATCTTCTTTTCCTTCCAATACAATTCACTATTTCACCAGACCATGCTGCATCACACCAGACCTTCCTTCACATTGTTTAACCCAGCAGAAGTAATAAATTCACTTACTTGTGCAAGTCTTGTTGTATTTAGGGTTCTCTTGAGGAAACCCTTCCAGCCTGCACTGGAACCTGTGCTGCCAAAACTCCTGGAACCATGGATTGCGATGGTTGGTTTCTGGCCGGAGCTGCAGGTAGTAATCATCGAACCACTTCACGTCTGGGGACTGCAGCTTGATGGTTATCCCACCAACAGCTTCGTTCTGGTACCCTTCTGTCACGTCATACCTGTCTGCCCAGCCGTCACTGCAGGGGTGAAGGAAAGGGACACAACCTTGACCATCCCAGGAAACAAGAAAAGAGCTGCCCCAACACTGAAATCAGAGCCTTAGAGCCACACACTAGCAGTTGTGGTTCTGAGTGGGGTCTCATAAGGCACCTGCCATTCTTCTAGAGGAAGTTTTCAGTGTTTTACTTACATTTGACATGGACACCTTCTACTTAAATTATCAATTCCACACCCTCTGCATCAAGTAGTTGAAACAATGTCAAAAATCACAGACCCTGAAATCTGCTGTATATAAGTATATTTCTGCCTCAATTAACCTCATTGAGCTGCAGGGGAGAAAACCTTGGATTCAGCATTTCCCTGACACTGGGTTGATGCTACTCTTACCTGAGAGGCTGTGACTCTGAGGGCAGGACCTCTCACTGTGCAAAGGGCAGGACTGTGCTGCAGACCATGTCCATACTTCTTGATGGAGCATGGTCCAAAGAGCCAGAAGCAAATTTTGAATGGGCTGTCACTGCTCAAGCAGGAACACCAGCACAGACAACATGGCATTGCACCTGTAGCAATTAATCCTCTCTGCAGACACGGCTAATGAAGCTGGGCAGAGCATTACACAGCTCCCGGTGTTGCTCCGATTTCTTTGTTACTTGTGGCTGGAGCTTTATGAAGATGTGTGATACTGCACTGCACACAGAATTTTAATCCCCTTCTGTTAACCTTTCAGCTTGCAACACTCTAATTACAAGGAGACAGAAGACCCCATTCAAATAAAATGTCACAAAGTTCTCAGGATCATTTCTTTCTTCCCAATGGATGTTCTCAGTAGTACTGAAGAATTTATGAAGTTTCACTCAACACTAAAAATGTACATATCTCATAAGAGCATTTCAGATTTCTTTTGTTTTATCATGAACATGGTATTTCAGTCTTTCAAAAGCCTCAGGTCTTACAGTCAGAGACTTGGAGAAGAATCTCAGATTAGCATTTTTTCCCCCTCTAAAAAGTCACTGACGTTGACTATAGAGAGTACCTTTAAATCCTAGAAGTTGAATAATTGAAGGATAAAAAATAAGCTCAACTTGTCCTATTTTAAAACTTCTTGATTTGTTTAAAGCTACCCCTTCTGTAAGTTAGTCATGCTGTAAGTGATGTAGGTGACCTTTATGTGTGTGGATCTGTTGTTCTATTTTGATCATTCCCTGCCTGTCTTAAACTTTTCTTCTGCACTGCAGAGCAGGCAGGAATCCTGCTGCAGACACCTGGTCCCCAGAACATTCCTTATACTGTGCACTCAGCTGTCCCCACACAGAGCAAAATCCCTCAGAGAGTGACTCCTGCACAAGACTATTTCAGCAGAGACTGGACTCTTGACTGTGTCTTCTTAGCACAGCTGCAATGTCAGTAAATAGCAGCTTCACCAGGAGGAAAAAATATCCAGTGTCTGAAATCAAAATGAATCATTGAACATGCTTCAGATTTCAAATGCACTGATTTACTCAGCACAGAAGAGTGAAACATGCATTCATATTGCAAGGAAAAAGGTGAGCATTGCTGTTCAACCTGAAGATAACACTTGGAAATTTTGCCTTCCATTTTAGGGATTAACAGAGGTGTTAAGGTTCCCAACAGTGCTCAAGAGGCTCAGTAAGACAAACACCCCCATTTCCACCAGGAATGTTTACTGGACAGAATTAAAACCTGTTTAGCATTGTTTTGTGATAAAAGCCACAGAAGGTGTTTTAAATTTATGACTGATTTAACCTTTCCTTTAAGAGATTTGTCTTGTTCTTTGGCAAGTTTTTAAGCAGTTTTATCCACCCTCATGAAACCTGACAAGCTTTTGAATGCGGGAAGTGATAGGTTTTGTAGTGTGGGATTTTTAATTTTTTTTTAACTGGGTAGAATTTAAAAGAATTAAAGCCATGCTGTCAGTATCCCAGCTTTATGAGTTGTCTCATAGAAAACCTGGAAAAAAGCCTGTTTTCTTGTAATTAATGTCTTTATCATTTTCAAAGGAGCAGTTTTGTAGAGCTAATCCAGCAGGGTGCTATAAAATTGACAACATTACTTTATGATTCCCTATCCCCTTTAAGAAGATTTGCAACAGAGATACCATTTTATACCTTTAAATTATTAAAAAGATAGAAATGATGACTTTGTATTGCATAACCCTCCTTCTCAACTTTTCTGCAGGAGACCTTCTTAATTCAACAGAGATGGTTCTCATTTGAATAAGTATTTCAGCTCAGCTTCTTGAACAAAAGTTATTGAGAAATATTATATAAAATCTTCTCAAAGTGTGTATTGTACAGACAATGATATAGAGATAACAAAACCTCAGATGAACAGCAAGGCAAAGCAAATGCTAAACTACTATCCCAAAGTTGGAGTAGGTAGCCAGGATAGAATAAATATTAAAAAAAATATAGTTATTAATTTCAGAGAAGAAGAGTGAACCAAAAACTGGGATGTTCTAGAAAACAAGCTTGGTTGAATTAGCTGAAGATTTATAGCCTAAAGAACCAAACACAACACTAGGGATGATGTGCTATTTGTCTTCAGGTACATCAAAAGTATCAGCAAAAAGATCACAAATTGTTTATCATATTGAGATAAGCATTCAGAACTCAGCCTGAAAAGAGAATGACTCATCTTAGATACCAGGAAAGTTTTCTCACAGTAAAGAGAATGAGGAACTAGAATAGCTTGAAGTGAAGACTCTTAGGGGTGCCAAAGAGCAAGACAGAGAAGCATCCATCTGGTATAAATTTGCCTGCCTTGCTGAAGGGATGGCAGCAAGCTAGATGACTTCTTGACATCCACTATGCATTAGGACTTGTTGGGATTTGACATATGTCTGGGAACGATGATTCTGTAAAACCCAGCAGGTTAGACAAAAAATTCAAAGAAAGGTAAAACAAAAACTCTCCTTCAAAGCTTCCCCAGATTCTCATGATGTTTTACCTTGGTTACTTTTTCATTATTACATTTTTTCTCTCCCTATAGTTGCTATGGGAAGCAACAAGAAGAGACATTTATTTAGGCTAAATGATGTGTTAGGCTATAAACAGCTAATTCCAATAATGCAGTCAGGGTAGGCGGGAGTGTGCACTGGGTCAAATTATTCTAAATGAGAGTGAAACTGTTTTATCTCTCTTTTGTTGGATGAAAGGAAGGTTTTAACATCTAATCCCCAAATAACACTATCTCAGTATAATTAAGATAATCCTTTGAGGTTTTAAAACAGAAAAGAAATTCCCTAATTTAGACATTTTGTTTGGCAGGTCTGGCAGTTTAAGACTACTTGCTCAGTTTGGAATATCCATAGAATCAATTCTGTAATATTGGCCCTATATGTAAGACTTGTCACTCCCATAGTCTAAATGAGTTTTGTCATGGGAAGTTAAACTCCAAAACCAATGAGTCAGTGATAAGATACCATATTTAAACAATCACAAAATGGTTTGCACTGACATGCCTACACATTAAATAGACATATATATAATTTTTAAAAATTGACAATCTTTTACACTGTTTAAGACATTTCTTAAATCTCAGCCATAGGGTTTATAATATTGATTTCAGTGAATATTTTCAGATTCCTGAAAAACCTTTCAAGGAGGTAGGGAAATTCTGCCACTTTTTAGGGACAGCTGGACTAGAAAAGTTTCAAAGTGGAAAATCCTATGTTGATAAAGAGACTAAATAAATACTATAATTGACTATTTTCCATTCAGTCTCACAATATCCTTCAAGGACAACTTCAGATTTAAGTACTCCTGAACAATGCCAATACCTGTTATGGATTTCTTTCATTCCATGCAGAATCCTAAAAGAGTTGGAACTTTGCTGTTCTGAGAATTGAATTATAGAAAACTATACACAACTTGTTATTTGAAGACCACTATAACTAACAAACTATAGTTACAACTAGTTTATAACTATATAGATATAACTATAGTTTAACTATAGTCTGCTTAAAAATTTAGCAAGACCATATGTTGGATAACACAAGAGGGGCAGAACAAACAGGTACACTGTGCAAATTGTCAGTCCCTGAAACTACTGCAACTCTTTGCAGTCACCATTTTGTGAATATTTGACCATCAACTAATTTTATTTTACTAATAAATTAAACAACTGTGAGTTGCAAATATCTTTTTGACTACTGGAGATATTTTTGCTAGCTGTTCACTCTGAAAACAAGCTCTGATAGCCTATCAAAGTATCAGGTATATGCTATCAAGATCTATCTGGTATACTGTCAAGATAAAAAGATTTTTGGGAACTAACTAACTAGGATGGTAGAGTTTTCTGCTTTAGGCTGCTGCCAGCCCTGGGTGGGAGAAGGTGGCAGGGAGAGGTCAATGCTAAACCAACTACAACTGCAATCTGGTGGATATCCAGATGTTCCTGCAGAAGATCCTCCTTATGCTGCCCAATGCCCTGTTCTTTTACACCAGTTCTTTAGAGCCTAGAAAGCTGCAGAGATATCTACTAGTTTGGTCCATTGAGTGACAATGAATGAAAGTTTTCAGCTCTTGGCTCTGGACAAATTATGGTGAGTAAAAAGTTGTGAATTAGTGCCAGTGAGACGGAAAACACAGCTTTAGGATTCCTGTGAAAACCACCTGGAAAATTCAGCATACATTCTAAAACTGTTTCTAAGATTAGACAAAATACTAAGAGACACATGTGTATGACAAAAAATAGACTCTCTTTTGCAAACTGTTCCACTTATTTTCTACTTTAAAAATGCAGCAGGGTCGTGGAATCAGTTGAGCTGATTTCTTTTGCTCTGAAGTCCCTTTCAAGCTATAGCTAACATTATTACAGTAAATGAGTGCATTCATTAGGCTGTAGAGTGATTTTTTTTTTGTTATGCAAAAATCTGTTTGTAGGCAGGACACATAATAATGATGGAAACTGCTGTTCTGCCCACATCTAATAACTCTCCTGCCAAAAATCTGATGGACAGCATTCGAAAACATTTCTCCACCTGTGTAGGAGTTTTTGTCTAAGTGGCTGTCTTTAATTTTCATTTTGCTGTATTCCTCTTCTCTTCCAAGGTCTTTTCCATATATTTTAAAAGTTCTAAAAGTATTAGAGTCCTCATGCTCTTCTCAAAGCACCACTGGTCTTGCAAAGATAAATTTGCTTGGTTAATATTGAGGGGAAGGTGGCAATGCTTTTGCTGATCAGCTGTAAACTGGTGCATTTAGATGAGTTCATTTTATAACAACTGTGCATGCAATGAATTCTTGTTTTGCTGCCTGGCTTTTTTTAGATTGCAGATCCTCTTTTTTTTTTAACTTCCTTTTCATGCATATCATATAGATAAATAAATTAAAGGGTAATTCAAAGGAAAGAAATTACTTGATTATTTTTAAGCAGTATGGTCCATAGTTTTCTACAAGATGATAGCTAGAAGTAGCTATGCAGTGAATTTGGCAGACACCTTACACAGGGGATTACTGCTACTAATTACTTGCTGAGTATCCAAACTTCCCCAAGCTGGGAAAGGTTGTGATGGCAACTTGAGGGATCGGTAGCCTATAGCAACATCTAATTTGCATGAAAACAGAGAGTTTTGCAGCTGCCTTCATCTGTAGTGCAGAGCTGCAAAGTGATTCAGCCTGACTGTATTAGGGTGTGCAAAAAAATACAGTTTCCAATGTGTGATTCCTATTTCTTTAACTTTGCCAGGTGTCAAAGCTGAGCATTTTAACTGAAGTTATATCTATACATATAAATCATATGAGGTGTCCCCTAAATTGAAGGGAAATTTGCCTGAAACTCCTGAAAACACCAAGAATACTCAAATTGCGCTGCATGCTCTCTTGATTCCCAAATAATTATTTCATGAGAAGAAAAATTGACGTATTTCCAAGAAGAAAGGCATTTGGGATGCTGGATAACTTGGTTTTCCTAGGATTAAATGGAAATATGTTCTTTTGAAGTCCTTTACTTTTTTACTACGTTCACTCTAGATCAATTATTTGTAAATACTTTGAGTTTTGTCTAGACTACATAAACCCATTTTTATCCAACTCCAGTATCTGATGAGCTGATTGCTGAATTTGCTGTCATTCAGGGTGCTATTCTTCCTGAAGTGCCCAGCTGGTCCTTGTCTCCACAGACTCAGTGCTACCTTGGGATGCTCTGATTATGCTGACAGTGTCATGGACGTGGCTTGGGTGCTGCTGTCAGTGAGAATCAAAAGGAGAGCTCTGTGGGCTAAAGATGAGAGGGCAGTGATGGAGTGTCTTCTTGTGATCTGTATAGATGTAGGAATGTCCTACCCCAAGCTAATGCTTGGCCACATTCCAAGCAGGCAGTTCCCACATTCTGTCCAGTCTTCTGGCTACAGCTACCAGGAGAAATTGATAAACCTTTAGTAAGGGGTAGGCAGGGAGGAGAAAGCAAGCTTTTCATGAATCTGTGAAAAGAGGAGTGGAAAGCATTTTTCTTCAGATTTTGCATTAGATAAGGATGGTCAAAAGAGTGTAGAACCAAACAAAGGATTGTGCCTTGTAGGAAAACCTAAAATGTATTTGGGAACTGGCCATCAGGTATCAGGACTGCTGCCATCACTGTTTTTTTTACAGGGTAAAAAGATTACTTAATATCCTTGATGTGCATTTTCCAAACATGGCAACAGCTTTTCTTTTGAACAATGTTAATGCTGTTGAGTCATATTTATAATTCACTCTAAGCTCCTCAAACTGTAAACTTCTCCTAGTGACAGCCTAAAAGCCACCACTTACATAATGTCAGCAATAGCAGAAAAACAGGAAAGGAAAAAGAATGGTTCATGTGTAAACCACTTCAATTTCCTATGTATTTTTACTGTGAAAATACTGGTTTTTATCTTCTCCAAAACTTCAGGATAGCTTGAGGGCACAAAAAATAGTGTCCACTGCTATATTATGTAATCAACAAAGGCTATATAAGCATAAATAAAAAGTCATTAACAGAAATCAAGGCTTGGCAGAAATGATAAGCAAATACCTACTGTCTTGAAAGGCTGTCACAAAACTATTGGCTGCATATCCCATGTCCTTGGAGTGGAAACATCTCTGGGATGACCCTAAATGCAGAAAGATCCTGTTTGTTCTACAGCAGCAGAGATCTATAAACCAGTGCTGCATTTCTACTCATGATTGCTTGCATTGATTCAGAGGGTTTTTTCATTACATCAAGTCCACCAGGAGAAAAATAAGCTATTCTGAATCAGAGCTATCTTATGATAATAATTTACTGAGGCTTCTAGTGCTGGAATGATCTCCTATTAGATATCCAGCCACTCTTTTAGGGATAGGTAACAACAGTCTTTAAGATAAATTCAAACATAGTTACATGAATGAACAGATAAGTGTGACAGCCTTACTACTTTAAAAATATTTCATAAATGGGAAAAAATGGTTTGAGTGAAGTAATCTACTTATTTGACATTAAAAATTGATTTATGTATGCATACATATATTTTTTTCCTATGAATATATATTTGCAGGATTTTCAGCTTGAAAAAAGCAGCATGCAATAATCTCTCAGGTCTGCATGCCAGCTATTAAGTGCTTTTAACACGTATTCGTGAAGTTACTAAACTGTGTCATGAAATACAATTGAAAGCAACACTTGAGATGTTAGTTCTATTTGTTATAGAATAACACTTTCAGTAATAAATAATATACTTAATGTATAAACAAGGGATAGTATGACTAAATGTAAATGAACAGATCTAGGTATTTTCTAGAGAAGTAAAAATTAAACAAAAATGAATTTAAAAACTGGACAACACTAAAATTTAAAGAAGCAAAAGTACATTTCATATTTCAGTAGTTACACTTAATAGCAATGAGTATGTTAGCACTAAACTTTATAATTTTGGGTAGAATTTGTTTGTGACTATTCAGAAACTTTAAAATGAACCTTTGAATGTGCAACAAAAAGGTAAAGATGGCATGTTAACAATATTATTTGCATTTTAGAACCTATTTTAAAACCATACCTATCTGGAAAGGTTCCACTGGTCTAATAGCAGAGAGGTAAGCAGAATATTACTTTCTAAAAAGTCTTAAATCTCCAGACTTTGGAGTATACTCTAGTAAATCTTAGAGGGGCTATTATAAAATTTCTAGTTGAATAATACTTAGCAAATTCTGCATGTGCAATTGTTTTAAACTGACCCGTTACGTAGGATTTTTTCAGAGAAAGAATAAGTAACTTCAAGCCCATAAATGCAATAATTAGCACACAGGTAATTAATAAAAAATACAAATGAATTACTATTCACAGTCCCCCAGGGAGTCAGTAATTTCAATAAGTTTTTAACATCCTGTTCAGGAAATTGAGCCAAATAGGCAAAGGAAGCCAAGCTAGAACTAAAATAATAACACAAACAGTGCAAATATGCTGAAATTCTCCTCCTACTGAAATCAGCTGAAGCTTTGACTGACATCAGTCAGGACTGCCTCTTGCTCAGATCAAGACACATCCCTCTAATTAATTCAGTGCCTGCCTCAGACAATATAATGTGTGGTGACTAGCTCATCCCTTCCACTCACATTGACATTATCCATGGATATACAGAGAACTGAATTATGGAGCAGCTTTATAATCCCTTTATCTTCTAAAGCCCAATTCAGACTAGTTCAGGCGTCATGGACTACAAACATGACGTTCATTTAGTCAGCTCTTTGATGATATGATGCAATGTGTACATCACAAGGTTTGAGAAGTCTAGACAAAAGGATTCGTCACTGCAGCAAATCACAAATCTTTTACAAGAATCAGAGCAAAGGAATATATTTACATCTTGGTGGCACAAAGTAACCTGAAATCAGAATGACTTCCATTATATTTCTTGAAGTAATTGGGTCTCTCTGAAAAACCTAGTTTGGTGGAAGGTATCCCTTCCACCCCAAGCTATTTTATGACTTCTTTTTCTGGAACAATTTGTATTATTTGTATTTCTCACTTCTACAGATTTAGAACCATCATTTTCAAAAGTGAATGCACATCTATGCACTCAACTGATTTTACATAAATTATTTGATTTGCTCAGAGCTTGAAGTTAGGCATTTTAAGTACATGACCACAACTCCCACAGTGAGGAATTGATTTCTGTGTTGCCATCCACACAGACATGATAGAACTCACTTGACTATGCTCAAACTAAAGCCAGCAATCTTCCCCTAATGGCACTCAGTAAAAAAATTTATATGTAGTCCAGGCCCAGAAGAAGAATTTGAATAAGTTTAGCAAACACCAGCTCACATGTTCTACCATTTTAATGGGTGAGCATCTGTGTCAGCAACATGAAGCAATAGAAGTCTGATTTGAATCCATCTTTAGGATCATTCCAATTTGGGTGAAGGTAAGACTGTAAATCATAGCACTGTTTACAATACCATTTTCCAAACAAGTACAGGAAGCCTTAAAAATTCACAGCTGGTGGCTTCTTTGCCACCTCTCAGTGTTTTGGGATATCATTTAAAAAAGTAATTTCTCTCAGCACAAATATTGCTGAGATTTCTTTACACTGTGCTAACCCATGTGTAGGAGGCACACTTCTAAAACAAGGTGAGAGAAGTCACAGATATGAAGCCCATTAGATATGGACCATTAAATTTTGCCTAGTTTCTCTGTTAAAGGGCCTGATTTTCATTGAACAGAACTTTTATGGCTCCTTTGTTGTGCTGAGTTGACAGAGATTTGCCTTAACAAAACCAGAATGAGACCCATGAGTGGTCTGTACCCTAAGTGTATAATTGCCTTCTGCTTAAAAATACAAGTAATCTAAGTGTAAAGTTGAAAACTAATGCCATCCAGAATATACTGAGAGAAAAAGCACAAAAATGTGATGAGATGATCACACTTCAAATAAAAATGTGTATTTTAACACACTATTTGTATTTATATCAGCAAAGAAAGCATTAGGATATGCTCTTAATTTTTGTTGAAATTACTGAAAACAATGCTTATACTCATTAAAAATCCTTAAGACATCATAATCAGGCTTTAGGTTTCAGAAATGTGCTATGGTTGGCATCAGTGAATCCTGCAAGTTAAAGTAGTCAGCACTTCCATGTCTGTCTATGAGAACACAGCCTATCAATAAAACTGTTCACTCATCTGCAAATACTTAGATCTGGTTTGGGGGGGGGGGGGGGGGTGTTTTTTAATCCGTTAAAACAAAGCTTTGAAAATAAAGGATTGTTAATGGCCTACAGAAAAAAAAAAATAGTGTGTTGGGGTTATCTAAAAAGCTTAAAAGCTGTAGCACAATAACACAATAGGTTGTTATTTGAGAAGTTCTATCAAAAACTGCATTGCAAAACACATTCCAGAACACATACACAGATCACATGGATGATATAAATTTAGGAAATACTGATTCAAAATCAATACCTGATTTTTTGTGCAAAATAAATTGTAACTTCATGAAGTACATGCTTGTCTATGTTGCAGTTATATGTCACAGATTTACAAAATCTGAAAATTTATAAAAACATGGTTGTTTGAAAATTGATATTTGAGACATACCTTGTTAATACTTCAAAGTGACATGAGACATAAGGCAAGGTGATGTGATTTTTTATTGCTTTCCTTAGTGTATCTTTGTCCCAAACCACTGATAACTCATGATAATAGAGACTAATCTATCATAATTTATCAGTTCATACATAGCAAGACCTTTCCTTGTGACAGCAGTGTAAGTGAAAACCTTAAATAGCAAAGTATGTCTCCAACTAAAATAGCTCACACATAATAACACATTTTCTATTTCTCTGTAAATGGCACAATAATTGTAGGGCTATATCCCTAGTTTAAAATCTTATTTACACATTTACATTTAAAATACTTTCTTTCAGGGTTCTTACTCAAGGAAGGTCAACTCTCTTGATGGTTGCAACTGTTTATCACTAATTTAATGGGCAATGCAAACACTATTTATTGCTGGGAGTAGCTTAATGAATTTTCTTGTTAGACTGTCTTTGAGCCAAATCCTAACATGAATATTCCACTGGAAAATTGATTCAAAATTTTATATATGGAGAAAGCATTTTCCAGAAATTTGATTGGCATTGGCCAGCATGAACAGAGAACAACAAAGCTTCTACATCACAGCCCTTTTTACATACCTTGAACTGTTACTTCCATAATTTAGTTCCCTCCTTTTAGTTCAGTGCTTTCAGTAACCAAGATATTTAATAAAATTTTATGGGAAAGTCTTTGTAACATTATGAATACTGAAGAAACAAGTATATATATATGTATATACACTTATAAAACAAACAAGTAATCTTTCAAAGCTAGAAAAAAGCTAAAGTGCTGAATCCATATCCATGTTGCCAAGCAACAGTTTTCAATTAAGAAAATATAAAAATATAGAAGGAAATATTAAAGTCAAGATGGGATCTATGCCAAAGCAAATCACTACGCCATGTTGAACATTTGAATGCACTCTCTTGAATCAAAGTATCAGTAGATAATCTTCCGTTTCCCTGGCTTAAAAGAAATATTGATTGTGGGCATAGACTTGCTCTCCTAACTAGGAAAAGCTTGATAAAAGGTGAGAAGTGACTCTGAAAAGGGTTAGTGTTAGGAGGGTTATGGTGCCTAAGTGAGTTTGAAGTACAAAATCATATAAGTACCAGGAGTGCTTTTGGTTCTTACAGCAAGTCTCAGTAGATGCTTTTCTCAACAGAGTGATGCCAATTAAATTTTGTGATAATTGAATGGTAGAAGCTCTGTTTTAAATAGAATTATGCCAAGGAGACAAAAAAAACCCAAACAAACAAACAAAAACAAACAAACAAACAAACCAAAAACAAAAACAAAACCAAAAACAAACAAACAAAAAAAAAAAAACAAACTAAAAGAAGATAACTTTTTGAAAGGGTTTATTTTGCTTTTTTTGCTTAAAAATCTTCTGTGCCATAAACCATTGCTAAATCCCATGAAGACTTCAGAAATACCTAACTATAGTAAATCAATGGACATACCTGACCTTTTAAAAGAAAGCTTACAAGAACTTTTCAAAAATACGTTGTATAGTCCAATATTAGCAGTGTCAGAGCCTTTGAAAGGAGCAAAAGAAAGGAAGGAATATGAAGGAAAAAGAATTATAAAATCTTCTCAAATCTCTAGGTTGAGGGACATTTAAAAGTTTGGTAGAAAGAACCTGTATGCCAAGTTTAACTAATTTTAATTTCAAAATGAAATTAAAATTGAAATTGAAATACTATTGAAATACTATTGAAATACTATTGAAATACTATTGAAATCCTTTTTCTAGTCCATTTAATCCCAACCAATTTGAAACAAAGCTGTTGTGACTTTTTTACCAGATAAACCTTTCAGAAAAACTGGCTGACATTATGAAACCTAGATATTTAAAATAATTTTATTTGACTGCAACTCTGTGATAATTAAATAAAAATTTCCTCTTTACACCAGTATTTTATCATATAATTGTTAAATCTATGTTGTTTAAAAGAAGATATGCTGTATGATTTCAGTACTTTCATTATTTTTTTAAATTCTGCATTAAAGATTGTCCTTTTTTATTCCTAATAAATTAATAAATATATCTTAAGAATATATTAACTCATTTTCATTTGTCAGTATCAACCAGAACTCTGAGTACCTCAACAAAGAGTGCCAAGGTTTTATTGGATGATGATTCTTAGTTCGTGTTGTATTCAATATCCTGGCATGAATATTTGTTTATACTACTTAATAAAATGAAGAAAATATTTATCATCAGATCTCTTTTTGGCATTCTTTTTCTTGTAGGTCTCAAGCTGGTATTATTTTTTGATAAAATCCTGTCTGCATCAATTTATTAATTGGAAGTGTCAATGGACATGACTAAACAATTTGGTGGTCAGACCATTAAGCTTGGAAATAGAATCCTTAGGCTGGAAAAAGACCTCTAAAGTCATAGACCTTTAACCATTGACCCAGCACTGCCAAGTCTACCACTAAAACACATCTCCAAGTGCCAAGAGTACATTTTTGTGATTTCTATGTAGTAGAACAGAAATACTGATGAGACTGAAAGAGAAGTAGCTCAGAATAACTTCTAAGGAACTAGTAGATCAATTGCTATCCTGACTGGAGAGAGAGAGGAGCTGAACACCCTTCCCAGGAAGGTAAACATAATGGAGGTTTGTGCAACCACAGTCTTACCATGACTGCTGTTTTGTCACAGGTGAAATAACTGTGACATTCTACCACACATTATTGTTTAGCATTTTTTTCCAGAGATATAAGTCTCTTATCATGTTATCAGTCCATGTATGCCTTCACCCTCTGCAATACCCTGGGAAACTTCTGAACAGCCTACATGAAACAGATACAAGAGACCCATGGTGGTCTCAAAGATAGGAACAAACACTGAAAACTGTTGGAGGGAGCAAAGCAGTCATTCCTTCTGCATATGTTATGCAAGTAAACTCCACTGACACTGATGTGCTCCTGTGTCTGTGAGTGGGCAGCTTTTGCTGACACTTGCCCAGTCAAGAACAGGAAAACCACTTCTCCAGTGCAGTGGGACAAAAATTTAGCCATGTGTTGTGTTTGTTGTGTTGCCATAGTTTTGGTTTCCTTGGGGCTGTTGCAGGGACAGGAAGGGCAAGGAGGAAATACTATTGGGTGAATAAACAGAGAAACGCTCATCTTGAAAAAATACCTTGTGTGAAAGGATGGTAGTATGAAGTAGGGGTAGAACAGCAGTTCATGTGGTGCAGATAGAGCCCTTGGTGTGGGGAGTGCATGGTATCCAGCCTTGAGGTCACTGCTTATTGGAAACACAGCTCCTTCATACTCTGAGATAAAAATGTCAGAGGTGAACAAAAGTAAACTACAATTTAGTCCATCTAGTCATGGCACATGAGATAAAATTAGGTCTACATGGCAAAGGTGGAGAGAAAGGAAAATCATGTGTCTCTGCACAAGGCAGGGGCTTGGAGCTAGATGATTTTTAAGGTCCCTTCCAACCCCATTCAACAATTCTATGATTCCTTGAACTTTGGTGTAAGAAAACAGCAACAATTTTGGACCTGAGCATACCAGAAAAAACACCATTTTACTTAAATAAATAGGTCACATACTGCATTACTTCTTTTTTTTTTTTTTTTTTTAATTTTATTTCCTTAACCTTGCAATAGAATGGAATTGTAATAAGTAATATGGCACGGGGAAATGTAAAATAAAGGTGCAATTAATGCAGTGACTAACAAAAAACAAGAACTTGTTAATGTAGAATTTTTCAGGAAAGAACTTAGCGATATACAGAAACTAGTTTTACCTTAATTCATTCCATCCCAAAAGAGAATAAGATGACTGGGAAAGATACTTTAATTTAGTAAGAAATCCCTAAATGCAAGATGCTATAGGTGACAAAGAGCCATCACAACTGAGGTCTGGAGAGGCATCGTGCAGATGGCTCCACCTAATGTTCAGGCCAGTCATGTCATGAAGAAGTCACTCTCCTCTGACAGGTTTTGCAATGATTTGGATTTTTTTTCTCTCTTTCTGACAGTAATTCAGGAATTCCACAAATTCCATTAGGCTGGAATAATGTAGGGTGTTATAACACCGTGTCTGTTCACCCAGTATTAGAGTGACAAGAGGTGTGGATTCTACTTGTGATGAAATAAAGAAACTTGTGCTGATAATTTCATAGTTCTCAAAAGTTTAGCAACTTGCAAATGCTCTTTTTGATTCTAAAACATGATTATCTCATAATTGCATTTTATGAAGTTTGAGCTTATATTCTTAAAATCTCTGCTGTGCTGTGGACTATCCAATCCTACACAGGTTTGGAAGAAAGAGATTTGAATTAGTTTTAGTGGGATAATGCATTTGATTTCTTAATTGAGGAAGATAATTAGTGACAGCAATGACGCTTGGAATTGGGAACTTATTTCTGAACTCTTTGTGTCTTTGGGAGCTATGTCTGAACCCAAGACTCATGCTTGTCTGCATTTGCCAACATCTATTTATATCCATCTATATTTTTATAATTGTTTTAACCACTTGAATTGCTCACAAAGAAGAAAGATGAAAAAGAGCTGTGGGGACCGAAGAGAAAAAAATGCCTTAAAACCAACACCTTCAGAAAAAAAGAATCCCAAAAAAGAAGTGCTTTTCTTGTGAGAACTTGTTTCAAAATGGACTCAGCAGTCAGGGTCTGATACAGCTAAAGAATTCTTATATTTTGATCTTTTATTGCCCAGACTGCCTCCTAAAGCTCTGCCAAAAGGATTGTAAAGGAAATTTAAGTATTTTGTGAGGATTTTTCATCCCAGAGAGGCTTCTAAAATAAAAGCACAGCCTTATCTGAGGTGCCTATATTAGTCACAGAAAGTTTAGAATGATAAAAGAGTTTTTGAAAGTGTTCGGAAATCAAAGTGCCTATGTGATGAGAAAGAATTAGGCAATAAGAATTAAAAGGAAAAAAAGCTTCTGAGGCAAATAAACATAGTTTCTAAAAAGAAACATATAACTTTAATTCAGAGGAAAAAATCCCAGCCTAATCCTCTGAAATGCTTAAGAAAAAAAAAAAGAATATCATATTTTCAAACTCATGCAACTTAAAATCTCAGAGATTTTTATTGTTTTTAAATTACTGAAATGAAGATAATGCTAATACAAACTGTTATGAAAAAAGAGGAGTAGGAAGAAAGAAAATACCTGTATATGAGTTATTTTTCTATCTGAGGCAGAGGTTCCCAAATCAGGAAGCATGAGCCAAGTATATGGACACAACTGAAACTAATAAATTCTTCTGATGTACTCTCTCAGTGGGATCTGCTCTGGCTGGTGTGAAATTTGGCATATAAACCTGGCAATAACTGATCCAGAATAGTGCCTGCACAACATCCCCATGCTACTCAGAAAGCTATACTTAGTTTGGCTATTGCATCAGTATTCTCTGCCTAAAATAATTAGAAGTCAAGCTGCCAAGAGACTTGTGACAGAAAAACAAAATATAAAGCTTTGATTACAGCTCGTGTGACAGAGCAAAGGCTGAGGGGAACGTAATAGAGGTGTTTTATTTTGTTTCTCTTTTGTTCATGGTTTTCTTGCTGTTTTCCAGCAGATTGCTGTCATATGTCTTGGGACATTTTCATGGGACTGTGTTTGGTAGGAAATACTATGATCATTCCCTAAAAAAAAATTAGCATTGTAAGAGACAGTTTTTACTCATCGAACCAAACCAATACAACCAACAATATTTTATTCTCTTTGGTATCTCCTGAGCTGAAAGTGAAATATTTTTAATAGAAAGACAGCCAGAGAACTCTGGTTTTATTTTACTTGAGTGTTTACTGGTCTTGAAATTATTTCTGCATTGAAGGAGGTCTTGTCTGTAAAATACACAAGCAGCAGTGAATTTAATAATAGAACATGAGTGCAGCCACATTGCCAAACTGAAAAAAAATGTAAGCCAGCAATTATTCAACATAGAATTTCATGGCATATGTAGCATAAATTAAAAGAAGAAAGCCATAACTAAAGATTGAAAAAAAAAAAAAAAAGAAAAAAAAAAGGTGATTTACAGTGAAAGTATAAGAAAATTTCTGCAGTTAGTTAGTACTCTGTGGGAGGGATAAATTTTCCCTTACTTTATTCTCTAGGATGCCTGTAACTGCCAAAGGACAACAGTAAAACATTCCAGAAAAGAGATAGCAGTGGTGCCAACTCCAAATCTAAAAAGAAACATTGCAGAAGTGCTATTTACATTAGAAAATATGGGGTGGTGAAATACAGGAGAGTTGAAGAAACAGAGGTTTGGTTAGTTAACCATGGTCATCGAGCAGAATTCAAGTGACTCTCTTTAGTTTCATCTTCCTTTAGCATGCCTTTTACTAATATTTATTGCTCTTGCAGTAGCCATTCCATGTAAAACCATGGAGCCAGAATGCCATCTCTTTGATATGGTGCTGTCTCTTTGATCTGGTGTCCTTTCCCAGCAGAACATGCCTGGCTTTGTCTGGTGCACTTTGTTTAAACTGTTCCTTGAGGTGTTCTTGATCTAGTAGCACATTAAGAAACCCAAGTTATTAAAGCTCTCATTGATGCTGGGCATTCATCAGATGTGAGAACTCCTTGGATCTGAGAACTGACAATGGAACATCTGTTCTTTCTGGTTTTATTTTCAACGATTCATTATTGAGAGACAAAGATTTCTACTGATGTACGTGTGCTGTGTGAGATGCTGATTCATTAGAAACAGCTATGAAAGTACCATGGATTTGATTTGGCATAAAGCAGTTGTAATTCCAATTGTCATCTGCTCTAAATTGAAGTATAATTAGAATTGACTACTGCATTATAACTTAATTCAGAGTACGCAAACTAAAATTCTAGCAATTTATACAGAATAAGTTTTTAATTTTATCCTATTCCCTTAAACTTTTGCTATAACTGCTTAGAGTGATGGACAGTGCAAACTCTTAGGTGAAACTGAATAAATATCTCTTCTTCATGAGAACTTACATGAAAAATTTAACAGAAGTATAATTATCTTTTTCCTTTTAATAAAGAAAAGAAAGGAAAAGGTATCTAGGTTGAAGTGTATCAACCTCACTTCCATTGAAACAGATGTAAGGCAGTAAAATGCTGTCTCATTTTATCAAAAGGTTTGAGATTCTGTGAACTTTGTGACAGACATGATTTTCTCTCCCATCTCTCAAAAGACAGACAATCCTGATGGTTTCTGTTTTGTGGTAGGTACATTGAGGTGTCAGCTCATGACTGTATCCTCTAAGGTATGAAATAATTAATAACTGCCTTCAGTACTGAACAGTGGGACTCCAACCTTCTGTAATACAAATTCAGAAATATCTTTAATTGCTGCATTTCTTTCTAAGTTGGTTTTGGTCATGTCTTATTTTATATAACTAAAATTATATACAAAAAGGAACCTTATGATATAAAGAAAGATGGCTGGTCTTTACTTTCATCTTCTGCATAATGACTATTTCACACAAACTACAACTTCAATCAGAGTAGAACCACAAATCTAGCCAACATTTTTTGCCTTTCAGACAGCCTTTCCACTGGGTGTTTAACACTGTCTCTCCATCCCAGTGTAACCCACTTCACAGGATGTACACCAGCCTGGATGAAGAAAGAGTTATGAAACTTTCTTAATATTTTTTTCCCCAAATCTATCTTGAGTTTAGGGCATTTGCTTGAGACATATAAACTCAATCTCCCTTGGAGAATCCAGAAGACAAGCTTCCTATCTCCTGGCCTACTGCTGTAAATATTGATCTATCACATGCAAGGTAAGTATTACCTCTAACAACCTGTCTCAGCAAAAATGATAATGGTAACTCTTCATGGGGGGAACCCATTCAGTAGATGTTTGGCTTTCTGTTGCACATTCCTTAATTAAACCTGTGTGAGGATTATATATGAATGTCAAGCTTGGCAACCTCCTTTTGGTCATGGGATATATATCATGATGGCATATCATGACTTTGTTCAGGTCTGTGGAATGATCACACATCCTAATGACATGGATTTGGGGTGTCTCCCATGTCTCAGAGCAGTGGTCAAGCAGAAGAGTGAGACAACAAGGTAAGCAGGACCCTCTGAGATCTGGAGGACTTTCTTCAGTTTGAAATGATGAGAATCATTGTGCAACAGGATAAGACCAAAAGAGATCTGATGAAGAGAATATTGCTTGTTGTCTGCATATAGGTAATAATAATTACAACTTATGACTTTGATTCACTCTTTTTCTGGTCTTCTCCATGCTACTCTGCTGGTATTTAGGGGTCTTTAATATACAGATTTCATCAAACCTGGTAGAATTCCTCCCTTTAAAAGCAGTCTGTAATCAACATAAAACCATCACATCAACCTTGTTCTGGCCATATGAAAGGACATACTGAGTAATAAAAGAGAAAGGAAAAGGTCAGCTACTTTTACATCATTAAGCAGGCAGTTATACCTTGGAGCAAGAAGAGAGCTAAAACTACTGCTCAAATTGGAGCTGTGCAGCAGCCTGGGAATTCAAGCAGCTACTATGATCTGAAGTCCTGGTATTCTGTTCAGCCTCATCTCGTGAGGCCCTTCTGAAAATTTCCGTATGAAGCATATTCACCATTACTATGATTTAACTCAGATAATTCCCAAACACAAGGACACCTGGGTTTACATCCCTGTGCAATATCACACTGATTTTACTGCTGAAGATTTCACTTCAGATGTGAATGAGCCTGGGGCACACTTGTAAAATACAGTAGCAATTACCTGTTGTAAGCCAAGCAAAATAGCTTACATAAAATCTGTGGATTCTACTCAGATTTCTTTAATCTTCTAAGTACAGTGATGTGATATAGCAATTTAGGATTCCACCTTGATTCAATTGTTGGACTTGCAGTCTCAGCCTGGAAGCAAGGTATTAAGGCTGTAAACTGAACAGAGGTTTTAAGGAATGTCCCATTCCCTTAGCACAGACTAAAATGCCTGGACACACACTCAAATGTTAGTGGTGACTGCACGTGTTGCTGGAAGCACTAGAGTAGAAATTATGCCACAAGTTGATTGCTACAAAAAAAGCACCAGGATGAGAAAAGAGCACTGATTCCAATCAGTGTCACATACTCTCAGAATAGCCCATTTCAAAATAACACTACTCAAGCTCCTGCAAATGAAGCAACAAGAGCTAAAAATGTAGAGCAAAACCTGCAAGTTATACACAAAAACATCCTTCTCAATGAAAACTCATCATGTAGTGAGTATGACATGGAATGCATCAGGATGGAGACATGCCAGTCATACTTTGGACAAAATGCAAGGAAGATAAAGAGGGTTTATACTCAGTATTTGGAGAAAGGAAAGAAAAACACCCCATCTCAAATAAAATAGTGGAGTAACATTTAATTGTCTTGCTCAGCAGCAGCTCCAGAGTCACACAGCAGTGACTGGATTAAACAAGTAAATCTGGGAATGGTGTGAAGATGTTGCTACCAGAGCTCAGATCCCAAATTCCTGTAGCTTGCATGGTAGAAGCTCAGAAGAATCTCAGCTGTGGACCAGGAATCTGACATATTAAATTACTACACAACCAGAGAATGAAACTACAGTTCTTGTCTCAAACCAACTCTGACAGAAGAGAAGATTTTTGAAAAGATGAGACAGCAGTTAGGGAGATGCTTTGGAATGTTGGGTCAGAATGGGTAATGATGCAGAATTGCCTCTGCATATGAAATTGCTTTCCCAGATATGGGTGTCTCAGGTACCCAGCTTAGTGGTACTTTTAAACCGTCAGCCAAGTGACCTCAAGAACAGAAAGTCTGTGCAAAGAAATAGAAATTATGAAGATGGATGAATGCAGCTGAGTTTGGAAAATGTTCCTTCTGTAGCTTAACTACATGCCAGGGGCCATTCTGGTGCATTGCAGATCATTTATAAAATCAAGAATAGACCCCACTATTTTTGCAGAATCACCTACTTGGCAGCTATAATTTTCATTTTAGGCTCCCTGCATCAGTAAGCTAAGTTCCTTTTTTCTGATTCAGGCATCAGACCTGATTTATTTAAGATGCATATCCTTTAAGGCCATATTGAATTACCTAGGAGAACAAGGAAGGAAGTAGTACTTCAGGTAGTAGTAAATTAAATAAATATATTAGAAGGTACTACATAGCTTAGCATTCTATTTTTCAACATTAAAAAAGTTAATGAGAGATTGAGGAGACCAACCAAAGAGACTAAATTTGGGTTACTGTCAGTGCTCTGAGGCAATGTATCAACTTACATTAAAAAATGTTGAAACCAAACACTTTGAAAAAAAAATCCAGATAAAACATTTTTCAAGTTATAACCTTATAAAGGATATCCCCATTTGAAGTGTTTGCAGGGCAGTTTGATGAAGTACGAAGTAAGTTAGGCTCTGAATTTCTTCTGCATTTAGTTGAATTTGATTCCTCTTATAGTTACCTATATATATACCTATAGTTACCATATATAGTATATATATATACCTATAGTTACCAGCACTCTGATGAAATGTTTTAAAGTCAATGAGAAAGAATATTTTGAACCCAAACCACAAAATAAACAACACTGCAAATGGTGTCATTACATTGAACTTATTTTCTACCTCCCAGAATAAAACTGCAGCAACTTAAAGTTTTGCTCATTAAAAGAAAAAGAAACCACAAGCAGAAACAAAAGCAAAAAAGAAATTGAACAAAACAAAATCCCAAACTAAGACTAATTGCATAAAAAGATTTAACTGTCCATAAAAGTGAGACATCGTACTTGTAAAACAGCTAATTGAGATTATGCTGCAGGAAAATCTTTGGTCCATTATTATGCACATTGGACAGTTGTGTAAATTTAGTGGCCAACAAGAATTTTCCTGAATAGAAGATGTATGAATTTATTTAAATACAGCCTGGAAATGGGCCAAAATTCTTCTAGCTTGTGCTAGATAACCTGTACCTGAGAGTGAGAGGATGAAGCAAGTAACATTTGGCATCTACTCTTTCTGGAAGAGCCTCAGAAAACGTATAATGACTAATTTGTGGATTTTATAAGTAAATAGGGGAAAAAAGTCACTTTCACAAATAATTCTAAACACATTATTGTGCAGAACAGTTCAGCACCATAAACTGGCCACTGCTCCTGCTAGGTTGGAAATCTCACTGCAATACCACCAAAGCAGTATCCAGCTGTATCCAGCCTCCAAAGACTAGTTCCCTACTCTAAAACTTCCACTTTAGGCACAATGACTAGTTAAGTTAAAAGGAAAAAATAACTTAAAGTATGCATTTTTACTCCTAAAACGTTCTGGGGCCATTCCCTGGCACTTTTGAGAAATGGCACTGTTAAATTTGCCCATGACTAAAGGTTTTCTTTCTCTCACTTCCTTTGGCAATATGATCTCATACTGCCTGCTGAGAGCAATTTATGGTATGTGCTATTTCCCAAACCATTCTCCTGTCCAGGAAAGTGCTGCTGGGTTCAGGTAAAAATCATGCCTGGGAGTGTGCTAATCATACAGCAGTCAGAACAATGATGGATTAATGCTGCACTCTGTGTCCTCAACCAGTTTCTAAACTAGTGTAAACACACAGAACAGCACCTTGTGAGTTACAATATCCAACCATCTGACTTTTCATGAGAAACAAATTCTTGTAATGCTGGACACAGGCTCTATCCTTAAGTTATTTTGGTTTTCTTCTTATTCTTCTCTGGAAGGCTGTTCAGGAACATCAGCATATTTGCCATTGGGGAAAAAAAAAAAGTGGCATTTCTAGGTTTCTTTTTTTTAAAAATAAATTTCTTCTTCCTCTCCTTCTGGTTTTCTTTTCTCTTTCCCACACAACCCTGAGGCTCCCTCTTATAGAGGAAACAGTTCAACTCTCTCTACTGACTCAGCAAAATGATTTTGTCTAACTTTCTTATAATACAGAATTCACAGCTTACTTAAGAAGCTTACTAAGCTTCTCTCCTGATTTGGATAGCACTATTTGGGACTAAGAGCAGAGCAGAGCATGAACTACTTCTACTGGAGTTTTTTATATCACCATTTATCTCATTGGAGGAAAACAATGTGTTTTAGGTGATCTGCCTTTTCTCTTGAGTTTATTTGAGTCCAGTTAAAGTCAATAGAAAGACTCTAATTGGATTCAAAATTATCAATTATCAAGTCTTTTGTGAACAACTGGGCTTTTCAGTTCTTTAAAGCTGGTGGCAATCTAGAATCCTTTAATTTCCTAAAAATCCTAAAAAGAAATTCCTAAAATCCTAAAAAGAATTCCATCACTAAATAAATTGTTTTAAAATTCTAGTGTGGGACAATGAATTTGTGTGTAATGATTCATTTTCCTGGTCAGTGCAAGCAATCTTGGGCTGTACCCAGGGTGTCAGAGCTACATCCATGACCTCCCCTCATAAAACACCTTGATATGCTCACCACCATTCATATTTTCTGCATGGCATTTCAGTGGATTTAAAGGGTATGAGATGTATTTGCAGTAAAGAATGCTGCCACAAACTTCTCTGGTTGGAAGATGGGGCTTGTTCACACACTCCTTCTCACCATATGGTCCCATCAGTTTGAGTCATTCCCTGTGTCAACAAGCTTTCACAGATTTGGAGCTGACACTACTTTTATTAAGTTGCATAATATCACTCCTTGTAATTGAGTTTCTTCTGGATTGGATGAAAGGATTCAGCAGTTCATTTTTAATGGATTCCAAGTGAGAATTGTTCTCTGATGCCTCTTTCTATCCTCAGAGTAGTCAGCTTAGTTGCACACACAGGTTTCATAGAACACTTTCTTCCCCTAATAAGCCAGCAAATTCATTGTAAATTAAACATGATATATGTCCTTAAAATAGCAAGTTTATGCTTGCTGATCTATGCCAGTTGTTGGAAACAGCACAAACACTGAAGGATCTTACTTGAACTCTCCTTGCACTGTAAACTCATCCTTTGAAAAAAAAAAAAATCAGGTTTCATTTACTAGTCAAATTAATTCTTCTAAAAAGTGAGATTTCTCTTTTAAAAAACATCCCATTATTATCTTAATTCCTTGAAAAATATAATTTGTCTATAGACAAATACAAAACCAAAGCCAAAGCTCTATTTTCTCAGTGGGAGCTGAGCTTAAGAATCAATAATTCTCCCTTTCTGATCAGCAGATTACTCCTGATATTTTTCTTCCTTCCTGACATCTGAAGGCTACTCTCCTAGCAAAGGGGCAAATTCTTGCCCTCTGGACTGTTTTGTCACTCTGACTAAATCAGATTTTTCTGTAGCTGAAAGCGCTTGAAAGTTTACTCATCAGCAAAATAAGATATAGAGAAGTGATAACAAATTCTGGAATGCTTTTTTGATTTGAATTTGTTTGTTAAAAATAGTGATTTCATACCATGATAGTTCTTGATGTTCATGTTAAATATGTTGCCCAGATCTGGACAACTCAGTACAAGAGAGACATAAATATACTGGGGAAAATCCATTGAGGGGCCACAGAATCCTTCACAGAGGTGAGCAAGGGACTGAAGTATCTCTTCTCTGAGGAAAGACTGTGAGAGTTGGGACAGTTCATCCTTGAAAGGATATTTGATACATGATCCTGGGTTACTGGGTCTAGGTGCTCCTGCTTGAGTAGGGGATGTGGACAAGATGCCCTCCAGAGGTTCTTTCCAACCTCAACCATTTTGTGATAGTGTGATTCTGTGATTAATGTAGACAGATAAATTTAAAAAGTATGTGATTTTTTTTATACGACTCAGGAGAAAAAGCAGAATCTGAAGCAAGTTTGCAAAATTCAGGAGCCTTCAGAGAAAATGGCAGCATTGTCCTGCAAGCCAACAGACTCTCATCTTAACCTCTTGACTTGTAGTGCTGAAGATGGAATAAGAAGTAGATTAGAAACTAAGACTGCTCATGTGATGCTGAGGCTACATCAAATGTGCTGTGGAAGGCTGAAGGTTTCTGTATGATTTTGAGTTTTAGCTGTATGCAGTGCAATGTAAGCTTAAATAAATTGCTATAGAGGTAAGAAAAGCTCATTATAATTAGGGTTAAGTTGGACACAAATAGGCACAAGAGCATTGGCCAGACTGTAGTATATAAAAAGCCAATGCATTCACTTCTATTATTTGTTAGTGTGGAAGCTGTCAGCCTGCCACACAAGCTGTGAATGCTGATGAAAAGAGCCTCAGCAAAGCACTGAGATGTAAGTCAGCCGTGTCCTTCAGCAATTCCCCTTAAGCCTCTTGAGCTGCTTCTGTCTTCTCAGCTTTGGACTTTTCTGGCTGACTGTTACCCTCATACTAACCTTGTCACAATTCTGGGAAAGCCTCCCAGACAATCCCTCCCTATCAGATGAGGCAGCAATAAAAAACTGAAAGATGTGAACCAGCTAAAGACATTTCAAACTCCTTTCATCATTTTCCCTACAAATCCTAGAAACACTGAGCAATCTAGGCAAAGCATACCAGGTTTACAAGATGGGATAGAAATCTTTGGGCTGCATCTCCCAGCCTCTCTGGATAAGATTTCAGGTGATCCTAAAATAAGCCCTGAGCATAACACATTCATTCCTATTGTGGACAGTATTCCACCATCTCTGTGTGTGTTCATCTAATACCATGAAGGGGCGCTGACCTGTGCCACACATGTCCATCAAACACAGCTATAAATGCTGTCTTATCCTACAATTTTGCCTTAGTACACAGTAACAAACAAGTCCAAGGACACAGAAATGCACCCTGTGCTTTGTGTTTATTCCAAGCATATAGATGCTGGAACAGCAATAAAATTACTCAACTTGAGTTGGAAAGCATTATGGCTGCTGGCAAGCAATGACACAGAAAATTTCTTACTTTGGCTATAAAGTTCCCATTTCAGAGTGCCTGTCCACATACCAATTGGTAGAGAGCTGTTCCAACTCCCAAGAAAACTCAAGCTATGTTTTCTTTAAAAAGAAAAGAAAGTAAATATCTGAAAACAGAAGTGCTAACACAGTGGGCCAGACCAAAGTGACACAGAGATCTCCACACTGCCTCCACTATTTGCCAGAACTGGATATCAGTACACATTTATCTTTCAGCTTCTGATTTATGCACATTTCCTACTACTTATCACTTGGCAGCTCTCTGAACAAGAGACTGTGTTTGGACCTATGGTATTCAATATTCACAAAGTTTACCTTTCCTGAATTTGTCTCAGGCTTTTTTATTGTGCCACTATAGGCTTAAAGAACTTAAAGCCTTGGGTTCAGAGGAAAAAGGCCAAAACAAAAGACATTTCATATTCTTTCCCATAATGAAAACAGTTTCTAATGATCATATTGGTTTCCAGTTGTTTCAAAATATAAATGATCCATTACTGACATTATAATTAAGTGTAGAATAATCAAAGTCAATTTTTAATATATAATATTTTTTAAGCATGTCATGAGATACGTGATTTCATTCAAGAATGAGAAAAAACTTGAAATAATCTCCACATTTATTTTGCTTTCTATATGCTGCCCAGGAGGGAGAAATTATTTTAATTAACTAAGAAGGACTTGGCCTACTTTCTATTTTACTTTTTATTATAAAATTGCTACTTTATTCTGCTGAATACTCATACCATTGCTTCTTTGTTCCATGGTGCTGGTTATAATAAATTCATCTCTGCTTCCCCAAGATGGACCTCCAAGAACATAAATTCGATTTGGTGTTGTGGGTAGCAGAGACAAAATAAACCCAGAAGCATGGTCCCCCCTGGAGAGCTTTGCACCAAAGAGAATAACATGTTCATCATTAGTCCCTGCAGAAAGTCAATTATCAGGAATCTGGAGTGTTTGGGTAGAATATTTGTATAAACCTAATAGACCTGGTACAATGCAACAAAATTTAGAGATGAACTAAAAGATTCATATAAAGCTAGTCAAAGGCAGAAAGAAAACCATGGCATATAATTTTCTATAATTTAGCTAGGAAATGCAGTACACTGTGTAAATGGACAAAAATAACCTTCACTTTAGGCAGCATTCTTTTCAAAAAGCAATTACAACTTGTTACCCTTTGAATTTTGCTTCTTTTTAGCAGCATTAAAAAGAACATGTATTTTAGCTTCAGAGGTCTAAAATGTTTTCTAGAAGTTTTGTTATAAGGTTGTTTCATGTGCCAAATATCCGCTACCTATTAAAAAAAAAAAATTAAACTCAGTGGTGTATTTTTGATGTTTCATTTCCAACAGAGACATTCTTCAAATCTTTTCTATTTTTCTATATTGCATAAACTAATATGGTGTATAATCATTTCTCAATTTTTCTGTGCAATCTGTTATCAGAGACTTTAATACTGACACAGACCTCTAGACTTAAATGAAGCTCTGCATGGGACTGCTGTACTGCAGAAACAGATGCTAAATTAGAAGGGAAAAAAAAATAACTTTTCTGTACAACATGTGGAGGTTAAAGAGACTTTGCACTGCACAATTCTGCATGATGTTTAAGTCTATGAGGACTTTTTTTATGTCCAGAGGTGTAAGAGAATCAATCTTGTTTTTTCATTCATTAACAGACATAAAATAGTGATACCAGAGATTAAGTTGTAATTAAATGGAATAACAGCACCTGAGATTTTCTCAAAATAATGGAAGTGGTGGGGAGAGAATGCAGTAAAATAACCGAAAAAAGAATAGATTTCCTGGGATCACCCTTGAAGGTTTGTCCACCCTTAACAGCATGATCACCCCTTAACCCCTGTGGTGTAGATCTGTGAGACACATTAAATCTGAAAATCTCTTCCCTGCACCTCTAAGTGCTCTGGAAGGGGTTTAACTAAATTTTGCAGCTGTTAATTTAAACCTATTCCTATCCCTACAACCCTGACTGGAAGGGAGCCTTTTTACTCTGTGGAGTTATGCTTTGTCCAAGAAACAGTATAAGTAACTAAAATGGCTTTTTCCTCAAGCACTTTATGAAGAAAGTTTCCTTCTTCACGCTCATTCTGTTTCTCCTTACAGCACAGTCACCTGCACCTCTTCTCTGTAGAGTCTGACATAGTTTGTCACCAACTTCAGAGCTGCTTGTCCCTCTGACTAGTGCTAGCTCTCAGCCCTCAGTTGTGGATAGGTGGCCTTCAGCTTGGTGTGGTTGTCAGACTTGTTTTGGGAGGTTCTGGCTCTCAGCAAGCCAGACCAGTTTAATTGGGAAACATGCTTTTAGCACAGTTCTTTCCATCCTGGATCTTATACCCATTACAGTGTCACACCAAAATGCTGCTCTAAAATGAAGTACACACAGGTTTAGGAAGCTCAGTCTGCTTGGACACAGATGCAGACCTGGCATTTCTACCTTTGCATGGCTGAGCTACCTGGCCAAGGCTGCTGACTGTGCTAGCGGCCTCAGATGGGCACCAGCTGCCTGTCTGTACTAGTTAGTTTTACCCCAAATCAGAGCTTAATCTCAGATTGAATTAACATATAACAGCATGTGTAACATGGTGATATCACGGAGGAGAGAAAATGTGCTTATTTATAAGTGAAATCACAAGTGAAGACTTATCATCTCCATGTATGCAAGATGGGAGACCTGGTGGACCATGGCATTCTGTTAGTGCTATCAAAAGCTAGAAGTATTTCTAATCAGTTGAAATAAATGACAATAAAAGACCTTTAAGAATGGATACTGTTGCTAATTCTGCATAAAAAGTTCTCTTTATCACAGAGCACCTACTTCTCTAACCCGAATTTCTCAACTTCTCACAATAATAGAAAGCAGAGGCTATTACATGTCAGACAAATGGTATGAAATTAGAAGTGTACCATTTCATTTTTATTGGAATAATGTCCCTTCTTTCTGTGAGCAGTTAAAAGAAATCTCCTAAAAATGAGTACAATCCATTGCTTCCCATTGTTCCATTGCTCTGTTACTATTAAATTGAATTCAAAGAACAGAGTGGAAAATGAATGGGCAAAAGAAGATCAGGGCCTGACACACACAAAGATGTGGGACAGTCAGAAATACAATTAGCTTTTGTATTGACACACCTCATTACTTTCTCATTCCTTTTGAGAAAAAACTGATTGGTGTTGTACTGTGTATCTTGCCAACAGTTGATACCTAGTCATCACAGACAGAACTCACAGGTTAAAGAGAGTCGCTGGTCAATGAACATTGCCAAAAATAGAAATAGTCTGAAGAAAATGGAAATTAAATACCTGTAATGAAATGAAGTGTAAATGTCTGTAAGTATGCTCAGTTGCCCATCTGTAATGGAAACAAGGGAAAGAACAATATCTGCAATGTGGCAGAATCCTTTTATTGCTTACCTAACCACAATTATATTCCTGACCCCTTTAATGAAAATGTAATACTGACCTAAATGTATGAAAAACTGAATGCCTGAGAGACATCGTCTACTGAACTGCTCAGATTAAAACTGAGCAACCAAGAATATCATGTTCATTTCAGTACATGCCCTATCAGTCAGGAAAAACCAAGAAAATAGAAATATCCAATAGGTCTGTCAAATCTGTTTAACTTAACAGATGCAGCCAACACACACATGCACACGCACACATACGCATATGGTTAAGGGAATTAAAAGCATATTTATATTAGGGCAAATGTATTTTAGAACTGGTTTTCCAAGTTATTTTTTCTGAGTTTTATTTTCTAGCAAAAGCAAGTACACACACAGACTGTTATCTGAGTTAAAATGATATTTCTTAAAAGTATTTATCACCTGCAAAAGTAAATTACCAGCCAATTAGGGAAGGGGACTTAAAATTTCTATTGGATTTTGATCATATAAGGCTCTTTTTTTTTCATGTATGTTTTCAGGTATATGGATATAATGTGTACAGAAATACAGAGAGAATGAGTTTAAAGTTGATCCAAGCTCCATTAAATAAGCAAGGATCACAGTTTATCTAGAGCTTCTTTTATGGAAGTATCACTGGAAATAAAGACACCAATTCTCTTAAGTTTTTTGAGCACACAAAGTGTTGCCAAGGCAGCTGAAAACATTTATCTCTTTGCAGTAATGCACCTCTATTTGAAATCCCCATTTCTCAGAAAAAGTATATTTTTTAGTTAACCAGGTTCAAATTCACTCCCTATTAAAGTAACTTTCAGGAGTTAAAACTGAGACCCACGTGCACTAGGAAGTGTTCATCAGGTGATGTACTGTGCCATCAGGTGTGAGAGAGACAGCCCAGATCAAAGGTCTGCACTGCCTCTGCAGGTCTGAGGAAGGCACTTCCTTAGGGATACAGCACAGAGCACAGGGCTGCCTGCTGGCACATGAGCTACTGATATTCTCATCCCTCCTCTAAGGAGGGACACACTGCTGCAGGACCAAGAAATAACACTGTAAATACTTAAATTTCAAATCCTGGGAGTCCTGCAGTTACTGCTTAACCAACAGAATTTGTATTTCAAATAAAAAGATAATCTAGAAGCCACAGAAGCTGCATCATTTTGCAGCAGATGGTGGTAATCCTCATTTGTTTTATGACTGTACTGATTTGAGTGGATTATAAGGACAGCTCACTCAGAGAAAGCTTAGCCCAGCTGGATGTCATATCAAAACAGAGCAGGCACAAAGATACACAGCTTTTACACTTTGAGCTGTAATGTTCAAAGGAGACTATCAATTTTAAATTATATCTCTGTCTCAGATTGTCTTGTTGGCTGCTATTATGAAAACACTTGTGTTTATCAGAATTGAAAACCATTATTTCTCAGGAATTTGTGTATTTGCATTAGTTTGTGTTTTTGGCATCACTTCGTGTCCAGTCTGTGCTACTTCTCTTGTAAAATCAGGCTGCCACTGTAGAGAAAATTATTTTACTTATGCATTTCCTTTGGTCTTGCATCTGAGATCTACAACTGTAGTTGAGTATGCTATCACCATTCCTGTAAAATTGCCAATATTGTCCTGACTTGCTGCTTCCAAAGCAAAGAGAAGGCAAACAACACTTACATAAGATATGAAAATAAGGCTGTGGAATAATAATCTCAGGGTAACTGGTCACAGGTATGCAGCTAAAGGAGATTTCTAAATGAAATATAGGTCTAGTTTTGCACACTTTTTTTTCTCTTCTGACTTCATTTCTTTTTCTAGCTGTGCACTTCTTTCCAAATAACAGCTGATTTCAATAACAGTTGTTTTCAGTAACAGATCTTTGATAACTTCTTAAGATTGCTGATAGAAAAGGTTTTGGGCAGTAATAAGAGATATGTAATCTCATAAGAATAAAGATAAGGTAATTTTATGACTTCCTGTGTGTTGATCAGCAAACAGCTATTATATAACTAGAATATAAAGCTGAGTCAGTGCATTGATTTCACTAGGAAAAAAAACATAATAAAAGCAAACAGACAAATAAAGTGATGGCTTGTCCAGTGACATACTTCTCTGAAAAATGCAAACACACTTTGCAGGTAAGAATTCCCAGTGACAATCTGACTGGTCTGAATTTTTAAGATTTCCGAATCCTTTTCTTTACCCCTGTTAGAGTCTTGTGGCTGGCTATCTCTATCATTTCTCTCAGAGGGAGCAGAAAATACCAGTACAGGAAACAAGGTTAATTTCCAGGTTAATCATCTTATTTGATACAAAAGGAAAAAGTGCTTGGTCTTTTTCCAGAAAAAATATATAGAATGGAACCAGGCCTTTCAAGAAATATTTTTCGGTCCCATTTTCAGCATGAAGTGTTTGTCATCTTCCAGTGCTCATGTCAGAGACAGAATTTTTCTTTTGACTCAAAGTAAACAATGTTGAGGACACCTTCTCCAACTATGGGATGTTGTGGTTCAAGTCTCATTCTTGACTTAAACTAGAAACTCAAGCTTCATTTTTTTGCTGATCAAATCTGAATGCTCTGGCATCTGCATTGCAGTCTGCCTAAAGGTCTCTACTCTTAGGATTGTTTCATAGGAAAAACCTGTACATAGTCATTGCACAGAAGAGGCAAATTGAGTCATGTATATTTTATAATACAACTGATAATTAATGCTTTGTTACCAGAAATAGGTCATGCCACAGAAACCAGTTATCCTCTACACCTCTTCCATGGTAGCCAGAAGAGTTGTTATGCAGACCCTTATTTGGGGTGTTGGTGCAGTACTAGGCACTTGAAGGAAAATGTGCTTCTCCTTTACATCTTAGAAAGCAAACTGAAAGATCTGTGCAATCTCAACACCTTTCACAATGCAATTATTTTATCCCTGACGAGTGTTATGCAAGGCTTGTGAATTTTAGTGCCTTGTCTAATGCTTGCAGGATTTATTTCCAGAAAAAGGGTGATAATGGAGACATTTGCCATAAATGCCCAAGCCATTTCAAATGCTCTATATCTGCATAGGACTGAAGGATACATACAGGGATGGGGAAACTTTTGCCAGTTGCTAGGGGCCAGGCAGGACTAAAAGAGATATCTGAAGCAGAAGTAGACCACATGCATCTAGGTCATCCCTTAGTGACTGGAAAGGGTAGAGATTATATCTAGAGTCTAGGAGGAACAAGGAGTAAAGCAGTGCTTCAAAACTCTTTAACTTTCTTATATCTCAAAATAAACACCCACAGGGGAAGTTTAATTTGCCTAATTATAAGCATCTAGTTCTATCTGAGATGCCCAAGGGTATCCCACCCAATTTCCAGCTGCTGCTTTAGCTGCAATCACTAAATCCTGTGTCACATATTGCAGTTCTGTGAAGATGCCCTGGTTTCCTACAATAAACACATACACACACAAAAATGTATGTAGGGGTGGCTTGTAGCTGAAGTAACAAGCTACCCATGATTTGCAAAACTCTAATTGATAGATGCAGACAAAGGTATTATGTGGCAGATATTTGTGAGCTTGCATTACATAATATGAATTTCTCCACTAATTCTCTGTACTAGTAGACAAATATTTGCTGTAAAATGATTGGCATAATTTGAAACCTATTTTAGTAGATACATGGGAGAGATAAACATTTTTTATATTAATCTTTCCCACGATTTGTTTTATATTTGCTGCATTGCCCAAATTATTGTTATTGGAGCTGTGATATTGTCCCATCAGTGTCATTGAAATGGTGCTGATTTATATCTTTGGGGAATATTGCTTTTAGTGTCTAATTCTGTTAGATTCTGTTAGATCTTGTTCATGTGTAGTGATCCCAAGGATAGGTACGTCAAAGAAAAGGTGATTTAGGATTAACATGGCATATAAATGTCTACAAAGTAGATGTCAATGTCTGATTAATGACTCCCTTACTAGTAATTTGAAAAAAGGGAAAAACATTAGCCATAATGACCTTAAAAAACCTGCAGAGTGCAATTGCACTAAAATACAAAATGATATCCTATCTCTGGCCCAAGGGGACTAGTTGAAACCATCTCATTTCTAAGGCAGATGAGTCTGTCCATGACATTCACTTGCAGAACTTTAAGACCTTGATTCATTTTGGAAGACCTGTCAATCATACTAATAATGTTTTAAAAAGATGAAAATATCTAGGTCAAAAGTGCTACATTGCATTAGTTATGAGGGCAGTCAATCACTTAGATCATATAAGAAATATCCACTTATAACAGCCCTCACCATGCACTCAGGACAAACTCCTGACTTTGTCAAAAGTGTACTTTTGTGTACCACTCCCCAGTTTTCTTTCTCCCTGTGCCTCAGTTGCTGGGAGAAGATGTGTGACAATGATGAAGGGAGGAAGGATGATAGAGGCAGCGTGACATCCTTTGTTCAAAAGCATTTTATTGGTGAGACTGGTCAAAGAATGCAGGAATTCCTAGTGCAGGAATGAGGCCAACAGAGGTGGGTGCAGCATTCCATTATTTATGCTGCAGTGCTTGCATCAGTAAAACTTTTATGCAATTGCCAGATTTAATGTATCCTACAATTACCATATACCCTGCACCCCAGCAGCTGAAAATAAGAGACAAGAGTTGTCTCTACATTAATCAATGCACAAACCACTCATTTTGGGTAGATATAAGCAGAGCTTGAATGTTTTCCCTCAAATAAATGCTACTATGGAGAGAAAATGCTTTGCCTATTGAGTCCTGGAAACATATCCAGTCCTTTTTGCCCCAAGTTCACAGATGTAAAAACCAAGAAGCCACTATTACTTTTTTCTGTGGCAAACAATCCATAGTGCTAACTTTTTAAATAATGTGTCAACCAGCCTGTGATTTAACACTTCATTTTAACTTATCCAAAAATCATTTCAACAACTACAAATTGCTGTACAGCAGTAATTTTCATCTGTTTTCTAAAGGTCTACAGATTACTGTACTCAAAAATATTTCAAAAATAGTTTCTTATTCTTCTTTTCTTCTAAAATGTCACTCAGTTCCAGACGGTCTTGCCCCAAATAAATGAAAAGCGAAGAATCTTGTACTGAACTCTCATTTTTCAAATAAAAGGTTCAGATTTGATGTCATCATATTCTTACTCTAAGGTTAAGAAATTGCTCATTTAGAGAATTGCTTATATAAACTATAACTGCATTCTGTTCTTGCAGGGCTCCAAAACTAAATTAATTCCTTTGGCTATCATCTTGTGAAAGAAGTAAAGAGAATAATGGTAAAAATGACTGGGTTTTTTTTTTTTTAATTTTGTTTTATTGATTTTTGTTGGTTGGTTGGCTTTTGGTTTTTGGGTTTTTTTTATCCAAAAAGAAAGCAAATCTGTTACTGCATATCAGAAAGACATGAGGTGCCTGTTTTATTCTGCAAACACTCTATAGGTTTGCATGTATAAAGTAAGGTATTTATAAAGAATTACTTAGTAAAGCTGTATTAATGAATCTGCTGCATAATACTCTATTTTCTGTGTGATAAATCAGTGTTTTTAGTTTGTTTCTATTTTCTTCATTCTTAAAGGACTCCTGCCCAAGCTCCAGATGTGTCACAGCAGCACAATAACTTCTTGAAATAACTCTAGTGGCTAAATCTAGAAAAGAGTGCATCAGCATAGTCACTGCATGTTTCAATAAAAAAGTTTATTTACATCTTTCTTAAGTTCTGCTCCCTTTAAGTTCTGAAAGGCTGCAATAAGATCTCTCCAGAGCCTTTTATTCTATGAGAACTGTTCCAGCCTCTGACAATTTTTGTGATTCTCCTCTGGGCTTGCTCTGACAGGTCCATGTCTTTCTTGTACTGAGAACTCCAGAGCTAGATGCAGCAATCCAGGTGGAGACTTATCAGGACAGAGGACAGGAGCAGAATCCCCTCCCTGCCCTGCTGCCCACACAGCTTTTGATGCAGTCCAGGACATGGTTGGCTTTCTGGGCTGGGAGTGCACATAGCTGGGTCAGGTCCAGTTTTTAATCCACCAGGATCCCACGTCCTTCTTGGCAGAGCTGCTCTCAATCCCTTCATCCTCTAGCCTGTATCAATATCTGGGGTTGCCCCAGCCCAGGTGCAGGACCTTGCACTTTGCTTTGTTGAATATTATAAATATTGCATGGATTTACTTCTCTAACTTGTTGAGCTGATTATTTCCAAGAAGGGATGGCAGCAAAAAAAAACAAAACAGCAGAGAGTGTGAAAGTCAAGATGTAATGAGCAGCCTCCATGGGAGGTTTTTCTGATCAGATCCTTGTCCAGCATTGCCCTTCTGAGGAAATGAACATGGAGAACAGACCACCTCTCAATTTCTCCTTATTTAAGGACAGATATGTAATAACCACTTTGCTTTCTGAAAGTTGTTTCAGGAGAGAGAGATGACAAGTATAAGGAGGAAGAGCAAACTTAACCAAAAAGAAAGGAAGAACACAGGAGACATAGAAAGAGACATAGGCTGTGCCAAATGAAGGGATGGACTGATGGGAATAAAGAATACACAGCAGCATATGGATGTGGAAGAACATACTTAGAGGGACAGCAAAGAGAGATGCACCAGCAGGATCAACACAGTGAATGGGATCCAAGCATGAGACTGACATGCTGGCAGAGGGCCAGTCTGAGTTTTCACACATTATCAGTGTAAAACAAGCAGAACCAGATCAACTAAAGGCATACTATGTCATGTGTAGAAAAAGTTACTCCTGGTTCCAGCCCAGCAATGGATACATGATGCAAAATGCCAAGCCAAATCTTTCTCATCAAGTTCTACAGATCAGGGAGACATTTCTGCTTCTATTTTTTCCCAAATGCCATTTTGAAACCTTTGTTTGTATCTCTGGACTGCAGTCCTGGAAAGTTTGGATTGCAAGAGTAGGGTTTGTGCATTAAAATTTTCTGTGGGGTTGTCCAGGGAAGCGGCTTTGTGTGTCACTGTTCAATTACATGCCAATAAAGAAAAGCAGAGTAATCACCTGTAATCTTTCCTCAGCTCTCATGTAGTGCTTCCTAAATGTGCAAATTTGCTAGTTTTCTTTGAAAATGAGAAAAAATCATTTAGAACTGAAAAAGAAAAGTCCACCTGAACCACAACTCTTCAAGGCACATAAAAATCACAATTTTTCTTTGAGTTGGAGAATGAATGATTATTATTAGCCACTGAAGTAAAAAAAAGGTGATGGGTAAATTTAACATATTTCCTTTAAAAAAATATTTATCAATTACTTTGACTTTAAAATATTGATCCAAGTCCAAGTATATGTAACCTTAAATTTTAGCTTTGTGTAAAGGAAAATGAGATTATTTTAAATTGATAGACTACAATACTCTGAACTCAAACTATATATACCAAAATCAGAGAGTTATAGAATATTCTGAGTTGGAAGGGACCCAGAGAACCACTGAGTAGAACTCCTGACTCTGTGTAAAACAACCTAAAAGTTAAACCATATACCTAAGAATGTTGCTGGGCTTGAGGCTGACTTAAATAAAAGAGACTTATTAAAGAATGGTTCTTCAGGCTGGTTCATAAGTTGTTAAGACTTTTGTTTTAATCTTTGCTTTCCTCTCCTCATATTTCATATCTTACTAAGATTCCCTACAATTACATGAATTCCAACTGTTTAGAGTCACATGCAATAAATCTAAAAAATCTAGGACACATCTGAACTATAGAACTGCGACAGAGCTTAAGATGTGAAACATAAGTACCTTGAAAGACAAGTTATCCTCTGTAGCTGTTTCTATGCTGCAATATAAGAGAGGCAAGGTCACTCAAATTTGCTGCTTAAATGTTCATATGAATGTAGGCTGGTATGTGTTCAGACCATGCCAACCAGCACTGCTATGAACAGCCAAACAAAAAGCATGGCCTGCAACAGCCCATTCTGAAAAGCAATGTGGTGGTTGCCACCCTGTTTGGGGAGAGGGATAATTGGTCTGTGTTTACATAAATTGTGCCAGTCTGGTAAGTCTCAAAGCCAAGGAATGGTCCCTAAGCTCCTTTATTCATTAGTCAAAGTGTTTCTTGCATGTCTCATCTGTTTGCCACTGGATGTACAGATGGTGCTCTGTGTCTAAGGTAGGGCCCCCAGGTAAGAGTAGAGTGATGGTTGGAGTCAGTAGGGGCCAAAGGGAGAAGCATGGTGACAATAATGATGTGTTGCTCATTTACCTTAGGAACAGATGCCAAGAAATTTAATTTATAAGAGTACCTCTCACCCAGCTGTGCTTTGCTTAGAAAGCTCAGATAAATGTGATATCTGTCACATCTCCTGGCATCACTAAACATGGATTATTTGGCTCAGTTTGAAACATGGCTGTTTGTTCTAAAGGTTACTGCTGTCCCATGAAATTCTGTAGTAGTGCAAGCCTACAGTTTTTGCATAGGGATCATAAGTCATCAACAACATTACAAATTAAATTATACATTGATCGTTGTGTGTATATATTGACTAAATGTAATTCTTCTGTGCTGGAGACTTATATGGCCATTTATCATTTTGCTTGGCTCTGTATAATGCAATTATTTTGTCTCTCCAGCATGCATATGTGCATGTGATATGCCTATTTTATCATGGATACTTTAGAAACCAAAATTACAGACTTCTATTCCTATCTTCTCTTCATCCTGAATTTCTTCTAGTTTTCATCATCTTTTATTAATGCCTCTCAACTCCTTGCCTTTTACTTATATTCTGCATTTATTCTTCTCATAACGAGAACCAGGCTTAGAGTTCCTTGTTGTTTTGTTGATGACAACAAACATAATAATCATGGTCACCTTATAAAAATATTCCTGGTTTAACAGTTTGTAGCAGATGACAATAATATGGAATATCATTTCCCAAGGCTGATACCCTGTGATAATGAGCAGAACTATATCTAGAGCAGTTTACCACTTGTTGTGAATAAAAGCATCAGAATCTGTCCTTAATTGCAATCTGCATTTACAAGTCACCTGTATTCCAGAAAAATATCTTTAAAAAACTAAGTCAAGCACTATTGTTAGCAGAAAGAAGATAACTAAAATAACTGGTTGCTCCTTGGTGCTTGAAGTGCCAGTGAAGTAGGACAAAATATTTGCCCTCTGTTAATGGTTTCATGGACTATGGCAAGAATTAGTGCAGACTGTATCCTGCAGATCTGCCTCTGGATTTTCTGGAGCAGACACTGGAAGCCTTAACAATTTCATAACTCAGCTGAAGGCAGTATCTCCCTCTATGCAACAGATATAAAACCTACAGAGACATTCTAGTTATTGAACAATTACTGGTGTAAATCCAATCATACCTATCATACATGCTTTATAAATTCAACTTTACAGTACTGATGTTAAGCAAGGTTACAAAAGATTTTATTTTGGTTCTGCTTTAAAAAAAAAAAAAAAAAAAGCTTGTTTTTATTTAAAAGTGGCATAATAGGCAAATTTCATTGGTGATTTATTTGAACCTTAACCTGAGTTCAACTTTATTGCCTGGCTTTCAGTTCACTGCTGTAGCACAATCTGAAAATCTTATTGTTCACTTTGCATTTACAAGCCCTGATATAATTTTGAATGCTAGATACATATGAAGACAGCTCTATGTGAGCAGTTGGTGGGCCTTGGCTGTAGATCACAGAAATGCAGGAAAAGAAACAAATACAAGAGACCTTTGGCATCCTACTGGTTTATTCTATATTATGTTTTATTCACCTCTGTAACAGATGCTCTTTTTTCATCCCCCCCTTTTGCAGTGAGACTCAGCTGTGGCCCACTAGGGATCTTGCCACAATAACATGAGTAGCTTCTCCAATAACACAGCAGAGAAGCTGGAGGGTTGCAAGGCTCTCTAACACCTTGGCATCACTACATGCTGCCTCTATATGGTTATATCTACAATGGCAAATAAAGCAACACTGGAGACTTTCCTGGCTCTGAAGCCTTGAGACTGGTTGGCCTGGAGTGACTTTATGATGCTTATATCCCCAATTGCCTGTTCTGTTTATGCTGGATATCAAGTTCTGCACTTTTAAGACTGGTTCTGAGAGCAAAGAGGGGAGAAAAATTGAATTTGCTTTCTGTAGGAGGCCACCTCAGAGGTTTCCTGACTACATTTGTCCCAAACTATGACACTGGTCATGGTCAGGATAGACAGCCTTTGTTCCTAGGTCCTCTCTGAACTCTATGCCAGGATTCTAATATACAATTATTATTTTTGTCATCAAGAAATATTCTTTATATAAGATATGTATATAATAACAGTTCCAACTCAGGCACATCATTTAAAGGTCCATTAAGGAGAGATAAATCCAGGACACAGATATCTACTTTCTGAGACAAAATGAAGATGTTGTTTTGCTTCAGGTGCAGATCAATAACAACTGCATGACCATTATTAAATGACAGAAAGCAAGTCAATAAAATCATGTTCTCACAAGCCAGTTAGAGGCAAACTGAAATGTGCAGACAAGTCATGGCACTCTATGACATTGCTAGCCTTATTAAAAACTACTAGTTTGAAAGGGAGATAGTTAACTCTGTAGGGTTTTCTTGTGTCTCATAATTGGGATTTCTAATGGTTTCTCCTTTTTCTAATTCTTACCCTATTTATTATTATTATAGCTATAACATTCTACTTTATTTTCTTATTTGAAGCTTGAGTTTCACATAACTCCTTGTTGATTTCAAGTCATGCAGAATCAAATTGGTGTGATAACATGAAAAATCACATGTTCAAGTGAATGGAAGGTTGAAACTTTTGTGCTCTGGTTTTTATCCTAATTTTAGAAAGATCTGAATCACTCAGGAAAAAGAGATTAGTTTTGGCAATATTTTTATGGTGGTATGGGGCATAAAGCTATATTCTGTGATAATAGAATGGTGTTTAAAGTGTTATCCTAAGATATAGAGGAGCCAAGTCTTCCAGTTTCAGAAATATGTAGAGTAGAATGTGTGCTTTCAATCAGCATTTGAGAACAATCTTCCAGAATTGGGGGTTTTCACACATTAGATAGTCTAGTTCTGGAACTGCTCAGCAAGACTCACATTACATTTTCACAGGAAAATGTGTTTGGCTTGAGGATTATCATAGTGTGAAATTAGAAAAAAAATTGAAGCCAGAAAAAAATATTATAAGAAGAAACATTGCCTTTTGTTCAGCTTCTTTTTCTTGGCAGCCAAATGAATACAAGGCAAAAATAATTAAAATGTGGTGCAATTTGAAACAAAAGAATTTTTTTTCCTATCTACCCAAAAAACAGTTGCAAGATTTACTGCATGGGCTGTCAAAATCCAGACTGAGAGACCAGATATGGAAATTTTGCCAGTGGTGGAGGAGGCAAAATGACATTGTACTCTACAAAAGGTCAGTGAAGAGTTGAAGTGCCTGGCGCTTGAATAGGATGGAATGTTCTGACATTATACTGATTCCATAAACTTTTAGCAGGTAGTTGGCTCAAATAATGCTCATGTTGTTAACATATTGCTGTGTTTTACTTATCTATGCTCTTGGTTTGCCTGTAACTTTCAGCCTTTAGAGAAGGCTGCATTGCTACCTTTGTGATGCAAGTCATCAAGGAGCTTGTAAGCTATAAACTTTCCACGGATAAAACACATCTTTGAGGTATTGTTTCTAATTTTTTTCAAATTATTCCTTTAAACCCTGGGAAAAAACCTCCATGTTTTTCATGTTGTATGTCCACATTACTTTTATATCCCATTGAAAAGATGGTTTCATATTAACCCTCTTCATTCTTTGTGAAAAAGATAAAATTGCTCTTTGTCACACTACTGCAACTCTGGAATGGAATAATCTGTGCCTTTACTAAGAAATATAACCAAAAGCATAATTTGGCCTATGATTTGCCATTTGTTTTGGAATAAGAGTGATTATACAAATAGAAATGGTTGTTATTGTTATTGTCAGTGGCAGTACCAATATGGCAACAAGAAAAAACAATAAAGTAATCTGTGTATCCAACCTGTTTTCTGCTGGCATACAGCTCTTTCTATTCCATCTTGTGGTCAATTCTCTTGCATCTACAATATTACACGTTTTTTTAATGAAATACCAAATGAGAAGACTTATACAGATGCACATTCTTATGCTGGTTATTATAATATGATGATCTGGAATAAAGGCTGCAATTATGTGAAGCACAAAACCAGAAGAAAAGGCACTATATTTTTATACAAAAACACCTCAAAAACCAACACAGAGTTGTTGCTGTAGGAAGTGGTTTATGATGCATCAAATGATTAAATTCCCTTCCCTTCCCTTCCCTTCCCTTCCCTTCCCTTCCCTTCCCTTCCCTTCCCTTCCCTTCCCTTCCCTTCCCTTCCCTTCCCTTCCCTTCCCTTCCCTTCCCTTCCCTTCCCTTCCCTTCCCTTCCCTTCCTTCCCTTCCCTTCCCTTCCCTTCCCTTCCCTTCCCTTCCCTTCCCTTCCCTTCCCTTCCCTTCCCTTCCCTTCCCTTCCCTTCCCTTCCCTTCCCTTCCCTTCCCTTCTTATGGAAGGACAAAACTGAGCAGGAGAAACTCGAATTATATTTCACTCTGTTTCAGTGATCCTTAGTGACATACTATTGTATCTGTTAACAGTTAGCTCTTTTCATGGCTTTTCAATATTAAAGGAATTGATGGGTAACCCATGAGGTACTGCACAAAAGCCCAAGATGGAACCACCACACATGAAGAGGGGTTTTAAAGATGTGATGATTTTACCTGTGTGGCAACCAAAAATCTGTGAAAGTTTTTTTAAAAGTTAAAGATTTTGAAAAGTTACTTTTTAAAAAATAATTTTGACTGAAGTTTTTTCAGGAGGATTTTGGTCAGACCCAAATTCTGACATTTATTTCATGCAGTGAGATAGAACTCTGATGGAGAAGTTTTGTGCTGGAAAGTCATGGCTTGTTCCTGACTCAACAGAATATAAGTTAGGCTATCTGTAGAGAAACTCCTTATTAAACCATCAGAATGTAAGTCACAGACAATCCTCTCTTTAATGAACTCTTTTGACCAGCAGTGAGCTTTCCTGCACTGAAGGAATGGAATTAAATCAGTTTCTTCCACAAGCTCTTCCAGAACATTAAGACAGAGAGAATGAAAGTGTCTGTACCTCCTTACCAGTGAGTTTTCTTCTGTTTACTACAAAGATGCATAATTCCTGCTTTATCACTCTAGGGGAGGAGGGTGAGAAAACCCATATTTTTGCATAGTTCAGGGAGATAAATAAGATATTCCTGTGTGCATATGCTGCTCTTCCTCACTTCAGAAGGCAGGTGATAACAAATACAGAATCCACTTTTGCTTAAGGGAGAGATTATTTATAGAGACTTTCCATCACCTGTGGCTAAGGGAGAAATTAATTCTGGAGCAAGGTCTTATACCTTGTGAGGAGATACTGCTCCATAACACAGTCATGAATGGAAGGAAGGGAGAAGCTGCGGATTAAAAAAAAACTTCATGAAAAAAGATCCCAGAGACCCTGTATCACAGGGCTGAATGTCCATAAAAGTTTTATCTGCAGTTCACTTTATGAAAAGTAAAGAATCAAAGGTAGACTAGAGAATCACAATTTGATGGCAGGAAGGACCAGTGTCTTCAAAGAGCAGAAAAACAACACAGCAAGGATGAGAAGTTTCAGATGGCTCAAATTCACCTGAAATAAATTCAATCCTCAGTATTTACTTAGTATTTACTACTTGGAAAACATTATATGGAAACATGAGATGGAAGAATGAAATGGATATCAAACTGGAGTTGCCATAATGCTTGGTCTGGCAGAATTTATCAGTCAAAATGTTTTTCTCTAGTCCAAAGGGAAAACTCCTGAACCTCTCAACAAAACCTGGCATTGTAAAAGTAGATACTGATCTACTCAAATAAGACTTTTTAAACTTAGAAATGGATGGAAAATACAGCATGCCTATGATGGTCCTCAACATCCATCCTGAGACTACATAATGGCAACTCTCTGAGAGAGTTGCCATTTCTCAGAGAGAAACTTAGTGTTTTCCAAAAATCAGAAGGTACACTTTTAAAGATTCCATGACATTAATTTATGAAGTTTCAACTATAATGAAAAAAAAAATTCTTACTGTTGAAAATAGTTTAGAACATACCCGCCCCCCCCCCCCACCTCCATTTTAAAAAGGATTGTAACATATATTTTTTGGCTTCCTGTTTGATTAAATCATGATGACTCAATATCTTTGCCATGTAGTGTTTTGCTCATTTAGCAAGCTGCATCAATCAGATGAAAAGGAAGAGTCTGTGTATGCTGGATATCAGGACATATATCTGAAAATTTTTCTATGAAAAATAGATTGGATTGTAAAGACTTCTATGATTAGAAAAGTGAAACTTCAATGAAGGGTAGGCATCTAGTGAGGATCTAATGAGATACTGTACTAATAAACTGCCAGGAAATAGGTAGCCTTGATTCTGAAAACTGTTGAATACTTTCTCTAGACATTTTAATCCTTTGAAAATCTGACTATTAGGTAAATAAGGTTCATAAGGGATGCATCTTCCACAAGTTTCTAATCATTTAGGGTGAGATCATCTCGCTTCATTTCAAGGGCTTAAAAGTTAGATGAAATGTTATTGGAGAGGCAATTTATCTACCTACACAGACATAACAGAGAGAGACTAAAAACTATATTATATAAAAGTCAATAGTCAGGTAAAGTGGGACAAATATAACCCTCAGTCTCTAATCTAATGTACAGAAATCACACACAGATGCCACTTAGATTATAGAACAGAGGCATGAAGAATAGACTAGTGCTTTATGGTTTGGCTTTTTCAAACTAAAAACCTTGAGTAAAAGGGACATACATAACTGGTAGATTTTGTTCCTAGGGTACTCAGTTCATCTGTTTTAGTATATTGTCATACTGACCCCTCTGATAATGAAATCCATCTATACCAAAATATATAAATGCAGCATAGCAAATAGTCAAGACAATGTAGATAATACAGTACATAAGAGAGGACAATGGAAGAAAGAAATTCATTATTTCATAGCAAAGCAAGACATAGGACAAGATTTATGAAAACCAGAATATTTTTCATACAGCAATTGAAATCAGTATAAAAACATTCCAGTTAACTTTGCAGTGAGATTTTTGAACATTGTTAGAGAAAGTTGCAGAGTAAAATAGAAGACAAGAAAGAGCCTCATTAATTTTTAATCTTTGCAAAAGTTGTCAGTGAAAGGGATTATGGATTCATTGTAATTATAATTTGTTAAATGTAAAACAAATCCATTTATTTAGACTTCTTTCTTAATTCCCTTATGGATAATTTAACAATTTGGATGATTTGATTTAACTGAATGATTTCAAGGGAAGTTCTTGGCCCTGAATACACTTGAAAAATACCAGACATTTTAAATTTAATATTCTGATTTTAATATCTCTAATATCTTGTTTTTATGATCAACACTTTATATTTGTTTTAGATTTGCTGTCTTATATATTGTATAGATGGATGTCTAAAAATTGTCAAATAATGAATGGATTCAATATAATGCTTTATTTCATTATACATTCATTATACCTAAATTTTTTTGTTTGTTTGTTTGCTGATGAGGAATTGTACTAGAGATAATCTCCATAGAAGAAAACAAAACCAATTATTCATTCCTGGATAGATATCTACCTGGTTATGCATAACATACTAAGTTTCTAGATGGCTGCATTAGTAGTTCCTTTCATTCTTTCAAAATTTAAAGGCAAATAAGTTCTTTGTAGTTATTTTCAAAACTTTTTCATCTATTCCCATCAGTCAATTACACCTTGGTTCAGCAAAGCACTTACATACCTGAAAAGCTTAATGGCAGTGAGAAGTGTCACTAAACATCTCCTGCAATACTTATTCTAGTGTTCAACTGTTTTTGCATTTTTGCTGATATATTCAGAGGTCATCTAATTTATCTTTTAATCATAACTTGTTTTCCCCTATATTTATTTTTCTCCTGTTTCCTTTTATCTAATTTTAATCCTCAAAAATGCTAAAATATCACCCTCTTGTCTTACTCTATATTAGAAGAATATCTGAGGTTGCAGAGACTGGCCGTGTGATCATAGTTAGGCAAAGAGTCAATGAAGGAAACAAAAAGACAAAATAATTTGAGTATGATTCATCAATTTAAAGGTGAACTTGAGTGTAGTGATTCTGAGTACCTGCAATGGGAAAGGCAGTCATATCTTGTATCAATGCCCTTCTCATACACTGAAACCTGATCACTTCTGCTTGGGGTCGTTAGCTGTAAACTAAACTTTCCCTTCAAACATTTTAATGTCTTTATTGGAATGCTTGAGCAGTCTAAATAGCTGCTCTTGTCCTGGTATTTCTTGACAGAAGACACAAGTTCATATAACTGCTTCTTGTGGAATACTTAAGATGATCATAGATCTATGGCCATCCCCCAGTTTTGATGAAATCAAAGCCTTTTCAATTGTGCTGAAAATGTGCTTGAGTATGTTTTACTGTGGCTTGCTCCTGCTGAGTTGCAAAAAAGAATTTGGAAGACTTCGAAATACAAGTGTTTATGGCAAGTCTGTGACTGACTCTGTGCTCAGCAGCCTCACTAAAAATACGAGAGAAATGTGGGATTGGAGAAGCCTTCCTAGATCACTAAAACCAATTCCCTGATGGCATAAGTAAATGTGAAGTAATTCCTTTCTTCAACTGCTCAGGTTCTCTCTGAAATTGAAATGGGTTTTGGAAGCTTGGTTTTCATTGCTACTACTTAAATGTTTGACAGATGTGTAAGAAAGTTTTTCAGACAGAAGGATTCTTCAGTGGACATAGCAGAGCAGTTCTGTCACCAGCTCTGAGTAGAGGAGAAGAATCTCCTCTCTACATGCTGGCAGTGCTCTTCCTAATGCCATCCAGGAGGCTTTCACCCTTTGTACCAGGACTTGTTGTTGGGGATTGTTTTTAAGGTATATTTCTCTCTCTTCAACTTTTATATTATATTTACTTCGACCTATTGCATTTACTGAAAGTAAGCATGATATCTTTCTTTCTTCAACATGCCACACCAAAAAAGCATTGTCTCACTTGGCCTTTTCAAATCATGCCACAGTGTTTTTTACATGCCTGTTCCAGTTGTACTGTATTTTTATAAACATGGAAGTTACTATGCAATCTTCCAGATGAGACTGTTAGAAGGATACCAGATCAGACCAAAATTTTGGTTTACTGTTTGAGTATCTTGTTTCAGCTGTAGCTCAGACAGTGGTTCTATAAGCATAGCATTATTACCTGATTTCTGTTGGAGATAGTATCAGCTCATTTTAAGAAACGCAGAGCATGATCATAGAACATAAACATTCACAAATTACTGTGTGGATGTGTTTGCTTTGTGATATTTCTATTTAATTGCATGCTTACAGTGGAAGACTTTTCATAGATGGCAAATACTGGAAGATCTCTCCTCAGTCAAACCATCTAAAAACGAATTGGTGTGATGATGCACAATTTTGCACATTGCAGTATTACATTCTCTCTTTTGAATTACTACAACTGTTTTTGTCTTCTTCATTTTTTTGATTATTCTTTGATTTGGCAACATGTCTCAATTTTGATGTATCAAGCTGAATTTTGATTCATTCACACTCTTATATTTTTGTGCCATCTGCCTTTGTGAAAATAATAAACATGACCCCAAGACTCTACTTGCAATACTTTCCCTTTCAACAAAACTAATAGTCATTAAGTCTTAACCTTTTTTTGTGATTTTTTCAAAATATTTATACTTCATTTCATTTCACAGAATTACAGAATGGGTCAGGTTGTTAGGGACCACAGCAAATCATGTGGTCCAACCCCAGTGGTGAAGCAGGGTCATCCTAAAGCACTAATCCTGCAACAGCTTATGTTTTGCAGTGCCACAATACCATCTACCTTACAGAAATTCAGGTGATAGATGGAATGTATTCACTTTTTCCAGTGGTTTATTTGTCTTCTCAAAGAAAGTTAGTAGGTAATTCCTGTGCATTCTACCTTTTGTATCTTGAGTTTTATTTAATTTTATTCCAATTTTTTGCTTATCTCTGTACACTTTGGAACAAACTTCACAAGTTATTAGTTATCTCCAGCACATCACCCTTCTTAAATATAGTATTTCTTTTATTAAGAAGCCTTTCTACAACCCTCACAAATTCATTTACCAATTTCAGCACATTCTGAAATGAAAAGCTGCTCCTCTGAATCACTGGGGGCATTAGTTACATCTCAGCCAACCTGAGTGAGCCGCTTTTCCAGACGTGGTGCAAACAGTGAACTCTCTACTCTACTTTCTGCTGGGCCGTACAACTGCTTTGGGCAAACACAAAGAGGCCTTTTCTCTCACATCCAGCTGTTTGTTGATTCACTGGACATATTGAGATATGCTTTCATGTGCTCTGAAAACTATTTTCTGACTCTTTATGAGCTGTCAGGCCAACAGCTATTCCAGTCCTAACAGTGGGTTTGAGTCCTGACATAGTGCTAAAGACAACTTATAGTAGAGGGTTAAGGTATGTCCTCAGTTTTACTCAAATAGTTGAATTTCAGTTCCACATCCAATAAACTAATTAATGGCTTCATTTTCTCACATTTGGAAAAACTATTCTTATGGAAAGCAAGAGGAAAGTATTTGGTTCCCAAAACTGCAAGGTGGGATGGTGTGGTGATGCTACTGACTTAAGCTCCATCCTGTTCTAGCAGGATTGTTGCTGTGACTAATAGACAAATTGATGCTGATTTCATGCCAGGACCAGTTGCAGAAGATTTGGGGTGACATTCAATACTTTTAATGTACTCTGTGACAAAATCAGCTGTTTTCATTTGTAATAGTTTATAAAGGTGTGATTTAAATATAGCTATAGAGTTATGTATGCAAAAAATAACTTGCTGTTAGCAAAATTTAAAAACCCTCAGGTTAAATATTTTACATATGAAGTTTACCAAAACTGTAGAAAAACTAGATCTTGACCTTCTGAAAACTTCTACTAAATAAATCCATTTTCACTTCCTGAGAAGTTCCATAAAACCAAAAGCAAACTAATGAAGACTCAGTCCTCACTGATTGTGACATTAAGGTCTTTCTTTCTAACGGTGAGGTAATATTTTCCTTTGTGCTTTAAACATCTAAGTGCTGCTTCTACCATTTAATTTCTTTAGGTAAATTTATGACTTACTGTATTTCATCTGATGTAGGCAGAGGTTAATAACTATTTAAACTTAAATGATATGAGGGCAACATCTGTTACTTAGTAACACAAATATATTCTGGGGTAGTTCACTGTTTTTGAGCAAATTACATAGCTCATTACACTTAGAGTCACCCACATCCTACACAGAATCTGTGGTAGTGCAAATTATGCACACAAATGGCCTTGGGGGCATTTTTGCCCTAAACTACTTCTGCTGGGGCTGATGTGCCTGGGAGAGGGCTGGTACCCACTTAAACTGCTGAATCACAGCAAATTCCATCTGGATTCAGGACGTGTCTGCACCTTGGAGCCTGCAAGGCTGCAATTCTCACCAGAGAGCCAGCAGGACTGTCTGAAAGGTTTAGCCTTGTAAGCAGAGAGGTAGAGGGACAAATGGGTAGGCAACAAGGATATGGTGAAACAAAACATATACATATGACATTCAAGGCATGTGAAAATTAACAGACAGAGAAATGCAGACAGCTGAAAGTAATCTAGAGGGGTCCCTGGAGTAATATAACACCAGGAATTTGGGCAAAGGTGGAACAAACAAGGAGCACTGTTGATTAAATAAGATATTAGGCCAGGTTCCAAGGTTTTTAAATAAAGCTTTCCTCTACTGGGAATGAAACTGAGGATGGATAACATCTCTACATGTTTTGAAGCATTTCAGGTAAAGTCATGTATCACTTGTTTTTTCTCTGTTGCAGCTCATGAGAATGATGACACTAGGTACATGGGACAGCTGTGTCATGCACAAAATGCATCACACACCACCCCAAACCCCTTGTATAGATGAATTTTGCACTGTGCTACAAAATGCTGCATTAAAAGGAGACAAGACCTGAAATGAGAGTAAAGAAATTTGTATCCCTGAAGATGAAAGAGCTGGATATTGCATCCTGAGGGAAAGCATAAGCAGGAAGAGAGTTAACATTCTGGGCCCTGATGTACAGGTTTTGATCAATTTTTTATCCTCTTGCCTTTGTGTGTGTGTCACTCACAGGTTATGGCACCTGTCTCACAGCAGCACCTGAATGCAGAACTGCCAGTGAATACTGAAGAATCATGGAGTTTTTGCTCAGCATGAACCACTTTTGCTACCATGCCTCCTCTCTTCTGCTTGCTAATGATATTTCTTCAGATATTTTCCTAAGTGTTTTTACTCCACAGCCTAGATTTAGACATTAATGTACAAGATTGACATGGATAAGCATAAACAATTATTGGGAGACTCATGCAAGTTAACAGGCTCTCAGTTATACTTCTTACACCCAATTCTATAATTTTTATGCTCTATCAGAAAATACTGCAAAGTGAAAACTGTTTTTCCATATTACAACAAGTGGTAGAATTTAAGAAAATCATTTTTGATGAGGAACTTTCTAAAAATTTCCAACTCTTAATAATCAAATATTTTAGAAAACAATACAAAATAACCTTTCCACTTGTGAAAAAAACTCAGAAGAAGTAACACTTCAGCATAATTTTCACACTTTCAGTTGATTAGAGTCCATTATAATCACGATGAATTGAGAGATAAATGAACTCTGAAAGTGTTCGTCCTTAGCAAAATTATTTATAGCATGTATAAATATTTAAGGATTAGACACATTTTATTATTTAGCACATCAAGGCCCCAATCTTCACTTTATACTTACAGTGAATTTTAAATATTAAAATAAAAAACTGAAACAAATACATTCAAGAGAACTATTTTATGTATTGCAACTGAAAGTTGTTAAGGTGCCTGGGGCTACAGAAACTGTGCATGGAAATTCATTCTGAGCCATAACCCAACACAAGGGCTCCCCACCACTCCCAAAAGATGATTTACTCTGGAGCAGGGCTGGGGCAAGCCCAGTCACAAACACAGGCTGGGTGAAGAATGGATTGAGAGCAATCCTGAGATGAAGAATTTGGGGGTGTTGGTTGATGAGATTCTAAGCATGAGCTGTCAGTGTGTGCTTGCAGAGCAGAAGGTGTGTCATATCCTGAGCTGCATAAAGGAAACATGGGCAGGAGGCCAAGGGAGGTGATTCTGCCCCTCTGCCCTGTGAGACCCCAGCTGCAGTGTGCTGTGTCCAGCTCAGGGACCCCAGCCAGAGGAAGGATGGGCACCTGCTTAGTCAGTGATACAGCAGAGGAGGGTGATAAAGGTGGTCAGATGGCTGGAGCAGGTTAGATAGGCAGAATCACATGTGGAGATTCACCTCCCCCTGCTGTATTCAGTGATGGAAAATGGACACTTGCATAGATGGATCACTCACATGCTAAAAAATTTGATAACAATTACCTAAAAGCATTCTAACTGCATGGAGGAGCCTAACTCCAAATAAAATTAGACATATGCATAAATTTTTCTAGCTCTGTATTCAAATTTCAGAAATGGAGATGTGTGTCAAAAATTTCATTGAAATCATGTAAATGTTTAGAAATAAGTAACTGAATATATTCAAAATATTACATGTAGCTTCCCAGGCTCACACGTACACATAAGCTATTGCAAAAATGAATTGTCACATACATGAAACATTTTATATCATCTTCTTAAACCATGAGGAATAAAAAGCCCAAAGCAAATGTCATATGCAAATAGCCATAGGTATCAAGAGTTTTTGGGAAATTAATTCTAGAGTTGGGCACAGATAATGACAACTAAAAAGAAACAAATATATGTTAATTTTCATTGCTTTTTTCATGGAAAACAAAACTTACTTTTTTATGTATCCATGTGTAAATGTATTTATTCAATATATTTTGGTTTTAGGTACTTCCCTACTCTCTTTCTGAAGAAACTCTAGGCAAATTATTACACACATTTTTCATACTAAAACATACATAATCAAACAACCAGCCTAGGATTCTCCCCCAAGATACATGGTAAAAAGATTCACCATAGAAAGTTACAAAAATATATTAAAAAACCCCTTTTTACTAGGATGATTGGTAACTCTGCTGTATGAATCTCCTCCCTCTTTCTACTTTAGACTATGCTTTGAACATTCCTATATACTTGGGACCATGCAGTTTTTATTTTAGTGCCTGTTTTACATAACATTCAGGAGAAAGAAATCTCTGAATTCCTGCTCTTGACCATAATGCTGACACTATGTGTCTATCAAATAGTGCTATACTGAACTAAATTTACTGTTACTTTGCTGAATTGTTGCAAATTGACAGGTCTTTCCAGGGAAGATAAGAGAAAGATTTTCAAAACCATAAAGATAAGATTAAATTTTAAAATTTAAATCTACTGTAAATTTTTTATCTACCTAAATCTCACAGACTGGAATTTGATGCAGTTGCCTATATGCAAGTATCTATTTCACCTATTAGCAGATGAGACATATGAAAAAGACTAGCAGATGCAAAACAGGAGTAAAGGATAGCCACTTTTCCTGTGGCTGCCAGGGGCCAGGCAGAGTAAGATGTATCCTGGTTTCAGCTTAAGTCACAACAGATGCAACTACTAAAACTGACATCTTGGATTCCTTCTATAAGTGATGAAATGACAAAGGAGTCTATTTTAGGGAAGGATTAATTGCCCTCCAGAAATGTTTATCTCTTTCTATTTATCGTAGAGCAAAACAAATTTACCAGATTGGGTCACATATTCAAATTCTAGCTGGCTGAAATTAAAAAAAATGAGTCCTATCTCAAACATTCCCAGTGCTATATACTTTTTCTAAGGATCAGAAATGTTTTCATGTAAGTCAAACAGCTCTAGTCTACAGGACACACACTTATTGTTGTATCAATGTGTTGACAAAACCTTTCCTCCTAACCTCTAAGTCTGTTTACCTTGATTTATTCTACAGATTCAGTCAAAGAATTGAACCAACCAGGTTCTATGGATAAGTTTGTTGGAAATCTTGCCCAAACTGCAGTTTGCCAGCACCTTCAAAGATAAAGTTTGGTAATGCCAGATTTTAAACCTGACCACATGCTAAGTTGCCACAAAACATCTGCATAATGTGTGGCAACTTCTGAAGCTTTTGGGAAACTTAAAATCATTCAACTTGGAGGACATAGGCATGCATTTATAGCCCAATTCCTTTCTGTAAAATTTCCACCGAGTCCAACAAATTATTTTATGTCTGTCTGTCATCACTAGTTGACAATGAAATACTGTGGAGGAAGTCTTGGTAAGTCATTTCCAGCTTCCTCTGCTTCCTGTTGAAATTTCTTAAAATAACAGCAGTTAAAAAAACAACTGGTGTTGCAGCTCTTCCATATTGGCTCTTTAACAATCACAGGTTCAGCTACACAATTCCATTGTCATCAAATGGCATGTGTTGTTGGCTTGCCATGAATATAAATGTTGTATCTTAAAAGCAATGCCTTTGCCCGAACCTGTTTCAAGTCCTGAGGATGGTTTTAAACTCACAGTTCTACAAAATTCCTGTGATGAGAGGTCTCTGGGAATTGTCAGTTTTGGCAGTACCTAATTCACACCCTCAAGCATGGGCAAATGGGAAATGTATTTCAAGACACATCTCCTTTTGTCTTTGACAAAATGCTTTTTGTCTTGGCATAGGGCTTACTGCTCACCACCAGTTAAGGTTTTTGGGAGCATTCATAATTATTTATTTTCTAGAAGTTACAGAAGAAAAATGACTGATGAAAATTGAAATTATATTATATGCATTTTTTTAGATAGCCTTTGATGGTGTTATTAAAAATCTGGTAGTGTAAAGGTGAATCAGCACATACTGAGGTTGTAAATGGAATGAGATCATCAGATTTAAGTAGTATAATGCATTTCAAGCCACTAGTACAATTTGGTTGTTTAGGATTGACATACAGATGGACAAAACCCTCCCTTATTTGTCAATCTTCAGTGTATTTCTTTTTTGGCGCCGGGACGGTGAAAACGGTTCAGAGGAATTAAGGAAGATTTCAATTCCTCCTCAAGAAATTTCTTTCAAAGTGTGTAAACAGTTGATATTCTGATTCATTATCACAGCAGTTTTCTTGCTTGTCAGCAACTCCGTTTCATTTTACCTTCCCATTCAGTTTAGGGTTTACATTGTTCTCAGTATATGTTATTTCTTCTGTCTTTCAATATATTATTATAGCAAGTCTTCCTCCATTTTTAGATATTTTTTCTAGCCCTTACCCATTAATTTGGGTTTTCATCATAATGCATTTATCCTTAAACATCAGAAGCCATTATTCTTAAAAACTCAGAAAATGAGACTAGCAACTTAATTTTCCTTAATTTTTCTGTATACTGACATGTAGCATCTGATCTCCTCATTATGTTTTTTTTAGATTTTTCTCTAAAGGCTTTGAGAACAAAAATGAAAATGGAACTGCTATTAATGACATTTATACATGTCTTACTATTTGCACTAGCTGAATTCACATTTTAATGTTTGCAATTCATCTATATAAGTAATAGAAATACTGTTTTCTTACTAGCTATTATGGGCAATGTTTTGCAAGTGGCTGTAAATCCATTGTCATAATTAATTGTAGAATGAAGGACAAACCCCCAAACCTGACATTTCTTTCAAATCAAAGAAGGCCAGACCAGTTTGATTGGACATTTTCAAGGGGGAAGGAAAAGAAAATGCCTTTTTGTTCTTTTGTGGAAGGAGAAACTGTCACATAGATAACAAATCTTATTTATTGTTTATTTTAAACATCTCAGTGCCTTCTGAGCAATCCATAGTCATTAAGAATAACTGTTCTATTTATAGAATTGGGGCACTAAAGAGATATTTAGTATGAATTTAAATCCAGAGGATTCTTCTTTGGATGTGCAAAGTCAAGTCTTGATTTTAAGGGCTAGCACAGAGTTTCTTCATGAGCAGGAACAAATGACAGGTAACAGTTATGCAAATGGATGTGGGCTCCTGCTTCTGCATTTGAAGGTGTTTAAACACACTCCAGGTTCATACCATTAGAATGTCACTGAGCTTGTGTGGATGCACTCTTCCTGAGAGACCACCTTCATGCAAAATGAGACTGGAGAATTTACCCATTCAGCACATACAGCCCACAAGCACATTTGCAGCAGTGCAATTGATTATCAGGAAATATAATTTTCAGCTATTAAAGGAAATACATTTTTCCTCATTAAAATTATAGGAAACCTTATTATTAGGTTGCTCAAAACATCCAGTTTCAGAGTCTGACATTAGCTGATTATGCTGGCTGGATTTCCCTCTATAGAGAAGACGGGATGATTTATACCAGGAACCACAGATTTCCCACTCAAATGTTAAATGAACATCATTAATGCTATGTACTAAATCTTCCAAATTTAATGGCTCATATTGATCTTAAAGGATCTGTTTAGGGCTCATCACCTTCTTCCTTTTTCCCAAAAGAGCCCCATGAATACGGCTGAATAGAAATTGCATTTTAATCATGGGAAGGAGCATACCATACAATAGTAATTTCAGAGTTATTAAATCTGTGTGTCCAACACAGAGGATGAAAGGCTCTGCCCCATCTGAAACCCAAAACTCCCATCTCTCAGATGTTCCAGGACCCAACACATTAGACATAGTCTCCCACACAAAAAGGTAACACCTGGCACATCTGAAAAATGCTTGAAGGTTCAAGGACTGGCAGACTATGGCACAAAAATCTCTTCTGGTGTACATAAAATTGAACAACTTTTCCCTTCCTGTTAACATCCCAATGACCCTGCACAATCAACAGCCAGCCAAGAGCCTTGGTTCAGAATAAATACATCTCCCTTACAATGATACATCAGGCCTGCATAAAGCACTTGGGTATTTTTAACCCAGCATCTCTCCTTCATTGTGCTTTGCAGCCTGCTTGAAGCTCCTCTGTATCATGAGCTCCTTGGCATGCCAGCAGTTCAGCTGCCATAACAAAATACACAATTTTAAAGAGCTTGTTTTTAAATTAGTGTCATCATCAGATATTCATTTGCAAAGTGCTGTGGACATACCTGGACTGTGCTGTGGGCATATCTACTTGAAGACAAAATGTAAAACATAAGCATGATTTTATTAGCTAAAATGCAGCATTAGGTTTCAATTCAGTAATTCCGGATTTACAGGCTTGGTTTGACTGAATTACTTACTAACCCATAGACTAAAAACTTCCTGAATTTTCTTGATATCTGTAAATCTAATGCCTGTGTTTTTTATTTTATGAGAAGGTTTTTATATTTGCTGGTTTAATTGACAAAAACTGCCATCAGAAACTGCATAAAGCTCCAAAGTTTCTTCACATGGGTAATATCAAAGTAAAGGTCAGTAAATCTCACAATGAAAAGCTGTATAATATGGAACAAAGTTCATTAAGTCTAATCATCAGAATCTATAAAAGTTGAATGAAAAAGCCGCCTGAAAGTTCACAGCTCTGTTATTAGTACTTAGATAGGAAATTCAGTGGGAAGCCTTGACCTTGGATATACAGGTAAACATGCTAGGTAATACATTAGTTTGCAGTATGATTGAATTTATTTTAAATTTGCCAAATATAAAGAAAAATGAGACCACAATTACACAGACATCTAAGTTCTTTTAAAATGTAATGGACTGACCTGCTGTAAATGGACCTACTTCTGTAGGATTTTGTATAAGTGCCTAGAGAATTTGTGACCTGTTTGGTTCTCTGTTTCTGCTAATTCCTCTTTTCTAGGTTAGGAGGCTCCATCCTTTACACAGACACATCCCATGGTTATTCCAGCTTGGATATTACAATATATAAGTACCTGAAGGATATATAAAAATTGAACTTGAAACAAAAGCTTCGTTATTGTCTCTATGTACTTCTTTGGGTAAACTGCCTAATGGAGGAGTGCAGGAAAGGATGAAGGAATGAGAAAGACAGGAAAAGGAGGAGTGCAGGAAAGAAAGACGGAAGGAGATAGAAAGGAAAAGGAAGACTGCAGGAAGGAATGAGGAAACGAGAAAGAGAGGAAAAGGAGGAGTGCAAGAAAGAAAGACGGAAGGAGATAGAAAGGAAAAGGAAGACTGCAGGAAGGAATGAGGAAACGAGAAAGAGAGGAAAAGGAGGAGGGTAGGAAGGAGGGAATGAGAAAGAGAGGAAAAGGAGGAGTGAAAGAAAGAACGAGGGAGAGAAATAGAGGAAAAGAAGAAGTGCAGAAAAGAAAGAGGGAACAAGAAAGGAAACTGAGGAGTGCAGGAAAGAGAAGATAAAGAGGAGTGAACGAGAAAGTGACAAGGGAACGAGAAAGAAACGATGAGGAGGAGTGAAGGGACTACGGACCAAGAAAGAAAGGACAAGGAGGAGTGACGGGACAAGGGAACAAGAAAGAAAGAAAAGGAGGAGAGAAGGGATGAGGGAACGAGAAAGGAAGAGGAGGAGTGAAGAGGAGAAAGAATGAGAAAGAAAGGAAGAGGCAGAGTGAAGGGATGAGGGAACGAGAAAGAAAGGAAGGGGAGGAGAGAAAGGATGACAGAACATGAAAGAAATGAAGAGGAAGACTGAAGGGACAAGGGAATGATAAAGAAAGGAAGAGGGAGAGAGAAGGGAAGAAAGGATAAAAAAGAAAGGAAGAGGAGGAGTGTAGGGAAGAGGGAACAAGAAAGAAAGGAAGAGGAGGAGAGAAGGGATGAGGGAACGAGAAAGAAAGGAAGAGAAGGGAGGAGGAAGCATGAAAGAAAGGATAAGGAGGAGTGAAGGGATGACAGAACATGAAAGAAATGAAGAGGAGAGCAGGGTTGAGGGAACGAGAAAGAAAGGGAGAGGCAGAGAGGAAGGACGAGGAAACAAGAAAGAAAGGAAGAGGAGGAGAGAAGGGAAAAGGGAAGGTAAAAGAAGGGAATAGGAGGTGAGAAGGTGCGAGGGAACGAGAAAGAAACAACGAGGAGGATTGAAGGTATGTGGGAACGAGGAAGAAAGGAAGTGGATGAGTGTAGGGCAGAGGGAACGAGAAAAAAAGGAATAGGAGGAGAGAAGGGACGAGGGAACGAGAAACAAAGGAAGAGGAGGAAGGAAGGGACAAGTGTCTGAGATAAAAAGGAAAAGGAGGAATGAAGGGACAAGGGAATGAGAAAGAAATGAAAGGGATGAGAGTAGGGAGGAGGGAATGAGAAAGAAAGGAAGATGAGGAAAGAAGAAATGAGGAAATGTGAAAGACAGGAAGAGGAGGAGAGAAGGCACAGGGGAACGAGAAAGAGAGGAAGAAGAAGAGCATAGGGATGAGAGAACGAGAAAGAATGGAAGAGGAGGAGTGTAGGCATGAGAAAACCAGAAATAAAGGAAGAGGAGGAGAGAAGGGATGAGGGAATGAGAAAGACAGGAAGAGGAGGAGAGAAGGGATGAGGGAATGAGAAAGACAGGACGAGGAGGAGTGAAGGGACGACAGAACATGAAAGAAATTAAGAGGAGGAGAGAATGGATGAGGGAAAGAGAAAGAAACAATGAGCAGGAGTGAAGGAATGAGGGAATGAGAAAGGAAGAGGAGGAAATAAGGGCTGAGAAAACGTGAAAGAAAGGAAGAGGAGGAGAGAAGGGACGGGGGAACACAAAAGAGAGGAAGAAGAAGATTGTAGGGATGAAGGAACTAGAAAAAAAGGAAGAGAAGCAATGAGGCTATGAGGGAATGAGAAAGAATGGACGAGAAGGAGTGAAGGGAAGACAGAATAAGAACAAAAGGAAGAGGTGGTGGGAAGGGATGTAAGTAGAAAGTAAAAAAGAGGATGAGTGTAGGGAGAAGGGAACAAGAAAAAAATGAAGAGGATGATAGAAAGAACTAGGACTCTTCCTCTTCCTTTCTTTCTCCTTCCCTACTCCCTACACACCTCCTCTTCCATTCTTTCTTGTTCCCTCGCCCCTTCAATCCTCCTTGCCCTTTCTTTCTCCTTGCCTCGTCCCTTCACTCCTCCTAGTTCTTTCTTTTTTGTTCACTCGTCTCTTCATTCCACCTCTTGCTTTCTTTCTCGTTCCCTCCTCCTTTCACTCCTTCTCTTCCATTCTTTCTTGTTCCTTCATCCCTTCAATCCTCCTTGTCCTTTTTTTCTCTTTCCCTTGTCCCTTCACTCCTCCTCTTCCTATCTTTCTCGTTCTCTCATCCCTACACTCCTTCTCTTCCTTTCTCGTTCTCTTGTCCCTTCACTCCTTCTCTTCCTTTCTTTCTCATTCCTTCGACACTTGTCTCCAGCTCTTCCTTTCTTTCTTGTTTCCTCATCCTGTCACTCCTCCTCTTCCTTTCTTTCCCCTTCTCTCATCTTTTCAGTCCTCCTCTTTTTTATTTCTCGTTCACCTGTCCCTTCACTCCTCCTCTTCCTTTCTTTCTCATTCCCTCATTATTTCACTCCTCCTCTTCCTTTCTCATTCCCTCATCCCTTCTCTCCTTCTCTTCCTTTCTTTCTCTTTCCCTTGTGCCTTCACTCCTCCTGTTCTTCTCATTCTCCTTCCCTTATCCCTCCTCTCTTCTTCCTTTCCTTCTTGTTACCTCTTCACTTCACTCATCCTCTTCCTTTCTTTCACGTTTCCTCGTCCCTTCACTCTTCATCTTTTTTCTTTGTGTTTCCCTGTATCTTCACTCCTCCACTTCCTTTCCATTACATTCCCTCCTTCCTTCTTTCCTGCTCTTCCTCTCCTTATGGTTCTCTCAGCCTTACACTCCTCCTCTTCATTTCTTTTACCTTTCCTTGTTCCATCTCTACCCCTATTCCTTTCTTTATTGTTCCCTCATCAATTCTCTCCTCCTCTTACTTTCTTTCACATTCCCTTGTCCCCTCACTCCCCCTCTTCCTTTCTTTTACATTCCCTCATCCATTCTCTCCTCCTTTCCTTTCATTTTTGATCCCTCTTCCCTTCTCCCCTCCTCTTCCATTCTTTTTTGTTCCCTGTCCGTTCTCTCCTCCTCTTCCTTCCTTTCTCTTTCCGTCACCCCTTCATTCCTGAACTCGTCTTTTTTCTCCCTTTCTTGTTCCCTCTTTCCTGCACTGCCCCTTTTCCTCCCTTTCTTGTTCCCTCTTTCATTCCTTCACTCGTCTTTTTTCTTCCTTTCTTCTTCCCTTGTTCATTTCTGCACTTTCATTCGTTCATTCTTTCATTCTTTCTCTTTCTTTCTTGCTATTTCTTTTTCTTTCATTCTCACTCTTTCATTCTTTTTCTTTCTTTCTCTTTCTTTCTATTTTTTTCTTGTTCTTTCTCATTCTTTTTTTTTTTTCTAATTTTTTTTTTCGTTCAGGATGTTTCTCATTGTTTGTTTTTTCTTTCCCTTTCTTTCTTGATCGTTCTCTTTTTTTTTCTTTCTCCTTCATTCCTTTTCTTTTTCTTCCTTTCTTTTTCCTTTTCTTTATTTTCTTTTTCTTTCTCATTCTTTCTTTTTCTTTTTTTCTTTTTCATTCTCTCACTTTTTCTTTTTCTGCCTTTCTCATTGTTTCCTTAATTTCTTTCTTTCATTCTGGCTCTTTCATTCTTTCTTTCTTTTTCTTTTTTGCTCCTTCATTCTTTCATTCTTTTGTTTCCTTTCTTTCTCCTTTCCTCATCCCTTCACTCCTTTTCTTCCTTTCTTTCTCATTCCCTCATGCCTGCACTCCTCCTTTTCCTCCCTGTTTTATAGCCTCTCTCTTTTCTGCACTCCTCCTTTTCCTCTTTTATATCTGGCATATCTGGACACTGGACTGCCAACTCCACCACTCTACCACCATATTTACATGTCTTTTAAATCCTTCCACCATTTCTCAGGGCAGGCTATTTCAATCCCCGACAAATCTTTCTGTGAAGAAATATTTGCTAATCTCTTATCTAAAACTTCCCTGGTGCAACTGAGTGTTTGGTTGATAGAAGCATGCATACTAAATGTGAGCTTTATTGAATGTAATGATCTTCTTGAAGTAGATCATGAATATTATGGTTTATAAAGCTGTCCTAACATTATTTGGTATACAGTTAATTTCCTTCTCAATAGCTGGTAGAGTGTTGTGGTTTGGATTTTGTATGAGAATCATGTTGAAACACCCTGATGTTTTGGTTTCTGCTGAGTAGCAGTTTTTTAAAACAGTGTTTCAGAATAAATTTCTCTCTATACAGAAAGAGAATAACTTTGTTATGCACATCTTTTTGCAGGGGATAATTAATAATCTCTGGATTAGTGTTGCTGAACATAAATCTGCATGGAGGAATAACAGTAAAAAATCACAGACTAGCTGTTAACAAAAGCCCAGTAATGAACAGTGTCAGTTAAATTAGTTTATTCAAAATAGTAACTTAAATAGTGTTCAGGACTGACAGTTATCTACTCGCAACACATTTTTTGACATTGAATTTGAACTGGGAATTAAGGAATGACAAATTCCTCTTATACACTCAGTATTAATCTGGTGTGGGACTTTAGGGCACAGCAATTATTTAGTCTTCCTTACCAAACCCTTCAAGAGAGCATCATATAGCAAAGACAAGCTGAATGGATGGTGTGAAATCTGGGACTATCTCATAAACAAGAGTTTTTAATTTCCTAAACATATTTTTAGGTAAAGAGCATGGCAAATAAGTAACATCAGATTTACATGTGTGCAAATCATTTAGTTCAAGGTAAAGATAATTCAAAGCTCTAGAGAATTTTCCTTAATCAGCATTAATTCAAGAACAGAGCTTGCTTCAAAAGCAGAAGGAAAGCATTTATTAAGATACTTGTTTCCATTCAAGTGATTTTTCCAATAACCATATCCACTGGAATACAAAATTCAATTTAGAAAACAATTTACTGTATCTTAATTAAATATCACAGACCGTTTAAACATTTTTTTTCTCAGATCTATTAACAAGATAGCCAATTAAGATGCTAATTCTGAAATAAAAGGCAAATTGTACCCTGTGATTTACAGAATGTGTCTGAGTTTAAGAGTTGTTTATGTGAGGACTGGCTGATAAAACAATCTCTAATTTAAATAACTGATTTACCTGTTTTCTCCTGAATGCTCCAACTCTTCCTGTCTTTTTAAGTGTAGAAGAGAAAATTTGCTTGTAAAAGGCTCAAACTGGAGTAAATGGACTAAAATATTTTAAGGCCTGAAACCAATAGCTGGAAAGCTACCTAACTAGGAGCAGTGAGTGGAATCTATCCTTAATATTACTTTAGAATTTAAGATTCATTGACAAAATCTAGGAGACTGAGATGCTAAGACTTCTGCAGGAATAGACTACATAAAATACTTAGAAATAAAGTCAGATAAAAGAGTAAAAACAACACAAAAATACATAAAGATAGGAAAATAAAAATCAACAGTATCATGAGATAATATGATATTGGCTTTCTGCTCACAATTGCCATGTCTTTAGAAGGAGTATAGAATATATAATATCTAAACTGAGATTTAGAGGAGGATGAGACATTTGTGATCTTGAGAGGAAGCATGTCCCAGCTGTAAAAGGCTGCCAGGTCAGAGTGCTTTGCAGAAATCAATACTTCCTGAAATGCTTATGGGCAGAAACACGGTTTATAGTTCACATCACTCTTTGACTGTTCCTCTTGATACAGAATAAGGTTAACATTTAATTTCTTTTTTTTTTTTTTTTTTCTGGGATGAAAAATAGCAGAAAAACCACCTTCCAAAACAGTCAAAGAAAACAAATGTTTTTTGATATTTCTTCCAGCTACTGTGTCTGATTTGAAATTCCCTTAAGGTGCCAAAGTTGTTAGTTTTGTCAAAACAGTTGTGAAAATTACATTCCCAGTGTAATACAACTATAGTGAATTGAATCATAGTGAGGGAAATGCTTACTAAAAAAAAAACCAAATCAATATAAAGACATAATTTTCTAGCTGCAAAGTTTTGTGAGTTGGGATCAAAAAACATGCAATTTGTAGAACTCTAGAAAGATTTTTTCAATTCTTGAGTTTTTTTTCTTTTCAGAACTTTGTAAGAACATGTATTATTATAAGAGGATTTTTCAATTCCTCTTCTATCAAGATAAAAGTCACACTTTTTCTAAAGCAAATATTTTAAAGAAAAATAATTTTTAATAAAATTTCAAAAAAGTTTATCCAGCAATGTCATTAAGGAATATTGATCAATATTTTTTAAAATAAAAATTAATTTATTTTGAATCAGATGAAGTTTCTGGTTCTTGACCACTGATACAGTTTATAATAACAAAACAAACATATATAACCTTAGTCATTTTTTTAGAAAATTCATTTTCGAAAAACATAATCTGCAGGAGTATAAAACTAATCTTAGAAGTTGTTTACCTTCTTCTGATTGTAAATCCTCAGTTGTTACAGGCATATAAACTTTTAGTATCACTGCATGAAGCTCTGGATTCTGCCTTAAGAGCCCTGAGGGAGCAGGTCACCAGTAAACCTGCTACTTATATAGAAGAGAAACCAATCTTGGAAATTGTTTTGTAGTGTATCTATGTATCTGGATTCACCTTGGTCTGTCTGATAGTTCCCAGACACTAAATCACTAGAAATGTCAGCATGCAGCATCCTCAGACAGAATCAGGGGAGCTGATTCAAGGCCAGGAAACAAATTTCTTCCTTGAAATTTCTCACAAATACCTGCTTTAAGCTTTTGAAGTTTGTAGTCTCCAGGATAGTCCTGGCTGGGAATTCCCAAACCTGGAAGAATTTTCAGACACTTGCTTCCTCAGGGTAAGGGGGAAGCAAGTGTCTGAGTGGTAGGCTCAGCTGTCCCTTGGCACATCTCACTGAGAGCTCCTTTTTAAGGTAAAGGGCAGCAGAGGATGCCAGAACCTGCCTCTGAGCACAGACAGAAGGTTCAGAGTTATGCAGGAAAAATGGATTCAAGATGCAGAATTTTCTTTCCTGAACATGAATGAGTTCCTACACTTGAGTAGGTTCCCACCATAGATGTACCCCTCTTTTAAAGAACAGGTGTCTGTTAATCTTGACTTCATATCTGTCCATCCACCTGAAGAAAAATGATATCTCAGTTTTTACAGAAAGCCAATATTCCCATCTGAGAGAGGAATACATTAGAGAAAATTTTATTTTCCCTGATTCTCAGCACACAATGGATGTTTGGAGTCATTCACCTCAAATCCCCAGAGGACAATTTTCCTTATCTTGGTCTGAATCACTCTGTGTACAATGCCTACACCTTGCTACTGATTACTGGAGTAAGTTCAGGCCAATTTAACACTGGCCTTGTTTAAGATGAGTCTTGTGCTTCTCCATCAGTGATATACAATGGTCAGATGAAAATCTGTTTAAATTAGAAATTAAATTCCTATGGAATTTCAGCAATGGATATAAAACCATTGCTGCTTTTTTTGAAGAGCAATTATATCTTTTTCTCTTACATGGATAACTCAAGGTTCAGACAACATTCATCTCAGGGGAACAAACAGGAGAGATATAACCTGAGTTCAGGATTAGCATCACTTTTAGTGCTATAAGAAAGCCTCAGATAAAACCCAAAACCTGTTTCCTTGCCTGGGATCTATGCTCTGACCCTGAGCACTTCAGAAGGAAGGTATTAATTTTCAACTGGTTGGTTGGAAACACCTTAACAGCTTTCCTGTGGTTAGGAATTTCTGCACCACCCAACCAAATTATTACAGTTGACCAAAATTCAGGCTCTTTTCTTTGTTGTAGTTCTTAAGGTGCTCCTTTGGCCCTGTTGTTCTCAGCTGGCAGAGAGGAGTTAATACTCTGCTGGAGTAATAATCACTTACTCTTATGATCACAAGAGCACAGCTAGAATGAAATAGCAAACTGACAGTTTCTGGCTGACAGTAGGTGAAACTAGCATATTAAGCACAATTTAGGGCAAAATGAGGGGGGACATGATTGAAAAATACTAATAACCTTGACCCAACCCTTGTACTGGAAGATTTCCCATGACATGGGCTTATGGAGCAGCAAGAAGGACTTATAGTTCTGACAGAGAAATTGCTGCACAAGTAATTAAGCTTTCTATTTTCTAATTGCTATATAATATCAGTTATATCCTATAATAAAAAGAAAAAAATATACATAAAGTTTGTAAAAAAAAAAATAGCTAAGAGATGATGACTTCAGAAGCAGTTCTGTTTTTGATTTTTCTTTTTAAAGACCAAAACCAATTGTGTATTAATGTCTTTCTCTGAAAGAGATTTCAAATATCAACAAAACCAGGCAAACAACCTGCAGTTGTTGTTTTGGTTTCTTGACACTCCCTTCTAAATGCAAGAGTTGCTGGTCTTTCTATAAATATCTGGTGTCAGGTCAAGCAGCTAAATAACACATTTTTGTGTATTACTTTTGCTTAAAGCCCCATAAAATCTCCATTAAATGTAAAACTAACATCAACCCCTCTATTTTGTGATGGTCATCTTCCTCACATATTGCTGATTTGACATTACATTATGGTATAGTTTTTCTCATGTCTGAAATGCTCAGGTAAAATCAGGTCTAGGGTGGCTAACATGGACTTGTTTTTACTCAGGTAGCATTTGCATGATGCACATTTGGCTATGAAAAGTAAACTGATTTAGCTAAGGCTTTTTGAACATATGAAGAGTTTCAGAAGTATATTTAATTTACTTTGTTTTAACTCCTAGGATACAAGGAATAATGTTCCTTTTGGCCTGCATTGGTAGAATTATATTAAAAATAATTTCAGCAAATCTTATTTCAAAATAGCATCAAAGACTGACACTGATTTGTGCATGTCAACATTTCAAGACACAGAATGCTTAAAAACATACCAGTTAAAATGTATCAAATCACCATGTTTTATGACTATACATTATCCCAGGATAGAGATGATTTACTCATTATAATTCAGTCTTCACCTCCCTCAGTGTCACTAATCAACATGAATAAAGGTCAAAAAGTATGACCCCTTAGCAAATATAAATTTTATTTTATAACTAACTTCCTAACAAAAACACTATTCCTTTATTCAATGCTGTTTTCACACATTTCTAATATGAAAATTATCAATAAATTTCAGCTTGGGCCTAATTCCTTGAAATAATATTTTTTTTTTAATCTGGTCTCCTTGAAAGTAGTATATTCTTGCTATTATTTATAGTATCTTTTCAAAGCAGGACAGGACTAAATTCCACCAGAATTAGGTTAAGTGAGTTCTGGTCCTTCATTCACCTTGTCACTTGCCTTCAACCTTAACCTCTGGAGAGACAATGGCTTCACTAGAAATTAAAAATTCAGCCATAGTGAAGGGGAGATGTTCTGCTGTGTGTGCTTTGTCACCTTAATCGAGTGATAGAAAAATGAATTACAACACGAGTTTACAAAACAGAAGTTTTCATTACTCCAAGAAATACTCTTCCATAATCACTCACCTGTGTTAGTGAGATTGGTTCACCTGTATAAATCTCTGCTGTGGGGTAATGTTTCTATGTTCAGATCTTCCAGGTGTTTTAAGTACAACTGAATCAACTCAAATGTGAAGTTAGAGGAAAAAATCTGCCTGCCTTTCTGAGTCCCACTGTTCTCTAATTGAAAAATGGAACACATGTGAAAGCAGTGGCAATGCTGGGACAAGTTGCTGTCCAAGGGGTTGAGTATTTCTTCCTCTTTGCTTACCTACACAAAAGATCTCTGTAACTAAGAAATTGAGGCATGAACAGAATTGATGGCAGATTTGCTGAGAGAAGAGGCAGTTCCTGGACTCCATGGCTTGGAACAGATTCTCTTTACCAGGACACAGTACCATGGAGCTACAAACCCTTGGGTCTTCCCCTTTCACAAATACCTTCTCTGCATACAGATGTGTGTGTACAGTGAGCCACTAGGCCTGGGTGTAGACTCTGGGATGATGCAGATAAATCAGAAGGAGTTAAAAAGAAGTCAAGGAAAATATCATAGCCACTTGCTGCAGAGAAAGACAACAGAAAGGAAACAGATCTTAAGTGTTGATCAGCACCTTACAGCAAAACTCTATTTGTCAAAGTGTTAATTTTAGAGGAGAAGAAACAGGATTTTTTTTAAAATAAAGACCATCACTTAACTTCAGTAATCAAAATTCTGTAGCTTTTCTAAAGATCAGAAAATATCAAGCCTAATGTTAATTTTCATCCTGTTCCAACTGTCTTTAAAGTTTTCTAGGAATATATACTCACATTTTTCATGACATTTTTCATCTTAGCTTAAATGTTTTAAAAAGTTACATTTTACTGTGTAGCCTGCAGCAAATTGTGGAATAAAAATGCTGGGGTTTAAGATCTTAGTTTATTTTTACCTCTTGTTTTTGAGAAGAAAGCATCTCATCTTTTCTCAAGCTTGCATAGAAAATGTTTTCACTGTTTCAAGGGTATTTTTGATTCTTTTTCTTAGTATTGAAAGAGTCTCTTTCATTCCCAAAATAGGTTTACATCAGAAAATTCTTTGTGATGGCTTCCTATTACTTTCAGAAGACATATTTGCAGAGAACAATCTTAAGTCAGCCACTCATAGACTTCTCCCATTCTGAATTTTAATAAGATGCAGGATAAAGTAGAGCTTCTAATATCAAATATAGATAGAGCTTCTAAGTCAAATATGAAATCAGAAGGATATATCTCTTGTATGAGAGCAGAGAGGAGCCCAGAAATGCACACAATTTCCCAGCAATGCCTCTGACTTACTTTCATGCAGACCTGCAAGCACAGGTCTGTTGGCAATGTGGAGTTAGTTTTGAGATTGCTGCACTGTCTATTTTCAACCGTGTAGGTCATCTCATGAATCTGTCATTTTGCAATGAAAATATATGTTATATAATTCTTCAGGATTGTTTAACATCTCTTTCTCTGACTTTGCCTCATGTCTCATTTCAACTGGGATAATAGAGATCTCATTTAATTCCAAGGTGTAAAACCTGCTTTCTGTTCATACTGAATGTTGTCAAAGCAGAACAAGGGTAAGAACAAGTCTTCAAATACAGAAATTGCAGTCTTAGAAACTTCTTCCTTTGTTCCCATGAGTAGGACAAGGAGTGATGGGCTTAAAAACTTGTAGGTTTGACTCTAGGAGGAGAATAAGGAGTAGTTAAGCTTAGGAAGAAGTTGACTGAGGGGACTGAGTAATTTTTGTCCTTGAAAGACTTTAAGCAGACCTAACCAAAGATGGATCAAGCATGAATTTGTAGAGGTGAACCAGTGCAGAAGTAAAAGACTCGAAGGACATCCTGAGCCACTGTCTTTTTCTACAGTGCTGAGGCACAATTCTGTTCAAACATATTGACTAACAAAGCCTTTGGCTGTTAATGATAGTTGTAGGTGAGAAAGAGTAGACCTCTACTTACAGGAAGTGTATAATTTAATTGGACACACATGATTTGTCATGTCATGACAAGGTTAGTGACAAGAGATGCCATCCAGAGGAAATTTGACAGATTGTAAAAGTGGATCCACACAAACCCCATGAAGATAAAAAAAAGCCAAGTGCAAGGGGCAATCCCAAACACAAGTACAGGCTATGCAAAGAGCAGCCCAGAGGAGAAGACTTGAGGTTGTTGGTGGATAAGAAGCTCAACATGATCCAATGTGAACTCCCAGCCCAGAAAGTCAAATTCATTATGGGCTGCATCAAAAGAAGTATGAATGAAGAAACATGAGGCAGGAAGTGATTCTCCCCCTCTACTTGGCTCTATGAGACCCTGGATAGCTGCTTCCAGCTCTGGGGTCCTAACAGGAGAAGGCTGTGGATCTGTTAGAGGGATTCCTGAGGATGGCCACAAAGATGATCACAAGGGCTTCCCTTGAATTCCCAAGAATTCTCCAGGAGAACTTTGCTCCATCCTGGTCTGATGTCACTTGCTGCCATTCATTTGCTGCTGTCCACTCCCAAACAACACATTGGTTTGATGGATTTTTGATCTGACCTGATAGAGTATTTTCTAATGTGTAGAAGGTGTGCTCACTTGCCAATATGCACACTTGGAAATTCTTCATTGTTTGCTCGATTCCATGGTAACATCCACCCCCATACCACCACCATCCACCCCAAGAAATACATATCATTCCTGAAACAGCAAAATTAAGACATTCTTCCAAATGAGTGTGGAGCCTACTGTCATCCCCAATTGCCTGATACACATCAGTGACTGTAAAATTGGACAGCAAGTGCAATATTTATTAGAAACAGGTCAGATAGATGCCAAGGGGGAAAAAAAAAGTATCTTAAAGGCATATAAGAAAGTTTAAAAAAACAGGCAGACTGATTTGCTTTCAGTTTGATATGTTTGCCCCACTTGTCTCCCTAAAATCCTCAAGCATAGTTTGTGGAGTCTGAACCACAGAAAGGAAAATATGGTTTTTTCAATCGTTGCACAAACAGCCTTGACCAACCTCTTCACTGCTCCCATCTGCAGCAGGACACCACTGCTACTGCTCACCCTGAGGGTCTCTGAGCCATGAGACTGCCTCAAATGGAGGCCACAGAGCTCCTGCTCAAAACTAAGTTATTCTTTTTCCTGTAGTAGGCTTTACTTCTAAAGGCTCTGTCTGGATATAGGAGGCAAGACAGCTTTTCAACCCCCTAATCTCTTTCACAGCTCTAGAAAGCAAACCTTTGTTTTGCTGTAAAGTTCCTGTGTTTTTTTGATAGAAATGAAGATTCTGACTTAATACTGCTATTTGCAGTGCATTTAATTACTACATATACAATGATACCTGCTTCCTTGGGCGACACATTGATGCCTGAACAAGGGAACAGAGATAAGTAATGAGTGGGCAGCAGACAGTTGTCTTAGAGGAAACAGCTTTCAGGTGAGGCTGCACCAGACTTCTGTCTGCTGTGGATTGAAGAAAAAAAATCAGACTGTTCATACAGGCTGGTGTTGCACAATTGTACTCTAAAAGTACCTTTTTACCTGCTTATTTTGTTCCTGGAGGAGAGAACTTACATTGCATTTATCTTCTACAGTTTTGTCACAGGTTAGGCAGTAAGAACTATTATAGATAGAAGAATTTTGTCTGATTAATATTTCCCAGAAGCAGAAGAAATAACCAAAAATTAATCTAGACCACATTTCAGGTCTGCAAAATTTCATATCCTAATTTATTTTACAGGAACATCTTCACCACTTGGGCTTGTACAAAGATAGAAAAAGGCATGTTAACCTACACCACACAGCATACTTTCAGGAAGGAAATCACTATATCCTTTGTAGGGAGATATTTCTTCGTCTAACAGACACTTCTTAAAAGTTCACAAAAGATTTCTTTTTGGACTGTTAAAAATAACTAATTTCCCTCAGACCATCCATCTTGCTATAATTTCAGCTCCAGTTGCCCTTTTTAGTTGATAACCAGCTTTTTTCATATCTACTACTGAGTTTTCTATCAGTGGAATTTTGGGATTTCCTGGAACTAATGCTTCTCCACATTTTATTCTTCCTCCTTTTCCTCATCTCTACTACTTACCTTCTACTTAGCTCATTTGCTGCAACATCTCTTAGAATCAATAACAATTTCCTCCAATCCATCTCCTCAGGAGCTAAGCAGATATTTTATTAGGAGAGGTGATTTGTGATAGAGCATATCATTGTTGTCCTGAAAGGAGTGGGTACTCCTTCAGTGGTCCTTCTGCCTTCTTGCAGAGCCTCACCTGACTTGTTTGTGATGCTCACACTGCTAGAAGTGGTGTCCTGCCCTTACCCTTCTCCATCAGGGCATGCTCTGCAGCCAAGGCATGCTTCAGAGGCACAGCCTGAGGCATCCCGAGGCACAGACAGCACATATCACAGAGCAGAGAGAACCCTGAAAATGCAGGATGTGGTTCTTCATCTCTGCAAGGACATTACAGCACATAGACATCAAGTCCTGACTACTTCAAAGAAGATGGAAACTCTGGAGGATGCCCTGCAGCCCTAGATTTCCAATTCCTTTGCTGTAGATATTGCAGACAAGTCACAGATTTAAATTTCTGTAAATCCTGGCTAAGTTAAATATCTAAGAGTCATGTAGAAAATAAATTAGGCTGATAAATTTTGTCCATATTTCTTCAATTAGACAGCTGAAAATCAGAATTGGTTCTATACCCTAGGGACATATTTCCATCTCACATACATTTTTTTATTCATTGTATATAATTTTGTCATTTAATACAACAGAAAATCTGGGTACTATTAATTTTTAAAAGTCAGATAGGATAGTGAATACAGTAGTAAATCTGATACACCATATGCCTACATGAATGTATGAAGCAAATGGAAGTCACAGTAATTTCTTGAAAATGAGTACTGCTTGTGGAATGTCACTTGGAAGCTGTAGACATTGAGCAAGCCATTTTCATCTCTAAATACCTCTATTTTCCCTTTAGAATCCCAGAATCATTAAAATTGTAGAAGACCTTAAGGATTCTCCACTGAACGCTATCCCCAAGTGCCACACACACATGTATTTTGAACACTTCCAGGGGTGGTAATTTCACCACTTTCCTGGGCAGGGAATTGTACCAATGCTTGACCATTCTCATGACCTTGTCTATTTTATTATTAAAAATCATGTGACCTATCATTAAGATACTTAGCTATTCTGAGACAAGTTTGGAATCCTTGCAGATGAAAGGCATAAAATAAAATTATAGTTTAGAGAATTATCACAGACATTTTGTCCAAAGATCTGAAACTAGAGTTCTAGGGGTTACAAGAGGAGCAGGACAAAGGTGGGTGTACAACACAAAAGAAAATTTCAGCTGTTGAGTCTGAATATTACAATAAAATGAGGAATAGCTGAATATCATGTACAACCAAGCTGATTTTATCTACGCAGTTAATACTCCATGGTTCCTTCTGAGATCTGTTTCATAGTTATGTGTGAAAGCATTTTTTATTCTCAAATGAATTTATCTGTAAAGATAACTCCTGGCATATGACCTGTAAATGACAGAAAAAGTGAAGATGAACAGATGAAGCCTAGTGTCCATATCTCAATTAAGCTGAGTAATGGTTAATTTAAAATTACATTTTTTTCACACTTAAAAGTCAGCACACTCATCTTTATATTTGAGGTTAAGTCTAATTCTTCAAGATGCATGAGGTAAATATTTGCCTTAAAGCATTAAAAATGTTTTTCATGAATCAAAAAGAGTTGGAGTGTTCCAGTCACTAATGACATGCCACCTTGCATATCTGTCACAGGCAGGCAATGCATTTTCACATACTGCATAGTAGGTCAACAGTGGACAGTTTATTGAAAGATTTCTTTTTATTCCCCTGGGGGTTCTATAAGGTAAATTATGTGATATGCACTCCTCTTGGCCAATCCATTTTCTGTTTATCTGAGCATAATACACACACTGTGAGAAATCCATAGCTTTAAAAAATCCCAATATTTTTGCAAGGATTTGGATAGAAAATATTAGGGGTGAAACCAAATTAAAAATGGAACATAAAAGAAAGCAATGAGGAAGCAGAAATGTTGATGTATTTATGGTTTCCCATAAAGCTACTATGTGTCTTTTTTGACTTTAGTTCTTTGTGTGCGTTTGGAAAAGAAACAAAAGGATTCTCCATTTAACAAAACAACAGAGAAGAATTTGTAGGAAAACAGAAAAGTATTCATTAGTAGATGGAGTTTTTCTTTTCAGCCCATTGCATTCCAGTGAAAGGCACTCTCACTACACTTGGAATGCCCTTTTATAACCTTCTCAGTTGAATGGGCAGCCCAGAGCAACTCCAGGATCAGACAATGAATGAAAGTACAAATCTTATCCTAGTCCGTTTTCCCTCATAGAATTGCAAGAGAAATTAATTTCATGAGTCTTCCTTAATTTCAGATGTAGTTCTTTCCCCTTAGAGCACTCTGAACCATCTGTTCTTCTCAAAATCTTACCTAGTGTTTTTTCTCCCTATAAATGATGTATAAAAGGGTCCCCAATATAATCTTCTTGTACAAGATCTGGGTTTGTACTGGTGACACCTCCAACCCAGGTCAGTGTCTTACACTGTTCTCTGCAGAACCAACCAACAACCCTGGCTTCTGACCAACAGTTAAATATCCACAGACAACAGAGCCAGTCAAACCCAAGAGAGCACACAGTACATCAAGGTCCTGGAAAACAGACCTTTAAATCCCTACAGGAACTAGGTTATGCCTATTGTCTTACACCTCAACTGTGTCAAGAAGTCTTCTTGCAAGTTCCCTGTTCTTTTTTTTTTTTTTTTCCTTCTGCCTCTGCCTCAAAGCCCAGAAATTAGCCCATAGGGGAAGGATAACATTTTTGTAAGAATGAATATTTTTGTGGAACACTATCACTCCATAACTTCCAACACTCTACACATGGTTCTTGCTGCATGGCAGAAACAAAACACTGCTCTACAGACTAAGGATGACTCAAAGCCTAAAAAAATTTATCACCTGCAAAACTAGCTATGTTTTGTTTGTTCATTTGTTTTATTTTTCCCGGTGTATAGCTGATTTTGATAACAAATCGGAAGTAAATCTAATGAAAAACACAACAAGCTCCAAGATCCTTGGGATCTTTGAAGTGCGGAGCTAAATGTAAAGAGACTGTATCTCTCCAGTTATCTTTGTCTAATGCACCAGTTCTCAGCCATTATCTCAGAATCTCTGATAATAAATTAAAAGGATAGAAAAAAATCCCTACACTTTCCTTTTTCTTTCTTTGTGAGCACTTCCAATCTGTGCTGTATTTTTCACAACTAAACTGTGTAGTACTGCCACAAGCATGGATACACCCCAAATAGTCAGGTAGAATTAAGGATTTTTGCTCCAATTGGAAAGACTTCAGAGTTTAGGCTTCTAAGAGAAGCTATCACTTTCAATTTACTCAATGGAAGTCATATACTGAATAACAACTTGCTTGTAATTACTCACGACAATTACCACCACAGCTAGAAACAGGTATTTTTCACAAAGAAACAAAACAAAACAAAAAAAACCCAAACAAATTCTTGAAGCAAAACCTCAAAGCCTGTTCTCCTTAGACCTTGTTTTTTAAAAGAGATAATCTAAATTGCTCTACTCTTTTCCACCATCAGCAGTTCCTGAAGTCCTTATTCATAAAAGCATCTCAGAGGGCTAAATTAAGCACTGTTGTACATAAACCCCACATAAAACTATGTACAGTTTGGAGTCTGGAATAGTTAAGAGCCAACATATTTTTTTTAAACAATGCTTATATGCTTATAAATTTGGATACTGTTGCAGATAGTTGGCAATTTCTTGTATTTAGGACGGAAGAAGATAGCAAACATCCTATGGCACCAGATTCAGCTAGAGATAGTGGAGGTGGCATTTGCTCCAATCTACTCTAAACAACTGACAAGTAGGCTCTTCCACCAAAGGTGGTGATCAAGAGTCATTGTACAAGCCCTTTGCTAGAATATGGTTTCTCTGAGCTACTTGAAATGTGCACATTACAAACAAGGTCTTATTTTGTTTGATTAACTGTAGAGAGAATTCTGATGGCTACATGGAAGTGTCTAAATTATAGACATCTAAAAATATTTAGGTGAATCTCACCTTGAGGACGGTGGTCCATTTGAGTGTCTGTCCAGAAAAGGACCATGACAGTCCATGGAAGTCCCTACAGATAAAATGTGTTTGAAAAGAAGGGTGGGGGCAGTTGCCATGTATCAGAGAAAGAACTAAGAAATTCCCATCTGAAAATACCACAATGTAAGCTGATGTCAAAGAGTAAGGGCAGAGACAAGAGCCTGAGTTTTTGCCTGTTTGCTTTCCCCTTTGCCCAAGGGGGAAGGGCAGCTGTGTGTAATGGGGCAGATTGGGAACAGAGCCTGGTGTCCCACCAGTTGGACACACTCAGCTTCCCACCTGCCAAGGGAGTCCTTGAAAGTGTCCCTGGAGGTCTTACCATGACTTCTGGTTTCACTGACTCCAGTTTTCTCGTGTTCCTGTAGGGTTCATGCTTGGGACAACAACAGCTCATCCTTCTAACAATGCACTGAAAAGGTGGTGAATTACATTAGCTGACTCTCAGTGTACTCCATTTTGTTTTCAATACATCATTTTTTTCTGTCTTTTTTAGGATCCACTTGATGAGTAAGGGGAAAATGTAAAAATTTTTTTAGATTAACATCAATAACTTCCTTCTCTGCTTACAAGCCCAGAATCTTTTCCTTTTGGTTGAACATACACTAAGTGACTTTTCCTTCCTTCTTTAGGAAAGGAAACACTGATATCATTGAGCTAAGATAAAGGATTATCTATATATTGCCCTTAGGACAGCATGCACATCAGCACATTGGCTCAGGAAGAAAAGGTGATAGTTAGCAAACTTTGTTTTGGGGAGCTCTGTTTCAGGTACACCCAGAGGCCACATCAGCAATTCTTAACACAGAATTACTGGAATGAGACACCTTCAGGCTGTATATGCACACAATGCATTTTAAACTGCAGTGAACAAAACAAGTGGTATAGATGAAAGATTTGTGTGCCAGCTTTCCACTACACATTGCTGCCAAGAGTGGCCAAGCAGTCTTGTGTTTGCCTGGCAAGTCATGAAAATGATGCATTTCTTTGTAGAGTTTGTTCTGCTATGACACAACTGACATTTCTTTCTATCTTTTAGATATGCCCAGTATAGGAGAGGCCATGAGTATGTGCTTTATGTCCAGAAAACCGGATCGTTTTCATTTTTTTGCCCTGCTGACTAAATCTGCTGGCTATCAGTGCACAGCACTACTCACCTGCCCAGCAGCAAAAACTCTCCAGCGAGTCCCAGGCGCCTCATAGCCATCAAGAGGCCTCTCACAGTCATTCCTTCACAGAAGCAGGCTACCACTCTTGCCTTGGGCAGGTGGCTCCGAAGCTTTCGCAGCAGCTTGTCGAAGCTCTGCTCACCAGCATTGCTGTAGATCTTGTAGGAGTGTGCAATGCAGATCCCTTCCTTGGCTGCCATGTCTTTGAAAGCTTCCATGCCACTTTCACCATAGTTTCCTAAATGCAAACAGAAACACAATTGCACATGTTAAAATCTGCAGCAGCTTTTCTTCCATTGGAAGCATCAGATATTTTAAATGTGCAGCATATCTGCAGAGAGATCACCATACCAATCTAAACAATACCACTGTAACCTTTTAATTAATCAATTTTTCAAGGCAATGTCAAAAAATTTTCCTGGAAAATTCACTAGTCTTCAAGAGACTGCATCTCTGCTTAAACAAAAGGTTGTTGTGTACCTCACTACCTGTAACTAGTGGTCCAAAATGTGTACAACAATGTATGTATTTATTTTGTTGAAGGAAAAACTTTACTGGAGAATGAATAATAAAATCGAGGATTACTATTACAGGGATCACTAGAGCACAGATGAACTTAATGTGCTTTAATATTTTTTCTGTTCTCTTTTCCTGTTTGTTTGTTCTGAATTAAATTTTTACCAGTGGGAAAAAATCATATTTTCTTTCAATATCTTCTTCCTCTGTGGGAACAAAATACTAATAGATGTTAACAGACATTTTTTTCCTTTATTCTGTCTCACCACAGAAACTTTCTTCATTGCCAGGCCTACATAGAAGTCACAGTGCTTAAACAGCAGATGTACTGGTACCACTGACAGTCATCCTGACCAGGATTGTGTGTCTGGTTCCTTGTGCTCCTCCATCTGGCTGTTGAAATCTGTTTTGTGCCTCATTTAAATAAGAAGGCCTCTGAGGCAGGAAATTTTCTCTAAAGTATTGTCTTAAACCCTCAGTAATATTCCACAGAAATACAGTCAATTAATTAATATAACTGTGCGTGTAAAGTGATGATGTTGCAAGAAACTGCTGATCCTTCAAAAATTTGTTAACTTGCAAATGGAAGAATCTGTTAGAAAAATTATCTTTCTTACCAGCAGAATTGCAAGTACATAGGAGCACTGACAGTGAAAATGTATGTGAAGCAGCGAGGATCAGATATGGATATGGACTGTCATCTTTTTTTTTTTTTTTAGTTTGGACTTTGGAGCCATCAAACAATCACCTTGCCCACCTGGGGAGTCATCCCTATCACTCTGGTGCTACAGCTCAGAGGCTTTGTTACACTCAGCACTGAATATGAATGTAAAAACAGTGCCCAGTTTTAGGATCTTACCATCCAAATAGTCAAAAGAGGCAAAGAACAAGAAGACAGGAAGTGACATTATCTTCCTTTCACATCAGGAATGAATCACTGAGGCCCTGAGACCACTAAATTTCCAAATTGCACCCAACCAGAATGGCAACCTGAATGCAGGTCTCTCTCCTTAAAGGGACTTTGATTTTCTTCCTTGCTGTGATTAGGCCTAATGGAAACCACATTACCATGCAGATTGTGCCTGGACAAAATGCCATTTAAACTCAGTTGTTGCAGTGCTTTCTGAGTAGTAATTCAGGAGTCCAGAGCTTTCCCCTGTGCCATGCCCTTAGGGCAAGCTGTGTTTCCTGTGGTACATGAGCATCAAGTGATTCCCACGCGATGCTGCAGCAGTTCAGCTAGAGGTCAAAACCATGGTGTCTCATGAAATATGCATTATGTCTGCCAAAGTCAGTCTGAAGGAAAAATGGGGGTCAGGAATATATTTATCTCCCAGCAGACTTAGACACTTCAAAAATAAAATTAGTTCATCTGACAGGAAATAAACTATTTTGTCTAAAATTATTCCCATTTAGGTCATTCTGGATCAACATTAGATGTTCTATTTCACTTTTTCTAAAGAAAATTTAAAAAACTAGGATTGTCATCATTGTCAAGCATTGTCAATCTTTGTCATAGAAGATGAAAGTTTGAGGCAAAATTGTATATCTCTGAGCTGGTTTTGGCTGTGGTAATTTTCTTCACACCGGTTAGTACAGTGCTATGTTTTGGATTTGTGCTGAACACAGGATTGATAATATGGAAATATTTTTGTTGTTGCTGAGCAGGGTGCACACAGACACAAGGTCTTTTCTGTTTTTTGTGTTCTCATGCTGGAGAGGGAGTTGGGAGTGCATGGGAGGCTAGGAGGAGGCACAGCTGGGACAGGTGATCCCAGCTGATCAAAGGGATGTTCCAGACCATATGATAGCATGCTCAGTACATAAAGTTCAGAGAAGAAGGAGAAAGGGAGGTGTTTGGAGTGATGGTGTTTGTCTTCCCAAATCACCATTGCTAGTGATGGGGCCCTGGTCTCCTGGAGACAGCTGAGCACCTCATGGGAAGCAGTGATTTAATTCCTTGTTTGCTTTGCTTGTGTGCACAGCTCTTGCTTTACCTGTTAAACTGCCTTTATCTTAAACCATGTGTTCTTCAGCTTTTGCTTTTCTGATTCTCTCCTTGATCCAGCTGGTAGAGGAGTGAGTGAGTGAGTGCCTGCCTGGTGCTTTGTTGCTGACTGGGGTTGGTTAAATTATGACACCCAAATGCTTTGAAATTCTGAATATCTCATCCTCTGTCAAAAAACTCTTAGTGGAAAATTCCCATCCAGGTCTAGTTGACTTAGAGAACTGCATATCTTCTATGTTCCAAATACTGCAGTATTTGTTTGAAAGTGTCATAAGTATTCAAACTGTTATCCTGAGGCTTGGTATAAAGTTGAGAATAGGTTTAATTACAGTACTGAAAAATAGTAGTCTTTCAGAGAACACAAAGTGCATTAACTCTTTTCCAATCAAATAAAGTCTGCTCTAGCACAAGCACCATGGTTTCATCAAGCATCAAGACAGGCAGATTTGATGAAATCATACATAAAGTTATGTGTCATCCAAAATCATAGGAAACATGCTGAACTACCAGGGGTACTTAGGAAAATGTTATGTTCTTAACATTTGGAAGAAAATACATCCTGGCACTCCAAATCTGAGAGTCACTGAGGTCTCCAACTGGGAAAACTACAGCTCTATGACATGAGCTCAAGGAAGATTTGATGAAAACAGAAAGCAGCTTTGCTTCAAGACACTCATACAAATACACCAGAGGTGCTCTTGCCCTGCTGATTAAACTCTATTAAAGATTCATAGTGAATTCTCCTGTTGTGAAAGTGGTTTGATGAGGTATGTATATCTTGTATGAGCTATACTTAGTGGGGATAATGAACACTCCTTGATGGCCAAAAAAACTCTTTCCTGTTAAATCTTTTTTCCACGATATATTAGAATAATTTCCTCTGGGCTCTCTTTCTCAATAAAACATGTATGTGCATGAACATATACATGTAGCATTGAAGGAATGAGAGTGGAAAAGCAGGCAAGGTACATTCTGTTATTTCCTTGAGGATGAGATGTAAGGTTCACAGTGGAAGAGGATCTCGTTTTTTGTATGGAACTGGCCTCCTCAAGGACGTGATTCTTCAGTATAACTATAGCAGTACTACCAAAACTGCACAGCAAGAACATGTTTCCATCAGTGGGGCAGTTCCCACTATTCAGCTCAATCTATGACACAGATAAAAGGATATAGGGGCTTCAGGATTCACATAAATGGATTGACAATGGTCATGTCTTACACAGTTTGCAGTTCCACTTCCGAGTGAAAATTAATTCAGAGCTCCTAAGCTGGAAACAAACTTATGTTCTTCAGTGAGTTCCAGGTGATGAAAGTAGCCAACATCCTGGGAATTTATACATGTAGCTATTTTTTTCCACTTCTAAATATAAAGAAATATAAATATCAAGAAAATTCTCTAGGAAATGTTCAGCAGAAGGGAGGGATTGATTTACCCTTGCTTGCCTAATTCCAGTTTCACAGAAAAGACTTTAAAAACAATACAAGCTAGAGCTTAAGTATGGTCAATTTAAATTCAGCTCCTCTTGCCCCACCAAACTCCATCTCCATTTCAATATTTAGAAACTGACACAATTTTGCTGCAACTGGTCCTGCTGGAAGAGGCATCACAGTTTTTAGTTGATGTTCCCATTCTATTGAAACTTTGTCTGTGGACCTGTAATCAGAGCTATTAGCAGTAGATGGTTTTTGTAAATGTGTCTTCCTGGCAACAAGTGGCAACTGGGTTCTTTTAAAATACCAGCCTGGATCCTGCATGTTACCTACCTGAATGTCTGGCCCTAAGCCCAGTCAAAAGATACTTCCATATGTCAGTTCAGGTTTTTTTAAAAAAAACGCTTACATCATCATGCAAAAGACTTATCCCTGCTGCAGAGTTGGAATTTTGTTCAAAACTCAAGCATATGTGTTCCCACCTACAGTCTAACTATAACAATCTGTTGGTTCCACTTCCCATGAATCAGTACTAGAAACTATTAAGAAGCTTAAAAAGAACAGATTGTGCTTTTTTTCCAGATGAAGTTTAATATAGTACAGCACATAATAATACTTCAATCTGATAGAAAAGGGTCAGGCAACCTGCAGGTGGTTCTTGCTTGCCCTCCTGCCCAGCAATTGAGCCAATTAAACTACATAACCATAAACTATTAAGATCTTATGTGCATTACCCAGAAAAAACCCCAATATTTTAATCCTTAAAGTAATTAGCAAAATGTACTGACATCTGCTGTATCACATTAAAGGTTATCAATAGGATGTGGGAAGTGTCTACTGCCAAATGGAAGAACAAGCTAGGCTTTCTCCTGCCCAGGAATTTTTAGGATGTCATATATGCTTTTATGCATAAAAGAGCTTTTTTTATCAATAGTTGTGTATGGAAATTGTTAACAGAAAGTCGTTTTGTTTAAGAGATTTTCAGTGACCATAGATGAGCAGCAAACTTTAGGAGAGATTTAAGATGTAGGATTGTTTCTGGCAGGTCACAGTGAAAATTCACAAAGCAGAAGAAGATGAGCTTTGAGTGAAACAGAAGAAATGCATTATGTCATTCATTAGGCTGGTAATAATCATACCTGTCAGAAAGCATATTTATTTAAGCAGAAACGCTCTCATTTTTCTAGACAAGGAAGAGCACACCAGAATAATATTCTATGTTGTATCTGAGCCATGGAAAAGAAGTCAAGTCAGATTAAAATTTGCAGTATATGTTTTGCAAGAAATAAAGGGAATACAGAGCTTCATTTTCCACTAGCTCCATTTGCACCAAAAGGATGAACTTAGACAGAAATATAAAAAAAGAAGGTATAACCTTGGTATAATTTTGAAAATGCATGTGGGAGTAACACAGTGTATTTATGAAAGGCAACATGTTGGTTGATTGGCAGGATGATCTTCCCAAACGTTGAGAATATGGGGGTGTTTCCCAAATGGAAAAGTTGTCTTTGACTGTTACAATTAAAATGAATAATGGAAAAACATCAATAGCACCTACTACCTGCTAAATATTTTCCACATTTTACTCTTGTGACTATGGGTCTTTTAAAGTACCTCACTACCAAGAATAGGGGAATAAACCAAGCCTTTTGAACAGCTGGAGCAACCACATGCCACCGATATAACATGATAAAAATCACAGCCTTCTGTGTAGTTATGTCTGCAAATAGAACATGACAATAGAGTGTTATTTTATTCTAAAGGGTACAAACCAAATTAAATCAAAACACATATGCCTGAAATTCTGGAGTTGTCTATGTGTGTTTAAAAAAAGAAAGAAAACGCAACTTCTTTCCATCTGATCCAAATGCATCATTTAAATAATTTCTAAGTGACATTTCAGTTTCTACATTAAATATATATATGGAAAACAATAAAAAGTAAAATAAAAGTTCATTTTGAAAGCAACCCATTAAAGAAAACTTAAATGAGAATAATTCCTCCAAATATATTCCACTTAAATATTTCCAGCTAGACTTTTTCCTTAATAATCACTTGGAGACTGGTCTGTTCCACTTCAATCACCTTGAGTGCTGGATAGCAACTTCAAGACTTTTGGACTCTTTCCTCATAAAATATTAAACATGAAAATCTGAATTTAATGGGAAAAAAAAAGATAAATATGCACCCACTTTTGTATGGACAGAAGGTTTCTCCAAGGAAATTACTCCTTTAGTGAAGCAGACAGGCAATGTTGGCTGGGCTTGGAAAAACCTCTATGCCCTGCTCAGCAAAGGAGTGGCACAGGGCAAAGATTCCATGAGGGATTAAATTAGGAATGCTACTTACTCCATCCTTAAAATTGCTATACTTGCCTTCTGTAAGCACAGACAGTAACAAAGTGATCCAAAGGACAAAATCCAATATCTGAGGCCTCTTAGGGGACATACACTGGTGCTGTTGAGACTCTGTCCTTAGCTGTTCATGTGACAATGGAGAATTATTTACATCTTTTCATGCATGTTAATCATATCTGTTCAAACTGGGAGCTCTTCAAACAGCATTTATCTATTACCAAATACTCACAAAACTCAGACTCAAAAGGGTGTCTATGTGCCTATATATTGCCTGCTACAATTCAAGATGTATTAATATAAAGAAACATTAGTTACCATGATATCCTGCTAGCTATAAAACTAATTTCCTTTTCTGTCAAGAGTATTGAGGTTTTTTCATTTTCTACATTTGAGGACTAGAAATGTTTTCACAATCACAAAAATGTTAGCTAAACAAAGCCACCCCCACCCCCATATTCTCAAAACTCAATCCACTGAAATATCATGTGGAAATTATAATATTTAATTTAGATATTGACCATTTTATTTGATAAAATAAAATATATTGACTCATATTACTTTCTACAGTGTAAAATGAAATCAAACATGCAGTTTGAATCAGAAAACGACTTTTATTTCTAAAGTACTTGGCTGAAATGCTTGAATATTTAAAGACAAATTTAACATGCTTAATTAGGAAAACACTTAACTGTTCCCTATGAGGTTAAGTTTCAGCTACTAGGTATTGTCTGACTAGAAGCTCTCATCAAAAGGCATTTAGACCAGCTCTATTCATAAGATATTTGTTTAACTAACCAACTTTTAAGTTGTTTTAGGAAAGTAACATATAATATACTCCAGATATAACTGTACTTAATTTAAACAAATCTTTTCTTTATCTCCTTATCTAAGACAGCTCCTAAGTATCAGTTTGATATGAAAGTCTCTTCTCGCTAATCTTCTCTGAGTTATTTTGAAATAATAAATTAATTTCTCAAGATAAAGATGACCTAGTTTCACAGTTTAATGCACCCCACTTTTATTTATTTTTAAATTATCACCTCATAACTTTAAAAGACAAACTCATTTAAGCATTGTTGTTATGTGAGCAAAGGGAGCAGTGTGGAAGCAGCCTTGTCTGCATGCTTCCTTTGATCCCTCCTGCTGACTGGAATGTCTGTGGCTTTGTGGCTCTTGCCCACTGAGCAACGTTTGAAGTCCTACATGATGCTAATGTCTACTAGAGGATTTAAAGTCTGACAGCTCTTGCAGAAACACGCTGCCATCTCTGACTGCTCTCCTTGTTTTCAGGCTGCAGAGATCAAGATTTTTCTGTACTTTCTGTTTGGGAAATAGCCCCTTCTGTCTACCTGACTCTAAGACATTCCATTAATAAAAGAACAGTTCCTAGTGGACTCCAAAGATGCTCAACTTTTCTTACATTTTCCTTCAGGGTTATACTTTTCAGTTTTTGTTTGGTTTTCAGATAGAAATGAGAACACCTGAGACTGACAGTATTGGACTGCAGGCTGTTTCTTCCAAGAGACAAAAGCTAAGACAGAAAGAAGAGGGCTTTGCAGTGGGGAGTCTTTGGTCTATGATTCTGTATCCTTCATTGTGGGTGTAGTGAATTCCCAAGGAGTTCAGCTGCCTGGGTTCTATTCACTGACATTTGTACTTAGTCTCAGCTCTAATTTAGGCTATCAATTATTATATTTCTCAAAAGAGCTAGTCAGTTCTACAAATCAACAACATTACACTTCTGTAAATTCACAAACTGGAACATAACTTCATGTAATATTAATTCTTAACTCTGCTATGTTTTGCATCTGGTCTTTTCTGAAATACACGATGTCCTATTTTGCTGATGCAGTGGGTGAGCAATATCAGAAGTCAGCCAGCAAAAGAAGGAATAATTCAGAGATTATTAGATTCTGAAGGCACTCAATTAATCTTGAGTTTCCTGCTAAGTGCTTTCCACTATGCTCTCTGTCCTCATATGTGAAATGAAGGTAAAAATGTTTCCCTGATGGTCGTGGTGCAAAAATAAATATATTATGGAAAATTTAGACAACTGCAGTAAAAGAGCACCATCTATATTAGTCAGACTGAATGCAACATGACAGTTTTGCCTCACAAAAACTCACTTTTGCTTTGTTGTAATAATGATCACATCATGTCTACTGTGGTAAAAATCTCTGTTTGCCTAACATTCATTTAAAAAGCAATGCCTAAAATTTCCCACCAGTAACTGAAGATGGTGGCAAAACTGCTCCAAAGAGTACACCTGATTTTCATTCTAAATTATTATGCACATTCATATTCAGAGCCTTCATGTGGAACAAGAGAGAGTTTTGTGACTTTCTCAGTATGAACTTGGAGAGAAGAGAGGTCTACCACAAATCCAAGAATATTTAGCATGGTAAATGGAAGGCAGGTCTATTGACTGTATTTTCTGGGAGTGCTTGTCAAAAGGGTTTGAAGGGGGCAATATGAAGTTTCTTGGGGTATGTTTATAATTCTTAGAGTGTACTGTGAAGGACGAGAAGGCCAATACTCTGGGACCAGCTACTTTCTTGCAGATGTTCTCAATTCAGGAAGATATTGGATAATTGTTGCATCTTAGTGGATAACAAAGGATTCTTACAAGAATATCAGAAAAATGTATTTGAGTTTGTTGGGGTAAAGGTGCTTTTTGTAATATACCTTCACATTATATCAACTGAGGCACTATGATCCTAAGCTTTGGGATGCAGAAATTGAAGAAGGAGAAAATAGAACAGGGTTGAAGTCAAGAATATGGTCTTCTTCACTGTGTGGGTGACTGTGACTGAAGCAGATTGCCCAGAGAGGCTGTGGAGGGTCCCTCATTGCACATACTCAAGAACCATAGGGACACAATCCTGTGCCATGAGCTCTGGGATGGTCCTGCTTGAGCAGGGAGGTTGGACCAGATGACCCACTGTGGGCCTTTCCAACCTCACCCATGATTCTGTGATTTGATGAATTTCAGACTAAGGTGCCCTGTAACAAAAGCACAATTGGTTACTAAAACTTGCATAATCATTTTTGTTTTATGAGCTCTCAGCAGTAGTGGAGCTTTCATGACTACCTTAAACAATCTGTCCAAATGCAAACTGATCTTTTCATAAGTTTTTCTTCTCTGGCTCTTAAACTGTTTATATAAATTCTCTTTGAATTTGAAACTATTAAATATTTTCTATCAAATATGAGAATAGCTTCTCAATACTTTCAGAAGCCTTCAACAGTTTTTAAGACAATCACCATGTGTCCAACTATTTTTTTAAGGATTAAACAAGCCCAGTATTCTGGTTTTCTTGTGGTGATTGCCAATTAGTTTGTATTGTCCAGGACAGAGTGTAGGCTGTTTCAAGATATGGTACTTTCCCATCTTGTACTTTGCCTGGGCAGAGTAGAATTGAAAAACTATTTCATGCCTCAAAAACTCATTACCTCTTTTTGAATTTTTCAGTAGGATATTTACCTTATTTAAAAATGGAATGACACTATTGACTCAAGTATAACTTGTGATCCATTTTAATTATCTAGCTCTTGTTTTCTGCAGAATTGCTTCTCAGTCAGCCATTCTTCATCTGGTATTTAAGGGTTAGAATGTTCTGTTCTAGGAGCAGTGTCATCCAACATGGTACTCTTTACAGATTTAATAACCATACTCTGTTTATCATAATTCAAATCACTGGACATACAATTAAAAATTGAGTCAAGGCAGATCTGTGAGAAGGCCATTGAGCTTATGTCTCCTGTTAGAAAATGAGAAATACAGTTTGAACAGTGATTTAAGTTCTGTTTTGCACCTAACAGAGGAAAGTCAGATTCATGGTCTATTAGTATATGGTTTCAAGATAGAGTCACTAATTCCACACAAATGTTCTGAACTGGATACTAGGTTGGCTTGATATGATTTATATTTAAGAATACATTATCCTTTTTTTATGACACCAGAAGGAATGTACTCATTTCTTACAAAAAATTGTTTATTTTTTTGCAGAAGTGAAAGATTGTTGGTAGCGTTACCTCGTTTCAGTTTCAGTTTTTTGGAAGGTTATGCACCCCCAGATAGGTTTTACCTAAGAGGGCATTAAAAATATATGCAATTATTCCAGAGTGCTGAGGTCCCCTAGGAGGACACAGAGAAAAAGCCTTTTGGCCTAAGTTATCAGAGAACCTGAAGCTCTTTTTAACTGCAGCATGGTCAAGTTTGAATGAGATGGCCTCATGTGATGTGCTAAACACTGTCATCCTTCATATGAGCCTCCTCCTTAATGGTCTGGAAAGGTAATAAACAATGTTAATGAAATTTGCAAATGGCTTTTAACAGGACAGCACTGAGGATGCCAGACACAGAAACATTGTAAAGTTTTCTAAAGTTATTGTTGACTTGACTAGAAATCGGGCAAATGAGAAAGATTCTTTGTCACAGTTGAACCAAAAATTATGGGAAAATTATCCAAGAGATTCAAAATTATTCTATAAAATAAAACATTCCTTCCTGTAATGCTGAAGCAAAGTATTTTAATGATTTGAATTGTCTGTAGTATTTTTCTTTAGAGAATTTCTGTTTGCTAGAAATTTAAAAATAATGCTTTTCCTTCAGAGCTGCAATTTAAAAAAAAAATCAAGATATTAAAAGCTATATTCCCAACAATCTCTGAGGCTAATTTTTATCTTATTCTAGAACAGACACATACTTTTAAAAGGGGTAGAAATATCCCTTATCCTAATATTAAATTCTTTTTCAGATGTATATCCACAAGGAACAACTATGTCCAAAAGGTTGTGGCAGGAGACCTCCCCTGTATTTGTAAATCTAAACCTGCCTGGACTTAGTTTAATTAAAAGAATAACTAAGGAGCACACAAAGGGGAAGCAGAAAATAGACTGAGAAGTCAAATGTTGGGTTTTTTTTTTTTTCTGTCTATATTTAAAGCTTCCTCAGAACTTCACTTTTATTTTGACCTGTTCAAAAACACCAACTTACAAGGCTCTAGCAAACTTCATTGACCTCTTTAAAGACCTGATAGTGTATTTACTGACTGCTCATCAACAGTAAAGCACTTCATTATGAAAAAACCACCAGGGTAAATACGAGGAGAAGGGAGACAAGAAAATTAAAATTATGAAAGAAACCAAACCTTAGGCTCTATACTGTAACAGACAAATTTCTCCTGCAGAGGTGGTACAGACACTGGTACCATATGTACCAGTCAGAAAGAAATAAGACAGAAAGGGGATGAGGGGGATTTTTTTAATGTGTTACTTTGTTCATAAAGCAAAGTATTGAATAGACAGATAGATTAACTGGCATGTATACCTATAAATGGTATATTATAAATTATTTTGTTTATAAGCAAAGATAGTCCTAAATATTGTTTGCAGGCCCCTTGACCTCATCACATTAAGTATGACACAGAGTCAGGGTAAGAGAGCACCTTTTCTAAAATACATAATTTTATCTATACAAGAAAAGCAGAGAATGAGAATGGAAATAAAGTCATGTTAATATTAAAAAAAAAAAAAAAAAAAAAAAAGTACTTGTAAAATGTCAGGCATCTGATTATTTATGAAGGAAGGCTAGATAAATTTCCCACTATAACACTTGCTAATTGTGATCTTAACCTTGTTGTCTGGGATCTTGAGTCATCCTCCTGGGCACTGCCTTTGTTCCATTCATAGCAAATGGAGTGGAAACAGCAACTGCAGGAGATGTTGCACCTACCTATCTCACACATCTTTCCTTTTTCTTTTTGATAGATGAGGTGACTAGAGTTGCACAGTGCATAATTTAGTTTGCTTAATTGCCTTATTTTCAGATACCAAAAGAAACCCATCCACAACATGCGAAATCATAGACTAATAAATCATGGAATGATTTGAATTGGAATGGACCTTCAAAGCTCATCTAGTCCAACCTCCTTGACACAGACAGGGACACCTTCCACTTGATATATTGCTCAAAGCTCCCTTCAGTCTCACATTGACCCTGGCCATTTTCATTTACTCATCTAATTCCAAGAAAATCTTCCTCCCTCTTGTCACAGGGAAAATCTTCATGATTTGCAGGGTGTTTTTTGACCAGGTGTTCAATGTAATCTTGGATCTTCAGAATGTTTCCCACACTTGAAAATAAATTGCCAGCTCTGGTAAGAGTGTCATCATGGAAATTATATAGTTCTTCACGTAAGGGTAGGAAACTGAGCCAGAGGAGAAATCAAATTCTAGATTTAGAAAATTTATACTATTAGGTTCCAGTGAAAGAACTAGGTTATTTAGAAAATTTTTGCATATATTGGAAAACCTCTCCTCCCACATTTCTGTGAGTTTTTTTGGTTGCACTGGCTGATTTTACACCAGGGGGAATGAAACAGAAATAAAAAAGTCTTCCAAAGAATATTTTGTAAACTGTAGGTGAGAGAGAACTTTCTTTATGTTCTTTTAGATGGCTCAGGACCAACTGTGAAAATTTATTACATTTGTTATAGAGTGGCTGGTATGCCTTTTGTTATTTGCATTACAGTCAAAACTGTTGACTCCTGACTAGCTGGACCATTGGAATGGAATGGAGAGCAAAGTGAGCTACTTTTAATTTGAAGCAGCTAGGGCAAAAATTTGCCTCTTATTTCAGTATGGCTTAGATGGCTGTTGACTTCCTAGTCCTTTATATCCATATATTGAGATCCTAAGCCCCAGTTAACCATTGCTCCATTCAAGTAACTCCATCATGACAAGCCCAGTTCTAGATTATGTTAGATAGTGCATAGAATTTCACCTTGGATCCTTTCCAGGATCTTCACACATCTAAAGTGTGTTTGCCCTTCTTATTTGAGGACATGATGAACTCATGACCTCCCTTTGCAATTTGCCCTCACTGTTATTCATTCTCAAACAGATGTCTCCAATAGCTTTTACACTGTCTTCATAACATTAGTAATATTCTTGTCAAATTTAATGAAATACTAGTTAAAAAGCAGACTGGCTCTTGCAGCAAACTTGTCTGATCTTCCAGACCTCTTTGCATTTCTATTACCTCATCATCTGTAATGGTGTTTGCATAAAAAAGGCCACAGCGGTGTGGAATGTGGATGTTATAAAATGTGCCAGGACTTAAGAGTGAGCAGAGGAGCCACTGAACACACCACAGCTGAGTGCTCAAATAGCACAAGGAGTAATGGACCACAATGAGCAGGTATCACAGCATGTTAATCTCAGTGTAAAGTAGATTTGACTCTAAGTAATGATGTTCCCGCTTGGACCAGATTCCAAAACTAGTGCAGAGAGCAGCAAGCTCTCTGATCTGCTGCCAGGTCATCAGGCACTGGCTTGAACAGATGCTCCTTATGGAATTTATTGTATGAAAGAAGGAACACCAGTTAATCTGATTTACAAGGTTATGCATAATATTTCTGCACCACAGATTTCTAATTTGTTATTAGCAAACAGCTTTAATTCTCCGATAAATACGTTTGAGAAGATTTGCACTGGGCTTTGTTGGTATGTACATGAAAAACTGCTTTGCAAAGATCCCTATCCCCACAGCATGTGTATGATTGTAATTCTGGAAAGTACATGAATAATGGAGGTAATTTTAACCAACATCTGCCGTGAGCTGTAAAAATTAGTAAAAAATAACATTAGCAAGGCTGGCAGGTGGAAATCTGCAATGGTGCCTGCTGGTCTCCAAATGATCATGGTCATCCCTGTATGTGCTCCTGTGCTAGTGAACTCTTGAATGTTTGTCAGCTTTTCATTACTACATATTGCAGCATTAATGACAGGATTTGCTTTTGAGTATTGTTTCTGCATAAAAGTTAATGATGTTATGCTGATTTTCTCTCAGTAAAACTGTTTAAGGCAGAACATTCTGATTGAAGTTCTGCAAACTTCTCTGTCTTTTTGGGATATTTTTGTGCTATATGAAGGGAAAAAAAATCCACTACTTTTGGTATTTCTTTACTTTTTTCCCTATTTACCTATAAAGTACTGTGTGCTTTACATGATTTATTTAGGTATCTGCCAAGATCTTTGTTATCCCCATTTTGCCTGTAATATATAATTATGTGAGAACACCCTGCTTGACAACATTGAATTTGCTTTCAATGCCTCTCTCCTTTCAAAAAGATTAGATATTGAAACCTTTCCATGAAATTTCCAAGTTGATTTTTAGCATCTGAAGGTTTCAAACAGAGAAGGACCTTCTGTGAACATCTCAATATTATTTTTCATGACAAAAGAAACACATTTTTTATGTTTTCACTAAATGAGTTATTTGCTTTTGTTTAAAGCAAATTCTTCAGAATTCTCTTCAAGAAGAGCAAAAATGCAGGGAGAATTTTTTTTTTCTCTAAGGTTTAATAAAATCAATTTACTAGTACGGTCTACAGCTAAAAGCATGCCTTTAACCTGATGTTCAGGTAATAACCAGGAGAATATCTGCAGTGGTGTTTTGTCCTTGCAAAGCTACAATATGCTGTCACTTGAACATGGTATCATGTGTGCTCATCTTTCTCCAAAGCACAGAACCTGGGCCTGTGATATAAGGGAGACAGCAAAGTGCTCCAGCATTCTGAGATGTGGTAGAAAATAGCCAAGTAATACTCAGCAACTGACTACCAAGGAATACCAAGAGGACAAGTGAGGATTTTGGTGCCTTGAGGAAGATTTTAGTTTGCGTCTGTGGAAAGTGTGGCCAGTATCATCTGTTGCAACTAGATCTTGATTAATGTCCAGAGAACCCAGTGACATCACTCCCTCTTTGCTGCCATTCACTTTGCTTTGCCATTATCTGCCTCACTCTAATGAACAGAGGCCAGGATCAAAGGGGCATGATCCATTGTACTAATTGCTGTAAAAAAAAATGGAAGAGATTTTCAGTCTCAAAATGTTAAGAAAATGTGATAGAAGAGAAAGATACAATGGTTTAAAAACATGAAAAAGAGTGGGAGATGAGAGAAACAAAATATGTTTTGCACAGAAATCAGAATTTCTACCAGGCAAATTCTCCCTGCAAACAGATAAGGTGTGCCAGTATGTTCACTTTTTTTTTCCTTAACCTTAGCATTGATTAGCAATTTTCAATCCAAATAATGCAGCTTCCAGAATCCAGTTCACACAGAGGAATGAGGCACTCCAAATTATCACTTCTGAGGGCCATAAAAAAAGTTAATTTTAATTTTGAGTAGGCTGAAAACACATCAATCCCATGAGGACATGAATGTTTATTTAGGTTAAAAAGCTAATGGGGTTTTGCTCCAACTTCATTTATTTAATGTTCCTCAAGAACCTTTGGCCCTTACTTATGCTGTTGTAAGCATCAACAGGATGCTAAAAGAAAATGTGACAAAGCTGAGTAAAATTATCAGAATAAAATTAAAATGTTCTTGAAATGAAACAAGACTTACTCAAACTAGAGACAAAATAGACATATTTAAGACATATATAAGACAAAAAAATACACCAAGGAACGTGGAAGCTGAATTAAACCATGAAGAAAACAATACTAAATCTATTTCCCCAAATTGATAATAATTTGTAGTAATAACTTTCCCTTTTATTGAATGAGTCATCAATGGATCTCTAAGTGCTAGTTAAAAATGAATGTTCACCTTTCCTCGTGCTCTCTGCTTTGGTACCTGAGACACAATATGAAGTAGATGCTCCAAACTTCTCCTTTATGCAACTGACAACATACAAAAAACTGTTGCAGCCCATTGTTTTCCATAAATCTAATCTGCTGTTTGTCAGTGCTTTACTGAATATTAGAGAAATCTTTGAGAGTGGTCATACTCACAAGATACATGCATGCTGCATCAAGGCCAATGCAGCATTGTATTTTGTATTTTTAGCTGGTTTGAAGTGCTCTGTGAAGTTCTGATTTGAGCAGAACACCTTTTCCTATCTGACTTTTATGCCCTGTGTCTTTGTATGAATTGAAGGTCCAGTCATTATTACTCATCCAAGAAGGTGGAATTAGGCAAAAAGGGAGAGCCATGAGATTATTCAAACCACATGGCACCATGGAAAGTCAAGTGCAGCATTAGGGTTGCAAAAAACTGAATACAATCACTGCTTAATTTCTGTTCACAATTCAGGTGAGACATAGCTGGCCCTCAAGAGCCATTCTAAAATATCAATTACAACAAGCCTTAAATAACTAATCAATTGATTAACCAAATAATGCATATGAAGCTAAACTGCTTTGTAGTAAAAGAGGGAAGAAAAAGAAATTCCTGAGGAGTCTAAGGACTAATCTACCAAAATTGCTGAAAACACACACTCCAGTATTCACCCTCTAGCTCTGTGGTCAACTGTTTTCTGGGCAGAGAGAGTACTTGAAAATAGCCCTGTAGGCAAAAGTCTTGGCATAAAACTTTTTTACTCTGAGGTTGATTTGGCATTATTTACACATAGAGCCTATCCAAGCGAAATATCCTCTTTCTTCCTTTAAACAGTGAAGAAAGTAAAAAGTGGTTTGGGATTAGTTGAGCTTCTGTTGTATCATGCTAATGGTGAAATTCTTGTTTAAAACTTTTGGGAGATTGAGTCATAGGTGTGCATAAGTAGGGCTGCTCTCCTAAGACTCTTTAATAATATTCTCTCAGAGCAATTCCTACTGTTAAACTCAAATTAATATACCTGGAAACCAAGTTGATTTGATTAAAATGGCAAAACCTTTTAAAACTAGGTAATAAACACTTTGTTGTATTTGGCAATAACTGTTGAAAGTCTGAGAGGTTTGAGGTTGTCAGGCCTCAAGAAGATGAGGCTCCAGGGAGACCTTACTGCAGCTTTTCAACTCATTATGGGGACTTGCAAAAGAGGCTGAGAGAAAGTTTGTACTGGGGCCTGTAGTGACAGAAGAAAGGGCAATGGTTTTAAGCTGAAAGAAAAGGCTTTGATTGAACATAAGAATTTCTTTACTGTGAAGATGATGACATGCTGCCTCAGGATACCCAGTGAGATTCTGGATGCCCCAAAGTTTTTTCAAGGCTGGGTTGGATGGGATGCTGAGCAATCTGTTCTAGTGGAAGGGTTCCCTGCCTATGCTAGGGGGGTTAGAACTAGTTGGTCTCTGAAGTTTCCTTCCAATTCAAACCATTATATGATTCTATCAATTTATCTAATCAGACCCTGCACACATAACAGAAATAGAACCACTTAGACCTAAGGAAAAATACAGATACAACTTTTTTATTGTTTACTGACCAAGTTGTTTACTTATTCCATTAAAAACCATAAATTTTGTTGGAAAAAAAAAGGTCAGTTATGATCAGGTAATGTATCCATTACGTGATGATCTAACAGTTCATGACATAGCTGGAATTCAATCATTTATAGCAATGCAAGTAATGATTGTCTTAAAATTTTAGCTGGCAAAATCTTTTGCCTTATATGCTACCTTCAGCTCTCTATCCTTTACATAGTCCACCAGTGTTTCAGTACATATGGAACATAAATTGAAGTACTTTCTTTTAAATTCTACGTTTTTGATTTTATGGTCAGGTCAGTGACTATCCTGAGGTTTAGTTATCTGAATAGGCCATGAGAAACTAATAGATATAGCTTGAAAAATTCCAGATGTGACAGAAAACAAACTGACAAGCTGACGAAAGTCATAGATGTTCCATGAATATGCCAATGGTCTCAAAACATGTGGTTATTTTCACTATGAGATCTGAAAAGCCACATGCTTTCAGTGAAGCTGCTGAATATCCTTTTGAAATAGTATATAAGCCAGCTACAAAAATCATTGCAATCTTTCAGCATAACATTATACTTGGTAAAATTCAAGCCTATTGTACTTCTAATAAAATCTCAGGATTTAATCAGGATGTGTCAGAGCACCCTTGAGTGGTTAATAAAACCACAAGTATCAACAAACTGTTAACCATATACCAAGTAAACTTGATTATGGAATATTTTCCTGGTTTTTGACAAGCAAATTGAAGCAAGAAAACCTTTCTAGATCTCCTATGTCACAAAATTTTATGCTAACAGTTTTGGACCCTTCAAATGATTTTATCATCGAGAAGAAATCCACTATTGGATATTTCAGACTAAACTCTCAATATGTGAGGTATTTTCTTTCCACAATCTTTTTCTTTCTTTTGTTTTTCAAAGTTTATGTCTTGCATGCTGCAACCAACACTGTACCTCACTTGTTTTTAGAGTAGGATACTGAGTCCAGATTTTGTGTGTAACAAAGGGAGAATCATGCTTCGATTTCAAGCATCAACATTGGGTTTAATATGAAAATACAAGGTAAAATTTAAGATGTCTGAACACTGCTTTGGGTAAAGTTTATTCTAGAATTATAAAGATATAAGTACAAATGTACAAATAAAAAAGTATATAACAATGATACTCCTGAACTTAACATGTTCTTTACATTCATCTCATGTTGGAAATCATTTGAAACTAGAGTTTGCTACACTATTATATGGGTACTACTGGGAATTTATTAAATCACAGTACATTATTGTTGCCTAGCTCATGGATTATGCTGTCAGACCTCTTCTGCACCAAAGTACAGGCAGAATATATTCTTTCCAAAGGATATGACAATGTCATGTTGATCTCCATTGCTTCATGGATATTCTTTGTAAAAGCAAAAATTGCTAAGGATTCTCAAAATGTATTATATCTGCAAGTTAATTCAGTCTGAAAATAGGTGAGTATTTCCTGAAAATGTACGTATGTCTGTGTAAGAATAGATACAATTCTTGCACTTAAAACTATGGAAGGTTTTTAACTATTATCTATGCCTTTAAAACTCTGGAAAGCAGATAAGGTTCAAAATTGTTTCAAACATGCTTTATAATTTTTTTCAAGGTCATATTAAACTGCTTTGTGAAAGAGAAAATCACTTCTGGAATATGAAATTACCTGGTCCCTATAGATTTCAGCAATTGTTCACCATTTTGCCAGCAAAAGCTCTAGAATAATAGACTACCTATTAATTTCAGGACAGATTTTCAGCCTTCAAACTAAGTGAGCTGTATTGCATTACTGGGTCTCTCAAATCTCTGTGTTATATGAGCTCAGATTTTGCCATTGCATATTTTTTCATTCTGTTATTTGTTAATACATATTGGCAGGCATCACCATCTCGGATTTTTGTGTGCTTCACTTCAGAACAGCTGCCAAGATAATACATCTCAGTCTGATGGCATTTCATTGATGTGGACACAGCATCCTCAAGGGAGTCTCCTCAGCAAAGATGCTGCTTATTAATGCAGACATCTATCTATCCTAGCTAAATGTATCTCTTTCTCTCTTGCATCATAAAAATTAAGAAACAGAGAGTGCTTTTCTGCTTATCACATGCAGAGAGATTCTGGAAGGATAGCTTGCCTTTTAGAAGTGCAAAAGAATACATTCTGCAGCAGAACATATAAATTTCTGTTCCAAATACCAACAGATTATCAGTAATCCTAACAAATTTAAAAGGAACTGTCATGATCTGGGTTGCTTAGGGTTTTTTACGTCTCTCTGCCAAAGTACTTATTTACACTTCTAGTTGTTTTTTCTCCCAAGGCAGCTTCTCCTCCCTCACTCTATCATCTCTCACTGTCCTGAAATATCAATTTCATTTTTGATCAGACTGAGATGTCAGCCTCTTCCACCTGCTTGTTACATTTTTAAGTAGGAACTTTTTTGAGCTCTGTAACACCTGGGGGAAATTCTTCATAGAAATCTTCAAGCTCACTCTGTAAACCTCTTCAATTCCTTGACATGCCCAAAGCTCAATAATTATTTCATTTCTGGAGCACTGAGAACACAGTATTGCATGTTATGTTGTCAGGCTCTAGCTTTCTTGAGTGTCCACAATATATACTTTAATGGAATATGAATGAAATTTATTCAGAGAACAAAACCTCACTTCCCCTCACCTGGAAAGTTCCCTGCCTTTGAAACAAGTCCCCTCTGCTCTTCATGGTATCTTTTGACTCTCACCTACCTGACAGCAAAAAATAGGGTAAAAATCCTATGAAACTGTTGACTAACTGAGTGTCAAGGATGCGTTTGGTGAAATTCAAATAGATCCTGGGATTGCCAGGAGGATGCTAAACAAATAAAACAAATGTATGAAGGTATACACTATGGGCTATGTTGACTTGTACTTTTGGTGGGACAGGGAACTCCAGCATTGCCTCCAGACATCTGCTTCCCCTACTCACTCAGAGGAAAAAACAGGAGCAGTGAAACATATGGAATGGATCCCTTTCTTCCATAGTTCATAGGATCCTGCATCTTTCCTTGTGTGTATACAAGCATAATGTGCAGACTGGGTTTAATTTCTTTCAATTAGGAGCATATAAAGCAAAAAAAAAAAAAAAAAAAAAAAAAAAAAAAAAAAAAAAAAAAAGGATTAGGGATATTGTGCCATTGCATAAGTGATGCAGACCAGACCTTACAATCACATTTTACAAACTTTAGAGCAAAAAATTCTTTTAGCAGCCTGGTGTATTGAAGGGTGTCATGTAAAAAAGACATAAATAAAGTAAGCAAAATAAACCACATTATCTTTACCTTTCAGCATGTAACTAACAAACATATTCTTTAGCCAGAGTGTGAGTTTGATTGTGAATAATTTAATCAAACTTTTACTATTTTACTGGAAAAAGACCAGACCATGTAAATACAAAGTGACTGAAGATTTGTAGAAACCATCAAATTTGGTTGAAAAAATAGCCCAATTTCTAGTCTATGTGTCTTGTGAACAAAAACTGAATTTAGCAAACAAGAGTTTGAAGTTTTCCAAAGAATTAGTGAAAATAATATGAACTTTCAGGATGTTTAACCAATTTTCTACTTATGATACCAACACAAATCCTGTCAGCTTATGCCCTCACTGAACCACACAATTTAAAAAGTACAAAAATATTATTCCTAAACATTTTAATGGGGGGGATAAATATAATTTTGTGATATCATTGTTGAAACATCTTGTGTTTTGTGACAATTTGCATTAGTTGAGAGATGTCAAAAATACATTTAAGGAAAGAGTGATATGATCCCACAAATAACTGACCTGAAGTGGTCAAGTATTTAGAAAAGTATTTTAAAAGCATATTTCTATAAATTCTGTAGGATTAACTTTTAATATCTCTACAGCAACATAACCATTTTTCAAACAGATAAGTAGGTTATTCTAAGTTCAGAATCTAAGGTGGATTTCTACCATGCTTGGAAAAGAGCACAACTAAATATAGTTTCATTCTATTAGGAGTCATAATAAATTTTTCAAATGATAAACATATCAAGCTAATTAAATCTCCTGCCTACTCTCAAAGAGAACACTCAGATGTATATCCAATCACAGAAAAGCCTGAAGTATTTGTTATGTCTTTACAGTTTTATAAATTTTCCTTTTTTTTATTCCAATATTTGCTTCAAAACCATTTTACCAAGAAGCTCAGTGTTCAAACCGCCATTTAAGAAAATTTTTTGCCATGCAGGAAATTTTGAGGTCTCCTTTGGGTGTTTGCCTATTCCTAAGCACAAATAAGGCCTCCTGGTTGGTTTTCTCTGTGATTTGTAGACTCATCAGAGTGATGAAGGTTGTTGGTCAGAAGGAGATACAGATGGACCTGAGATTGACTGGAAATATGAGCCCTTATAACAGGATAAAATTTACTGAGCTGAGCAAGTGTATGTGTGATGGGCTGGGTGGTATCTAGGGGGACTCAAGAGATTATCAGAAGATTGGAACCTAAAGGAATTAAGCAAAACCTAAATAGAGGAGCACAGATAAGCATATAAATCAACATGCCAATTTCAAAAAGCCAAAAAGATAACTTTAAATTGAAGGAACAATTAATGTGAGGAGTACCAACAACCACCCTCTTGAGAGTGACACATTTTTTCCTACCCTTTCATTTAGGACTTTGAATGCAGGCTGGCACTGCATCTACATGGCAGAATTTTGGAGCATTTCTCCTCTCCCCTGTGTGGTGGAAAAAAGCTGGGGAATACTTCCAGTAATAAATTGCCTCCATGACCATCCCAAAGATATGATCTTGTCCCTGTAGCTGCCAGAACAAATTGGTGACATATTGTAATATATGATAGCCTCACATATGAAATATCAGCTGACCTCAATATGATCACTTTCTTCCTTAAAATGGATCATTGGATTTGCTTGTTATGATTTTAAACCTCTTCCAAGTTCATTCCTTTTATTCTGAGGGTAAAGAATCATGTCATATCATATCTATCAAGATCTGTGTAGGAAGGTTTGTACAGTCACTTAAGTCAAACACTGGGGAAAAATCATCACATCTCAATTATACTTATACCTGTGTCACAGGCTGAAAAACACAAGAGGTCATCTGATTAAATTTGTGGCATTTCATACAATGAGACAATCAATTTTAAAGCAATTAAAAAACCTAAAGAGCTGATTTTTCTTTCTCTGATCTTAATTTTCTTTTCTCTGTTGGGAATCTATAAAAACTGCCTAAGTCAAAATACTTTCTTATCTCCCAGACTGTAACATAGATCCAGTCTTGATAAGGCACAAAATACGGATTTCAATGTATAATTTTCTTTCAGAGAGACACTCTGGGAGAAATGTTACACTAATAAAAAGTTTCATTTTTTCTCATATTGTCTATCATCATTTAGCTGCCTACACCAAAGCAAATGGGTTGGATGAGACTCTGCCAGGATGGTAAATCAAAAGACAAAATTCATGTTTGTTAATAATTTTTTAAAAATTATTTTCTGTGGAAAAACAAATCTTGAAATATTTTTTCTTTTCTTTTTTTTTTCTCCCAATTTTTCTCCTATGGATTTTTTTTGCAGGATTTTTAGCTTAGCATTTTTTTTCCATATTTATCCCAAATTTCATAATGGGACAGAAAATTAGGTCTTCTAACAGCTTTAGATCTACCAAGGTTTCTAGTCTTGAATAGTTGCTGAGCAGAGGAAATCTGGCATGATTGATCAATACATGAAGAGAGAAAATTAGCTGAAAAGTTGTTTGTTTAAATTATGTTCAAAATTACCTATTTTTAGCTTTCCAACACAATAAAAAGCAAGTCCTAGGAAGTATCACTAACTTGTTAATATTCATTATATATTTGAAAGAATGGTTAGGTTCTAAAAATTTCCCAGTTTACTCAGATATAATTTAGCTGTAGCAAGCTCTGTTCCATGGATACAGGACAGCTAGCATCCTGCTTTCTCCCTAGGTATCTTTTATTTCATGCAAAACTTAAGGATCAAAGAAAGCTGTAGTGACAGCCACTAGCAGGAAAAACAATTGCCAGCCTCCTTTACCTCCACCATGAGTTAGTTATGGTGGTTGACTTTGCTCCTTCATGTAAAAATACTAATTAGTGAGTTTGAGAAGCAGTGTCAATCTACAGAAAGGCTTCTCCCAACAGCATCAGTCAAACTCTCTCTCAGCTCTCCTAGTCAAACCTTCTCACTGTCTTTTTCCAGCACACAGTGCTCATGACATTGCAACAAGAAAAATCTTTTTTGTTTTTTCCCTTTCCCAAGCTCTTTATGAAGCCAGTGCAAGGCAGCAATGGGACAACACAAGAGGGAAAAAAAGAGAGTGGAACAAATGCTCCAACAGTAGTATCTCACACTAATGAGATTTGTGGGTGTGTGTGTGCAAGTGTGTGTGAGTGTAACTTAAACCTTTTTATTTCTGGCCAAGAACTTAAGTCAGGATCCTATCTTTTTCTCTAATCCTGAATTTTCCAAGGACTTGGAGAGGATTTCTTCTGTAATTGTCTGCCAAAAAATACCCTTAAAGGAAAGAATGCAGATGCCTGACAGAAAGATAAGTAGAGAGATCCATGGAGCATCATGGATTTATTTAGACGCAGTAACAGGTTCATATTTGGCTTGTTCCTAAACAAAATTTTTTATTTTTCTCACCAAAATGAAACAGCCTATTTTCACCTTTACTTTCCCTTTTATTTGTCAACTTCAATTTGAGTTCTCAAATAGTTTTGCTTCCCTTTAAGCCATACCCTCAGAGGAAAAAAAATGTTGCTAAAATAATATTATGTAGTTTTAGAAGAAAATCAGCATAATTTCCAATTGTGAGGAGACAACACTGTTCAGGTGAAACCTTAAAATAAATCAGACTAAAGGATGTCACAGCAACCCTTTGATCTTTTGTTTTCTACTTCACTCAATTCACTAAATGGTCCACAATTTAGTCCCCAAAATTTAGTTATCTTCCACCAGCATAACTCCAGAGCACAGACAAATTGAGAAGTCTGAGGGCTGATACTCCTTCAAATTAAAACATTGGAGCAACCCTCCTACACTTCTGATGCTCTACTCTGGAGATATTCCCTCCCTCATGCTGTAGGTCTGCAATTTCCACTGCATCCACATTTTGGTTTAGACAATCCGTCACCACCTCCACAGCTGACACAGGGACCTTGCATTTCTTCCCTCCCTCTGCTACATAAATATTGTGACCAGGTGTTAATTGGATCCTCCCAGCATCTGCCAAAAGCAACTTGATGTCATCCAAGAATGATGATGACTCTAGATGACTCTATTTTAAAAGTTATGCTAACTTCACTGACTAAAAATGCTTTGCAACCAACCTTCACACAATACTCTTTATGGCCTCTGTAGCAAACTTCTGTCTTAGCAGTCATGGCATGAACTGAGCCTCAAATGGCTTGGATGGGGCTTGGATGGGGATTGCAATCTTCAGTATTAATGAACTACTATATTTCTGAAGTACTCTCATTGTTTCACTGTTACTGAAACTGAATTAACCTAATAATAGATAAAATTACACATTGGAAGTTGACTTCATACATCTTCTGCTTTGAAACAGTTTGTTATAATACTTTTTTCTGAGAGATTTTCTGTCTTGTTTTTCTCATGTTCAATTACGTATAATGAAGACAATGAGGGTTTTTGACATGAAATTACTTTGAAGACATTATTTATTGTTCAAATTTCCCTGTTAAGGAATACAAAGTAGATCAAACACATCATGATAGAAAAGCAGAATGAATAAATATGAAGTTTATTTGTATCACAGAATCATTTAATCCCAGAATCTTCTCATTCCAAAATATTTAATATCATTCTCTGAATGGAAATAAAATTCTTATACAATTTAATATTAGCTGCTCTTCTCTGGATTCAGTAAACATCAGTTCTGAGTTTGACAGGGTTTATTGGACATGCTTTTTACCATTACACTTCCTGAGAAAACCAGTTGCAAAGCTAAGAAAGGAAGAAATTTTTAAAAATATTAAAATACAGTAAACATCTTCCTATTGTAGAAAAATGAAGAAAGAGAAATGTGGAAATGTTTTAATATTATTTGTACTAATGAAGTACATCTGTTTTTTAGCATGAGCAGAAATGTGATATATAGCAGAACTTCAGTAAAAACTGTTGTAGAGTCCAAAAGTGTATTTGGTTTATGTACCAAGGTTATGCTAGCATAAAAGCCACAACAGTGGTTTCTGTGAGAAGCATTTTCCCAAGTGTGGGGCTGAATCCTTTCCAGCTGGCTCCAAGGTAGACTCTCCACTGACTGAAGCTGAGCCTGTCAGTGGCATTGGTAGAACTTCTGAGATAACATATTTAAGAAGGGAAAAAACCCCTCACAACTACAGCAAGAGAGAAGTGAGTACATGTGAGAAGAAGGAGATGGCTGAGATGTAGGTGCAACTGCAGGATCAGGAGGTGCTGAGCTGAACTTGGGCAGAAGACCAGAAAGTACATAAAAATTGCTCATGGTCATGGGAGTGTATCTCATGTTTCTCTTAAAGAGCTGACCACACTCAGAGTGACAATACCAGTCAAACCAGGTATTTTCCTGCTCTATGCTGTTACTTTTATACTCTGATTAAGGTATTGCTGCCATTTATGGCCAGAATTGTGCAAGCCCATCTGGTTTTATTGAATCCACTACTACTCAGAGCAGCAATGTTAATCACATGAGAAAGAAGCTACAGAATCCAGATCTGTGTGAGTGGTTCTGCTGGCTCCATCAAGGATTCTTAGACCAGTTAAACATGTGCTTCTCTGCCAATCCATGCCCTGATAGTGAGGAGATCGGCTGTGATTTCCCTGCCTAGAATCAAATTTTCAAATTCCTCCCACATTCACAATGCCTTCCATACACTAGTTACTATTAAACTTGACAGAAAAATGCCACATTAAAAAAATTTCTTAAATTACATTTTTAAAAATTTCTGGCATTTTTATGGTTGAATTTCAAGTCTAGTTTGAAACCTAAATTTGTAAAAAAAATACATAGAATGTCATCAGTATGAACAATTTTGACTGATTCAAAATCAATTATTTTTAAGATTGCATCTTTTAATAAAAAAAAAAAAATTGCCAAAACTTCATTCTCTTAGACTGAAAATAAATGTCAAAATTGAAAAAAATTTCCTTTACAATGAAAATTCAGGTTTAATTCTTCATGTAAATTGCTCTTTTCATCAAAGTGACTGAACTACTCGGAGTTCTTCTGTTACAACTTCAAAATCAGTAAATAAGCAAGCTATTCAAGATTTATTAAAAAAAATAATCTCTGTGACCCCTGAAATAATCTTCTATCTACATGTTACAGTCTCACATTCTTCTTTTTTCCCCACTGCTGTTTGATAGATGTTTGCTCTGAATTAACTCAGAGTACACTTCTTCCTGCTAGACCTGGGTAGCACTGTATTATAGCCAGTAAACTGTAATCAGCAGGTAAGCTTGGTTACAAGAAACCAATAATTAAGGTAGTCCCAGGTCACAAATACCTATTTCCAAAGTGTCAGTTGAATCATATCATTATTCAGCTACCCATTTAATGTATTTCCAGTTAATCTTTGCCAAGATATAAAAATATCAGTTACTGCCATCTAAAATATACAATTTACAAGTTCATCTGATTAAACTGAACTATTGAGAATAATTAAATAACTTTACTTTCCCAAATGAAAACATTGAGCCAGTTTTGACTGGCTATTATTGACTCAACAGACTGATCATGGTTTATATCCTGTAAAGGGAACACTGACATGCAGTTTGCATATTGGAACTGATTTTCTTGCAATTTATCTGCTTTCAAAGAGTATATCAGAGATAACACTGCACAGACAACAAATAGATTTTTGATCATAATTGTTATGAAAATAGATTAAATTAACACATAATAATGTTCACAAAAGCTTACTCAAAACAAAGATGAAGAATGGTGTACAGAATGAAGGTGTGGAATGGTTTATAGGAAAGTTTGGTTTCTGATGTTTTCCTCATAAACACACTGCTCCTATCCTCCTAATTCCTACATTTGGCATGACAACACCAGCAATGACTGTAGTGCCAAGTCTGAAAAAGTGGTAGTGTGAGACAGCTGCTAATGAGACCTGGAGGAAGTGTCAACTATCTGCTGAGTACTTTACACCTTTATTAGACTGTTCATTGAGTACTCAGTCTTATTAATGTTGATTTGTTTGAGATAGAATCATTTCTTCGACTCAGATCTCATTTTCTTTATAAGTAGTGCAGCTTTTGGGCTGTTGCCTTGTTGAAGAAGCATCCTCTCAAAACACAGACCTGTTAATGAATCAATTCCTGACTAAAGTCCCTCCAAACATAGGTAAGTGATGGGTGACCTTTGTGTTGTGAGCCTTAAGTTTTCAACCTCTTTGATGAGCTTTCAGGAGGATCAGTACAGAAAGGTCACCATTACATATTTACCAGTTTCAGTATCATCACTATGCAGTGTTTTTATGTCACAGTGGATGAGACAGCCCAGAAGACACCATCTACATTTAAATATCATATTGGGGAAGAGCAAAGCAAAACACTCACTGATAATTAAGTTTAGTTTGATCTGTTACAGCAGCAAAGACCAAATTTTGCCCTTCTAGTCTTGGACTCAATTGTGAAAAATCCCTCAAGATAAAATATTTCAAGTCCAACGTTTATGTTCAGATCTTCAGCATGAAATATGCTATTGATATGGAATTCTTAACAGAATACATTCTTCCCAATGAAGACAAAAATATTATATTCTTTTTTGTATCAAATGGGAAAGATTTAGATTCTCAGTGTTCTTATGGTATCGAATGCAAGTTCCTTTCCCGTTACTTTTGCCAGAGTCTTGAACCTTGAAAGTACATTCAAGTCAGTTGAGAGGAAGAAGAAAAAGGAGGAATAATGTCTGTCTACATGAAAGAAAATAAACTTGCTATTTAAAATTGTACATGTTTTAAATAAAGCGAAATTTGTTTCATATTCATTCAGCTCTGGGTTTCAAACTACATAGCAATCATGATCCCTACAGTACTGTAAGGTACTTATCATAAAGTAATTTCAATAAAGTGTTTTAGTACCTAATGTATCTCTACATTACTCCATCACAATATGCTGATGGGACATCAGAAAGAAGACATAGAATGCTTTCTAATAGTGAAGCACTTGCATTCAGGGTGATCTACATGCAGCTAGTGTGGACCATCATTGTAATATCCTTTATGTAGGTTGGCTGAATTCATACTTGGTCCCTTCTTAAACTCTAGTGTTGACAGTCTGGTGATAAATTTTAAAGACCTTGGGATCATTAACATTATAGCAGTGTCCTGCAATGCAGTTCTTGCCAATGAAAAATCTAAAGGAAGAGGTAATTATGCTCTCAAAGGCTCACAATGTAATTCAAATGAGGATGTAAAAGGTGATCATAATTCAAAAGTCAGGAAAGCAAAAATGTGGTGAATGACAATAGGAGCACACTATATATTTACCATTGATGTAAATGGGTATATGACTTCACAAGAAGCCTGGGAAGCTTAGTTTGTATTTGATGTTCAGAAAAGAGGTCACCATTAATTGGTAAGTGTTATAGTCATTATCTGTTATTATCACTAATGTTAGCTCTAAGGATCAGTGAAGGAAGGCATGATAAACCCAGGAGGTATCTTAATATTTTAATACATGTAATTACCTCTTAAAAAATAATTACATTTTTCTGTGAAGTTTCTTTAATAGAATGTTCACCAGTCTTGACACACTTACTTTGCACCTACCTTCAAAATTTGTTGCTGAAGTGCCTGTAAGTTTTGGTGCCATGCTCTTTGCTATGTCAGTCACCTTTAGACTTAGAAATATGGTGCTGAAAATGAAATTCCACACTACAAATGATGGAACTCAGCTGTCATCTGGACTATTCAATGTGTAATGATAAAGGCATTCTAAAGGAAAAATTCTTCCTATTTAAGGGAGATATTTAACTCTGGTTGGAGAAAATATGGCATAAAAGGCTCTGCAGTTTTGGAGTGAATTTTGCATTGGGTATAAATATGCATTCTGTGTTTCAAGACCATATCAGTAAGGAGATGCAGTAGGAAAGAGCTAGAAATATGAGACAAGATGAAAACAATAATAATTAGAGGCTCTGCCTAGTTGTAAATCTGAAAAAAAAATAAACTGCACATGATGTTGGATTATTAGTTTAAAATGTACCATGTCAATATATGCATATTAATTTTTAAAATTATTCTGTCTCCACATCATAAAAATTGGAATGTTCAAGGATATTGAGGAAGAGTTTATTCAGTGTTGGTGGCAGCAGTGCTCACTCTTTCTATATTTGTGCCTCACCTAAACCACTTGGGTCAGAAGCGGGAGACAGATTTGATGCATCCTCCAACAGAAGGACCTGAACCTGCAGCTACTGCTGTTGAAGAGGGACAACAGGAATTTTCCAAGTCATGCACTATGGAGGGATGCTGGAAACATCCCTCTTGGTGAGACATGTCAGTGGGCAAGCAAAGAACCAAATAGATAAATGTTATTCTAAATTTGTCTTCCTTTCTCTAGAGATGCCATTTTAGGAGACACAGGAAACAGCAATGTGGATATCCTTGTATCAACCTGTTGCCTTCCTTTCCCCTTTATTTTCCATCTGGAAACTACTTACCACAAAGAATGCAAAAAGGCAGATGCCTTCTCCACAGCATGTTCAGACAACTCTGGTCTTAATATTTCATGTGGTCAGAGTCAGGTATTTTCTTTATAAGTTGCAGTGTCCCTGAATAACTCTGAAAAACCTTAAGAACTACCACTACTTGTCTATCTATACCTATCTATACCATTTGTGAAGAGATTTACAGTCTTAGTCTAGGAGCTTTGAATAATTCCACAAGACTAGGTATCTGCAAGACTAGGCTTTATAATGCCTAATTTATTGCTCAAAGTAAATTATCTGACCATGTCTCCATTATCCCATTAGTGTTTGATAAGTTTTCCAAGATTCTCAAAGCCATCTAAACATTTTGTTTCACCTCTTTTGGAATTGCTTCCTACTAAGAAAGATCTGATTTACTTTTTTTTATTTCACAGTGAAAAATGGTACAGCAAGTGTCTTATAATATCTTTAGAAACAAAAAAAACCCAAAAACAAATAACAACCTTGTATGTAAATTTGAGAAATTCAACTTCTATTTTTAACCAAAAAACTGGTAAGAAGTCTAATTAAACTTTTTTCCTCTTTTGCATGCCATGATATTGTCTATGGTAAAAATGGAAACAATAACACTGAATTATTTAGAACCTCTTGTTTGGATGCAAAAGGAATCTGCTCCTGGATAATAGTTGCAAAGGTGTGCATCTGAGTATCTCTCAAATATAGCATCTTCTCTATTATTCTTGCTTATTACTCACTTCAGTTGATGTTTTCCTATCTCTCTCATGCCCTCTACATTTCCATACTGTTCTTTTGTTTTTAGAGTGTCTATAAAAATCAAAGTATGCATAGTGAGCCCAGGCATCACCACCTGCTTCTTGCCTCTAACCTTTGTAGGTTTTTTACACCCTCTTTGCAGAGCCTACTGTAGTTCTAGCAAATAGAATAAAGTACATTTCCCTCCTCTTCAACACCCACACTTTCAGCATAAGGAAATGTTTTATCACTTGCAAGAATACTTCTACATAGGCCCTCATATTAGCAGAATAAGAGAAAAAGAATGCAACCATCATGAAATTTGTTGTAAGATGTTCAGTATGATCTCATCACCAACTCTTTTGAGGGTATAGATCTCCCCAGCCTGATAACATAGAATAAAGAGTGCTTGAAATGCTTTCTACAGTTACCTTCCTTTTTTATATGCAGATTTACTACCAGCTCATGACAAAACCAAAGGCAAATAGTGATGTCTCGTGCCCTCAGTGCTTATGTGCAACTTTCAAATGTCTATGAGTATTGCAAAATTCCTGTCCAAGTATTCAGTTTTGGGAAAGGACATTATATTGCTGTGGTCACATTTACATGACCAGTAGATGTAATTATATGGATGCACACAGAGTAAGCAGGGCAGCTGGAAGTGCTCACCCTGTCCAAGCCACAGCACTGGTCTCTGAGCCCTCCAGACTGAGCTGCCCATTGACTCCAGGCTGCACAGGCAAGCTCTTCCAGTCTGGAGCAATGAAACTTCTATCACTTTTGGTGATTATTCCTTTTCTGATCCTCTGTTTCCTTAGTTGCTTTCCCTTTTCTTCCCTTTTTTGGTATTCTTATCTTTCTCATTAAACACTTAATTCCTACTGCTTGCAAACAAATTATGTAATTCTACTTTTCTCAAAGTGATCAAAATATCTCATGTCATGCTTAATAAAAATGAACTGGTTTCCAGATTTTGATCATATTAGCCTGACTGAATGAGGTTGAGTTTCCTGCAGCTTCTTTTTACTGCTAAACTGTTGGGGTTTTTTTTCCATGCCTTTAGCCTACTCAGTATATTTAGTTTCTGACTCATTTCTTTAGAGCTCTGAACTATTTTCTGACTCACTGGGAATCATTTATTCTGTTTTGGTTTCACCAGGGCAGGTTTTCAGATTTCAGCTCTCAAATGTCATCATTAATGTCTCAAAGTTTGTTTACAAATGACTTTTTGTCTCACATAGGGGAACACTGATGGTGCCTTGCCAATAAAAGCTGTTCCAAAGCTTCCATGTCCTAAGATATTCTCTCTCTCTGTGCAACCTTTCCATAATTTGTTAATTAATGAATTTTTCCCACAGTGCACTGGTGGTTGGCTCTTTTCCCTAAGGAAGGAGGTTGCCCCCAAGCTTTCTTTGAATAAATTTAATATCAGCTATTAGTATACAAAAATAGCAGGAATGCTCTGTGTACTGTCTGATAAAATTAAAGCAAGAATGGAATTGATAAAACATGATACGATGTATCATTAGTGAATTTGGGGCTCTACTCATTTGCCTGATGGTCCTCAGAATCTGGGATGTACTTGGCTGACATTTTCAGCTTGTTCTCTGAAAAAATAAAGGCAGAATTTTATTTCACCAGTGAGATATGAATTTTTCCTCAATTTGTGCAATGGAAGGACTTGGAATATTGAAAAGAAAACATGCCAACATTATAATTATCATTAAAACTAGATGATAAAAAAAATCTGCATTATTAAAAACAACCACTACAAAAATTGATTACTGGCTCCCAGTTCCATTTATATGCCCTAATGTATCCAAACCATCTGCACAAAGTTGGCAGGAAGGACAGGTTTACAGAAAACCCACCTCCTTCTGGAGCTGCAGTTGGAAGAAAGGTGAGGTATCTTATCAACACATAAATTAACACTGAATATTTAGAATTAGGAAGCTGAATCCCAGCCTGTGTGTCCACAGTGCACTGCAGTGTTTTCCCTGAGCCTCATATGCCCAGTTGTGTTACTGCAGCATGACACTGAGGATGTTTATCTCTAGCATGGTGATGCATCAGGGCAGAATTCAGTGCTGTGCAACATGTGGTTCCTTGGGATAGTGCTGGAAGACTGAGTAGGATGGAGGGAACCCATCCTGCTCCCTGGAGCAGACTGTCCCCAGCCCCGCAGCTGGCTTGGAGAGCAGCACACGTGGCATGGCACACACTGCACTGCAGTCACATTTGGTTTGGGGCTGGGCTTCAGGGCTGGATCAGCTGGATCAGAGTTACCTGGCAGTGGAAATACAACCTGAGTGACAGCAAGGGAAAGAGCCAGCTCAGGGTCACTCAGCCAAGCCACCCCAGTTTGCTTCTACCTGGTGTCTCATCCATGAGTGCCCTGGTGTTCCAGCACACAGGGCCTCAGTTCAGGAGGTGCCTGCTAGGATCTAAGGCACCAGACCTGCTGAGATTTAAAAACAAGGGTATACACATGTGATTCAGGACATACAGGATATATTTATCTTTGGGGACTGGCAGCTGGAGAGCAATCTGTAGAAAAATATAGGAAACTTGGTGGCTACTTCCTAATGCAATGAATAGTCTCTAAGTGCAATAGAAGAGATCTCTCTTGATATCATGGGAATTTAGATCACAGTTCACATGAACATAGGTACATTTTAACACCTTAAGTTGAAGTTAAACTCCTCTAGAGGATTTATTTTTAAAATTTATATCCACCAGCAAATTGCACTCTGAGAAGCTTTTAAAAAGTTTCATTAAAATGGGAAATTAATTACTTGAAGAATTATTAATAACTTGAAAGTGTGTATAAATCGAAAAGTTGTATCTCTATTTGTATCTCTAAATTGAAGTTGTATCTCTAAGAGCAAAACCAAAGTTAAGCAAAAGAAAGAATTACTGTCATATCTAGGATTATTTCACTCATCATTTCCTCTTATCCTGTACAGGAGTTGAGCAAAGACAGATCAAACAAAAAAAAAATGGACAAAAATGTAGAAAAAATTCATTTTAGAAAGTATGAAAAAAATTACAACTATCAATGAACATCAGTTTGATCTTTTTCTGATTCTTACTTGGTTTAGTTTCTGATTTCTATAAATTTGTCTTTGAAATGCGAGCCTTTTGAATTTCTTTGAGCTTAGAACTACGATGCTATGTTGGAATTCATCCCTTACTTAGACACAAAATGGGCATTGTAATCATCTTTTCTAGGGTATCCAGGTGCCCAGAATAGGATTTTTTGGACAGCTGAAATTTCCCCAGATGGAAGTAGAAGAATTAGAGCTGCAAGAAGTACACAGTGATTCACTGATTTTGGATGGGGTGTCTCCGTTCTGTGAGTCAGTCACTTACAGAAAATAAGCAATTAGGATACATATTTAAAGTAGGCCACCTTTTGATAAATATTACATCCATGACATGCAAAATAGTAAAAAGTAGGACGATTTAAGTTAGCATGAAATAATCCCTTTTAATACCAAAATAACGAGAAGGAATATAAAAAGCCAAGATTTTAATGTCCTTCAAAGGGATGCAGCTTGCTTTGAAACCAGGCTGCCAAATGACACATGAAATATACTTTAATAAATTTAATGTGTCTTGGTCCCAAAATAAGCACAAGTACATAAAGGATGGATCAAGTAATGTTAAAACTTGTAAACTTTAAGTTTGTGTTAAAAGTTCTCATTTAAATCCCTCTTTCAAACTCTAGTTATTACATAGAAGCAGTTTCAACTGCTCCTGTGATTTATAACAATTTTATAACAGTAAAAAAAATCATTTATTGATAATAATTTTCTGTTCAGTAACATATCTTTATCAAATGGAAGGGGCTTCTCATTCAGCCTACTGCAGCTGAACAACATTTCCTCAGGCTTTCCTATTCTGTCTGTTTCTAGTTTTCCATACAGTCTGTCCTCAAACCAGCAACATTTGGATGAGTCAAAGCTAGGATGGCAGAATAGGCATAACTGTTTGATATAAATCCTAAGAAAAGGAAATATGAAGTTTAATCAACTAAAAAGGAGATGAGTAGCATCATTAACATGGTACAAGAAATTGCTGTTATGAAAGCAACATGATTTTAAGAATTAAATTAGAAGTTTGTCTGATTAAATTATTAATCAATAAGATTAATTTCAGCATAGTAATTACCAATATTTTAATTCATAGACTTGACTAACAGAGTCTAAGTATCACATTAGGAATTGACCAATAGCTTCTTAATCATGTAAAAGGGAAATTAATTATTAGACTGTAGCCAGATCCTGCAGGGAGTAATCCTGGACCTTCTGGCATCTAACATTTCTATTACAGGCCTGGAGAAAAATTAAGAAGTGTTTATCAATTCCAAAAGCATATGAAAGCAGATGAACTGAAAAATATAAGCAAAAATAGACCGAAGTTTTGGAACATCCTGGGTGATTCAGCAAGTTGGACATAAACTAGAGAAGTGTTTGAATATAGCCAAATGTGAAATTATAAATTTAGAAACAGAAGAGGAAGTCTGTATCTGAAGAATGGAAATCTCTGTTCAGACCATCAATGGCTCCTGAAAAGGACTTAGAATATTTTCATTATCAGAGCATAAGTTTCTGGGCAATGGTACATTCAAGAGGCTCTAAAGAAAACAGGTAAATTGAAGCTGAGTAAACAGTCACCTTATCTATGCGCTTGGCTTTGGTCCAGCTGCTGCTGTTAGGTTAATTCTGTATAAAATAACAGAGAAAATGATAAATTGATGATCATTCAGAGAAAAACCATCAAGAGTGTAAGAAATCAATGTGCTCATCTCATCAAAATGAAGAGCAACTTGTGTCACTGTCTGATTACTCAAAAGAAAATAAGAGATACAAATGGATGTGGAAACAGAGATTATTTCACTTAAATTTACATGTCTGCCATGTAGATAACTTTATCTAATATTGCCATAAAGGCATCTTGTAGCTTAAAAAATGACTGAACACAAGGAATCTCTGAAACCCTCATTAGCAGATTTTCACAGCAGTCTCTAGCTAACACCAGCTAGGTAAGCATCTGTAGTATCCTCTGCTTGACAGAGGTGACATGTTAGCAAAGGAGCAAACTCACCTGCTAATTCTGTGTGAATTAACACACAGAATTCAAACCCATCTTATACAGAACTTATTTATTTCAATAATAGAAAATAGAACCATGAAATTGATGCCTAAAGATTTTTTAGCTTTTTATATATTTTTTTATAACTTTGTCGCCTTGTAGGTCTCTAGTATATATTTGTGTAGCTTTTAGTATTTTTCCTGTCATCTCTCACAGTTTAACAAACCCTTACTAATACAGTCTTGAAATTCTGTTTAGTAATATTTTTCAGAAGAGAATTCCTGACAGAGATCTTATTTTCTATCAAAATTTAAGAGATATGAAAAGCAAATAGGGCAAAGATTAATTCATAAACCTTATAAAAGTTATAGAAATCCTGTATCACGTATGTGCAATGCTGTATCTTACACACCTGAAGTCTTCCATTAAGGAATTGCTTTTTAATCTTACCACTTTAACTCTGTTCCAAGGTTTTTTTCCTTTTGTTATTAGGCAACAAAATACTGACAATGTTCATCAACACATGGGTTTATAGGAAATCAGAATTTTAAGACTGAACATATACATGTACATATAACACTTGTATACATGTATGTTTTGTTCCACTGCAAAGTTGTTGGTGCTCTATTGTTGCTATGCTGATACATGTAAGGCTAGAAAATGGTCCAAAAAAAGGAGAAAATTGTTTTTTTTTCTTGTTTTCACAGTTCTTGTTCTGACTGGAGTGATTGTCATCAATAACTATTCAAATGAAGTGATCTCCAAACTAAATGAATCTCTAAACATCTGCTCTTTGGACAATATTGTGCCTACAAAAAGATCTATTGACACGGTAAAAGATATGTCTAGAGAAGGTACTCCATTTCAAGCAATAAAATTACCATAAAATTGAATTTATATCTTCTCAGCTGTTGTGCAGGCTTTGTATTTGGCTTGTTTGGTTCTGTTTTTATATTTTAATCCAGTTGAAGGCAAGGGAAATCAAAATCTTTTATTCCTCCTGGACATCCAGGAATCAGTTTTAGGTGCAGCAACTGACAGACATTTTTGTCTTGCAAGTCTGTCAGGCTGACTTACAAAAGAGAAAGTTTTACTGAGCATAAGTTATTCTCAGAAGTCCCCACTACATGTGGCCTGCCACTTGGATACATATATTGTGGTAGCTTCATGAAAAGACTGAAAAATCAAATTGCCATCATCTCAGTCATGTTGCCCACACTCAAAGATGACATATTTTACTACAGATAATCATACTGGCTTTCATTTATTGCATCACTCCTGTTCTTATTTAACATTTTTTGTTCTCCAGAATTTTCAGTCAATCCCTATTTCTTAAGAATAGGTTTTCTGTTTAGAAAAAAAATAGAAACTTAGACTTAGATAGGCTGAGAGTGTACAAGCAATTAGTTTAATAAAACTGAGCAACCTTCATGCTTTCCTTGCAGAGAAAATAAAGTTTTGCAGAAGATCATTTTATGAAAGTCAGCAGCAGGCTTTACCTGACCTCACTTGTTCTAGTTGAGGACCAATTTTCTCCTGTGTGAGAAGGATGGAAAAAGGTTCACAGAGAACATTGACTACCAGGTTTCAAATTAGGGTTGTGTCAGAGAGACATTCAGCCAGGCATGACTTTTGATATAACTGTGTTCTGGTTCAAGAGAGAAAGGAATTTCTGAATCTCAGAAGAAGAAATGAATGACTCTATAATCATCAAATGAACGACATTTTCCAAAATGCTCTTGTTCTGTTTAAAGTTGTTTTTGTGCCCCCCTCATCTACTCTGACACTCTGTGCTTGCAGCACGTAATGAGGGATTTAAACTGAAATAAATGTCCATACTGTGACCTGACTCATGCAGACTGAATCAAGGAAATCAGGATTTATGGCTGACATACAGTCCTTACCCGACCTCATTATACATCAATACTCCAAATTAGCTGGATAACCATCATAAAAATAATTATGTGAACATTATACGGGTGATTTAAAGATGAAGCTTAAGTTTTAATTTGGAAATTTCTTGACTTTGTAGGTTTAAAGGTGACTTGCAGCTGACTTGTTACAGAACCTAGCCAGCTAGAGATATAATGCACAATGCCATCTTGTGTTCAGGGTTAGTTTGCAAGTTTTGGCATAGATCTGCTGTGATTCTGATGGTTCTCAGTCAGATCCAATGAATTACTTGAATTTTTAGCCTAATCTTCACAACAATTTAAGATTTAATCCGCAGCTACCATAATCACCAAGAGATGTGTTTTTCTGGGTCAATAAAAATCATAAGATGCAGGGTGCTAGATACTAAGTGCAAAGTGAAACTTTATAAGTGATGTTATGAGAGAAATTGGAAAAAGTTTGGTGAAGAAGAAGAAAATCTTCCACTAAGATAAAACTGCCTTGTTATAGCCACAACAATGTCACAATATCTTCACTAGAAGAGACAAACAATTCATGACTACACAGTGAAGTATCCTGGTGCTATTGTTTTTGACAAATGGGTGGGTAAAAACACACATAACATTTGCAAAGTCTTGAGAAAATTCCTTGTGTTCCAGACCAATGAAGCTTAATCTCTTTATTTTGTGAGAAATAAGGGCAAGCTGACTTGATTATGAGGCATGAAAGCTCCTGATGTTGGGATGTTAGGAAGATGACCACAGATGTAAGACATTTTATCTATAGGGTGGGTTAATGTAGCAGTAGAACACAAGGGAGTGGATTTCTGCTTCAATCTGGCCTATGTGCTGGCAGATGGGCTATGCTGTAGGGGGAAAACCATCATGTTTTAAGTGTATTCATTGTGGAAACTTGGAACTGGAAGTAAAATTTATGATTTGGCTGATCAACCTACAGAACAAGAGAACAGGTGTATCAATGAACTACAGATGTCTTCAACTCACAAAATCAGTTACAATTTAAGTGCTGTACGAAAGAACTCAGCAACATTTGTAAGCTGTATTAAAAAGAAGCAGCTAGATGAGCTATTCTGAAGACTCTTTGTCCTAAGCTATGCAGTATTGGTACATGGAACAAAAGTCAGAGTGGTAAAGTGGAATCAGAAAAGTAAGGGTTGTGGTGAAGTGACTTGGAAACATATTGGCTATGTTTTCTTATTTCAAGATAATAATTCTCAAAATTTAGAGCACATAAAAAATGCCACATACTCCCCACTGATAGGCTTTTTAAAAATAGTAATTATACAGATTGTCTTTGTTGAAAGGTGTAATATACAGATTTTTCAAATTTAGATAAGTATTTTCCAGCTGGAAGCTCAAGAACATAATGACATTCCAGAACACTGAAAACAGTTTAATCATTATTTTTTCCAAGTTGTCTTATGTGTTCATTAAGCTTTTCTCCAGCTGAAACAGTTCTTTCATAGGACATAAACCAATAGATTTAAATGATCACATTGAAGATGAAATGAGATTATTATTTCACACTTCAATTTGGACTCCTGCTTTCTGTAATGTTACAAAACAAAAACTGTTCTATCTGTTCCTCCCTTATTCCTTTGTGATCATTACAAAATTACAAAGCTAACCAACCATCAGAGAAAAAATCAGTTCAATCTGTTATAGAAGTTTTGCATCCCTGTTTCTTATCACTCTCCTGCTTTCAGAAAATCTGTTTCTAATTTCTATGGGATTCACATAATTTTACACAAAACTTAGTAGAATGTGCAGGTACACACACTGCCAGCAATACACAAATAAGTAAGAATAACAATAATAATTTAAACTACCTGTTATTAAACTATCCTTATTATGTGGTATTAACATATTGAGCCTTTCAAGGTTAATTGGAAAATTTCAATGGGAAATGATCACAGCTTAAATGGTAATTATAATGGTTTTATTGTACTATGAATACACCTGGAAATGTGGAAAACCAATATTGTTTTAATAAAAAACTACTTGTTAAATTCAGACTGCAACAGAGGTTGCCAACATTTAGGCAATTAGTAATAAAAAAAATAATTAAGAATTTGAGCAATTTTCAGACAAGTATGGAAAATGAAAGTTCAGAACTTACCATAAAATTAAAATTTTGCAAACTTTTCAAAATTGTTAGTTTCAAAAAACCCTCTTGGAAATGAAAATTAAGGTTTAACATATTCTTCTGGCATGGATTTATGTTATACTCCTTTCATGTCATTTCACAATGTGTAAATAGCAGTAGAACAAAATGATGCATCATCATATTTTGAGGTGGAAGTCATGACATGCACAAAGACTGAAATGTGTTGAAAAACTGCAAGAATAGCTGTTTTGAAAATATGACAAATCATCATATTCTGAAGTGATGTGACATCATTTTGATCTACTACTGTTGTTGTACCATTGAAATTCTGGAAAATAGGTAAAACTACATGACAAAAATAGCATTAAGTATTATAATTATATTTCACTTAACTCAGTGTGATAGCATCCATTTTCTTCTCTCTTTCAGACTGCCCCTGTGCTCTGAAGAAGGGCATGCAGGTCCATCAAGCTTAAAAAACAACTAATCAAGACACAGAATAAAAAAAAATAAAAGGACAGCCATCCTGATTCTGTCTGGAAATTAATTATATTTCAATCAATAATGAAGTGGAAAGGCCATAAAATCTAAATGTTATTCTTAGTCTGTGAAAACCCTTTTAATCTAATTTGAGTGAATTGCACCTGTGATTACATTACTTTACATTACCTAACTAGAACAAAGTCTTGCTGATCAATCCAGCAGTAGCCTATTTCTACTACTGCTCTTTCTAGGAATATGTTCTGCTGCCAGATTAAAAATGTGAGCTCTCCTAGTATTCTCAAGTTGCTCTTCTGGGAAGAAATGCAATGACTCTGTGTCTCTTTGTTCTGATTACAAACTATACGAGTTCCTCTCACAACAGTTCTTGTGGGAGGCACAGACAGCCCAGATGAGGGAAGCAGTAAGACCTGTGCACACGTGGCAGCCTTGTGTGCTTTGGGAGCAGCTCTGGATGAGGGATTGGAGAGCAGTAAAGCCTTAGCTCAGCCACACCAGCAAACCACAACTGATCCCTCAGCCACTTTCAGTGGAGAGTGCTCACAGCAAATGGTTTGCAATCAATGTATGCAGTGAAACAAAGAGAAGAATCATGGAAAAAATACTCAGTGAAACAGAATAGCAGAAGTCCTTGAAGAAATTAATACTTCAATGGCCAATAAGAACAATAAAAGTGAATTATCCTATTTACATTGTTCTCTCAGATCATGTCTGCTGGTGTGAACCAGCTCAGTAATACTGTAAGACAAAATCATGGTTCTAATGCTTATTTCCAAGTACTCTTTTGTTGACAGTCCCAGAAATTGTTTGGACAATTAGAATAGATGAAGCAGATCAAAAGGTCTTGAAGTCACATTGTATTAACAATAGTTCTATGCAGTGACATTTACAGCTCTTGCTGAGACCTTCTTCATGGGAATGTGATATTCCTACTATAAATCATTATAATCTCCATGAAAGTCACTAATATTTGTTTATCCACTCAGAATGGAATACTTTAGCATTAGGTAAAGTTCTCTGTCTTTTTCTCAGTTTGTATAGTAATTTATATGGAAATATTCTTACAATCACTTAATAGAAATTAATATGCCAGTTAATTTAAATGAAGCCATTGTTTGTGTCTTGGTTATATTTGAAGCAAATTAACAATCAAAAACCAAAAGGTACTATTTATACATAAACAAAAGAACCAGACTAGTTAAAGCCAAGTTATTTAGGAGTTCAATAAATCTTTCATTTTCCTTCACATCTGACAAATTATTAATCTCATAAAATGTATTATGAAAGACTCAATGATGAAAATGAAGCCTCTGTTTATAAAAGGTAACCTGCTTTGCAGGATATTCACTTAAAGCACATCTAATTAGCTTTTTATTTTGCAAACCCAACTAATTTGATTCATTGTAGTTTAACTACCAATTTTAAGATTCTTACTTGGGAAATGATAATGTGGTTAATAAAAAATGGTATTGTATACACTAACATTGTCACTCATTTTGGGTTTCAGGACATCAGAATGCACAACAGGCAACTTTTAGATAACCAAATAAATTTTGTACAACTTCATGTCAGACAGTTGCCAGTTAAGTGAGCATTTCTGTAATTAACTCCTATATAAATACAAAAATAACAGATGGTTTCTGTTGGCAGGGTGCTTTTTTAACTTTGTTCAGAGGACAACACTGTGAAGATGTTTAAAACAGCATCAGGAACATCTGCAAGGAAGATGTATTTTTACATATTAGCATGGATCTTTGGAAGGTTTGATCTAAAATAAACCTGAAGCAGGCATTATTCCACTCAGAACATGTATGGGTGATCTGTGTTTGTAGCATAATGCTGCTTTACTGGAATAGTCTTCATTTGTGTGACCTCAAACCAAAATATCTGATGGGACAGTCGGGGACATTGGGATCATGTTCTTCTGAAAAAAAAGAGAACAATGCTAGGGAAAGCAGAAAAGAATCACTGAATAGATGGGTTCTTGGAAATGCACCAAGTTTATCATGCATTTCGACATGCAGGATGTAAGTATTCTTGAGCTCAGACTCTGCTGTTGAAAACCTTTCTGATAGTAAAGATAACACTGAAAAAATAAAATTATTTAAACATTAAAATTATCTAACAGATTTTACTTGTTCATCCTAGAGGACATGGAGGATAAGTGAGAGACAAAAATGGAAGCAGAGACATGAGCCATGGGATCTCCCTGATGACATTCTGGGGAACCTCTCAGACCAGCTGTTTACACAACAGAGGTTCTCCTGCTGGCTGGTTCCCAGGGGTGATACACTGGCAGGCATATGTGTGTGTGTCAAGAAAAATAGCCCTGGTTTTATCCTTATCAATACATTTCTCACAGAGTATGGCTCCCAAGACACTGATTTTACTGTACTAAATCTAAAAATGTTAGCATTATCAGCAAGCTGAATGTGCAACTAAGCTGTTTAAAATGCTTGGATAAAAAGCATGAAGCTCTCAAATGTTTGGCAGATGTGCTACCAGTCACAAAACTCATAATGCTCTATTTCACCAGCATGGAGTTGTTTTCTTGCAGCATCAGTGCTGCTGACAGCAGGATAGGGCTGGGAGCCTGATGTGAAACAACCTTCATGATTTCCCCACGATGAGCTGCTGTTCCCAGCTGCAAGGCTACAACCTCTATCCATCATCAACCATTGGTTCCAGGCACTGCCAACCAGCAGCAGCAAAAACATTTGATTCAATACAAAGGAGAACTAGGCAGTTGAGAACCATATAAACATCAGTACTTTTACCTTGTACTTTCTAATATACAGTATTGCAAAATGAAGGGTAATTTTTTCAAGCTAGTTGAGCAAATGCCAAAACCAAGAATGTAAATTGAGAGAAAGACTGATACTGAAAAAGTTTGATCAGACATCTTTCCAGATAGAACAGCTAAAATCTGAGATAAACAATTAATGTAAAAGCCCAGACAGCTTTCATATCTGTTTCTTTAAAGGCATTTAAACAAGACAACTATTTCAGAGTAAAGCTGTTGAAGTAAGCTGGTTAATTTTGTTTTAGTTAAAACTTCTCTTGTTCTGCCTTTCAGATAAATGTCAGCTTAACACAGTTCTAAAGTCACTCATCTGTGAGCTTTCCAATATAAGGAATAAATACAAGTGTGTGGTGATGATATTAAGTATTTGAAAAAATTAAAACATCAAGGTCTGTAATGTCTATATTTTCTGAGAAAAATAGGCTGTAATATAGGCCTCAAGAGAAAGAAAGTAGCAAATGTAAAGAAAATTTTCATGTGATGTATTGGCAAAAAGGACAAAAGTATTTTTAAATTTTTAAAATTGAGAAACCATCTCTCACAGATCCTGGAAGGTAAGAGGACAAGGGAATAATATTAAGTAGATTTTATAGTCTTCTCAACGGCTACAACCAATCATTTTGTCCTTTGGCTGAAGAAGGGATTTGATGTCTTCCATTAGAGCCAACAATGTCAAGATAGGGCAGTTGGAAAACCCAGTGATAGACTTGGAAAATAAAAGGGTTTGATTTTCTGTCCTCTTACACCCAAAGTGTTCACTAGTCTTAACCCCAGGGATAAAGTTTTTGAGACAAAAGTTTTGAGGCAAAATCTGAGGGAAGACTGACATGACTGATTGTAGGTTCTTAGTAAGAATAAACTTGGAGCACTGCTATGCAAATTGCTAGCACATCAAAGACCATTGAGAGTTGTCCATTCACCACACAGACCACTCAAAACTGCCCAAATAGAAACTATCTCCTTTGCAGTTTGAAAAGTTGATGAAAATAAATCACAAAACAGCACAGTGGCATGGGATTTGAAATGCCAAGATAAAAACAATCAGTTGACTGCTGCTTATGGTAATCAGTGTCCATGCCTGAAGCATGTGTTAATTCATCTGTCTGTGAATGCATTAGTAACAACTGAGAAAGGGCAAGACCTTGAAAGTTCAAGTCAACACTAAATCGTTCCTTATTTTGGAAACAAGCTATGGTAGTTTGAGTAAAGAGGATTCAACAGTATTTGAATTAACAACAAAAACCTGGTCTTTGATAGCCATTTGAAGATACCGATTTGAAAATTAATATTTGTATTTTCTTGTAAATAATTTAATTTTTTAATGTTGATTGAGCAGCACAATGGCCTTTTTTTGGGTCACATTATATATTTTTTTAATAAATGATTGGTGGTAACAAGGGATTTTGTTAAAATTTTGTAAATAAGTCAACTGTATGATTTTTTAGAAAAAAAAGCAAATTCCTCATTAATTTGTCCTCAAGTGTACATATTTTTTCCTTCTTCTGTCTTCTAACTACATGTTTATAGTGGTGCACAGTTTCCATGATTGAGGCTCATGATATTTATTTCTGAAGATTTAATTTATAAAACCTGAAGAAATATTTTCCCCTTTAAAAATAAGTGCCAATCAGTGTTAAAGTGCTCACAAAAATGTTCTACATATCCACAAAGCAACTTTGTGAATAAGCACTTTTGCAAATACCACCTCCCTTTCATGTTTCATAAATGATAAAATCAGAGAACATCCTGTCCCTAAGCTCATGGGGGCCATTTGTGATCCTTTCTCACATTCTGGGCTGAATGAAGGCCTTGAGAACTTAAAAAACAAGCTTCCACATCACTGGAAAAGACCAAAATGGTCATTAATGGGTGGAAAAATATTGTGGATAGGAAGATCATTGTCTCCAGTACCCAACAACACATGACTATTCTTTTCTTGCTGAGAATGTGTGGAATATGAAGGGACTCTGACTGACTTTAACAGTGAAGATATCTTTTGGGGATTCTTGGGAGGGAAATGTTCCAGCTGATGCCAGAAGAGTCAGACCATTGGATATCGTTTACAAATCTCCCTCATTTGTAAAAAGCTGAACATAAGAATATAATGAACATAGGAAACCTAAATGTGATAAATATTCTTCTTCCAAATCCAAAACACATTACTGCAGCAGCTACTGTGAAAATTAACTCTGCCCTAGCTGAAACCAAGACAGCACCCCATTTTCTGGGAGCTGCAAACTTCATTTGGAAAATCTATTGTTTCTCTAAACCTATTACAAAGAAATTTAGCTACCTAGAATGGGAGACTTCATCACTGAGACTGTTAGAAGCAAGCAAGCAAGCCAGTATTCAACACAGTCACATGAATACACATTTCTAGACCTCCTCAGAAACATATTCTGCTTCCAAGGAAATTTTATGTTCTGCATCAGTTTTTTTTAAGATATGGTGCCATTAGCTTACTGAAAAGTTCACTTAAAAATAATTAAAAATAATTTCATTAGTGCACAAATTTAGCTTTGAAAGGAATAATTGAACCATGTTTGGCAACTGATTTTTACAGGAACTTTCTATCTGCATTTAACCTTTAAGACCTGTGATCCAAATTTCCCTGTAACAAAGTAACACAGAAGCATCTGGACAAATAACAGGTAACCTCCACTTCAAAGAGCAGAGGAGGCTGTGGAAGCTTTTGAAGGAAATTGCATTACGTGAACTGAGAATGTAATGAAATATGTGTTTCTTCAAAATTTTTGCAATAATGAGGAGAATACAGGCTGGTTTCCACCATCTACCTGTTTATTTCCATTGCATTAAACAGCAATTTCTGCCAATGAAGGTTAACTAACTGAACAATTATTTTTCAATCCATTGTTCAAACTGATATTTTCCTTTCCACACATGCCATAATATTTAATAGAAAACTAAACAAAATGTAAATGGATGTAAAAAAAGATAATGTATTATGAATTATATATATTATTGTACTGACAGCTACAAATCCACTCTTGTCATGTTTTTCTCTTTCCTTTTTCCCTTTTCATTTTCTTGCCATTGCTTTGTTTTTCTCCTTTTCTTTCTTTTCCTCCTCTCTCTTTCCTCTTCCTTTTCATTTTGCTGAATGTATTTCAGGTCTGTAAAGCACCAATGGAAATAATTTGAGAGAAGGCTAAAACTACTTGAAAAATATGTCACATTCTCTACTTTGCTCAGTCTGAAAAATGCATGTTTTCTCCATCTGTACTGCAGATCAATTGAGACAGAATTGTTTAGTTCAGGATTCTATTGAGAGCATTCGTTCTCACTTGTTTCAGCCAAAAAAAAAAAAAAAAAAGAAAAAAGAAAAGATTATTACTTATTATTCACTCTATCTGATTGCAGAGTAACAGGTTCCTTAGAGACATACAGGTAGCTGTTCATTTATCTGAAAATCCATGGGCATAGTGATTGCCAAACCCCACTGGTCTTTCCAGCACCACTTGAAAACTAAATAAACTTGCACTTTGTTTTTCCTTAGATGTGCATGAACACTTTGTGTAGCAGGCAATGTATTATTCCTTCTGCATCCCATGGTCCACCTTTGAGGTCACAGGTACACTGGGGTTGGAAGACACCTCTGGGGATCATCTCATCCAACCCTGCTGCTCAGGCAGGCCCACCAGGATCCAGGTGGTCAGGACCAGGATTAGATGTCTTTTGAACATCTCCAAGGGCGGAGGCTCCACACATTCAATTTCACACTGCTCATTAAAAAAAAAGTCTAAAAGACAAGCATCATGAAATCTCCCACAATTTCTCACAATTATTGATTGTATTGAATTAGTGCAGAAAGGCAGAAAAATTCTGATTTTTATTTTCCCAGTCCTTTTTGCTATTCTTTATAGAATAGTAAACTGTCAATGTTATTATGTGTACGTACTAAGAACTTTTCTTTCTGTCCTGAAGTGGACTGCTTGCTATCCCATAGCAGCTTTAAAATGACCAAACAGGACAAAAAAGATCTGTTTAAAAGTGAACTTTACTCAATCTGATTTTTACTGTTTTATTTTATTGTATTTTTTTTTTCCAGAAAGGGTAAAGATTCTGCATACATTGCAAATTATAGTTGATAATCTGATCAGTCCTTATTCTACTGCTTCATTTTTAATGTCCATACACACAGTGACTGGAAATCATTGTTACTTCAGGTTATCTCCTTTGGAAATCAGTTTGGATTGGGTGCACCAGTGAAAAAATGTTATAAAACAATAATATAAACTGCCTTTTAGTTGTTTCCTGACAATCAATAACTGGAAAAAAAAGACTGATTATCTTTTGTTCTAAGAACAAAGAATAAATTTTCAGGCACTTTAACCCCCACTGAGTTAGAGCTAAATTCTGCAGCAGATCAATTAAGCACTAGAGTACAGCATTCCTTATCAACATGCCAACGTTTTTAAGGTATCAGTGGAGTTGTTTTAAGCTACTCTAAACAAACTAAAATGTTTTACAAATATAGCTGGCTTGTGAACACCTTCCTAAGTCTTTGCATCCCCTGTTGGCACCTGTTTTGATAGGTCCTGTTTTTAATCTGCATTTTTAAGTCCAGCTGAATAAATCATTGCTCTCTTTTGTTATCCTTCACACAAGTGGTAATGATAATTTATCAGTCTCCAATCAGTGATTACTTAATAAATATAAGGCTCTCTTCCAATATGTCACTATCTATATAACTTGTGGGAGATTGCAACTAGATTTCTTGAATATCTAAGAATTCTCTTTCTCTTACCCTTTCTCTTTTATTGGTAGTGCACAGTGTTAAAGATCAGTATTGTGATTAGCCAAAGAACAATTTATTGTAGTCTATTCAGTGGCTAAGCATGTGTCTCTCTTTATCTTTCTGCCCTTATCCTTTGAAGCTTTTATTTAATTGTAAAATGTCACAGAAAAATGACAGTACCAACTAAAAGCTTGTATCAATCACAAAACCCCATAAAAAACCCACAACACTAGGGGAAAACAGAGCAAAATAATCTTAAGCAAAAATCTCAAGACACCATGAGAAAAAACAAAACAAAAACTTTACAAATAAACAACAAAACAAAACAAGTACTCAACATTTTTGAAGTGGATTAGGAAATAAAAATAGCTTTGTCCACCAAATTCAGAATTTTTTCGTGCCTAGCAGTGCTTACAAATACATCTCTTTGCAGGTAGATTATTACACTCATTGGTTTTATGGAAGCAATGGAGCTATTTTCCCCACTTTCTCTGATTTTGCCTGACACTAGACAGTTGTCCTAGCTGTCTTCTGGAAAGTTCTATGGGTTTGTTTTTGTTTTTTTTTTTGGCAGTAACTCAGATTTACCACGTATAGGCGGGCATCTCCCCATTCCTGGTAGCTGCCAAAAGCTCTCTAAAAAGTGACTTTCTCCTTGAGTGCTGCATTGGTCACAGTAGGTTGATTGGGGAAATGTCTTGGACAGTTCAGTATCTTCAGTAGCTCGTCCAGAGAGGACACAACAGCCTCCTAAATCCTTTCCATGTCCTGTGGTGCTCCAATTTTCTGGAATATTTCCTGTCCTTTACTGCACATAGCTTGCTCATATTACTGTTAAAGAACCTCACTAGATGTGACCTTTCACCCTGATGTAGGTCCAAGAAGAGACAGTTTTTCTTTTGTAAAAATGTGCAACTCTAAGTCGAACTTATGATTCCCCACAGGAGAAAAATCTCTGAAATCTTGTAATATATTTGGCTACCTACCTCTCTAAATCCTTAATGAAAACTCTGTGTACTCTCACATTCCCCACATTAGTGTACTTTGGAAGGAACTGCAACAGTCAATAAATCTCATGCATTCTCGAGGTGTATTCCAGAAGAAGGGGAAACAAAAAAGACAAAACTTTTTTCAAGGAGAGGGAATGGCTAGAGATAAATAAAGTCTACTTTTGTGCATGCCTAGCCTGAAGCTGGAAGCTGTTTCTACACTACAAAGGCCATGAGAAACTTTCTGAGATTAGGATACCCTTATTTCATTATAATCATCCTGCTTTTCCTGGGGACTGGGGCTGTGTAATGGTAGACAGACCACTGCCTTTGTATGGACCTGAAGTTGCAAAGAAATCAACTGGCCAGACACAAGCTGGAAACAGAAATTTCCTTTTTACATGAACAGTTTTGACCATTTGTCATTGTTAGGGCATGGATGCAGAGGTTCACCTGTGATCAGATGCTACACTAATAAGATATTTCATGATGTCACAGATAGGGAAACTGTAAATTATGTATGCAGATTATTAACTCTGACTGCTGTGACTACATTAATGAAATAGCAACATGGAAAGTGGTAGAAATGACAGATATTCTGGGTAGGAAATGATGTACTAGCTTAATGGAATTGCTGACCAAGCTAGAAGATTTTATCATCATAGTACTGCTGCCCTGGTCATTTCTATATTTTGCTGGTATTAAGCCAGCAAAATCAGGGCAAGTGCGGAAAGAGTAAACAGGGATGAGCTGTTGGTTACAGAGGGGATGAGATTAGTGAATAGGAAGAAATTTGAAGGGGGGGAAAAAATGTAAGACACAGTGACTCATTTGGCAAAGGCCTTTTACAGTCAGGCAGCCTAGATCTTGATAACCACAGCTTGGAGCATGATAGCAAACATGTTGTTTCTCTGAGAATTTGGGTATCCAGCTGATTACTGTGGTCAGGATACACCTGTGGTGCTTTCCCCTCTACTGGCAGCTATGGTCCCTAATACTGCTACTAGAAATGCTATTCAAATCACTGTTGCTACTGTAAATATTATTATTATCATCATCATCAACTTTACAGAAACTATATAAAGCTCTGAATATATTGATGATTTCTGTAATTTGGAGATAAAAAACTTATTCTTCAAATTCTCCAGATTCACTAACAGTTTTGCTCTTGAACTCTCCCTTTTTTTTCTTGTTTTACTTGAGGAAGCCTGGGATTCTTTCAAAACAATTAATGTATCACAGTAAAGAGCTAGCAGAATATCTCTCTACCTCTCACACTTTCTGTGTGGTTTCTTATAGCACATTTTAAACCTATATTTTTTCTTCCAAGAATTAAATCATCTATCATTAAAGAAATGCTCTTGGAGATTAAATGAGTACTCAAGTCAAGTTTTTACCTGTAAATCAGGAAGAAGAGGTGTTAACAAGCAAAATTTGCTGTGGTCCAGTGTCATTGCTTAAGCCCAGTTGAAACCAGGATATTCAGTCATGTAAAGAACTCCTTCAATGCTATAATTTTATAATATAATTCAATAATATATAATTTAATTTATTTATTATTTCTTTATTATTATTTAATTCTTTTTTTTACTTTTATTTATAGGCAGAATCAAGAACAGACTTCAATAGTATCTCATGCTATCGAGTTTCCTGTAGCAACGTATGTGTCTACAGAACTCAAGATTGTAGGAATGTAAATAAAAAATCTACCTCACCTTCTTAATAAAAATTAAAGGTGAAATTGTTTTATTCACTGCCTTATGATGGTAGAGAACCCTCATTCTTCTCTACATTTGCAGTTTCCCTGACAAATTCCGTGTCCATAAGTTCATTTTTTTTTTTAGATTTTAATTTCAAAATAATGTCCACTAATTTAATTAAATAAAAATTCCTCTAACAAGCAGACAAAAATTTTATGTTAATTATCACAGGGGTCCTATAACATTGTAGCATTTGAAGCTCTCTCAAATCACATTTCCTTCAGCTCCATTCTGGGTTACTGAGCAGAGAAGGAAAATCATAACATTTCCACTGGGGTTTCTGTGCACACACTAAAATTTAGTTTCTCTCTCTGTTGGATGATTTCAGAAACTCAATAGCTGCACACGGATTACTTGTCAGTACTATTTAGTCTCCCCACTCACAAAAAAAACCTGGTAGTTGAATAACTGCGTTTTACCAAGTTCTAAATTAACAGAGTCATAATTAATAATAAATATCCTGGTGACTCCAAATCTCTCATGCAACCTCTGCAGCAGAGAGTATGCAGAAGAGGTGAAGTGAGCATCTCACCCAGCACCCCCTGAGCCTCTCAGGCACAGAGCAAGAGCTCTGAGGCCAGGAATTACAACTGTCCTCTGATATCACTGTCAGCACAACAAAAGCCACTGAAAGGATCCTCACAGATCCCCAAGGGTCTGTCTGACCTATGTGCACAGTCAGAGTCCAACAGCACAGAGCAGTGGACACCACTGCACACAAACAGGCACAGTGGTAAACGACTGACTATGTGCCACCAATAACAAGGGGCATCATTTAACATCTTGGAGGAGTAAAGAATGCAATCTGACAATCTGAAAAAGAGAAACCTAGCCTAAGATCTCAAATGGAGTAAAGGCAGTGGAGACTAAGGCTGTTTTTACAAAGGTGGGGGGAAACAGAGAATTTGTGGGGGGCTATTACATTCCCAAATCATCAAACCATCATCACATAGGGCTTAAAGGTTTCAGATGCAGCTATCTGCTGTCCTTATCAAAGTATGCCTTCCTGTATGAATCACAGGAGAAATAAACATGCATGATTCAAGAGGGCACAAGTCAATAAATCCCCAAAATCCCCACATATCTGAAAATTGCAGTCAGCTGCTAGGGATGTTGAGTGGGATATGATTAATGTCTTAAAATATTCAGCCTTGTGGAGAAAAATCAGACCTACTCTGCAAATCATCTGATAGGCAATTATGTTTAAATAATTCAGTGCTATTACTTAAAGGTGAAATCAGCTGCTTCTTACATCTGAGTTTCTAAGTTGTTGTCAGCAGGTTTCTATTAGTAGGTAATGTAGTCCAGAAGTTCTTGTTCATTCAATGGATCTTATTAAAGCAGTACATATTATTTTTATATGTCCTTTTTCTTTACATGATCACTTTAATAGTTACTTTAAGTTCCAGTACTGTTCAGTATTCACACTTCCACTGATGTCTGAGACAAAGACAAAAGGTATTAATACCTTAATATTCATTTTGTGTGGGATCAATAGCTTCAATACAGAATACATTATGTATTTTTCATCTTAACCTTCTGCTCTACATACTGAGGAATATTTGAAGGAAGAAAATTAGAATCCAAAAAAAAAAAAAGCAATGGAAATAATCCAGCCTGTCAGTTCCTGCTTTCACTGCTAAAATGCAGTAAACCTGTTTACCACAGTACCTGCTGAAAGGAATTTGAGTTACAGGTGTGTATACAGGTTATGCACAATGCATTCCACGTCATGGCACATTTAAACTGGGGAGCTTCGAGGTCTGTCAGCAATCAGCATTCTCCTCGCTTCCCTATTTAGGTCAGACAGCAGGATGCTAATAATACAGATCATAGTCTGCATGGTAAATTTTCTTCCTTAATCCTAAAATATTTATCAAGGTCTCAGATCTTTAGATCCAGCAGTCATAACTTGATTTGGAAGAAAGACATTTTATAGCTGAAACAGTGCTCTGTGATCATATTTTCATCTCTATTCATTTTAGCAGGAAAGATACAAAATAATGAGGTTTTTATTTTTCTAAAAGCTAGCTTAAAAAAAACCCAAAACCAAACAGGCCTGCACTTAGACACTCAGCTGAGTCAGCATTTTATATCATAAATTAATTACATTATTTAAGCCAAATTCATCAAAACAGTTAATTACTGCACCCTTCTCTTCATCTATAATGGAACAGAGAAGTCCACTTTCCTGAATCAAGGTCACAGAGACAGTCATCAATATCCATTTTATGTCACCATGACACAAGATTATTTAAACCTTCAGTAAACAGAGAAACCAGACTTCACTCTTGGTTAGTCTTCAAGAGCACCAGAAGAGTGTTAAATTATCCTTTCATGCTCTCTGAAACGAGATTATTGATGCTTTTTTTTCATCTCCCTTAAACCAGTGTCTAATATTCACTGTCTTTAATTTACCAGAATATGACTAGCAATCGTACTAAGAAAAGTTCATAAATTTAGTAAAAACATACTGTTTTGAATTATCATTACTCTTCTTCTTTTTTGAGGATCATGAACTATGATTATTAACTCAATTATTTTAATTAAAACTTCATTAGATTCTAAAATTAGCATATCAAATGTGATGTGGCATTTGGTGTAAGAAGTAAACACAGAATTTCAGAAGCAGCTCTGTACACACCCCACAGTGCCTGACACCATAAATTCAGTGAAGGAAATGTCACCAAAGGACTCAGCACTAAGTACAGCAGAAGGCAGGAACACTGGAGGGGAGATCAGAGCAGATACATTAGCAGAATGCAGAGAGCACAGGCACTCGATTAAGGTGAAAAAATTAACATCCTGCAGAGTCATAAAAACCACCTTCATGGTGTGACTCAGCTTTTCAAAGAGAAACTCTGCACATGCATATTTCCACACTGATTTATTGCTGCCTCTGAACAAACTGCCTTGTTTTGTGAATTATTAGGGAAGGCCAAGCTCTTTGCTTCATTTACCACAAGGCTGTCAAGGTTTTGTCCCTCTGTGCTGTACCTGTGTCTCGTGGAGGTGGGAGTTGGAGTATATCTACAAGTGTCTCAACTCATGTCTTTAGGCCTTTGAAAACAGTGAAAGAGCAGCAGGAGGTAAAACTCAGCTTTTTTCATCAGTAATAACATAGAATTTTTTCACAGAACATCTCTTTTTTCATAAAAATAGAGAATTGGGGCTGGTAGGTACTTCATGCGGATGAATGTCACCTCCAGACATGCTTGAAACACCATCAGGGATGAAAATTCCACAAAATTTCCATGCAACTTGTTCTGGTTTTTTGATCATCATTATTGTTAAATCAGAATTTCTTATTTAGTGTTTTTCATTCTTTGTTTTGCATGTGACCTCATGTCTGGAAACCTCTGTAGAAAATACACTTTTCATTTTTTGAATTCTGCCTTTTACACTCGTTTCTTGAACTGAAACTCCTGCATCTAAGCAATGTTTTTTCTCCCTCAGCACCCTTCAGTTGAGCTCCTCTACTGGCCAGGGAATGCCTCACCATTGTAAGGCCTTATGAGATGAACATGGATTTTTAATGATAGATCTGACATGATGGGGTCTCCCTCTGCTTAGAGCTTGTATATATAGTATAGGATTTACTTTTATTAGCGTGCACAGTCTGAGATTCAAAGAATACTGCAGCAGGCTTTTATGGATAATGACTTAGTTCATTGCATGGAACACTGCATGTTTCTCAAAGGCAAAAATCACAAAGAAAATGCTGAAACTTTCAACATGTTCCTTATGTATGGAATGACAGGGCAGACATATGAGTTACACAGACAGGGATGGCAAAAGAGCTTAAATGCTATTTGAAAGCCAAAGAAGGTATCTGGATCTGATCTTTCACAAAGCAGGGCATAGGTTTTTGGAATCAGGTTGAGAACTTAATCTTCTACTCAAAAGCATAATTAAGATCTCAATCCAAAAGAGGCAGGAAGTCCACAGCTTAAAACAAAAAAAAAACAAACAAACAAACAAAAAAAAGAAATAAATAATTAAAAAGCAACCCAAACAAATCCTAAAATACCTGACTATTTCAGTTACACTTCAATGGAAATCTCCTTGGGGCTGTGCTATTCAGTCAATAAATAATGTGAGAAGCTCTTGCAAAACTGTGACTGATTTCCATAGCAATCGAATCTGCTGGCAGTGTCCAAATTTAGGAGTTCTTATCTCTAGAAAACCTTGAATACCCTGAACAAGGCTTTACTTCCTCTTATCTCAGGTTTTGAATCTTCCACATAAACTTTATTTTTACTAACACAGAGATTAAAAAGGGTTAGTTAGTTTGTGCATTCTCCAAGGAAAAGGCATATTCATTTTTAATAAATTAATGCTGTAAATTTTACTCACCAAAATTAACCTAACACAAAATAATGAATCATATTCACTCTTTCTTAATATGATAAAACATAGGAAGACAAAAATACACAACCAATATTTGATGTTAAGTTTTATTTAGAGGCCTTTGCCTTCCTGGACTAAGAGAGACACTCTACTTTTTAGTCAATGCTTCTTTACATCAGAAAACCAGGTGATTGACACTCATTTTTCTTCTTCAGTTCGTGTTTGGAAGGCGTTTTCCATTTTAAACATATTTTTATTTACTTCTCAGGAAATCTGATGGCTCAGTAATAAATTCTGTGCCTGTTTCTAAGAAGCTGAGGTAACACTTCTAAATAGGTGTAAATAGACTTCATGGCATAAATAATGTTTTTTCACACCACCACTCTCCTGTTGCCAGCTGATACTAATCACACTTCTAATAAGCTATGTCTTGACATAATCTCTTATGTCTTGCTTCAACCTATTCCTTCCTACAGCCCTGAGGCTAATATCAACAGTATGCTTGCTTTCAGTCTAATCCCAACAGCATATTAGCATATGTACCCCTGCTCACCACTGCCACAGACCTGGAGATAACAATGTACAAATAAAAATCTGTCTGGATCACAGTGCTAGTAACTCTAACAATTTAGTGCAAATCACAACTAATTTTTTTTAAGTCCCATTTCCTGAATTCATGTGACTTATAGGGAGAAATAAATGTACTTTGGAACATAAAAGCCAAAGCAGGTGAAAATTAGAAATCACAGCCAAAGAAAGAAGTTGGAAAGAATCACAAACCAACCAACAAGCAAATGAATGTTGATTAAATCAGTGTCAAATCATTAGGCAGAACATCGCAGGTTTGGAATTGTCTGGCTGAAAGTTTTGGGTTGTCTGTGGGGTAGGAAAAGGGCACACAAACCATTAGCATATAGCTCCTTTGTGCTGAGGCCCTAACCCCATTACAATTCCAAGCCATGCAGTAGGGCTGCACGTAGGGCTGGTAAGGGCACTCATTTGTTTTAACTATCATGGATACTGGTAGGCTCTGTGCTTATCCATGATTGATGGAAGGCAGTAAAATGTCTTTCAGATATCAAGAAAATGAGATGTGACAATTTTCTGGCTGCCAGAATGTGAACTTTTGAAGACTGATGGAGCAGTATAATGAGTAGATGAGAACTGAAGGATGTCCAATGATAAAATAACCTAATTTGCACAATGATGGAAAAGCCTAGGGAAAGAAGTTTTACCTTAAACTATCTTCTGCTTTCATGGTAATTATGCAAAGTCTTCAGAATAGGTAAGATTTTTAGGTATTCATACTTATTTATCTTACTAGTTTTAATTTGTGATCTATTGGCTCTGAAAAGTGTAGGGGGTAGTGAAACTATGGAGGTTCAACATTTCTCTTCTCCTGACAGGTCTACCTGTGTGTTGTGTTGTCCTGAAGAAGAAGTAAATTGTTCTCTGTTTGAAGAACAGAGCTGCTTTTTTCCTTCCAAAATAGCAGCATTTTAAGATCGTCAGATTCAAATTATGCATTTTTTCCTAAAGTAAAAAGTTATTATTAATATATTAAAAGTCAACTGTCAAGGTTTTTGTATCCTAAATCAAAGCATTGTTCCAATGCCTGTTGCCATAGAAACAAAATGTCTCAATTCTTTCATAAAATGCTATTTACTTCCAATATAAACCGTGGACTTTTCACTCTATTCATTCTTCATTTCAACCATTTAAAGAATCATTGTACCAGTCCTTGAATATGTAGATGGCAGTACTACTGAAGATAGCTCTGCTTTGCTCAGCAGGCTTTCAATTCAAGAAGAAAAATGCTGGCAGTTTGAAAATGGGTTGTTATACCTCTGCAGTGCAAGAAAATTAAAAAAGCTGTTTATTTATCTAAATGAATTCTTCTGGCTTTCAAACCACAGATACTCTGCAGAGGTTTTGATTGTGGTTTCTGTTAAATAAAAATTTATTAAGTATAAACAAAAGCCAAATTAAGTAGAAATCTATCTTCAAGATATGGGGAAAAGGAATTAGACAGTGTGAAGACCTTGGTGGTATTTCCACCCATCTTGGTGGTATTTCCAGAGAAGATGAGGAGAGACACACAATGGTTTTATTTCAGCCTTTAACTAGAGCTATCTTTTCTGACACAGCCTCTAAGAGACCTCTTCACCCATCTGTTTCACTTTATCCAAAAACTCACAGAGTTCAAACACTCCTTCTGGCTATCCTCCAACCTCATCAAAAATATTTATTACTTTTCAGCCAACATGGGTTTGCATCTACAAAATTTCCTTTCTGAAACTTGTGGACAAAGAAAACGTAGAGTAATAGAAGCTGTTTCTTCTGAACAAAAGCAGATTTATAACACTGAAAGGAATACAAGATTCAGAGAAAAATCTGAGAGAAAAACTATTTCATCAATTTGTTGCCCTCTAACCTTTTTTCCTTCTCAGCCATCATCAACAGTGTTCAGATCACCTCCATTGTGCCCTATATTCCTGCTGTTGTTTCACTATTTTTGCTTGATCTTGACAAGTTATTTTTATCTATCTGTATGAATGCAAGTGAAGTGATCACTTGTTACCAGACTAACAGACTAAGGTGCATGTAAGATTGATAAAGAAAACACACTTACCCAAATATTTCTGTATTCTCCCTAGCATTTTGATGCCTTCCTCATTATAGCCTGGCCTGCAAATAGCCTGTCACAAAGTAAGGCATATTCTCATCCTTTCTCTGATCATGTAGTTGGGCTAATTTCCTGGATGGAAAAGGGTGCAGATGCATGAGTGCAGATTCATATTGTTAGTTTGGTTGCTGTGAAAATGTAGCCATATACATATAAATTTGCCATTATTGGTTAAAGGCCACAGTTCTTTTCTTGGCCTAACAGTGTAGGTTCTTCCTTGGCCTGAGCCAATTCTATCTTGTCTTAGCTGAGGTGGCAGTAATGCAGCAGTCAGCTGACAATTGTCTGAATTTGTTTCAGTTTTGGTTTGGCTTTGAACCACTAAATGCATAAGGAACTGTCTGGATTGTCCCACTCCAAGAGTTGTGGTCAACAGTTCAGTGTCTACAAGGCAAGTGGCACTCCACAGGGTCAATGTTTGGACTGGCACTGTTTGACATCTTTGCTAGTGACATTGACAGTGGGATTGAAAGCATCCTTAGCAAATCTGCTGATGACACTGCTGTTGGAGGGAAGGGATGGCATCCAGGTGGAGCTTGATAGGCTTGAGAGCTTGGTCCATGCAAACAAGGTCATGTGCTATGTAGATTTTGATTAGAAATTGTTCATCAAGAGGGTGGTGAGACACTGTAATTTCCAGGGAGATTTTTGGATGTTCCATTCCTGGAAGTGTTCAAGGCCAGGTTGGATGGAGCTCTGAGTAACTTGATCTACTGGAAGATGTCACTGCCCCTAACAGGGGGGTTAGAACAACATGATCACTAAGGGTCTTCCAACTCAAATTATTTTATGATTCTATGATTTCTAAAATTGTGTGGTGTAGCTGACAGTGTCCATTAATATAGTAGTAACTGGTGTCTTTCCTATGTAGAAGAAACTATCCATGATCAAAGATATGAACAAAGTGGACAATTACTGGTCCTTCAGTGATTAAAGGCTTGTAGGTCTGGTAATAACAGAACAAAAAAAAGTGTTATATGGAACTGTAATTCAGTAAGAAAAGAGCTGTTAGGCAGATTGTGTTAAAAAACATACAAAACTTAAGCAGATATAGCTGGAAAAAAACTGAGGGAAGAAATCAGTCATTCCCATTGCACTCCTCCTCCTGAGAAATGGGTCCTGTGATACTTCACAGTAGGACACCCAAACACTCACACACTCAAGCACACACACACTTATCAGTGAAGATCAGATAATAATTAAGCCCAAATTTTGAACTTAGGGCTCTGCTTATTGGGTATGTTCTCTTCTTGCCCAGAACACAAGGTTAAACTGAGGACAGTGTCCAGCTTGGTCATTAGGGCACTGGAGTGAAGTGGGTTCCCTGCACTCTTGCAATACATCTGTGTGTCTCATGGATGTGTGCTTTATGCACTAGGGTGCCTCAGTAGCAACCAAAACCCTGTTTATGCAGCTGAATCCCATAGTCAATATCCGGGGTTTTTAATCCTTTCTTCCAAACCACCCTTTCAGTCATTGAGGAAAATCACCATGGATGCACCTTCCAGTCCCACAAGCTCTGTTTGCATAGGACTGCTGCCAGCTAGATCTGGCAACCACTCTAACTCCAGTGAAAGGGAACTGCAGACAAAATCTCACTACAAAATGTTGTGTCTTAATTCTCCTCCCGTTTTACTGTGAACCCAGAAAGAAACGATGAATAGACCAGAAATTGAGGACAGCAGGTGAATTTACAAGCAGGAAGTCAGGCAGGTGAAAGTTAGCTAGTTTGTGGGTACTTCTAGGTATGCAAAAGATCAGGTAGAGAGAAATTCTGGGCAGTAGGCAGTAAAGTGCAATGGTTATCATGGCAGACTCAGATTAGCAATTTCAGTGATTCAAAAGCAGGTATCAAAGAAAATAATTTCCATCTTTCACCTATGTAATGATACAGTATTACAAATGAGTTTAATCAATGCCCAATGAAAGAAACATTAGGTTCTGAACTCAAAATCTCTTCTTCCTTCTTTTGCTCTCTGTCTCTCCTCAGGTTTCCTGTTTTTCATATGACACAGCTCATGTACAGTGCTTGGGGCTCTCATTGCATCACCAGCATCAAAAGTAGGCTTCCCAATGATTTCTACAAAACCAGGAAGGAGACTTCAAAGCATATCACAGGACTTATTAGCTGTGAATAGTACATTTGTGACGTCCCCCAAAAAATGTTCTTGGCCCAGCAATTGTGCAATCCATTCTCCTCATATGATCAGGGGTGGGGCAAATGGGAACACACGGATGCGTCAAGAGGAGCATGATTTCTATGGTGGTTTTATCCTTGCACACTACTGAACCCTCAGGGGATAAAACAGAATTTGCTACAGTGATTGATTTCTTTTTTTGGTAAGCACATCTTTGTCAGAGAGACAGCATGCAACTGCACTTCTCAGCTGTCACTTAGCAAAGTTGCCACCGAGTTCACTGGGACTTTGGCTGATGAATTTGCCTGTATTGCCAATATATGAGTGCTATTCCTTTCACTAATAGAATCTTTTATGGAAAAACATAATGACAGCTTCTCCTTCCTGTTCCACATGAAGATTTCTGTATAAATTTATTCAGTACGTCGTAGACCACCCACGGGTTGTCACACAAAGCACTTTCAGTATAAAAGACAAGCTCACTGTACAACTTCTCAGTTATGGACCAAAAACCCATCATCGAAATTCAGTTCATTCTTTAGCCAAGCACTTCTTGCAATCAGTGCCTAGCAATTTAGTTTCATAAAGTCTACTTTCCCCTGAAGTTTACTTGGAGAAATAACATACTGATATAAATATAATATTCAGCTTCTCAAACCATTTTGGCCTTTTTTTCAAGGGGACGGACAGACAGCAACCATTTAATTTATAATTCAATTCTGCATATTTACAGGTCTAAATATCTAAGCATTATATCTTCCAATTTCAAGAAGGTGTGCAATAAATATACATTCTGAAATATTTTTGAACACTTGGATATATATAGTCATCAAGATATTCTGGATAAGACCAAGCACCCATCTATCCATCCTCTGTAGCTTTGCACCCTCAGTAGCCAAAAGATGGTGCTCAGAAAGAACACACTTAAAAAGTGGCATAGATATCATGATGGTAACCATTCAACCTCAGCTTTTAGCTGAACACAAAACATTTTTACCTGTAAAAAAATTCACTGATGTACAATCACCATTTTCAGCAGAGGAAAACTGTGGTCCAAAAATCTCACTTTCCCCTGTAATAACTAGTGAATTCCTTAATTTGTCTGCTAGAATAGAAGGAGATGGACACTGCATCTTCATTCTCTTCCTGGGGGAGAGAAGGTGAGACAGTGAGCTGTGCAACCTCACGGACTAATGACATCACCCTTAGCTGAAATCTCCCTTTGCTTAGTGAAATCATTCCCTGACTGTTGTATAACTTAATCCAATGCTTTCTGTGTCTCATCTCTGTATTAAAAGCACTATCATTTCTATCTGTCCTACAGGCATGCAGTCAGGCCTAATTTCTGAACCACTTGTAGACTGTCAGATGAAATAGATGCATAAACGCCTATCAGCTAGAAAATAGATATATGTAAGCTGGGGGGCATGCTTTAAGTGTGCTAAAAATAGTATGAGATCTACAGTGAAGTATTTGAGATTTAAATAGGGATGCATGGGGTGGTTTTTTTCATACCCTTATACCATCTAGTACTGCAGCTCCCTAATCCCAGTGGGATTTGTTCAGCTTTGTCTTGTCAGTAGTCATTATGAAATATCAGTGATGTGCAAGTTTCAGGGAAGGGTTAGCAGAGGCACTGAAATGCATCCTAGTTATAACAGCTTGTCAATGGAATAAGCTTCTAAGGGAGGTAGAAGAAGCCTTATTCCCAGAGAAACTGAGGAACAGGGGAGAAAAATCAGTGGTGAGAAACTAACAACAGAGCCAAGAAAAATGTAGTGGACTACACTTAAGAATGTGGATTTTTCTGATCCTGTTTTATGGCATACTACCTATTTTTCTGCATTTGCTTATTGAACACAATAAAGTAAAAAAGCATTGATGCTTTCTAGCAAGCAGTCTGAGGACACTGAATACCGTCCACTCATGAGTAAAATGTAAGTGGCTCATACCTCTAAGTGGGTATGAGTTCATATAGGCCATGAGAATGGTAGATTCTTAAAAAATTCTAAAGTTTTAATATAATCATTGTTTATGATAACTTTTCTGAATTGTACTCTAGAAGTAAGCATCACTATCTGTGTAGAAAAGAGAGACATGACACTGGAGGTAGGAGGAAATCTGAAAACCCAAAATGCACGTGCCACTAGCAGATGATTTGGAACTCGCACAGCACAGTCAGATTCTCAGATGAATATATTATCATATTTTTCTCCTTTACCAAGATAATTTTCTTACTTTTAAAGACTACATGGAAATTATAGTCTGTGTGACTCTTTTCACAATTTATCTTAATTAACAGCCTAAGTCTTCTTGTACATTCCAGATATTTTAATATTATGTAACCAATTAGCACTGTCTTTATTCCCTCAACACATCAATGGAAATTTCCCTGCATATAAAGATAATTCCCAGCTTGATCACATTTGATGATAGAACTAATAAGGTCTGGAAATAAAAAAAAAAAGTTTTGTAAATGTAGGCGTTCTTAAGAATTCTGATTAAACATCAAGCTCTATAGATTATGGTAGGGAAAAATAACTACCAGGAAGAGGTGACTTCACAAGTTCAAAATTATGTGCCAATGTGAAGCCATTATGTTAAAAGTCATGTCCATTTAGTTATGATGTGCCTGGAAACCTCCAGTGTCTCTGAGTGTTATTTCCACAATTTAAATTAGAAATAAGATGTATGCTTTTAATAATGAAGGTACTTAAATGAATATCAAATGGAAGCATTAGATCCATTATAACTTGAAGCCTTTCATTAATTTTTTTCTCATATTGGCCACAAATCAGAATAACAGCAATTTGTTTTATTCTGGAAGAAAATGATTCCCAAAACAAATTAGTGCTAGTCAAGGTGCTATGCTATTCAGGCTCGACAGAACTTGAATTTTCTTTTCTAAACATCTGACTCTATAGGAAAAATGCTTCCAGACCTTTTAGCTCAGAGTTGATGTTTCAACTTCAAAGTAAAGCAAACACGCCAATGTCCATCAACTTTCAGGATCCTGAACTTGTTTACGTGAAACAATGAGTTGCCCACACTAAATATATTAACATTAAAGACTTTTGACATCAAAGCTTTTTTTTTACTGGATACAAATAATTTGCCTCCTTTTTTCTTGCAGCTAGTCTTTTTCCCTAGGTAACTAAGTATTTGCATTTTACACAGCTGATTTTTTACCAGGTGCTGCAATTGTGATTAAATGTTACTTTGAATGTAAGGACAAGGTGAAAATTATGGACTAAATTGATTGTGTACCATACAAAGCTTCAAAGGAAAAGATTAAACAGTGTTAATGATGTGTAACATTCTGGTGACAAAGAGCATTTATATCCTTTCCTTCAAGAACATTTCTCTTGTGGTTGAAAAGATCAGACTGACACAACATCCTTACAAAGACAGGAATCCAAGCCCAACCAAAGAATCAAAATTGCTACACGATTCCTGCTGTAGGAGAGAGCCAAGCTGATGGATGAGGCTGGGAGTGGCAAGTCTGAGAGGAGAGAGTATTTAAAGCTCATTTCCTGCAAATTTTCAGTGGGATGTCCACTGCACACATATATCTCAATGCCATCATTCCATATGGTGCAAGGATAACTGCTACACACCAGAGAATAAGGTGCCTTCCATATTAGGGGGAGAAAAATGTTACTCCTTATAAATTAAAAACTGATGAGCGAATTGCCAATGCAACTGCAGGAAAAGCAGGAAGAATGGCATGAAATGGGGGTTGCAAAATTCTAAATTTAGCATCTTTGATGCAAATTCTTCATGTAAAACTCATGGAATCAAAAATATAACCCAAAAAATGTGCACAGACAAAATAGTAACACTGACTTTCTCATTTTGCTATAATTCAGTATTATAAAATGTTTATAATCTTAGACAAATTTTGAAAACAGACTTCTATCTAGGTGTTTCACAGAGTCTGAGACCCTGCAAAATGTCATCAAAGTTGCATGTTTGTGCCTATACCACACATTTTGCTTGAATTTGTCTAGCTGGAAAAAAAATTATAAAGAAAAGAAAAGACTTGGAAATTCTTGTTGAACTGAAATGGGGAAATTAAGTTCTTTTGAATTGAAATGAAATGGAATCTTTTCCTTGTTGGTCAAGAATAAATGCAGAAAGGGAACAAAACTCATGATATTAAAATATGCAAAATACAGATAGAGATTGGGAGTTTATAAAAGGGTTGACAATTCCAGGAAATATGTATCTTTGATGTTCAGTGGGATCCAAGCATCTGATTCCTTTACATTCCCCTGAAAATCATAAAAAAAGCCACAGTTTGATTTTGCACATGTGTCAGGAAACCTTAACTGTCTGACTTCTAACACAACAGCTGTGGCTGGATCTCAGTGTTTCTAGGAGACAGAAACACACTGCTCTTAAAATTGGGATCCATTGTTTCTTATCCTTATTACCAATGAGATTGGTGTCAGCACCTATAGAGAACCTCAACTTGTTCTGTAAAGAGGCTCAAAGGTGAAGCACAGTCAGTAAATGCCAGGGATCAGCTATAATAAGGAGCTGAGAACATGGTGAGAGTAGAGTGGGGAAACCAAGGCCAGGGCTGGAAGATAACCCTATTTTGAAATAGGAAATAACTATGCATTGGGTCATTATTTCTCACTGGGTGAACTGTCATAGAGCAGCCTTTGTCCCTGTGTTTTACCTTCTAAAGCAAGGTCACTGCAATCTGGCTACTTATACCAACTATTCAGCTGTGGCTTGGACTTTATGCAAAAATGGTAATTTTACCAAGCCAGGGAGTTGGTCTCCAAGATGGGTGATCAGGAATCATGTATTCAGTTCAGGCTGAGGACTGTCTGGCAGCTCTGCAGGAAAAGATCTAAGGGAGGAAAGATTTAAACATGAAGTGTGTTCTTGCAGTGATGGAAACTAGTCACATCCTGGGATCATGAAGAAAAGCATACCCATCAAAACAAGTGAATTTTCCCTTCTTCTTGTCACATGTGAAGCTTCATTTTGGAGCCAAGCAAGGCAATTTAGATTAATAGGCAAGTAAAGTTGAAATTGTAACTCAGAATGAATGCCAGACATGAAGAAATCTTTTCAATGAGGAGAAAAAGACAACTTTGCTGCTGCCACTCACCTTTTCTCTCAAGAAGTCAACCCTATTATTGATATACACATATACAGTGACCTGACATTCTGTAAATAGGATATAACTATAGCCATGATTGTTACCTATGGGTTTCTTTAAGGTCAGTGGGGGGAAAATAGATGTTTCTGATGCAAGATTAATTGATGTCATTGGCATATCAACCTTAGGATTAAATAAATCTCATTCTGAAGGCAACTATATTTTGGCAGTAGAGATCCAGCCAAGACTCATTCTGAGGAAGACAGTAATGCTACAATCATATAACTTTCTGGTAAATCCCTCCTGTTTTAAAAGTTTCAGTCTGAGGATTGTTTCAGGACATAGGACTCCAAAGTGAGAATTCTCTAATAAACCTTTCAAGAAAAAACTCCTAAACTCTTATGGCTGCTGGTCAATACTTCAACATTTTGGTACCTGGAAATCTACTAAAAGGTTTTTGATGTTTTCGGGTAAAGAATGTACTTGCTTTTCCCATTCTTTCCTTCCAGCTTCCTTCCCTGTCCTGCTCATCTCTTTCTGCCATCCCGGAATCATTCATGGCTTGTGATAAACTTGGCTCAATTAATTTCCGAACCTAATTAAAATAATGGTTCAATTGTTCACTAAGAGAAATGTTCATACTCATTTATTTATTTCCCTAACAGCTTTCCTTTGTTACTTTGGAAATTTCAATATCACAGATGAAGTTCAGGAGAAAATCAGATTTCCAGCAGTGAAATTACTCTCTTTGCCCTATCAAATTATTGTCTAACCTTTTATTTTTCCCTTCATAAAATGGAGCATGCAAAGGCAAGATAGTGGAGGAAGTGTAGGAAGAAGCAATATAAAATATTTGATATGTAAGGAGGACAGAAACTTTCATACTTGAATGCAAGATTTCAAGTGTTTGTTTTATGGGTTTTAACCGGCTTCAACAAACTCTCTTTACATTAATAAGGGTTTGCACAACAGGGACTTAATTAAAAAAAAAAAAAAAGGAAAATACTAAAGATAAGACTGTTTACCCAAAGATGAAATTCCCTTCATTGTTTGAATCTTCTCTAGCAAAACTATCAAAAGAAACCTCAGAGCATTTTTTTCTATTCACTTTGACATGCCAAATGTCCAGAAAATATTCTGCCTAATAAGGATGAACTACACAGAAGTATTTGATTGATTTCAATTAGCTGTATATTTGGAGAGGACAGAAAAAGGATGTTTGTTTGAGGGTAATAAGGAATAGCTGAGGGGGCTGTATCCTACTTGCACTTTACTTCTGGTCCAGTACATGAGTTTTATGCATAAAGTGGTAACAGTCAAGCAGGTACTCACCCTTAGACCTGGTCTGTATGGTTTTGTGATCCAAACATTCTTTATACAACTAAAAAGTGATCAGAAGCATGGAACACCTCTCCTAAGAGGAAAAGGTGAGTTGGGATTTGCTTAGCATGCAAAGGAGAAGAGTTTGGAGAGACCTTACTGTGGCCTTATAAAACTTGTAGGGAGTTTATAAGACAGATAAGAGACAGAGTTTTTAATAATGCCTGAAATGGTAGGTCAAGGGGATATTAGTCTTAAACTAAAGAAGGGTGAATTTAAACTAGGTGGAAATTTTTTATTTTGGAGGTGGTGAAACACTGCTCCATCTTGCCCAGAGAGGTGGTAGATGACTCATCCATGGAAACATTAAGGACTTCATTGCAAGAGAGTTTTAATATAATACTTATCTATTAAAACTGAAAGCAGATAGAATACACAATGGAACTGAAAGCTGACTTTGTAGTCTGCCACATAACTTTAATGCATCTTTTGATAAAACATCACAAAGTAAATTCAAATTGAGCTGATCAGTAAAATTACTGCCAGCCAAATTCTCTTACATACCCGCATCTGTCCTGCTGTGCTAAACATCTGCTGAACCTTGGAGAAAAAGGAAACGGCCAATTCAGAAGGAGTTCAGTCTGGGGATAAGGCCAAGAAATTCACTGATATTTATTCTGTACTGCTCTCCCTTGCCTACAACTTGTCAAGCAGGTGCACCAAAGTCATCTGAATAGATATTGCTGGCCAGATTGTCTTGACAGCTTACAAAAATCCAGGGCTCTCATTTTATGCTGCCTGAATAACAGGATATTTTTTTTCCTTCTGTAGCAGACATTTCTCAGCAAATAATTGATGCATCCACATGTAGTTCAAACTTTGGTTCTGAAGTAAGGGTCCCAATTTTCCCTTTTTATTGTGGTCTGGTTTACTTGGTGATGTGTTCAGGGAGTATGACAGGTAGTTCCTAATGGATGAAGGTAACCTGGAAGATGTGCTCCAAAAGGCTGTCCTATGGTACACCAGCACAAACAAGCACTAGTCCTTGATGACAAGAGGAGAGCTACAGGCAAGGCAAAAGGAAAGAGAAAGCAAATAACAAATCAACATTTATGGTGGTGACTTGCAATCCTTATTACCAGCAGTCTTCCTCTACAAATATAGTTGTTGTAACCCTACTCCATCAATGAAACCACTGGAGCAATAGTATTCAGAATTCTGACATGCAGCACCAGCTGAACAGTTTGACTCAGTAAAAACTGTTTGCCCTGACAAGAAACTGAGCTGCAGCTCATCATGATTTCAGCATCTTTTCAGCTGCACTATAGGGAGGTATGGATGTACCACTGAATAATGCATGAGTTGTCTGCAAAAACATCAGAGTTTTATGTTCAAGAGCTATTTTATAAAGAGAGTTTTGGTGCATGCCATCAGTCAATAGCAACTCTCCCTCACTAACCTCATTTTTCCTATGCCATATATGATATTGTTTGGCTTACCAAATTCCCTTCGTGAGGGAAAAGAACAAACTCCTCAAAGAACAGTTTGATTTTGCTTATCAAAACTCAGCTTACATTTTTAGTAGGCTTCCTCTCCCTTGAAAAATAATTAAATGGCCTACATGTAACTGAACCCATTCACTTTTTACCTGAACAATGGACGGAAGCAAATGACGAGTGATGATATTATTGAAGACTCATGAGTCATAGTAAAACTTGTCATTAACTCAGACCAATTATACAAGTGTTTACAAGTTTGTTAAATGGAATAATTTTTGTAACCTGCACGAGTGTAGTGGACATGCTACTGTGACTGGAGGGATGAAAACCATAGAGAAAACTGGACAGGAGCCTGAGATTTTGAGTGGCTTTGCTTTCTTTCACTATCAGGGGAAAGAGCAGAAAATCCTTATATTAAAAGAGGTGCAAATGCTTGAATGGAAGATGTGGATACAGATAAAGAAGCTACAAAGAACAGGATAATTTAGCCTTCTTAGTCCCTAGAAAGCCCACTGTAGGAATTTGACCTGCCCATTTTGTGCTACTTACAGGGTTTCTTGTGTGTTTTGAATAACTACTTTAGAAATTTACAATCTACAAATGGGTTGTTTTTTGGAGGGAAAATTCAAGAAGAATCTGAACTAGTGGCAATATTTTTGGATTTTTTTTTTTTCCACTGGATGATGCTAAAAAAAGCACTTGGCACACCTTTGTGAATGTGCCTGCCATTTCATGATTAAAGTCTAGAAAAAAAAACTGTACAAGATCAAGTTTTAAAACAGTGTGAATTGAATTGTAAGAATGCTATAAATCATATAAATTTGAGAATTAAAGAGTGGCAATTCAATTAACTGAGAAATGTATTTTGATTTTTTATTCTCCAAGCTTCCTAAACATTAGAAACTGGGATGAAGTAAACTGACAGCTTTTGCATGAGATTTCCCTTTTGCATACAGCCTTAGTCTATTTATATGAGGACAAATTAAGGCTAGAGAAGTCTGACAGATGATTTAGTTGGTTCATTTGTATGTAAAAAGAAAGACAGTGGTATTAGTTTAACACTAGCCAACACAGCCTTTCCCAGATAGAGAGCTCTGCCTTAGTTGGAAAAGGCAAGGATTACCTGAGGGTAAGTGTTCTGGGAAGCATTACAGTCATTTGCTCTAGTCCTGGGTTTTTTAACTGTGCTTAATTTTTAAAAAATAATTTCCAGCTGTTTAAGATTAGACCAGTATTTTCAGCATGTGCTCTTGGATCTTCACAAAGCCTGAGGAATCACCTTTTGAAGTCTCAAACTGAGACATTCCCTCCAAGAATGGCTAAATTCATATGCCGATATTTTAAGTATCATCATAGTAATTATTTTACTGTGATCAGAATATATGATCAAAGGATAGAGAGTATGGCTTGAAGAACATCAACCTTAAAATGTATGGTGAAAATTATGTCAGAAGCTATGCAATGAGATGGCAACAATAATATGGTAGATCTGTATCTGTTTGGTTTTGCTTTGTTTGCTTTTCTTTTTCTCTGAAATGGATGTTCAGTTTGTAAAAGATAGATTGAGAGCATGGCTGTAATATTACCCTCACAGAGGCAAAAAATACAAGGAACTTGTGAGTTTAGCAATAGGTGCAGTAGTTGTGAATTGTATCTGGACATACTCCAACTGCAGTGTACACAAGCATTTCTAAGAATAAGGGTAACTCAAACCACCAAGAGCTTCTCAATCTGTTCATTTTTCACTTCAGCCTCCAACACCTTTCTAGAAGCTCATCCTTATTTAATAACAAGCTCTGAGGCCCAGCACAAAACAAAAAAAACTTTAACATACTTCAATAGGAAGGCATCCAGGCTAGGTGATCTAATGATCTTCCTATTCTTAAATAGTCCAAAAATCCAAATCTGTGAAGAAGGATTTGAGAAATGAACCTTGTTTTCCATAACACTGCATCCAGACTACCCTTAGCTTCCTCCTGTTTCCTGGCTGTCTTTTTGCTGTTTGTTTTTCTCTCTCAGCATGTCTGGACTCCAGTTAGATTACTTACCTTTTGAGAGAGATGCTGCAGCACCCAGGACCTGGGGATGTTGAGATGGAGCTGCAACCCTTGCTGTGCTCCACAAAGTAAAAGAAATCAACAGAAAACCAGATCTTGCCAAGGGTATTCAGGAGATGGCAGTGTTGCTCTCACCATCCGTCCCTGCTGCTGGAGATTTCATCTCAATCAGTCCTGTGTCAGTGGAAGTTTTCCAGGTTTTTCAGATCTCTTTTCTTTCCCTTCTCCAGTCTTTCAGCTTCTGTTTTTCTATTTTAAATTCTAATTATGCAATGGAACTGTACCCAATAAAAAGAATGTGTAACATGCATGGAAAGCAACCTCAGGGTAAGGGGCTCTCCAAAGCTCCCTGAATTCAGTAGCATTTCTCCTAACACCTCCAGAATAAAATAAAGCTGTTTTCCTCTATCTGGAAATACCCAGCAGTGCCCGGGACTACACCAGTGTTCTATGCCAGGCATTTGAGTGGCTGCTGAATGTCAGAGCAGTACTCCAGTGAAAAAAGTGTGAGTATCCACGAGCAGAAGTGGAGTTAAACTAAACTCTAGAGGATAAAGGAAACAAGGGCAGACTGATACAGCAGTTGCTGCTGATGTTATACAGGCAGGTGCCAGCAAGCTGGAGCAAAGCAGAATTGAGTTAACATCACTCTGACAATATTTGGCATCAATTACTCACAGCAGCAAGTAATGGGAACGTCTTATTGACTCTCTTAGCTTGCAGCACTGTGAATTCATACCTGGCAGTACTGCCCTGTAGGCAAACACCCAGGCAATTTTTCACCATATGCAGTGGAAATCAGGTACCACTTCCTCCACTATCCAGCCGGGAGACAGAGGAGTGGGAGCTAAAACTAGGCTGGGACTGGCAAAGACCTGGTTGGTATGACCATTGACAAGGGTACCCCAAATAGTCCACATAATAAAATTTGGGACAGCATGAAGAGTCTTTTCAATTGAAAATCCATCTCAGCTAAACTCTAAACACTGTTTAAATGTAAATGGCTATGTCATCTTGAAGTGTGAGCTTCACAGGGATGGTTAATTCATCGATACTTAATTCACATATGCAGAACCTTGATTTATATGTTGTTCCACTACACCACTTGGCAGCCATCAGCAGGAGCAGCTGAGCTAAACTGCTGGGACTGGCATCTGTGCTGACAGGAGTCTTGTATTCACATGTCAAGTATTGGCACAGGGCATCCTTTTTGGTTCTGACCTTATTTAAGGCAGAAGTCTAGTCTGAAATATCACAGTGCAGTCAGATCCAAACCACCGTGCCAATTTCAAGGTATGGAGTCTTTTCAAGCAGAATTATGAAGAAATTCAGTTTTTGGTCTTTGAGAACTGGATGCATCCATACAATCCATTTTTTAAAATAAAAATAACAGTTTTAAGTGTGTCTGAATTTTTTCAAACTTCTACCTAACCCAAATTTTTGAATTCTCAGAAAAATCAGGTAGTTTTCTTTTTTGCATTGCATTTTTATGGATATGTCAGCTTTATCTATGTGATGGGAGCCAGTAGGTGTGTGAAAAAGTGATGGAGCAACTCTGTCTTGTCAAAGTCTTGATTCATGCTGAGCACTTGCTGTACAGAAGGGAGATTTACTTTCTTCATTCCCAGGACCTTCAGAAGAGGTGACAGCTCTCAGTCCTATTTAGCACCAACCTGTGGGTGCACATCTTGCTCACCAGGTCTTTCAAAAACACCACCTTTGGGATTCTTTCCTTGCCATCATGCAAACATCATTAAATATCTCTCCATGGATTCAGTAAATAGTGGGTGAACACATAAAAATCAGAGTAGTCCAGAGGGCAGCTAGAAAAATGCCTGTTTCACACAGCACACAGCCAGATCACACAACTACATAAATCAAACAAAAATATTAATCTGCTTTTCACATCTGTGTCACTACAGCATTTAAGTGGGGAAAGAAGCAACAAACCATTCATCTATTCTGCCTCTGCAAAGACAAGTACATTGCCAATTGTTAAACAAAATCAAGAGACATGTAAGTGTGATTCCTAATTACAGAAAAGTGAGCTCCAGAAATGAACTTGTGTAGAAAAACTCATCGAAGCCAATGTTTTCTACTGGGAAATGGTAAGAATAGCTGGGGAGAACACAGGTTCTTCTACCACCAAAGTGAAATAATCCAGTAAGATTTTCTGTATTGAAAATAGAAGACATATTGTAAGCCATAACTGAAATGTAATATGGCAGGTAGGGTCCCTTTGTATGTGACTTAATTTCTTTTGGCTTCTGCTCTTTTCAATAGCAGCACTTATAAATAGCATTATGGAACAGACAGACAACAAGTCAAGCCTACAATTGGCAAGGTTTTATTAAAAAAAAATCTTATATATTCTGCCCCAGAAATCTGAGAAATATTTAATCTCTCATTAAATATAATCCATTATGATACCACTTCCTGTGCAAATCATATATTTGGTCTCTGAACAAATTAAAAAGTACCTCAGATGTATAGCTATTAACTGTAATAAAAAAAAAAATGATGAATACCAGTTCAATAAGCCTTGAAATGAATTGCATAGAGAATGTCCCTGTTTTTATTAAGTAAAATGAAAGTGGTTCTAAAGGTAGATTAGTAGATATAAGGTAAAACTTCAGATTTGCAAGTATTTTCTAGTCCTCATAAAGTATGATAAAAAATAAAAGTGAAAATGGATTGTGAGATATTTAAGAAGAGAAAGTTAAGAGTCGAGGGAAGGGAGAAAAGGAAACAAAAGTGGATCAATCTTGTCCCTCCCTAGGTTCAAACATAAATGACATTTTCATGTCCAAAAAAACCCCATGCTTTGACGGATGACATCAGAGATTGGAGACAATTTATTGGCCCTGCACAGTGTTGGTTTCCTGCAGTTCAAGAAAAAGTGAGAAATCAGAACACACCCAGCAGAGGGTCACCAAGGTGACTGGAAGCTGAAGAACTTGATATGTGAAGAAAGGTTGAAAGAGCTGGGCTTATTCAGCCTAGAGAAGAGAAAGCTGAGAGAGATCACGTTACTGTCTTCCAGCACCTATAACATCTTGGCAGAATAGAAGACAGTGTGCTTGGCACAGAAATCCATGGGATAGGACAAGGGATAACAGGAACTTTCTGCTTCAGGGGAAATTGCATCTCTATACACATAAACAAAACTTCCCTATGAGACTAAGTAAAGAGTGGAATAGGTAAACCCAGAGAGGTGGTAGAATGTCCCTCAGTACAATAATTAGCTAAATACTTATATATGCAATAAAAAAGCCACCAGTAGCATTTTTAATGTTGCTTTTTAGAAGAGGACTTTTTTAATTTTATGGTTTTTAATTTCTGAAGCACTTAAATGAATTTAAACTATGTATTGATTATTTTCCCAATCACATCTTTTTTCAGATCTGTTTAAAAAACAAAAATAATATTTTGGCATTGCAGTTTTGTCTTTTTTTTTTTTTTTTTTTTTGAGACACACAAGATTTTCATGATATAAAAGGCTATTGCTGTTTTTCTAGACATCTTATTAGAACCAGTATTTTTTAACTGCTGTACTAAAGCTGACCAGATTGCACATTGGGTTATTACCAAGGTGTAATATCATACTCAATGCTTTTGAAATCATTAGTGAATTAAGATGCTATGTAAGCAGTCAGTGGAAATCAGCCCTTTCCAATTCACAAATTCTCTGGATGCTGCCTATGTGAGGTAATTTTAAAACCCTCATCTCCATGGGGAGAAATAATGGAATCTGAAAAACATAATAAATGAAAATAAATGAAAACCCTTTCCAGAACAGGAACCAGTAACCAGTATGTTGCTGGTTTTAAGGGCCTCTCATGGATGATATTTGGTGAAGAGTACACAAAGTACAGTGGTTCTGAGCATCTCTGACACTAGTCCATTCTACCCAGTTTATGCCATGTCAATAAAATAGCATTTTTTTAATCACCGACTATATTTATTCTGGTATTTTAAACAGGTTTTATCAAGAAGAAAAATATATGTAGCCATGTATCCAAATATGATTGTTTCAGTCAAGCTTAGTCAGAGACAGACCTATGTCAAAGCTCCCAAATGCTGGATTATGCAAGGTAACTGGCTTGAGCCTGAACAGAATGTAAGTGTGTGTTTAGGAGATGCTGACAACAGAGGAGAAGGTAAAAATATATTAAGGACTTCCTTGAGTAGTCTCTGGCTTAGAAACCTAGATTTCAAAACCTGAAGTAATTTACACAAATAAATCACCCGCAGAAAATAAATTATTAAAATAAAGGAGTCAATTGCTATTTTATCAGGTACCTCAAGGCATAAGTACTGACCAATGAGTAATTGATCTGTGACACCACAGCATGATAAAATCAGGCTGGTATCAGCAAAAGGCAAGCCCCTCCTTGAGAGAAATTAATTTCTTTTTCAATATGTCTTTATGAAGGTGAAATCTGTGATATTGGCAAACACAGCTCAGAGCCCCCTGAGGCTGATAGCCAAGTTTGATGGAAATCAAAACTGGAAACTTTGATTAAGTTTGTTCAGGAGAAGCCAAAACGAGGCATGTTTTACAGATAACGATTTCTTCTAGCTATTAAGGGCAGCATGTGAACTGTGAGAGGCAGATTTTGGTATGCCTCATGCTCATGCAAATATAAAGCACATTTTTTGCCCTGATTGAAGGAGATCTGTATTTACACCAAGCTATCAGGATTCATCCATCAGTTGGAATGATTGTAGCCTAAGATTAAGACAAACAGTCTACAAAAAAAGGCAATAATGGAAACCTCTAGGAAGAGTGAGGTCATGGCACCCTATTCTTTCACAGAAGAATGTCTCCATGGAGACAGACACATTCACTTTGGAAGCAAGAGTAATTAACTATTGCAATATAATTAAAGGATGTATCTGATTAATCATCTCCTAGAGGCCTTAAATTTAGACCAAATTTCTTTCCATTAGATATACACAGGTTTAGTCACAAGCTCATGGGCTTGATAACCCTCAAATTAAAGGAAGGGATGACTTCTTCCACAGCTTGATTTACTGGGTGAAATCTCATGACCTGTGTTATGCAAAAGATCTGAGTGTCTGAGCAGATGGGCTTCTAGCATTTAAATTTATGGAGAAATGTAAAAACTCACAACCCCCAAGCCTGTCTGAGGGTGAGTAGATAAAGGAGCCTTATCTTCAGCAATACACAGAAATCAGTCATAATGTGCTCTCTACATTATTAATTTGGTTCTGCTCATGGATGGATGAAAATTTGGCCTTATGCTTCCTGTCTGACAGGCAGTAGGTACCTAGGGAAGAGGAAACTCTGCCCTTACATTTGGAAAAGTGGGCAGTAAGTGCAGATGAGGGACAGGGAAAACAAACAGAACACTGACCACTACTTCCTCTGCACCTCATTTTCCTTCCATACATTTACCTTGTTTTACATGTTTGCATTTGGCTATAATAGTCCCATGCAGGGTTTTTTGAGCTTTGGAATAAATTCTAATAATTTAATGTAACAAATATGTGTACATTTATTTACAAACGTGGAGATATGTGGGACCTATTAAAAAGATCTGCCCCACTTATTCCTCATAAAAGTCAACTAGTTTATATCCACTGGGTTGTTTAAATCTACTCATCATAGATAAATAAAAAAAATCTGGTTTTCAGTTAATGTCAGTAATTCAAGGTAGAATCCACTTAAGATCTTTTGACACAGTGAAATATTGCTTGCTGTCTGACCGCATTTGTCAGGGGGAAAAAAATCACCAGCACTGAATCATTGCAGCATTAACAAGGGTGGCAGAAAACTTCAGTACAGCTATAGTACAAGCACTGATAATTGTGTCACCTAGGAATACAGACCCTGAGTGACCACACAGTCACTCCACACAGACAGAGGGATCAATGACATGTAAATGTGAATGCACACATACAGATTTCCAAATGCATACAAAGAAAACTCTTTAGTTCTACTGCAGTGCCCAAATAAACTCTAGTTTGTTTTCCTGAGGTCAGAATGGAGCAATCCCACTCTGCTCCAGTTTAATTATTAATAGTTAATAGTGTCTATAAACACACAACCCAAGTCAGATTCTCACAACACAAATTTCTTTAACAGTTAAAAGTAAAGGGTTTTTACACTTCAACTTTAATTTCCAGTGTTACAGAAGATAATAAAAGGTCAATTTAAAAATAACACTTAGTAGCAGATTGGCATGACATACCAACCCACAGCCAATATGCCTACCTCCCATCTTGACTTTTTTTCAGCTTTCTAAAACTATTGTTTGATACCTAGGAGAGATACCACAGGTTTGCAAATCTCAGCACTGTTTACATTTACATGCTCAGATCTAAAGGAACATGCTGTAATTCTTGACAGTCAATTAATTTTCTTCCACCTACCTTCCTCAAGATGCCCAGAGTGCATTGTCAGGAGACTTTTCTGTATCTGCTGCAGAAAGTTCATATCTGACCAAATTAATTCAGAACCAGTTCAGTGGGAAGGACACTGGACCCACAGCTCCACCCCAATTTGGCCCAGATCAGTAAGAGAAGTCCATGCCCATCCCACAGGGTGTCAGTGAGATCAGTACCCACCTGCCCACCTGCTGATCCAGCCTTTATGCAGGATTCAGGAGTCCTGCTTCAAAAGCAAGTTTGAGGAATATCTTATGACCACTCTCATCCTGTATCCCTCCCTCTCACAAAACAAGGAATCACAGTCTGTCTCATAAGACTTTTGAGAGACTATTGTGATACCTACAATTCTAGATTAGGAGAAGAATAAAATTAAGATAAATCAAAATTCAATATAGTATAAATATACTTGCTCTTTTTTTTGGACTCAACAGTTACACCAGAGAATAAATGAAGTTGGAAGAAGCGTCTGGAGGTCCTCTGGTCCAACCCCGTGCTTCAAGAAGGAACAACTTAAATCAAGTTGCTCAGGATCTTTTCCATTCAAGCCTTGAATATCTCCAAGGTTGGAGATTTACAACCCATCTGGGAAACTTTCTACAAGATTTACCATCCTATTGTTAAAATCCTCATATATAACAATACTTCCCCTTGTTAACACCTGTGATCCCATCTGAATAAGAGAACATCTAGCTATGAAGTTACCCCACATCAAAACCAGCCTTCAAGGATTCTGCAGTGCAGGCAAAAAATCCAGCCTCTCCTAAAATTAGGAATATATCGAGATACAACTCAGATGTGTGGTCCTTCCTTCCTTCCTTCCTTCCTTCCTTCCTTCCTTCCTTCCTTCCTTCCTTCCTTCCTTCCTTCCTTCCTTCCTTCCTTCCTTCCTTCCTTCCTTCTTCCTTCCTTCCTTCCTTCCTTCCTTCCTTTCCTTCCTTCCTTCCTTCCTTCCTTCCTTCCTTCCTTCCTTCCTTCTTCTTCCTTCCTTCCTTCCTTCCTTCCTTCCTTCCTTCCTTCCTTCCTTCCTTCCTTCCTTCCTTCCTTCCTTCCTTCCTTCCTTCCTTCCTTCCTTCCTTCCTTCCTTCCTTCCTTCCTTCCTTCCTTCCTTCCTTCCTTCCTTCCTTCCTTCCTTCCTTCTTCCTTCCTTCCTTCCTTCCTTCCTTCCTTCCTTCTTCCTTCCTTCCTTCCTTCCGTCCTTCCTTCCTTCCTTCCTCCTTCCTTCCTTCCTTCCTTCCTTCCTTCCTTCCTTCCTTCCTCCTTCCCTTCCTTCCTTCCTTCCTTCCTTCCGTCCTTCCTTCCTTCCTTTCCTTCCTTCCTCCTCCTTCCTTCCTTCCTTCCTTCCTTCCTCTTCCTTCCTTTCCTTCCTTCCTTCCTTCCTTCCTTTCCTTCCTTCCTTCCTTCCTCCTTCCTTCCTTCCTTCCTTCCTTCCTTCCTTCCTTCCTTCCTTCCTTCCTTCCTTCCCTTTCCTTCCTTCTTCCTTCCTTCCTTCCTTCCTTCCTTCCTTCCTTCCTTCCTTCCTTCCTTCCGTCCTTCCTTCCTTCCTTCCTTCCTTCCTTCCTTCCTTCCTTCCTTCCTTCCTCCTTCCTCCTTCCTTCCTTCCTTCCTCCTTCCTTCCGTGTCCTCCTTCCTTTCTCTTCCTTCCTTCCTTCCTTCCTTCCTAGCCGTCCTTCCTCCTTCCTTCCTGCCCTTCCTCTTCCTGCCTTCCTTCCTTCCTTCCTTCCTCCTTCACGTTCCCTCTTCCTTCCATTTCCTTCCTTCCTTCCTTTCCTTCCTTCCTTCCTTCCTTCCTAATCCTGCCTTCCGTTCCGCTTCCTGTTCCCTTCCTTCCGTCCTTCCTTCCTTCCCTTCCTTCCTGCCTTCCTTCCTTCCTTCCGTCTTCCTTCCTTCCTTCCTTCCTGTCCTTCCTTCCTTCCTCCTTCCGTACCTTCTTCCTTCCTTCCTTTCCTTCCTTCCGTCCTTCCGTCCTTCCTTCCTTCCTGCCTTCCTGCCTTCCTTCCTTCCTTCCTTCCTTCCTTCCTTCCTTCCATTCCTTCCGTCCTTCCTTCCCTTCCTTCCTTCCTTCCTTCTTCCTTCCTTCCTTCCTTCCTTCCTTCCTTCCTTCTCCTTCCCCTATACTGAGAAAATTTTATTGATCAATTGCTTTTTCCTCCAAGCTGTAATTAGCATACTAGGCAGCCCAAAAACTATCAAATAATTCCTTTAGAATTTTTAGGTTCCTTTTATTCTCAAAACTACATTTCATTCAATTCTGCTTTCTATGGTTATTGCACACTGGAGTATAAAAAGAGAGGGGACAGGAGAATGAAGAACAGGACTCAGAAATCACCTCTGTTTAAGAGGGATTACCTCTTTATTGAATAGTAGGCCATTTTTTTCTGGTCTCTTTATCTAACTTGAACATGGCATAGCTATTGGTTTATTTAAATGATGGCACAGTTTTAACATCAGGCTCTATAACCTCTGTTCCATTTATCAGGGTTTTTATCCAGTTTATAAATATCTGCTCTCCACCCACTTACAGCCATGCAGCTCAGCCCATTTCAATCATCATTAGTGCCAGTGTTTATTCTCAGGGAAGTAAAAATATGGTAATCTGAAAATTCATTGTATTAGTGTCCTCATCAAGAATAACTGTGCCAATCTTTTTATATGTGTTTTCTTCTCCTAGCTGCTACTTTCAAATATGCTTTCAGATACACCTCCATGCAGTTTTATCTTTCAAAATATATCAAGACATACTTTTGAAGATGAAGCACCATTACTCAAAATCAGCTGCAGTTTGAACAAAAAGTTTATCCATTGTGGGGTTTTTCTAGGTCACATTCACCTGAGAGATGGAAATCCTTCTAATACTCAGCCTGGATTTATTTAGCATTTTTCTTTCAGACATAATAACCATTCAATGTGCTGTATTTAATAACATTAATTGCATTATTAAAGCTTCATTTTCATCCACTAAATAAAGACAAATCATTAAGGCTCTGGTTTTGTGATAGGCCCTTCAGATTGCATTAATAACTCTTCTCCACAGCTGTCCCTACTTTAATTCTCTCTTCCCCAGATATTAACTAATTCCAGACTTCAACAATCAGATGATAATTTACAGAATCCTGTACATAAGGACAAATAATCTATTTTTCTAAAAATACCACTCCAAGATTACATTTGCCTTTTTCATATCTTTATGATGATTCTCTTTCCTACTGCACCCTCTCTTCCTAAGTGCTGAGGTCCTGGGAAACAACAGAAATGAACATTACTCACTAAGGAAAAAAGAATATTTGTGGAAGGCAAAACAGAAACTTCATCACACTAGGCTTCACACTTAGTCAATAGAGATCATGACACACCTCAGAACTCCTCTGGAAACTACTTAAAAATGTTAACCTCCCCGGGCAGGCTTCAGAACTTCTTGCTGGTACACAGGCAGAGCTAAAGATAACTATATCCTGGTTAGACTATTTAGGTTAGACACCTAAAGACAGAGAAGATTTTAAGTGCCTAGTTGAATTTCTTTTAGCCTAGTCTCCAAAACTACCAAATTATTTTTGTACAGTTGCTCTTCTTTTTCTTTCAGCTGGTTGATATTTTTTATACCATTACACAATCTCAGGAAGTAGGCTGATCATACTTACATCAGATACGAAAGTACTTGTTACAAAAACCACTGCTGATCACTGAAGACTGCTGACAATAACCTTATGTAATTTCATACTTTCTTTTCCCATTTCACCCACTTTCCTGTCCATCCCAGTTTCACAGTAGTTTCCAGCTGCTATGAAACCAAAACCCTAACCCTAATTTCCTCTGTAGCACTATATTAGCACTTAACAAACCTTAACAGAGTACATCTAAACTATATTTTCTCCCTTTATAGAGAAAATAATTAAAATCAATGATGCCTTAAAAAAGGGTGACATATCCAGGATCTTACATTTACTTGTATTATCTTCTCTTAAAAACTTTTATTTTGAAAGCAAACATACTGCACAGACATGATCTGTGGATAATGATGTAATTTCACTCACACAAACATGTATTAAATAATATCTATTGTTCATGCTATTCTCCTATATTACAGTGCCATTCCTGAAATAATGTTTTCTTTGAAAAACACCCCAAAGATGGTCTAAAAGTCCCTCTAGATTAAATCCTGCTGCCAGATTTATGATTTTTCAAATAATAAGTCTTAATCTTTTGGGACCACAATTATCTGTCTTTAATTTTACTGAAGAGCTGTTCTTCCACTTTAGTTGCCATCCTTCCCCTTTCCATATCATTCTTCCTGCCAATCAATTTGCCTTTGCCCTCATATGCTAAAGTGTTCATCTTTATTAAGTCTGTTATTCAGCACACATAATTTGAAATGTTTTTCTAAAGAAACTGAGTTAGGAAGGCAGCAATCACTGATGAAAAGTAAAGTGAAATGGAGGGTGAAATCAGAAGTGACTCTGCTTTGTGTGAACAGGGTCTTTAGGACAATTTAGTTAGCAGCTTGAAAAAAATGAAATAGAGTCATCTTTTCTACCACTTTTATGCCAAGAAATGTTTGTTCTGGCCTAGGACCAAGATGGAATTACTTTTAATGTTGACTCAATCTGTTCTTGTTCTTCTTAATTTTGCAGACAGCAACAGTAGACTTGAGCTATCTGTTTTTATTTACTTTTTGAAACTTAATTCTTGACTTTTACAATTTTTACTTCATTATTATTTTGGATATCCATGATGCATTATCTAAATAAAATTTTTAAGGGTTTCATAAGCTCTTCCCTCTGTTCCAGTGGGAAAATCCATTACCAGTTCATCCCATTCCAGTTGATCATTAACTGGCATAAGAAAGTCAGAACCATAGAATCATAATCACCATTTTTCTAATGCCTCTTCTTTGTATTTGACTGCTTGATCCTGAGTAGACTAATTTATATAATCCATTATCTTTCTTAATTTCTCAAACACCTTTTCCTCTGAAATGAGTCCTCTTTCAATAAGGTAATGTTTATACAAAATATATTCATTTAATTAAAACTGAGTAAGCTCATAGCATTTGTTAGTGTCTCATTATTCACTCCAATAAAACAAAGCACATTTAATAATAATACATTTTAAGCTCCTAAATATCTCAACAAGCTGTAGAGAGCTGAAAAGAAATTAAGATCCTTGAAAAACAAAAAGGAGTGTGTAGATTCAAATGGAATAAAAAACCTGTGTTTGTGCTTCTACTGCTAACTGCTTTGTTTAATATATGCCTGCAGGTTAAGAAAGGTATTTATCAAGAAAAAAGGTAATATTTATGCTGGTATATTCATCATCAGAGAACATTCACTAGCTATGAAACACGATTCTCTACAATATTAAATTGCTATAATAGTCCCTGGAATCATTTTTGCCTGAACTGTCCCAAATAATTTCCAGGCACAGTTGGAGACAGCATGAATCACAAAGTATTCAAAATATGCAGGTCTGGTATGATCACATTTAACCAGCTTTTCAAGAAAAAGCAAATTGAGATTCTTTAGGCACAGCAACTGAAAAATCAGAATTCCATGACATTTACTTCTGTAAAGCTCCCAAGAAGAATGCTGCCTTTTTATGTTTATGCAGGGGCTTCTGCACAATGAGAGAATGGACAGAACAAGGACAAGCAACACAAATTATTCTGCATGCACTGTTTAGCTCCAGCCTTCATTGTAGCAGCTTTGCTTTGTAGAGGGGTCATTGCATTAGTCCATAACTAAGGCAGGGGATGAGAAAACACTTAGGAAGTGCAGTGCCTGAGCACAGCCATTGTTCTTTTTTATTTTCTGATATGCACATGCTCAAGCAGATTCAATTTCCTGTTTCAAACAACTGCAGGTTAATCTATTTCAAAGTCTACAATTGCTCTCAGGAATATGAGAAACATAAGGTGTTGACATCAGAACTGGAATAGTGCCCAAAGTTCCACGAGGGTACAATTTACAGATACAATTTTGAGCCACCAGCATGTTACAACTAAACTACACAAATATGCAGAACAAGCATATCAGTAACCATCAGTATTCCCCAAAACCAATTTTGTTCCAAGGTGCTGGTTTTACAGAATTTACAGTAATGTGCCTGTTTCTGATTCATTCAAGACCAAAGTGTCAAGTGGTTTTGCTCAGAGAAAAGTATTGCAGGAAGGAAAATGAATAAACTGATTGCTAAACACAATAAGAGTTCTTGATAAAACATGTAATTAAGGCAAGCAGGCAATTCCTTCAATCAGCAGGAACAGTTCTTGCTCTTGTTCTAACAGAAAATATTAAAAATTTGTCAAACAATAGAAGTCTATTGTCTATCAGAAAACGATGTTTTTTGATTTGCTGCTCCATAGGTTGCTCACTTGTTCAGAGTAAAAATAGCAAAAGGGTTCAGAGCACTTGCTGAACCAGAACCCTGCAGAGTATGTGATGGATTGAAACTGCCATCACTTTTAGTCCAATTCCATTGCACTCTGTGGACTACAGAAATAAAAATTGTTGATAAAAAGAAAGGACTTGGACTCCAACAGTAAAGTCGTGAATGTGAGTGCTATTATTTGGGAATAGTAATTCTTTTAGCAAATGACTTATAATGATGTATATGAGCACCAGCTAAGGTCATGGTACCTGGATGCTAGATGCTATTCAAATGCATAAAAAGAGAGGAAAAACTTTCAGTGCAAATAAGTAGACAACAGAATCACAGCAAATAGTGGTAGGAAAAAAAAAAAACCCTAAAACAATTCTTGCCTGGGAAAGAAATCTTCATTTCTTTCTTGTTGTTGCTGTTGAACAAACTGGCACTACATATATTCACAAATGATGTAGTGAAGAAATGCAGGACAGGACACTATACAAGCACAGCACTGAGTCAAGGCAATGTAGCTCAGACTAAAAATTATTCTGACCACCCAAGGGCTTTTTCCACAGCTCTTTTATTCACAGATAGGTCTGGTGACTCTGTTTGGTACTTTTTTGACTGCTTTACTACTGCTGACCTTCTATTAGAAATGTTAGATATCCAGCAAATGTATTATTCATTATTAATTGGTAAAAATTATTGTTTGTAAACTGCTCATTGCTTTAAGCAGCATGTGATTAGAAAGTGTGCAGCAAATATCCTTTCTTACTACAAGATCTTTCCCATCAAAAATCATTACTTGGTAACTTTCTGTAGACTTTTCAGTTGCAAAGGTTATGCTGGGTCAATAACCATTGTGGACCTTAGAATAATTTTATACATAGCTCATTTCAAGCAAAGCTCTTAAATAGATCATCTTCACAATCTGACTAACTCCCTGGGCCTCTGTTATATGTAATTACTCGATATGGTGCCCCAAATACTTTTTACATTATATTTAAACCCAAAGCAATCAGTTTAATTATTTATTCAGCAAATTTTGCCTGCATGGCAGAGTGCTGATCTTTGAAGTCAGAACGTCTTCTCACATATCAATGCAGATTAATGAAATAGTTTCACTGCAAATTCACTATTGCTATTTTTAGAGGACAGCAAAAATAGCCATTGGGCATATTATGTCCACCTGTGAATGTCCAGAACTGTGGGCAGTAGGTGATAAGACTACAGCAAATCCTACCAACAGAAGATGAAAATGCACAAACACCCACTCTTTCTATTTTGAAAAACATTTCCCATTAAAAAAAAATCCTCTCTTTTCACTATAAAATGTTTGTCACAATTATAGGTATGATTTTTTGACAAAGAATTCTACAAAACTGAAGTAATTACTAATTTTTGCTTTTCAAATGAAGCTAAAAGCACCTCTACCATGATCATATCAAAATTACACATCTTTCCTTAGAGAAACCATCAGCTTATGAGAAGGTATGAACATTATTGATTTGAAAAGTCATTTTATAAAGCAAAATTCAGTCATTTCTACTTGACATATTTAGGACAAATCAGCTGCTTATAAATGCAAACACCATTCTGAGTTACTGTCGTATTCTTTTGCCTTAGCTTGAAATTTAAGTTCGTCTTCAGGATAACTGAGCACTTCACTGCATTTTCACTTCTGTTCTGAAGAACAACTTCAGGTCTTGTGTTACACATACAACAGTTGAAGGACCCAGTGTGGCACCTCCTGTACACTTACAGGGCATGACCATCAGCCATGAAACACAGCCCAGTTCAAGGAAGAATAGAGTCTGAGAAGCCAGGTGTGTGCCATGTTTGTCCTCCAGTGCAGCATTACAGCTTTCAGGGCTTTGGTTTCCTAGCAATAAAATTATATTAACTTCATGAGGCATTTCAGGGCTTGTAGATGGCATTTTCTGAATTGGTGCTATGGTGTATTAAGTACTCATGTCTAGAAATTGTATCAGTGAAGCAATTCATTTTAAGCACCATTGCTATTTCTACAATTTGTTCCTCTTAATCCTGTACTCTTGTGTTTCTCCTTCACTTAGACCTTTGATATTCTGCTTCCTCTTACTAAGAGCCCTCTTAGCACTCATATACAATCTGCACAGAGTTCACTCTCCTGCCCTTCTAGAGCCCACCTGACAAAATAATCTGCAATGAAATTGCTGCAAGTGCCATTATGTTGTGCTCATATCTTTGAGCCAGCATCTCAGCAGGACAGACAGGGCAGGGAGAGCGCTGCCAAATCGGGGCCACTTTGTTCCAGGTCGTCTGTAGACAGAGAATGTCAATGCTCTGCTCTTTTAAAGAATCTGGCTGCCTTTGGCCAGATTTATGGGCATGACAGCAAAATGCTGAAATACTACTTCCTGGGAAGGCTCTGACAATTTTTTTAGTACACACAGATGATGCCCCTTCTCCTCTAAACTCTTCAATCTTGTGAGCAAAAACTTACCTTTTACTTCAGATAGATATTAAAACTTAGGCTCTATACAGCTCGATGAAGCCATCCATACTGCAAATTTCAAATGAACTTCTGATTTGTGTAGGCAAACATACTGTAAAATTCTACAGGTAATTCATGTACAAACAGCAAACAGGTCCTGTAGGACTTGCACCTGTATTTTAACTGTCAGCATAATTAGGTCCCAGATGGTTAATGAAATGTAACATGTCAGTATTTTGTAGGCTGAGATTTGTCACATGGAGGTGTTGGATGTAACACCCACTCTACCAACTGTTCAAGAGGAGAAAAAAACCAGAATCAGATAAAAGTTTTTGTGTAAAAGAGAAACAGGAACTAGGCTTACAGCTTTCATTGCCCCATGTTTCTAGTGTTCTCATTCTTTCTTCCAGAGGAGGTCTGTCAATCAAGATGCTTTTTCTCCATCATGTCATAGCACCTTCTCTAAGGTGTGTTTGGTTACAGAAACATGTATTCAAACTACATGCCTGTGAGTTTCTCTGCCCCACATTGCAAGTAGTGTCAGAGTGTCCCTTCCCTCCCAAGTATTGCTCCTCACAACATTTCCATCACACACTGGAAATGTGGGTGTTTGGAACAAATGCTTCAGAGACGCCCTTGTGTGCCAATGCTCAGCCTACAAAATGCCAAACCATTATAAAATCATTAAGTAGTCCCCTTGCAGATGGCTGAAGGCATGTCCCCACCAGGCTACAGATGGGACTGCAGGCACAGTCTGCAGCTCTGATCCTGCCTGTTTTATTGGGATGCTCAGCTCCAGAGTGTCATACCTCCCAATGGGCTGATGGGTTTGAGCCCAACACTGCAATGGTACAGCCCAAATGTGTGTTTGAACCAGTCTCTCCATCATAAGACATTGGCACAATATTTACAATTTCATCAGGGCCACACAGATAGACCAGAAGAGCATGCAACTGGCTCTCTCACTTCCACATAAACCATCCCATACTCCCTGCTCCAGTAGCCATTCCACTGTCTTCCTCTCCACGGACTGTATTCTCAGGCTGACTTTCCTGGTTTGGATGATTTGACTGTCACTCTTGAAGGGGGCTATAAAAGAGAGTGCTGTGTTTCCATCCACAGAGACACAGTTCATCAAGCATTAAAGGCAGGTCCACAGCACGGAGTACAGGACACAGCAGCCTTCCTCCTCCTAATGTGGCTGAGTGTGATGAACATGCCATTGCATGCATTTGGAGAGGCTTCACCATAGCCTGACATGGGCATAACTCACCATGAGTGACTGAGGCTCTTCTCATCACCTTGTCTCCTGTGCCTAACCTGTCTGCATGCCACTCCTCACAAGCTGGAGGAAATGGGCAATTAGTAAATCTACAGGCCAAGCAACTCTCACTTCTCAATAAAATTCCATGGCAGGATGCTGTTATAACCATAAAGCTTACACAGTTCAGTGGAATCTAAGGTAGCTTGCCAGAAGATACTATGCTCCTAGCCTGTCCCAGTCATTGCAGAAGTTTATCTTCTATGCAAAATCCATAATGTTGAGATGTCTGAATGCATGCTGCACCACATGTTTTATTGTGAACAACTTAAGTGTGATGACAGACGTGCTTTGCATAAATACCTTCAGATTAAAAAAAAAAAACCTCCATAGAAATTCTGAGTGAAAAAAATCTTCAGCTCCATACCCAGTAAGACACAGACTGTCTACATAACAACTTCTTTTAAGAAGGCAGGAATCTGCCAAAATAAGAAGCTGAGTATAGAAATACCCTGTACAGTGGGTTTTCAAGACAGATATTTAAGCCAGGGAAAGGGAGCATCTGATCCAACTTTAACATTTTTTTAGACCCCTTAAATTTGAGTTTGTCTCATACTTTCCCTTTAGGAAAATAAATAGGTCAGGCAATCACTTGTCTTTTTGCATATGCGTGAAAATGAGCAAGACAACTTCACATCCTACAGTGCTGCAGGAGTGAAAAAAACAAGGAAACCATTTTTGTATATAAAGATGATTGAAGACATATAAAAAGCTTATATTGGAAAGACAATATGTACTCTCACATAGTTCTATCTTGGGCATATATCCTAATCTTTTTGAAAGCTTCTGTTAACGTGAAAAGGATTTGAGTCCCGTATATTTGTGCAGTAAAGATGAAAGAAAAAAGAAAGCTACTTACATATAAAATGCAACCTGAAGTTCTGTTCTACTCATAAAACCAAATGAACAGGATCTACAAGTTTTTATTTATTTCCTTCCCTGGACTTCTTTGGAAACTTCTGATAAAATTCTCTGAAATGCAAAGCCATCATGGAAATGGGAAAGGAGCTGACACTCACTGCTTATTCTCCATCAACAAAGGTATAAGATCCAATTCCAAAGTTTGGAATGAGAAAGGAGCTTTTGCTCCTTTTTCATACTTAAATATATCTTGACTCATTTGCAGTCAGGATGCATCTCTGCTGCCCATTCAGCAGTGCTCTCAGATCATGGACACCTATAGTATTTTCTGAAACTTAGGGAACACCCCCAAGAGCACATCCACATTCTCCTCCAAGGCTGCTCACTCGTCCTGGTTACAAGAACCATATTCAAAACAACCTGATGGAGAGAAGGTGGACTGGAAATGGTGTTGGATTCTTCAAGTGCAACAGATATTGTGTTCAAGAACCCTATCCTAACATAATTAAGACTGAAGTTGGGTATGAAGCTTGTTGAAAGCAAAATAGAGGAAGATCTTCAGTTTATCTTTCACCTTCAATGCTTTGCTTGCATGTGTAAAAATGTTCTGTTTTGCACTAAATGCCAAATTTTCAAATTTAACAACTGTAATACACTAGGCTTTAGGAATGTAGACTTGTTGAAAAATATATCTAGTTAGAATAATATATTTTAAAAAGAGAATATGGACTTCAAAGCCTGAAATTTAGAATATATCTGGACTAAGTCTGGATTCTCCAGGCGAAAGAACTTTAAAAGAGTATGTAATTTTGATGGCCTTTATTTTATCCAGGGCTCAGTCTGCATTGCTTGATAGTCAGGGTCACATCGACCAAAAGGTCATCAGTGCATCCTGTCATATTTATAAAATTATCTACCTGAAGTTGCTCAGTAGTCTTATTTTGAGCAGGGAGGGATAAGAGGAAAAAAAAAACAAAACCAAACCTAACCGGGGTAGCAGTAAAGAATAAATGCAATCAGAAAAGAAACATTAGAAAGTGAATTTAAAAAATCCCAAGTAAACCTTGAGGACAGTGAGATAAGCCAGATAAGCAGAAGTTATGATAAGAAGGAGGCAGATAACTGTAAAGGGAAAAAAATAGTATATGTTTACAGGCCATGACTATTGTTTTGCTAATAAAGTAAAAGATATCACTTTGTGTGCTGTAGTTCTGCCTGACTTCAAGGTGAAGAAGAAAATGGAATACTGATTTCCCTGAGAAAAATGGTTCATGTTCTTAAAAACAAATTTGAAAAAACTGGAAAGATTCATACAGGGACTATAAGAAAAACTCAACATCTGGAAAATGCACTTTAAAGAAGTGACAGGAGAACTAAAGCTCTAGCTTCACCAAAATAAAGATTAGAACAATGCCTGGGAAGAGAAGCATTTCTCTGGGAAGAACATATCATAATAAAGAGGTTGGAGAAACACATCTGTTGTAATCCGATACCAGAAGTATAAGGAAGGTCTTACCTGTCCCTCCTGTCCCCATCCTATTGGCAGACAGCCAGAAATCCCCTCCCTGACCCTTTCCTAGAAAAAGCCAAGACCTGAGATGTTCTTCCTCTCTTGCCCTACCACCACCATGAAATAAAGAAAGGCAAGGAGCCTCTTTTGAACCTCGTGCTTGTCTCATATGCTAAGCCTAGCTCCTTGTTATGGATACATAGGAAGAAGCTACAGTTTGTAGCACACATCTGTTTATTTCATTTGAAGAATGAGTAATCCACGGTCTGAACAGACTACCTGATAGTGAAATCAATTCTGTCTCTGCAGGAGGTCCTTAGATGAAGCTGCTCTCTGTGTATCATCATATACACTATGTTTCATCCTATAACTACTAATAACTAGCTGTCATCACCTATCTTACACAGCAGAAATAAGATATGGAGAACAGATTTCTATAAATTCAAATCAGGTAAAGGTAAACATGTTCTGTGATTCTGCCATGTGTGATCAACTATAGTTTATATATGCTTGCCTTATTCACTCCAGAATCACAGTCTTGGACAACTGAATTGCCTGCTATCTTCACTGAGATAAGGAAATTTCCTTATCACAGTCCCTTCACTATGAATTTGCACCTCTGTTTTGGCAGTACTTGCTCTATTCTTCCTCCTACTCCCAGTAACTTCAGAAAGAAATTAAAAGAAAACTATCTCAAGAAGGAAAGGTACAAACAAAACATCTAATCCTAGTTAAAGACAAATAGGAAGCATCTGACTAGATCACAACAGACTGAGGAACAGTCTGTGGAAGAATTTTCCTCATACTTCCACTCTTCTCAACAGCTAGGTTGGATTTTGGCCATGGCACTTGTTGAGTGTGATGATTTACCATCCGCCCCAGATATTATCTTTGCAATTCTTCACATATATATTGCACTTTGAGAAAAGCCATTCCCCATACATTGTTTGCTTGCCCTTTAACAATGTAATTGATTTTATATGGAGGCTTTCACATATATCACCTGGACCATGTATCTGGCCAGCCATAAATGTTGTCAGACTTCCAGAAAGAAAAATCAAACCCCTCAGTTAAAAGAAATCTTAAATACTTTCTTTTCCAGCCAGTATATTCAGAATTATGAGTTACATTATGTTCATTTAAAAACAAGGCAGTGATTTATGAAACATATTGTCTGCAAATTCAGTTGCCAAGGTAGATGGCAATTGTTCTGTTAATAACCTTCCCAATCACTCCTTTAATGTATACACATACAATATAATGATATAAACACCGTGCATTACAGCATGGGCTGCCTCCACATCATGAGCCTGCAATCAGATTTCAGTAAGATGGATGCAACATTATTCTCTCTCCAGTGGCTTTCAAACTAAATTAAAGCAAAGCCTATAATTTTTGGCTCACCTCCAAGATCACTGTCTCCTGCATAATTCAAGGATCAGCTAGTCAGAACTGCCTTAGGGAAGGTGGAAAAGTTTCAAAGATCCCACACAAGTCCTTTGACCTTTCTTAGCTTTCAAAGAAATCACAAATTAGCTCTCATAGGCATAGGAAATGTTCTTCATGTATGGACCAATGTAAATATCTATTCTGCTCCTTAACTGCACATTAAGTTTCAGATGTTGAAGCATCATTGGTTTAATTCCTGCACTATTAAGCTCTCTACAATATGGTGTTGATGCATAGAGATACTGACAAGTGCAGGACATCCACTTCTTTCCTTGTTTCTGTAGGAAATGAAATCCTATTTTTTTTGTAAAGTCTTTTCCTACCTGTGGTCTTAAACTAGAACTCTGAAAATTGTGTTCTCATCCTAGTCTTTCCAATGGTACTGGATAGCTTTTTCTGTCTCACTCCCCTTGTTCCTGCCTCCCATCTCAACCTGTTCTGATCACCCCTGAATTCTCAATAACAGAATCCATTTCAAGAAATGTGAAATAATGTTTTGGAAATTTTGGGGTTTGGTGGTTTGTTCGTTTGCTTGTTTTTCATATATCAAAATTTAGTTTGACCCTAAAATCTATGAAAAATTACTTCACAAATTAATGATTTAAATTTCCTGCCACTAGGTAACATACATGAAAAAGAAAAATCAATGGTTTGAAGAAAAAAGAACATAGATTCAGAAGTACACAAATGTTTACAAATAATGAAAAATGGGACCTTGTTTATCATCTTCTCCTTAATTATTGGATTAATTTTGCATACATTTCAATGTACCTTAAAAATGTTTAATTTGTGTACAGGATTGGCGATATAAAATATATGCTAAATAAAATGTGATGTAAAGGGTACTTCCAGCTCTTTCTTGAATAAAACACTTTTTGTCAAAATTTTAAGCAACACTAATATTTGTGAAAAACACTTAAAAGTGAACACAGTTAAGAACAAAGATCCCATTTGATTTATGAAGTTATCTTTTATCAACTTTTAACATATTTCCATCAAGCAGTTTATTTTGACCAAATTCTAAATTTTTTCAGTGCTTTTATTCACTAAAAAATGTTGTTATTTTAGCTTTCAATTCTGACTTAGAACAAAATTTATTTCAGGAAATGTATTTTTTTTTTTTAATTGCATGGAATATCTGTTTTTCAACTAGTTCTATATCACATATTTTTAATCTCGAAGACAAGAAATCAATGAGAAATACTGAAAAGGAATCACTGCCACTACCCATAGGCATCTAATAACACATATTAGGAAAAAAAAAAAGCAAAAAACCAAAAAAAACCTGCTCTGACCCAGTAAGCACTATGCAGTGAAACTTGGTTTTCTGAGAGATTTCCAAACCTCATCAACTTTATGGATCCCTCTGTGATTGAAGAGGTGCAGCCTGGGCATGGGGACAGTAACAGCCATTTCCAGGACTCAAGCAGTGGAAAAATGGAAGATGTCGCTGGAGATTGCTGGACTCCCATGCTTCTTCTCAGTGAAAGCAGGTTTCATGACATTGAAAGTTTCAAAGAGTTGCTATAGAATCTAAGTATATTCAAAACTTAGTCCCTAAACAAAAGAAGCAAAATGACATTTTGGCAACACAAATAACCTACTCTTAGCTAAGCCTACCTTCCGTCACGCCTTTAAAAATTAATTTTCTTTTTCATCTTTAGAATAGCAAACCTCTTTGCTCATACTCCTTTTGCAGTCTCATGGTATTTTCCCTAAGAATTTTCATCCCCACTGCATTCACAGAATGCAGAACATACCCTCACTTTATATTTTTGGTCAGACAAGATCCTTCACAGCAGGTGCAGCTGGCCTGAGAACCTAACAGCAGTGTGAAAATGTTGTCAGAGCACCACAAACATTAACTCAGTGTTCCTTCACTTTTCTGCCTCAGTATTCCCAGCTGCCAGTTAGCATTTGCTCACTTTTCACAACTGGGATACTAGAATAAATATTTGAAATTAGGTGAGAAAATGGCTCCCTCTTTCAGTTGTTAACATTCAATAAAAATGAGCAAGCAATGGGATAGGACTGGAACTTGAACTGGGTATTTTTCCCCCCATATTTTCTTTAGAGATATTGTTAAGTTTTGCTACAAGATTAATGTGATTAAGAGAATATCTAATTGTGATAATTCTGATCTTAAAATTTATGTTTGAAACAATTTAAAAGTACTTCCAGAAAACTCCAAACACATAATTATTTTACCCAATAGTAAAAACTTAAAATTGCTGGAATAGAATGCTCTCCAGTCTTTAGACAGGAAATTCTTCAATTTTCATAAACGGATTTTTAGAAATAGATTTTGTCTGCAACAGAAAATATTTGCATGGACTAGCACAGAAATTCTTGGTACATTATTTCAATATGGGTCTTTTCTGCATATAAAGCATGAAAAAATATCACCTCTGTTTCAAATAAAATTAACTCAAAATTCAGTTGTATTACTTTGTGAAAAGCAAATAATATTTTTGACCATTATACAATTGTTGTCTGTATAGGAGAAAAATCTAGAGTCTGAAGGAAAGACCTGATATAAGTACAACTTGTTCCAGGCAACTGGTTTAACATCAACTTGTTGCAGCTCTTTTATTCATTTCTTCATCCTTTTCTCACAAACTATGACTAATTCTGATTTAAATTTTTATTTAGGAACAAAGGATGGGGGGAAAAATAATCTTTTAACCAGACACATTTGAATAAACAGGGAAGGAATCATGTGAAATAACCTGTATGTGCAGGGATAAAAAAAGTCTGCTTTCCTTATGTTTGCCAGATTACAACCCAAGGAAATGAATGTGAACCACCTCTTTATATGTATTTATGATTAATTTAGATGGAGGAAAGTGAAGTTCAACACAGAGGATTTTGAGGATGAGTTTCATTCAAAGTTTACCTGCAGAGTTGCCTGAAGAAAATGTCAACAAACTGTCTTATTTCTTAAGGCTGCATTCAAAAGCAAATTACACCTTTTACCTAACCAGAATAAATTTCTCCCTTGCCACCCCCAATATATTTGGCTTATTGTGTTTCAATTGTACCCATGTACAGTTCTGTTTTTCCAGCATACATCACCTCTTCATCCCATTCAGTGCAGCAAAATAAATGGTTTCCAATGGCAATGAAAATTGCCTTTTTAGTTATTAATTCATTTGACTCCAGGCAAATTTTAGGCAGAGATTCTCAGGGATTGATTTTATTTCTGACTATGAAGGTCTGATCCAAATGTCAGTCTTCTTAACAGGAGGGTATTGAGTTCAAACTGGCTTTCAGAATGAGGCTCTCAAACCTCAGTGACAGGAGAAGAGAAAATTGCACATATTTTTCTTTGATCTTTCAAAAAAAAACCACAGGGAATGCTTTCATATGGGAAACGAGGTAAACAAGCAATTCTGGCTCTTTTGGAAGCCAGCCAGCCCCTTCCTGATTTCTCCCACCATTTTCTATTAACTGGAGTGTCAAATGGTTAAGCAAGAAAAGGCTGTGAAAAATGCCCATAGTGCATGAGCTGCATGGCGAACCTGCATGTCAGCCATCACCAACCAAAAACACATGCACAAATTTCCCTCTCTGCACCTTCCTGTGAGCATTTGTTTCCACAGAGATGGACAACAGTTACATGAGCTAAAAAGGGTCTCAAACATTCTTGCAAGACTGGGAGACTTATTTAGGGGCCTTCTCTCTGCTGTGCTACTTTTCTTCAGACAGAAGCACACACAGAGTTCTTGGCTGCATTATTGACTTGCTGTCTGTCTGTGAAGTTGGTTCAAGAAGTAAATGTTGGTTTAATTTTAAGGAAAGTTTGTTTAAGCTTTGCTGCTATCACAGAAGTGGGGAAAAAAACATCTGTAAGATCAACTGAAAGAGTTCAATCAGCACACCCTTGCATGCCTGTTGTAGTAATCCTTAGGTTTGAAGGCAATTACTTCAGGCTTTGAGTGATGGATGCCTAGCACAAGGAGTTTCATGTCCCAGTTTCCCTCTCTCCTGCTCACTCCTAGCTCCCTGCCATGCACTGCTAACTTGTCTGTTCATGGGGCCACAGTGTGGACTGACCCTCAGAACTGATATGGCTTTTTGAAAAACAGCTCTCATTGCATGAGAAGGTTTTATTTTAAAGCCAGATTGGTTCAGAGTAGAGCCCCACAAGTGATTCAATGCAAGGAAGAGGTGGACAGTAGGGGAAGATAATGATGATAATGATGACAATGATTCCTGACAGAGCCAAGCAAGACAGAGTTACAACCCAAGACTAAGACTTGCAAAGGTTTCTCATTGGCCTGTGTAAAATACAGTACAGAAAGTGAGGATAACTTTTTTTAATGAGAAATGTCATTCATTTGTTGCTCACATTTTCTATTGAAGGTATTGAAAAGCCTTCCTCCTTAAAATTACAAGAGTTATTCTGACAGCAGTCCTTCCCATATTTAGGAAAAAAAAATTACTTTTAGAGGTCATTTGTGAACCAGTAGGCATCACCTAGTTTAATTTGTAGGGCTAAATGTCAAAGGACATGTCAAAAGCTTATGAGGATCTCTCAACATTTTTGTGTATTTTAAATCTGGAAGTATTAACTAAGGATTTAACAACACAATTTCAGATCAACCTCCCAAAACATTAATACACAGCAGAAAAAGATAATTAGTGAATGCATAAGGAAAGATTCAAACAAAGAAACTTTTTACTATGAAACTATGTTGATGTATGCCAGGCTTTTCCTACACTAGACCACAAAGAGACCTATAAATTTATCTGCTATTGGGACTGCCAAAGGAATGAAACTAACAGGCTTTTCATGCCTCTGTTTTATTCTCCTCCCAGCTTTGGAGGAGAAGACCCTCCCTCTCCATGGAAATAATTTACAGAAGCTAAAGATCATATTGATCAGAATATGATCATAAAGATCAGAAGAGTCTGGTTAATTAATTAATTAATTAATGAAAACTACCTAAAGAAAATTAATGCAGCTGGATAGAACTACCAGAAGCGTGAAAAGAAGAACTACCTTCTATGGGTGGTCAAGATCCTACATCAATAAAAATTGCAAGGAGCAGCATTCAACAATCTTTTTTTCTGTTTTGAAATAATACCTGTGAATGTAGGACACTGAGTCAAGTGGCATATTTGGAATGTTATAAGTTACAAGATATTATAGTAAAATGAAAAATAATTGCAACATAACTAAATAAATAAATAAATACATAATGTCTCTTTTGCTAATTTACTCAATTCCTTTTCTTTAGCATTAATGTGTAGGGCTTTTTAAAGGTCATTAAAAAAAATGCAAGGGATAACATGTGCCATAGTCTTTGGAAAGTGTCTCAAACATCAGGCATTGTCACATTTCAAAGTACCTTGATCAGCTAGAATTTTTCTATTCCATCATAAATACCATCTGTCCTATTGTAATAAAACTTTGATGTTATTTACCTGGAGAGCCTATTCATCATCCTTACCAGACTGTGCAACTAGATGATAGCATCATAAGGTTCACCCAAGTTTAATGTTTTTTCACTGAAGTCCGAAATTATACTGCTGTTAATATTCTATGAATGAGGCCTCAGGTTTTAGCAATGTATCCACTTTAATAATGGCAGAAGCAGGAACATGTTGTACTACATATATAATTTTGTTTTTCTCCTTCTTCGCATTCAGCTCTTCTGTCACTTACTTCTCATCTTGCTCATAACACCTATCTCCAACTCCAGCCCTTGTGTCCCTATTGTCTTCTTTCCAGTGCACAGTACAAAGTTCCTCTGCTGTAAGATTAACATGCCATGTGCTACCATGTGCTCCTAAGTGTCCACAGAAAATGGAAAAAGTACATATTTTTATTCTGTGAAGAATCAGACCTTGATATAAGCATGACTATTCCCACACTAAATATAAAAACATCCCATCTCAATAAGGAGAAGTGTAAAAGTTGTTCAAAAACTAGATGAGTCACCAAAAGTAGTCAGAATATAAAATCTTATGCTATTGTTAGTGGCATTATTTTTGACCATGATGTTATTCATACATATTTGTGGAGGGAAGGCTGCACACCTAACCTTGCCAAAGGCACCAACTGGTTCAGAATACCCTCACCATGATGTCATGTAGAGTGATTTATACACTGCTTTGAGCACTGAAGTTTTAGATTAAACTGTTAATGTATTCATGCATCACCATACAAAAGAGGCTTCAGCTATTTTCCAGCTCTCACTATCACGATGGAAATGTGGTTGTGACAATCCGCATGCACGTTCTGTTGTTTTTTGTTGTTTTCTTTTTTAATACTGCAGAATAAGCACTCTGTATATCTGTAGGAGGAAAGAGATCTCGACATATACCATTGGACCAGAATCTCCTCAGAAAGGGCTTTGAATAGTATAAAGCCTGCCAGAGAAGCAGACTCAGTGTGTGGGAAGGGCAATCTGCTCTCTATTGGTTGTAATAAAGCCAGCAGCATCTGCCACTGTTCAGCAACGTCACCACCACTACTTTATCTCTGAACATTTTCCATTCTCAGATTGCATTCTGAGCCTGCCATTCAAAATCTGTCTATTTGAACAAAGGCAACGTAATGAGGTCCTAAAACTCATCATAGAACTTAATTCCATAAACTCCTTAAATGGTGGTTGGTGTCATTAGGCAGAGGCTGATGAAGCTTGCTCTTAAGACAATATGAAATTCTAGTCACTGCTAGCAAGATGAACTCAATTCTATCAGTATCTACAAGGAATAATGAAATCAAGTACACTTTCCCACAGATTTCCCTTTAATCACAAACTCTTCTGAAAACTGGACAAAAATCTTAAGCTCTATGTCAAATAAATAGAAAGAGGAAAGCAATTTAGCACACAGGTCTGATTTTCTGGACATCTGATGGAGCGTAAATGTGTGAGGAAATTCAAGAAAGCTTTCCTTGCTCTCTCCCAAAACCAATGGCCAGAGGCAGAGGAAGCAGTGGTGCAATACTCCATGAAGTACTATAAAAAGGATGGAAAGATTTCTGATCTCAAGGAGCTGAGGCAACTTGCATTCAAATATTAGTCAGAATTGCATGTTTTCTAGTACCTGTACCTCTGTGGCTCAGGTATTAAGCAGGAACATATTCTGACACAACTATTTTTCCAAATGATGATGTAGTTCTCATCTGCACTATGAAGACCAGATGCTTTCTCACTACCCATTAATTCTAAAATAGTCATAATTATTATTCTACACAAATACACTGATTAGTAGATGAATAAAAGTAAATAAATGTCAACTAAATTAAGTTAAGGTCATTTGGAAGACTCCAGATCAAGCACTTTTACCAATGAGTGGCCCTAGAGAACACACCATCTTGTATTTCAAAATTTGTTTCCAGCCATTGACAACATGATGCCACTTCAGACCCACAGAAAATGTAAAGTTATTATTAAGTAAAAATCTATACAGTTGACAGCTGACTGGCAAAAAATGCAACGACATCAAACTATCATCATCCAACAACTAGTCCACATCAGAGTATTTCAAAGGCATTTCTATATGGTAAAAAACAACCTCTTACCTTCAGTGTGTACAGCAGAAACATAGGTCCAGTTATAGCGTTTGACAATGTCCACCATGGCCTTTGCTTGCTGTGCATCTGATGGCACCACTCTCATAAAATACTTGAACAGAGTTTTGTCACTCAGGTCCATGCTTGTGGCAGAATAAGCAATCTGAGGTATATTGAAAAGCTGCAACAAGTTCTGGACCTGGATAGCAACGGAGCTGGAGCCAGGCCCAATGACACCAACAATGGGCTTCTTGGAGCGGAAAGACGACGATGATCCATCCACACATCGCACCATCCCTTCCTCTTCTTCTGAAGAAATGAGAGAGTCCCGTATAAACTCAATGCTCTGCTCCAGAGCCACAGCAGAATGCCAGCAGGAGTCCCTTATTTCACATCCTAGTGTTATATTTGGCAACAGTGTGGGATCCATATTAATTCTGTCAAGGGTATGTAGCATTGCCTCCACTCTCTGAATACCATACTGCTCTCTTACCTCTCCACATTTCCTTTCATGAACTTTGTCAACAGTTGGTTGATGATGGACAGAGAATAGAGCTCCAATGATAATATCACCAGGCATGTGTGCAACCACTCTTCTCTCATTTGCCTGTGCTGAAACCAAAAGCCCAAAGTTCCCACAGACATCTTCCTTCAATAGCAGGATTGCAAGGAAAAGCAAAAGGACCATTTTAGGAAATTTTAGGCTGGTAGAGACAACATGATGAAAAAAAGTTGGAGAGCTGGTGAAAAGCAGTTATCAAATCTTCTGGATAGAAACAGCACTGTATTGATTGTTAACCACGAGTTGGCATCTGTTCTCTAAGGAGTCACCATCATCTCCAAGTGGACAGCTATGCAGAGCTGCACATGAGGTCATAATCCTCATACCCTTCAAAAATTAACAAATAAGAGAAATATCTTTAAAATTATTTATAAAGTCATCAACATATATAATCTTAATATATAAGATACAATATCTTCTAATATTTCTTAAAACTGCACACATTTCTACGGCTATCAGTGCCTGTAATACACTGCGTACGCTTGTTTTCATCATTTTCAAGCTGGAAAACTTTATCTCACTTGAGCACTTCACAGTCTTGGGCTTGTATTTCTGCTGGTATAAATCAACTTCTTTCTTTTTGACAATCATGTTTAAAAATTCTCTGGGGAAATATTTTCAAATGCACAAAGGACTGGCAAGTATTTAATTCTACAGAAAAAGTATGTTGCGATTTCTGATACGTGTCTTCAAAAACAACTCCCTTTAATTTCAGATGCTTTCTATATCTCTAATATACATTAATGAATCATGGGCTGCGATCTATTATCCATTTCAGTGCTAGGAAACTGCTGTTGACACACAGAGCTGTTATTCTAAGGAATGCAGAATGTATAAATCTGTTTTTATTTTGCAAGATACAACATGAAACAAATTGGCTTTTAAGCAAGACTAAGAAAACTGATTTTGTTATCCATATTTATATTTGTTTTAATCAAAGGAACAATAATTCTAAAACAGTAAAACAATTACATTATTTTCACCTTTTTATATCCTTACTTCAAAAATCATCAAAAAGCAATTTTAAAAATCCTTTTACTGTACACAACCCTACAGACTCCACTGGTATCAAGAAGTGAACACAAAGACTGCACAGATACACTAATGCCCAATATATTTGGTCAGCTACATTTGCCTATATACTGCAATGCAATCTGCACTCATCTTTACTGCTGCTGAAGGACAAATAAATAATTAAATCAGCAAACACTTCACACCTTGGGCTGTGGTTAACTTGTGGAGCTAGAAAATGTACTTGAAAATGTTCTGCACCTGCCTGTGGATTTGCAGCAGAATGCTTCCAGTTTTAAATACAGTGCTTAAACAGTTGCTTGCCAGGCCTTGATCTCTGAACACATTAAATACCTATTTACATCGTCTATTACTCCTCACCTGCCAGTGAATGTATTGATAGTATGGAAGGAAAAGTACACTTTTAAATCTGAGATGCTGAGCAACTTAGTGAATTGATATGCCCAATTCCATTTTTAACAAAACTACTGCAAAATTCTGGGAAAACCCCAGTCTCAGTTTTACTGATATAAATCTTTATATGAAATTTAAAATTTTTAAATTTCATATATTTCAGATGCCACCAATCACTTCTAATCCATTAACAATGACTCTAACAGAACCTAGATAATGTACAGTGAAAGAAATCATCACAATAGAAAATCTACCTCTGTTTCTTCGAGTGGAAAATCTCAGAGGATTTTAATCTTGAATTTACTCCTCACAGCTAAGTCATTCAGGATAGCAACACAGTGAAACTCTTCCTGATTCTGAAGATGAGACACACACATTCTTCTGCTTGATGCTAGGCTTTCTCAATTATTTTACTAGATGTATAAATTATAACCTATTTTCACAGAGCTGAGAGTGAGTTTGAGTGAGTATTCCCAAATAAAATGCAAATCCTTAAAAAGAGGAAACATTTAATATAATATTTAAATGATAATTGAAATATTAATAATTTAATGTAGCATTAATTTAGTAATATAAAGTGCTAATAATAAAATAAGGTTCAGACCATTATAAAACACTTCAAGAAGGTTTGTTTTTTTTAATGCTATGAAGAGTTGTCTTATCAATACTGAAACCCTTTGCCACTAAGGAATAACAGCAGTTCAGTTCAGGTTAATTAGTCCCTAATTACAGACTATCACTATTGCTTATGTCTTTCAATTATTTGTTCAATCACTCTGAAGTTGGTACACATAATTTTCAAACAGTCAAAAGGATGAACGATAGGGCATATCCTTGTACAAGATCACAGCTGTTAAATACCTGCACCTTTAACTAATTGAATGTATTATGATTAAAAAAAAAAATAATTATTTATTAACTTACTAACCTTTGAACAGAAATAACACTCTTTAATTTAACATCATGGGTGCTTATTTTTCTGAACTTCTCAAATTAAGGCTAGACATCCAGAACACAAATGTATCTAGACAAGTTCTAGCTCTGCTTCAGACTGTGACTGAATATAAAATGAAATGCCTTTTTATAACCTACCTGCCTGTGAATCTGCAGATGTACAAATAGAGAGAGAGTTCAGGGGCTTGGGGTAAGCTCATGGTAAAAAAAAATCTAATTCATCATTTTAATTCTGCAAAATATATTCACCATAGTTTTTGGTCTTGTGTCTATGGATTAAAAATTTCCATAGGATGTATGAAAAAGAGAGGGAAGGAAGGCCATTTTTATCTTCTTCCCTCCAAAGAACAGCTGTTTGCTCTTCTCTGCTTATAGTTGTGTCGATCAGTATAAAATTACAGCGTAAAGAATGAGTCAAAGCTGAAGGTCTCCTTCATATTTCTGTTCCACTGTACTAGGATATGTCGTAGCTGGGGAATTCCTATTTCTGAAAGCAATAAAATCTTTCCCCTCCATGGCATCCAAGGGAAAAGAAGGGGCCAGATGCAGGCTGCAACTGCTCCACAATTAATTAACAGTCTTCACTGTATTAAAGCTAAGGTCAATTTACTTGGGACTTAAAAGTCCCTAATTATACTGAGAACACTGCTTCTCTTTATAGTATTGGGCTTAGGATTCACATCCAAAGTACCTGAAGTCAATATTGTCTGTGGCCTCTCATAATGTAATGAAACATTTTATAATTGACTAATATAAATTGACTAATATTTTGATGTATTTGTATTGTGTAGTAGAGGTGTTGCACTCATAAACTTAAGAGCAGAATGGTTGAGGTGGAAAGGCACTTCAGGAAGTTATCTGGTCCATTTCCTCTGCTTACCCTAAGTTCTATTAAAACATATTTCTTAGCTTCATGTCCAGTCAGATTCCTAATATCTCTTTCATGTTCAGTCAGGTTCTTAATATCGCTGAGGATGGAGACTCCACAACTTTTTTGGTCAACTTGTTTGACCACAGTCGCAGTAAAAAATATTCTTTTTATAGAAATATTTATTCTTTTCGGTTTTCAATTTGCGTTTATTGCTTGTCATCCTTCTTATGGGCACAGCTGGCCACAGCATGAGAAGATACCCTGAGACTAATCAGGTAACAAATCCTATTTCAGGCAAAATTGTTGAGCAGAGAGATGCTACACTAAGCACACTAATTATATTTCCTGGAGAATGTCTTCCTGAAGAGAAGATGGCCAAGGGAACTATTCAGATATACAATTTCACTGTGCTTCTCTCCCAAAAGAATCACTTTCAAGTCCCTCCACATTTCAATTACAATTCTCTCTTACTACAAGCAGTTTATTGTTACAAGTAGGATAAGTACTAAAGCAAAATTAAGTAAAATTTCATAAGCTTAAATATAACTCTTGTTGAATTTCTTAGAGATAACCCTAAAGGGAATTTGACATGGTATAGCCCTCAGATTGAGAACAGAGGTATCAGCAGTTTCAAAGACAGTGAACTCCTGAGTACATGCACAAAGTAATGGGAATTGTTTCCCAGTTAATAATTTATCTGTTTTGTTTTCATTGATGGACAATATGCACAGCACTTAGGGTCAAATGTTTTTATCACGCTGTTTAGTTTCTTCGTCATCAATGGACTTATCCCAAATTGACTGAAACATAAGTGAAATGGAATCAGATACTTAATCACTAGTGTGTCAATGTTCCTTGCTTATTTCAGTTATGGATCTAACTGTAAATTTATCCCACAGTCACAGGCTTTAACAATAGAGGGCACTTTGCTCTCGGTCTTCTGGTGCACTAACATCAGGCTTGGAGCAATTGCAGAAGAAGTAGGACAGAAAAATAACACTGTCTGTCTGTACTTTGCTCAGTCCCACCCTAGACCAAAGTTTACATACTACCCAGATGACTGAAGACACAGATCTGATTAAGCACTCAACATGTACCTGTGACCTCTGTTCTCCCTGGCAATACAAACTTCATGCCAGACTGCCAGGAGAAATTCTCAGCTGTTCCCTTAGGGCAGAGTTCCAGCTACTTCATGTTGAGGTTTAACCGAGTAGAAAATGAGCATCTGTAATATTCCATGAAACATCATGCAAATCTTTCATTATTAAAAATACATAAATCTTTCAAAATTATATCCATCTCAAATACATATCCATCTGTACTTGCAATCTATAGAGACCAAAAGAAACAAAAAGCATGCTAATATCTAAGGGCATTAATTTAAAAACTTGACCAAAAATCAGACTGCTCCCCAAAAGCTGATTTTCCCACTATGTTTGCAGCTGAGAGTTTATACATGGGATGCATCTGACTGTTGTTCAGGGCTGCTGCTCCCGCAGGTGTGACTGTGTTTAAAGCTGCAGGGTGACCCCCTTTCCTCGGGGGCTTACATTATTATAGCAGCGCCCACTAGTGACCCCGCAGCGAAGCACCTGTGCTTTGCAGTCTAAACCCACTTGGCACGATGGTTTCTTACAGGCAAAACACCAACTCGGCTGAGGCAAACTGCTTTATTTATTCTAATCTGTGTCATGGGAAAAGAAAAAATAATAAAAAAAAAAAAAAAAAAAAAGGAGAAGTTACAAAGCTTCCCTTCAGGTTTCTTCTTCGTTATACTTTTGTAGGTTTGCAGCAGGCTCGTTCATAATTTTTGAATCTTCACACAGATTTAAATAATAAAAATAAAATGTCAGATTGCTTAATCAAAGAAAAGTGATGTAATAGAACGAAAACTCATGGCCTAATCCACGAAAGCACCTAGGAATATAGTCTGTGCTTCTCAGAAGAAGAATACTATTGGTCAAATATCTGTAAAGACTTATCTAAAGTTTAAGGTTTTTCTTAAAGGATTTTCAGGATCAGAAAAATCACAAAAACTAACATCCTTAAAATTCATTCATTCGTAGTGACAAAATTTACTTATACATTATGCTTGTATAACTTAAAGCCATTGTACCTGCTGATTAAATGCTTTTCAAGCATCACTTTACAATACATACTGCAATTAATTTAAATCCATCAGAAATGAGATAATATATGTTGATATGGACCAAATCAGTATATCCCAAGGAATTAATCTATGCTTTGTCATCAGAGGAGACAAAACCATGGCCAGCAGCAACTGAATTACTGGTTAAGAGTTAGTCATGTCACTTCTCTAACAATGAAGATATTACAGTAGCAAAATATGGAACAGCCTTTAAAAAACAGTTACATAAAGAGAACGACCTCTCAGCTCATCTTGATTTGGACCAGTGTTAGGAGGAAATACGCACAGGATGCTAAGCTTTGCTGAGTTCTGCTATGGCACTGCAAACTCCAATCATTGTGTTCAAGCTATTCTGGCAATCCATCTCCCAGTTCTGTGGAGGCTCATTTTGCAGGAGGAGGTCCCCCCTACCCATTGCTCAGAGCTAATTCACTTTGGTCACAAAAAACCTGATGCACTCAAATGGTCTTTATTTGAAAATCATGAAATATAAGCACCCTGTTCTGTTTTGAGATTTCTACTACGGTTAATTTTTTCTGTCCACAAACATAATAAAACAAACAAAAAACCCAACATCAGCCAAACATTACATTATCAGCTCTGCAAATTCCAGTGGGCATTGGATCAAGCTCTTTGAAAAAAAAAAAAAACAAAAACCCAAAACAGCTTTATGCAAAAGGAGAGACTACAGAGCAGTTTTCCACAATTCCACTTAGGAATACAAAAAAGCTAAGCAGCAAGGGACAATTTTCACCATTTGGTCAGAATGTCCACTGGAAATGACAGGCTGAAGTGTTGATCCCATTTCTTCATAGCTAATAAACAGAGAATGCTTTAATTATCAACAAGATCCTTAGCAATCCCTGGAAATTATTTCTCATACTATGTCCACACATGCTTTCAGATTGATAAAACAATTTTGGCTTTAATATGTAGGTGCTTAACTTCCCAGAAAAACTTACAAGATCTCTAATTTTGCCAAATAGAATACATATCGCTGCTGTTTACCAAAACCCAGTTACACCATTTGATGCAGGAACTAATAGTTCAGGTGTGTTTTCATGTGTAATCCTGGACATTTTATTAATTAATAAAACTGTATGGGATGGAGGAGGTGATCAACAAAAGGCAATAGCAGTTTCAGGAAGCATTTTCCAGCAAGTTGCAACAAGAGTGGTTATGGTGGGATGTCAGTACTACCACTATGCCAGCAATGTCATCACTATGTAGGAAGATAAAATGACAGAAAATCCATACAGAGACCCAAAAAATATTCTCTGAACATTTGAAATGAGATCAACCCTGTGATCATGTAGCATAAATATTAAAATGTAGTCAAAGTATTTGAGAATTTGCAAAAATTAGCATGCGATACAAATGTTTAGGAATAGGGTAATTAAAAAAAACAAGTCATAGGGAATTCAGAGCCTGACAGTTAACTCCTCTATACATCTTTCCCTTCAGGATTTAGCGTGGTGCATTTTCAGTATAATCCTCTGCCACTTTTGAGATGATCCCCTACTTTTTCTTCAAGACCAGGAGTAATAAACACCCTTGCTCTCCCTGCACCCAGCCACCCCCTCCCCACCAGGGGCAATCTCCTCTCAGGGAGCAGGCGGAGTGTGAGGAGGGCTGTCGAGCCCCGGGGTCAGCGGCGGGAGGGCAGCGGGAGCGGACGCTGTCCCTGGTGCTGAGCACCGCCCGCCGCTGGCGCTTGCCGCCAGCCAGGTCTGAGGACGGGGAAAACAAAAATAAAACAACCTAGAAATCAACCGGTGGTAAAAATTGCCGCGGTGGTCACATTTCGCACGCAGGATCGCAATTTTTGCAAATAAGTGCATAGATCTGGGTCTTAGAGAAAACTACTGGAAGAGGTTAACTCCCAACATAGCCACCTGCACTGCCACAACTAAGCGGCTGTGCTTACAGACATGCATGTGTGCACCCACACTGGTGCTTAGGTCTCTGTCTCCCTGCTCGGCTGACCCGAGCTGTCCCCCTTGGTCCATAATGAACCATTTTTGCACGTTGGGGGATTAGCTTTGATTATTAAATAAGTAACAGACGGGACTCGCTGAGCAGAGCCAAGTGATTCGTCCCAAGGTCACACAGAAAAGTCTATGGCTGAGCTAAGCCTGGCTGTCTCTGGAAAACAAATACATTCCCGTTTCCATTATAGCTTCCTAGCAAGACAAACCCCCACTTGTGAGCAGAGGGACTATACCACACACATCACCAAGCCCAGGTGTGACAGTGCCCCCCGTCCCTGCAGCCCCACACATACCATGCTCCCGGGGAGGGATCAGTGCCAGCTGCCCTGCAGCACCCTGACCCCGCGATACCTCTGCAGCCCCTAGAGAGGCACCCCACCAAGAGGCTTGTTGGTCCCCCAGGAGTTGTGCTAGTCCTCCATCAATCAGGGTACAGAGCAAAAGCAAGAAGGGAAGGAGGGGGGGAAGAGTCCCTCCTTCATCCACAGGGTTTCTGTCCACAATCCAGGGCACATAAATACCCCCTCCCAACCCAGAGTGTTACCTTGTCAGTGGCAGCAAGTGCTTCTTCTCACGGTGGTGGCAAAATGGTCCTTTTGGTAGCAATAATTAAGACAGGTAGGGGTAGGCACCTCCTATTTTCAGCCACGGCAGAGATAGCACTCCTCGCACAGACCTTCTGGAGCTGAATAATCCTCAAATGCCTCTGCAAAAATCACCAGCAGGTGAGCCCCACTCGGTTAGCATTGTCACTCCTCCAGCTACAGGCACATCCTATTTTCTTCTGATCACAGGCAAATGCTGAGGACCGAGTATCCTACCCCCGAATGCATGCACACACTCGCCATGCAACACGCTGCTCTCTCAGCATCGCCCAAATCTCATTTGCAAGAGGCGTGAACGGTCTCTGGATTTAAGGGAGGGGGAAGGCATGAGGAGGAGGAATAAACAAACAAACGATGAAAGAACAGATGGGTCTTTGCCACCACAGCTTTGGTCCCCCTAAATACTTGCTGCAGCCTGATCCACCTGCTTAAGCACCTCCGCCCTTCCTCACATTTGCACGGTAGCAATCTCTCTATGTTTATAACGAGCTAACCCTGCGTTCTGCCATGTGAGGAAATATCTCCAGATGCTCTGAAGGTTGTAAAGTCCCCCTGCAAATCGACACCTCTCTCCGGCACTGCGCTCTGGCAAGTAATAAAGAGGCAATCGGTTCAGAATAGCATCATCCAAAGGAAGGGGAAAAAAAAAAAAAAAAAAAAAAAAAAAAGCTGTTTAAAACGGGAGTCGCGGGGAAGAGTTTACTCCTGCGGTCCCGACGACCTTTTGCGGGTCGCCCCCCCGAAGTTTGCTGTCCGCCGAGGTAGCGGTGCCGGGGGCCGGGCACTCCGCCGCCGCACCGGGCTGGGGGGCGAGGGGGCTTTTCTTTTGGGCGAGTACCGGGCTTCAGCGCAACTTTTTAGTGCCACCAAGTGGCACAGATCCCTCCAGGAAACCAAGCTGCATGCCAGCCTGAGCTCTGCCTGCTGCTCTCTGGCAAAGGGAGAGAGAGGGATGCAAGAGCAGCTACCAGCCCTCTACACAAAAATGCTCACAGAGAGAGAGAAATGTCAAGCAGAAAGGAGGGACTGATTGCCACTGGAAGGACAGGTTGCCCTCTCCAGCCCTCGTCCCTTCCCTCGCCTGCAGGGTGACAGCACTGGGCACAGCAAGATGAGGAGCGATGCCCCCGCCAAGGGCAAACCGAGCCGGAGCCCCGCGGGCGGGATGCGCCCCCGCTCCTGCGCCCCGCGGGCTGCCCCCCGCTCCTCCCCACGGCAGGTGTTTGTTACCTGCAGCCACCCTTTCCTGCCGGGCTCTCTCCCCTCTGGCATCCCGGGCTCTCCGGACTCAGAGGCTCTGCAGTTCCCTGCCAGCCCTCTGCTTCCTCAGCCAGCATCCCCGGGCCGTATCTGCAGACCTACGGACAGGCTTTTATTTGCCTGCATTCTGCCCACCAACTCGGTACCCTCCGAGCCCTTCTGCTTCCCCGCCCTCCCGCAAATCCCACAGCAACTCTCTCCTGCTAACTACCTGCTGCCCGCAGAACACATCTACCTTTCCTTGGTTAACCCTTCCCTTCGGAAGCCAGCCGAAGCTTGACCTTCGGTGTCCCTGCATTTTCCCAAACCCTCTCCTCTCCTCTCTCCCCGTTTCACGGCTCAGCCCCATTCACGCGGCCGGCTCCCGGTTCCATTCCCACCCAGCCATCGCGCCCGGCCCCGCTCCATCCTCCGGCCGGGGTGGGCAGAGGGCTGGGCACTGAGCGGGGAGGGGTGCGGCTGGGCAGGGTGGGTGCCAAAGGTCCGAGCCAGCTGAGCCCTGGCAAACTCAACACATCCCTGCACTCCCACCGCAACCAGGAGCACCAAGGAGCCATCGCAACACAATGCCAGACAGAGATCGTCACATTAGTCAAAGCTATTCTTAGCAAATAAACAAAAAATTAAAGTGAAATAAATTAATAAATAAATAGTAAAGCAAAATGCCATTTAAGTAAGAGCTGATCTGGCATTTAAAAGGCTGCTGAGTCTGACCGTTTACCAGGCTGTAAAGGGGAAGGATTTGCTGGGAAGGATTAGCTCGCACATCCATTTTCAAGAATTAACAGCCTTTCTCTGCCACTGCTCCACAGCTTGACACTCCCTGCTGGTTCTCCCCTCTTTGGGTTGCTGCTTAAAATATTATCTCTTTTTTTATTTTTTTAAAGCAGCTGCTGAATGACCCAAATCCCAGCCACTACGTGGTGTGGCTCCCCCAGTGCAACTGCATTGCCATATCCAAGCTACACCACGTCCTACTCACACCCCTGCCCCTTCAAGTTAACTTTGATAAAGTAGTTACAGCATAGAGGAAAAGTCTTACAATTTCTCCATCTGTGCTTCTAATTCTCTGTGATCCCTTCATTGCTGTCTCTCTTCCACCAGATGACCAGCTTGACTGCTTCTTTCATCCTAGATTGTGAGGGATAGATATCTCACACGTCCTTACCAGGTGTGGAATATGGGCTCTTTCTCCTTCATATCATCCTTCAGTCCCAGCCAGGGCCTGGCTGAGAGCCCATCAGCTGGCACCAGCTTCACACCCTTATCCAGCTCTCCTGGCTCCTTCACTCACAGAAGCCCTGGAAAAGGCCAGGTCTTAATCAGAGGGCACTGTGAGTGTGTGTGACTCTAATTCTTTGTTTCTTCCATGCAGTTCCAAGAGCTTCTGTGCTGGTGCTTGAAGGGATGAAGGTAGATGATTACATGACAAGAGAAACTCCACTAGTAGCCATTCCTCTCACTGCCCTGGTGGGCTGACAGGTAAGGAGCATCTTTCCTCTTCTTGCTTAGACCCATGCATCTGTCAGACACTGTCTCCCATTAACCATGCACTGTGGAATGGCTAGAAGGAGACAGAAAAGAAGAAGGGACATATATTATTGTAGAAAAAGCACAAAGAGACAGAAGGAGGGGAGGGTTGTGTCCATAGAAAGGAATGGTGAGACCAAAAGCAAAGTGGTATTACCATGCACAGGGGTCTGGAAGGAATCAATGTTACATGAATTGGGGCAGAGGGGAGGTGCCACAGCTCTGCTGGGCTGTCACAGCAGTTGTCTGCCTTCCCCTGGGACTGTGTGTGATGAGGGAGTCAGAAAGCAGCCACAGCTCATTGGCAACAGAGAGAGCCAGCTGGCTGGCAGGGAACAGGGTGACCCCAGCAGGAGATGGAGAGGATTCCCACACAAGCACAGAGCTGTGTAGAAGCAGCCACAGGGGATGCAAAGCAGCTCCTACACACACATCCCCAAGGACTCCTCGTGAATCACATCCCAGAGTTCATTGTGCCAGATGTTTGGAGCAGCTGGATCAAAGATTAAAGGAGGCAAGCAGAATGGATGGGGGTGGCCATGGCATTTACATTCCTAATGCTTCTCCTTGACCCTTTAAACGGGGTCCCAATAAATACAGATATATAAAAGGTTCTTCTCCTTTGCTCTCTTTCTCCCCTTTCTCCCCTTTCTCCCCTCCTCCCTTTCCATCATTCTCAACAGAACCCATAAAATTAGCTGCAGTCTTCCCTACTGCTGGTAAATTCAGTTTTCCCTACCACAAAATTTCCCCTCCTATTTTGGCACTATTTTTCAAGTTAACAAAAAGAAAGTTTCCTCTTCCTGTTTGTAATAGCAAGAGATAAATAAACTGGTACCTGAATAAGGAGACATAATGACTGCATTTTGCAAGCCCACTGTTGGTAACACTCATTACTTCTGTGGCAGTAGCACCTATAAATACTAACACATTGGCAGGGCTGTACATTTGCTGTATCTTTGCACTCTGAGGAGCTTGTCCATACAGAAAATTGCAGGGGTAAAAAGACTATGAGTAAGTCTCTGGTATAATCAGTGTCTCTGAAGAGCATTCTAACCATACTAACATTTTAAGACAGAAAATAAGGAGGCTAAGGGAATACTAATTTGGATTCTCCTCAGTTCCAGAATTAATAAACCCTGTGGGACACAGGCAGAACAATCAAAGTGTGGACAAGAGGGTGATGCTGTATTGACCAAATAAGCCATATCTGCTTTCTTGCAAAGTAATCTTTAAAACAAAAGGGAAAAAAATTGATATTATATGTCTGTATTCATATATATATATGTATGTATATATGTATACACACACAACAGTATTTGGTCTCTTTCAGATAATATGGAATAATCCAACACACTTAGAGTTCATGGCATGCTTAAAATCAAGAAAATTGCTCTTGCCTCCCTAGCAAGTATACTAATGATAAGTCTGTTATGTAGGAGACAAAAAAAAGGTGCAAAGTATGCTATGCACCACATATAAAAAGAAAATCTAGCCTGCTAGGATATAATAATACTTTTGGAACTCTTATTCTTAGTTCATATTGTTCATTCAGCCTTGAGAAATGCAAAGGCCTGATTTTATATGTCTCTTTTGTAGACATTTATATATAAACTTCATATTCTCTTGAGTTATCCTAGTTTCAGCTACCATAGGGTTAGGTTCTCAGTGGCAGTTCCATTGCTGTGTTTTGGATGCAGGATGAGATATTTGGGAGTTCTGCAAAGTAATATTTATTCTTAGTCAAGGATTTATTTTTTTCTTGTATCTTGCTCTGCAGTGCACGAAAGAAACTGGTAGAGAACATAGTTGAGAAAGCTGACATGAACTGACTAAAGGAATATTCCAAACCATAGAACTGTCATGCCCAGGATATAAACTGGGGAGAGTTACCCAGAAGGGGAACAAATCTGGGATTGGGAAGAGGAGTCTGACATTGGTCAGCAGACAATGAGTGATTGAATTGTGCACCACTTGAGTTTTCCCATATTGTTATCATTCCTATCATCATTTACCATTAATAATGTATTTTTACTTTATTTTTGATTATTGAACTGTACTTGTCTCCACCTACAAGTATTACATTCACTCTCCTTCCCATTCCACCAGATTGGGGGTGGGAAGGATGGAGGTTGAATGAGCAGCTGGGTGGTGTTTAATTTTCAGCTGGGTTTAAACCACTACAGAGTGAATACAGGAATATTGTCTTTTACTGGATGCAGTTCATGTGATCTATTTCAAACATTTTGTTTAGGATGACAGAGAAGGAGACATTAAGATGCATCCACTTCTCTTCAGAGATTCCAAAGTGAACCTATTCCTCAGAGGGATATCCATAACTTGTGTGCTTACAAGGACTCTGACAAACCTTTCACTCTTGGTTGTGCATAGGTATAAAGGAGACGCTGAAATACCCAATGCATTCAAGACTCTTCTAGTTCTGTGCAAGGAAGCAACCCAGCTCTTAGAAGCTGAGAAAACTGAACCTAGGTCTGAAGCTCCTTCAATGTTATTCAGACCCTGAGTAAGGATTTTTACCTTAGATTTAGATTTAGAATCTGAAATTGGAAATGCCTATAAGATCTTGTTTGGCCTGACCCTAATGTTCATCAGTGGAAAACAGGACATGAGAGAGGAAGACAGAATATAGAGCTCTGAGAAGGATGCTTACAAGAAGTGTGTAAAAGGGGAACAAGGAGTTATCTATGGAGATTTATGTGAGTAATGGGGTGCATCAGGTGTGACTAAGAGATTGTAGCACACAGATGTCCTCAGATTTATCCACAAGAAATTATTTTAAGAGAATAAAACCAGTTTTCTACGCATCTGAATAGAAAACCAAAATCAAATTGTTGAATTTACCCTAGGAAACTGTTCTATGTGTCCTCCCTGTAACTCCTTCTTTGCACTTTCTAGAGAATTAATTTCATGCGTATAGAAGCTGTACTTGCTAGAAGGGGTAAGTGGAACTTTTGCAGAATTACAACTCTGGCTCACATTAGTAGAAGTATTCAGGGGCAGTAACTCAAACTGAGAAAATTTGGTTTATATTTATCTTTATGACTAAAGGTATTATTTCTATTATTCAACTACAATTTCCTGTTGCTTCAAATGTTCTAAGCATTTTTAACTTTATACAATCAATAAAAATGCATTACATTTACCTGATTTCTTCTTGCTTCCTTTGCTATTTCCATTTTCTTCAAATATCTGTGCATTTTATGTCTGCCTATTGTATCCTATGCTATTCCAATCACTATTTTCCACCATAGAATTGTAGCTCAGTCATCAAGAGAATCAAAACTGATGTGTGAGGATCTTAATTGAATGCAGTCAGCATGCACACATTAAAAGGAGAGCTTAGGGTATAGTCAGGCCTCCCTGTTAATATTGAGTGAAATGCACATCTCCAAAACAAAAATAAAAAAAGTAAAATTCAGTAACACTAAGGTTCTCAGGAAACTCCACACCCTACAAAGATGTTTTTGTCTGTTCTGAAAAAAGTGGTTAAGCATTCTCACATCACTCAAAATCTGATGTTGCTGCTTCTATTTCTACTCAGCGAGTTCCAATCTGAGTGGGGGAGTGCTTCTAATGAAGGCTGACAGAATGAAACCTCCAATTATGCTGTATAATACACTATCTTCTCTCTGCAGTGAGAGTAGAATATTGAATGGGTGAAATTCAACCAGTTTTGAACACTTGTTTTGAACTCATGCCCAATAGCCCCAGATAGGCATATTCAGCTGAACAGTGGGGAGGCAATGGCAATGGGGCCATCATGTTGTGAAATCCCCAAATGCACACAAACTGGGATCAGATTTGTGTCAGTGTTATTGATTCATGGGAATACAAGGCAGAGAAGTTCCTGGCTCTGGGATGAATTCTCTACTCATTCCAGGGTCCAGACCTTGCACTGATGAGAAAGAATGATATCAGAGGTAAACATTCTTATAAATTAATTTAATTCCTAAAATCACAGAATGGCACGTGTTGAGAGGGACCTTAAAAATCATTTCACTCAACCCTCCTTACCGTGGGCAGGGAGAGTCTCCATGAGACCAGGCTGCACAAAGCCCCATCAAGCTTGGTCTCAGGCATTGTCAGGGGTGGGGCATCCTCATCCTCATCCTGGACAGCCTGTGCCAGTGCCTCACTCCCCACACAGCCAAGATTTTCTTTCATATATCTAAACCTTCCCTCTGTCATTTTAAACCATTCCTTCTTGTCCTGTTGCTACATACCCCTCTAAAAACCCCCTCTCCTCCTTACTTGTCACTTTTCTTTAGGTACTGAAAGTTGCTAGGAGGTCTCCCTGAAGCCTTCTCTTCCCCAGGCTGAACAAACTCAATTTTTTCAACCTGTCTTCACAAGAGAGCTGTTCCAACCTTCTGATCATTTCCTTGGCTCTCCTCTGGACACATTCCAACACATTCATGTTTATGTTGGAGACCCCAGAGCTGGATGCAAAGATATTAAACAGCTCTGGTCCCCATACTTACCCTTGAGGAATGCCACTTGTCATTGGTCTCCACTTGGATTATTGAGCTGTTGGCTGCAGCTCTTTGTAGCTATCTGACCAAATCCTTATGTCCTGAGTGGTATACCTGTCAAATTCATGTCTATCCAGCATAGAGAAAAAGGTGTTCTGCAGGACAGTGTCAAATGCTTTGCACAACTTTAGGTAGATGACAGCAGTAGCTCTCTCTTCACTCACCAACACCATAAGCTTGTTGTTAGGAAGTCTTCAAATTTATCATTTGCCCTTAATGAAGCCATGTTGGCTGTTATCAATCACTTCCTTATTTTCCATGTACCTTAGCATAGTTTTCATGAGGATCTGCGCTATGATTTCACCAGGCACAGAGGTGAGACTGACTGGCCAGTGGTCCCCACGGTCTTTATTTTTTCCTTTTTTAAAAATGGGTATCTTTTTCTAGTCAGTGGGAACATCACTGGATTGCCAAGTGTCCTCACATATGAATGTGTGCTGCTTCTCTCTGTCTATGGAAGGCCTCATCTGTTCAGTCCTCCTGGCTGGAAACAGACACCTACTAAAAAGTGACCTGTCCCTGCTCTTCCTCTCAGCCTCTCCCATAAGCTCTTCCACTCCCAGGTGGAATTTCATGCACCCCAGCTCATCATTGACCATTATGGAGTACTGTCTTTTGACTGGAGAGTCTCCTTCAGAACTAACCTCCATGAAAATAAACAGAGTAAAAAGGTGCTAAATTTCACCTGAAAAACTCTGTTCTCCAGAAGAAAGTGGCAAAATGTCCCCGCAATGCCCACACTAATCACCTTACTGGTGTATTTCAGCTGAAACACTTATATTTCCAGCTATTCTTGTCAGCTGATCTCTCCTGCTGACACTGTGATATTCATCCCATTCCTCCTACGAAGACAAGTTGGCAAAAGACTGGGGAGTACGTAGCACAACCTTGCTCCAGCAGTAACACAGACTTGGATCAGCACATGCCTGCTTGGCAGTTCACCTGCCACAGAAGGTGACTTGGAGCCAGCCCTCTCTCCTTGCTTAAAGCTATTTCTGTGCAAAATGTCAGCTCAGGAGCAGAACTAGGAACAGTGGCAGGGGGCATAGAGACAAAATTATTTCAGTCCCTCACTTTCCTGCAGGACACCAAAAAGAGGGGGGGGAAAGGACTAAGACAAGCAGTAATCAGAGTTGTTAAGTTTGATATGTCTTTAAATGATAAATCCCCAATATTGTTTTCCTAGGTAAACAATTGCTGTAGTTGCCATAGTAACATCGAGTTGACAAAAAAAGTCTTTGTATTTTGAAAATGACTACTTTTTTGAAACCCAGCAATGTGGCTGCTGTTCACAAATTTACAGTTTCTGTCAAACTAATTAATTCTGTATGCTTCATTGAAGGAGCAGGTGCACCTCAATTTTTTATTGGCACTGAGTAAGCTCTCAAATTTATGAAATGTTGTTTTTTTGTTTTTGTTTCTTTTTTCATTCCAGAAAAAGAAGAGGCTGATGAAAAAAATTAGGAGACAAATTAATTTGAACTATAATTAAATACCAAATGCATTTCCTTTCTCTTACATATTGCACTGTTTTCCCCTTAGATAAATCTATCTACACAACCTCCCAAAATTCTTTTCTCTGTCAAACTTTCTTCCTTTGACTATCAGTGGACACTGAAAGAAAATACAACCAAGACAAATGCAACTTTGTTTTTGAATGCTATATTACTCTAGGTGTGTAAGGTTGCTTTATTAAGACAAAAACAATTGACTGGTCATACTCTATCTATACTTAGAGCTTCTCCTAATATCTCTTCTGGATTCCTCTTTGAAAATCAAGAGTTGTGCCATGGTAGCCTGCTGGATGAATAATCTCATTGTTGATGGATCCAAATCATTTACAGTAATGTGTCAGCATGAGCAGCTTGGATATTGAAAGCAGATACATAACAAAACTCTCCTTATCAAATGTAGGCTACTGCAAGGTGAATTCTACCTCTGGTCATCTATGCTTCCTTCATGATCAGTGGATAGGAACTGGTGCCTGGCTGGTACAACTCGTGTCATCCCTAAGAAATGAGTGCACCTTAAGATTGGCTAATTTTTGAAAACAAGAGTAATGGAGAAGCAGATACCTGCCTTATGAACTCTGAGAGTTAGGCCAGATGAATATGACATTGTTATCATAAAAAAAATAAAAGGAAAACAGTGTTTACAAAACCGGTTAAGAAATTGTTGAGACTCTGATGTAAACTTTTTTGAGAGTGAGTGAAATCATCTGTGTTTTCCCCAGCATGGGCCACTACATGAATATGAAGTTTAAATGATCATTTCTCCACTTTTCCTGTGCTTAAACATCAGTCTGGGCATTAAAGCAGCTCAGACACATGGTGTGCTAAAGAACATTCTGAGCTTATTCATTTGTCAAACCTACCTTATTGTGCATACTTCTAATGCAGCTACTCCCACAACATTGAGCTGACAGAAATGCTTATCACAGTGTGGCCCCACTGAGATTCCCAATATGAATTCTGAACTTAAGAAGCCTTGTGAAAAATCCCACTCTGGCCCCAAGAAGTTCTGAGACATTATTTCAGGCTTAAACAGGATGGGAAATAAAACAAATAAATGAAAGAAAAAGTATTAGAATTGTATCTCTGAAGGTGTCATGTATGAGCACTTGGATGATCCCTGAATGCAGAAGAAATAAAAAAGAATAAGGAATAAGTCAGGTAACAATGAAACCCTCCTGGTGTTTTGGTAGAAAAAAAAAATCAGTGTCTTTTTTTTTCCCTCCATAGGAACAGCTCTGCTCCACTTTATTAGAAAACTGCAATAACTGTTCCATGTTTCTAGTACAACCCTAGGGTAGGCCAAATGTTTGTCTTACCTCCATTTTCCATTTTTCTTTGAAGATGATCATGTCTTGATAAAATAAAAAATTTAAAAATTTAAAAATTTGTAAGGGAAGTAGACAAAAATCTGACATTCACAGTTTACTTGATATGAAACTGGGGTGAGATGAAGATGGATCTCATAAAGCCTTATAATATCCAAAGCCTGCACAAAGATAGAAAAATACTTATTCTTATAGAGGTGAATGGGCTTCTGATTGGTTCCAAACAAGTACCCACTGAATAAACAGCATTAATGAAAACAACTTGAAATAATAGGTCAAATCTAACAAAGGGAAACATCTGAACCTCTCAGGTGTCTGTAAGACATGATCTAGAGGAAGACTGGTGGTTGCATGTAAAGCCAAAACTGCAGTGATATCTCTGTATGTGTTATTGCAAAGAAGGCAAAGCTGTATTGTTTTAAGCACAGATAAAATGTTGTGCTGCACAGAAAAAAGAACCAACCACAACTCTCATGCACACAGTCAAATTTCAGAAGTAAAATGGTCCCAAAGCTCTGCTTTGTGCACAGATCTATTAACTCTAATGGGAGAAAACAAACAAAGCTCTCATAACGTGGTCAAGTTTGTTAGGACCATGTTTGAATACACAATTCCCTTCTGAGTTGATGCCAAATTTCCACAGTAAAGAGCTTCTTTTTGTTAAGCTTTTTATAAATACTGATAATACTTCTGGTTTTTTGACACTATTGTTTACAAAAAAAAACAACATGATTTTCTTACATTTAACATCTCTGAAACCAAGCATGCAAAAGCTTTGCTGATGCAATAAAGGAAACAACTTCACAAGACATATTGCCCTAGATTGTTTATTTTTTTCGCTTTTGCACACAAAGAATTTGCAACCTCTTTTGTATTGACACTATGGACATGCTTTCAGCAGCAAAAGGACACTTGTTAATTCTCCAGAAATACCCTTAATAATTTCAGTTTAAAAAAAAAAACAAACAAACAAAAAAAAAAAAAAAAACCAAAAAAACCACCAAAAACCACCAAATAATATAAGGAAATGGAGCTAAGTGTGAAGGAAGACTATAGAACAACTGCTGAGACTACAATAAATTTGGTAATGATTTGCCTTATTTAAGAAGATACTGAGCGTACAATTGTGCATTTTCTTTCTAGCCATATTCAAGAAAATCTTTCCAAAGGTATCAAAAGTGGCTTCTGGAATAAACAAAGATTTTTAAAACACCATTAGAAAAGTGACAAGAATCACCTTCCCATATTCAAGGCTTGTTGTTACAATTCAGCACCTAGGCCAGCTACCAGATCAGCTGATGTGATAGCAGTGTTCATCACAATTCACTTTGGGTTTTTGTGATATAAAGTCATTACTTTTTTCTATAACTTTGCTCATACCAAGATGTAATATCAAAATTCAATTTAACAAACCACATTGTCTTCAAAAAAACATGCCTTCTGGAAGACAGGACTTTGCTCTGTTACAGTCCTGTAAACTGCAATCCTCCAGGGTTTTAATATCACAACTGTCCATGTAAATTAGGTTTTATGGGTTCACTATGATTTGAAAGCTGTGCAGATTATCATCTTGCTGTGTGACCTTTTCCTGAACCTGATAAAATAATCAGGATTTTGATTTAAGTAGAAAAACAAGATGAGAAGTATTTAGCTACAAATATTTTAGAGCTTGCCTTCTCACTAATACATGTCGTCTTCTGGTTTTTGTAGGGGAGAAGTTGAGAAGTCAATATTCCAAAATTTTTAGGGCTTTTTGTGTGTTTTTGGGTTTGGTTTGGTTTGTTCATTTGTTTTGGGGGGAGTCTGTGCATGTGTGTTTTTCAGGGAGCTCAGGGGTGGGGGAGCACGTTGTGTTAAAATCAATTTACAGTGAAAGAAACTCCTCCCCATATGCCCACACCCCCAGATGTGGCAGGTACAGATAGCACTCCTCATGGACACCAAGAGGTGGAACTTTGTGGAACTGGGAATTCCACCTCACTACATCAATCAAAAATAGAGCACAAAGATTGCTCCAACTTTCAGCCTAAAAACCAGCTAGACAAAGGAGTATGAAACTTTGGAATTAGACTCTTGCTTATAATCAGGATTAAAATATCTATAGATTAAATCAGCAATTTTCAGCTTTCCAAAGCAGAGCTATAAAAAATATTTATATAGTGAAATCCCATCAGTTTGTCCATGATGATTAGTATTACTCAAATGATTTTTTAAAAAAATTCTTTATTTTACTTAAATATTTGCCTTAAGTGGAGTAGAATATATAGCAAGTGTCATCATTGATTGGCCTTCCACACTATGCCAAAGGAGTCAAGAATTTCTGACAACAAAGAAGTTTTAGTAGACTTTTCAAAAAATACTAAATTTAAAAATAAAATCCTCAATAAATAACTGTTGTAGATGAAAATGAAATTGAAGTTGATATGTGAAGTGCAATATTTCAAGAACTCAGAAATTCTTTGCATATTTTCAAAACTTGTAGACATTTTAAATATTGGGGGAGAAGAAATGAACTAAAAAAATCTAGCAGGATACGAAAAGTCTTTTTATACTTTTTCTGCTATCCTTTACTGTCTCCTGCAAAGGACAGTAGCATAATGCAAATATTTTTATGCCTTTTTGGCATTCAGATGCTCTATAGATAGAAGACACACTTGAATGATATTCTGCTTTGACAAGCTTTCAAAATCTGCATGAGAAAACGAGGTTGAAACTAGAACTTCTGCAGCTTCATACAGAGACAGATTAAGAAAGACTATCAAGAGAGAACATCTAAAAGGTCTTGGAACTGACATTTCTTGCTCCCTCTTCCCTTCACTTACCACAGAAAAAGCAAACAAATAGAATAAAATTACTTTTGCCAAGAATGAGCACTGAATTGCAGACCTCAATACATTTTTCCTCCTTCTGTACATAATCAAGAAGCCATTTGTTCTGCAGTAAAAGCTGCTTGATGCATTGCCTCAAAAGCTCTGTAAGGAAGGCTGATAACACACTTCACCATTTTAGAGGCAGCAGGGACTGCACATGCTCAGCGCCGCTATCACCTAGGAAACAAATGATTGCATCTTATTTTTGGCATAAGGCTGTAGGTGTAGGAAAGATCTGCAATCCGCTCCCACACAGAGCTGAGCTCATGGCTCATGGTGCCAACGGGAGCGCAGAGCGGAGCCGCTGGAAGCACCTCCCAGTGGCAGCCAGGGAACCACCCACGGGCACTAGACATGGCATCAGGGCTCCTCGCCGCGTGAATTCCCCAGGAACAGGCTGTTCCGGCCGGCAGAAGGCACAAGGCAGCCCAGGCAGGCACCATGTAGGCTCTCTGGAGCTGGGCATCTCCAAATGAAATCCGCGAGGCACCCAGAAGCAGCGCGCATCAAAATGTGGAAGCATTCAGATGGGGTTTAATGAAACAATCAATTTAAGTGCTCTTCAGAACTTGATGTAAATTGCCTCTGCATCAGAGCATTACAGCGGGAGGCTTAATATATTGATAGATTTTAGGGCCAGAAGGAACCATTATGATCATCTAACCCGACTGCTGGCGTAGTACAGGTCAGACACTCTCACCCGAAATTCTGTAAGTAAAGCCCATAACTTTGAATTAAGTGAGAGCATCTCTTCCTGAAAGCCTTCCAAACCTGATTTAAAGAATTTTAATAACAGGGGATCCATTGCAGCCCCAGATAAATTGTTTAATGGGATATTATCATAACTCTTAAGGTTTTGCCTCTTATTTTTAATCTTCAGTTTCCAGATTATTACCCATCATTGTTTTTCTAGCAAGGAGCTTGCAATATAATTGTGACCTACTTGGAAAGAGCTTCATTGTGAAATCTTGAGCAACCTTGATGATCACAAAACGTGTACATGCATATGCCTTTCTATCTTTTCTTCCTTCTGTCTGAAGAGTCACTTTTATAATGCTCCTAAGATAGATAAGCACATTCTCACCTTTGTTGGGGGGATCAGAATCACTCTTTCCTGCTTTTACATGTAAATATTTGCCATGGAAAACATAGCTGTCAGGAAATAAGCCTTTGGTTTAATTCTGGTGCCATTATACAGGATTTTCCTAAAAAGAGAACATCTGTAAAGAATTATAGGCATAAATTCATATGGAAATTGGCATTTTACAGAGCCTTTCCACATGGACACATTTACTGAATAGTTTACTGCACCCAGCTTTAAGAAAATGAGCTCCTGTAAGGTTATTAATGCACTACATGTTCCTTTTATCACTTATTCCACAGCCACCTCCCTCTCTAGACATGTCCAGAGTGCAAAGTGATGCTTCATTCTAACCTTAACACACATATGCACAACCTCACTGACAGCAGGAAAGAACATTTGTGATTTACACCCAGAAAGGAAATGAGAATGACCTCTTCCAGAGGGATGCACAATAAAGGGAATGATATAAAAATGGTGATTTCATTAAGTCTGACAGGGTAATACCGATATGTGCCATTTAACAACCTAGTCTGCCACCATAATGACTTGCAATATTCATGCTATCTGTACTGGGATGGTTTATCTGCTAGCACTAAGATTAGGTTTTTCCTTTGTCTGTACAGTGCCTGGCACAACAAGGCCCATGGTTAGGGACTCATGCATGTTATCATAGCAGAAATAAGAAATGCTAACCATAGTTCACTTCAGTGGGACTCAGTGTGCCCATATGGTCTGCCCATATGGAGCTGATTTCAAATTGGGTTTCTTTATGTGCAGAACCTTACTGGTTCACAGACGAAAAGATGAAACTCTCCATAACGAAAATATGTATAGAATAAAAAATAAACCTGATGGACAGAGACCGTAATACTATTTTTTCTTTCACATCTCACAAATGAAAAACAAAGATAAAAATAGCAACACAGAAATTAAAATCATGACTGCCTAGATTTGAGATGCTCATTAATTATGGATAGCACTTTGCATCACACAATGTTAACACTGTAGCCAGGATGTATGCTGAGAGAATTAATATCTAAAAGCAATGAATGCATGTGGGGGAAGCTGCTTCTTTCCTGAGCAAAATAATGGATACCTCTATTCCAGCCTGATAATGCTTCACAGATTATAGACTACTACTTGGTAGGCTGAGGTTAATATGATCATGTAGAAATTCCATGTCCTGAGACATCTGTGAAATTATTTCATCTTTGCAGAGGGGAATGCTCACAAATCGATGTTAATTGCAACATTTGTATTTCTGATTTAGTCAAATGCCTTCAAAGCTTGATGATAACAAGCTGAAATCAGCAAAGTGGATGTAGTGAGTTGCAGTAAAGACAAGGATCAAGTGATAAGAAAGGAGAACATTTCTAGCATCTAAGCCACTGCTTTGGAAGGCTCTGCCCATGGAAAACAGCTTGACCTCCCTCCAACACATCTATTATTGCAAACAACTTTTCAGAGAGGCTGCATAACATGATTGTCAGCAATCCTGCCACTTCAGTGTCAGGTCTGTGATGAGACACACCAAAAAGTGAAGATAAAAGATGGCATATTTTCTTGAATAACAATGGCTTCTTATGATTTAAGGCTGCAGAATGAATAATTCTGCAGGTAAATTTGAAGAGAAATGTCTGTATGGATCACATTGTCTGTCTCTGCAGCCTTTATTAACATTACTATGAATTTTTGTGCATGCCTAACAGAATAGCAGACCCCATGCTAGGACTGTACTTAGTCCTGTAATTACTCAGTTTTGTTCACTTTCATTTTGACATCCTGAAGCCACTGTTTACAGCAAACTGTTCTATCCCTTCTGCTTTTTCTTAATTATAATTACATTTTGAGTGTGTTAGTCTGAAAACAAGCCACACACTTGTTTTTTTCCCTCACTCAGATTTTTTTTCTTACTCCCTTGCCTACAAGTTACTTAGTGAAATTATTCTGGAACTTCTGTCCTTTGCATGCAACTTCCATAAAATATCACTTTTTGGGTACCATATCTCCAGGACAGGCCACCTTTTTCCCATTCCCAGGCTGTTCATCCCATACCTGCAATCCACAGAAAAGTTTACTGGGAAGGAGTATGTGGAAAACACTACATATATTGCATGTATACACATTGTCATAAATCCAGGACTGACAAAATATTTTTATTGAGTTTTGTAGTTATATAATTTAATTTCTTGTATACTCTGCCTTTGTAAAGCAGATGGATTGCCAAATGAGTTCTGTACAGTAGTCAGACTCATAACATGTATAAAGTGAAATGATTTATCACACAGGCTGCAATACTTTAAGACTGGAAGTGTCACTTTGCAATTAAAATGTTGGAACAGCTGGGATGATTTATAAAGGTGATATAATGAAATTATTATTTTGAGGTTTGTCTGTTTCTTGTAAATTTTGTCTACTCCTGGCATGTGCATTAGTTGTGTGGTATTTATAGCATGGACTTTTCAAGCATAGTTTCAGGGATTAATGTACAAAAAATTAATATATAAATCTTTGAAAATCAGATTAGCAGTATAAAATAATGAGGCTATTGTCAAAATAAGAATAACAGCCAGGCTTCTCAATGTATTAATTCCCTTTTGTAGGGCTCTGAAGATACAGCACAGGTCTAAATGTGCAGTGCTTTACACACAGCACTAACTGTGCAGATTCATCTCACCCAAGGGAGTCCTCTCTGCAGCACAGGCTAAAAGCATTGAGGACATGGCCAAGAAGTGGGAAATTTGAGTTCTCAAATGCTGATACATATTGCTAACATTTTCCTTCAAAGCCAGGTAAAAAAACCCAGGTAAATACATTAAGCTTGTGTAATTTCCTCAAAGGTTTTCAAGCTTTACTGTGAACCACTCTTTCCTGCAGCTAAATTCCAGTCCAAGGTGGATATAAACATAACATTCTTTCTATATTGGTATCACAATATGCCTTTTGAACACCAAGATTCTTTTTCATTAATTGTAAGTGTGGTTTTGTGACTAATAAGACAAGAGTTACCATGACATTATTTAGAAAGGTTGTTTTCCACAACAGGACTCCCTTGAGAAGCCTCAGTCTATTTCATCAACTTTCTGTCTGCCTTGTCCAGAAGGTACCAGAATGCCTCCTGGTCTCTCTCCTGGCTCTCTCCACCTGAAATGGCTCACATATCTATCTCCAGAGACCTGAACTAAGTCCCTGTCTCACCTGTCACATATCCATGGAGGCACCTGCTTGCAAGTAATAAATGTATGCATCTCAACTCCCCAAAAAACTGTATCTGCCAGAAACAATTTGATTTTTAATTAGTTTTGCCCTTTTCTTTGACAAGGCTACACAAAACCTTTATGTTCTGAAAACAGACTTTGCAAGGAAATGTCAAAATAAAGCTGTTTTCATTTGAAATTTAGCAATTTATGAAATATTTTGCTCTTATGAGTTTTCCTCTTGCATGTGTGTGTTTGTTCTGAAGCCAGATTGTGTGTCTTCAGATGTTTGAAGAGATATTTAAAAGAAAATAAAGGTCAGTTTTTCATTAATAAATATAGGATGATCGCTCTAAAAGAAATGAAAATTGAACTGGGAATTGGTTAAATGCATAAGAGGAAATTAAGACAAATTGACATTTAGTTTGAGAAATTTTAATAAAATGCATGAACTTTTAATTTAAAAATTGCATTTCAAGATATCTTTCAATAAATTAAAACAAAACAAAATTATAAAAACCTTTAATCAAATAATTTATAAACCCAAAATATAATGGTCCCAATTTTTTTGGTTTTTTGTGAGAAAATTATTCTCTGTTTCTTTTCTTTCTATGTACAGTGGTTTGGTTTGGTTTTGTTTTTTTCCATTTTAGGAAAAGTGGAAGAAGAAAACTAAACTGAAGAAAGTTATAATTACTATAATTCAACTCAAACCCAAACTCAGTATTTAACACTTATTTAAGTAAAATCAGCAATGAAGATTCTCAGTGTTCTCTATATTGCTATATTTTCAGATGAGTCTTTCTGCTTCCCACATTTTAATTGTTCTGTACCCTTATACAATATGTTCTGTGATATTAAAGAAACTCTGAAAATTCAATGGTTTTAAAGTATAAAAAACTGGCAACATATCTACTCTTCTATATCCTCTATTCCAAAGAAGTATATGGCAGCTGCAAAATCTTCTTTAAATGTCCTGATCATTCTTCATTTTTTTGCAAAATTATAATTTTGTAAAAATTTTACTAGGCACCTTTTTTGCACACTATTTAACAATAAATTACTCATTTTCACTTTTTTTTTTTAATGACAAGCAGCATTGCATATTCCATATTTTAGAAGCTTTAATATTTTCTCCCAACACGGTCTTTCACATCTATTTTTATTGTATTAAAATTTGAAATTTCTGTCATATTTTTATTTCTGCCGAAACCACCTTTTTGTTAATAAAGGGCTTGGAACACAAAATTAATTGATTAGTAATGAAACAAACCCTCTGAATTATTAGATTTTCATAGTTTATCAAAATACAAATTAGTTTCCAAGTCTCCTAGGACTTTTTCTTCATCTCTCAAGATTCTTTTAAAATTGTGTGTTTTTCCCTAGGATGGGTAAGTACAGTTATTTGATATAATCTGCATAACCTACTTTATTTGGTGTAATAGACAAGGACATCTTTATGATAAGCAATACACACACACACAAATATATATATATATATATATGTGTGTATATATATATAGTCAGTGTGTTGCAGATTCCCTTTAAAATAAATAGTGAGAAATAGGTGCTTATAGAATGCATTTCAGATCTTTGTGTCCCTGTGATTTCTGAAAAGGCCATACAGATTGCAACCAAAATCATTCATTTCTCTCCTTTGGTCATAAAAACCTGGACTGATATACTCAGGTGGATACTCTTGCAGTGCTATTTTTACATCATAATATTTGAAAGTGAAAAATGTTTAACAATTAGATACCTCAAAATTTGGGGCATTCAAAATTATTAGCCTTCAAGAAAACAAAATGTGTTATTCATGCCTTGCTACCAAAAAGGAGTGGGGAGAAGTCAAGGAATGAAAATCACATGCTGGAAGACTTTTGTTATAGAATTCAGCATGAAAACCTTCAGCTTTAATTCTCAGCAAGCAAAAGACTTGAAACCAGTCCAGGCATGGATATGAGCTTGGCACTCTCTGTGATATCCTCTTTGTTTGTAGTTTCCATAGAAATTGCATTTCAAAGTCAACATATATACAGACTCCTTTAGTCAAAATTGGATATTTTATTTTAAACAGTTCTGCTTTACATCTTCAGTACTATTTTTCTAGAAAGGTACAAATACTCCACATCATTTATTTGTTCATATATCTGGTAATAATTGTGAATTTTTATTTTATTTGTAAGAAATATACTGTTCACTATTAGAAAAGCTACTTATCTCCTAATGTTATTTCTGTTTCAGAAGGTTATCTAGAAATATAAGTCACAAAACAACTGATATTGTGGGAATTTATATTCTTTGATTTATTGGTACTTTGAAGTGTATAGGTGGCATAGTTCTCATTAAAAATTAGAGCATTAATCCAGCCTATTTCTTTGTAAGGATGGTTTTACAGAATTAATGTAAACTTAACAGCACAGTTTAAAAATGCAAGTTAATTTTTCTGATAGATGCCTTTTGCAACTCTATCAGCAACTCACTCAGGGATGTTTCAATTTCTGTTGCTTTCAAGAGGTAGAAAAATGTTTCAGTGAAGATGAATTCAAACCAGTGCAGTACTGGGGACAGCACATGGAATCTCTACTAGGCTCAAGGACTGCTCAGGTTTGCCCTGGTGAGGTAATGAATGGTTAAATGTAAGGTTAGGATCACCTTTCTTACATCTCAGCCTGCTTGAGATGTCTGTCTGGGCTGGTTCCCTTGTTCTTTCTAGTGATGGAGAGAAATTGTCACCTTCTGAAAGGGATCAAGCTGAACTATCCTGGTTGTCTGTTTCAGGGTGAAATGACTGTATACCTTCTGCATTATGTTCATGAAAATTATTTTTTTTATTGTTGCTTGTTTTGATACATTTCTCAAACATGTTAAAAATAGGTTTTGTGAGGCCTCAGCATGGGGCTGTTTTGTTTCTCTCCACCTCATTTTCTTTATCTGAGAATTAAGACAAAATACACATTTATATGTTATGCCAATACATTAACAGTTCTAGAGATGATATAAAGTATTCAAAGCCCAAGAAGTCACACATAGAAATATACTGATCACAATCAAATACATTCAAGGACAATTAAAAAAACAAACAAAAAACCAAAACAATTACAAAGTCACCCACAAAAGTAACTGCCATGCAAAAGACCTGTCACTCAAATTGTAAGGCCCTTTAAATAGTGAAGCCCACCAAATAGTAAGGAGCCCAACATTTTTCAGGCATTGAAATAGAAAACAGGAGATTTGCCCTCAGAAATGAAGACAGTCCCAAAAGTGGAGCAGAACTGACACTTACTTCTAGTTCTGGGAGATCCCAAAATATCAGACCTAGAAAACTTGAGACATCACTCCATACAGAAAAGCTACAGGCAAATGTTTTTAGGAATTTCTGAGCTTTGCATCTTTCCATGGGGAAATCTGACATGGCATTTGTGCCAGTGTTTGCTTTTAATCATCACCTGCAAAATAATAATAAAATACTGAAAAGAACCCTGACTCCTCAAGAAAGCATCCATCTAAAAGGGATTCAATCTTCACTGATATCTTCTTATTTTCAGTGTAAGGGGCAATTAAGATTAACCATATGTATGTTGGCAGTAATTTTGCACTTTTAGTCCTTCTCTCACTCCCTATTTATCACTCCTTAGTGTTGAAGAGATCTTTGTTCATGCTGGTAGGCATGTGCTATCAGGATGAACAATATTGCCCCACAGTTTCCATGTGCTTGAATTAATTTTACCTAACATAACACTAATGGTGGCTTTGTTTTTTGTGAGTGGAAGATCAAGTTCAAAGTAAATTTGGCAGTATTTAATGCTAGATCACCCTAAAATTCTCTAATGTGCACAAAGCTTCCAGCAAAACCTTTTATGTGTCTGACTATAAATTTATTTGAGAAGTGTAGCAATTTATTATTGGTGTGTCAGTCTAAGTCTGTGGTGTATAAAAGCCCAGCTTTGCATCATTGCAAGTGAGCATGCACACACAAAATAGAATCCTTTAATTTATTATGTAGCCAAATATTCCTTACGGGGAGATAAAGATATTTTGTCTATTATATCTGAAGATCAGCAAATGGGTGACAGAAGATCTTGGCGTAAGCATGAGGGCTTTAATATTTTTATGTGTTTTTATAGAAATGGAAGGTGCAATATAAAGTTTCCTTTGAGAACTTAGAAATCTTTGCTTCTCCAGCCTCCCAAGTGGTCTGCTGAATCACAGTGATCAGAACCCACTCAGTCCTTCACAGTTTCTGAAATTAGCCTTGCCATTCAAGGCCTTCAAAATTTCTATGTAATTTGTTTTTTGGTTTTTTTTGTTGAAAATATACTCTAACAAAAGGATTGGAATGATAAAATTGCTTAGGAAGTACATCTCATATGACCAGGGACAATTTAAGATTAATTTTGCCATTTAAGTCACAATAATCTCTTACACATATGTCAGAAATATTAAACATATCCCTCTTAAAGTTTTTGATTTGTCTTATTATCTTATTATCTTTATCTGATTTGTCTTATTACCTTAGTATCCTGCACAACTGACGCATTACCTGTTTTCTAAGCTATTTATTTCTGGTATATTCTATACCTTTGTACCCTGGCCTGGGGAGAAGAAAGGAATTCCAGGAACACTTGGCCATTCATTTATTTCAAATGTTTTTCTAGGTACATTCTGCCTCCCAGAACGTGTAAGTGGTGCACAAATAATGTTTACAGTATTCATGTGAATAACATTTGTTACCCACAAAATTGTTAGGCTTTTTTTTTGTTCCAGATCTTTGCTTTTTCTTCTGTAAAGTTGAAAGCAGGCCTTTTTTAATTTTTAAAATAAATTCCAAATCTTTGTGTCTTTTGCTTTCCAGCCACTTTAAGGATCTTGCTGTCAAATATCAAGGAGGTATATGTAGTATTATTTGCACTGTTGTGCAGTATAGACCAGATGCCTGGTGACATCTGTGCTGAAAATACCACTGCAACTGGACAATATTTAGTTCACTTTTGTAATAGGAATGATCAACATAAAGGACATTGTTGTCCATTATCCTGCTCCCTCAGTTGCCCTTGGCAGATGCACTGTGGTTTTGGGAGCAGAGCAAGCCTGTACAGACACTTCCCAGGAGTGATCTCCCTTCCTCAAGGAATTTAGAGTTCAGAGGCTTCAAGAGCCAGAGACAGTGAACTCATGTTCTATGATTCTGTGGCTCATTCTTGCCTGAATTTGTCTGGTCAGGATTTGAACTCATCAAAATTTCCAGCTATAATGAGCATAACAGCTTAACCATGACTTGTAGGAAGAAAAAAAGTCTCATTTTGCTTGTTTCAAACAACTGCATCGTAATGGCAAAAAATTAAGGGGAACAATGAGAAAAATCTCTGGTAATTCCTCCTCTCTTTGTTACTCAAAACTGTCAGCTATTATCAGAATAATTTCACATTGGAAGGACTTTTCTTTCCCCATTTTCCCAGATGCTTAATGTCTTACCAAGACATTTTGTTCTTTATTCAGAGAGTTTGCAGTCTGAGTAATAGAGTTTCCTATCCACTGTTTGCATTGAAGTGAAATTGAATGTCAAGGTCTTATTTATATATTTATTTAGTCATGGAATAATTAGTGAAGTTCTACAGAGAATGTAGAATTCAGTACGATTTGATTCTTCATTACAATCATAATTAGGCACACAAGGAGGTGGGGGGAAATCAGAGACCACATATAATATTTGAGTTTTTCATGCAGCTGGGCCTTTGAGTACTGTCAGACAGTTATGGAAGGTTAATAAGACTTTTTTGAATTCTAAACAATGCATGTCGTTTCCCCTTATCTTTCATGTGCTGTAAAGAGTTTAAATTAATAGAAACTTGTGTGGAGCTATTATGGTTGTCTTCTTTGTTATCTGCATTTACCCAGCATTTATCTGGGAGTGAAGGACCATAAGATCTCCCCTCTGTAGATTGAGGGAAGCAGAAGGAGGACACATCATCCTCCTGTGGACCCATTGGGTTTGCAGGTCATCTCCTTCTAGCCCCTTCCAGTATATTCCACTGCTTGCAAATCTTAAAAAAAAAAAAAAGCATGTATGCAGGTAGCAACCTGGGAATTAGGGAACATTTGCTTCCCACAGCTTTCCTCTCTCATTGTATCTTGTGGAAAATGTCTGCATGTTTTATATTGCAGTCTGTCAGCAAGGTTTTATCTGATTGCTCCTTTTACCAGAATTACAAAGATAAGTGGGTTTCTAGGGATGAAAAAACTGCAGACTTTAAGAATCCACTAGCAATAACAACCACAAAATTAAAGGGGTTTTCTGAGGTTTGTTGAAGTCTAGGCAGCTATACTTCTTTTCAAACTGAAATGAAGCAAAGTTTATTGCAGGTAAGGATACTACCCAAAGGAAAATCTGAAAGCAGCATATGATATTAATTTCTTCTGCACGTATTTTCTTTCCACTAGAACTGGACACATTTATTGCATTTTTCATGAGGTTTTTTGTGGGTTTTTTTTGGTTTTAATTTTAAAAGATATTCTTTTGGTGTGTAAAATTCAGACATTTTTGCCATCCACAAAGTTTTTATTTACCTCGGCAAATTTCTCAGATACACTTTAGAAAAGCTAGTAGTCTCCTCACTGCTTTTGAGTATTTAAAGGATCAATTTAAAAAAATGTGTGGTTGAATTTCAGAGAAAAATATGCATTTGAACTGCTTACTTGATGTAGTTCTATTATGAGAAAAGCTAGGTTTGAAGGAAGCCTAGCTGCTCTGGGTCCAGAAGAGGTTATATGAGGTGACCTCAGCCTCCAAGGGTCCCAGCTGATTTATATACCTGTACCTGTCCCAACTGATTCTCTCATTCCATTTTCAAATTTAGTTTTTTGACACTGCACAGCTGTGTTTGCCTTACCACCAGGAGCTGCTGAGACCTGCTCTGTGCTAAATGTCACTCTTGTGGTTTTTAATACACTGTTTGATTATCCATTTTCCAAAGCGTGCACACAGAGAAGACCAACACACAGCTACTAGAAGCTTTTATTCTTTTTCTCTTCAGAGCTGGGTAAATGGAGCAGGACAAGTCAGTGAGAAGCACCTAGAGGGACTTGCTAGATACAGCTGGTTCTGAAGATGATCCCAGAACCATGGGCAGGCCAGGAGGAAGCTGCCTTCAGTTGACAGGCAGAGGAATCACTGGAAGCAGAGGACACTGGAAAGGAGCAAAGGCTGGTCTTGTCCCTCCCTTAGCTGTTTCCATCACTAGTTTTGCACGGGTTGGTTTGCTTGTCTGGCCCCTCAGCAGGCAAGTTTCCCTTGGAAAATAAGCAGAACATTATCCTAGAAAAAACACAAATAATTTCCCTGTAGGTTGCTGAAAAACCTTCTCTGCTTTCAACCTCTCTGTGAGCTCTGAGAAGAGACAGAGACTCCTGAAACAGCACGACATTATCCACCTAGTTAAATCTGCACACTGGCCTGTTATCAAGGCCACAGGTATGAGCCACTTAGTACTAAGAAATTGTTTGACACTTTTCCTCTGAAAGCTGATAGGAAAGCATACCAAAATTTCCAGCATGCTGCTAAAAGCCAGAAGCCCAGCATGCTGCTAAAAGCCAGAAGTCAGGCTGCCTTTCAGCAAAGATCTGAAAGCAGAGGTGAACTGTAAGTGGAGTGTAACAAACCTGTAGGAAATATTGCTTTAGCATCCCCCTTAGATGCTGTCCTGTCATCAAGACTGACAGGTATAAGGCAAGTTTTGTGCAGACTGTAGGTTGATAGATTGGTAATTATTTTTCTGCTATTTGCTATCTTCAGCCTATAACAGGGAGAAACTGCATTTTGACTTTTGCTATAGTTTCTTGACTTGCATTGCTCTGATTGCATCAGCATCTCTTCTCCCTTGCTTTGGACTGCAGATCAACGATATTTTTCTTGATCCTAGAAGTCACCTGTAATATTTGGCCTGTGTTTTCATACCAGTCTGAATGCCTGTTTTCTGATGCATTAAGTCTGTGGCTACGTATCCCAATATCAGATAAAACATAACATGGCCACATAATAAAAGCATTGATCCAGTAACATTCACTGGTCCACACAATCTGAGCCCACTGGTTTATCAGACTGAATTTCCTGTCTGGCTAAAAGACTATCTGTCCTTCTATTTGTTCTCTAATTGTCAAGTGGTCCTTGTATTTATCCATCTCAAATAACCTTTTTTTCTCTTTTTTTCTAGACAATTCGTATTTCCACTGATAATTGAGCAGCATCAACTTTGTCTATCCAGCCTTTGTTTCCCACACTTTTATGCTTGACTTTTAAAATAACCACAATAATAATTATTCTCCATTTCCCTATCCCAAATTTCTTTTTTTCCCACTCAACATAGGTAGCTTGACCTAAAATCCCCACAGAATTCCTAACAAGTAATTAACAAGCAATTAACAAGCAATACTGAGGGATGCTTCTTTCATGGTGCCATCCAGCTATCAGAGTTTTATAAAACACACTAATATTACTTAAAACTTTGATCACTTCAGTATTAGCAGATGAGAATGGAAGTTTCCATGGCATTTTACAAAAGGAAGACATGATATTTTGAAGATCAGCCTGCTCAGCTTGGAGGAAACAAAGAATTAATTTGATGAGGTAATGTGAACCCCCATTCAGTGCCATAGTTTTTTATTTGGAACATTCCTTGTCTTTGTCCATAACTGCATCAGAAATCCACAGGCCTTGTCTCTGTGAAGCTCAGTTTAGCATTGCAGCACAGTGCTGTAAATCTGATCCTAACACTGCAAACAAGCCAGCAGGTGAGCTTCAGGGAGACTCCTCACTACTCTGGGAGTTTTCCTTCTAGTAACTATTGACATCTCTATAAAGGAAGAGGGGTGTGTGCTGCTCCTGAGTCACATTCCTGATTCAAAGCTTCTCTTCCATTCCACTGCACAGGGAATTCCCTGGTTAACCAGCTGCTTCGGAAACTCATCATATGACAACTCTCAAGGCTCAGATTCTTATTTTGTAACATTAAACATAAAATCTTATTTGAGTATTAAAACATGTTGTTGACTGTCTGCATAAATATATATTTGAGGGTTTTTCTGGTCCAGTTTGAGACTGCCTCAAATTTTTCCCAATCCCTGTAGCTTTTCAGCGAAAATTAAAAAAATATATATTGCTGCCTTCAGAGATGGGTCTTTCCTCATGCATAGCATTTTTGTAGAAGCCTCCATGGGAAGAACAGTAAATAAAATTTAGGTTTCCCAAACAGCCAGGTACATACAAAATAAAATAAATCAAACAAGCAGCCTTTCTATGATAGAATACGTTTTACAAGCCTAACATGGGAACCAGGGGAGTCAGCTAAAAAATAGTAAACATCAGACTACAGTTAGAAACATTTTTCTGAAAAAGCAAATACTTTCCCTTTGCCCTTCTTGCTCCAGGCTCCCCCATCACAGTCTCCCTGGAAGTGGGACTCAGGGATAATCCCCTGGAATACCTGAGGCGTGGAAGCCAACAGGATTAAAGCACCTCGTGCTCCTCAGCATGGTCATGTGATGATCTCCTGATCCCAGCAAAGGGCTCCTTTCCCAGCACAGCTCTCACTTCATCTGCCTATATGTTCCTGTCCTCCCTAAGCACAAGGAAATTATTCACAAATCTTTTAGTGAGAAAAAAAAAAACCCAGAAAGCCACTCTTGCTAACAGTAGTACTAACTGAGGAAAGTAATGGATAATTCATGTGTGCTTTGCTCAGCAGTGAAACAACAGTTGTCCTCTTGCAAGGGGCAGCTTCAAAGAACGTCTAACTTTTAAATCTGCTCATGCAGCTCTGTCAGTTCTGCTCAGGCTAATGTACAACAAGAAAGAGGTGGGTGGTCTGGAGGCTTCCCAGTAACATATTGAGTAAAGAACACAGATATGGTGTTTGCAAACTGCTTGATGGGAGAAAAACAGGAGTCAATGGTGTTTTTCCTGATCCAGAGACAGATGCTCAAAGTGCTTTCTGAAAATCTATTGGCAGATTGTCTGTGTTCCCCACAAAACTGTGGAGAAGACTGTCATGCAGATTTCTTTGTGTCATCAACTGTGAAAACGCTATCAGTTCTAGGAGAACAAAAATTATTTTCTTATGAAAAGTATATTACCTCCCTCACCTCCCTTTGCCATATGCTAACTCGAGAAAGGCAGTTTATATTGAAATGTAAAAATGCTAAGTCAAATAATTTTTTCTGCTTCTGCCCTGTGTTCACACTTAATCTGACCACATTTTACTTTTGTTTCCTGTTAAAAAATTAGTTTGCTCACAAATTCTGTATTATTTCATTTTTAGGTTCACTGTTCTTCCTATTTTACAGACCAGATTCTGCCACGTCTTTACTTAACCAACCATTTACTTTAAAGCATATAATCAAACTAGGAATTCTAAGAATCTACAATTGATTCTGTGTCAAAACTTTAATTTTACTTCCTCTCCAATTGCCAGAGGAGAGCAATCATGTGCTAGGCAGAAGATGAAAGTTTATAATAAATGCCTGTATTTTGAAACTTGTAGGGGGTGGGGGGAAAGTCACTTGGCTTTCACCTAGAACATGTGATGATGAGATTAACCCTGAAGTGTATTTTGTGTGTAAATGCATCTCGTGTGGGAATGGGGAAGGACATTGCAGGGTGCGCTGTAGCAGAAGTCAGCAGTGAAGCATTGCTGGTGGAGGGGAGGAATTCCTTTCACACACAGGCCTTTGGAGGGGCCAGAGAGAACACTCCAGGCACTGAAGCATAGCGCTGATGCTCTCCTGCTGCTCTGTCAGTATGCTGCTATTTGCCCTGGCTTTTCTGCTCGTCATCCTTCAGCCATCCACTGGGCAGTTCCCCAGGGTCTGTGCCAACGTGCAGAGTTTGCTGAGCAAGGAGTGCTGTCCCCCCTGGGATGGGGACGGGTCCCCTTGTGGGGAGCTTTCCGGCAGAGGGTCCTGCCAGAACATCCTTCTCTCCCAGGCTCCACTGGGACCACAGTTCCCTTTTTCAGGAGTGGATGACAGAGAGGACTGGCCCTCTGTGTTTTACAACCGGACGTGTAGATGTGTAGGCAACTTCATGGGATTCAGCTGTGGGGAGTGCAAATTTGGCTTCTCCGGGATCAACTGTGCTGAAAGGCAAGTGAAAATAAGAAGAAACATCTTCCAGCTCACCACCACTGAGAAGAACAAGTTTCTTGCCTATCTTAACTTGGCAAAGAGCATCCCAAGCCAGGACTACGTTATTGCTACTGGCACGTACGCTCAGATGGGCAATGGCTCCAACCCCATGTTCAGAGACATCAATGTGTATGATCTCTTTGTGTGGATGCATTATTATGCCTCTCGAGATGCACTCTTAGGGGGGTCCAGTGTGTGGCGGGACATTGACTTTGCCCACGAAGCCCCTGGTTTCCTGCCCTGGCATCGAGCCTTTCTGCTCATGTGGGAACGTCAGATCCAGAGAATAACAGGGGATGAGAGCTTCACCATCCCCTACTGGGACTGGAGAGATGCAGAGGACTGTGAGGTCTGCAATGATGAGTACATGGGTGGCAGACATCCCACCAATCCTAATTTACTCAGCCCAGCATCCATTTTCTCCTCGTGGCAGGTAAGAACTGGCCAAGGAAAGGGGAAGGGAATAATCCTAGCTTATTTTAAGCACTTAGGTGAGGTGCAAAAGATGGGAGCTTAGCCACTCTGCCTTCCCTTAGACAGAAGAGAAAGTAAGCAATAGCAGGGAGCAAATCCGATTTTATTTGGACCTAATCTTCACTTAGAACAATTTATTTGTAACTCTGTCTGATTTCTTTCTGACTGTAGGATTTAGACTGTTTAATTAAGAACATAAAAGCAAAGTGGAAGGGGGAAAGTTATGCCTTTGTGTCCAAACATGGCCTTTAGCAGGTTAAACATGCTTGATTCTGGTGTGCCAGTTAGGTCAGAGGAGCAGGATTTATGCACATGGATTTCTATCATCCTTGCAAAATAGGGGGTGACTGAATGATGGAAATAGAAGCAAGGGTTTTTCAGGCACTTTACTCCTCTCCCAGTGTATTCCTCCCATCCATGATTTAAAAACTATCAAATTAAACTAACCTGCTTTCAATGTTAAACAGACAGACAAGCAAACCACAGCTTTAGAGCAGAGAAGAATCAGCTGTGTAATCCACATCAGTCGTTCACAGAAATAGAAGAAATAATCTCTGTTGCTCAAGGGAACTGAGAGACAAACACAATAGTGATTCCAGCCAATTAAAAGCACTTCAAATGAGCCCATAAAACACAGTAAAATTACATGTATATGTGAGTGATAAGGTCTCATATAGCTGAGCTACAGTGTCCTCTGAGAAACACTGAGAGCTTTTTTTTGGTCTCTTGCTCATCACTGCCACATTGCCTGGAACACAGTGACAGAGGTCCATTAGCTTCAATAGACACACTCCATCATGACAATGGCAACAGTTGCTTCTGGCGTTGAAGTCTGTGATTATGTTCGTCTAAATCTATCTTCTGTTTATTTCTGTAGCAACAGCCCAAATGAAGGCTGGGCAGTTTTAGTGATTTAACAGAGACAAATGCAAGCAGCTCTGGGAGATTCTGGCATATCACAAATCAGCACCCAACTGGGTTTACTGGGCTGGTCGTGCTGTATTTAGTCTTGTTTTGTGCCTCCCAAATAATAGAGAATGTGCATACCTCTTAATTCAAGCATTTGGAAAAACAGTGACAGAACTATTTAGGCTATTCTCTGGCATTCCTTTTTCTCTCTCAGACAGGTACATTTCAGGGACCATTCCCAGGAGGATGTTTGCATAGAGACACCCTGTTTACAAGACTAAAATTATTTTACTGTCATAGACATGGACTATTTGCTGTCGCTTGGCCTCAGTGCCTGGGTATTCTCCTGGACATAGCCATAAAATAGTTAGAGATACAAATATGCATTTTCATCCCATTTTCTCAAATTCTTCTCATTTCTAACAGCATGAATATGGATCAACTCTACTAGATTAATTAGATTACATTATCAGAAAGAAACACTGAGCTGAATAAATGGTTGTGTGACAACTGTACATGTGGTAAAGTGGATAAAATGAAACCAGAATTGCACTGGTTACATGTGTCAAGTGGAACTATCAATACAGTATATTGGATGAGATAACCAAGGTAGGAGGAGACAGGTAATACACAGGAATCAGCAAGTTTCTAGCAGGATTTTCTAAAAAGCATACAGTTGTCAGAAAGTTGTGTTTAGCTGGTTTTTTTGGTTTGGAATTTTTTTTTTTTTTTTTAAGGCTTTATTAATTGTGTCCAGATTCTGCAGATATCTTCATCATGGTAATAAATACACAGAAAATGTATTAGTAGCAATTCATATATTTAAGAAACAGTCAGGTTTATAATTTCTCATTTAAAGTTAGTTCCCACTAACACAGTCTTAAAATAAAGTTGTTCAAAGAGGTAATTTTGTATAACTTTAAGAGGTGCAGGAATAAAAGGTATGTTGTGTTTAAAACACTTTCCATGCCAGTATACATAGGTAAGAGTAGTTAAGTAATTTTCCAGATATTTTCTGGAAATGCTTACCACTTGTATTTTTCAGGTTCTTTTCAGATTTTTGGAAATGTTACAATTTCATCAAAATTTCCAAAATAAGTGGTAACTTCACCTTCAAATACTATCATTTCCCTTTAGTATCTTCCATCTTTGTAGGGCTCTCCTGTCTTATCCTGAGAAAGAATGAAAGAGATTGAACAGATCTGCAGTTTCAGTCATGAGTTTGGGGTAAAGATATTTCTTTATTAGCATTGAATCCAAATTTTAAAAATTGATTAATAGGGCATAACAGTCAATACAGTTTCTTCAAGTAGCACAAAGTAAGAGATCAAAATATCACTCCAGAAAAATCCAAAGCGAGAAAAAATAGCCTTAGCTTGAACACAAAAACAGCCACAGATCTGCTGCAGAATGCTCTGATTATCTAAGCTCTGTAACAAAACAGCATGAGTGGAAGGAAAAAAAAAAAAAAAAAAAAAAGAGGAGGATCCAGAAATGTGAAGGAATTTGTAGGAATTTAGGCTTTTAGCAAGCATTCAAAATAATAAGAGGGCAAGAGAAACGTTTGAATAGCACATCAATAATATGGTATCCTTTTTAGAATTTTAAGTGTCTTTCAAAAGCACAACAGAATGATGCCTGCTATGCTGCTATGTTAGGAAATGGTTTAGATTTATTTTTAAAAAGGTAAAGTGCCTATTTGCAGAACACCATCCCTCTTGTTTTTTTTTTTTTTTTTAATCCCAAAGAAAGGAGAAAATACTTTATTCCATTGAAGGGTTGCCATGGCAACATGGATACCCATGGATACATGCAGAAATTCTTGCTTTCACCTTACTTTTTCTTCAACATGCTGCTGTTACCACTTGGCTGAGTGAATTATCCATCCACATTTTTCTCATATTTGTCATCTAAGTGACACTTCTGATTCCTGCCTCTCTTTTATCAGCAAGACGATCAGGAATCTTCACTGATTTTGTTTGTTTGCTTAGCTCATGTTAAGGGTGGGTGAGAAGGGTTTTCTCATGCTTTCAGTGACTTGTTTGTGATGATTCAAGTGTCATACTCAGCACTAGGACTGCATGAGACATACTAATGCTTTAGCAATTTTGGCAATTCCATGTCATCTTAACAGGAAACTATATGGGAATTAGAGGTATTCCATGACATTTTGAGAGTGAGGGGTTTTTTGTGTGTATGCTTTTGGTTTTTTGTTCTTTTTTGGGTTTTGGGGGGTTTGTTTAGCTGCTCTTTTCAGCAATTATTAAAAGTAATGGATTTCAAAAAACAGTTGATATGAAAGAAGTTGAACATGTCCCTGCCCATGACAGGGGGGTTGGACTAGCTGACCTTTAAAGGTCCCTTCCAACAAAAACTGTTCTATGATTCTAAATAGTAGGAGGTTAAATTTTTCTCCTTTCTGCACCCTAACTAATTTCAAGAAACAACTGAAGTCAACGGAGTTGCAAATGCATAAAAGCCTCCTGCAAATTAAAAGCAGAATCTTTGTGCTGGCAGTGAACATTAGAGTCTGGAAATCCCCACAGTGTGCTAGACATAGGATGAAGAAAATAAAGTTGGAGAATCCATGTGCTATTTCAGTTTGCTGTTGTGGTAAGCAGGAAACACCACCAACTTCAGCTCCCTCTATTCTGTCTCTGCTAAGACTTGAGAGCAGCAATTGCATAACGTGGAGAGTTGGCTGCTCTCAGATGTGCTGGGGTAAGCCTGCTGCCAATTCTTTGTTGCAAGCATGGAAAATTTCCCTTAGCACTTCATTCCATATCACCCTGAAGAACCAGTTACACAAAAGCAAAGCTACTACAAAAGAGAAACAAGTTACACACATAGAAAATTGATAAAATGCTTCTCAACTAATAATGACAGTACTTTAGATCCATTACCTGAAAACATTGCTTCATAGGAAAAATTAATTCAGCTATTCAGACACAGTTATTTAATTCAAAGTACATTTTATCGGGTAGTTGTATTGCTAGCTGAATTGCCTGACACATCATTTGAAACATTATTTTACATCTACCTTTAAAACTGCAGGGAATTTTCAGAAATACAAACACCAGAAGCCAGCACTTCTTGATTCTTAAAGCAGCCAAACTCTTACATCCATCTGTTTGTGGACACCCAAGGAGCTCCCAAACTTAATTTTTGTTGCAACTTAATGGGTTGTGGTGCCAGCTACAGGCAGGTACATTAAAAAGCAAGAGCCCAAATGGAGCAACTATAAAGAAAGAATTTATGAAGTGTGTTCTCTAATTATATGCTTACATGGATTACAAATTTGAAGCATTTCCTCTTGGAAGAGGTGCTTAACATGCCACCTCAGGACCACAGCAGGAGGGTATCCTGATCTGTGCAGGGCAGAAGCAGCCACTTGGGCATCCTCAGCCTCTATGTCCCTGTGACTGGCTGTCCATGGGATCATGTCTGGGTGACAGTGGAGCTGGGCAAAGTAAGAGATAAAGAATAGGCACCTTTAGAGGCATATAAATCAATAGCTACATTATTATCATAAAAACTGGGGCTTGATAATAATTTGCCAGCAGAAGCAGGCTACCACCTCTCTCTAGGAGGTGTGAGTGATTTCACTGCAGACATGGAGACAGCTGCAGTGATGGTACAGAGCTGGAGAGCAGGGAATCACAGCCTGTCAGACCAGGAGGTGCTAGAGAGCCCTTCATCAAGAACTGGTAGCAGACTTTCCTCTCCATCCCAGCACCATTCTGAGATGTTTAATTTGGTATAGGCTGCCCTCCAGTCTGGGCTGCCATCAAGCAAAAAGGTGAAACTCAGCCAGCTTTTACTGAAGGCTGAGAAAACACCTTGAAGGCCCCAGGTTTGTTTTAATGCTGTCAGTTTGTCTCATCTCCTTTTAGCTCCAGTTTCACAGCTCCCCCAGTTTATATATGTGCCATAAAGGGGAAAAAGACAATTAAGGACCTTGCACTTTTAGATGCTTCTGAGAATTTCTTCAAGGTTTTGCTTTGCATATGTTCTCCTTTTTTTTCAATTCTCTGCATGTTTAACTTTTCCCAGCAATATTCAGCAGTACATGAAGAACCACATAAAAATGTACAAAATCTCTTAAAACCCCTTTGGTCTGCTGCAGATACATCACCTTTCAAAGCTCCACCTATAAAAACAAGGTCCCAAGGCACAGTTTGTATCTGGGGATTTTCTTGCATTTTCCTGGTTTGGTGAGTAAATGGCTTCTGGATGCCATTTAATTAGGATTAATTATGCCAGGCTCTAATGCAGCCAAAAAAAGAGAAAAAATGCTTTAAATCCAGTGTGAGAGCTGTGCTTTAATGACATTCCCAAGCAAGGTTGTGAGAATAAGGAGAAGGACGGAGAAAGATAATGAATCAGTACAAAACATCTTTTGGCTCCATAACAGGGCCCAAGGCTCCAACTCAGGAGTCCAGATTTCACGTAGGACAAACAGAGATGAGGGGAGGTGTTCAGGAAGGCTGTGAAGTGCCTACATCACATGTCTGTGGCTGGCACACATCAGCAAATCAAGTGGCGGCTCTGACTGTAGTCTGAAGTGGTTCTTTTAGGCTATCTAATCTGCTACACAGCACTATGAAAATATGCTGGTACAGCTTCTGGAGGGGGGATCAGTGGCCTCAGAGGAAAAGCAGTGCAAGGGATCAGTTCTAAAGGACACAGAAGTGTGGTTTAGCCCTTTGAGTGGCTCCACTGCCCCAACAAACTGAAGAACTTCAGATCACTTTGTGAGTGAGCACCTATTTCAATAAAATAGAGAATCCTCTTTTCCCAAGTGTTTATTACCAGTGTTGTATGCCCTTGTGAGCACAGATCTAATAAGCAAAAGCAACCCCAAGAAATCTGTCAGAAACTTCCCCAAAGCTTTGAATTTAAAGACAGTAGGCAAAAGACTGAACACCACGGGAATCTTCTGTCATGCAGTTCCCTTTATTTTGGCACAGGGGCTGGTCTGTGCAAGCAGCTGCAAAGTAAAAGACAAAAGGTTTTCCTGTTAGCCAAAGGTGTGAGACAGTAGCCTCTACAATCTGTTCTCTAAGAAACACTCTGAAGAGCTGTGCTCAAGATCTCAACTGCAGTGCACAGAGGGGTATTTTTTGCTGGGTGCTACAAGGTCCAGAAGCAAGGCTGCATATTCTGGACTGCCATCTACTGGTGTTTACTCTGCTCACTACTTACATAAGCTTTTCCTCAGAGTATCTTCCTAACAATTTCCCTGTAACTAGTGAATTCACACAAGCAGGTGCAGCTGGAATTTGAAGGTTAGTCCAGGGTGTACTGAGAAATTTTCTCAGGACTGTTCTGAAAGAGAATAAAATATCATGTTTTAGACCAACACATTTATAGCAGAAAGTATTCATGCTGAAGGAAAAGAAGGCAGTGATGTGACCTATTTTATGTATGATTTATGCAGATTACATCCAGAAAGAACCATTTGGCTGATCTGTGTTCTAGTATCACTTGCACATTGCATGACTGTTAAAACAACAAATTATAGTTTCAGGACAGACTCATAATTGATATCACCAAAGTTAAATCTTTCTGGAAAAGCATTCTCATTCATTTTATGACCAGGCCTTAATTTTCAGTTCAGAAAAAGAAATAGCAGAAGATTACAGACACGTGTTTTCATTTCCGGGACTTATGGCATTTCTTGACCATGACTTTCCAAATGCCTTGTAGCATCTGGCTTTTGTTTAGGATGAATTTGGTCAGTCAGACAGCTAATGAGGGCTACACTGAGACATAAATGGAAAAAAACCTAAAACATTAGCACTCTAAAAATTTATAAGCCTCATGACATTAACAATTACATTAAATCCCACTGAAATGGATAAACAGAACAAAGGGGAAAAGTTTCTTTGTTTAGGGCTATATTTCAGCTCATGCTTGAAGATTCCCTCTCTGAATATCTGAAAACTGTGCATTGAACACTGCATGTGATTCTTCTTTAAGACACAATAGGGATATATCCCCAGGGCAGTAGGAAAACGATGAAAGATAGGAGATGGCAGAATGGAGAACCCAGGAGATTTGAACCTAGATAAAGCCCAAAAGAGACATAGATAGAAAATCCACACATAGGTAGTTTCTGAGCCAAGCAACAGCTGAGAATCAGGTTGAGTTTCACCAGTCAAGACACATTTGCCTTCATCACTAATGCACTTGTAGGGACACAGAATGGTACATTTTTATAAACAAAGAAATCATTTGAGCTTCTCCTGAATCATCCACCTGTTTTCCTTCTAGTGGGAATCAACTCACTCAGTAACACAAACCAATCATAAAACCAGCATAAACCATGGTTTGTTTTTATAACTCTGGGCCTCTCCCTGTCATGACCTCTCCTTTCCTGGTGGGGATTCTTAGAAGAGACTCCCTTAGAGAAACACCCCTGACCTGATCCTCTCTTAGATGGGTCAATCCTAACCCATTTGGTGAGCTTCTGGGGGAAATGAGCTTGTGCAACTCTGCTGGAAAACAATCTACAGCCTCCAAGGGCACCTCAGTAGTTTTAACAGACATGGACAGATTGCAGCTGACAGTGCAGTGTCTAAGGATAAATTGCTCTGATAAGCTTTCTTTTATACCCCCAAAAAAGATGAGACTATTTTTTCATTATATTCATAGTCACAGAAAATTTATCATTTAGGAACTCCAGATTCTTAAGGACTCTGTGTTATATCACCAGCTTCATCAAAAATTATCAGTAAATTTGTCATCAAATCACTTACAAAAGGATTCATCTGATCTCCTTCCACTCGTTCAAAAGTTAGCTCAGCAGCACATCAACTTGCCTTTGGCTCTGTCTTTAGTTAGTTCAGAAGCACATCTGAGCCTCCAGGGTGTGATTCATCCCACCCTAATGCAGAAATAGAGCATTAAGTTGAACACTCTTAGTTTTGCTTCCCTTGCTAACTGTAGTCCAGAGACAGTTTCTGCATTGATTTTTTACTAATTTTATTTCATTGACTTAGTCAATGGAGAGAGTTAGGCACCCCTAGAGGTAAGTACATCTCACCTACCAGACATCTGGTTTGGGAGAGCTGGATCACACTCAGGACATGCCTCCCTCTTCCCTGACTGCAGAGATCATCCTAAAGCGTTGCTTCAATCTCATAGTTTCCACATGGCTGGTATAGGTGAAATGAATCTACCAGCCACTTCCTTAAACATGTTCTTCCATCTCATTCAAAGCAGAGATGATTGCTTTCACTCACCTTCTTGTTCATTGTTTTGGGCCATGAAATAGAAATGTACCTTCAAGATAAAACAAGTTGTGTTTTCAGTGTTAGGTGTTTTCTCCCCTATGATGCTTCACTCACTAATCAGACCTATCCTTTCTCTACAAAATTCCTCATTAACCACATTGATTACTTGCTAACTGCAAAGTCCTGTGTTTTAAAGGGGTCTCTGGTGGTTTGGAGTTTTACTTGTTTTGGTGTTTTTTTCAGAAGGGAAACAAAACAATAGACAGTTGAGTGTGATTCAGAGCCTCAATGTTACCTGCTAAGAATACAAAAGAACTTCTGGGAATTCTGAGCCACTGTTGTTCTGCATCATTCTCATAGACCCATCACTGAACTACCTTGCTTTTCCAGGAGTCTCAAATTGGACTGGCAGCTTCTGCAGATCATCTGGAAAATAATGACTTTTTATACCATTGTAATTGAACTTTGTCTGTGAATTCAGAATATTTATATAAATGATGCTAGATTCTGGCAGTACTTTACATCTTTATCCACCTCTCTGTTTAAGATCCTTTCACAACATCCATCACTATGGTATTTCAGTTGGTGATATAAGTTCATCTCTGCAACATTTCAAGGAATTGCAGCAGCACAATTTCCCATTTCATACTTGTAGCATCATTGAGACATAAAGCAAGTGTTTATTTAACGTGACAATGCACACACAGATATTTTCATAATATTTTTTTTTATATTCCAAGTCAGCATTTTCCACTCTTACTGTGTGGGGTAAAAAAAATCTGTGATTATGGCTTTTTTTCAGTAGCCTGATGAAGCCAGAAATCCTCCATTTAGCAAATTCAGCAGCAGATTTAGCTCTATGTCCTGCTGCATTGGTGGGTAACACTGAATTTAACCTCAGTGAGTTTTCAAGAGCATGAATGATTTGATGGCTTAGTCCACATGGGAAATTTCAGATACAGATCAGTGTATTATTTCAAAATTTCCACTGCATTAGAGGGCTGTTTTCAATGAAATAACTATCTGATATTAAAATCATACATATGAAACGTAAAAAATAATATATACTCTTGAAACAAAGTTATTACATTCTACGTTTTCTTTGTTCTTAAAATAAATTTATCAAAGTGCCTCTTTTGGTTTTTTGGTTGTTTATTTTTTTGCAATTGCAACTCCTCTAATGGAAAGTGTTTTATACAGGTAATTTGCACTCGGTCTGAAGAGTACAACAGCCAGCAGGCTTTATGCAGTGCCACAGGCGAGGGGCCTTTAAGGAGAAATCCTGGGAACCACGATAAATCAAGGACCCCAAGGCTCCCAACCTCAGCTGATGTTGAATTTTGCCTTTCACTGACTCAGTATGAATCTGGACCCATGGATAAAATGGCCAATTACAGTTTCCGAAACACTTTGGAAGGTAATATGCTTTATTCTGCTACACCATTTCCATCTGTAAATTGATTCTCTCTGGGGTTAGAGTCTTCCAGCTCTGGGCAGTTTGAGTTGATTTCATGAAGAATAACTGTGAGAAAGAAAAAGTTATGCTTCCATCTGGAATAGCAGCAGACAGAAAGAACCCCATTAAAGGTGTTTGCTAACAAACTAGAAGCTATAGACTAGGTCAGACCCCTAAGTCTGTTAGGAGATATTGTCTCCTGCTACAGTCAGCACCAGACACTGCAAAAAATACAGCACAAAAAATATAGTGGAAAAGGAGAACATCCTATAATCTGCTTGTGCTCAACCATATGTAACCATGGAGCCATGGAGGGGACATGCTTGCCCTGGAATTCACTGTCTTCCAGGGTCCAGGCTGGATAACAAGGCTGAAAGAGGGTATTGCCAGCTGGCACATTATGTCTACATCATTCCACTGTGAACTGCACAGAAGACTTTTTCCCAGACTCTACGGAACATGAGTTATCCCTCAAAAATGACACTTAGTATAATTTGCAAAATAATTTTGTTGTTTATGTTAGTTATCAAGCTATTTAATTGGCTAATAAGCAAAAGTTCTTTACTAAAATATATTCTTAATTATCTGTCTACTAAACTCTTTTAAATACTGCAAAATTGTTAATAAGTACATTGTACATTTATCAATAAATATATTTCAACAATATCATATATCAGCTGAATCAAATGGGATCTACTTTTGATCTCCCAGAGCTTTTGGTTTTAAAGAACTGCATAAGGGCATAACAATACAAAATAGAGTAGGAGTGAGGATGAAAAGAGCCATAAATATGATAAGAGGAGTGAAGCAACTCTCCTATGAATACAGGCTAAGAGAGCTGGGGTTGTTCAGCCTGCAGAAGAGAAGGCTCCAGGGGAAACATATTGGGGCCTCCCAGCATGTTAAGGGGACTTATAAAAAGAAGGGAGATGGACTTTTTATATGGGTAGATGTTGAGAGGACAAGGGGCAATGTTTTTAAACTGAAAGAGTGAAGGTTTAGATCAGATGTCAGGAACAAATTCTTTACTCAGAGGATGATGAGGCATTTGAACAGGTCGCCCAGAGAAGCTGCCCCATCCCTGAAAGTGTTCAAGGTTGGGTTGGTTTGGGCCCTGAGCAACTTGATCTGATGAGTGGCATCCCTGCCCATGGCAGAAGGGTTGGAACAAGATATATTTAAGGTGCCTTCCAACCTTAACCAATTCTATGATTCTAAGACAGCAGAAGTTTTAATATGTTCAGTCTTAGTCTTAATGCAGTATGGAATGCCATAAAGCTTTTTTCTGGGGGGGAAAAGTGGAACATTTTTTTTCTTAAAAATAGTCAGAAATTCAGAATTTGTCCATTGCAGCCTAGAACGAATCCAATTATTGTCTGCATCTCCAAACATAACTGTGTTTTCTGTCCTTGAAAGCAGAATCTACATGAAGTATTTGAAATAAAAAGGTGACATAACAGAGTACAGGTTAGCCTACATTTTACTCCATAAAGTGTGTGAATAGATGCAGAGGTTGGAGTAGAAGCAGAAAAAAAAAGGAATTGAAGTAAACAAGTAACGAATTGCTGAGGGTTAGTATCATGCTACTGGTATTGCAAACAAAACAAAAGCATAGTCAGTGGGAGTGTTTTAATTTAGTTTTTTAACCTGAATTATTTCAACACAACTATACAGCACAGGGCCACAAACATTTCTGTCAATCAACTTATTTAGCTAACTAGACACTGAACTCCAATGTGAAGTCAAGAATTCATGACTTATGTTGAAAAAGATGGTGGAAAGTTTTAAAAGAAATTTTACTGAAAAAAATCCTTTATAATTGCATTAACTCCTTTCTTTAAAAATGGCTAGCTTAGTTTTCTGTTGTGTAAAAATGCCAAGCTTAGATTGGTGATTTGCATTTACATGTCTGTGCCTTCTTCTTGACTATGTTTTGACAAACCTGTTAACATTTTGTAAATCCTAACATTTTGTTCTTTTTCAAAGCAAAACATTTTTCAACCCTGCTTTACTTATTTGCACAATTTTGTGCCAATACACCTAAGGTCAAATTCTAATTCCTTTCAGATCCCAAGAAAATCCAAAGTAAGTGCATTGACTTTATTGGAGTTACTCTAGGTTTATGAAAGATATTCAGAACTTATCTGGTGACTGTAATTGAGCAGTTCCTGATCTACACCAATGTGAGATTTGCACCTCAGTTTCAGTTCTGTAATGAAAAATATTTGTTATCACATAGAACATCCCCTTCTGGGCAAAACTTTATGCTTTTTCATTCTTCAGTGCACTGGAAAAAAGGCTAAAACTTTTATCCTTCAAAGGGACAAGTATAAGCATCATTATGAAGCAGATGACAACAAGGCAGGCTGAAATTTCTGTTTGACTAACATAAAGTGCTGCTGGAGGGACAGAAATTATGTCACTGAAGAATTTGTATCACAACAGCCAGAGTGTAGAGAGTAAAGGTCAATATAGTTCAATAAAACACTCTCATGAGGCTGTGCCCATGTATTGCCCTCTCAATCTGACTGACAAGATTCTGTTATGAATGAAAAACAATAGGTTAAGAGCAGTTTACACTTTGCCCCTGGAAGCAATTATTTTAAATAGGATTTGTTGATTCGTGGTCCTAGCTGGGGAACACTTCTCATTACATTAGAAACTTCATGGATACAAGAGAACAGAAAATCAGCCTAGTTTAAAAGCATCAGAAAGATCAGATATGGATTAGCTGACTGCAAATTAAGCAATCTGGCTTCTTTTTTCAGTTCAGTTTTGGTGTGTGACACCTTGAATGCTGCTTCCTAAGAATAAGAGATGGCTGAAAATTTAGATTTTCTTTTTCGTTTATGAGCAGATTCCACAGTTTAAATTAGTTTATTCACAGCAACTTCAAATGAAAATCAGGGCTTTCTAAGTTTTGTACAAAGTCACAGAAGAACATGTAAAAAATTGTAAAACCCTGTATCACTTTCATTATTCCTGAATTAACTCATGACAAATGTTATCAAGCCAAACCATGTCATAGCATTCCATTGTCTGTCACAATTATGTATTGTTACTGCTATTCTGTCATGAAATAATGGAATCAAACATCAAACATTTCAAAATGTAATTTCATTCCAATAGGACATTTTTTCCTTTTTTTTTCTGAAATGAGGAATTTTCATCTGGAATACTTTTCCAAGTATTTTCATAGCAATTCATAAAGCTGTAGGAAAAAATGGTTTCTAAAAATGAAGTTAGCCAACAGAAAACTTCTAATTGAAAAAGTTTCAAGCTACAGCCAACATTCCTCACCCAGCTTGAACCTTCACCTCTAGGTAAATTTATGCAGCACACTGACAGAATGTCATCAAGTTGCAAAGAACCTTTGCTAGAGAACTAGAAAGATTACTCAGCACAGATCATATTGAAACTATACAAGACAAATTGTAAGGAAAAATAAGTGGATCGTGAAATGGTCTAAATTATATAATCACAAACTTCCATTTACTCCAGTCTCATAGGTCAAATTCTATGGATCTTGCAGCTAGCTCACTCTAGAGAGATTACAGTAATAACACCACCTGAGAAAGGACGTAAGATTTAACCCTGAAAAATTCCCTGTGAATTTGCCAATGGCATAAATACTGCACAAATATAAGCTAGAAGAACATCACTGACTTCAAAGAGCTTCAAGAAAATGGCCTTAAAACTCTTATATTTCTCCTGTTTTAAAGGAGATGCATCTATCTGACCTGAACTTCTCTAAATTGTGAAAATTTTATTAAAGAAAAATCATACTCAGGGGGAATGGGGAAAAAGCTGGACTCAGAGGATCATAGAATCATTTAGACTGGAAAAGACGTTTAAGGTTTTTGAGTCCAATCATAAATCCAACACTGTCGTGTCCATCACTAAACCATAGAATCACAGAATCATTAAGATTGGAAAAGAGTTCTAAGGTCTCCAAGTCCAGCTGTTAACCAGCCATTTTCACTATTAAACCATATTTTCAGGTACCATTTCCAGATGTTTTGTGAACACTTCCAGGCATGGTGTTCATGCCACTTATCTCAACAGCCTATTCCAATGCCCAGCCACCCTTTTCATGAAGAAATTTTCCTAAAATCTCCTCTAAACTTCCCCTGTGGCAACTTGAGGTAACTTCCTCTTCTGTTGCTTGTTGCCTGTGAGAAGGAACAGACCCCATCTTGTTGCAGTCTCCTTTCAAGCAGCTGTGAGAGTGACAAGGTCCCCCTGAGCCTCCTTGTCTCCAGACTAAACACCCCCAGCTCCCTCAGTCACTCCCCATCAGTTTTGTGCTCAGACCCTTCCCCAGCTCCGTGTCCCTTCTCTGGACACGCTCCAGCCCCTCAGTGTCTTTCTGGCAGTGAGGGGCCAGAGCTGAGCACAGCATTGGAGCTGTGGCCTCAGCAGTGCCCAGGGCAGGGGGACAATCCCTACCCTGCTCCTGCTGCCACACACTGCTGATCCAGGCCAGGGTGCCACTGGCCTTCTTGGACACCTGGGCACTCTGGATCATGTTCACTTGCTATCAACCAAGAGGTCTTTTCCAGTGGGCAGCTTTCCAGCCCCTTTTCCCCAAACCTGTAGCACACATGCTGTGAACCACCACTTCATCTAGTTGGACCTCAATTTTCCTCAGCCTGTCAGTCCAGCCCATCCAGATCCCTCTGCAGAGCTTTCTTCCAGTCCAGAGGAGGGCTATAGGGGTAGTGAAGGGTCTGCAGCACATGGATTTTGAGCATCTGCTAAGGGAGCTGAGGTTGTTTAGCCTGAGGAAAAGGAGGCTCATAGGGGACCTTCTAAATGTCTGAAAGGAGGTTGTAGCCAGGTGGGGTTGGTCTCTTCTCCCAGTAATTAGCAGCAGGATGAGAGGACATAGCTCCAAGCTGTGTCAGGAGAGTTTTAGGTTGCACATTAGGAGGAATTTCTTCACAAAAAAGTGGGATTAGACACTGGAATGGGCTACCCAGGGAGGTGGTGGAGTCACCCTCCCTGGAAGTGTTTAAGGAAAGACTGGACATGGCACTTAGTGCCATGGTTGAGTAGACTCGGAATGTTTGGTCATAGGTTGGACTGGGTGATCTCAAGGGTCTTTTCCATCCTCACTGATTCTGTTATTCTTTCCCTCTAGCAGATCAACCATCCAGCTTAGTGTTTTCAGCAAATTGTCTGGGGGTGCAATCAATCCCCTCTAAAGCAACATACAAAGCAGAATTTGATCTTTAAAATACCAACTGTCTTTACCACTTGCCTAGAAAGTCACACAAAACTAAAATTTATTTTGTAAGAAATACCATTCTGAAGTTCAGAAACACACTTGCAAAACTGTTACAGGTATCTAAATGATACTAGGGATGCCAGAGATGCTAAGCAGTTCCCCAGGATAATTAAAGCAGATAGAATTGCTGGAATGGATCCTCCATTTCTGTAGCACTTTGCAGTGCTAATGCTCTCCAAGCTCTGCATACCTGCTGCTAAGTGTAGTTACAACACTTCAGTCAGTGGCAAATGAGCAACTGAGGAAAACATTACCTGTTTTCAGCACATAAAGTTCTGCACTTGACTGATCGTGCTTGGACTTCTATGGTCTCTGTTAGTAGATTGCAAAATCCACAGTTAATATAATCAAGTACTCTATTAAAAGACATACACCTGACCTAATTGCATGCTCAATGAGAACCGCCTATATGCCATCCCAAAAACTGTCAGGCAGCTTCAATTTTGAGCAGCACCATTAGTTTCTATTATAATAAACTTTGGTATAAATTCCCACCTGATTTAATTTGGCCTAGCTCAGTAAAGCTGCTTCAAATCCACTGAATCACTGTTGCTGATCCTGTTATGAGCAGGAGCAGAATGAGGTTTATGAAGCCCTAAAACTGTGATTTTTCTCTCATCCAAATCATAGGAGAAACTTCACTTCAGTGATGTATGTCCTGATAGCTATTTCTGATGCACCATAATCAACAAAGGGCTTATAAGAATGTCTCAATATTACAGCCAATGTACTGGCCAAGATGATTTAAGAGCTCACTGCAGTCTCCTCTATCCATTTGTCTGTCACTCTCCCTCATTTTTGGTACCGTCACTTGCTCTCATCATATCCTTACATGAGATTTTGCATTTTAGTGGCCTGGAAAAAAACCCTGACATCCCACACTCCAGGGTAGTTTACTGCCAGGATAGTCAGTGAAATCAGTTCACAAAAGGACTGATGAGGTAAAGTCAGTGCAGAGGAGAGGAAGGCACAGCATGGGGCAAGGCAGTTGGAGGAAGAAGAGCTCCCCTATATAGAGACAAGGAACTCTTATTTCAGCTCACTGCTTATATCTGTAGTCTCACATCTGCTTTAGAGGTGATTTTACTGCAGCTACCTCAGCAAAGTTTCCTGCACTCTGAAAAAGCAGTGAAGTTTTCACATGTGCTTTTTGGGCGACTCTACTCCAGTATGTCATCCTGCATAGCTGATTGTACTGCAGTCTTTTAAAAGGTCTGAGAGAAAAGAACAAGACCCAAGCTAATAAGATACAGTGACATCACATCATGGCTTTATTCCTGCTAACTTAAAAATTTATATGGATTTTTCATAACAGGAGATCAGATATTACAACTTCTCACATGTGGGGTTAAACATGACATCACCTTTGACACTGACTGGATGCACTCCAGTTATCTGGATCAGGAGGGTGGGGTGGCTAAAGCTGTTCCAGTACAGAGACTTTGATGATTAAGATAAATTGCTCATGTGCAGATGTTCCATGAAAAGCAGTCCAGAGCCAAAATGAGTATTCTGTGTATTTTTATGAATGATTAGATCAAGTGTTTGCAATGCATTAGGAAATGCAAGAAGCATCCAAAGTCTGATATCAAACATCTAGCTGTCTGCCCAGACCCTGCAAAAAGTTTTTATTCCTTTAAACATATTTACATACTTAATGCAGTAGAATGTAAGGGGAAGAATTGCTTCAGAATGATATGCAGATATAGGATATCCAGTTACTGATCACAGAAATGTCCTAAATTCCAATAACCATGTGCTATGGCCAGCAGCAGGAAAGCCAAAATTGTTGCCACTGCTTCCTCTGAGTTCTGGACAGACTGCCAATATACATCATTCTTCATAAGTAATATTTTGCTCTGCTTTTCCCCCTGATTTGATAGCTAGGAAACAGTATTCACCATCATGCAGATTTCTGTGGGCCTAATTTTCACTTCAAGATCTTCTGTCCTTTGGTCTTTATGTCACTAAGCAGATTCCTCCAGAGTCCTGGTCCTTATCTGATGCATTAAAATCTGCAGGTGTTGATATATTCTTCTTTGTTTCAGACTTACTTCACTTTAAAGACTTACAAAGTTCATAGTAAGCCAACTCTACCTTCTCCACATGTCCTAATTATGTTTTCAACTCTGACTTTCCCTGAATTTCTCAAAAACTTTGTCATACTATAGACTCAGAAAGATGAATGGTTATTATAATATTTTGGTTCTTAGATGCTATCTTATCATAAATAACAATGGATTTTTACCAGATGCTCTCCCCTTGTTTGAAGAGGTTGATTAACAACAAAAAGCCCAATGAGGGAATTTAGAGTGACAAAGCAGAGCAATAATTTCACATAGAGTACCAGCTGAGTGTAAAACTCAGGTTTCCAAGTTCAGAGCACAATCCTACTCATAAGGCAACTGTAGCCACATCTCAATTAATACCTTGTATGACTCAGAGAGGAGCCAATCCAGAACAAAACAGCTGAAACTGTGGACCCAAATTCCATCTTAAACATTAGGGTTTCCACAGGGAAGGGTTTTTTTCATACCAGCTGTAGTTCAGTTCCCTGAACTGTACACCCACTGATAGTTGGCACATTTCAGATTCACTACAAAAAGAATCCAGCTTGCAAAGTGAGAAATTGCCCTGTGGTGGGAGCCATGGCATCAAATAGCAAGACTGTTGGGAGATTCACTTCAAAAAGTATATTAGTGATTCTCATTAAAATGCTAGTTCATGATCCAAATAAGTAAATAAAACACATGATCAAAATACATTAGGAACTTCCAATAAAGATAATATCTTTATTTTCTCCACCTTGTAGATATGATAAACTGCAACAGTATTTGGGAAACACTGAGGATCAACACAATGATCATATTGTTCACAGCTTTTTTTTAATTTGATAACTAAATTGTGAAGAAGTTCTAATGTGCCTCTAGTATGCTTTAAACAGCTTACAGAAATTATGAGAAGAAGACATCTTCAGTAACCAAATAAAAGAGACAGATATGAGAGATTTTGTGACGGATCAAATATCAGAACTAGCATCAGGTTCTGAAACAGACTAGCAGGACAGTACATCTTTCTCCTTCTATTCTCTGGGAAAATCCCAAAGAAGGATCAGATGGTTGAGTAAGCTTTTGCTAGGAGTTATTGAAATACACTGGAAGCATGATGAGATGATGAGCAGGGCTATAACATCAGAGTTAAATATAGACATGCTACCAAGATAAAAACTAATGCAGAAACTCATCTTCCAGTATTTCCTGCTTGGGAGTTGGCCTTTAAACTCTTCCTAAAGCCAATCTTTTAAATGTCCTCCAAAATAACAGCAAATTTCCATCCTGTAAATCTTTCTGTAAAAGATTATTGATTACTCACCAAATCCTTCTGTAGAGATTATAGCTTGCATTGTGCTGGCTCCTATAAATAAAAGAATGTGTTCTGTAGAGACAAACATTAATAAATGACTGAGTATATGATGAGATAAAATACCCTGTTTTATCTATCTTAGGAGCCTATAAGTAAGATTAAAAATGAAAATAAGTAAGTTTTCTCAACTTATAAGTAAATGTCCACACATAAATGTCTATAGGGATTATGCTGCATTTTACCAGCCAAAATGAACAAAGACATTTAAAAATACAACGCAATTAAGCAGTACATCTGCTGACATGCTGCATTAGCTGCATGGCAGGAGTTTTAATTCAGCTTATTTTAATTTCATCTTTGCTATGCCTTTGAAATATGTTTGCACTCCTTTACAACTTTTCCTAAGCTCTTGTCTAAAAAGCTGAATGCAAATGAAGGGGAAAGTAAGTGCTTTGATCTTGACTGTTTCAGGGAAAGGCATTGCAGCCAGTGTCAGCTCAGCACACGTTTTTCTCTCGAGTTACAGGCTTCGCGGAGCCGCAGACCGCGATCTCGAACCCAGCGCAGAGCGGTTTGCACAACGCGCTCCACATCTACATGAACGGCTCCATGTCGGAAGTGCAGGGCTCTGCCAATGATCCTGTCTTTGTGCTGCACCATGCATTTGTTGACAGGTAAGTTTCATTTTCCTCAGCAAAACTAATTCGTTATCTGGTTTTTGGTTTTTTTTTTTTTTTTTCAGTGTGCATTTCAAAGAGTGCAAACATTTTACACCCACAACATTTTCAAACATGCAGAAAGGAGCTGTGCTGCTTAACCAATCTGTATGTTCACTGGATTAAATATAATTTGATGAGTTGACAAATGCACTCAGCTTTTATTAAAAAGGCAAAAATAGTTCTCCGGTGATGTCATAATTATTAATATATATGGATGTGTATGTCAGGAAGTTTGGATCAAAAGTGAGTGACTCATTTTAACACGACTATAATCTTTTGGAGCAATTCCTTTACATTCTAAATGTCAGGGCTGTTTTAATTTCTATTCCATAAGGAAAATCTAAGCCTGCTATTCATAAATAAAGAAAAAAAAATCTGTATTTAAATGTGACAAACAAAATTATTACTTTCTCTTGATGAAAGAGAAGAGTACAGCTGTGCAGAATGAAAGGAGAGCAAACAGAAGGATATCATGTTTATTAATAAGAAAGGGTAGGAGAGCACAGTTTTGCAGGAAACTGGTGAAATTGCCACATTAAGGGCATCATTCCAAGATTTAATTTCTGTGTCACTATAGTACATGTGAATGGCTACAAACAGTTTACTCTGGACTGCATTTACACCAAATTGTGATGACTAAAGAGCAATTAAAAAAAAAAAAAAAAGCAAAGTAAAGTACTGTAAAAGCCACATAAAAGCCACACAAACAACACTTGTTTTGGAGCAGTTTATATTTTCTTATCCATCTTCTACTTTTTCTCCACTGAATATTGACTACTGCATTGCTTAGGACAAAAAAACCCAAAAAACTATTACCCTGCACAAACTTCCATAAATCTTCATGCTCAGAAAACTACTGTCTGATACTCTGCCTGCATACAGGAAGGTGCCTATGAGATGAAGATCAAAATGGTTTCTTCATTTGGGCCAGTGAGGCATGCAGCACAGGAGGAATGCAGATTACAACTTGCAAGCATAATCTTGCAGTTTCAGGCAGTTCACACCAAAACTCTTATATAAAACTTTATCTTATTTAACCAAAAAGCTAGTAGGTGTAAAAAGACAAAATTGAAGCTGGGTGTTTTCTCCTCATATATATTTAAAATATAAGAGGACTTAAAAAAATAATACCATTTATATCTAATTATATATATATGTATATATATACACATACATATAAATAGATGATATATTTAATGAGCCTAATTTTTATATTTCTCATATTTTACCCATCCAGAAATGGGGTATCAAGTCTCAGCAGGTCACCCAGGCTCAGTGGAATGGTTCATTCAATGGCTGACCTACATGTCTTCTGCTTCTCATAATGTAGAGTATAATTAGTTTTCTGGAGGTGTCAGTTTTGAAAATCTTTTATGTGAAAAGCTTTTCTTGAGGACATTTTAAAACTTACACAGTGTAGCTTAGCTGTGATTTAGCATATCTATGCACTGACTATTTCACAGGATGGATGTATGAGGGTTTCAAGTGTGGTTACTAATCTCAAGTTGCTGCCTGGAAATTAACTTTCCAACATCTAGGCTATTAAAATAAATGGATCAATTGAAGAGTTAGAGAAAAGGAATACAGAAGAGAAAAAAAATATATTGTGTTATATCAAATGAATGTTTTCCTCAGACATTGACACTTGTAGGACACCTATGCACCTTAGCTCCTACTCATTGCAGATCTTAAGTAGCACCTTGGCCTTCATGCTGACCCTTTTCACAGAGGAATTTCAGTTTTAGTTATTATTCCAGTATTCCCTGGAAATAATTCCCATGACTGTAGTTATTATCAATGTTAAAACAATTTTAAAATTATTTGCAAAAGATAGCCTCATTAAAGTGTGCTAGTGTCGAGGGAATAAACCACTGCACAGGCTCTGTGGGGGCAATAGAAATATGCATGATGCAACCTCATCCCACCTGTGGCAGAAAGGCATCACCAGTGCTCTGCAGCTGCTTGGATGTGGGCCTTAGTACACACAGATGTAAAATCTGAGAATAATGCTGCCTTTTGTGTAGGTGACAGAAATGCATTAGCCTGTTTCGGGTTACTTAGCAGCCCTATCTGTGACAGATTAATCATGCTTTTAGTTATAATTAATAAGCAGGTGACTGATAGGTACATACAGTACAATTTAGAAAACCCTGTTCCTCTCCTACATAGAACAGAAGGGCTGTGAAGGAATTCTTCTCCAGTAATACAAAGAACAGAGGAAGCAAGAGACAGCCTCCAGAGCAGCAGAAGCCCATTTTTTGGTCCTTATCAACTTTTGTCATTTGGGCAGGATACTTTTGAGCTGACAGCTGTCACTACATTGGGCCAATGGGCTTTTAATTAACTTTTTGACTGCATCTTCTGATGACAACAACCACAGTTCTGCTCGGTTTGCAGAGGCAGGGAGCAGCTCTGTGTCAGAAAATCAAGGTCCAGCACTTTAAGCATGCAAGTAGGATCCCACAGAGGAATTTCCTCACTCCACCACAAATTCCTTGGGTGAAACCCAGCATGCAGCTTGCTCTCCCAAACTTCCATCCCCTGGAGATGGGTTTCCTTCCCATCAATTTCAAGGAGGCTACGCATGGATCTGAGCTTGAGCTAACCCATCTGTACAGTGGGTGATATTAGATGCCTACGCAGCAGGGATGCTGTCAGGGTAAATGCATTAATGACTGTGAAATGCTCAGTTACAACCATAATAGGAGTGATAGCAATAAGGCAATAGATCATTGGAACTGATTTTGCATGGAAACATATGGTACAGAGGAGGATAAACAAGTGTATACGGAGTCTGCTGACAGGTGTGAGCCAAATGTTAGGAGCTGCTTTCTAAACTGAGCAACAGTCAGCCTACCATCTGCTGTCCCTCACCTTCCCTGCCCAGGCCTGATGCACAAAAGGAGGGAAGGAGAGATGAAGCAGAGGTGCACCTGAGGTCACTCAGGTGAAAGAGAAACATTGGCTTATAAACACTTCCATTGGTTTTTAGGTCATCCCCTCTCAGTAGTGCAGATGTATGCAGATGTATGAAGGTACCCAAGCAACAGCATTCTTAGCAATGATTAATCAGGCTCCTCGCCTCCTTAGTTGCTAGAAGATGTAGGGATCAAATCTCAGTGCTTGGTAAAAGCAGGTGACCACCCTGAAAATTATTAATTGTTAATTTAATGGCTTAAAAAAAATTAAAAGGAAAAAGATGCAACAAAATATAAATTCAGCAAAAACAAGAGCTTTTTTAGCTCTCTGAAGCATTTCTCTTAATTGCAAATCTCTTTACTATTCAGATATGCTCTACAGTCAGCACAAGGGAATAACAAGGGAGGAGTCAACCCACACAAGCTGTAAGGAGCAGCTGCACAGGCCATGAAAGCATGAGCCCACAGTCCCACTTGAGATCACTGGGGTGTTTTCTGTGCTCTGAGAAGGAACTCTTTCCTCTCTGCTGGATCTTTTAGACATTTCATCTCTAGAGGCATGCAGTATGCTCATCTGTTCTCCCTGCTTCTGTCCTTTGGATATTTCAGCTTTCTTCTCATTTATTTCATACCTCTATAACTCTGGATTTCCACACTCCAACCCAACAATTTCCCTAAGAAAAGCTAAATAGCAACAGGGAATAGAAGATGTCATTAAAAATCTCCTTTCAGCTTTATACCCATGCAGCAGCTAGTGCAATAGGGCCTGATTCCTCATGCTATTCCTCAATTCTGCAGCAATGGGCAGGGTTTATTACAATAATGAGGATCACTTTCAAAGGTCTGGTTTTAGAACAAGGAATTTAGAAATAAATTTCTGAAGACTCACAGATGTGTAGGATATCAGTCTCTTGCCTCTCTAAAGTCCAGTATTTCTTAGACAATTTGCATATTAGTCTAGAGCTAGATCCAGATTACCAATTCTAGTGATGTCACCCTTACCTGTTCTCTCCAGCTATCATAAATAGCAGCACAGCTCAGAATACTGCTGCAGCCACCATCACATTAACTCAATGTTCTTAACTCCAAGTGTTCTTCTCTGTCCATACCCTTCTGCTTCTTTTCTCTTTTCACATCAGATCAACTGGTTTCTGTTGTGAAGGCCCTTCTCTGGTTAACCTCAAATCACTGTTAAGGAACTCATGTACCCCTCCAAAATGTTCATTATACCAATCTTTTACACCTTTTTGGCACTCAGACAAGTCCCTCCATATTCTTCCTTAGTGAGTGAACTACTGCAGTCCCAGAGCACAGGTGCTTGGCCTTTCTCCTGTGTTATCTTTCTTTCTGTGTTGTGCCTTGTCCTGTGTGCATGGTGTGAGCTCTGTCATCAAGGGACTATCCCATTGCACTGCTCTGGGCAGCACCTGGCATATCCTTAGCTTCTGACTCTGATTCTCAGGCACCAAAGATACTGAGATACAGATTCTCCTGCATCAAAGACACAGGAGGCAGCAATTGTTTCGTTTACACTCTTATGGAATAGCAAAGGCAAGACACAGATGGACATCTCTGAGCAGCAGCATCCCATTCCCTCAGCCAACTTTATGGACACTTTCAGTCCCCATGGATCCAATATATTCACCATAATGCCAGCACCTTCTTCCACTTAAAGAAAAAAAAAAGTAGCACTATGGCAAATGTGGAAAAAAGTGATTTTGTTGCAAAAAATGCTTTAACAAGTGAAAGTTTGATTTTCACTCCCAGGAGATGTCAAAATAAAAGCTTCTCTTTTTTTACTCTGCTTTTGAAACAGAACATTTTTGTTTTCTCTTTAATGTCATCTCAGGGTTTTTAAACCAAAAAATGGCACAAGAAAAACCCAAGTTATTCTCTTGTTTTGAAATGTTGACAGGAAACAAGAACTTATTTTAGAAGTCAAAAAGTAATTGCTTCAAGAATTTGGAACATTTGAAGAAAAGACATTCAAAAAGAATAATCAGAAATTCTTATAAGACAACACCATGTCTCCAGACTTGTTTGATACATGAAATGAATGATTCTTTACCCTGAAATGTCTCCAGTGAGAGACAACACTGATAAAGCATGAGGCCAAAGAATTATTTTCTCCCTTTGGTATACAAAAGCCAAGAGACACCAAAACTTTCCACTGAGGTGCAGCTGATATGGAAATTGCAGTACAATAATACACCAGCTAATAATAAAGCAGTCTAAAAATGGAAAATTCACACTATAAACAACAGTTGTATGATTAATTTTATTCCTTGATATGGGCATAGCAAGGCTATTACTGCTTTTTGAAGTTACATTTGCAAATGACACAGCCTAGAAGTCATATTTTTCTGGAGCTGAATGAGCTATAGCTGGGAGCCACTTGAAATCTATTAGACAAAGGCAGGTCAAGGGACAGTATCCTGGGAAGAGGATTATGCACATTTTATGCACATTATGCACAATTACATCCCATCAGTGGGGTCTGTGGCACAGCAGCAAGGTAGCCCAGTTCTCACCCTTCCCTGGTATTTAAAAAAAATCACCTTGTCACAGCAGCTCCTGCACACAGAAAGCAGCTCTGTTCTATCACAAGGGACTTAGAGGAAGAAAATTACTCTCCAGCAGAATGTTTGAGATGAGGGTGGGCCAGGAATTACTTTGGTCACAAACTCTTGGCACACACAAACTCCTACAACAAGTGCGAGATACAGTGCAGATAAGTAGAGAAGATGGGGGGGGGGGGGAACCCAAACATGGAAGTTTTCAGAAAAGAAATTTCTGCATTTTTAATTTTGTGTTCCCTTGGGGATGTTTACAAATGTGCAGGAGGACACATGCTCCCTCTGTGACCACAAGCCCTCTCTTGGTACCAAGCAGAGCTGCTAACCTTTCCCTATTAAAGCTCTGTAGCATGTTAACCAGAGCTACTCAGCTTGTTTGATGGAGCTGACTCACTCCAAGTGGGCTCAGTATGTGGGCAGAGTGAGTTCACATTTACTGTGAAATACCACATAAATATATCCATGGAAAGCAGAGTGTAAGTGGGAAAGATGGGGTGTTGCTGAGAAACAGCTCCCCAGTATCTCTGCTGTGATATCAAGTGTCTGGGGCTGAAAGGCAAACCATGCACCAAGACACTGAGCTGGGCTCTAACATCTGCTTCAGTCAGCCTGAGCAGCTGCAATGGCAAAGCACCAAAGGGATGCAGGAACAGCCCTGGAGGGTCACATCACCCATCACATAACACATGCCATGGATAGAGGCAAAAGTGAAGGATACAGGTTTAGAGCATCCCTCCTCCAGTGGGCAGAGGGGGACTGAGTATATATACTACACTTGAAGGTGCACCTGCATTTAAAGTAATCTTAAATGTGTCCTCTGACTATCCACAGATAGACCATAGAGAGGCAGATACAGAGAGAAATAAGGACAGGGATTGGGCTCTGGAGATAAATATTATTTTTTATTGATTAGGCATACATATAACTTGTAGTGCTGCTGCTGCACCTTGCTTTAGGGGAATGACCAGAGAAAGGTTAAACAGACATCTTCTAGATTATATGTGAAATAAAGCAGTTGGCAATCTCACCTGCCATGTCATTATTCAGACTAGATGTCTGTAATGATCCATCCTGTTCATAAAAGTCAATTATATAGCAGGTTTAGTTCAAATATTTCCATTTAAAGTGCAGGTTTCATATCAATCTTACTGCAAGATTTTAGTTCAGCCAATACAATTACTGAATGGATCACTTCTTACACCACACATTTTGACAACAATTACTGCTTTTTGAAAGGAAAGGTTATACTGCCCTGAGACTTCACAAAAGCTGCATGGTTAGTCTTCACCTACTCTCTTAATGCTGGAGGAGGAGGAAGCTCCCTGTGGCACAGCAAACAAAATGAGCTCTGATGCAGACAGCTAGCATTTCCTTCCTGCAGCACTTCTGATGTAATTGTTCAAATTGTAAAAAATCACAAGAAAACAAGGTACTTTTCTCACCCCATGTAGCTACCTCCTATTCATCAAAAGAAATTATCACTTCACTTCCATAAATGTGATTTATGTCTTATATGCCCTTGTGAACCTCAATAATGACAATCTTTAAGTCTCAAAAGAACTGAATTGCAGAGCACAAAAGCAGGTTCCACAGTGTCAGTCCAGCTATCTCCACAGCAGTCCATTTTAATCTGCTTGTTATCTTCCTCTTCAGGGAAAAGCAGTTATTAAACTTCGGAGCAGCTGGCATTTTTACTATCTCCAACTTCAAGTGATCTTTTTGTGTTTGTAGCAACAAACCATGGCAAAAATGAATCTGAGAAATTTAACACATTATATGCATTCCATCAAATGCTAACTTCTGTTTTCAATGCAGCACATGGTTGCATTTGTATTTCCTCATTTACAAAGCACACAGGACAGCCCATTGTGTTTCATCCATAACTTGGGGTTTGCAACATTGGACAGCATTGGAGATCTAAATCTGAATGGAAAAAAAATATCTCTAGCCAAACATTGCTCTGGTTTGTCAGTGAGGGGTGAAGCAACACACATGATGACAGCTATTTAAGGAACAAGAATTTCTCTCCTGTACCTCAGGAAAGTAATTTACAACTTTCATTGGTGTTAAACAAAGGCTGACTTGACTAAGAAAAGCAAAAGAATTTAGATCAGATATCTGGCAGAATCTCAGTGCAGCTAATCCTCATTTAAACTCATTTCTTTCCAGGAGAGGTACAGGAAAAGCTCCCTCAGGAATTAGAATATTTTGCTAAGGACTACCTAGTCCTGTGCTAGAGAATAGGGACATTCCTCTGCACAGAGGATGTTTTTTTCCAACACTCAGCTCTTGACACTCATTTAGTATCAAGTTTAGCTTCCTCTTTAGTAGAAATAAAACTCTTTACATGGTAATATAACAGCAACTGATCAAACTTGAGCTCAGCACTTGTTGTTTCATCCTACCCAGTCTTCTGAGAAGGCAAAAACCAGTTATATTTCAGTTAGGCTTCTTTACTGGGAAAGTAGGCTACACAAACTCAGCTTGTTAAGATTTGTGGCAGGAGAGCCCAGACTTACATGCAATGGAATTGAAGTCTCAGGTAGCTGCTTTCCTGGGAAAGGTTAAGCAGTTTGTAATGTAAGCAAAGGAAATTGTGATAGCAAATGAGGAATAGAGCTGGAGGACTTCAGCAACCCTCTCCAAGAGAGGAACAGAGCAGTGATCTCTGCTCAGGATCATTTTATCAGAATTCTCTGTAGGACTCTGATGCTTGAGCAGCTTCTTTTCACAAGAGAGGCTTGAGGAGGTGGTGACATTTTTTTATTCTAGGAGAGAAACACTTGGAGGATTACATGATTATTAGAACAATGAGGGGAAGCTATATAGCCCTCTGAGCATGAAAAGCAGATATCTAACTGCATAGTCTTTAAACAGCTGTGGAAGCTCAAACTGTTTGACATAAAGAGGAAAAAAATTCAGATGGAAAGTCTGAAGACGCTTCTCTTCATTTAGTCCTACAGACATGTTGAGGGTGTTTGATAGATAAGGGAGGAAAGTTCTAAATCACATTAGTAGAGGAAATATTAAAAATATCTCATAAATGACATGGAACTGTGTCAGGGAGATTTAGGTACAAAAACGAGAAGCTCAGATAACAGTTCCCCGGTTTAAGGAAAGGTTCTTCACCCAGAGGGTGTTTGGGCACAGAATAGGATCCCCAGGGCAGTGCTCACAGCCCCAGCCTGACAGAGTTCAAGGAGCATTTGGACAATGCTCTCAGGCACATGGTGTGACTCTTGGGGTGTCCTGAGCAGGGCCAGGAGTTGGACTCAGTGATTCTTGTGGGTCCCTTCCAACTCTATTTGTCTATGAATGCAGCAGCTGCAGTAACCGTGAGGTTTTCAAGAAAGTGGGACATAGGCAAAGTGGATTGTTTTTCTCTTAGGTTGCATGGGACCATTAAACCCTTGTGGATTCCCTCCCTCTTGTCTCCTTTATCTGTCACTTTCCAAACATCCAGTTTGTGCAGTGAGAACAAACGAGATTCAATGTTTGTAGTGAGATCCATGAAGCAGAGCAGTGCCAAGATCCTCAGGTGTCACATGGCTCCTCCCCAGCTCTGATGTACTTTGTAGAGGGTGGGATGGTGTCAGCATAGTGTAGGTTATTGTACTTATTGTACCTCACTCAGAGAATGGTATTTTAGGAGACAGCCTGCAACCAGCATTAATCCTGAATAAAGAAGGGGCTTTATGTCACCTGCACTTTGTGCCTCCGTGTTTTTGGTGATCTACTCCATTCAAGTACACAAAAAAATCCCCACTTTTGGTTCAAAAGATGAAGTAAAAGGAAACAATGAAGTAGGCTAGACCTTTTCTGAAAATGAATATTATATTTCAGATGCATCTACATGGGGAGTACATGCTCTGAAAAAAAAATAATCAAAATCACGGCATTATGTGGGAAGACAGCTCCACCAGGCTAAAACATCTTTTTTTTTCTGTTTTGTGCAAGTCTGTCTTTTAAGTGTTGACAAATCTAGAAGCCCAAGATGGTTTAGCTACCACAGCTTCATGTTCTTGGGTGCAGCCAGTACTGATGTTGAGCATGTATTCCCAACCTCACACACACACTAGTATGTATATGTATGCATACATGCAAACATGCTTGACCAGATATGCAGCTCAGCACACAAAATGCAGTACTCACACAGAATTCCAACAGTGCCAACAGCCTCATCCTCTTTACCTGTGTGGCTGACCATGATGAAAGCCTGTTATGGGAAAATATACACACATACAGAGAAATATACATACACAGCCTGGATTCCCCAGTAACTGGCCTTAGGCAGACAGAGTAGCCACCAGCCCAAGCCCCAGCGTGCAGCTGCCTCACCCACAGCAGGCACAAACACACACACACACACACACACACACACACACACACATGCATGCACAGGTGTCTCCAGTGACTGGCCCAGGGACTGGCATAGGAGGAACTTTACAGAGCTACTGAGAGGGTTTGGGGAAGAGGCAAATTTGTCCAAAGATCCTTATTGCATGCTGCAGCTTGGAGTTGGTGGTGGAAGCCCCTGGATGTTCTCCAGCAGCTGGGTCTAGACAGAATAAACACTGTAACCCAGGGCAGTCCTCAGCAGTGATTCACCAGTGGGAGACACAGCCTCAAAGGCTTTGGATGGGTTTTCACAATAATTGAGGGCCGCATTTTAATTTTTAATCAGACACTTGCACTATGACGGTGTAATTTGTTTACAACCTTCCTGAGAGTCCCTGTAGTGCCTTTAGCCAACTTAAAACAGAACAAAAAACAATACTGCAATATAACTGCATACGTTGGCAAACAGTACAGTGCCTTGACTTTACAACCTCGGCATCAGCACCTCTTCCAGGACTGAAGCACCAATCTTTCTCCCAAATGTTTGGGATGGGAATTACCTGAGGTGACTTTGCAGTACCAGCTGACTAGTGCCAACTTTTAAAGTGATGACTACTCTGCAATCACAGTCCTTGGGCTGGCATTTCAGCTTTCTTTAATTTATTTCCTTTTTCTTTTCTTTCCAAATGCAAATACATGTTGCTTGCCAGATTTCTTCTACAGCATGTCAGATCTCATGATACTGAAATAAATTGTATAAATGAGTTCTAAGCAACAATGCTCTGTATTCCTTCTGGCATAGTCAATCTGACCTCACCTCAGTCTCACAAGTGAAGATGAGGAATGAAAGTCTCTGTGTCAAACCTGGCACAACAAAGGACATGGCTTTGGATTTGAACCTGGCAAATTTATTAATGGCTTACAAAGCAGCCATCCAGCAGCTGAGTGGTTGATACTGAGTGCAGGCTCACCTGAGGCACAGGATTATCAGGCTATTGAGAAACAAAGGGCACAATTTCAATGTTTCTTTATGTTAGTTTGACATGGCACATAGGTTAGGAAAAAGAAAAGTCCTACTCAGTAATTAGTGCTTCCCAGAGATGTCCACCTCAGTTTCTCTCTTGTGCTGGTACTGGCCTCATGCAAAAGAATAATGAATCAGACCCACAGTTTAATCTCACCTAAAATATCCCAGAATAAATGAAAATAAAGGGGAGGTTTGGTTTTAAACCAAATCAGTTCCTTCATGCTGGTCATGGCTCATGGTTGTGCAAATGCTTACAAAGGAAAGAGAGGACAAGGAGGAAGGAGGAAATCTGTCCTGTGTCCCCTGCAGTGCAAAGGACCCAGAGTGACCATGAGCCTTCACCAGAAGGTGACTGTATCCCTCCCTCTGGGCATACCTGCAATGTCACTCTTGTTCCTTGTGTGATAGAAATTCATACAGAGGTACTGAACCTTCTTCTTACCCCTTGACCTCTCTCCAGCTGTCCTTTATCAAATGGTAAAACCCACTGGATTACATTTTTCTGTTAAATCTTCCTGAAGGAACAGTAAGTTTACACTATGAGCCAGTGCCTCTGAGGTGGCTCAATCTTAGAAATGGATATTTAAGGTCTGGTTTCTCCTCTTACACTCAGTTGAGGGTACCTCTGCTCATGACTGTGGTAGCACACTTGGGAAATGACCCTTAGAAGGGTCACTTTGCAAAGAAAAGATAAAGAAAAATGCCTACTCTTATTTTTTGACTCCACTTTTTCTATATTTTAAGATTTCCTTCCTGTGAGCAGCATCTTTTTCTGAGTGCACAACACTATCTGGAACAGTAGGAAGGAATCCAGCCTACATGCAGGAATGCTTTTATACTCTGCCTGGTATTTCCCACTGGCACCATAAACCCAGTTATTTCTTGGCTCATCCTTTCATTAGTTATAATCCCATTGCATATATTATTCATAAAATAATATGAATTCCTATTCTCAGTAAGAAAACATATATTGGTGACCTTTTTTAATCATTCTCAAATCAATACTATTTTCCCACCACCCATTAAACCAAGGTGGGTTTGTTTGTTTGGGTTTTTAATTAATTTTCCACTATGCCTCATTTAATTTCATTTTGTATAACCTGGTATGTATGGAGCAGAACAAAGAAAATAATTGAGTCTATTTATATGCAATTAAATAAAAGTGATATATCCATGTCTTTTATAGATGGCTTTAATTTTCACTGTACCACACAAAAATGTTTTGCAAAAGTAAAATATATTTTCCCTGAATGAAAATTCAAACTGACAAAGCATCTACATACCAGGTGGGTGTCATTATTACTTTTTACCACACACCAGTTCTTTGGAACCTATTAGAGCTGGTACACACAAGTATTAGGCTCATCAGCAGTTACAGTGACCCATATACAGATATACAGCAAGAAATTTAAATAAAATCAAGACTCCATGCTTTGCAGTGGTATAACCTAACTCTTAGGGGTGCCACAGTTTGGTACAAACTGGCCCCACAGCTGAGGTCCCACTCCCTTACAGTGTGTCTGGTATGAATTTAGGAAAGTTAATTTTTTTTTTTCTCTACCTTTATGATTTTTTGGGAATCCTTCCAACCTGATTACCTTCCTCAGCTAATTCTGCATCAAACATGACTTCTGACTGAATCAGAGCTTAAATGACAGTGAATTTATCATGTCCCATTATCAATTTTCCAAGGTTTAAATACAAACCTGAGCTTTATTTTAATCTACAGTTGTCTAAATCAACCATTCTACAATATTAAAATTCTATTTCCTACCACAAAAATGTCTTTGCATACGGTGTTGATTATCATAATCTAGTAATTACTTTGATATTACACCCACTACAAAATAATTTCTAGTTTGGAAATGCACATTAGAGAGACTGAGCCTCTCTGAGTACTAAATGTGAGACAGAGCATCTTTCAAAATTCAAATTATTCTCTGATCTCTTTCAGTTCTTGGACCTCATACTTGAGACATTCAGTTTGGGCACTTTGATTTCTTCAAGAGAAGGAAGAAGTCTTCCAGATGCAAACAGTAGTTTCTATAATCTCTCCAGAATTATTTTTTAATCTGCCCAGTGGCTTTAATAAAAAACTATCCTTTCCAAGTCAATTTTGCTTGCTGCTGAAGAAATACAAAGGGCCTCAGGGCTATCAGGAGACTAACTCTATTTAATTTAGTTGTTTTTCACGTTTTAAATTTATCTTTCTTAAGCTTTGATTGCCTAGGTAGACCTATCATCCTCAAGAATTTGGGGGTTTTTTTGCTGCTAATCCCAGGCCGGGTTCTCCCCATTTCCATTCTCTGAATAAAATTCCCAACAACTTTTGGTTCACTCTTTTCTTCTTTCCTTTATCCCTCCTTGTCTTCCCACCACGCTCACATCCCATCTGCTCCCTTAGCTCTGCCAACATCTACCCAGTGATGCCAGTCTAGCTGGAATTGCAATGCTAAAAAAGTCCTTGTCTCTGGAAAATATCACTTCCAGCTATACAAATAGCTACTTATCTGCTTGCTCTCTTTGTCTAGATGCTGAGGAAGAAAGTAACCAACCAGACTTCTGCAGGAGCCAGAGAGATTTTTCTCCTCACTAAACTTATGTCCAGTACTCTTTTATTTTTTGCATGGAAATAGTGTGGAGATTGGATACAGCAGAACCTTGATCTGAATCTTTAGATGTCCTTATTGTTACCTTTAGTTAAATTACATCAAGCAAGGAAGGGAGGCAATATGGAATAAAATGGCCCTGAAGGTGCCCTTACCTAATGGCCCTGCTTTGTTAGGCTCTCAGGTCCAAGGAAGGTTCATATGAAGAGAGCATAGGAGCAGTGGTTTGCCAAAATAACCAACAATTCTATGGAGTTAATTCTGCTGCTTTGCCACAAACCTGGCTTTTCTACCAGGAACTTTGTCACTCCATGAAGGGATCTGCTAATTATCTCAGCATGTAGCATTATTTCTCCAGACATAGGCTCTTCCAAGGTTGCAGCTCCTGAGAAAAGAACAGGAAACAAACACACATTTTAAAGATACCAAAGGGAAATAACATACATGACTGCTTAGGGGAAGAAAAGAAAAACTTCTGTCAGCTGTAAGCAGATCAGCATCTGATGATGGGAACACTGATTTCTTTCTGTCATGGAAACCACATGCCTGTCATTGGATTAAACAACTGTCTCTATAGATCAAGGCACATGGAAGAATTGCAGTGATCCATCATAGCTCTTCAAATGTATTCTCTTTGCCTTCAGGAAAGGACAGCCCTGCAGGACAGAGAAAATATCTGATGCTAATTGCCTTAAATATAGCCAGGGCTGGAGAAGGCACCTTATTTGAAGAAGAAAGTATTCTACAATATTTAACTCACTGGTCACAGTACTCTGAAGCGAAAGAGAGCATGATTACTTTCTCCAAATATAGATTTTTTGGGGCCCAAATCTTTCCAATTAATCCCCAAAAATCCTGTGCCAGTGTCACCACCTGGCTGACAGCAAAAGCCATAGGCTACTTCAGGATTTCAATTCTCCTTAAAAATGTACAGAGATAATGGTCTTGGCTGGGGAGTCATAAAATGTAACTCTGATATGAAATGGCTTATGGTGCCCAAGGAGAACCATTTGTACTTTATCACTGGAAATGCACAGCTGAAGTTGTGCCCTGTCCATGGGCTTTTCTTCCCAACTGGATGCCATTGGTTTGTTCTTTTTTTTTCCATTAAGCCAGGAAACTGTTTTGAAAAGCAAGAGTAAGGTTCTTCTTCCATAACTTACAAAATATGAGTAAGGCATGGAAATGGCAGTGCCCCCTGTAAAAAGAGGAATACAAACAGGTGAAGTACTTGTAAAAAATATTACTGGTATACTAAATCTGTCAGTTTTCTAATGCAAAATTGAAAAAAACCCATGAACACTCTTGAAAATACAAATCACCATGCATTATCGGGCCAAGGAAAAAATTCTTTTTGAGTCCATCTTACTGAGCAAGCTGGGAACAAGCCTTTAAATTGAAATAATAAATGCAACTTCACTCAATCATTTTATTAGCAAGCAGAATATGATCCTAATCTTTCAAAGTGTCAAATAAAACCCAAAAGCAAAACACCAAAGACTACTACAAGATAAAAGCACACGACTAGCTGTTCCACAGGGAGTAAAAGAAAATGTGACTCTTAAAGCTATAAAGAATGTTTCTGAGATTTCTATGTTTGCACACAGATATGTTCAATGAAAGAGATTTCAGCCAAGATGATAAGATCTTGTGCCAGCCAATGGAGAACACTCATCCCAAACAACTCAGTGAATTGTGCAACATTATCTTGTGCTTCAGCAAAACTCATCAAATCAGGATTTAGAGGCACATGATCACATCTGAATCTAAAGATCAGCTGCAAGGACAGGCAATGTAATACTCCTGCTAAGCAAAGCTTGATACCCCATGTTGGAACCACACTGCAAATGAAGGAATCCAAAAGAAGGAATCCAAAATGACATATGTTCATTTCCATGGAAATGCTTTGCATTTTCATTCTACTTTAAAGATTACTGATCTAAGGATTCTTATTGAAATCTCTTATGCAACAGCAACACTTAACTCATGCAGTGAGGATGATGCATTTCAGGGCATTTCTTGCACAGCTCCTTCAGGAAAATGATGACTTCCAGCTCTGAACCTTGTGCTCATCAGCCTTCTGGATTTTCAGATTGTGACTGCTCAGCATTTTCTAAAATTCAGGCCCCAGGAAGTACCTCAGATTGAGCTTTCCAAAGTTAGGGTATAGATCATCACCAGACATGAAATATCTGATCCAAGTCCTACCTCTGCCTTCTTAAAATATTAAGAATTATATTATTATAATATGTTCCCACAACCAGAGTATCTCTGTGCCTCTAACAACCTTGTGCTGCAGAGAAGAGCTATCTCAGCTCCCATCTACAACTGCAAGGAAAATAAGATTCTGACAGTCAGGGTACTTTACCCAAGGCATGAGTAAAAGCCAGGCAGGGAAAAGACTGGGGTACAACACTTCCCCACATCCCACACCTCTCAAGCTGAATTACTCTTTTAAATTCTATGATATTTTAAAGTGATTGTTGAATTTCTTCATGCTGTCCTACAAAGATTACAATGTTTCTGTTCGTACTTTCTTGATATAACTCCAGCTGAAGTCTTCATATTATTTAAAAACTTATCCATCTGAAAGCTTCAACTAAACCTTATTATTCAGATAAGAGTTTTTCCAGACAGGGTTAGTGAAATTAACTGAAGAAGAGAGACACAAATGAAGATTTAAATAAAAATTAATACCTGCACTGTAAAGGCTAGGCCAGCTGTATTATCACAGGCATGTTTTCATTTATTAGAGGTTTTGATCCTAAAAAGAGAACAAAGATTTTGACTCTACCTCTATTTTGATGAGAGCTTTAATTTGGTGTGCTATGCAGAGTGTTTCTCAATATTTCTGCCCAAATATAAAAGATAGAAATCGACTGGCAGAATTCCTTGATAACACGAAGAGATCCTGATACCTCTGGACACTTGCACTTAGGGACTGTATTTCTGAGATAACCTGAGTCCCTGAACAGCTGGGGGGGGGGGGGGGGACGACACGACAGGGGAGGGAAATCCATGTCCTCCAGTCCGTATCTAGTGCTGGGGAGGAACAACTGTTGAACTAAGATCTCCATTAAAGCACAATTTACAGGTCTCTAACCACCTATATCCCTTATAACTGATAAATGAATCCAGTGATCCTTCCCTGAGCCTGATGTTGATAGTTACCTCACACCAGTATCTTCGGATTTAGTATGGAGTCCTCCTTCCTGTAGAAGATTCCTGCATCTGCTTGCCCTGCAGCAGTTTTCCAGCTTCCCTATTCCAACCTGGCACACTCAGGTGAATAAACACAAAGGGATCAGAGAAAGGATTTGAGGATTCAAAGTGAAGAGCCAAACAGAAAAAGCTCAAAGGGAAGAGAACTAAGAATGTTTTGGAAGGTTCTTAATTTTGCTTTCCAAACACATCAAACAGTTAAGTTGAAAATGCTGCTATATACTTCCCCTACTGCTGCTTTTATGCTTTCTGCATCCAAGTTAAAGAGCAGACATACAGCCTTATGGTGACAGACAGCTAATGGAAGAAATTTTGAAAGAGAACTATGGAATGGAGCAGCTGAGGCTGGAGGTGTGGGGAGCAGCTTCTATTGGGTTTACATGGCAAGGTTTGGGCAGTCAGGGTTGGCTTCTGTCAGAAGGCATCAGGAGCTGTCCCCATGCCAGATGGAGCTTGTTCCAGACCTGCCACTGGCCAAAGCTGAGCCCATCAGTGACACTGGGATAACCTATTTAAGAAGAGGCAAAATAAAGCTGCACAGCAGCTGGGAGAGAAAAGCATGTTAGACAACAGTGCAGACACTAAGGTCAGTGAAGAAGCTCTGGATAGAGAAAGACACTTTACTGACAGCTGACCTGGTTTGTCAGCTTATCCCTTCTTCCTCAGATGGTTCCACTCCTCAGGTGATGAAGGATCATGATGCAGCCATACTTCATTACAGGTGTGAAAACCCTTGCAATTAGAGGAACAGGACTGAGCAGCTAGAAACAAGCCTAGAAACAAGCAGCTAGCTACAAATGGTTGTGAGAGTGAGTAGGAAGGACTGAGGTCTTTAATCCTTTTTTTTTCTATCCCTAACAAGCACGTGAATTGCTGAGGATGGGAAGAGAGTGACTTACATTTATGGAATTTAAAAGCACATTCAGATTCTTTGCAGGACCACAGATATTTGCTTTTTGTAGGCTTGCATAGGAACTCAGCACTGAAGTGGATAACCCCAAATTGGAAAACACATAAGCACAAGACATTGCATGCAACTCTGTCTCCAGTATTTAAAAAAAAAACAAACAACCCATCACTTTCTTTAAATCTTCAAGAAGAAAATCTCTGCTAATCCCCATCATTAATGAACATGCTTTTTCTTCCACAGCATTTTTGAGCGATGGTTAAGAAGGCACAGGCCCATACTAGAAGTGTACCCAGCAGCTAATGCACCAATTGGGCACAATCGAGAAAATTACATGGTCCCCTTCATCCCTCTTTACAGAAACGGAGAATTTTTTAAACCCTCAAGGGAGCTGGGGTATGACTATGAATATCTGCAAGAACCAGGTAACGTTATAATTTTGGGTAAAAGGTAAAATGTAAAAATTTTTGCCTATCACCAGGAATATGTCTATCATATGATAAGATAAAAAAAAAAAAATCCTTCTAATTCCAGATTTTCCTAAATACAGTCACAAATTGTACTTGCTTGTTTTCACATTTCTGGTTTTATGTATGTGATGGGTGAACAACTGGACCATGGGTCAGGCACACGGGGTTACAGGGAATGGGGTGACATCAGACTGAGGACCTGCCACCAGTGGGCTCTGCAGGCCTCCATCCTCAGTGCTGTGCTGCTCAGCATCTTCATAAATGTCTTGGACACAGGTCTGGAAGGGACACTGAGCAAGTCTGGAGACAGTACAAAACTGGAAAGAGCTGTTGACTCCCTCAAAGGCAGGGAGGCTCTGCAGAGAGACCTCAGCAAATCAGAGGACTGGGCAATCACTAACCATATGAGGTTCAAAAAAGGGGAAATGTCAGATTCTGCACCTGAGATGGGACAATCCTGGATGTATGGACAGACTGGGGAAGGAGATGCAGAAAATACTTAGTCCAGGTGCTGGAATATAAACTCATAAAACAGACAGATCAAGACCAGAAATACATATACACATTTTTTAATAAAAGACATTAGTTTCCTAAACTCTTATTACTGCTCGAGTTGTACAACTCAGACAAAGCAGCAAATACTATGACTTTCAGGAATTCTGAATCCTGAAATTGTGCTGTAAGAGGAAGAAAAAGATAGAATACTTACCATTCAACAATTAATTTTTGTTGCCTCTTGAACTCTTGCCTTTTCCAAGGGGAGAACATAGTCCTCAGAAAAGGAAATCCTATTAAGTTCTGCCCATGTTTTTAACACAGAGGTAAGGAAAGTATTCCTTAATTTTTCTGCAAGATCAACACAATGAATGAAACTCAACCTTGTTCAGAAAGCCCAGATAATCCTCAGATGTCACTCAACCCCTTGTTAATCTCACTGAGAAGCAAGCTTAAGCTATTTCTTATCTGAAGGGAAGAACTGGTCACAAATGGAAAATGGTTGGACTCTCAAATTACAGATACAGATTTTCTCACTCTAGTGTATAAATACAGACTTCTCTTCAGGAGAAGTGAAAGTCTGTGATTGGCAAACAGGAAGTACTGGACAAGTAGGAAAAATTTATGGAAGAAGAAAGAAGTCATTTGCAAAGATCTGTGTGATCAAGAAAAAGCAGCATTTCTGCAGATCTTCCAGATGAGAAAGAAGAGGCAAGGAAGAGGAGGAGAGCAAGACAGAATGAGAAATGAGCACACAAGATCTGACCCCATCCTATTCTCAAACCCTGTCTTGTTTGCTCTTAAAGAAAGTGGTTTGGGGCAATTTTGATGGTTCTGGGTTTGCAGCTGGACTAGATGGCCTTGGAGATCTCTGCCAATGTTGAGGATTCTGTGACTCTGAAAAACAGTGATTCTGAGTTACTGTACCAGCAACTTAGAAGAGATGAAGTAGCACTACACAGAGCATGATGAGGCTGGTTACAAGAAATAAAACTTGGAAATAATCAATGACAAAATGGCATTTTAATGCTAAATTTTAGTGTTGTGTCTTTGAGGAGAAACAGATGCCTATAGCTCTGCTTTCCACTGCAAAGGAAATCAGTGTGTAAGAATACATAGTTTTAATTGCAGCTTCATTTATTTTCATATGTATGGGAGTGCTGAAGCAGAAGTGGTCTCAGTGTGTATAGAAACTCATCCCTCAGAACTCCAAGGTACAAGTGAGCTACTGGGGAGCTGCTCTGGAGCAGACACCCAGCTTTCCCTGACTTGAGAACTGTGAGCTGTAAAATGACCACAACCTGCACAGCTGCCTGAAAACAAACATGAGTTAGCATCAATAACAGAGATTTGGAAGACTAATGGCAGCACCTAACAATAGGTGTCAAAACAAGTTGCTCTGTTAAGAGCTATTTCAAGAGCTATATTTCAGCACCTGGACTAATTTTTTTCTGTATTTTTTTTCCTTCTTTCAGAAATGAAAACAGATAAATTTATAGATGCAGTCTTGATTTTTTCCCCAGAAAATCTTCCTCTCCCAGTGGGAACAGTGTCATAGACTCACAGAATAATTTAGATTGGAAAAGACTTCTACGATCATCAAGTCCAGGCACAAAACCAGCATTGCCAAGCCCACAACTAAACCATACCCAGCATCACATCCAAATGAGTTTTGAACACTTCTAGGGATGGTGACTCTACTACTTCCCTCAGCAGCCTGTTCCAAACCTTTCCATTAAAAAAGATTTTCCAAGTTGTAATAATGAGGAGACTGGTGAAATCTGTAGGAGCTGTAAACTTTTCACCAGTACAAAGATAAGTAACCATGCTGGAGGGAATCCATAACCTGAATCTCCCCTAGCTCATTTCACTAGTTTTGATGTGGAAGTCTCACAGGTATTTCTTTTGAACACCCAAGGGTACACAACCAGTGAATAAACACACAAGAAATGGCAGAAATCAATTACTCCCCTCTCCCTTCACATCTGCTTTAAAGACTACTCTATCAACCCTGCAAATTCCTGAGCCATGATCCTTTTCTCCCTCTGACTCAGGTGTACCCCATCCAACATGAGCAGACCTGGTGCTGTGTAAGCCACCCTGTGGACAGAAACCCCAAAATTCCACCTATGGCACCAGCCCCTTGGCCATGTATAGGTCTGTTGAGTTTTCCTATTCCTTTCAGTATTTCCCCCTAGTACTGAAGGAATCAAGGAGAACACTACCTGAACACCTACCCCTTTAACTCAATGCCTCAGTGCCCTGAAGTCTCTTTGGATTACCCTGGGACTTTCCCCTTCAGTCTCATCCCCATCTACCTGGAATATTAATAGAGGGTAGTCAGAAGGCAACACAGATCAGGAAACTTCCTGGCTACATCCCTTACCAGGCCCAGGGAGACAGCATCTTTTCAGGGCACAGTGCATATAACAGCATACTCTTGGAAGTACCATGACCCAGGAGGATATGTGGATTGTTTTTCTGGGCACCAGTGAAAATGCAGGATAACAGGAAGACATTTACAGCCTTTGTGGGCATACAACATTCTAAATATGGTTGAGTACATCTAAATCAGTCCAGATGCATAGAGAGCATTCAAAAATAAACCACCACAGGAGTTCCCAGAGAAGGTGCCCATAGAGGTGCTATCAGTCCAGATGCATAGAGAGCATTCAAAAATAAACCACCACAGGAGTTCCCAGAGAAGGTGCCCATAGAGGTGCTATTTCTTTTTCCTACTAGCTAGTAATTACTGCTAATAATGGTTTTTAGAGCTAGTAATTGGGAGACGTGGATTCCAAATCCTCTTTGGCTCAAGTGGACAAGTATTCCTATTTTTCAAATTCAAGCCAGCACGTTGTTGGGTGCATTTTGAACAGATTTCTTTCCAGCCTCTGCTGTGAAGTAAGAGCCCTGTATGGCAGGATTTTCATAACTCATTAAGCCAGAGCAAGAAAAACAGACACAGACACACACATTCATATCACAAAGCAAGAGGGCAGCTGATCATCTAACAGTGAGAAGCTGCCCTGGTTCACCAAATAAAGGATTTGTTGTGCAAAATGACCACAGAGTAGTTGCCTACTGCCTCTCCCCACACAGGAACTGTCAAAGCAAGTGGAATTCAGGTTCACAATTAGTGAAAGGAAGCTTTTATCCCCACTCAATATGTAATTGAGGCAGATATCTTTTTGCTGCTAAAAGTTGTGATAACATTTCAAATGATGATGGAAGGAGGAAAAAAAATCCTCCAACGACTATTATACACAACAACACCACATCTGGTTCATGAAATCTCTGACCTGCAAATTTATGGAGGCTTGGTAAGTATTTTTTGAAAGCATCCTAATAGACTCAACCTTTTCTTAGTCTCCCTAGTGTTCTGCCTCAGTTATTGATGCCAAAGGATGCTGAGCTAGCAGGAGCTTTGGTCATATAGTATCAAACTTCTTGGGTTACAATCTGAAGTTTTGAGGAGCACTGGGGACAGTGAACTCTGTGCCAGCCTTGGACATGAAAACTGAGAAACAGACTATCAGGGCTGAAGAGATTTGTTTAAAACTATTTGTGGCTCTCAATTTCTACCACTGCTGCCTCTTTATACTCAGCCTTCTAGTATTATCTATTATAGAATTTCCATGAACTGACAGTACATTGCATCAAATAAAATGATCTTTCTTTTTCTGTTTGATTTTTCAAGCTGTTCAGTCTTTCCAAGACTTTTTGACGCCCTACCTTCAGCAAGCCCGCCAGATCTGGGCTTGGTTGCTGGGAGCAGCTGTGTTTGGAGGCATTGTCACTGCCGTGCTCATGGGGCTCATCAGGGCCTGCAGGAAGAAAAAAACAGGAACTTCTTCAGAGATACAGCCCTTGCTCATAGAAAGTGAAGATTACAACAATATGACTTACCAGTCCAATTTCTAGAGGCCTCCAGTAACTCAGTCACGTTACTAAGGTGCTAATCGAGCATGCAGGGTTTGATTTATGTTTACAAATGCCTTGTTGAGGTGTGCTGCAGAAGCAGGATGGGCAGTCTCAAGTCTCTTGTAACCTCCAATGTTGTAGCATCTTATTCAGATCCACTCCCATAAAAATCTCCCAGATCCAGCATAAGCTCCGACACCACCCAAAGAACACTGTGTATTTCCTATGCTTGATTAAATAATGCTCCTATGAAACCAGACTGGCCTGTGTGGTGGATTTAATGTATGAGTCTCTTTTATTTGCTTTTTCTTAACTGTAGGGTCCAACTCCACAGCCCAATCCATGCTTGGCACATAGATACTGCGACAGGTGCCAGACTGAATAATTGGTGCTGCATCCACTCCATGTTTGAGTCCTTTAGTTCAGTAAGCAAAATATACAGTGACTGAGCAGAGTGACTGTCTCATACACACATTTTCTTCAGGTGTAGAAGAGTTTTCCCTCCAGCTCCATTATTATATGTCCCATTATATGTAGGACATTATTATAATGTCCCATAATGTTTGCCCTTGATTGATTTACATTAGCAGAAGAAATAGGAAGCTCAGAAACCACTTCTCACTTGTTTTAAATGCTCATTAGGGTCTGTCTTATATACTGCCTTGCATTTATTTTATATGGGGAGCTGGGTGATATTTAGGAGAGGAAACCTGCTCTCCCCATGCCCATCTCTGTTCCACTTGATGTAATGATTGCAGACTATTTAATTATGGCAGACTGTTGGTTGCTCAGTATGCACAGACCCCACGAGGTGACCCATATGTTAAAAAACAAAATGTGGAGGGTTGGCCCTGGCTGGACAGCAGGTGCCCACCAAAGCTACTCTATCACTGCTCTCCTCAGCTGTGCATGGCACAGATACTATAAAGAAAAGTTCACATGTCAAGATAAGAACAGGGAGAGATCATTCACAAAATACTGTTACAAGCAAGACTTGATCTGGGGAATTGGTTTAATTTTCATTTCCTGACAATCAAAAGCCAGAATAGGATAACAAGAAATAATAATAAAAAAATACATCTTCTCCACCCCACTCCCCCTTCCCCCCCTCTACTTCTTCCCAGGCTCAAATCCAGATTTCTCTACATTCTCCATGCCAGCAACATAGGGGGATGGAGAATGGGGACTGTTATATCTAAGATGTAAAGACCCATTCAATCTACAGAGGGAAAAGAAAAATCCTGTAAGTTCCCAGGGGCTTCCCAGGAAAAGTCTCCTGTTGGAGTCTGGAGCTGGTATGCTTCTGGGATTCCTAATCCTGGAGTTAGAACATGATTGGAATATGTTGGAATAGTGTAGCTTAAATTTTTAAATGTCCAGTCAAAGGCAGTCTGAATGGCTGTGGCAGTCTGGGACAGGCTGGCAGAGCTGTGACCCCTGGTTGGGTCCTTGCCCTGATAGAAATGCCTCCTGTGTTTCATTTGATGTTTGCTGAAAAAAGTGCCATTATACAAAATATTTCAGTGTTAGCAATGTCATCTTTGTTCTGAAAGAAAAATCCTAACTGTATTATGCAAGTTTATTTCAGTATTCCATGGTGATAGCATATCATTTTCACACTGATCAAGTTAATTTTTACCAGATGTCACCTGCTTACAAAAGACATGGCAAACAAGTAATTTCTGATTCAACTCTTCAGCTGTTCATGTCTTCTCCACAGATCACTAGTGCTCCCTGGGCCTCCCTCCTTTGGCCATGGCAAATCACCATGTGTGAAAGGATCAAAGTGAAGCTTTGACTCATCAGGTCTTCTAAATCCTACTTTTTGGCAGCTCTTGACCATCCCTTCTTCCTCAAAACCATGGAATGCAGAATTTATACTTGTGACCAAACTCATGACCTATTACTGAAAGTCTGTTTATGCTCTGCTGAGATCATTTACCAACCCCCAGGCAAGTTTTTCCTTTCCCTTTTCTTCAGTGAAAGATCTAACAGCCTGTTTTTTTCCCCTGGAAGTTTCATCATAGAGAACTCAAACCAGCTCTAAGTGCTGAAAGAGAATTTTTATCTCTTTCATATTTGTAGGCATACCCCCAAGCAATTTTCCCACTCACCATATGACCTGGAGACCACATCTGCTTTGAGAGGGAACAAAGAACACAGGCCTGTTTCCAGCAGTCAACATGCTCTGTGGCCAGGAATAGACAGCACAGTGTATATTAATCTTAGTAACTAGGACAGAATTTACACAAGCAACACCTGCTGGTTCTCTCTATCATTGTGGTGTTTCTGCTCAGACCAATGGCCTGATGCCAGCTGGGAGTCAAACCCCTCCAGAGGGGTATCTGACTCCCAGCACATGGAACCCCAGCTGCTTCTCTTTTCCCAGCAAAGCTGTTCAGGTTCCTTTGGCATGGGAAGAAAGCACCACTGCACCTGGTGTGGACTGACAGCACCAACCTTAAAGCAGCTGTTTTGGGTCAGGAGAAACTGTCCTGTAGACATGCCTTCCCTTTGGCTTTTTGGGGATCCTGGATCCTAGCCTGGACCTGCCTCCTAGGTTTTGGATGGGTCAGAAAGAAGGAGAGACCTCATTTATCACCATGGCACTAAATGTTTTCTTGGCCACCAGCACTGCCAGGAGACATCGTGCTTTCTTGTCTGTAAGTTAACAAATGCAATGGCACATTCTTTTTCTTCTCGGGGTCATGCTTAGGGTTGTGTTTACTCCTGTGCTCAGGCATATGTTGAACTAAATGTTGAAGGACCTCTTTTCTTCATAAATGCTTTCCTGAGATGGAAGCTAGAGCTGCTTTTTTTTTTTTTTTTTTTTTTTAATTGGGAATGAGGTAATGCCATGAGGCTGTGCATGCAATTTGATCTCCCTAAATCATAATGATCAGTCTAAACAGAACCCTGCCTTTACCTTTTCCTCTGTCTGGCCAAGGTATCTTGAAACAAGTAACTTCCCATTGCCATTAGGCAGCTGGATCAGGCTTGGAGAGCTTATCCTGATGGAATCAATGCCAAAAAAGTACTTGGTGCTTGAAAATCTAGATCCTGTGTATGTATAACAGGCAATCATATGAACATTCACCCAGCATTTGAAGTCAGGCTTGTACAGAAGTATTTGTTAGATGAGGAGCCCACCACTTTGAGTGTCCAGGGAAGTATTTGCAGCATTAGCACCATGTTGTTTCATATAACGAAAAAAATTAAGAAACTTAGAGTGTATCTGATAGCTTCATTATAAGGTACTCAGCTTTGCCCATCTCTGGCCTTTGCAAGAGACTTACCTCTGTCAAGCTTTTCATTTTCCAGCCTGGTTTCTTAGTTCCTCAGACTGTTAAGAGTCACATTTAGTCAAGGCAAGACAATGAACAGCTGTCAAGTCTTTTTCATTCTGTTATCCCTTCCACATTTTACCCAATTTTTTATTTTTATCACCTGGCCTCTCCATTGAGTTAAATCTGTAATTCACCATCTGTGTACCCACATATGCATAGATGTAAACTTTGAATCAGTCTCCATAGTGAGCTAAAAATTGGCAGGAACAAGACCTTGCCATTAAAAATGGCCTCCAAGTGCAATTTTTGTAATAAGCTTTGAATTAGATATGAAATAACTCTTATAACTACAAAATCAACTAATTTCTGCATGTCCATCTTCCACCCCTTGGGCTTTCTGGTGCCCCATTTCATAAATGGACATTTCCCCAGAGCTCTGCCCATTACCTCATTCTCTTGAGAGCATCAGTTATGCAGAATTCACATGATGCCAAAAAGTTCTAGAAATCAGATCGGTTAATAAAATATGTAGAAAAACAAATACTTTCCCTGCATATAGAAAAAAAAAATCCTCCTTGGAACAAGAATTTGGCAGCAAGCATTAATTTTGGATCCTCACTGTGGCTGAGCAGTTCAGATCATGTTCCTTCATGAAACTTCATTTCCCCTCCTATCATTCTAGACCTGTCTTATCTGACCAGAAAAGGGATCCCTGGGGGCTCAGTGGTGGGATTGGCTCATAGTTTTGGGCTGGTATAGTGGTGTTGTATGTATACGAGTGTGTCATACAGATTTTAAAGTAACTTCAATGGATAAAAGCACCTCCCTCCTTTTCTTCACCATTTTCAAGTAAAAGAAGCATTCTCAGGCAACAATAAGCAAATAAGGCATTTTCAGGTCAATTACATACTGTCAACAAATTTTCACACATTTTCCTGTAATCAAAACAATGTCAAAATGCTTCTGGTTTGAATTTCCTTCTGCTTTCTTGGAAAATGTAAGCACAACCATTTCAGTGTGCTACATTTTCAAACTGGTGTACATCTTCCCAAGCACTTTTGACAACAATGCCATAAATATAAATAGAGTTGCCTGCAGAGCCCCTTTACTCTTAGGGCAGAGACATGAACAAGGCTTTCCTTGCCTTGCATACCAAAACAACCTTCCTTATAATCAGTTTCTGGTTTTCCCCCACCAGTGACTAATGACAGGAAATTTTCTTCAACATTAATGTCTTTACCCACCTTCATTCCTTTGTGCAACCTACTACAAATAAATAGTCTATACATACTACAGAAGAAAATATATTTCTAGGAGAAGTGTTAAAAGCTTTTGTTCTTTGCATATGACCCCTTCATGCAACAGCAATAACATAAAGAAAAAAAAATGCTGGCTATTTTGTCACAGATTTGAACGCATTAGGAAGGCATATTAAAACCTTGAAGGCCTGGACCATTTTCTCATAAATTTATGGGACACTGGCAAGGTGGTGCTCTGCTAAATTTACTATGGACTAATTACATTGTCAGATGACCTGTATGAAATACACACATGGTTAAACAGCTTGAAGAATACCAAGTTATCAAAATGACAGTACCTGTATACAGAAATACTTAATTGTCCAATGATATGAAAATGTAATTTTTTTTTTAAATTGAAGCACGACACACATCCCAAAATAACAGAGCTACTACAGCCATTAGCTGATAGCAAAATGTATATACTCATAGCAAAAATACAAATACTGAATTAACTACACATACTGCAATAGTAAAAGTAGTGCAATAATGCATGCATGTTTGTGGATAGGCACTATAAGAACTTTTTCCAGCTCCCCTTTCATCTGGATGAAGTTATAGAGTTTTATAACAAAAGCAAGTGAGGGTAGGATTTCTCAAGTCAGAACAGCAACAATTTGTTTTAAATTTCATCTTGCCAGTTAATACCAGTGGCCACTGAAGATATAGACCACTAGAGAATTCAGGCTTCATGTCTGCTTTTACACCATCATGGACTTCAGATGCTACTTTAAAATTCATTTTAGTCTTTAAATTCTATAGTCTGTGGTCTCAATTATTTAATCCAGAGGGCTGACTTTCAAAGCATCAACCTCCTATTAATATTCAGGGAGAACCAGACCCTTAACAACTCCCATTTGAGAGCAGAAATGAAAACCAGGCTTTTTTGTCTTCCACACAGCTACTTCAGAAATCAGCTCACTTCTAATCAGAAAGACTCTTTCCTTTTAGCAAAACAAATATGCTTAAATCCAAAAGTCTAGACACCAGGTCTTAAAAGTGGTGGCCTTTTGTCTCCTGCTGGGAGCCATGGCACTCTAGAGCACCAAACAGGGATTTCTGCAGGGAGGCTGTCACTTCAGAAATTGTGTTTAGCAGTCTGAGCACAGATGATAGATTGGGAAAACGCTGCAGTCATCCTAATTAAGGTGACATTCTCCTACAAGAATGCATACTGCTGTAAAAAGTTACAGGAAGGCTTGTTTGCAAAATTAATCTGTAGAGAGATCAGAAACTGTGGCCTAACAAAATTAAGTTTCAGGTAAACCAGAAAACATTTCTGGGGAGGAAGACAAGATGATGGTTACTCAGACCATCAGTCATCAATCCACAATGCACAATTTCAGACCAGAAAGCACAGTGTTATTAAGGTCAATCTAATGCTTATGCATATCCTAACAAGAAACCAGAAAGGGAAATAATAAATTATGGAGCCATCAAATTCATAGGAATTAAATTTGGGAGGAGTTGGAAAATGGATGAGAAATGCAAATTATTTGAAGCTATCTTACAAAAACGATGATGGGCTTTCAGGAGAAACAACCCAAGTTGTTGCATTGATTACAAATTATTCCCATGTGCCACTCCTCAGCCCTCCTGTAACATCCACATCCTGCAATGTGCTTTAGGGCACATTTAGGGCAAAGCATCACGTTCCCTGCTGTGAACAAGGCTGTGACTCGACTGCACAGCTGCTCCCCAGCTTTCAGAGGCTGGTGGGAGCAGCAAGGGGGTACTCACTCCTTTTACTCCAGAATTAGAATCAGGAACAGGTAAGGAATCACCTTTGTGCACTCCTCAGATGGTTTCAGATTTTCTAGAGTTCAAATAGTTGTTTCAAATGGTTCTTCAGCTGAGGTAATTTAGGACAGAGGAGCCAGTTCATATCTAACCAGCACTTACAGCCCATATCATGCTGTATTCTCCAAATAAATTAATATGTTCTCTGTAACACCAATGAAGGGGGAAGAAAATCACTTTTGGAAGGATTTTGCATCCTAAAAAGCAAAAATCTGAGTCGGGTGTATCAGATCTCCCTGGAGGGTTTTCAAAAGTTTTCACATTTGCTCCCTGACAATGTGAGAAGGCTGTTCATTTATTTTAGGAGATTTGGTCCATTAAATATCTTAGATTCATGTGAGGTTGATGCCCAGGTCAGGCAGAGAGCTGCTGCTGAGCCCACAGCTGCATGTTTTCTCTCTAGAAAAGCTCACAGGTTACTGTGAGCAGTCTTTGCCTACTACTGCCCATCCTGCTCACCTCCTAACCCAGAATTGTCACAGTCCATGATGCCCATATAGTGTTGATGTGGGGAAAAGGAAGCAGTTTTTCTCTTCCATCAGGAGAACAGAAGACTGCAAAACATTCTTTGTTGTCCACTGTAAGAAGAGTTTGTTATTTGCATCAGTGTTTTCAGCCAGGTTTTGTAAAAAAAATTAGATTTGTGTTCCCCTTTCCATAATTTTCTTGCATGAACATTGAGATTTCTCTCTTGATCAAATGCATTTGTGAAATATATAGTTTCCCATAAAGACTCTCCAAATATCAGACAGAAAATCAAGAGCCAAAACGCATTTTGCCAAACCTCATTACTTGGCACAGGGAAGGTGAGTGGGAAAGGACATTCCTCTTAATGAAAAACACCATCATAATTTTTGAAAACATAAATTTTTTCCTCTGGTAACTCTGCCCTGCCTGCCACTGACCCTGCTTTAATATAATAAACACCTTTTGCAGTTGCATATATCAGGAACTTCTTTAAATTGAAGCTGTTAGCTTTCTCTATAAGTTTTTAGTTCTAACAACTAAAAATAAATGAGAATGACTATACAGTGTGGTTTTTTGTTGTTGTTGTTGGTTTTTTGGTTTTTTTTATTTTATTTGCTGTTGTTAAACCCTTATTCTGGAGGGATGGTACCTTTTCCGATCACAGTATCAACAATACTCCGTAATGATTAAGTAAAAAAAAAAACAAACCCTGGGATCAATGGATGCAGTTTAACTACATACCCTTACTTCTCAAAAATAAATTACCCAGAACTTCTAGCAATTCTAAAAAATCTCAAGGAAGTCTGCACACTTGCATTAATCTATGTTTGAGGTGTAGTTTTGCTATAAAACCCCTGCCAAATGCAGAAATGATTAGGCAGACAGCCCCCCAGAACATTCAACATCTTGTAGGTAGTGGATGCTCAGTCTGCAGTGCACCCAACAGACCCCTAAACACATCACTGCAAAGTGAATTATGAGTTCTAAACCAGTTGTTGCACATTTGCTGTAGAATCAGCAGTGTCTTGAAGATCACAATAAAACAGCAGCTCTCAGACTGATACAAGCAACATGGTCTGAGCACACTGTGAAATCCTTCACCAGAGCAAGCAGAATAAAGCAAATGCCCAGAGCACGTTTCAGTGTCAGGCACTCAGGTGGGGAGGATTTCTACATGCTTCTGATGTGGGAAGGAACTTTGCTCATGACTGATTTTGATGGATCAGCATCAGGCAGATGCTCCTTTCTTCTTCCACTCTGCTCTCAACAAAGACTGGCTGTAGTGGAGTGATATTCTTCCAAATTCCAGTGTGTGTGATGAATTTCTAAGGCAGAAAATTATTCTGGGTGACTAAACAAGGGTGCCTAGTACAATTCTGGTACTTTGGGTATCCTACCCAAGTTCCTGCTGTCATGCCAGAAGATCCTGGGTCTCCAGCAGCATATCTGTGAACCCTGTGTGGATGTATCAGCAAGTTTAGGGCATCACAAAGAGTATCAGAACTTCTGCTAAGGAGTGAAATCCCAGCCTCTCCTACCAGCAGTAATGCACACACACACACACACACAAAATGCTTCCACAATTAAGACAATATGTCATTAATTGAAATCAGGTCACAAACAGCAACTCAACCATGTTTTACTCAGTCTTGGAATGGTTGTTTATTCCAAAGTCATGAAGCTTCCTGTAAAGTAAATACCTTTAGAGTACAGTGCCATAATTACATGATGTATAAACACGGTGCTTTGTCAAATACAATAAGAGACATAAAATCACATTAAGATGATCTGCTAATATAACAGAATGTAAAAGTAACATCTGAACAGCAAAAGAACTCAGCAGCCAAATACTTTAGTTGTCAGGACTGCCATTAAGATATAATGGCTATTTCAGATGAGTATTTTGGGTGAGAAGCCTTCTTTCCATACTGCAACAAGAATTTTGTATTTTAACTAAACAAATTTAAAATTAAGGACTATTTACCAAGGAAATCAAAACTCTGTTCTGGTATGGCTGTCCTCATTTTGCTGGTAGGCAAAAAAAAAAAAAAAACCAAAACAAAAAAAAAAAAGACAGGATTTTAGAAAGAAACGTAATGCAGTTGGGTATAAAAATCCCAGTGACTTTGAATTCTTCATGTTACTCTGAAAATCCTACGCAGAGTGACTTGTTTGTAGGGGAACTGTAAGAGCATGGGATAAAGCTCAAGAGCCCTGTCTGAGTCCTTTTTTTAGCCAATGGATTTAATCTACCCTCACAGCACTGTGTAACTAAGAAAGGGACACTGAGGGAAAAGAGTTCTGTAGATGACTCATAGAAAGAAGAAATAAACCCTGAAAAACAGGAAAAACAAAAATAAAAACTCAGAGCTTTTTTAATGATCAGTTTTCTAGTTCTGGCTTATTATATAGACAACTGGTAAAATGTTTCCTTCATTTTAGTGGAACTAACAGACTAAGAAAGCTTATTGTTTGCTCTTTGAAGGTTTATGAGGCATGCAGGTACAACAGCAATGTATTTAAGTCCTTCCAGTCAGTGAAACAGTTCCTCTGTTCTGTTGGGGGGCAGCAAGCTGCAGCTACAAAATGGGCTGTTTCATACAGCAAGAGTATGACTTGTTATAGACATGAACTAACTAACTACTATTCTTTTTCTTAAAGTCAAGCTTGGGTGAAAAACTTACAAATTAAAGTTCAGACCAAATTTTGTTTTCTGTTCCACTTGGAAACTAAGCAGACATTTCTCTTCAAAGAATTGTACCACATCCTGATCTATAAAAACATAAGAACAGATTGAAATTACATTAATATAAACAGGCACCTCTGAAAAGAACACTGAGTACTCAAAATTGTGGACATTTATGTGAATACTTTCCAAAATGGTTATCTTGCACATTGTACAGAGATATAAAAAGTAAATGTCGCCTTCCTTTCTAATAAATTATTTTTATTTCACCTCTAGTGGAAAAAATATATAATTACAGAACTGGGAATTCAGAATGAATTTTCTGGTCTCGTCCTTTAGGGACAGGGAAGAGTAAGAGAAGAATGTGGCCAGAAGTGAAAAAGTTAAGACCCACAGCTACAGAAAAGACAAGACATTAATTTTTCAATCACATTATACATGTTAACTGTAAATAACTCCTTTCACAGCTGATTTCTTAAAAGAAAAATTTGAAAGCTGACCTTAGTTTATTGCTCACATCTTCCTTCCTGAGACTGGATTTTAATTAATTTTACTAGTGGGATAACAGGCTAAGGCCTTTGAACATATTCACACTTGTATCAGTGGCTCCAGTTCCTGTCTGTTTACCACATCAAACTCTCACATGGCTTTTGAGTCCCAAATAATTGCCCAAAGTAAGACAAAAATATGTCTTCTTCCTCACAGCAACCCAAGTCTAGACCTGCAACAGACGTTGCCTGGAAGGTTCAGATGACAGTGTAGATTCATGATCCTAGAGAGATACCTTGCTTTAAAAGGAAGATACCGAATTGCTGAAGCTTGGACTGTGGTACTATTCCTTAGTTCGAGCTGTACTTTTTTACTAATAAAAGTTGGAAAGAAAAAAACCCACCAAAACCAATGAATGCTTTGCTATTAGAAAATAGGAGTTTCTTCAAGCTGGTTTCCACTCTTCTTCTAAGCATCTTGGAAGAATTATTTTAAAACAGATGTGTTTTGGACATACAAACATTTTCAACGTAAAAACGATGGTTTGGATTTTTTTGTTTGGTGGGTTCTAAAAATGAAATTAGATTTACATAAAAAATGTAAAATCATAGATCATGAAAGAAACTACCCATATACATATTACAGAATAGCTGGGCCATTCAGAATACTTTTATGGACATAAGTTTGAGGGAAGATACCCCAATTATGACTTCTAAACTACCACAGACCAAGAGAACCATTTCTTACCCAAAAGTGTTTCATCAAATTTCTCCTGCAAATGATCAGAAGAAACACAGAGAAAGTAAAACCCAGTGGGAACAAGGGTTTCACATTTGGACTAAGGTTACCTGTTCCAGAAAAAGCTAATTAATAAGCCCAGACCTTCATCAATATATGAAGCCTGAAAGAGGGTCCTGGTCCCATCTGAATCTCAGTGAAAGCTCTTCCCTTCTCCACTCACAGCAGCATCAGGGCCTCCCTCTCAGACTCAGAGCTCTTGTTGGGAGCTGTCTGCTTAACAGCACAATACTTCATCCTTCCCTTTATAAACAATGAGCTCTCAAGCTCCCAGAAGCAAAGAAACCAGGCGAGGAAATATTTAATCAGTGAAAGAAGGAAATTATATGCAGCTGATAAAGTAGGGGCTGTATGGAAATAGCAAATGTAATTGAAAAAAGAAACCCTTTCCATCACTGCCCAGTGTCCTGAAATGTGTGAAAGCAGAAGCATGACTTAATTTCAATGATCAGAAGTGATCTGACTCTCACAGAACCAAATCCCCAATTCTCATTCAGAAGATGATGTAATCTTTGCTCTTAGGAGCTTGCCCATTTTCTACACAGCTGCCCTCGTAGCACTGCCCTTCCTCTGGCTGCCAGAAGCATCTCCAGCACTGGGGTGCTGTACCCCTCATTTTCATGAAGCTCATTTTCCTGAAGGTACAAGAGCCCCATTGGACTGTGCACACCAGGAGTATTATACAGATTGGTGTATGCTGCAATTAAAATTGAGGGCCCCTGCATTTCCTAAAATGGCATTTTCCTGAGTTATGGGAAACAGAGAGTGGGAAAAGCCTCCTGATACAACTTGTGCTATGGAGGGAGAAAGAGCACAAAAGGAGGACTATGTGATACATGGGTGATGATGTATCCAGTAACCTAAAGGTTTAAACACACCTCTATATGAAGGCTAAGGCTATATACAGAGAGGAAGAGAAGGATCTGAAAGCTCAGCTCCCTCTAACCTTTTGTAGAGATGGAGCAGACAAAGATGAATGAAGCACAAATGCATCCAGCTCCAACAGACAATGATATTTCACTATCAGGTGGTGATCCCCTGCCAAGTTCCATCTTAGCCACATTTTTAAGCTTTGGGGCATCATGCTTTTGTCAAAAAAGTGTATATCAAACTGTTGCTAGGGCTTAAACAGTCAAAAAGAATAATATCATAAGTGAATCTTCACTTCATAACAAATATTTTCAACAGTTAATTATGTTGCTCTGATACAAGAAAAGAAAAATGCAGCACTTCTGTCTTCTCTGCAGAGATTTTGCCATTTATTCCTCAGGAACACTACTGGAAAAATGAGCAGGGTATATTCAGTTGTGGGTGGAAGGCATTCACCATCCTCATCTGTTCTAAACAGTACATGCTTTCAAGCATCTAACACCTAATGAGGTAAAATAACATAACCTGCATCTCTGTCCCTGAACAACATGCTCCTACACAGCTAGAGAAAAACACAGGGTGTGTCTATACCTTCATTAACCACAGAACTGTGACTGTACCCAAAGGTCAGACCCACTCATTGCCTACACAATTCATCCTCAGGTATGACAGCTCTGAGCTCCAGGATTCACAGTGCACACAGGAGGCTCATCCAGCTCTGTCCAAAACACCTGCAGACTCACTCCAAGAGCCCCTGACTCTCCCTTTCCCAAAGCATACCTAGGGCTCGGCATGGTTCACAGATGTGACAGTCAGTGTGGTGACCTGGCCTGCTCCTGACTGCAGATCATGTATCACTGATGTGCTCTCCTTAAAGCAGTTACACAGAATCCCAGAGTTGGAAAAGACCCACAAAGAACCATCATTTAAGTGGATGGTCCACTGAACCCACAGTCCAGCCTTGCCTCCTCCCAGCAGCTGGCAGAGCTGCTGTGCAGCATTCCCAACCAGGCTGTGCCGAGTGCAGCTTGGGACACAGTCCACTCTGTGTGCTCTGTGTGCTCTGCATTTCTCTCAGACTATTCAAGGGAGCAGCAAAAGCTCAGAGGAGTTATTTATTCCATTCGGAAGCAACCCGTTATCACAGAGTTACACTTCTGACAGCAAACACCATGACACAGCACAGAAGGGAACCCGTTAGCCCTGAAAAATGCTCTTTTGAAATCAAAATATGTGCCCTGCTGTCGATGAATATGTTCTTGGGTACAGCACAAGGAGGAAGTTTTTGCTTTTCCTCCCCCACCTCTCATCCAAATTTCTTCCCCAGGGTTGCAGAGTGAGATGAGCAACGTGACCTTGCAATGACAGAATTTTAATGAGAGACTGGTGCACCAAAAGAAATGCAGCAGCGTCTTCCTGATCAGTTTTGCTATGTACACTAGACATTTATGTAACACTGCTTCTCATCCTCAAGGCTGTCCTCTCCTAGGGTCAGCAGCAACAAACAAAAAATTTATTTATCAAACTGTCAAAGCTACTTACAGCTGACATAGGGAACTCTACACTCCAGTATTTTGGTGAAAAGGAGTTAACAGGTAAAGCTATTTGCCAATTCCACAGCTGCAGAATAGAAGTAGATGATTTTTAGAAGTAGGTTAACTTGAAAGAGTAAAGGTTTTATTTCAAAGGAATTGCTTATTTCCAGAGTGTTGGCTACAATATACTAGTTTTCTTCTGGGCTTTAGCACTGAGTAGTGCATGGAAATGCAATGTCTCTGCATATATAAGCTTTCAACCCCCTGGGTGACTATATATCCACATCTGGAAAATGGGGTTTGCTTTTATTTTCTAAAACTGAGGAGCTAAGAAGAATGCCTCCTCTCTCCCCTTGGCTCCCAGGTGCAATATATTTTATCCTGTTGCTGGCATTCATCATCCTCGCCTGCCCTCCTTGGCTTGCTCTTCAGTTGACAGCAGTTTACCTGGAGCTTCAGCACCAGCCTTCCCTCTCATCCAAAGGCTCTGTTAAGAAACAATCTGCAATTGGGACATGTCACTTTTCCCAGCTTTTTCTCTGTGCCCATGTAACAATGGAACAGATCCACTGCTCTTACTACAGATCCAGCAGCTGTCTCTTACAAACAGGATCTCTCCAGAGAATAACACTTCAGGCATAGCAAAACTTGAGGATTCACTGCAAGTTTAGAGACATTCATAACATCAGAGGAAGTGCACAGCATTCCTTGGTACCAAAATGGATCCCATCCCTCTTACAACATGGGTGATACAATTAGCAGGATACTAAACCTTCACATATCTTCATCCAGTCCTTTATGGAGAAGTATTTTTTGCTCAAAATATTTGTGTCAGAGCATTCATTATACATGTCAGCATGTCAGTCCAGCAGAGGACTCAGGGTTTTCAACCTTAAAAAATGCTTATTAATCTACTGTGCCTACAAGGGAAATTTCAGTTTCTAGGATTTACTACGCTTAGTACAGGCACTAAAATACCAGGCTCTTTATGGGAATGAAGTCTCATTTCAGTTCCATATATTTTGCCAATGCATCACCATAGTGGCCTTAATGAAATACACCAACAGCAGAAACAATGCAAATCCCAAATCACTGTTCACACTTGAGTCATCAGCTATATATATATATACACACACACGTATATATATGTATGTATATATAACCCTGAAAAATGTACATTCATAGCATATAGCAGAAAACCTCTGCTCAGCACACACTCCAGTGGCATTTTGATTAAACCTTCTTGTTAAATCCTCTTGGCTAAAACAATAAAAACTGGTTGAAATTGTAAGGGATGGAAAATAAGCAGAAAAATTGAATGCATAATCCAGAGAAGAACAGATCCACCTTGTCTTATATCAAACTGGTGAGTTTATTAAATGATTGCCAGGCTGAAGTGAAAATTAATCTCCCTAGAAGCCCTTTTATTTTTCAAAAGAGTAAACACTGCATTTTAATAACTATGCCTCTTCTCTGACTTATGGTCCTGGAACTGCTATAGGCAATGACTCTTTAGCCTCGTGTCTGCCACCCCTAAGCCATGTTTTGTGACTTGAAACATTAACTTGGTGCATTAAATATTGAGTAGAGGTTTTCCTCTTAGGCTGCTATTCTCCAAGTCCTACTAAACCAATACTTCTCTGCTCTGTTAGGCTGTTACAGCTGAATCACTGTTCCCAACATGACTGGATTGCTACTTAATGCATTATCTGCCCTCTCTCAGACAGCTTCAAATCACTTTGCCACCTCTGTGCTAGAGGCTAGAAGAGGAGAAGAAAAGACAAGGAAGAACTCACATGCTAGTAGTGGTACCACATACTGCAACAGGGAAGTGCTGCTCCAAACACAGGGCTGGAATACTCACTGTGGAGGGGCAGACTGCTCTGCAGACTTCAGTGGTGAAGGTCAGCCTCCACCATACCTTCCCACACAACATCAGGGCTCATCTCTGCTGTTCTTTGCTGTGGCAGTGGACATTTACTCACACAAGTGATCTCAGTGATATGGGAATAGGTCTTAGGTCCATCTGATTAATCCTGCTGCTAGCTGTGTAAAGCCCTGAGTCCCACACTGCTGCACAAGGGCTGGATTCTTGTTGCAGGGAAAGGGCTTGGTTTTCATCATGGTATGAAAACATCCCTGGTCTAAAAAGAGAGTCCTGAAATAATTCTGATGAATAAAACAAAAGAATCCTGCTGAACAAACACTGAGAGGTCTGCAGCTTTGTGAAAGACTGAGTGAAAACTGGGAGAATACAGGGCTGGATCCTTCCCCTGCCAGCAGGACACTTATGACAGACTCACAGGACACAGTTTAAAGTGCAAAGTGATGCTCAGTTATATAAACCCAGTTGATCTGCAAATGTGGAATTGAGTCCTGTCAGCCTTCACTTACTTGTCTGGCACTGAGTTGTTTTTTTTTTTTTTTTAATACACTTGGATTACAGATATAAAAGCAATGGAGTTTAAAAGAGGGCTTGACTCTTTTGCATTCTGGAGACACACTCAGAAAGAGCAATTCCAACATAGCCCATAGAAAGATTGTGTTTGTTGTAATATCTGCCACTCCTGCAGCCAAGTCAGTCACTCAACAACCCTTCAACCTTTTGCATCTCTTAATAGAAGCATAGCTCAAGGAAAAGGAAAAATGCACCTGAAGCTTTTAGACTTTCCCCAAACTCTTCTTCACCTGGTCTAGTGATTACTCAAATCAGCAACAGAAAGGTTTACCCAAAATAAAACACAAGCACATTTGCATAGCAATTAGACAGATCTTTCCACTGCTTGTGCATCAAAGTGATCCCAAAACATTAATTAAGCCTCAAGACATCCCAGAAAGGCAGACAGTCCAGAGCTTGTTTTACAAGTGGGTCAGCTGAATCAGATACAGCACAAAGAGAGAAAGAGGACAGCTTAGATCTTGCTGTGACAGCACTGCCTATTGTACCAACATGTGTTTAACATGCCTACAAACAGCATCAACTCCTGCAACAATGCAGAATAAGAGCACAGTACTAGTATTATTATTTTAATTACGAAGTGTTACCTATACAGAAACTGAGCCAGAAAACATAATCTGCTTTAGCACAGAGCTAACTGCAAAGCTAGCTGCTCATTATATGGTAATGGAGCTGATATCTGTCAGAGGAGATGTAAAACCACAAACAACATAGTGATTAGATGACTCTAAACTGTATTTTAAAAGCATGAGATACTTGATCCTGAAACTAGAGGAAAAGATCAGGTTCTAGTTGTGGGTAACAGATGCAGGCATGATTTCCATCATGCTTTGAACTAACAGCCACAAATAAAAAAAGTGAGCATGGCCTACAATATCCAGTATCTATGCATTTTGCCAACAGTTTTATGTTTATTATAAAATCTATGCAGGCAGCATCAGAAATAAATCTTGATAATTAAAAAGAATCTAATCCTTTGCTGCACACCTCCAGTTTTACAGTGATGGATGAATGAGATCCAGTAGAAAGAAAATGGTCCTTTCAGCCTCAAAGAGAAAAAAAAGAAAATCAGTAGCTGTAATGTAGCCCATCTCACACTGCATTTCTATTTTGGCTTCTCTAATCTGGGCTACTTTGAGAATTTTTGTCAGTAAGAATTTGTCTATCTCTGATTCTTTCCTTCCTCCCTGGATTTCAAATTGGGCAGAGCCAGAGGTAAAGTGCCAAGTGTGGACACTGAGAAACATGTTGAACACTGATGCACCTCCACCCTGCTACTCACTGACTGCAACTCCCGAGCAGAACCTTCCAAGGCAAAGACCAAACTCATTCTCACTAGTTATACATACAGGATGCCTATACACCTACAGGAAAAATGCTTCCCTCTGAACACTTACACTGATACTTGCAGACTCCTGCACAGAGTCTGTGTCCCCAGCAGAAATTTAGTGCCTTTCCCACTGAAATAAGAAAGGTAATAACTGGACAGCTGTAAATGAACTCAAATGCACTGCCCTAAATACAGGTGAACCACAGGTACAAGAGTTCTCAAGTCAGCCTCTGCCTGTGTATGCAGCAAACACTACACTGTACTGCTCCCAAGCTTCTGCTGGAGATCAAGGGGAAGGTTTTCACCATGTTTAAGTGAAGATGCTCTATTAAGAGACACTAGAGTGGTGCCTATTTATGCCAGATAAGTGTCTGATTCCTGTTTAAATGGCCTCATCTCAGCAAAGTAAGGAAAAGGGAGAAAAGAAGAAATAAAGGAAGCTGGACTGGCTATTTGGATGGAGGAAAAAAAAGGTGCTCCTCAGAACCAAAAGGTTATGAAGTACCACTTTCAGCCTTTAGCTCTCCCATGGCATTTACAGGCAGAAAACAGCTGAGGGGAGGAGAATGGAAGGAGAGCTTAAAATTGGGATGTTTTGGGATCTTCTTCCTCTATGGAACAAACTGAAAGCATTCTGCAGCTGTCTGTCTGCACACACCATCCAAGGAGCCACAGGGCTGAGGAGTTTGTTCTCACTCTGCTGTAAATCTGGTGTCATCCTGCTTTCAGGGGCACCAGGGCAAACAAGAGTGACTCCAGGGAAGGTACTCAAAGGATCACAGTCAACCAAGCATACTCTGGGGTCTCTAAAACCAGATTTGTGTCTTAAAACAATCAGTCAGCATCTGAAAGCTTGAAGTATTTGACATTCAGGGCAAGTGAGTGCAAAGTGAGTGCAACTTCTATGTTGAGTGTGTGGCATAATAAAACTTCAGGTCCTGTCTGCTCCTGTTCATTGCTTTTCTTTCTCCATGTTTATGACTGCATAAATCATAATTATTTTGCAAACTCACTGAATACTGAATTGATGCAGGATACAGAGTTCTCCACGTACAGATGCGTGCCTGCCAAAAGGCTGTGACTAACATCACAGCAGAGGCTGCCTGCTGGTGCTACACAATTGTGCTCACTTTTCCTTAGGTTAACTTCATTACAGAAGTAGACTGGCAAGAGTAACACTCTATATTTTAAATACAGAATCCCAGTTCTGCAATGTATAATAAAATCTTTAATATCGAATATTTTCATCTCAAAGCTGTAAGATTTGTATACCAACAAAAGCAAGAATCTTTGTAATACACTGTGTTTCACCACTTGGATTAATCTGGGGTTTCACTTACTGATCCAGCTTCAGAGGACTGAAGTGGAAGAAGTTCAAACATTCCATAGATTCTTCTTCCATCAGCTTTTAAAGCAACTGTATCTCTCCCCAGCTTCTGTACTTTTTAATTACCAGAAACAAATCCAAAGAATCACTCCCACCACAAATATTGTGTGAGTGCATTTGAGTAAAAGCACTGATTATTTGTTGGCATACTGTTGCATCCATCAGTCTTAAATAATCATAAATAAAAACATTTGCGCTATTCTTTGGTACATTTCTGTCTGTTTAAACCACAGCTGAACTTTTATGTTGTACAAACAAAAAATTGCACTTTTATCTTCTAGAGAGTCTTGTTCCAACAGACTTTCAGCTGAAGGATTCTTTATTGTACTCAAACCTTGTCCCATAAGAGTTGCTGCTGTTGCTCAGTTTATGAAGTATCTTAGAGATCTTGTTTGGTCCACAGCAGAAAACTCCAATGGTCTTCCTGTTATTAAAAATAAAAAGAAAAAAATAAAAGTTATGACATTGTGAATAAACAGTAATTTCCAATAATAGACAGAAGTGGATCCTGGCCTCATGGTATTATACGTAAGCCACCTACAGACAGATTTTAAGGTGAGAAGAGTTCACTAGATATGCAGTTAGTTTTACTGAAGCCACAAAATCTCTCCCAAGTATCCCTACAACAAAATCTATTATTTATCTGACTAAGACAATTCTAAGGAAGAAGTGCTTCATCTTAGTCTCAAGATATCAAATGATGAAATGTTACTATTTTCCACTTTATTTTTCTTCCATGATTAATCACTTTTTTGTTAAAAATGTGTCTAAGACTTCCTTAGTGTAACTTATGAATTACACAAGCATATCTAGTCACTAACAGTGATCTGTTACACTAATGAAAACAGAGCACTACTAACCCATTATTATTTCTAGCAGCAACAGAATAATTTTACTGCTTTGCTTCCACATTAGCATGCAGTTTTCCCCTCAACATCCATATTGGGAAATCTTACAGAAAGACAAACACAGAGTATGGTCCTTGTTCATCACCCATACATTTCTGTCTGGGTTCTTTAGTCAACCTGATTTTTTCACATCACTCAATTCACAACAGGTCTTTGCTCTCTGGTCACCTTAAAAATAGGCTGCAAGTCAGATTCACAGTCAGACAACATTTGAGGGCTCAGAACTGCAGCCAACATCAGAACAAAACACATCCACCACAGAGAGATTGAACCATTCACAATATTCACTACCTCCCTTTTTTTAAAGATGAGAAGAGGGAAAGGAAGCAGAGAAAGACAATGCAATGCTGCACTTTCTGTATCATGAAAAAAAGCCCCATCTTCTTCCTGCTGAAATTGTGCCACTACAGAAAAAGACCTTAGAGATTTACAAGGATGAAGAAAAAGCATACAAGAGGGAACAGGGGTCTAACTATTGTGATCTACAGCACTCACCAAGAGGCTGGAGATTTGAGTTCTGGGCTCTGCTTCCAGCACCATTTCAGTGTTTTATCCAGTAGCTACTTAATATGCAGTATTTTAGCATATGCAAGATAATCAAACTCAGTTTAGAGCTGTGCATGTGTCTAATGAGAGGAGGGAACTAATATAAGAAGAAATCTGTGGTGCATACTGCCACGTGTACATGTCAGGTGTCAGGCAGCTGCTGGAATAGCATGGCAGTGCACACTGCACCAGTGCACAGCAACACTGGCACGGTACAACTGAGCACTCAAACACCAAAAATCATCACCAAGTTATGTAGGCACCTTACAATGCAGATTTTAACTGCCTTCAATGACATCATCTCTCATATCAATCCATGGCAAAGTTGTAAGCCATACTTCTCTCACCCTTATGTTTATCTATTAAGCTTTCATGTTCTGGCATACTCCTTTCAAAGGCAATGCGTGTTATGCTGGTGGCTGAATTTGCTGCAATAATGAGAGAGTTGTTGCCTGCTGCTCTCAAATAAGATTCCTCAGCACTTGCAGATTCTGAACTCCCTCTAATCTGTGCACACTGGAGAAAAAGGATTCATGAGCTGCCAGCAAGACTTGGTCTTCTATTGTGTATTTAATTGAAAGAATTAATGTTGTTGTTGGGGTTTTTTTTTTTTTTCTTTTTTTTTGTTTTGTTTTTATTTTTCTTTAGTCTAATTAGCACAGTAAACTGATAAAAAACCCCAAAGAGTTCAGCTTCCCCTCTCCCTTTCATCACATATAATCAGCCAACACAGTAAATACATGTCTAAGCAGCTCATGCTGCCAATGTATTCCCATCCCAGCAACATCCTTCTGAGATATACAGAATTTTTGGCTAGCAATCAGAACTACAGGAAGATCAAATGATTTGCCTGAAGTCACACAAGAGACCCATGCCTAAGGTCTCCTGAAACCCAGCTGAGTCACTGTTCAGTGCAGTGAGCCCACCATCAGCACTGAGTCTGGACACCCCTTCAGGTACCATCTGCCTTCCTCCCCTGTGTCCTGCCTGCAGATGCCTCCCCCTGCCTCGCCCAGCTCCTGCCTGGCTGCTGGAACACAAACAGAGACAGGGCTGAGGAAAGCTGCTACATGGAGCTACTACCCTGAGCTGTTTATCTATCACTTGTTTGGGACAAAGGCTCACTTTGTGGCTTAGAGGAAAACAGGCAGCTGTGTGTGGCAGCTATGCCTGAAAGTCTTCATTAATACCAGTAACATGTTTACAGTTAAGGAAACTATGTTATAAGCCATTCTTTATGATGCAATAATTATAAACTTCAATATAGTATTTACGCATTCAGAGCACTAAGCAAGTAACTCCTCAGTGCTCCTGTGGGATGAGGAGCTCAGCACATATTCTTACATCCATTATGAACAGCATGAATTGAGAGAGATTAAATACTTTGCTACATTGAGAGGACAGAGTCAGGACTTGACATTTTCCTGTTTTAAATCCCACATTCATTCCTACAGAGAGATTTCTCCTTTAGAGCACATGAGAAATGTATCATGATGCTCCATGCTTTTTTCCCCTACAGGTATTCATGTCTTTTTCTAGGTCTTTCTCTACCTGGAATAAAGCACATCCCCATTTGAACAGAGCATGGTGCAAGCTTTTCATCCAGGACACAAATGAACAGGAACAAGGCTGCTGCTCCATTCCCCCACAAAAAGCATGAAAAAGAAAGACCAGTAATTTATTATATAACTGTTCCAACTGAGACTGCTGGGTCTGCAGGTGTCATATGAAATATGAACAGTAGATGGCATACACCTGCTCCTCTTCTCCTGAAAAAAATAAAAGATCAGGAACCTGATGCTGGGCTGTCCCATGTCACGCTCTGAAGGTCTGGCAAAGCTCAGACACTTACAAATGCACTTTGCTTATTTGGGACCCAAACAGCAACAGCAGCAACAATTCACAAAGCACACAGCAATCAGACAGCTACACAGTGAGAGCTTTGCCAGCTGCCTGTTTATTTATATGCAGCTTTTCCTAAAATCACAAGATAAAAACTGGAAAATATCTTGGCTGCCCATAAACAAGCCCAAGGGGATGATTGCAAATGTGAAAGTCTGAACACTGGCACCAGATGTTGGAAACAACTTGATTGACCTGTTTTGCTTTAGTTTGGTTTTTTTGGTCTCTGTATAGCAGCAGGAACACTTAGGTGGAAAGTTACAGAGAAATAAGACCTGAAATAAAGCTAGTAGCAGACCTGGAAATTGGACTAAAGGGAAAAACTGAAGTTCTCATCTCATCCAAGGAAATACAGAGAGTAATTACCTACAAAAGGTAAATTTCTGCAGGACAGCTGAGGTTCACTACCCTGAAGGCTTCACTACTGTGCATCATTACAAGTAACTACATCTATAGGTACAGACCTATATAAACCTTGATAAAGAGATGACAAAGAGTGACAAAGCCTACATCTTAGCAAGGTAATCAAAAGAGTCAGAACGTTATTTAGGTTATAAAGACACCCTGACTGAAAATGGTAGCCCAATTTAAAGACTTGATGTGAAAATGCAGAGGAAATGGTACCTGAGGTCTAATCAGGAGTAATGCAATGGAAAGCAAAAAACAAAAATCAAGTATCACTACTACTACCAATGGCTTCATCTATATTATGTGCTCTTACATCCTTGGGAGGAAGTGGCAGAAGCCTCATCATTCTCATGTTTTAAAACTGTACTCACATAGTTAAACAAAGACATTAGAATGGAGCATAAAAGTGCAACATTCCACTATGCAGAGATATGTGAGCCCAGAGAGCCAGCTTGGTTCTCTGAACTCTCTATTTCCCCTTCTTTCCCATGGTTCTTTGCTCTAAACCCCTTCTCTAAGTGTGAAAATTCCACTAGAGATGTAGCAACCTGCTCACAACATCCCCTTTGATCTGAATTCAAGACCAGTATTGCCAGCAGCTCACACTGCCCACTGTGACACATTGGGCACTTGATATTTCTCAAGAGCCAGGGCTCAGTGCTCCCTAGTCATATCTAGCCTCAGAAGAGAAGAGTCAACAAGCCACAGGCAGATTTCACTTTGCAAGTGCAAGAGAGGACAAAAAGTTCTTGAGGGGAAGTTCTGCAGAGCATCTCTCAACCTGTTACACCCAGATTACTATCAACAGCTACTCAGGGGGGCTTGCTCCCACACCACTGACTTTGCCAGAAGAGGATTAGGGAAGATTCACACAGTCCCTTCTTCCAGATCAGCTTTTGAGGCAATAATCTGCCAGTGGCAGGTAAAATACTCAACCAACAAAGTTGGTTGATATGGACATACACATTCCATATACATTTCTTCTCTGGTTTACACTTGTCTTGTTTCAGACCATAATATACTTTCCCAACACAGTAAAAAGACATTGCCAGGTTTTAACATAGACTAAGAAATAGCCAGAAATACCCAAAGACCATAAATCTTCTGAATAAAAACAATACAGGTAATTCAAATTCTTCCTTGTGAATTCTGTTTGTAAACTAGCATTACAAATCATGAACCAACAATTTTAGGAAATGTAACTTTATCTAAAAAAACCAGCATATGTTGAAAGCAAGACATTGCCACGGACAAGAACACATGTAATCTCTGTGCAGTGAGATGGAAATCCACTACTATTATTTTCTGAGCCACTGAACATCTCAGCTGCAAGAAAAGCTGAACTGCTCTGAGCATAAAAAAAAAAAAAAAAAGTGCTTCAGTTTGTACAGACTATCTCTCAGCAAGATAAATCCCAGAAATATTTTCATACAAACATAGAAACAGATATGCCCAGCCATTGAACTGTGGCATCCTTCAGGTGGACAAGCACTTACCTCCTATTGCACTTTGCTATGTCATCAAACAGGAGCTTCCACCGGGGCCGTCCAATCAAAAGCCTGGAATTTAAAGCTTGATATTTTTCGCCAATTATTTTCTGCAAGAAACAAAAAATTTCATCATTCTGCCTGATTTGCAAATTTCCTCATATCACCCAGGGCTCCCATTTCTGCTACTGGCTGACGTGCCAGAGTGCTGAGGTGTAAAACCTGAGCACAAGTACCAAACAGTTGTGATGAGAACTGCAGCCATTTTATGCACCAGTACCTCTGCTCAGTACTTTTCCAATGGCTCTCCTTGGTGCTCGTTATACATTGTCCCTCATGAAGCTGCTCATTAATTTCTACATTACCTTAAAACAAATTTATTTAAGCCATAAAACAATAACCATACTCCTATTACGCATTCCCACACTGGCTTTTAATGCTAAGCTGGAAGAAATGCTGCTGATGCAAAAATCATATTTCTGTCTGAAGTCTCTTTTAAAACTTTGTACAAGCAACTATTAAGATGACTAGGTCTGAAACAGTAACAAGGGAAATCTTAGTTTTCTCCCTGAGAGTAGTTTGCCAGCTGTTTTGAGCTGCTGTAACAGCAGAAAGCAGCCAAAACTGCTCCCCAGATGGAACCCACTCCATTGCAGAATGCTAACTCACCAGCATTCTGATAAGGTGAAATGCCCTCCCAATACAGGGCACAACCCTGGGTGTGCTCTCCTGGTGCAGCAGCAAGAGGCAGAGAGTTGCATACACATTATCTAGGCTCCCACATTCCCTCCTGTGCTGAACAACCAGAAACATTGCTCACACCAATGCAAACACAGCCCTGGCCAGCTCAGCCTCCTTTGGGCTTTTACAGACAAGAGGCACCTGCTGCAGAGTGGGCTCTTGCCACACAGGCACAAGGGCTTCTCACAAAGGGAGCATGAAGTGCAACTGCCCAAATTTTGGCAGCAGTCAGCACTTTGGACTAACATCAGTGAGCACACCACCTGTATGGCCAGGGAGAGTTAACTCCTTGAGCAATTATGAGCAGCATCATGACAACTTTGTTCAACAGCCACGAAAAATTGACTTTAAAGAAGGACTTCAACTAAAAAGGTGACTTCAATAAATTCAGCAGCTGCTTAATTACTATCATTATGAAGTATTAGTGTGCTACATAGTATCAGAAAATTCCCTTTGAATTGACTATTATTTCACTTTACCTATCTCATTGCATTGCAGTCCCACTTCAGGTTTTAATTTTAACCTAACAATTACACACCAAGTTCATCAATTAGGCATTTTCAAGCATTTCATTTCCATCAACATATGTTGTCCAGACATTACATTTGTCATAGTCATAACTACTGTAGCTATCACATCATTTAAACTACAGGACTGTGCTCCTACCAGAGCTGTGAATGTTATTGCTATCTCCACCTGATAGCAGGCAGATCAAAATCCTCTGGGCATGGTTTTTCAATGCATTTCATGTTTTGCAGTAATTGTTAGCCTTGGCTCTGGGCCTCTTGTAGTCAATGGAAAGACTCCTGACACGGCACAGTAAAGACTTGTACCTAGGCTTATGTGTTAAATAATGTAAAATGAAGATTGCAAGCATAAATAGTTATAGGAGATGCCAAGAGTTGGGGAATTAGCCCGGCCTTAGCATTGGCAAAACATGTCAATTGACAGTTCAGTATAATTTCCAGTCTTACACATCAATAAATCTCTAGCTTTCATCTATATATGAGACAATGAAATAAAAAGCTTTTTTAACTAGCTAGATTATTTCAAAATATATATGGAAAAAGAAGACTTGAGCTTGCAAGTTCCCAGAACTATTCTGGTTTGGTTCTTAGCCCAGAAACAATGCAGATTTCCCATCAAACACGGCCAACTGTCTGGTCTGTGGCCTGGCCTGGAAGGACCTCATTCCTAGAAAAGCAAGATAGGGATTTCTGCCCACAACTAATCAAGTTAAGGGTACTGCACTAGATTCTCTTAATGCTGTGGGGATGCACTGGCTCTCTTGCTCTATTAATGGATCAGTCACCCGAGTTTATGGCCTCATCTCCTGTTTTTGCCATCTGCAGAAATCCCCTTCTGCCTTGACTGACAGTTTGCCTATTACTCCAAGGTCTAGTTTAGTTTACAAACAACATTTGGCCACCTACCTGTATTCCATCTGTTTGACTGAGGTACAGCTGGATATTTATATAGTCTGGCCGATTCTCCTGCCAAAGCTGGGAGGATGATAAAAACAGCTAGTGAAATAATATCCTTTTTCTGAATGTAAGTGTGAAGTCACTTGTGCCTACTACTATGCTGAGGGACATGGGTTTCAGCATCAATGAAGTAAGCTTCTTAATGAAGAGGATGTGCTTGCATAGCACATCATGCCGTGTAAAAATATTTTAGGGAGCTAAATGGCTCTTAAAATACACTTGAAATTGTAAATCCCACTCCCTTCTCAATCTGCCTACTAGCCAAATGACTGAAGGCCACTCAAGGCTTCCCAGACTGCATGTGCTGCTTATTCCATCTCATAAAGCAGTCTGGACACAGGTAGGTGTTCATGCTGCTGGAACATGGTAACACTGCCAATGCAACACTGGTGATGGATACTCAGACTGGTTTGTGCAGCTCCAAGCATAAATGAAGCCTGGATCAACTACCTCTGGAGCTCACTTGTTTTGAGCAAGGCTGCCATTCCCTACAGAATGCCAGGTGTGTAATGTGGGCACACTTTGCATTTAAGTTGTCAGGATCCCTCCAAGCAACACCCATTACCTTGTTATGCAACATACAGAGCAGATCTGCAAACCAGCGGAAAGACTCAATGTCCCTGCACACCCAAATGAAGTAGAGTCTTCTGAGCTTGTAGCATTTCCAGCCATCACTTGAAAATAAAACGTGTGGGTAGTTAAAAATTACAATTTCAAAAGGAAATATTAATTAGGATGCTTTATATTTATTAATGGAAACATGAATTTCCTTTAAAAGCTACCTGCTAAGTTGCTCTTCAAGCTATGATACATCAGACAGTCAATTGACCAACACAGCCTATTTGGATTATCCTGATAATACTAAATATCTAGCACAGAGCTAATAGCCATCACAGACACTGCTAGGAAGTTGTCAGCTATACAGATATGGATTAATGTATCATCACCAAGCTTTTATTTCCAAGCAAAGGAGACATTCTAAGTTCAGGTACCATGTCAGTGCTTCATTAGGTTTATAAAGAGGTGTGTGAGTGGAAAATATTGACAAATGCAATCACGTCAGGATTTAATTCTGCCTTTCTATGTGAAAGGCTCTGGTTGATTTTAATTAACACTGTAGCAAAATCACAAAGGCCAAATCAAATCAGAGCTCCATTGTGTTAGGGAGCTGTGTGACATATTACAGACTGGAGAAAATGCTGGTGGATAAAGTGCAGCCACAGGCAGATTCTGGAACTGCATTTAGAAAAACAGAACTCTGTGTCAGATTTCTAATTCAATTAAAACACAAATAAGTACAAAGGAAGGATTTGACTGAATTGGGAAAGAAAATAGAAATAAAATTATCTTGATAATGAGTTCAAGTCAAGGACAAGTATTCTGGAAGCATTTTCTTAGTTTGCCAACACTGCTTTTTCTTGTTCTGATCAGTGAAATGGTCAGTGCACAGTTTCCTCCTTTACTTCCTAGAATGATTGTCAGATAGAGAAGGCCATAGCCTGTTCACCTAAAATGCCAATCCTAGGAGCCAGGCCTGGTTGAAAAGTTTCATGATACATCTCACCATACCCCTTGTACTTTATTCCAAACTCCAGAGTTGCTGGCATATCCAGCAAGGATACAGGGTTAATAGATATTATAATAGATGGGGTTTTCTGATACTATTAATAAGATCTCCAACCATTGTCTTTCCTCCCCATACCCCTGCCCTGAGCAGCAAGGAGGAGACAGCAGCAGCACCTCAGCAGCATGTAGAAATGAGGACTCACCTTTCATGTATAAAACCAGAGAGAGTGAAAAAGTGCTTTCAGACTGGGGAGTACAGTGTCTTTCAAGTCCTGATTTCCAACTTTTTATTTGTTAACTGCTGACTTTCCAAACCAGATTTCCTCCATCTCTTTCTGACTGCCTAGACTAAGACAAGCACTTAGAAAGGGTCACAGTCTGGTCAGATATGACAAGAGAACTATAAGCAGTAGCAAGAAAAATAAGTGCCTTTCACCATAAAAAGGGATAAAAGAAGGGGAAAATGCAAGGCATTTTGTATTGAAATGCCACTTCAGTAACAAAACACTACTCTCAGTGATGAAACACTGCAGCTGGACAAAGAGGCTGGACTGCAAGACTTCAGCAAACAAGTCCAGCATGGAATTAAAATAGCACCTCAGACACACCTGCCTGGGTCTACCTCCAACAGGATATATTGTGCAGAAGTGCAATCCCCCTCTACAATCATGTGTATGTAATATTTCTTGTGTGTTTCTGTGTTACACTGCCCATTGCAGCCTTTATTTATGGACTCTTGTGCATAAAAGCCTCCAGCTTTCCATAAAGTACATTAAAATTTCTTAAAATAGGGCACAGGGTTCAACAGCTAAGTGTAGGGAAGGGCAGGGGCATGAACCAAATTGTGTACATACAACAGGAAAACAATGGAGCAGGAAACAAGATTTCAAGGACAGGCTTTGGATCTCTCCTAGACCTGCATGTCCTTGACACACCAGGACTGGCCTGGCTGCTCTGCAGTGCTGGCACCATCAGGCAGTTTGCATGTGCACACCTGCCAATATCTGCTTCCAAGCCAGGGCAAAAACACAGGCAGATCAGCCACTAAACCAGTGCCTTGTTGATGTTTAAATACTGAGGAGGGAAGCAGACTAAGACTGTTACTTTTTCCCAGAATGATTCCCTTGTATATTGTACATTGCACAGGCTATAAAGACAGATTATGGAATTAGCTCCTTTGAAGTCAATTTATGGCTTTATGCAGATAAATGGACATTGCAAAATCCTTTGGACACTACCATTTTCTTGCAGTGTCTGTGCAAATTCCTACAGCCTTGAATAACACCACACTGGAAGAGGCAAACATCTAATTACCTGCTGCTGGCCCATCCTTGTGTTCCATGACATTTTTGCTAAACACTATCAGGGATAATCCATCACAAGGAAAACAGTCATTTTATCCACCTGAGCCCCAGGCTTTCAGCAAAAATGTACCCTGCTTTTGAGAAGGTGATCTATACCCTCTCAGGAAAAGAAAATGAGGGAGCCCAAGATGGTCTTTGGTGGCTGGTGACACTGTCCCAGGTCAGTTGCATCTCTGGCACATCTCTGCCAAAACTCTTTGGGTTACAGAGCTGGTATGACAGGAGTTATGCCCTTCAGGAACATCCCAGTCCTTTTACATCTTTTCAAGGAATCATTCACTTGTGCCAGTGGAAGTTTTCTAAGATCCTCAAAGCCTTTCTGACATGCACTGTAAACTGGGGCAAGATGGCTTTAAAGGCTTAAGCTCACTTACAGCAGTGTGTTGAGCACAGATGCAAATGGTGTAACCCCAATACCTCCAGCCACGCAGAGGCTGACCTCATAGTTCAGGGATTCCTCAAAGGGACTTCCAAAAGGTCCATCCACATACAGTCTGCATAAAGAGAAAAAAGCACACTTTTAGAGGAAACTGTTAAGATCAGACAAAGGTGAAGAAAAGCAAGCTGGAATTAAAACCCCACAAAGAATTTGTTTTAAATTTTTATTAGTCTTGGGATGCGGAATGTGAAACTCTTTTTCCTGAAAACTTTTTGTGGACAAAGATGAATGCACAGGTGGTAAGAAAAAGTGTTATCTAAAATCTCTTGGCATGTTCCATGATTAGACAAGCCATTTTTTATTTGAGCAAGTGAAGGTGACTAAATTATGGCTACCTATTTTGTCTGGTGTTAGAGGGCAAGGAAAGGGCTGGACTGGAAACAATGACTTGGTGGATCATACATAGCAAAGAAAGTAGTTTGGCTAGGTCTGCCTGGGAGGTTCATCTTACACACATTTTCTGAAGGAGGAGAAAAACTGCTGAATTTTTCCCCTTTGACTCATGCCTATCATTATTATTACCATTTTGTCCACTTGATTTTAAACATTATTTAGGAGATTGTATCCCATTTCCAATCCATTTTTAATACTTTGTTTACTACTGGATAGTACATTGACTATAATTTGAAAGTTGGCTTTAGGTATTTTCAGAAGTTTGACCTCCTACAAGATCTTTCCTACACTGCTGGCAATCTGAGCAAGGTCACTCATAGCTCAAAATTTATGGGCTGTAAGATTTCATACACTCTATTCTACCTATGGAAAACCAACTGCATATCTTACCTGAGTAACAGATTCATCTTTAGAAACTGCTACAAAGAGAATCTGAAGAGGACATTTACTCAAGGCCTGTTCTGTGTATGAGTGACTCACTGGATCAGCACTTTTTAAAAAAATTTATTTAGGTAACTGCTGAATACAGCCAAGTGTGGACCAGCACTCAGTGAACAGTATTTGCCCAGAGAACAAGCTTTGGCCTGAGTCCACTAAAAAGCACCAATACACATCAGCTTCACACACACACTGGTACTTATTGCACAACTAAGCTGCACACACTCCGCATCTCATGAAAGGGCCTAAGCATCTTCTTTATAACAACAGCCAGAGAATTAAAGGCAGAGAAGACATCTCTTGTCCCAGACAAAGCATTCCAAACCTCATCTGATTAATTCCTTTGAAGGACTGGATTTTAGCCATAACTTAAGTTCTCACTCTGATCTCATTTATTTTAGTTTTGTGGTCTGACCCTTGGCATCATCTTACCAGCCAAAACAACATCTTGTCTGGGTGTCTTTGGCCAATATGGTCCTTTTTAGGAATATTTTTCCAGATCTCTGCTATTGTTGCCTCATATGTTAGGTTCCTTCTTCTGTGGGTATTAATTGAACACAGATAACTACCAACTTTCTGATGGATCTGAAGGCTCATCCTCAACTATCCTTAACTGTCTTACAAACTCCTTACTTGGTGTCCTACCTGGAGGGAATGGGAGAAGACACAGGCCCAGCCACAGACAATATCAGAAGGCATTGGAAATATTTTTAAGCAACCAAATTTTATAACTAAGCCATCTTCAACCTAAATATGCTTGCTCTTATTTCTGAATTTATGGTCTCTACAGTATTCTAAAAATGTTCCCTTGGAGAATCTCAAAGCTTTGCAATGTCAGGTATGTTAGTTCCATGATGGGAATATTAGAAAAAACAAATTCACTCCTCACTTAGGACAGACAAATTATTTTACACAATGGGGCCAAGAAAAACTTAACTGGCCATGTGCATACAATATAAAAATAACTTTAAGTATCTGCTCATTAAATGTTTTCTCTTACATAACACTTTATACCACATTTACTTAACAAGGGTTTATTTTCCACTAATGAAATGATACCACTGCTGGTGCAGAGTGCAGCAGCAGCTGCTTTAAGAGATCTAAAAGTTGCACTATTTTATGGAGGAGGTAAAGGAGTATCTCTTATTCAAACAAGCAACAGTGGAAATGTTGAGAAGCAGGTTGTAACACTGAAATAATCTGGTCCAAGGGATACTCTGAAAGAAATCCACAAATATTACGAGTTTCAGACGTGCATGTGACAGATGTAACAGAGACCTAATTTTGGGATGTCAAGAGTATGTCAAAACCAGAAAAAAGACCCAAAACAAGCAGATAACAAAGACCAGCAACCTTGACATATACATACATATACATACATACATATACATACAACTCATATACATGTTACCCTAATCAGCCCCCACCTAGCTAGTGAAATCTAGAGAATTATTCCTAAAGGTATGAAGGGCAAAAGCACAGGCTTGAGGGAAATTCCTTGCATTCTGAACAAGGAGCATCAGCTTTCCTTTGGATACACAAACTTAAAGCCAACACTTTGAGTGAAAAACACAACCCAGTGAAAAAAAAAAAAACAACCAATCAAAGCACATTTTTCCAGAAATACCAGAGTGGATGTGACAACAGTTATATACTGTAGGGGTGCCACTTAACATAACTGCACTGCTTGAGGACTACCTGATTGTATGTATGTAGGTATGCAGAGGGATTAAGCAATTCTTGGAAAGTCTGAGTGCCTCTGAATAATACTGACATGATCAGGAGTGGAAAAATGCAAAACTAGGTCTGGTCACCAGAAACCAGTCAAGCACAGTACATGCCAGAAATTCAAGAAACAACCTGCAATTAAATATGCATTTTGGTCAGAATGATCCAGTTTGTGGTCCATTAGCCCCATCTGGCCTGCAAAATATTTCTATTTGCCCACTGTGTCTTCCTCTGAGGGAGTGAGGAGCAGTTGCTTGGACAGCAGATGCAGTCAGAGAAGCCAAGAGCCTCCTGCTGTGTCTGCATGTGGTCCAGCACAAAGCAGCCAGAAGTCACTGCTTCCAAGTTTGAAAAAGAGAAATGGGGGAAAACCTGCAGAAACATTGCTACTGCATTAACCCACTCCACCAGAGTGCCTGAAAAGACTGATTCCAAGCATAACATGATCTCCCTAGAAAATTTTGTTGGAGGTCATAAACATGCACTATTTAATCCCATTTTACTACAGGGATAATTTATAACTGAGACAAATGGTGGACCTAATGCCTTAATGGCAGTGGTCATTTATCCTTTTGTTATTCAAGCCAGTGGAAGCAAGAAGCCTCCTGATGCCATATCAAATGGCATGGGGTTGAACAGAGCAGTGATTCAGTCATAGACTTCTGCAGAGATTATGCAATTTTTGTTTCCTGTCAACATGTTCCTACTTTCATTTGGTAGGATGGAAAAGTTTTGCATAAAAGCAGTTCATTATTGGAAATGAAATATCACAGCACTCAATAAAAAGCCAAGGGGGGTAAGATCACTTTTTGCTTCTTGAGCTGTGGCCCAGATATATCACACTACTATGCTATGCTCTCCTATCCCCCCAGCTTTCATTTAATTAACATGAAGGAAGGGAATGGAATTTTACTAAAAGTTTAGAAATTGGCCCTTTAGGCAAACTTATTCAAATAACAAGTTGTTCTTTTCAGATATATTCACTTCCAGTCTTAGAAGTGCTCTTGCTTATTATTGTGGGACAATTTTTTAGCTCAGAAAGAGATAAAAAAAAAACTCTTCAAAATAGAATACATCACAAAAAATAGCACAGCACATTATTAAAAAGCATCTTATAGATATTTTTCTATTTAAAGCATGCTCCCATTCTACAGTGTGGTACAAAAATAGCCCAACAAGCACTTAAACCAGCTTGTTCCAATGCTGGGCAATGCCACTGCACTAACATGGGGCTGCCCCTAAACTGAGGGACACTGTCTGAGGGACATAGGCAGCTTTTGAGATCCAAGTCATTATTTTCCATTAGGAACTGCATAATGATGTGTGGAGATACCTGCTCACACCTCTTGGACTTGGCTCTCACTGCCATGTGGGCACTGTAGGGTGTAGGAGCCCTTAGAAAAGATAATGCTTTGATTGTGCTTCACAACCCAACAGTCAATGATGTTATTCCTTTTTTTTTTCTAGGCTCTCTGGGAGCTACTGTAAGACATTATCTGGGATATTAGTGGAATAACAGATGGATAGGGGAGTTAAATCAAGAGCTCGTAGGAAATTTTAATTAAAGCAGTATCATCATCTGCAAGCTGAACAAAATGCCTGGAAACAAAGTACTGCATAGAGCACAAAAAGTGAAATCCTAGTCTGACTGAAGTTTTAGGCAAGCTTTTACCAAAGTCACCTGAAGAAGGATTTAAACCAGCAGCAAGACATTTTATATCCTTGGTATTCAGTTCTTACTAAGATACATGTATAAATATCTTTGTGTGAGCACACTAAGTTATGGATACAAGTCACAAAACACAGTCAGTAAAGCTAAGGGAGCTGAATCCCTCCCCTGATTCCTTATAAAAGCATAACTACATTCCCCAAAATCATAATAAGATCAATTAAACAACACTTCTCCCATGCTTGCTTTTCTCTTTTACTTGTCCTACCACAACTACATCTCAGAACTGATGGATTCAGCCTGAGAACTACAAGTAACCAACTCTCTGATGGCTGAAGAAGTTTCCTTATGTTCTTCTGCTGCTCTAACTCTGCTGCACCAGAGAGATGCAAACACTTCTCTCTGATAACCCACAATATCAGCTTCCACCCCCATATGACAAATATTCAAACAAGTGCCTCCATGTTCCTCCCACATTTTCCTTCTTGCCTGGGAGGAATCTCAGTAAACATCTGCAGAGCTATTTCATTATCTCCCTTCAAATTCTTTCTTAAGACTCCTCTTTCCTCTGATATCTGAAAAAGCAGGCTGATGTGCTCACTGTAGCTCAGTCATATTCTGGATCAGTATTGTTTCACTGTTTTCTTGAATTCTGCTGTCTGATTGTACCCATCTGTTGTCTGTTTCTCCAGTTTAAGTTGGTTTGCCTCTGCTGTGTGGCTTTGTCTATCAGAATGGCTCCTGATGCATGACTCCTTCTTCAGGGCACCAGCCTAATAGAGATTAGAGAAGGACTGCTGGAAGCCATCCAAATCTGAAACTTTTGCATGAGACAATCTTTCATAGCCTGCAGAAAGCAAAATGGATTCTGGACTGTTCTAGAACATCTTGGAGTCCAAGGCTCAATTCACATTTATCAGTAAAAGCCTAGCTACTACAAATTATGTGATTTTTTCAAAGAAGCTGCATTTTCTACTATCAAAGATTTTAAAATATTTTCTGCAGCAAAAATCAAGACAGCCACTTCATTTTATGAAGTCAACATACAATATTTCATGTCACTATGTAAGCCTCAATTTTCATGTGTACACTCTGACACTATTTTACCAGAGGGGTTGTGATTATTGACAGCATTTCACTACCAAGAGCCTTTTACCAAAGAACCACTAGTGAACAAAGCATGCCATCTTTGGATTTCATGGATTTCCAAAGCTACAACAGCTTTCAAGGTTTAAAAATGTCACAAAATCTGGCATGTGTGATCAGAGATTCCCATGTGTTCTCCTGACACTGTGAAGGATGATGTTTCCATTAAAGAAATCAGTAGCCCCTTAGACAAGTAAGTTTGTAAAACCCAGTGGGTCCAATTAAATTTATATACTGTTTTGTGCAAGATTGCAAAGGGTTATGATTCTAATTCAGGTTTCATTAGCCATCCTCTCCTGATTTTTTCAAACTGATTGAGTTTAATTTCTGGTCAATTATTCACATTTTTTTCCTTACAACTTCAAATATGTTCTTATGGTATGTACTAGAGCTTGCATAAGTTTCCTCCTCTTTTCTACCAAAGCTGATTCCTTGATCAGCTAGTGAAATATCTGATTATAACAACATGGATGGCTCAAAAAGCTATAGAATCAATTAGCAACAAATTCTCTTCAAATAGAAACCTGCTAAACCATTATTATTTTTAGAATCCTGTAAGAACCATCAGTTTTAGTACATCTCAGTTCCATATATTTCTCTCTGACTGGGCAAAACAAGACAAAATCACCTTTCTCCAACTTTTTATACTCTCCAGGGCACAGAAGTAACTAAAGAAGAATTTCCAGCTCTACAACATCCTTAGGAAAAGTAAGTATTATGAAGGCATGATGATAAGGGTAAGAAAGTGGAACAGCTGAGCAGGCACCCCTGTTTTCATGGATAATGGTCCTCCTGTAACCCACAAAGTGAGATTCATGGTTTGCTATGACACACAGTGCAGGTTAGAGAAGTTTCTACTGGAGTGGGCTGGAACACTACAGCAGCAAAAGTTGTACAGTCTCCTTTTGGGAGCTGGACTTGTAACAGAGGAGTGAGGAGAAGGAGAGAAAAGAGAAGAGAGAGGAGAGGAGAGGAGAGGGAGGGGAGGGGAGGGGAGGGGAGGGGAGGGGAGGGGAGGGGGAGGGGAGGGGAGGGGAGGGGGAGGGGAGGGGAGGGGAGGGGAGAGGGAGGGGAGGGGAGGGAGGGAGGAGAGGAGGGGAGGGGAGGGGTGAGGGGAGGGGAGGAGAGGAGAGGAGCGGAGGAGGAGAGGAGAGGAGAGAGCGGCGAGGAGAGGAGTGAGAGGAGAGGCGAGGAGAGGAGAGGAGAGGAGAGAGGAGAGGAGGAGGAGGAGGAGAGGAGAGAGAGGAGGAGAGGAAGAGGAGAGGAGAGGAGAGGAGATGGAGAGAGAGGAGGAGAGGAGCGAGGAGAGGATGGGAGAGGAGAGGAGAGGGAGAGGAGACGGAGAGGAGAGGAGAGGAGAGGAGAGAGAGGAGGAGGAGAGGGAGGAGAGGAGAGGAGAGGAGCGGAGAGGATGAGGAGAGGAGAGGAGAGGAGAGGAGAGGAGAGGAGAGGAGAGGAGCGGAGAGGAGAGGAGAGGAGAGGAGAGGAGAGGAGAGGAGAGGAGAGGAGAGGGAGGATGAGAGGAGAGGCGAGTAGGAGAGGAGAGGAGAGAGCAGGAGAGGAGGGGAGAGGAGAGGAGAGGAGAGGAGAGGAGAGGAGAGGAGAGGAGAGGAGAGGAGAGGAGAGGAGAGGAGAGGAGAGGAGAGGAGAGGAGAGGAGAGGAGAGGAGAGGAGAGGAGAGGAGAGGAGAGGAGAGGAGAGGAGAGGAGAGGAGAGGAGAGGAGAGGAGGGAGAGGAGAGGAGAGGAGAGGAGGAGAGGAGAGGAGAGGAGAGGAGCGGGAGAGGGAGGAGAGGAGAGGAGAGGAGAGGAGAGGAGAGGAGAGGAGAGGAGCGGAGAGGAGAGGGAGGGAGGAGAGGAGAGGAGAGGAGAGGAAGGAGAGGAGAGGAGGGGGAGAGGAGAGGAGAGGAGAGGAGAGGAGAGAGAGAAGAGAAGAGAAGAGAAGAGAAAGAGGAAGAGAAAGAGAAGAGAAGAGAAGAGAAGAGAAGAGAAGAGAAGAGAAGAGAAGAGAAGAGAAGAGAAGAGAAGAGAAGAGAAGAGAAGAGGAACCTCCTAACTATGAATGAGAAGTTCAAAAAAGCATGGGGCTCGAACTACCACTGACAGCAACAGGAAATAAGTCTTTCACCTCTGGGGGACACCTTATAAATAAATATGGCTCTTCCTTGTTCATGACTCCCTCAGCAATCCAAAAGCAACCTCTCAGACCAAGTTAGTTTCCCTCAGAACTGAGTAAAATTATCTAAACATTACCTGAAGTATTTAAGGAGAGGCCATATTTCTGACTACTCATTGCTGACTATAACAGGAGAGAAGCAATAGTTTAAACCACTGACTTTATCCATTAAAAAGTCTGCAAAATCACTGTGAGAACTGCAATCAAATATAATTATAAACCGAGAGAACTTTGTTCTCTGAAAGTACATGTACATTCTGTACCTAATTTTTGGGTCAATATTCTTAATTAATGTTCCATTAAGTCTTCTCCATAGCAACCTTTTAAAGGTCATTTTTATAAAATGTTCTCAAAATGTATTCCTTTGATTAAAGAAAACACAATTTCATTTCATTATAACAAGAAATTGTGTTGTACACCTTTTTCCTTACCAATTCCAATTTCTGTTTTGTGAAGTACCTTTCCTCTCTATAAGCTTGTGTCCTGCAAATTTTGCCTCAGGTAATCAAGAAAAATTAGAAGAGCATTTGTAATGACTGCACCACCTATTGTATCTTGCTTTTTGAAAATTTATCCATTACATCATTAAGTAATAAAATGCTGCAGACCAGCAGCTGCAATGAGGTGGAATGTGCTGGCCATATCTCTCCTCAACCCATTCACTGACACAGCAGTTATCTGCTTATCTCACTGCAAACTGCATTTCTGCTTTAGAGTAATCCACTCTCATCTCTGATCTTTGGTCTCTTTCAATATTTACAGGAAGCTTTCTGTTGCCTGTACTGCTGCCTTTGGTGGTCACCTCAGAGGTGATGCCATCCAACAGATGGCCTGGAAGTAGTGCCAATATTAGTCCTCTTCCCTGCTTGGTACATGATACTCACTGAGAGAGGATATCCCATGTCTCCACAGCAGTGGAAATACCTGCAGCATCAGTTTCTGTAGCAGTCTGGAAGGCAAGGTGGTTAATGTTCATGTCACAATCAGCAACAGCTGGATGGACAGCTGTGGAGCCAAACAAGGACAGTGGGTAGCAACAGCCAAGCACTGTCTGCACTAACACACTGTGAGAAAGGGCAGGATGTGGCTGGAGAGGGAGCCATAAAGATGGAGGGACAGCCCTTCCCTGGGACATATATCCCTGTTCTGGCTTCTGGAGAAGAGCACAGCACAGTACAGTAGAACTGCAGGAATGAGGTCAAAAAGTGGGAATAGAATGTAGGGGGTGATCAGGACCTCCAAAGACCTCCAACCCCTTTCTGTACTGATACTGCATATTGATGCAACCACTTTGCAGATTTCAGATGCTGTTTCAAGTTTTTTGCATCTCTAATTATTACACATTAACCAGCACTGGAAGTCTAACTCAATTCCCACAAGCCAGGGTTTGGGTATTTTCAATTGAAATAAGAATGGGAGAACTACGTGAGAGTTTAGGACTCCCCTGGCAACTCCTTTCCAGTTACAAATATACTCAAGAGAGATATTATTACACCAAAGGGCAAAATACTTCTTTAGATAGATTAGGCTGGGGGAAAAAGATGACCACTCTAGTTAAACATCCACATTGCTGTAGGCTTTCCAGACAAGTCCAGTATACCTTAGGGATGGGGAAAGAAAAATTGGCTGACAAATCACAAGGAAGACAAAGTACAGGATTTAAAATCCTAGCTAGGTATCTGCAGAAACAAAAGGTGAGGAGAGAAGCAGCTGACTGAGTGCTGGCAGATACAGCTGGCAGCAGATCAATCTGAAGACAAGGACAGGAATATCATAGTTCTCTCCAAAGTCAGCCTGATCAGGCTCTTTGGACTGAATGAAGAGATGAAGAACTCAAAAGTAAGAGAATATAAAGAAAAAACACAGAAAGGCAAATCTCACAACAAATTCTGCAGTTGGAGTGAAGCAGTTACTCCTGTAATAAAATGAGATCCTCAATATCTGGTAAACCTAAACACAAATATGTTATCTAAAATGCAATAAATCCCCTAGAAAAAACTGCCATGTCTCACTGCTGACTCTTTTCTGTCTTAGGGCTTTCACTAGGTAAACAAAGTGACTTTGTCCAGTCACAAGCCCGCCTTTTATTTGAAAAACTCTCTTTTTAAAAGAAATGTCTCAGATATACTTCCTTTAAGTAAAAATATTCTCCATGAGCCTCACATCCTGTACAGGCCAGTGATTGTGCCTGTGGGACTAAGTTTCCTTTGGGGCAGATTCATGAAGCAGCTCATTACTGGCTTGGGGTCTGTAAAATATCTTGAATTGCTTGAATTTAGCTGCCAGAAAGCCTAGAAAGAAATTCTCTAACTATTCCTCTGACAGTTGAAGAGAGAGGTCTGCAAGACAGTGATAATGCAACTTCAGATGGATTCCAGATGTTCAGTGATGGTCAGACAAGCTCATTTCCTTAGGCAGAGACTCTCTTATCTGGAAGGGGATACAGAAAACTGGCAAGGTCAAAATGTGAAGAAAGAACACCTGCCCAGCAGTAGAGTGAACCATACACAGTTGGAATAAAATGGCAGACTAAGGATGAGATCACCCAGCTTGGAGCAGGGATTTCTGAAGTCAACAGAAGCCTACAGATGAGTCTGCACATAGATTCATTGGCAGAAGCTTATCATCTACCAGAAAATATACTGCATTACATCATAGATGAGCTCAATGCAGTCCTGACTATCTTGACCTCTTGTTTTTCTCTGACTATGCTCCAACTTCTTATTTCCAGTTCTAATTTTTAGAGTGAATGGCCTATTATTGTCTGTAGTGTTCCAGTTTCAGTCCTGCCAAGGCCCTGGATAATGACATTATTGTTCATAGGTGGCAGTGCCATTGATATTACCTTTCTAGCCATACAAACATGCCTCTGTGCAGCTGCCTTGGGTTATTCAAAATAAAGAAATTTTTACCCTTTGAATTTTTAAATTCCTTTAAGCTCTTACTTTATGTGCTCATATTAACAGAGCCTTACTTTTTAGCATTTCTCTATGAGAAACTTACAGAGTACAGGTGATCCCAAAAAAAAGAGGTGAGTGACTTGGTGACAGACACAGATATATGGGACTAGTTTTTAATTACTGTAAATACAGAATTATTTTCCCCACCCTTCCCACCCTCATTTTTTCATAAATATCCTGAGGTTTACAACCCACTTGGTGTGAGACACTGCTGCAGGACAAGGTAACTGAGCAGAGCAGAGTCTGGGCATCACAGCAGAATGAATGCCTCTGGCACAGAGTCAGGGTCTAAGCCAAAGGAACCTCTTCTGTAGGTTCAGTATCAGTTCCTATCAACCAGAACCCCTGAAATTGCTCTGCAAATATACAGAGAAACACCACTGATGATAGGACTGGTCCTATCATTATACACAACAATTCACAATATATGAAACTTCTTGCAGAAAATCAGTGTCCTGCACTTCCACACTGATCCCCATCATGTTTGTCATCATTGTGAGATGCAGATCCCAGGGCTGTCTCAGGTCTAACTTAAAATGACAGTTTTGACCAGCCAGAGAGGAGGAGAAGTCCACACTTTTAACTCATCTCTTGTGCTTATCCACTGTCATTTCCAGAATGTCACTTACATCCTCAGTTAATGTTCTTTGTTTTGGTGAAACCAGAAAGCAACACATTCTCAGAACTCTCCTCCATGAGACAGGGTTTAGTTTAAGTTTAAATAGCTTAATGCTTAAGTTTACTTGTTCAGTTTTGGGTCCCTCATTTAAAGAAAGCTGCTGGAATGAATCCAGACATACAAGGGCAATGAAGCTGATGAATGGCATGGAGTAAGTACTATGAGGAGTGACTGAGGGAGCTGGGGTTGTTCAGCCTGGAGAAAAGGAAGCACAGGAGGGACTTATCACACTCTATAGCTACCTGAAAGGAGGCTGTAGCCAGTCTCCTCCCAGGCAACCAGCAACAGAACAAAAGGACATAGACTCAGGCTGTGCCAGGGGAGGCTCAGGCTGGACATGATAAAGAATTTTTTCACTGAAAGAATGGTTAAGCATTGGAATGGGCTACCCAGGGAAGTGGTGGAGTCACCATCCCTGGAAGTGTTCAAAAAATGACTATACAAGGCACTTAGTGTAATGGTTTAGTTGACTTAGTGATGTTTGGTGACAGGTTGGACTCTTGGAGGTTTAGTCCCAACCTCAATGATTTTATGATTCTAGCAGGTTTCACACTTTAATGCACACAGACAAAAGGCTGTTATAAAGTACAAGCCTAACAATTGCCTTAGCCCATGTCAGTTCTTCTTATTCAACAATTTCTCTTTTGATGAACTGTCTGACATTTCTGCCTATTCCAACTCATCTTCCTTTTCTTCCATCCATCTCCTAAAATTTGCCAGATGATTCAGAACTTTCATTCCATCTGCTCTGATGTACACTATCCTCCCTGGTCCAATATCATCCAAGGATTTAATTAACTTGGTGTTTACATCTCCCTCCTTATCATTCATTATTTGATATATTGAAAGAACACATCCCAAGATGAATTGCTCCTTATTTGATACCTTACTCATTTTTAAACTCTGTGCTTAAAAACTATTTGCTGCTTCCCACCTGTCAACATTGACTTTTTTTTTTCATTTAATACACATGTTATATTCTTATCTAGATAATACTTTAAAAAAATTGATTCCGGTACAAAACAAATGGCAAAAATGCCACTGAGTTACATGCTATCAGAATTAAGTTCTGCAGGAGCAAAAGGTGCATCATCAGGCAGAAATGCACTATAAAAGTAGATTAGCTTTAGTGGAACAGCTTTTTGCCATTTATATTGCTCTGGTGCCTCTGTCTGCAGGTAAGGACAATAATACATGGACAGTACAGCGTGGATGAAATTCCAGCCCTCTAGGTTCTGTGTATCTACTAAACCTCATCTTTTTAAGACCTCACTCTTTATCCCATCAGCTGTGATCAGTGATCTAGGTGTTCCACATACCACTTACTTTGCTTCTGTTTAAGGATTCCCTTAACAGCTGTAATTTAAACAAATTGTAAAGGTAGAATTGGACAGACAGATGAATACTTTCTGCTTGTTCCTTCCTCTCTGACATCCTGAAAACCACATTAATGTTTTTCCTAATGGCTGCATGTATCAACCATTCACTAAACTACCACCGAACGTTTCTAACATCACTTCAACTACTGTGAAAGAGCCTAAAGATCCCCAATCAAAAGGTACTTGACCCTTGTTTTAGGAACTTTATAAAAAGCAAAAAGAGAAAGGAGGAATGCAGCAGCTGAGGTCCTGTGCTGGGATCCACCCAGTCCCTGTCATACCTTTCTTAGGAGAACCCTGGCAAGTCAGCTTAACACTGTATAACATTATCTACCTGTTAGAAATAGTTGAATTTCTCAGACAGAGATGAGCACTGCAAAAATTACTTCATTCAAAGTTTGTGAGGCCCATAAATACCCTGTAATGGTGGTCATGAATCTCATCAATAAGTGCATCACAATTTTTAATGAGCAAGTAAAGGGAAAATAGTACAACATTACACAAAGGAATGTTTCTATATATTGTTGTTTTACAGTCTCCATCTGTCCAACTAATGGCTTTTATCTGTAGATCTGACCTTACAGTTTAAAAAAGGGTAAGTAATAGCTTCATATCTCATTGGAGAACCCTTGCCAAAACAAACAAATTAAAGAAAGGGTAAAGATGACTGTAGATAAAGCCACCATCCTTGTTATTTCCTTGTTAATCCTATTTTATCAGTTTAGTTAACCTTAGATGACAGTGTTCAAATACCTGAGTGCCCGGGGGGGTTTTAACACAAGTGGCCTAATGACAATAAAATAATACCTGATTTAGAATTACTTTTGTTATATATTTTTCTGTGAAGAAATTTTAGTGATTATTTCCCCTGCAATTTCATTCTTCAAGGAACCTTCAGTGCAAAGAGGAACAGACCCCAGATTATGCAAAACTGAGACATTTTTGATTTTTTAATATATGCTAAATATTTCAGCCATGATTCTTCTTGATGGATATTGTAAGAAGCATCAAACAAGGGAACAAGCTAAACTTAATTGGCTCATAATTGCCAAAACATTTTTACATGGTGCAGATGCTATTCAATGGTGCCAGAACCTGAGTGCAGGGCTTAATAACTAAATCCAAAGTTAATTTGGTGAAGGGGGTGCCTCTGACCACAAACAGCTGGCACAGCCAACGAAGACATAAATGGATTTCTTAAATTCCAGTGGTGCTCTTAAGAGCTGCCTGCAGCAAACCTGCTCTATTTTGCTATCAAATTACTGGAGAGAGACAGATCAAATTTTGATAGCTCCTGTTTGCATGGCTTCTTTAAAGTGGATTCCTTAACTGTAGTGCAAATATGCACCAATAAAAAAAGTTAACCATCAACGATTACATATCCAGTTACTGCCATCTAACAACAGAAAGACAAACTATACATAGATGCACACTAACTATGCTCTCAGACAGCAAGGCACAGCTACAGATGGAGCAGAGAGCTAAGAAAGTTCCCTATCTCAGCTTGTGCTGACTCTCAAAAGAGGGAAGCAGGGGCTGAGCTCCAGGGACAACCCCTCTGCTGCACTTAGAGCTTGGAATTAAAATGTTCAAGAGCTTAATGGAACCATGTGTGAAAGAAGACTTGCAGATGCTGAACTCAGCCTGTTTTCTCATCAGGACACAGCAATCTGCAAATAAATTGACAAGACATTCCTTCAACCTTCCTTCCTAGCACAAAACAGAGGGAGATGAGGCTGTCCATCAATACCAACATTGCTTGCCTGTCACAGAAGAGCAGTGCCCAGAGGCTCTCATTACAGCCTGTGTCACTGAACAAGCTCATTGCATTTTTCTTCCCTTCCCTTCCCTTCCCTTCCCTTCCCTTCCCTTCCCTTCCCTTCCCTTCCCTTCCCTTCCCTTCCCTTCCCTTCCCTTCCCTTCCCTTCCCTTCCCTTCCCTTCCCTCTATTCAGAAAACCAACTATATTAGAGTTTTTTACCCTTTGCTTCAGTTCAGAAGCCATGTCTAACAGATGTGAGTTAAAGCAGAATTTCATGTTGTCTCCTTGAAACAAAACAGGGCTGACAGAGAGGCTGGGCATTGTGGTAAAAAGTCTTAGCTGAAAACCATAAAACAACATTGCTAGAAGAGTTAAAAAGATTGTTGCTTACCTTATCATTCTATCCACTCATTCGTTTGTTGGTTCTTTGATCAAGTTGTTATGTTCTTTTCCCCAGTTAAATGTAGTCCCTATGTAATTCAAACCCTGGTTTATTGTATTTCCCCTATCCCAGTTACTTCCTCCTTCCGCCCTTCCCCTTACCTCATTTCCGGCCTTACCATTTCCGCCCTTTCCCTTACCTCATTTCCGGCCTGCTGCTGCCTGCCTATCAAGTTAGCCACACCCTATATGTAAATCTCCAGAAGTTTCCCAGTACCACCATTACTGGAAGTTGTTGTTGAAGAAAAGATTCACAAAAATAGTCAACCAACACCAAACCCAAGTTCACAGATCATCTCAACTAACAAGCCAAGTCACCTGCAATATGTCCTTTGTAACTGTTTAATCACCACAACCTTAAGGGCAGTTAAGAAGAATGACACCCCCAGACCAATGAGCCACTATTGAGATCTCGGACGTGTCCGTGAGGCTGAGACTCCCATCCCTACGTTCGTCGGGATCGGCAGGACCTCCTCCCGGCGTTGCCTGGCAGCAGCAGCAGCAGGCGTAGGGCCTACTCCCTGTGACCCCCCATTAATAAAGAGCTGTTTAATAAAGGCCTTGGCCCTGCTAAATTCATTACAACTTGGGGGCTCGTCCGGGATAGGCCACGCCCAGAAGAGGACGTCAGAGGGGGAGGCGCCACCCCGAAGAGGCCCTCTGGGACAGCTGGCCACCCCGGACCCGGAGCTGCGCGGAACCAGGACAACGCCTGGAGCACCGGTAAGTAGACCGGTGGCGGGCACGGGAGGCGAGCGAGTGTGGTGTGGATGAGACGGGGGCTGGCAGCTCAGACCCCCGAAGCGAGTGTGGACCCCTGAGTACCGCGGTTCCGGACTCCCGCGAGGGGGCCGGCCGGGAAAAGGGGGAAGCGAGTGAGGCCTACCAAGGCCTAGAGCATGAAAGAGGCGCCTCCTTGGGGCCTAGGCCCAAGCTTGGGGAAGAAGGAGAACCTTCGCTAGGACCCAGCTTTCTGTCGGTTGGGGAAGGAGGGGAACCTTCGCTAGGACCCAGCTTTCTGTCGGTTGGGGAAGGAGGGGAACCTTCGCTAGGACCCAGTTTTCTCTTGCTTGGGGAAGAAGGAGAACCTTCGCTAGGACTCAGCTTTCTCTTGCTTGGGGAAGAAGGACAACCTTTGCTAGGACCCAGCTTTCTCTTGCTTGGGGAAAAAGGAGAACCTTCGCTAGGACCCAGGTTTCTGTCGGTTGGGAAAGAGGAGAGAACCTCGCTAGGACCCACCACTGTGTTTATTTTCAAAGAAGGGGGGGTGCAGGAAGGGGCAGCCGGCGCCCCGCTGGGACCGAGCCCCCCAGGGACGAGGGTTTAGGAAGGGGTATCCGGGCCCCGCTGGGACCTTACCTGACTCCCACCAGTGGAACTAAGAAAAGTAGAGGGAGGGGGCGACCGGGGCCCCGTTAGAGACCGGCTCTATCTCAGTTTAACTGTGGGCCGGGAAGGAGCATAGGGAGGGGGATATAGGTAAACCCCAGTAGTGACCAGCTCTTTCCTTTGCCCTGTTTTAGTTGCCCGTCATTAAATTTGCTTTGAAGTAGGGGCACCGTATATTTTTTTTTAAAGAAAGAAATTATACGTTAAGTTAGAAAGGGCCAAATTTTTTGTTGAGTGTGTCTTTAGTTGCCTGTCAGTTGTTTCCTTTCGAGTAGAGGCACAGTAAGTTTCTGTTAGGCCCGTTTGAAAAATCACTATGGGGTCTTGTATGAGTCAAAAGAGTAGAGCGAAAGAGAACAAAAATGTAAAGAACATCCCTCCTGATAGCCCTTTGGCGATAATGTTAAATAAGTGGGATACTTGTGAAGCTACTAAAAAGTTAGATAAAATAAAAATGATCCATTATTGTGTTGAAGTATGGCCAAAGTTAGATTTACCAAGAGCATGGCCATGGTTCGGTACCCAAGATCCATGGATGTGTACAATGCTGAATCAATATTTAAAGACTTGGGGAGGATCAAATGTGGAACAACTTGAATACGCAGCTTGTTGGAGAGGGAGTAGAGCAAAAGAAGAACCAATAAAGATATGTAAAGTAGTAGAGAAAAAGGGACAAAGGAACGAGGAAGAGAAAAATAAAAGTAAATGGGACCCCCTTGATTATCTTCCCCCTCTTCCCCCGCCTGTCAATAACCCCGATTACCCACTTCCTCCTCCTCCGACCGTCACTCCCCTTCACCCTCCTCTTCCTCCTCTTCCGTCCATTACTTCCTTCGAACCCCCTGCTGTTTCTCTACCCACCAATGCTTCCAATAACCTTCCTTCTGCTCCATCTGTCAATTCTCCTCCTACCTCCTCTCCACCCACCAACACCCCCACTTACTTTCCTTCTTCTGTTCCACTTGTCAATTCTCCTCCTCTCCTACCTCAAGCATCTAGCATAACTCCCCTGTCACCACCTTCCCTTAGTACCCCTATTCCAAATCAGCTTTTTTACCTATGTGCCCACTTCCCAACCTGCCTTCACCCTAGTATCTCCACAAACCCCAATTCCTCCTGCCTTGGTTCAGGCCCCTCCACCATAGGTGTCCCTTCACCTCCTTCCAATTGGGAACTGAGTCTATCTCCATCCAACAGTAGCTCTTCCTCCAGTATCAACAGAACCCTGTACCGACACAAGCAGAGGGACCATATATAATACGAGGTCAAGGGCAGCAAAAGCAGAAAGGAATGTTTCCACTCAGGGAAGTCCCTATGGGAGGAATAGAGGGCAGACTTGGGTTTGTAGACGCACCGTTGACTGCCTCAGAAGTGAGGAGGATTTAAAAAAGAAATTGGAATTTAGTGGAAGATCCCGTAGGCATTGCAGAACAGGTAGATCAGTTCTTAGGGACCTAGCATTTATACTTGGAGAGAAATGAATTCAGTTATAAATATACTATTCAACCCAGAGGAAGTTAGGATGATTAGAGAAGCGGCCTACGCATATGGGAGAGGGAAAACCGGCAAGGACCACCGGGTGACTATAAACTACCTCTCACAGACCCGGGTATGGAACCCAAACCAAGAAGAGGGGAGGCGGAATATGATTGACTATCGAGCTTTAATAGTGAGGGGAATAAGAGAGTCTGTTCCTCGCCAAGTAACACCCAAATTGGCCTTTGGAGCAGTACAAGAAAAAGATGAACCCATCCGCGTGGTTAAAGCGGTTAGAAGAACTTTCAGCTGTACTCTAGTATAGATCCTGATAGTCCGGAGGGCCAAGCAGTATTAAGAGTACATTTGTCACAAATCTTGGCCTGACATCCGAAGGAAATTAGAAAAGTATGGAAGACTGGCAGGAAAAAGGGATAAATGAACTACTTAAAGAGGCTCTAAGGGTGTATCTGAGAGGGCAGGAGGAGAAAGCGAAATCGAACGCCCGAGTGATGGTAGCGATAGCTAGAGAATGTATAAATGCAACTGGAAATAAGCTAGAGAAGCCATGTGGATCTAGAGAAGGAGAACCTAAGATTGCGCCAGGCGCAGGAGGTTCTAATGCCCAACCCTTGGCAGAAGGTCGGAAAATTTCAGGGCAGATGTTATTACTGTGGTGAAGTGGGTCATCTCAAAAGGTACTGTAAAAAGATTGCCATCGATGAAGCAATTGAAAAAAGAACAGGAAAATTTAGAAAAGATTCTGAGAGGGGAAGATTAGGGGTGTCAGGGGCTCTTCCCTTTAGGGGACCCAATGAAACATCTAGATGAGCCCTTGATAAACCTCAATGTTGGCCCCAGAATTTAAGTTTTGAGTTCTTAGTTGACACGGGAGCTGATCGGTCCCAGTTTGAAAGATCTTCCAGTAGGAGTCCATATTAGTAATCGAACGTGCGAAGTAATAGGAGCTGAAGGGACACCCTTCAAAGCACCAATAATTGAAGGAGTAGAGTTAAAGGAAACTTTAAACAGTGTGTGGCAGAGATGATTATTTACCACATTTAGAAAGAAAGAATTTGTTAGGGAGAGATTTACAAGTTAAGTTAGGAATAGCAGTTATTCCAGAAAATGGGAGGATGGTTGTGCGTATTATGAAATTGACCGAAAGAGATATAAGTGAAATCACATCCCCAAGTATGGGCAGAAGAAGGGAAAACTGGCTTTTTAGACATCACGCAATAAAAGTGCAAATGCAAGAAGGAACTACCCCAGTCAAGGTAAAACAGTACCCAATATCAGAAAAGGGTAGAGAAGGACTAGCCCCAATTATAGACCCACCTTCTGGCGGAAGGTGTGTTAGAACCATGCATGTCCCCCCATAACACCCCCAATTTTAGCAGTCAAAAAGGCAGAGGAAAATATAGATTAGTCCAGGATTTGAGAAAAATTAATAAAAAAAATCATCGCTAGACATCCTGTGGTGTCTAACCCTTACACTCTGTTGAGTAAAATTCCCAGGGAACATGCATGGTTCACCACCATATTATTTCAAAGATGCCTTTTGGGCGTGTCCGCTAGCAGAAGAATGCCGTGACTGGTTTGCATTCGAGTGGGAGTACCCAGGAGGGAAGAGAAAACAACATTAAGGTGGACCCGTCTACCTCAGATTTACTGAGTCCCCAATCTTTTCGGACAGGCTCTAGAAGAACTATTAGACCAAAGTTCACCCCCTGAAAATGAGACACGAATCCTCCAATATGTAGATGATTTGTTAATATCTGGAAAAGAACAACAGCTAGTTTAGAACAACTAGTATAAAACTCCTTAACTTTCTGGGAGAAAAGGGTCTAAAAGTATCCCGGAACAAATTGCAGTTCGTTGAACCAGAAGTGACATACCTTGGGTCATATAATTGGAATGGATACAAAAAGTTAGAGCCCGAAAGAATTTCAGGCATACTAGCCAGTTCTGACCCAAAAACTAAACATGACATTCGAAAACTTTAGGCTTGTTGGATACTGTAAATTATGGTTAGACAAATATACTCAAAGTGTAAAATTTCTTTATGAAAAATTAGTAAACCCTGAACCCATAAATTGGACTGCACAAGACGAAAACAATTAGAAGAATTAAAGAGAAATTAGCTTCGGCCCCAGTCCTAAGTTTACCAGAATCTCACAAAGGAGTTTGAACTATTCACGAACACTGAAGGGGGGAGTAGCTTACGGTGTACTAACTCAGGAATGGGGGGGTTGTCTGAAAGCCAATAGCTTACCTCTCTAAATTATTAGATCCAGTAGCAAAAGGATGGCCACTATGTCTCCAAGCAATTGCGGCTGCAGTAATTTGATAGAGGACGGCACAAAAACTGACATTCAGGGAAAACTTAAAGTATATACTCCACATGATTTAAGACTATCCTCAGCCAAGGGGCCCAGCAATGGCTAACAGAAGCCAGAATACTAAAATATGAATTATATTAATGAATGCAAGTAATTTAGAATTGGCCACCTCTAAAAGTATTAATCCGGGCTACAATTTCTCTCAGGGGAACCCTTGCCAGAGCTAGAGCACAATTGGCCTGGAGTTTATAAATTTCCAAACCAAAGTAAGGGGAAGATCTACAAAGTACAACCGTTGCCATATGGAGAAGTATTGTTTACCGATGGTTCATCTAGAGTAGTAGATGGAAAAGGGTATCTGGGTATGCAGTAGTAAAAAGAGCAGAAGGAAAAGAGCTAGAAGTGATAGAAAAGGGGAAGCTACCATCCAATTGGTCTGCACAATGTTGTGAGATCTATGCGTTAAAAAGGGGTCTAGACTCATTAGAAGGAAAACCAGGAACCATTTACACTGATTCAAAATATGCATTTGGAATAGTCCCACACATTTGGAAAAATCTGGGCAGAACGCGGGTATTTAACTCAAAGGGGAAAGATTTGGTACATAAAACCTTAATAAAATCCGTATTAGAATCCTTGCTCAAAACCAACAGAAATTGCAGTTGTGCACATAAGAGGGCACCAAAAGGGAAATACCTTAGAAGAAAGAGGAAATCGGTATGCTGACAAAATAGCCAAAGAAGTCTCATTAAGTTCCGAAGGGCCTATAGAAGTCTTTAAATTAAATGAGACACCTAGAGAAATCACAATTACAAAGCCATTTTAGTGAAGAAGAGTTAAAGATAATAAAAAAGTTAAAAATACATCAAGGAAATCAAGGAGAATGGGTAATGAAAGATGGGCGCAAATTTTTAAACAAAGTCTAGCCAAAAAGGTATTGGCAGAAATCCATGAACTGACCCACTGGGGGTGTTCAAGGATTATGTGACCACTTCCTCAGAGAAAATTTTTGTATTGGGATATATAATCTGGCTAAATCAATAACTAAAGGGTGTTTTAATCTGCCAAAAAGCTAATCAAAAAGTTATGCGAAAAATTGAATATGGGGGAAGGGAATTAGCATTAAGACCATTTCAAAGTGTTCAAATTGACTTCACCGAAATGCCCCCAGTTCAAAAAATATAAACATTTATTAGTTATTGTGGACCATCTTACCCATTGGGTGGAGGCCTTCCACCACTATTAAAGAAACCTCAGAAGTGGTCATAAAAATAATCCTTGAACAATTATTCCTAGATATGGATTAATTATCACATCGATTCTGATAGAGGCCCACATTTTACGTCACATATATTACATCGAGTCATTGAAGCACTGGGAATGAAATGGAGGTTGCATACTCCATGGCATCCCCAAAGTTCCGGCCGAGTAGAAAGAATGAACAAAACCTTGAAAAATGTATTAACAAAATTAATTGAAGAGACCCAAATGAATTGGCTCAAATGCCTACCTCTTGCCCTATTACGCATTAGGACCAGACCGCGTGCAGACATAGGAGTTTCACCCTATGAAATGATGTTTGGCTTCCCTTTTAATTACCCCTTTTAGCTCTGCAAACTATCTAGAAGGAGAAGCTGCCACCCAAGAGTATTTAAGAATCATTGGAAGAACAATAGAGCAACTAAAGAAAAAAGGATACCTGCCCCAAACCTCTCCCTTAGATTCAAATGCTCATCAGATCAACCCTGGGGACTGGGTTCTTGTTAAATCCTTAAGTCACACATCTCTATCTCCTAGGTATGAAGGCCCCTTCCTAGTCCTCCTAACTACACACAACTGCTGTAAGAACAAAAGAAAAAGGTTGGACTCACATATCACAAATTAAAGGACCAATTCCACTCCCCCTGGTGAATCGGACTCCACAGTATTTCAGCCAAAGGCACCTGAATGGACCATTACAAAAGGAACTACAGACCTCCAACTTAAGTTTAAGCGAAAAGAAAAAGACAGCTGAAAAGACTTAGAACAGTTCCAATTTGAAAGCAAAGTGTTACTGTACGCAGTTTATGTTAACTCTAGTTGTTGTTATAACGTTGTTGTTGCACACCTGCAGTAGTCTTTCAAGTTCCAAGTAGTTCACTAAAGTTCTTGTTGTTACAAAATTGCTGTATCATACATCCTTCTCCGATTGTAGATCATTCAATCCTCTGTCGAAATCCTCAAATTAGAAGTTGCCAAACCATAAAGACCAAGTTCCCCTACAGAACACTTTCTAAAAACATCTAAATTAGTATAAAAAGGGGATGAGAGAACTCTGGGAAGTAAAATCTTACCAAGGGGACCCCACCTCCAAGAGGCAAGCCCGGTGAGACTGAAAGCAGGTTCATACCGGACTCTTGAGAGGAGTGTTGCTGGCCTTGCTAACAAATAACCTGATAAGCAGCGAAGAGGTTAAATGCAGCAAGTGTTACCATCGGATAATGATGGGGAGACCCAAGGTCCCTAATAAGAATTCACACCAACGTGAATCCCGCTGTTTCAATCATTCCCAGATCTCCACTTGTCAGAAAGTGGATAAAACGTATTGGATTGCTAAGAATACTGCCACTTTTCGGCAGCGGTTGCTCAGGAGAATGTCCTATAGGGAAGCCTGGTTTTGCTTTGAACATGAGAATAATCAAGGAGAATTAATAGATTTGATCAAAGAAAAACAATTAGTAATAAATACCAAAAAGGAAAACGAATTGGAAATACCTTTAGGGAAAAATTATTCATAGATTTAGTTGAAAGAATTAGTAAAGAATTAAATATAACCAATTGCTGGGTATGCGGTAATACACAATGTCTGAGATTTGGCCATGGGAAGGGATCAGTTTAAGCCCATTGGAAATTCTAAAATGGGAAGCAAACTAACCAAACATCTCAATTACCTAAGCAAAAATGAAAGAAAGAACAATGGAATTTAAAATATAAACCTATTGGAGAAGAATGTATTAAAAGAGTTGGAAACCCATATAGAACATTTGTAGGAACTATGCCCTGCAAAAGGTACCTAACTATAAAAAAAGTCAATTATAAGGTGGATACATAAGGAGCCAAACAAATATTGGACAATACACCAAAAGGAAAAAGGATGTGTTTATCACGAAGGATATGATTTACATGAATGTGCTGGAAAGAAAATAAATCCCTTTTGGGGATTAGAGGAATTATCCAAGTATTGGTCATGTCCCACCGAAACCAACCAAACCTTTTGGACAGCACCCGAGTATCTATTCTGGATATGCGGAGACACTGCATATACCAATCTTCCAGGAGATTGGGCCGGGAGCTGTACAATTGGGATTATAAAACCTTCATTCTTCCTACTTCCCAAAAATTCGGGGTCTAAATTAGGATTCCTTGTTTACGATTTGAAAAGGGCTAACCGAAAGAAAAGGAAGTAATTTGAAGTACTCAAAAAGGGACAAGTGTGGACACCTGAACGCATCATGGAAGTATATGGGCCAGCTACGTGGGCACAGGATGGGTCGTGGGGATACCGTACTCCCATTTATATGCTGAACCGAATCATCAGACTCCAAGCAGTATTAGAAATAATATCTAATCGAACAGCCCTCGCATTAGACCACATTACCGAACAGTTAACTCAGAACCCGAGCAGTGGTCTATCAAATTCGGCGTGCAGTAGATTATTTATTGGCTGATGAAGGAGTATTTGTGGAAAATTTAAGACAATCCGAATGCTGCCTGGAATTGATGATAAAAGCGAAGTAATACGAAACATATCTAAAGAAATCCGAAAAATAGCATATGTAGGAAACCAACAATGGACCCCTCTAATGGACACTAGCTGGTGGGATTGACTTCTGGTCCCTAAAAAAATAATTGGGGGAAAAAAAAGTAGTCTTTTTAGTTGCAGTGCAGTCATAAGCTTTTATTTTTACCATGGCCTAACTCCCAGGCCTAATTAGGACTTATACATACCACTATACAAACAACCAGTATAAGAAATATGACTGATCAAACGAGAGCTAAACTTTTGATGATCGGAACCCAAACCCAGAACATGATTCAGCTAAAGAAATTTTAAACCAATTTCTAGAACTACAAAATTATACCCCCAAGAAACCGAAAATTGTGATTTGATGCGGGTCAAAGACCCGATCAAAGAGAAGAGGGGGGATTGTGGGTAAAAAGTCTTAGCTGAAAACCATAAAACAACATTGCTAGAAGAGTTAAAAAGATTGTTGCTTACTTATCATTCTATCCACTCATTCGTTTGTTGGTTCTTTGATCAAGTTGTTATGTTCTTTTCCCCAGTTAAATGTAGTCCCTATGTAATTCAAACCCTGGTTTATTGTATTTCCCCTATCCCAGTTACTTCCTCCTTCCGCCCTTCCCCTTACCTCATTTCCGCCTTACCATTTCCGCCCTTTCCCTTACCCTCATTTCCGGCCTGCTGCTGCCTGCCTATCAAGTTAGCCACACCCTATATGTAAATCTCCAGAAGTTTCCCAGTACCACCATTACTGGAAGTTGTTGTTGAAGAAAAGATTCACAAAAATAGTCAACCAACACCAAACCCAAGTTCACAGATCATCTCAACTAACAAGCCAAGTCACCTGCAATATGTCCTTTGTAACTGTTTAATCACCACACCTTAAGGGCAGTTTAAGAGAATGACACCCCCAGACCAATGAGCCACTATTGAAAGATCTCGGACGTTTCCGTGAGGCTGAGACTCCCATCCCTACGTTCGTCGGATCGGCAGGACCTCCTCCCGG